>NC_134579.1:168830022-170110647 GCF_037038515.1 Microtus pennsylvanicus
TCACAATTATAAATCTATAATCCCATCATTCCCTCTTTTTTTTTTCAAAATGATCACTGAGCTTATAAAATTCCTCCCCCAACCTCCCAACCCCTAAATGATGTCCCTAAACCCAGGGGTAAACTTTACTGGGAGAGGGGACGTCGTCCTCTAGAATTACTTCCAGCTGTCATGGGGGCGACGTTCTTTGTGGGGGATCCTGTGAAAGTAAAATGATGGTTAAATTTCAAGATCAATGTCTTTTAAAATTGCAAATAGTCTCTGAGTATTTTGTGGAGGTCTGGCCAGAATGTTGTACAAGATGTGCACCATTTCAGCTAACCAAGTTGGGATCGTCTTGTGCAGCTGGTATCCAAAACAGGTCTTGTAGTAGCGCTATCAGTATCATGACGTCATATCAACCAGGTAGAGTTGTTGTTGTGGGGCCCCATCTTCTTCCTGGAAACTTCAAATGTCACTTCGGGAAAAACTCATTGTTCATTGTGAAAAACTTAAACATTAATCATATAGACATATATATGCATACATATATATATTCAATAAAAGGCATGATATATATATTCAATGAAAAGTATGATAGATATGAAGAAAAGCAAGGATGTTTTCTAAACTCATATTTCTTTCTGTCCCATATCATGGCTCTTGACATGAGACAGAAACTCCAGAAACTCTGGGTTTTTCTCTTACTAACAGGCTTGGAATTGGAGAAGGACTGAGCCAGAGTCCAACTTCAAAACCAGCTCTATATATTTATAAAGAAATGTTTAATAAGATATATAAATAAAAATTAATACTTACAAAATGTGTCCATCCATCAGTAATTAAATATTCAGGGTCCCTCAATTTCTTTGAAGATGAGTATTTTCCTGTGGAGATAAGAAAAGAAACCTGCCTCCAAACCTATCTGTATTTCTTACCATCAGTATGTTCGCCATCCTTATGAAAGAATTGTTATTTATCTTTTCCAAGTGGCTTCTCTTCTTCAAACCGAACCTTTATTAATTTTGATGGTATCCACAATTTTTCCTCACCTGTGGAGATAAGAGCAAAACCCCTTCCCCAACGTAGCACATATCCTGGCTTCCATTGTGAGGTCAGCACATCCTTGAAATAAACTGGTTGATTTAGTTCAGTAGACTTTTCCATTATCCAATGTCTTTCTGCAGCCGTTGTTCCCTTCTCATTAGCGTTGAGAAAATTCAAGGTTAACAAAGCATTATGTAGCCTATTTCTGGGGGTGTTTTCCACCCCTTTCTGTTTGTTCAACATATCTTTTATAGTTCGATTTGATCTTTCTATGACTGCTTGACCTGTAGGATTGTATGGTATACCTGTAACATGCTTGATATTGCAATAATCAAAAAACCGTTTCATTTTCCTAGAAACATAAGCAGGACCATTGTCCGTTTTTATTTGTGTAGGTATACCCATGATAGCCATGACTTCTAATAAATGAGTGATTACTGAATCAGCTTTTTCTGAACTTAAAGCAGTTGCCCACTGAAAGCCTGAATAAGTGTCAATGGTGTGATGAACATATTTTAATTTGCCAAATTCTGCAAAGTGGAACACATCCATCTGCCAGATTTCATTCCTTTGGGTGCCCTTTGGATTAGCCCCTGCAGGCAGTGGCGTTTGGTTATAGAAAGAGCAAGTAGGGCATTTCTTTACAATCTCCTTAGCTTGTTGCCATGTAATTGAAAACTCTTTCTTCAAACCTTTGCTATTAACATGATGTTTTTTATGAAATTCAGAGGCTTGTAGCACACTACCAATCAGTAATTGATCAATTTCTGCATTACCTTGTGCTAGAGGACCTGGCAGACCCGTATGGGATCGGATGTTTGTTATGTACATAGGGCAAAGCCTGTTCCTGATCAAATCTTGAACCTGGAGAAACAATGAGGTTAGTTCAGTATCATCAGGTATAAATTCAGCAGTTTCAATATGTAAAATAACTCTTTCTGCGTATTGTGAATTTGTAACTATATTAATAGGTTCTTTAAAATCCCTTAGCACCATAAGAATGGCATATAATTCTGCCTTCTGGACAGAATTATACGGACTTTGTTCCACCTTATCCAAGTCTTCTGATTTGTAACCTGCCTTCCCTGATTTATTGGCATCAGTATAGAATGTACGGGCTCCAGTTATTGGAGCATCACGGACGATTCGAGGAAGAATCCAAGAAGTTCTCTTTATGAAGTTAAGCCGCTTGCTTTTTGGATAGTTGTTATTAATGTCTCCCAAAAAATTAGCACAAGCTCTTTGCCATGGTTCATTATCTTCCCATAATTTCTTTAGTTCATCAGCAGTGAAGGGCACTATAATTTCTGCTGGGTCTATGCCTGCTAGTTGACGAAGTCTCAGCTTGCCTTTTATAATTAACTCAGAGACTTTTTCCACATAAGTTTTCAGTTTCTTACTTGGTTTATGTGGTAAAAAGATCCATTCCAAGATAATATCATCTCTCTGCATTAAAATTCCTGTAGGAGAAATTTTTGATGGTAGTATGACAAGAATACAATCGAGCTCTGGATTCACCCTGTCCACATGTGCCTGTTGTAATTTTTCCTCAATCATTGTCAGTTCCTTTTCTGTTTCAGCTGTTAATTCTCTGGGACTGTTTAAATCTTTATCACCATCCAAGGTTTTGTTCAAATGAATTATTAGATCAGGTGTTATTCCAATAGCTGGTCGTAGACTGGAAATGTCTCCTAACAGTCTTTGAAAGTCATTAAGAGTCCGTAGGCGATCTCTCCTAATTTGTGCTTTTTGTGTCTTAATTTTTTGCAAACCTATTTTATAACCTAAATAATTAACAGAATCTCCCTTCTGAATCTTTTCAGGAGCGACTTGCAATCCCCATTTAGGTAAAAGTATCTTTATTTCTTCAAACAGTCTGTTCAAGGTATCCATGTTTGAATCGGATAACAAGATGTCGTCCATGTAATGGTATACTATAGATTTGGGAAATTTCTTGCGTATTATTTGCAATGGTTGGTTCACAAAATATTGGCACAGGGAGGGGCTATTTAACATACCCTGGGGGAGAATGGTCCAGTGGTACCTCCTCGAAGGTTGAGAATTGTTATAAGTAGGCACTGTGAAGGCAAATTTTTCTCTATCTTCTTTTTGCAAAAGTATAGTGAAAAAACAGTCCTTTAAATCAATAACTATGAGAGGCCATCCTTTTGGTAATAAAGAGGGCAAAGGAATTCCAGATTGCAGAGGGCCCATAGGTTGAATAACCTTGTTGATGGCCCTGAGATCTGTCACCATTCTCCATTTACCTGACTTTTTCTTAACCACAAATACAGGAGAATTCCAAGGGCTAGTAGATTCTTCTATATGTCCAGCATCTAATTGTTCTTGTACCAGCTGTTCTAAAGCCTGTAACTTTTCCTCAGCTAAAGGTCATTGCTTTGTCCATATTGGTTTCTCAGTCAACCATTTTAGAGGCAAGGCTGTTGGTATCTCTGAAGAGACATCAATTGCTTGTTCTTGTACAGCCCGAATGGCCGGTTTTCTCCTTTTGTAATATCTTTTAATGTTATTCTCAGAACTATAGGCTCTAGAAGTAGCAGGAATGTTAATTTCGGTATTCCATTGTTGTAATAGGTCACGACCCCATAAATTCATTGTGATATTGGCTACATATGGCTTTAATTTTCCTATTTGTCCCTCTGGCCCTATACATTCAACCCATCTCGTGCTCTGCCTTACTCGAGATAGGGTTCCAATTCCCAGGAGCTGAACATTTACATTCTGAAGAGGCCAATACAGATGCCAAGATTCTGGGGTAATGATACTTACATCAGCACCTGTGTCCAGCAGGCCAGTAATAAAAATGCCATTTACACACACTCTCAGTTTAGGTCTTTGATCATTTATAGAAGTTTGCCAAAACACACGTAACTTATCTTTCTGATCATTATTGCTTGTAACAGTAGGCATGGGGCTTCCTAATTGTCCTGATGAGGCACGTTCTCTGCAGAAACTGGATATGACTGAACCATGTTTGCCATGGGGGCCTGTGAGGCCCCCCCCTCACGTTTCCCGACTGTATCAGGTTACCTTGTCTATCTCTTGTAGACCTGCATTCATTCGTCCAATGTCTGCCTTTTCCACATCTTCTACATAAACCTGAAGGCTGAGTCCTCCTATTTCTGTTATTTCTAGAAGATGTATTATTATTATTATTTCTGAAAGATGCATTATTATTATTATTTCTGAAAATCCGTTGTCTACAATTCCTTTTCATATGACCCATTTTGCCACAATTAAAACATTTGGTATTCTGGTGTCTCCTTTTACCATTGGAAATTGCTTCTTCTACCCATGCTTCAGTGCCATAATCAAATGTATCAACATTGAGTGTATGCAAGACCCATTCTTCCAAAGGCGCTGATCTGAGCTTTAAAGGCCCCCAAATCCTTTTGCATTCCACATTTGCATTTTCATAAGCCAAAGACTCAATCATTATACGTCTTGCTTCTGGGTCAGATATCCCTATTTGTACAGCCTTAGTTAATCTTTGTAAAAAGTCACTAAAGGGTTCTCTCTGACCCTGTTTAACTCTGACAAATGATTCTATTCTCTGTCCTGGGTCTTGTACCCTGTCCCAAGCCCTTAAGGCTGCTGTAGTACACATGGATAGTGTGTTTTCATCCAAATTAGCTTGTTCCTGAGGGTCGGAAAAGAGCCCTTCACTTAGAATTTTATCTAGGGAAATGTCAATTCCCTTTGCTTTTTCCTGCTGTTCTAAGAGTTTAGCCTCTTGCCTGAATAAGCATTGCCATTTCAATTGTGGTCCACTCTCAAGTACTGCAGAGCTCAGCTGGAGCCAGTCCAAGGGGGTTGCTCTGTTTGTCGTGGCCCAAGATCTTAGCATCTCTTTAACAAAAGAGGCTTGCATCCCAAAAGTCATGACAGCCTGTTTAATTTCCTTGAGGTCATTCATACGGACAGGCTCCCATGTATCCTCCTTGATGACCCTAGGGTTTCTGGAACCAACCACCTTCTCTGTTGTTATTACTGGAAAGGCAGGTAGAGCTGTCGGTAGAGCTTTGTGGAAATTGTCCCGGAGAGATTTACCCACAGATGTAGTTAAAATTTGCCCTTCTACCCTTTGCTCTTCTTCATCAGAATTTAGAAATTCCTCAATCTTTTCAATTCTATTCACTATTGCCTTCTGCAATGTCTGAATCTCCTGTCCAGAATTATGTTCCAAAGCCTTCATTGAGGATTCTAAAGTATGAAGTTTGTCCGTTAGAGATAACATCTCATCTTTGGACATAATTTTTATGGCATAAACCGTGCCTTCTTGTATTGACAATCTTTCCATCAATTTGTCATAAGCTTTAGACAAAATCCGATTGTCACATTCAGCAGTTTTGATTCTCTCAGTTAATGTTTCATTTCCTACAGAAAGGGACTGAATCTTATTGTCCAAATCAGCTGTTCCCTCTTCCATAGTAATGAATTTCTCCTTAATATCAGCCACTAATGTTTCAGTTCCTACAGAGAGGGACTGAACCTTACGATCCAGATCAGCTGTTCCCTCTTCCATAGTAATGAATTTCTCCTTAACATCAGCCTGGAGAACCTCAAACTGATTCTTGAGAAGATTGTTATCAGCCTGGAGAACTTCAAACCGATTCTCGAGAAGATTGTTATCAGTCTGGAGAACTCCAAACTGATTCTTGAGAAGATTGTTATCAGTCTGGAGAACTTCAAACTGATTCTTGAGAAGATTGTTATCAGTCTGGAGAACTTCAAACTGATTCTTGAGAAGATTGTTATCAGTCTGGAGAACTTCAAACTGATTCTTGAGAAGATTGTTATCATTCTCAATTGTTTTTAAGCGTTCTATCTCTGCCTTAAGAATCCTGGATTCGTCTCGTAAAGACTTTATCATATTTCTATTATCAAACCATTTGGTGCCAATGAAAACTACGAATCCCAGAAGGATCCATAGAGGTGGCGTGATAGACACCTCTTGTAAAATCTCCCACATGGTACAATTAAAAAAACTGTTAAATTCTTGAACAGTAATGTGTTCAGACATTTTATTTATAAAAGAAAAAATTTTTTACCTGCAATGATCAGTTCCTGCCAGTTGTTGGTCTCTGTGTTTTTGGAGCCTGTCCTAGAACTAGCTCTTGTAGACCAGGCTGGCCTCGAACTCACAGAGATCCGCCTGTCTCTGCCTCCCAAGTGCTGGGATTAAAGGCGTGCACTACCACGGCCTGGCAGGCCTCAAACTCACAGAGATCCGTCTGCCTCTGCTTCCCAAGTGCTGGGATTAAAGGCGTGTGCTACCACTGCCTGGCAGGCCTCAAACTCACAGAGATCCGTCTGCCTCTGCTTCCCAAGTGCTGGGATTAAAGGCGTGTGCTACCACTGCCTGGCAGGCCTCAAACTCACAGAGATCCGCCTGCCCTTGCCTCCCAAGTGCTGGTATCAAAAGCGTGCGCCACCACTGCCCTGCCAAGTCACTTTGTGTCAGACCAAATCTGCCGCTGTGGCAGCTTTTGTTGCAAAACCGCAGGTACTTAAGCTTCCGCTAATTCAGGCAGTGGGGTTCCGCTGTAAAACTTAGCCAAGGCAGGCAGAATGGGCCTGTGTGGCCGAGTATGTCTCGGACTCGGCACTGGGGCCGGAGTCACGAACTGAAAAACAGCACCCAGGAGGTTGCTGTGTTAGCTAGCGGGCTACCCGCTTGAGTCGGGGGCAAAATAGCCCGACGTTGGACGCCAAAATGTAGCGGCGTAAACGAATGCAGACAGTTTGTAAAAATATATATAGTTTTAATGTAGAGATAGACTTACAGAACCACCGTTCCTGCGGAGACCAGGAAAGTAGAAGGGACAGCTCGGAGCACGCTTGCCAAATTTATAGGCAGACATTAGCCCGAGGCGAACACGCCCCCTAAGGGGCGGGACTTATCCCTACAGGATCTCGTTGTTTAGGTTAGGGAAATTTCTTCTTTGATTTTGCTGAAAATACTTTCTGTATCTTTTACTTGAGATTCTTCTTAGATTTGGTATTTTCATTGTCCCAGATTTCCTAGATGTTTTCTGCCAGGGGTTCTTTTCTTTCTCTTCTTATAGTTATAATGCCTGAGATTCTCTCTTCCATCTCTTGAGTTCTGTTGGTGAGGCTTGCCTTTGAGGTTCCTGTTTGAGTTCCTAAGTTTTTCATTTCCAGCTTTCCTTTAGTGTGGGTTTTCCTTATTGGATCTATTTCTACTTTTAGATCTTGAACAGTTTTATACATTTCCTTCCACTCTTTGTGTTTTTACAGATTTCTTTAAGGGATTTATTCATTTCCTCTTCAAGGGCCTCTATCATTCCATAAAGGCTATTTTGAGGTTTTTGTCTTGTGCTGAACTGTGTTGCAGTTTTCAGGGCCTGATGTAGCAGGGTTGCCGGCCTCTAGTGAAGACATATTGTCCTGGCTGTTGTTGATTGTGTTTTTATGCTGGAGTCTCGGCATCAGGGTTTGGGAAGATTGTAATTCTAGGTGCTGATATCTTGTCTTGTCTTTTTTGGGTGCTTTGTTTCTTGGTTTCTGTTACCTTCTCTGGTTCTTAAGAGGGTATGATGGTTGATTGTCGCTTGGTATGTGGTAGAGAATTCTTCTAATATCCTTCTAGTTGTGGTCCCAGGGCATTCTAGGTAAAATATGTTTCTGTATGCTGGGGGCTGACACTTAGAAATAGGAATGGGCTAGGAGGGTGACTGAGAAGGTCCACAAGAGGATGGAACACAGAATATTCCACCAGGATCTGTTTTGTCCCGTGTGAATGAAGGCATAGAATAAGGAGAGGCTGTAGTGCAAATTTGAATAGGAGTCAGATATGAAGGGGTGAAAACTGAAAGACCAGAGAAGCAGAGCATCCAGCCATTAGCCTCTTCACAATCCTCAAACCGGAAGGATATCCAGTTTCTACTAGTCCTCAGACTGAATGTAAAATTTTGTCTCTAGGAATCCTCAGATCGAATGCTCTGAGCTCCTGTCTCCTCCAGCCTTATACTCCTCTCTCCACCCAGCCACTCCTGTCTCTACCTCACTAGTGCTGGGATTAAAGGCCTGTAACCCCAAGTGTTGAGATCAAAGGTGTGAGTTCTGTTTCTCTTTTAGAATGATTCGGTTTCAATCTTGTGTAGCCCAGGTTGGTCTTGAACTCACAGAGATCCTTCTGCCTCTGTCTCCTGAGTGCTGGGATTAAAGTTGTATGTCACCACTGCCTGGCCTTCATGGTTAACTAGTGGCTTAGCTCTGAACTCTGATCTTCAGGCAAGCTTTATTATTATATCCCAAATGAAATATCACAAGCGGCCACAAACAGGCAGACTGCTGAAGAGCTTGGGAGTGAGACCGGGGACTGGATATGAAGGAGAGGAAGGAGAGGAAAGATCTGAAGCTCACCTACCTGCTTCTCTGGTCTACTTCCTTCTCTTTGAGACTTGCCTGAGGGGATGGGGGATTCCCAGAGGAAGCCTGCTTGCCTTGGGCCTGGGAAAGCAGGATGATTAGGGAGGAAGGTTGGTGGAGAACATCCTGATTCACTGGAGATGGGGATGGGAGAGGGGAGGAAGGGGGGCCTGGAGATGAGGGTGGTGGTGAGGCCATATCAGGTGGTTTTCCACAGAGTTGGGCATGAGACTAGAGGACTGGATTTGTAGGAGAGGAGGGAGGGGTGAGCAGCTGCAGTTAGCATATATACTTCCCTGGCCAGAGTCGCCTCATCCTTTTATGCTTCTTTGTATTAAAAATTTCTTCTCAGTCTGGATATGGTGGCACGTGTTTCTCATTTCAACACCTGGGAGAGACAGGCGAATCTCCGGGAGTTTGAGGCCAGTCCTACATAGTAAGCTCCAAAAGAGCGAGCACTATATAGTAAGACTAGGGGACCATCCAGATAGTGTCAGGTGGATCAGATAATGGAAAGGGGTCATACTAGTTTTGTGTTTTCATAGCAAGGCAAACAAAGACAAGCAGGAATCCAGGGCTCACATGCAGCCCCCAAATTAAAAAAAAAACAGACAGTATAAACAGATCTTACAGGCACAGATGATGAGGTTCAGCCTCCTCACCCTGGGGCAGAGCTGACCTCAGAGCAACTAGAAGGGAGCACTGCCACTGAGTGGTCAGGCGCACAGGCTTTTCTGAAGCTTCAATTTGTTTGTGTAGAGATGACATCAACTAGGCAGTATTGGGTATTACCTGTAAGTCTGAGCCTCTCATTTGCACGAGGAACTTCATGGGAACCTCGGTTGGGAGGTTTTAATTCCCCCTTGCCCTTTTGGGTTTTGCCATCCTAACTTGCTCTTGCTGAGCCCTTTGACTCCAGTCTTATTCTAGGAGATGCTTCATAAAATCTTCATCCTTGTTCATTTGAATCTGGTCTTAGTTCTAGCTCTGGATCCAGTGATAACTGGAGAATATCAGCTATTGCTATTATTCCCTGCAATACAAATGAAGACACTTGAATCTATCGGGGAATGTGCCCTTTAGCTAGTAAAGGATTTAAAATGAATTTTCTGAAGCATTAGCAGGTTACAGCAAGGGCGTTGGCTCTATAGCTCAGGGGTTAAAAGGGCTTGCTCCATGGACATGATGGCTGAACCTTGATCTCCAGACCCCACAGTAGAAGAGAGCGACCTCCCAAAAGTTGTCCTTTGACCTCCACATGCGCATCACTGCAAAATGTGCCTATAACTTGCCTCCACGCACATAATGATAATAATCATAACTAAAGAACAACAATAATCTCCCAATAACAAAAGGGAGAAATCTGGTTTTGTTTACTTATCATGAAGAAAATGTGTGTTACATGTCTAATGCTCAGGACTACTCTAGAAGGAATGAGTTTTGCCCTTTAAGTATTCACAATGTCCTAAATAAAACAAAAGTTAAGGACACCGGGTACTATCAAAGAAGCAAGCTATGGACTCAGGGTGAGCGGTGCAGATGCCTCCTACTCTAAATCCTGCCGACTGGGAGAGGAGACGCAGGGGAAGTCAGAGAAGGCCATCAACATCTGATGGGTAAAATTTATCTTGGCATTTGGATGTGTCAGAGGCTTGATTCCCTTAGGTACAGAATTTGTGCTCAGAGTAAAGTTTCCAATGCTGACATAACTTCAATTTTCATCCCCATGAGATATTTCTTTTTAACTAATGATTATGTGTATGTGTGCATGATGCGTGTGGCAGAAGTGTAGAAGAGGTCAGAAGATCACTTGGTGGAGTTAATTCTTTTCTACCTTTGGACAGATTCTGTCTTAGTTAGGGTTTCTATTGCTGCAACAAAACACCATGACCAAAAATCAAGTTGGAGAGGAAAGGGCTTATTTGGCTTATACTTTCACACCACACACACACACACACTGTTCATCATCAAAGGAATTCAGGACAGCAACTCAAACAGGGTAGGATCCTGGAGGCAGGAGCTGATGCAGAGGCCCTGGTGGAGTATTGCTTACTGGCTTGCTCCCACGGTTTGCTCTGTCTGCTTTCTTATAGAATCCAGGACCACCATCCCAGGGATGGCCCCACCCACAATGGGCTAGGTGCTCCCCCATCAATCACTAATTAATAAATTTCCCTGCAGCTGGAACTTATAGAGACATTTCTCAATTAAGTTTCCCTCCTTTCAGATAACTCTAGTTTGTGTGTTGAGCTAATACAAGATTAGCTACCACAGGTTCCAGGATCCATCAAATGCAGGTCACTAGGCTTGCCAGACTTAGGTGCCACTGTTCCCAAGACAGCATTCTATATCCTTTGAAGTCTTTTGAAGACTAAGAAGTAATTATTGTTTGTTTTCTCTGCTATCACAAAAAATATGAGCAAAGCTTTATCAATAGTAATAACTGTTATTTTGATACTCATATTTCATATTATGCTAGGAACTTACAAATACTTTTATGTGGAAACCTTGTAAAATAATATATTGTGTCCACTTTGTGAAAAAAAGAAGGAGTCTACGAAAGGCTGCCTATATGTCAGATGCTGTCTCCAGTCACATAAAATTTTCAAAAATCACAACCTCCTACTTAGCTCAGTAGTAACAGCTATTCCCTACATCTCTCTGGGTGCCTTCTAAGATTCTTTAGCATGCTTACCTTTAAATGTTTAAGAATATGATCTACATAAACAATTTTTAAGAAGAGAAACCAGAAAGACATCACATTTGAGGGAGAGACAGCAAGATAGAAGAGGAGAATTAATTCTCATCTTGAGTCTTCCTACAGAATGCTCTTCCTCCTTTTCTTATTTTCTTCTCTGGCAATCAAAAGACTTGCATGATCTTACATCTTCTGGCTCTGGGATTCTTTCATTTTAGCTAACAAAGTGCATTTCTGTCGCTGGCCAGAAAAGACTTCATCGGAGTTGTCAAAGTAGCCACACTCTTGATTATGATGGAGGAAAATTCCTTCTGAAGCCACAACACAAATACTGTTTTGAATTCGAAGCATACCCTTCCATTTTCTCCGTGGGAAGTGGAGCAGTTAGTGTACATTTCTTGCTTTCTGATGTTTTGCTATAAGGATCTGATTTAGAAGCTCATTTCCTTGCACCCCAGGAGCAGTGTTTATAGGTCAAGCTCCCACACTGTGAAGCATTTGAACTCTCTAGGAAATATCCTGGCCATGTGATTTAACTCCTGGCACTGTGAGGCTTAAAATGGGAACAATGGAAAACGTGGAGCAGGAAGAAGGGACTTGATCAGGAATCGGTACAAGAAGTTCAGTGTAGTTCTGACCCGATGACTTTTACACTCTGTCAATCTGAATCTTGATTGCTACATCTTGCCTTTGCTTTTGCACAGCGAGCTGTAATCTTGGGTCTATCCCTCCCCTTACTGCAGCATGTGGAAGAGTAAGCATCACACATAAAACAACACCTCCTGGCACACTAGGAAAGTTGATGCAATTGGCCTCCAGCCTCAGGAGACTTCATTGGCCTTATTGTCAATGCCTTGACTTGTTCAAAGCTTTTGAATCCTCTGATTCCCTCAGCTATTTCTACACATTCACCAGGATCCTGTGCCCTTTCCAATACTGTCTTGGGTCTCAGCAGATGACCTCGCTCTTTCTTTGCTGAGGACAAAGAGGTCCAGCTAAGCCATCCACCATGAGTAGCTACTTTCTCCTCTCTGCTCATATCCTCATTGGTCCCCATGTCCTGTCCTGTTGTGTCTCAGCACATGGCTGTTGTTTTCTCTACTGAGTCACCTAGGTCACTGGCCTAAATTTCTTACTTCCAGGCTGCTCTGAGCTTGGTTATCTCATTTGGGCAGAGCAGCTCCTGTCGAATTTTAGTCAATGGAACCTCTTTTGATGACATCTCTCTCTCTCAATCCATTAACTTTTCTAAGAGTTCACAATTTGATAATTGGGATTTTGCTTTCTTTCCTCATATAAATACCTGGCTTTTGTCCTCTTTCTCCAGTCTCTAAGGGTTTTCACTAACATCAAAAATAGCCTAAGAGACACTTGGACATTTTTTTTTTGGCCTGTATCTCCCTGGTCTATATGTCGCACCTGGTGAAACTGACCAGTCCCTCTTCCCCAAAACCTGGTGTGTTTCTGTGTTAGCTCCAATAGTGTGTCCTGATTCTTCCCACCAGCTTGTGCATCTCTCACCTCTGGAAAGTGTGTTGGAGGCAGGACGGAGTGGTAGTCACCAGCAAGGGGAGTTCTTGAGTCAGATTGTTTTGTATTGTACTTCCATTCTTTCCTCCTATCTGCCTCAGTTTCCTCATCTAGTAAGATGAGGTCAACAACATAATATTCTACACTGTTGTGAGTGCTGAGTTGGATAGTGCAAGTGAGATGCTTAATATTTATCTTTCATCTCAAAGTGAAAATTTTGTCATTAGGAGATAATTATATAAAAAAGTAACCCAAAGTGAATTATTAAGTTTTCGATTTCTACCAGACATGTATGTGGTGCACATTTACAATCCCATCAATTGGGAGATGGAGATAGCAGGATGAAGAGTTCAAGGGTCAGCCTTGGTTACACAGTGAGTTCAAGATCAACATGTGTAGCAATAAGGGCGGCGGGGCTGCGTCCCCAACACCCCAGCCACCTGGCTAGCTTATGCCCGAAATAACAACACACAAACTGTATTCATTTAAACACTGCTTGGCCCTTTAGCTCTAGCCCTTACAGGCTAATTTTCACATCCCAATCAACCCATCTATAATAATCTGTGAGCACCGGTCTTACCGGGAAAAGATTCAGCATGTCTAACCTGGCGGCTTGCTTCATCGTGTGTGTCTGCCCGGGAGCGAGGCATGGTGTCTCTCTGAGGTGTCTGCTCCGGAGAGGAGAGCTGTCGAGTCTGAGCTCACTTCCTCTTCCTCCTGGCATTCTGTTCTGTTTACTCCACCTACCTATGTCCTAACCAATAAAATGGGCCAAGGCAGTTCCTTTATTAGCCAATGACCTTCCTCCATCAAACATGGGATACATGAAACTCTGTCTCAAAACCAAAGTGGGGACTGTTTCAAACTTGTAGTTTCTGAATATAATGTTCTAATAGTCTACCATGTTTTAGGTTTTCCAGTTGTTAAGTTCCATAGTTGATGTTTTAGAAGTGCTTTTCTAAAGTTGTTATGACAGAGAAAATGAAAGTTTAGAAAATGAAAGGAATGTTTAATGAGACTTAAGAGAGTGCATATCTATTTAAAAATCACTAGTTTTCTGGTTGTAATGACTCTAAAAATGCATTTATTTTATTTTTTTTTATGTGTGTGAGAACACACCTGCCACAGTGAAGACCAGAAGACAACTATTGGGGATTGGTTCTCTCTTTTTACCATGTGGGTCCTGGGGATTGAACTCAGGTCAACAGGCTTGGTGAAAAGCATCCTTCTCTCCTGAGCCATTGCCCTAGTCTTTGATGATTTTTAAATAACGTTTTAAAAAGATTGTTACAGCCATAAGAAAGATTCAGAACTTGACAATATCATAAAAGCATGTGGCTTTGAACCACGTAAGTATTGCTTAAGTTGCTCTTAGAGTTAAGTGATTGTTAGACAAGGAAAATATAAATGCTCAGTCTTTTATTCTTCCAAATGAATACAAGTGTTAGAAAGTGAATTGACTTCTTTGTTAAATACAATAATGATGGCAATAATACGTTTGTCCTCATTTTGTGCAGGCAGCCCACTAGATGCTTGGTGTTTGGTACTTTCCAAACTCAAATAATTCTTAAATTCCTGATCTTCTAGTACTGCTAAAATATGGTTAACTTCAAGTCTGTGTCATTTATGTTTCTGGTGGTCATGTTATATCTATTTCGTTGGCACAATACTGAATTTTGGTCATGTAACTGCTTTGCAAAGGGCTGGAGAGATGGCTCAGGAGTTATGATCACTACCTGCTCTACCAAAGGTCCTGAGTTCAATGCCCAGCAGCCACATGGCGGCTCACAACCACCTGTACTGAGATCTGGTGCCCTCTTGAGGAAGAGACCTGTCAGTCATAGTCCTCATCAACTTGGATAGTGAAACCTAATATGGACAAGTTCAACAGAACCACAGTATACGGGCTGCCCATGCATGCTTCAGCTTTGCCAGGGCATTGATTTTATTTTCATTTTATTTCAACTGCTTTGCAAACCACTCAGTGCATGTTTTCTTCAAGTTGGTACCATTGTACACTGGGACGACTCCACATGAATGCTTACTGAGATGCTTTTGAGTTAATTCTATAGTAGGCAGAAGTCCTACTTAACTGTTATAAAAAGACAATACCGTCTTATCAAGATGCTGTAAATAAGTTTTCTTTGATATATTTCTCTATAACTCTTTTGCTTCCTGAGTTACGATCATTTGCCAATATATCTAATTGTATTGCAAATTTTTCACAGGACCCAACTCTCCAATGATACTGAACTATGACTGAAGTGCAAATTCTTCTGATTATTTTAATGAAATATATATTTTATGAACAAGAAGTTTTTATTAGCAAAAGTCTTCTGTGGAATCCAAGGACCAAGGAATCACAGTTTTGCTGGGCCACTAGAGGAAAATGTCTTTCTGTGTCAACTGGTTTCTCTGTGGTCCGTCTGGCTCTGCTGACTCATAGACCTTGGAATGATATTGCTTTCAGTTAAAAGAAAAAAAATATTCAGCAGGGAACAAATTCTTTTTCCCTCTCAAAAACAAATGTCACAAAATGGCTACTGAAAAGGACATGAACATTAGTCTTTTCTAAACAGTTCAATCCTGTAGTTTTCAATTCTAAGTTATCTGTGTTCCTGGGCATTCATATTTTTCATATATTTTTTAAGGTTTATTTTTATTTTTATTTGTGTGTGTGTGTGTGTGTGTGTGTGAGAGAGAGAGAGAGAGAGAGAGAGAGAGAGAGAGAGAGAGAGAGAGAGAGAGAGAGAAAGGGAGAGAGAGAGGGAGAGAGAGAGAGAAAGCGCCTAGAGGCTGGAGGAGCAGGCTGCAATCCCAGGAGCTGGAGTTACAGGCAGTGGTCCTGTTGACATGGGAGTCGTGAGTGGAACGCGGGTCTTCCCCTGGAGCAGTAAGCAAGAGCATTGCATCATCTCACATTGGTTCGTGTAGAAACTTTCTGCGATATAATCCCAATACACTTTCATGTGACTAATTCCGAAATAATCTTAAAGTTGTAACTATTGAACTTGGCAAAGCGCTTCCTAGTTTCTGGTGCTGTGAACATTCAGGTTCTCCTAAGATGACTAGATGCCCGAGGTTGTCCAGGTATGTCTTGGTTTAGCACCAGAAATCCCTAATCGGATAAACATTTGGGCACAGGCAAACCAAGGCAGCTGACCCTCACAGATGTGGCTAAATCTACTTTATTTTCTCAACTCATATCCCTAACGAGAAACAGTGGCAGAGATTTCATGGTGTATGGAGCCCAGCTTCATTTATCCATGTACCTCATTCTGTCACATCCTGAAGACGGACAGCACAAGGAAAATGCTTTCTGATTAAAACGGATCAAGTTGGGCTTCCCTTTTGAACATTACATGTATGAACAGATTTCATATCTACCAAGATAACCTCATCCTCTCAGAATTTGGAAGTAGGGTTTATGACTATAGAAGTCAGGCATTTTTGCATCTGCTAATATAGGGCAGTTTCAATATGTACTCCCAACTCTTGGTTTCTGTGGAAAGGTGGTTCTCAGGTTCTCATTTTAATTAACTGAAGGGATCCCTTTCCCTCCTTTCTTCCCTCCCTCCCTCCCTCCCTCCCTCCCTCCCTCCCTCCCTCCCTCCCTTCTTTCTTTCTTTCTTTCTTTCTTTCTTTCTTTCTTTCTTTCTTTCTTTCTTTCTTTCTTTCTTGTTTTGGAGACAAAGTCTTACTATATTGTTCAGACTGGCCTTGACACCATAATGCCCCTGCCTCAAACTCCCTAGTGTTAGGTTTAGAGGCAAATGACACCATGCACAGTCTACGAGAGGAACACCACTTACTCCTCTTGTGGGGAAGACATGGAAAACTCCATTAGTTTCCAGGACATTCCCCATGGAGCCACAGGGAAAATAGCAATCAGTGGTCGTGCAATTTGAGGTGGCTGAATGGTTTACTCTGGGCTCCAGACCAAATCAAGGCTCTGGGGAAAATCATTCTCACACCCACGCTCGATGCACACACCCTTCAAACTCTTCTTCCTGCCCCGCAGCTCCCAAATGAAATCCTTATACTCCGGGAAGCAGCAGGCCCTTTCATGGCTGTCTCTGGGCTACGAGAATCAAAGAGCGAAATGGATGTTTTCCTCTGAGAACTGGCACCGCACAGAAGGAAGGAAATGCCTACTCCAATTCAGGCATGTTTTAATCTCTGGAGAGGGGGGTACTAGGGAGGGGGCCAAACTGGCCAAGGAATCAGTGGGAAAGTCATCAAGTTTGTCTCTCATCCCAGCAAGGAAGGGTTCTTCCTTTAGAGTGCCGCCTACCCCCTTTTTTTTTCTCTTAAAAGGATTTGGATAACGAACAATCACTTTTTAAATTCTAAGTTAAAAAATCTCTCTGTATAAGAAGAAAGGGGAGTTTTTTGAATAAATCTCTAAAAGCTGGCCGAGTCATTTCTAATGCTTGGAAATTTCAAACCTCACGCACGCCCCATGAATTCACCATCTGAACCTAATGTGAAGAATCAAAATGAATCAACAAGTCCTTATCCCCTTTCTTTGATATATTTTTAATATCTTAAGGGATGTGCTCTTCTCAAAATAATCTTTTAAAGACTTGTCTAGGATCCAAGGATATAAATGAACAGTAAACGCTGCAGCGATCCAGGTTTTAAAACGCAGGCCAAGTTTGACCTGAACTTAATCACAATGCTACGACGGGGTCAGTGGAGCTGAGAGAGAGGGGGGAATTGCATCAATCAAGTGACATAGGTTTATTATGATAGCGGTGTCCTGAGAAACAAATGAAAACCATGAGGTGATTGATTGTTGCTCTGAGTGAGAAACCAAAGCAACAGTGAAGGACAGATACCTGGCTGCTCCACTTTTCTCTGCGTAGCTATGGAAACCACAAGACCTTCTTGTGGAATATACTGGTTTGTTTTCTTCTTGTGGAATATACTGGTTTGTTTTCATTCATAGGGCATGCTAGCACATGCCTTTGCTGCTTCAGTTTGGATTTTATGTTAATGTGGCTGTGAAGGAAATGCCTCTCTCCTTGGGAGCTATCTACCAAAGCATCCAAAGACAAAATCTCTTGAGCATCTGGCACGTAATTTTTTAAGTGCCAGAGATTGAACCCAAGGGCCTTGGACACACCCAGCTCTACCACTGAGCCACATCCCTCACCCTCCCTGTCCATGTCCATAAACATGTCTATGTGAGTATTAGACACACACATACGAGAGAGAGAGAGGGAGAGAGAAAGAGAGAGAGCGAGAGAGAGCCAAACAGTCTTTGGCTGATCTAGTGTTCACATTGGAAAAATTCCCTGTTGCTTGTTCAAGTCTAGACAAGTTCGTGAGTTCAGCATCTGCCTTCAGCATCAGTTGCTACTTTGACATATTCTGGAGATTCATCTTTTAAGCTTTGGCTCATGGAGGACCCTTCCTGTCTAATCAGAACTGACCTTCCTATAGATGTCCCTTACAGAAACTTCAACTTTTCTCAGTTACATTCTCAGTCAATTTCTACATCCACTTCATTATATTTTTAATTTAATTTTCAGATAAAATGCCTCTTGGATTTTTATAATAACTTTGTTCCTCCTATTATCTCTCATTTCCATTTCCAGAGTCTCAATTATGTTATGGTATGCACCACACTAATTGCATTGTAAGATGTCATGAACTGTGATAATAGGGAGGCTATTCATAAACTCTTCCCTCACTGTCTGTTAACACTAAAGTCTTGATTCATAAATTTGAAAGACAACATTGATGGCTATGTGTGAGTCATCATATTTTAGTGGGTCAAGTAGCTTAGGGTACTGGGCATTTTCACCTTTGTGAGTTTTTCATTGTGAGTACCAAGTGGAATTTTGTAGAAATTTATGTTTTAAATGTGAATCCTCAGTTTCAAATTTGACCATTCTGTTCTTTTTATTTATTTATTTAATTCTTTCGGGGTCATTTTGAATGGTCGGTGGTCAGCACCTAAGTCTACAAAGACTTTTTTTTAAAAAAAAAACAAGTTTATTAGCAAGATACATAACCTCAAATTCTTAGCCAAGTTGTTGGATTCATTTGAAAGCTTCACCCCTTGGCTCACTCCTGACCCTTTCCATCCATTTGCACTTGTAGAGTGGACTGTTTTCTAGACGGCTTCTAGAACTCAGTTATACCAGTGGGAACCAGAACAAGGCTGTTCTGGACGCTGGGTTTTGTGATGTAGGGCTGACAGAACACAGCGTGCCATGTTGGGGTTGTAAGGAGAATGCAGTCCAGCAGCCGGAAGACTTGGGTGCAAATTACTGCTACATTAGAGCGTGGACTCTTTCATCAGAGAGTTGTCAAGAAAGAGATGGGAGCTTTCTCATCTGCTAATGTAGCAGGGTTAGAGAGGCTTCCTCAAGTTTCAGACCGTCACCCTAGCTCTTCCTGGATGGGGTAACTCGGCACTCCACGGCGGTTAGTTGAGTTGTCAGTCACACAGTGAACATTTTGTTTTACTTTAGCATCCATTGAACTCCGTGGTCTATGCACGGCCTTGGGGACCATAATCGCACCAAATGGATGATGGATAGAAAGATGGTCAATGGTTTTCACAGAAGCCTGGTGTCTCTTCTGGGGTTGAAAACTCAGAGATTCAGTCACTGTGGCCAAGACAGTGAAAAGCTAGTTCATTATCTACACTTAGCACTACTTTTCTTTTGTAGCAAAGTAAACAAACAAAAAACAAAAGCAAGCAAGCAAACAAACAAAAGAAATCAAAACCAGAGTATCTTCATCTCTGTTACCCTGATCTGAAAATTGGCCTTGTACTTCTAGTTGGTCTCGCTCAATTTCTGGCCCAGTGCTGCAGTTTTCTCACCAATTTCCTTGCTTAGGACTTGTCTTATCCTAGTCAAAAATCCAATTTGGGGCCAAGACAGTCCCTCATCTATCTTGTGAGAGAAGGCCCCTGTAACCCCATTACTCTTCAGTAAATAGAAATAAAGCCTGGGTTCAGTGGGTACAGTATGTCCAGTTCTGGGAAAGAAATTGCAGAGGAGTCTTTGGAAGATTAAAAAACTTTATGTTCATGTTGCTTGAACTGGATGTGGAAGGATGAACTCAATCTCAAACAATGAGGGCGAATAGTAAGATTATTTGTGACCACACCCAGTTGACAAGTGCTAGCAGGAGGTCAAGGCCGTTAAGTGATACACATCTGGGTAGCCAGTGCAGGTAAGCGGTACAGAAACAGAAAAGATGCTTATTCCTAGCTGAATAAATGCGAAGGAGTTGATTGGCAGTAAATGTATGAGCCACAATGATGGATTGCTCTTCTCCCGTATAACCCCTGTGGGGACTGGAATGCCATCTACCGGTGGTCCTTCTCACGTGCCCACCTTCACACCCTTCTAACCTCTTTCTGCCAGTTTACAGACGGGGAGACCGAGTCTGAGAGGTTAAGTGCATTGCCCTGAGTCACATAGCTGGCAGGAGACCGAAAACTAAACTCTCAGCGTGAATACCGGACTTTAGAAGTTAGCAAAAGAAATATCTGACATTGGCCTAATCAGGGATTTAGTGATAAAAAGTGTGTGTGTGATGGTTGCTAAGGGCTTCAGTGGAAAAACCAAAGAATAGGAAAGGTCTGACTTTAGTCTTTGCTGCCCCTAAGCAGTGTTCAGTATGTGGCTAAGCCACCCTCCTCTTAACCCTCCAATCTTGGTGAAAACAATATCAGATTGAGGTGACTCAATCCATTCGGTGTTGCTATCTTTTTAGGGGAGTTTAAGGGTTTTAGCTTTCTTTCCTGTGCTCACACAGTGTTTTACCTATGTTATAAGATTCTCAAATTCAGGTTAGGGAAAGGCGGCTGTTTTGGAAAGCGTTACTGCTGCATACGAAGTTGTGTCTTTTAAAGACGAAACACGTAGTCACTCATGTGTTAACTGGTGTATAGTCAGAGAAGATCTATTTATTGACTATCATCCATGTGTCAAGAGTGAGGCTCACAACATAATAGCCTCCATAATTTGCAGGTTCTAGTTAGGAATAAAAAGATGGAACCTCTTACTTGAAAATGAAGTGTTTGAAAACCAGGAGAGCAGAGCAGACACAAAGCCCTTTTGAGCTCTCACAGGTGATTGCAACGGTCACACATCCATGAAGCCAGCCCCGCTGTGGTGACCGAGATATAACGGTGGGCAGAAACTGTTCTCATTCTCATGGGACTCATAGTCTGAGAAACAGATTGTAAATCGACAATCACATGAAATCATAAAGGCAATGGTGACAATGATTACATATTGACGAGTGTTCTAAAGGGACGGCTAGGGTGCCAGGGGAGGCTTATCAAAGGAGAGACCCAGGCTTGGGCTGGGGACAGCTTCTAAAGATGTCACATTTTCATGCTTAATTCAGAGACAATGATGAATTCACTGATGAAGGGCCAGGAAGTGATGACCACGAGTAGATAGGGAGCTGAAGCCACACTTATTGGCTGATAGGCTGTGGAAGCTAAGGGTAATGATGGTCCAGGTAGCAGGGGTGTTGATGGCTGTTAGAGACGAGCTCTTGGAAGAAGAAGGAAAAGCAGGAGGAAGCTTGGTTTCTGGGTGAACTTTTATGAGTATCCCGCTGGCAGGAAGTTTAAGGGACCCAGTTTATATGCTTCTTGGCCTTGCCCTTTCTTGCATCCTTTCAAAAGACATGTAAGACTTGACCCTTACAAACCCACCTCACTTTAGTTTTTTGGTGGGGAGACCATCAAGGCGGTAAGAAAACCCTGCAACAGAGAAGATGGCTATGGCAGAGCTAACACATCTCTGGGAGGGTCTGAAGCCCTGCACCGAGGATGCGGACCCCAAACACTGGCTGACACAGAACGGTGCTTAGATGGTAATTAATTCTGTTTGCTTTCTCACTTTTCTAGACAACTCATCGCTTATTTTTTTCAGCAACACCAAACACGATCTTGTCCACGCAGTGAGGGCAGTGGTGGCCTGGTTAGAGGTTAGGAGCATCCTCCCTCTCAGCTGGATCCCAGATGTTCTGAAAGGCCTTAATGGGAAGCGAAGGACTGCAAAGGAAAAACTGGGAAGCTGTGCAGTGTTCTTCCTTCCTTAAGCACCAACAACCAGTCATTCTTGAGCTGAGTGTGGTGACCAATGAATGCCCTTAACCCCAGCGTTCAGAAAGCAGAGGCAGGGTCTGTGAGTCTGAGGCCAGCCTGCTCTACAGTGCAAGTTCCAGTCCAGCCAGAGCTACAAAGCAAAACCCATCTCAAAAACCAAAATGAAAACCAACAATCACTTCCCCAAACCAAGAGTAAGTCATTTTCGCAGAAGATTTTGAAGAACAACTGGCTACTCAAACCTCAAACCTAATAATCTTCTCCACCGGCATCATTAACTGAGGAGTTGTAACAGAGCCCTCTCAACCTTTGGGGTTGCTGAATGAGGGTAGGCGGAAGAGTGAGAGAGAGAGCACAGCGAGGTCCCTTCCTGTTCCTCTGTGATGTCCTTCCTCTTCTATACCAGCACTCCAGGGACTCCGTTCGTTCTCAGCTATTTCTCTTTTTCAGTAACTGCTTTCTCCCCACCCCCATTCTGCTCAAGGGATCATCTTAAATTGCTATACTCTTCAGAATAACTGCTTTTCAAGACCGTCCCTGTGCCGTGTTTCTCAGCCCAGCTCCCAGGCAAGGCTGGCGGGCGATAGCTCAGTATCATGTTCTCGTGCCTGTGTACACAAGACACGGCTAGGAGACAGCTAGTATCTTGAAAACCACCAGGGGCTGTGGTAGTATTGGTAGTTCGGCAAGAAACATGCCACACATCCCACCAAAATCTCTTCCGTGCTGACCTCTAAGGACAGCTTTCAAACTCAGCGAATAAGCTGCCCATGATGGTCCTGTATCAAGCCTCTCTCCTCTTCCGCGGCATTGCTATTGCAGAGCACTGGCTGGAGGTTAGGTCCCGACATTAAAGGAGGAGAGACGGAGCTGAATGTAATTGCTTGCCTTAAATAATTGATACCCGACTGGAGCAGAAGAGTAATGCAAACAATCTTTTATAAATAAAACAGACCTACATGAATATTTTTCTTTCTTCCACATATATATAATTCAGTTTTCTTAATTATAATTGTATGCTTTGGGATTTGATTAAAAAAGAAAACAACCTCCAGAATGTTGGTCTGTTCTCTGCGATGCCAAGAAAGCAATCACCAATTTTACTAACTGATTCCCCCACAGCAAGGAAACTTTTTGTCTATTTTAATTGCTTAAGTCTTCATCCTATGGATCTAAATGCATCCATGGGAATCTATAATTTGCATCGTTTTTTTTAGTACCCATAAAACCTCTCGCAAGAAAAGCCATTGGCGTTCTCACCCAGAGGACCAAGCCTCAACAATTAACGCAGTCGGAAGCTGCAGTAATGTAGCCTCACAGTAGATGGCGCTGTGACACACAGATTCCAGAGGTCTTAGTCCGGAGAGGCAGTAGACTGGGAAGGCATTGGATCTCTGGACATTCATGTGGTTGTTTCAGCCCAGGAGAGGTTGTCTTGGGAAACACCTTTTCCACGTGTAACTGAGTCGGTAAACTGAAGTTTTTTGGTTGACTATGACACCAAAGAACGTTAAAAGCCTATCTTGAAGAAAAATTATACTTAAAACCCCCTTTAAAGGCATGGCATGAGCCAATCGTCACGTCTATGATACACTATTGTTTCTGTGCGTCAGAGTTTATTAATTTAATTAAAACAGTTTCATTCTGGGTAATCGATGGATACGCATTCTGGAGAATTCACAACAAAGTTCTCTACATGTCTGGGCTTTGTAGTTTTGTGTTTGCTTTTTTTTTATTGCTTTTATTTTTACACATCAGCCTAAAATTTAGTGACTTCTTAGTAGACTTAAACTTTTTTTTTTTTTTTTGCCAGAAGAGATACGGACTTTTACAAAAGATTATTAAACCTGTAATTAGGTCCATTTAGTAATGACAAAGCAATGAAATCAGTATTCATTATTAAATAACAGTCAAGAAGGCCTGACTCAGAGAAGCAGCAGGTATTTATGCAACGCTGATGTTCTTAAAATAAGAGTTATTATTACAAATTTATATAATAAAGAAAAAAATAAGAGTTATTAGGGGAAAGGGGAGCTGTTGCTCGAGAATTGTGTGTAGTGATTGATTACACAGATTTAAAAATCTCAGCAGACACACGGGCACACTCACACCCTTCCCTCCAGCCTGGGTTTGTGTCCTCCGACTGGGGACTTTGCGCCGACCCCTGTCTGCAGTGTGTGTGGCCCGCTGGACCCGTTCCCCTTGCCACATCGCATTTATTTTTCCACTTGTCTTTGTCCCTTTAGAGTTTAGATCCCCGTCCAATTCCCCAGGCTCCTGGAAGTCCCGCCTTAGCTTTTCCTGGCCCGACTTGCTGTGCTGGCATCCAAGCCTGGCCTAGTTAGGCGAAGCCACGGAGGATTATCAGTACTGCCCGAGCCCACTAGAGCCTTCAGGTTGGCTGCAGAGCGCTTTCTTCTTAGCCCGCAGGCTTTCCGATGCTTTTCCCCTTTCCTTTCAGTGCTGTGGTCTCCTGAAGTTCTGCCTAAGTGCTCCTTCCTCACGTGCCGCTGCCTGAATGGGCCACCTCAGCCCCTGGCTCGCAGGTATCAGTTATATTTATGTGCTAATCACCTCTATCTTCAGGACCAACCCTGATTCCTCTGCTGACCTTTGGAACTATGAATGCCTCAGACCACTTAGATCACTGACAGCTCTGTAAAGACCAAATTCCATGCTTGTTTCTCTGTATTCATCTCAGAAATCCTATATTCATCCTTATAAAAATTTAAAATGGATTGTTATTGTTGTTTATTTTATTTACATTTACATATTATAATAGTTATTATTATTTTGAGACAGGGTCTCTCTATGTAGTCCTGCCTTTCCTGGTGCTCACTAGGCAGACCGGGGTTTTCTTGAACTCATAGAGTATCCTCCAGCCTGTCTCTTGAGTACTGGCACTAAAGGCCTGTGCTCTCAGACAGAGATTATTTTATTGTTTTATCTGTATGAGCGGTTGCCCTACCGGTATGTATGTGCTCCAAGGAGGTCAGGAGAAAACTTTGAGTCTTCCTGGACCGGAGCTACAGCTGTTGTGAGCTGCCACATGGGCACTGGGAATCGAACCCTGATCCTTGACAATAGCAGCAAGTGCTCTTAATCACTGGGGCCACTCTCCAGGCACGTATTCGTTTTAAATCCATTTTTTCTTTTTCTATGTAATTGCTAGGACCTGTTAAGTCTGGCTTCTGAGTGTATCTTGGGAAACCTTTGTTTTTTCAGTTTCTTCTGCTGCTACCTTCCGGGCATCGTCATCACCTACTCGGATGTGCACGTCAGTCTTCTGAATGGCCTGTTTGTTGTCAGCCTCATTCCCTTGCTGTCGATTGAAGCTGCACATGGATGATGATCTCGGAATGCTCATTTGATCAGAGTCTTTTTTTTCCCTTTTCTTTTTCCTTGCCTTATCTCCTTTCTCTGGATTCCTTGTTTTTATCTGTTTGGCACAGATATGTATTCTACTTTTCCTGAATTCTTTCCAAGCTGCTTGAAGCATCCTTCCTATGCAGTATTGCACCATGCGCTATCATATTAGCCATTTTCCTTGTCTCTATCCATACCAAACTGCAAGTTTTACAGAGGCAGAGGCACCTATCTCACCCGTCTAGTTTACATTTATTCCTTAAGATCGTGCCTTGAATAGAATAAGGACACAAAATGGATGTAGTGGCTTACTGTTTGTGGTAGGAAGAAAAGAACAGATAAACTCATTTTGAAGTAACAACTCACACTCCTCATTGGACCCCATTATGGGATGGCCATGGTGATTAGAACTGTGTGCGTGCCGGAAGAGAGACTGGTCAGAAAGGCAAATTCTTTTTATTCCAACATAATATTTTATTGATTATTTGGGAATTTCAAATAATGTCTTCCATCATACTCATTTCCCAGTCCTCCCAGGTTGGTCCCCACCCTTGTGACCTTCCAAAAGAAGAAAGAAAAAGAGAAAGGAAAACAAACAAACAAACAAACAAACAAAAAGAAGTCCAATTTGTTTTTGCCCATATACTCACGGAAGCATGGCCAAACTCCTAGTTTGACCAGCCACTTAAAGAAAGCTGAGCCTTTCCCTTTCCTTACCCACACCAGAAGCCGTCAGTTGTGGAGAGCCACATTCCAGCATCCTTATCACAATTTTAGAGTTCTCTTCCATGGCTTCAGCTGTTGGAGAAACCTATTAAGGTCTGCTATTAAGGTTGCAGTCAACTATGTTCAGATAGCTCTCTGAGCTTGGTGCAAAATGGAGGACTCTCCTTTTCTCCACTAACTTTATTTGGAGAGTGTCTCTAAGCTCAGATGTCTAACCTCACTGGAGGATGACCCTGCACAGAGCTCCCTGCAAATGCTGTATGACCAAGCACACCAAAATCCACTCTTTCCTCACACCCATGTGATGATTAGGTTCTATGGTATGACCAATCAGCTCTTTTCGCCTGTAACCATAGGAACCCTTTATATACCTTACCCTGGAGCAATAAAATGAACTGTCTCTCTGAAGCTGATTCCTGGAAGTTCTTTCCCCCATGCTCGGGGTAGGGGTTGTCACAGAAGACTTCTGTCCCTCTTTCTCAGCTCTGAGTCTGCAGCCATGGATCCCACTCAAAAGATGCTTCCTTGCCCTTCACAGTCAGTGGGAGCACAGATCATGAACTTCCACATGGTTTCTTGTGACAGCTCAGACCACAGATGTCCACATGGCCTCTGATGTAGAAGGGCCACAGACACTATTAAGGCCCTTGGTGGCAGCTCAGGCCATGGACACCAATATGGTCCTTAGCAACAGTCTGGTCCATGGAAATCCACACGGATGTGGGAGGTGGCGCAGACCACGGGCATCCACACGACTTTTGGTGATAACACTGGCCGTGGGTATCAGCCCGGCTCCCAGCTGCCGTAGGGCCATGGATCATGGCCATTACCATGACCTTAGGTGGCAGCAAAGGCCACTCACATCAACACGATCCCTGGGGTTGCATGACCCATTGATGCTAACATGTCTCCGTCTCCCAGCAGGAAAAGCAGCACAGGTTTAGTAATGACATGTGGTTTTGCAGGACCGGCTTCTCCGCATGCCCCAGAAGCTGGTACATGAGTAGACGCTGGGGTGAACCAACTCAAAGTGCTAGATCTGGACCCAGATGGCTGAGCTGGTCAGCTGGGCCTCTTCTGCGTGGCTCAGGCCCCTGTGGAGAAAAGTAAATCTTCATGAGTTAATTTTACTCTTATGGGATAGGCATGGCTTTCAAAAGTCTTTTTATTATTTTAAGGAAGTAAATTTATATGTATGAGTATTCTGGAAAGAGAACACCTTTGAAACAGTCGAATCGGTTTTCTTTTGTTCTCTATAGGTATATCTTGTTAAAGCCAGGTGGGTAATGGTTGTGTGTCTACCTCACAACATCATTTACCTTCATATGTTTGTCTATACTGCAAGTTAAAAGATGCTACCTTGTTATTATTCCTCTTTTCTTTTAATGATCTCTCAGTATTTAAAAGAGTTCTTCAAAAATAGCATAGACTTAAAAGACTTCCATGTGCAAAGCTTGTGGTATCACTGGTTTCTCTGGAAACTTTTGAGGGAGAATTGTTATTTGGTTGGCGTATTTTGGCTTCCCTCAAGACCATGAGTAGCATGCTATTCAGATAGCCTGCTGTGTTTTTCTTGTTTCTCAATGATACTACACTAAGAAGCCAATAGCCTTTTAAAAATCATATAAAACCAGTGCCCTGTGTCCCGGGGCAGACATTGACAACCACATTTGAAAGTACAGGACAGCCAGTGAGTCATAGTTATCTTTTAGTGAGAACGTCGTCTGTCAGTAAAACCATGAAAATGCGAGAAAATGAAGTGGGGTTATGTTTCCGGGTCCTCCCATGTAAACTGATGGTTGACTGTTAAAACAGGGTGCTTATGTGCAGGCCCAGGTTAGTTCCTTCCTTTCTACCAAGGCCCCTCAGTGTCCACACTGGGTTTATGTAGATGATTTTGCCTGTCTTTCTTGTTTTCTTTGTGATCTCTCCAGACTTGTTCTTAGCCCTGTAGCAGCCTGCCTGCAGATGCTCCTCCTCCTACCCCACCTCCATTCTCTGGGGACTCTGTTTTTATTATGATACTGGTCTCCCCAGCTTCCAACCTTTCCTCCTAGCTAGTCTCAGTTCCTTGTGTCACTTGCCGGCCCACAGAAGGACTCTCTACCAGGGATCCCACAGCCATCAACTTGCCTAGGATCCAGAGGGACAACAGTAACCAAAGAATAGATTATGTACGCAATGAAGACTAGACTAGATATTAACACTGAGAAACACCTCAGATACAAACTCCAGATGCTGATATCCCAGCCTGAAAGCACAAACATGAACAGCCAAGGCAATGTACCTCCACCAGAAGCCAATGATTCTATTGTGGTCGGCCCTGGACAATGCAATGTAGCTGAATCACAAGACAAGCACTTCAAAAACAGCTATTATGAATTTTCTCAAGAACTTTAATGAGGATCTAAATAAATCTATGAAAAAACAAACAGATGAACAAAATAATGAAAACAATTCAAGGCATGAATGTAGAATTTAGCAAATAAATAGAATAACTAAAGAAAACCCAAAGTAGAATAAAACTGGAAAAGAAAACTTTAGAATTTCAAATTAAAAGCCTCAGAGGTAATTATTACCAACAGGTGCTATAGATAAGGTGGAAGACACAGCTGAGCCAAAGAAAATGTTGAATCTAAAAAAATCCTGGCATAAGACATTCATCCAGGAAATCTGGGACATAGAGGAAAGGAGAAGAAACCCAGACCAAAGACATAGAAAATGCATTTTTAAAATCAAAACCATAGATGAAAATTTCTCCAATATAAAGAAGGAGGCATGTATTAGGGTACAGGAAGTATAGAGAACACAATATAGACTGGATCAGAAAGAAAACTACCCATGACACATAATTAATAAAACATTAATTTATAGAACAAAGAAATGATATTAAAAGCTGCGAGGGAAAGAAACCAAGTCACATATAAAGAAAGGTCCATTAGAATAATCCCTGATTTCTCAGTGGAGAGTCTGAACGTCAGAATCCCAGATGCCAGCCTAGACTACAATACCCTGAATACTATCAATTACAGTAAACAGCTGAAGAATAACATTCCACAATAAAACCAAATTTAAGCAGTATCCTTCTCCATACCCAGGCCCACAGAAGGTGCCAGAAGGAAAACTTCAACCTTAAGAGGTTAACCACCTAAGAAAACACAAGAGATCAGAAGAGGGGGCACACCATAATAACACAGCAAAATAATAGAAACCAATAAACATTGCTCATTGGTACCTTTCAACATCATTGATCTCAATTCTCCAATAAAAAGACACTGACTAACAAGCTGGATTTGAAAATAGGATTCATTCTTCTGCTACATCCAAGAAACCTCCTTAACTTCAAGGTAGGGAAAAGATATTACAAGCAAATGGACCCTTGAAGCAAACAGGTGTAGCTATTTTAGGATGTGTCAAAACAAACTTCAAACCAAAACTAATCAGAAGAGATAGGGAAGGACACTGCTGTGGAGTCCAAAACCGTGAGCCCATTTCTACCTGGACCAAAGGTCAGAGAGTTGGAACTTACTTCTATTCCTTCAGGATTGTTGTGTTTCTCTCTCAAACAAAGGTCCTACCTAGATTTAGACCAGAGAGTTTGGCTGTCTCAAGGTTATTGTCCATAGGCAAGGCTAATAGCCAGACCTTGTATTTCAGGAATAGAGAAGTAGCTCTGTTTCTACCTCAAACAAAAGTCTAAGGAGCCAACTTAAGGAGATAACATTGGAGTCCACCCAGGGAGTGGTTGCCTACAGAATGTTTTGGTCTAGGGTGTGAGCGTGACCTTTTTTTTTTTTTGTTCTAGCAGCAGGATGTTTAACTGTGGTTTTAGCCTGTGACCTTCAACTGGTCTGTTCATTTCCTTGTAGTGTGGTTAGTATAGTTTTTTAAAAATCTTTCCCCCACCTCTTGTGGTCAGGGTATTTTAAGCAATTGGAAATTAAACATGGGTGATTTCAGTACTTACAGAAATGCCCTCCAGGTACTATTCTATGTTTTCTGCTTTATTATTTTTTACACATCTTTGTACTCTTTACTATATTTCTAAATCCCCACACCCCTACCCTGGCAAGTGGTATTTTTGTCAAGGCTGGTCCTTGACACACTGCATACTCAAAGGAGAAATCCACTAAGAGGATGTTACAATTCCAAACATTTATAGAGTACAAGAACACCCAAGTTCATAAAAGAAATATTACTACAGCTAAAATCACATACTGACCCTCACACACTAACAGTGAGTGACTTCAAATATGCCACTCTGACCAACAGACTACCCATCCAGACAAAACTAAACAGAAATGCTGAAGCTAACTGAGATAATAAACCAAATGAACCTAGCAGATAGTCATAGAACATTTCATCCAAACTCAGAAGAATATACCTTTTCAGAAACTTACGTAACGTTTTCCCAACATTGACCATGCACGAAGACACAAAGGTAAATCTCAGAAAGACAAGAACGTTGAAGTAATGCCCTGCATCCTATCTGACCACCACAGATTAAAGCTTGATATCAACCACAAAAGAACCAGAAAAAAATTTACAGACTCATGAAAACTGAAAAACTCACTACTGAATAAAAGTCAATCAGGATGTAAAGCATGAAGGGAATTAAAAACCTTTTATAAGAGAGTGACATAAATGAAAATACAACATACACAATTCTATGGATCACCACTGAAGGCAGTTCTAAAAGAAAAGTTCATATCATTAAGTACTGATAACAGTTTGGAGCTATGTCACATTAGCCCTTTAACAGCACACTAGGGAAAGCTAGAACAACAAGAAGAAATAGTGCAAAGAAGAAATAATCAAACTTGGGGCTGAAATCAACCAAACAGAAGCAATGACAACAAAGACAATACAAAGAGTCAATGAAATAGAGGGCTGTTTCTTTGAAAAAATCAACAAGATTGACAAACACTTAGCCAAATGAACTAAAAGGCACACAGAGAAGATGTCCAAGTTAATAAAAATTATAGATAAAAATTGGGCATTACAATAAACCCTGCAGAAGTTCAGAGAATCTTTAAGAGCATATTTTAAAATGTTTACTCCATCATACTGGAAAAACAAAAGAAATGGATTAATTTCTTGACATATCACCTACCAAGGTAAGTCAAGGACAGAGAAGCAGTTTAAACAGGCCTACTGTCTCTTACCTCTGCCTCAGTCCAAAATGGTGATCCTAACTCCAGGAGTCTCAGAATGAGACTGTATCTGTGAGCTGTCTCCTCCTACCTTATAATGCTTTCTAGGGCTGGGATTAAAGGCATGCACCCCCAGGTTTCTATGGCAATCTACTCTGGCTACGGGGATTAAAAGTGTATGCCTGGTCTGTAAAGCTGACCCGTGGGGCTGTTTTACTCTCAGATCTTCAGGCAAGCTTCATTTATTCAATTACAAATGAAATATCACTACATATCCTCCCTTTTCTTGTTCTCGTTTTCCCCCAGAGTGCTCCTCTTACTTATTCTCTCTGCCTGGCAGTCCCGCCTATGCTCTCTCTACCCAACTGTCAGCCATTCCGCTCTTTATCAGACAATCAGGTATTTTAGACAGGCAAAGTATCACAGCTTCATGGAGTTAAACAAATGCAACAAAAAGAACGCAACTCGTCTTTGCATCATTACAACAAATGTTCCACAGCATAAACAATTCTAAGACATCTTAAAATAATATTTCACAACGCTTGCTACAAGGCAAGAGCAAGCAGGCAGAAAGAAAAAGCTTTTTCTTCCATGTCCTTATATAGGCTTCCAGCAGAAGGTGTGGCCTAGATTATACTTGGAATAAAGATTGGATTAAAGGTGTGTCATCTCTTCTAATCATATTGAACCTCATTGTCTCTGCTTAGGGTTTGGCATCACTCACTGAAATAATTGTGGCTCACTTAGGGAGGCTGAGTATAACTCATTTACTTGATAGTGGCCTAATGCCACTGGCACTTGATAGGGACCCAAGTTAGAGCTGGTTATTTTCACAGAAAAGTGTGGTTTCAGATTGCACTATCAGGTAGAGTTTTGTTAATTAAATATGAAGGGGTTATGAACAGCTAAAAAGTCCGAATGTACAATCAAGAATTTATTCAAAATAAGTAATGAATTCATCAGTTGTCTCAGAGTTTCTGTTGATGTGATAAAACACCTTGACCCAAAAAAAGCAACTTGAGGAGGAGAGAATTTATTTCACTTGCAATTTCCAGGTGACCGTCTGTCTTAGGGTTTCTGTTGCCACGATGAAACACCATGGCAAAGACAGGGTTTATTGGGCTTAACCTTGCCTTGTAGTCCATCACTGAAGGAAGCTAGGGCAGGATCTTAAAAAGGGCAGGAACCTGGAGGCAGGAGCTGATGCAGAGGCTGTGGAGGATGACGTTTACTGGCTTGTTCCCCAAGGCATGCTCAGCATGCTTTCTAATAGAACCCAGGACCACCATTCCAAGGATGGTCTCAACCTACACTGTTCTGGGCCCTCCCCAGTCATCACTAAATAAGAAGATGCTCTACAGACTTGAGTACAGCCTGATCTTATGGAGACATTTTCTTAACTGAGGTTCCCTCCTCTCAGATGACTATATTTTGTGTCAAGTTGACATAAGTCTAGTCAGCATATAGTCTGTCACTGAGGGTAGTCATGGAAAGGAACTCACATAGAGTGGGAACCTACAGGGAAGATACTCAAGCAGAGGTCATAGAAGAATACTGTTGACTGCCTTGACATTCATGGCTTGTTCATCTTATAACATTCAGAACCATTGGTTCTGGGGTGGTACCATTCCCAGTGGGCTGGATCCACTCTCATCAAGGGAAAAGAACAATCAATTATCCTATTTCGTCTTGACACCTATAGAACCCAACAATGACCAGTACAACAATAAAGACATTTATAAGGCTCAGTAGTGATGTTTATTAGGGAGGTAACCACAAGCTTTTTAATTGGATTTAAAACTTATGTAATAAGAAAGGATTCATGTTGAGTACTACAAAACCAGCAAACTATCCATGAGGCCACAGAACCTAGAGGAAAGTCTATGACTGCCACTTTCCAGTTTTTTTTTCTTCCCAAGACAAGGTTTTTTTTCTGTAGCTTTGGAATTCACATTGTAGACCAGGCTGGTCTCAAACTGATAGAGATCTGCCTGCCTCTGCCTCCCAAGTGCTGGGATTAAAGGCATGAGCCACCATTGCCCAGCCTGGTTAGTACATGGATGGGAGATTGCCACTTTCCAGAATTCCTAATCACTCTCTAAATAATTATCCTTATACCCACCCGATCGAAGAAGCTTCTTTTCGCAGAAGATGGAGATCATGAGAGAAACCCACATTTGGCTAAAATGCAGAGGACAACCGACTGTACTGTAGGGTGTCCTGCCTAACTGACACATCTACCAACACAACACCTACACCCAAGGCTCAGGGAACATTGTGGAACAGGGGGCAAACAGATTGTAAGAGTCAGAGGACCAAGAAGTCTACTGTGAGAAAGTGTCATCTATATCAAACTGGGAAGCTGTAACCATGAAATCTCAACAACAGGGTAGTCTAAACAAGACCTGAACAAATAAAATAGCAGCTGACATAATAATGTGGATGAAGGAAGTCTAAAAAGGCCCATCCCTAGATGAAGAATTACAGGCTGCTGAGAGGGGACAAACTAGTTTTCTCTAAGGAATAGCCCCCGAAGGCATTATCTCCTCTCAACTGGCCAGCACTAAAACATACACATGAGTAACCCTAAATGGACTCATGTCTGTATATCTGTATACATATCAGAAAAATACTTAAAAACAATAGAGATATGCATGAAAGTAAAAAAAGAGCTTGGAAATAGAGGAAGGGTAACAGTGGGGGATACAGGATATGATAGTTGGGGGATTGAAGATGATCAAAGCCTATTAAATGCATTAAATATCACAATGGACTATTGGTGGAGACAGCCCGTTCATTCCCAGCTGCCTAGACCCGAAGTAAACACACAGAAACTATATTAATTGCAATACTGCTTGGCCAATAGCTTAAGTATTTTTTTTCTGGCTAACTCTTATATCTTAAATTAAGCCATTTCCATTATTTTATATTTTACCACAAGGCTTATGGTTTACTGGCTAGGTTTTGGAGTGACTGTTTCCTGTGGCAGCTACATGGCATCTCACTGACTCCGTCTTCTTTCTTCTAGCATTCTGTTTAGTTTTCCCACCTAGCTCTATTCTGCCCTATCACAGGCCAAAGCAGCTTCTCCATTCATTAACCAATAAAAGCAACACATATACAGAAGGACTTCCCACCATTAATTAATTTGTATAATTAATAAATATTACTAAAGATAAATTTTTTGAGGGAAAAGTATTCAGTATTAGAAATAGTTTGAGAAGCTCTGTTATCAATCAGGAAGTAGTGGCACACACCTTTAATCTCAGTACTCAGGAGGAAGAGACAGGCAGATCTCTGAGTTTGATTCCAGCCTGATCTACAAAGTGACTTCTAGGACATCTAGTGCTCCACTGAAAAGCCATGCCTTGAAAAAGCTAACAGTAGGAGTGGGTATATCTCTGACTATTTAGCCTTCTCTTGGGACCCTTTTCTTCTTACTGGGTTGTCTCAACCAACCTTTATACTAGGGTTTGTGCCTAGTCTTATTGTATCTTCTTGTGCCTTGTTCAGTGTTATTCCTGAGTGGCCTGCTCTTTTCTGAAGGGAAATGGAGGGAATTTTGGGAAGAGGGCAGGGCAGGGACTGGGAGAAGTAGAGGGAGGGGAAACTGTAGTAGGAATGTATTGGAAACAAAAACAAAACTGGGCAGTGGTGGTCCAGGCCTTTAATTCCAGCACTTAGCGAGGCCAGGGTGGTCTACAGAGCAAACAAGTTCCAGGACAGCCAATGCTACACAGAGAAACTATCTTGAACAACAAGAAGAACATATAACAACAACAGCAGCAACAACAGCAAAAGAAAAGGAAAAAAAAGGAAGGAAGCCATGTTATGAATGGGGGACTGCATACCAGTTCCTACACATGTATGTACAGCTTGGGAAGAAGACATGTCAATATGACCCAGGCTTTTTGTGTTCAAGTCTTCTAACGAAATGTACAGTCTGAGCGATCAGGCATGAGGTTCATGTACAGGACAGCAGAAGGGGCAGTTGCCCCTATGTGTGGAGTCTAAGAATCCCTGGCATTTGATAGTCTCTCTCCTCTATGGTAAATGTAGAAGAGAAACGTTCTGCAAATTCTACGTGCTGAAAACATCCTCTTTGTGAAGCTTACCCTTTGTACGAAGGGCAGCTGTTTGCAGGGGGGACTGACAGAACTCCATTTGTGAGCTTTGCTGGCATTAATAATTCAGAGGCACCCTCCATCTCTTCCCAGATAGACAGAAGGGTCCATTTTCATGTGTAATGAGACATGAAAGACGAGAAAAGGATGCAGAAACTGCAGAGCAAAGGAGCTGCACACTGGAGTGGTACCACACCTGGGAGTGGAAGCTGAGGAGGAAAGCTGCCCACTACCAAGGCTGCCTTTTGAAGTGGAAAACGGCTCTTTTTGCTTTTTAAATCTGATACAGGGGCTTATGTAGCCCAGGCGGGCACTGGATGTAGCAGAGGACGATCTGACTGGGCTGATGATTATTCTTGTCTCCTGGGAAGGGGCTGCATTATATTTAACTACCATGTATGAGAGCTGATTCCTTTTTGGATCAGAGTGCTATGGAAACAAGCTAAATTTATGGTTTGATGTTAATGCATGGATGGTCTAATGATAATTACATTTTAAAAGTAGAAAGCCCTATACATTTTGATATACTTTCATGAAGGTATTAAGGCACCACAGATCACTGACTTCATATAGTTTCAGCACTTGGATTTTTAAAAAAGGATATTTCTCTTTGAATTCAGAATTTCAGTAATAATGAAGAGTTGGGCACTAAAGTGAATATTTCTGGCAAGAAAATATTTCTCCTGGGGAAAAAAAGCTGAGTAGCTTCAGTAGGCTTAAGGTACCATCAGAGCCAGCTGAAAAATGAGCAAACCAATGAGAAATGATGGTTTCATTGGTGTTAAACATCTGTTGAGTGAGGGAGGATGGCCTGACTTGGCTTCATCACCACAGACTATAAAGTAAATGGAAAACGTGGAACACATCTCACCCTTATGGAGAAGGAAAAGGAGGGGATTTATTTTGTATTATTGTGTCAGCTGAATCTACAACTGGCCTGAGCCACTTCCATGGCGGGATGCATTGCTGGTGGCTTTGCTTTTGAGACCCACTGATAGCAGGACTTTCCTGATGTTGCAGAATATCCCTTCTCAATTAGAAGAGAGTCCTGAGGACCCTCAAATCCCTTTTAGGGGATCTGCAAGTCACACTCACCCAATTTTTCTCACCAAATATTTGTGTAAATAAAATTTTTCTTACATCAACCAAAAGAACATATCAAATCAGATTGAATAGAAACATGTAGGAGAATCAGCTATCTTCTAGTGGGAATTATAAGGTTTGTAAAACTATCCGACTTTCTCAACAATTGCTTATTGTTTTAGAAAGCAGGTTTCCTTTTATTTTTTAATAAGGGTATTTCATATTAACTTGTAATGGATCTGTTAAAGTGATTTAACCAAATTTATTTTTCCCTCAGTTTTTCTGGCATACTGTATCAGTGATACATACTGATAATCCTTTGGGAGGAATCTAAGAAAGGGTTGTCATGAGTTGGAGACTAGCTGTGTTACATAATAGGACCCTGTCATAAAAACACATCAATTTTAATTTCCTTCTCCTTTCATTTCCCCTCCTTTCCTCTCTTCTTCCCTCTCTCCCTCCCTCCTTTACTCCTTCCCTTTCTCCTTCCCTCCCTTCCTCCTTCCTTTTCTCCATCCCTCTCTCCCTCCCGCCCTTCCTTCTCCCTCCCTTTATCCATCTCCTTCCTTCCTTCCTTCCTTCCTTCCTTCCTTCCTTCCTTCCTTCCTTCCTTCCTTCCTTTTTTTGAGACAATCTCACTGTATTTCCCTGACTGTTCTGGAACCCACTCTGTAGACCAGGCTGCCTTTGAATTCACAGAGATCCACCTGTCTCTGCCTCTCGATTGCTGGATTTAAAGGCGTGTATCATCACACCTGGCTACAAAACCTTTTTAGTGCTCTTGATGATATATGCATGTAAAGCCAGTTATCTCATACCTGGAAACAGGAAGGTAAACTCAAGATAGCTTCAGGACGTCTGTAAGCTATCAAAGTGGAGACTCCATCTCACACCAGGAAACTGATCTGCAAAGAAGACCCAGAGGAGTGAAGTTGCAAGAAGACCCTGAGAACAGACCAGCTCCCCGGAAGAGGCAGAACCAGCGGAGCTGCCTGGAACAGAGTCAGTCCAACAGAAGCACCTGGAAAGGACCCAATCTGCTGAGCTGCCTGTAGATGTTCAGTGTGCTCCGAGTTCTTGGCTTTGGCAGTATCTGTGCTGGGGTGGGCTTTGGTGATGCAGTTGTCTTTGAGTCATTTCTGCTCCTGTAAGCAACCCTTCACCTATATTACTGTAAACAACCACAATGAAATTCATTGGTTCACCAAATTAGACTTCGGGGGTATCTACTATATTTTGGTCTGTTGTGGGTTTCCTATCTGGGACACTACATCTCCTCAGGAAAAGTTTTGTCACACAACAAATGTAAATCGATACAATCTTTATGAAAATCAGCAAAAAGTAGACATAGCTGCCTTACGGTCCAGCAATTCCTCTGTATACCCAAAGAGAAGGAAATAAATACAATGCAGAAATATGCAGAGTCCCAAATTCATTTTGGTACTGTTCATGACAACTGTGATAGTGTCAATGTAAAATCCATCAGTGTAAAATAAATCAATAAGGAAAATATGTTTATATTCACAATGGGATACTGATAGTCCTAGAAAGAGAAAAGTTCTGCTGTTTGCAACTGTAGGCCTGGAATAGACGTCATTACTTATATTTTACCTGGTCTCCCCCAAACAGTCATGCAATAGTCTTACTCATGTATGGAATGTAAAAAAAAAAAAAAACCCAGTACATACAAGGTGATGGTGACATTGCTACCAGGAAAGTGGGGATTATTGGATAATGGGAGGAGTCATTCTAAAGAGGTGTTTTATTTATAGTGTTTATAGTATTCATAGCTACAATTAATAGCAGTCTATAGTATACTTGAAAATGTCCAAGAGAGCACACTTTCCCTCATTCCCAAACTGGTAGCTATGTAAAACGATACATATCTTAATCGGCGCAACTCAATCATTTAGAAATGGATGTGTGTATCAAAACACACATTTAAAGGAACAGGAATGCTAAGAACTTACTTTGTTTCTTGCCCAATACAGATACCATGTGATTTGTTGCTTAAGCAAGGACTTTTCTGAAGAGTAAAAGTGAATAATTAATTACATTATGAATAATTACAGCAGGTGTACAGTGTCACTTTGGGGGATGTTTTCCTTATCCTGCCTAGTTCATCCCCAAAGTAGAGTTGTTGAGGTAAGGGGCATAGAAATTGCTTTTAGATCATGCTATGTTTTATTGTATCAGACATATTTACATTAGTGCAGATCAGACAAGGTTAAATTTGATTTCTAGTATGTTTTGTTTCTAAAAGTTTAGTTCTGAAAGCAGTAAAATATCAGTTGGGTGGCTGCAGCTTTGCCATTTTAACTCAAGGATTACTTTGACATACTGTAAAATTGTTAGGTGGCCTTTAATGACATCTAATTGTGTAGAAGTATAATTCTTTAACAGTTGCAAAACAGTGTGCATGGAAGATTAGAATCAATGTTTACTTAATTAGAATTTTAAAAATGATTTATTTATTTATTTATTTGTGTTTTTGATTTTTCAAGACAAGGTCTGTGTGTAGCCCTGGCTGTCTTGGAACTCATTCTATAGACCAGGCTGGCTTTGAACTCAGAAATCTACTTCTGCCTCCTGAGTGCTGGGATCAAAAGTGTGGGCCACCACCACTGCCCCCATCACTGACAGGCCTTGATTAGACTTAAATAAAACAACTAAGAGAGGGAACCTTTGACTCACATTGTGGGTGGAGCTTATGACTCATTGTGGGTGGAGACTTTCTCAGGCATTATAAAAGGCTTGGGCCTTAAGGCCTAAACTCCTTTAACCAAGAGCTTGGGCAGGTGAATCAAGAAGCACCTAGGTCAGACCCTAAGTCCTCGGCTGGAAACCACCAATGCTAGTAAGCTAACCCTTCAGGATGGCTGTCTTCACAATCCTGTTTCTCTCTGGCTACAAATTTTGCTGTGTCTTTATTTTTATCATTCAGATGAGGAAAGAGGAGGCTGTACACTGTCTGGGAAGTCTGACTCTAACATCACCACTTAAGTATTTCACAAGAGAATGTCAGGACACTTTTCACAATGAAATACATCTATGAATTTTGTTTCCCTTTGGAAACAAATTCTGCATTGCTCAGGCTAGCCTTGCACCTCAGACACATGCCACGTGTATTTTTGTGCTTTTAAGAAATGCATGCGTATAGTTTTAGAATTATTCTTTTCTCATTTTAGATATTATTCTCAGTTACTTTTCTATGATTTTCACAAACACACAAGCGTGCACACACATATAAAACACTTGTAATCATTGTAGTCTAATTATTGCTGAATTATTTCTGATCATTTGAGCTGATAGATAATCCTGGAAAACAAACCTTTTACAAATGCCAGTGATTTTTCTTTTTTTCGGTAAAAATATTAAGTACATCCTGGGATAGTTGACGCCAAGTCTCATGCATCTCACTTGTGCTTCATTCCTTTTTCTCTGCGATTCTGAAGCTTCCTTCGTCACTTATCTGGTCTGTGTTAAATAGACTAGGGTTGAGTTGGGTTTTATGAATTAATTTAGATAAGGATTAGAAACAAAACAAAACTGATAGTACCTTAGGAAGCAATACTGACCAGTGTGGATGGTGGAAAAACTTGCATTCCCATCTAGATCAATGAAAGCTTCAGGAGGAAGCCAGGCGGTGGTGGCGCATGCCTTTCATCACAATGCTCGGGAGGCAGAGGCAGGCTGATCTCTGTTAGTTGGAGGCCAGCCTGGTCTGCAAAATGAGTTCCAGGTCTGGATCCATAACTAATGAGAAACCCTGAAAAAGAAAAAAAAAGATCCAGGAGAGTTTAATGGTTCAGAGTATGCTCACCTGACTGGAAAGACACCAACTGCTTTGTTTTCCTCTTGTAACTACCTGGATTTTGGACCATTTTAGATAGCTCTTTAAAATATCACAGATGATAAACTTAACTATGATTCTTTGGTGATCTAGTATCACCTAGAACTATACAAACTAATATTTACAGTTTTCAATATTCATAGTGGATTTAGATAGATCCTGTGTGTCAAAGGACATATTGTGTACTGAAGACTATCAGTTGCTTCCAGAAACTGAACAAATGGTCATTTTACTTGAAATGTGGACTCCAGACTGCAGTTTGGAAGTGGAGGAAGTCTGTCCAATTTGTCTGGACTTTTACTCTAATCCTAGTTGTCTCTCCTGTACCCGCGTATGCTGCTTTGACTGAACAAAGAATTGAATGGCAAGAAAGGAAGATTTGATATTGACCTGTCCCATGTGCCGAGAAGAAAACCAGAGACCTATCTTACATGAGTGGGTGATTAACGAGTTGATCATTCTTATCAAGCAGCATGGCTCCCTCGGGGAGCAATACATGGTGCAGATCACTGGATTCCTGGGTTTGTGCTCAGAGGATGTGGCTCTGGAAGCTGAGACTGGTGAACCCTCCTTGGTGCCCTTTTATGATTTAAGGCATGTTTGCTGTGAGAAGCCTGGTAATAATTTGGCGGAAGATCCTCAAGATTCACCCTTTTGACCAGTGTCCTGGACAGCTCTCATGTTTCCTTGGTCTGCCAGGAAGCTGATGTGGGGAAACAGCAAGAGTGGGCTCCAGGTGTCTGAAAGGAGTCAATAAGCAGGAGGGACCCTGATCACAACTTGGTGAAAGACTGGGAATTCAGCCCACTGGCCTGTGTCCTGGACAGCTCCCAAGTCTCCATCTGGCATTGGGAAATAGATTAGGAAAAGGGACATGTAAAGAGTTCTCTCTGCATCTCCTTTGCGGACCCTTAAGCCCATTCTTTTGTTTTGAACAACCAGTGAAAGGTAACAGTGGTACCCCATTTGAACATCTTTCTTTGAGTAATTTGGCCATTCCTAGGTTGCAAAGGGTCTTCACCACAGGAAGGATGGAAGGACCAAGGAAAAGAGAATGTGCCATTGCACAAGATTTGGTAGAGTTTTGATGAGCTCTATAGATTTCTGAGGTCACTCAGGGCAATTATGTTGTAGGCAAATAGCTGTGTACTGTACATTGTTTTATAATAAAAAAAGATTGTAAAGGTTTTATGGGTATAGAGTGTCTGTGCTTACTTGTTTTTATGTCAACTTAGAGAAGGGAACCTCAGTTGAGATGCTTCCATCTTAAGATCAGGCTGTAGACAAGTCTGTAGGGCATTTTAAAAATTGGTGATTGGGCCGCGCAATGGCGGCACACACCTTTAATCCCAGCACTCAGGAGGCAGAAATAGGTGGATCTCTGTGAGTTTGAGGCCAGCCTGGTATACAAGAGTTAGTTCCAGGATAGCTAAGACTGTTACCAGAAAAACCATATCTTGAAAAATAAAAACAACACAAAACAACAACAACAACAACAAAAAGTTGATTGAGATAATTCATCCCATTGTGGATGGGGCCACACACAGGCTGATGGTCTAAAACAGCTGAGTTAGCCTTAAGAAGCAAGCCAGTGAGCAGCACTCTCCTGTGCTCTCTCCTGTACCAAGTTCCTACCCTATTTGCCTTCCTGTATGACTTCCTCTGATGATGAGCTGTGATGGAAGGGTGGCTGTTTTTTATGGTATTTTATTTCAACAATAAAAACCCAACTAAGACACTAGTATATTTTTCATGCTCATTTATATAGAATTTCTGATGATGATACTTGCTAGGGAGCAAAGCAAAACAAAAGAGCCAGTGGAAGATGTTTGACCTAGTGTAAAATTCCATACTGAGACAAAACTGGGAAAGACTGTTGTTTCTCATTTTGATCCTTCCTCCAAGCTGCATGAGTCTTTGAGATACAGAAGGGTTTGAGTGAGGTCACTTTGTAATGATTCTTGTTGATTGTAATGGGGACTGTCCATCAACCACTTCAGTCGCTCATTGCCAGTGCATTGCTGATGGTACTTAATGTATAACAGGCATAAACATGCTAACATGTTCAGAGATTGGCACGTTTACAAAAAAGGATGGAGCGTTCTGGAGTCTGATAGATATGGAAATGGGTGTCTTAAAATTTAGCTCTGTGACCTGAAATTCTCTTCAGAAGCTCCATATAGTGAAGGCTCAAGGCCTTCACTAACTAGAACACCATGATTATCTGCAAGACGGAACACGGAATGTTGCAAACCAAGGAACCAAAGTTCCATGGGTTTTCATGTAATTTATTTTTCTTGAGACAGGGTTTCTTTGTGTAACTGCTGTGGTTGTCCTGAAACTCACTCTATAGATCCCGCTGGCCTCAGACTCACAGAGATCTGCCTGCTTCTGCCTTCCAAGAACTGGGATGAAAGGCGTGTGACATCACGGCCCAGTTGATAGTGGTTTGCTATCAATCCCCAATTGTGATAAGCTTTTCTGTGACTACTTAATAAAAAGCAAATTTAGCTATCAAAACTTAGAACAACAAACTAAAACCAAAATCATTCCCCTCCCCTAGAGTGTCCCAGACCTATAATACCTTCTAACTGAGATGCAATATTTCAGGTCCTTTCCTACTGTTTATCTGATTCCATTTCTGAAATGACATTTGTCAAGCTGAGACATGTTCTACAATCTGCTCTTATTTTATTTCCAAAAGAAGTTGGGGTTGTAATCTCCTTGTTCTCCCATCTTTACCAGGGTAGGACAGAAGCCTTCTATTCCTTTTTGTTTATCCCCTTACCTCTTTTTGGTATCTGTGATTCTTTTTAGGGGTTGTCTTGCAGTACCTTTTAGTGAGAATTGGTGGGTTGCACTCAGTCGCCTTAACAGGGCTTTATAATGTTCAAAAAATAATACTTATTGGTGATATATTATTTTTCCTTTATTATATGTTGTTAAACATACTAATATGACACAATACCATGCTTACATGAGTCATCAGTGGATGAGACTTGTACTTTGAAGAACAGTCACAGTCTCTGGGCTTCCAGACTCCTGCAATTGGTATTACGAGGCACAGTTTCCCCACATTGTCCTTATTTCAAGGAACGTCAGGTTTCTTTTTTTTTCCTTCTCATACATCGTGTGTGTGTTCCTGTAGCTTGTTGATTGGCCTAGTTTTTCTCTCCCATGTGGTTGAGTCACGGTGATCCAGAGTTGGTAGATCACACACTCTTTTTGCTATTGTTCACTATTTGGCTAAAGATTTCAGATGACCTTTTAACCTCTCACCTAATTCAAGGTGAGGAACCAGTATAATAATAGAACCAGGACTCTTCCATGTTTTACACTTACCTTGATCTAGTTCACGTCGAGCCAGTCACTTCAAGCAGCGTAGTGATACTGTAGCCTTACAGCTGTTGATACCTTAACGCCAGCAAGGACTTGGCAGGTCAGTTAAGATTCTTACTCTTGGTTCCATCTGTGCTTGACCTCTGCACTCTCCACACACTACCTTGATCTAAGCAAGGCAGATCCTGGGATACAAATCCAGTTTCTGTTGCTTTCAGCTTTGTAGTCTTGGATGTGAAAGCTCCCTAATCAGCAAGGGGAACTAAAAACAAGACTCACCTTTAATACTACAGTTAGCCCTCCAAACCTGGAGTCTGCAGATCTGTAGATTCAACCAATCTTAGCTCAAAATGTATATTTAAAAAATAGCTCTTTATTGGATGTGTACAGACTTTTATCTTTGTCATCATCCTAAAAAGAATACAGTGGCGCACACCTTTACCATGGTGGCACACACCTTTAATCCCAGCATTCGGGAAACAGAGGGAGGTGGGTCTGTGCAAATTCAAGGCCAATACAGTGAGCTCAGGCAATCCCAAACCTACATAGTATTACCATGTCATAAAAATGAAACAGCAAAAAACCCAAACAAGCAAAAAACCAATACAACAAAACTATAATAATCATAGCACTTATACTGAATTAGGTACTGTATGCCTTCTAGAGATGACTGGACATATTTGAGAGTATTGCACAAGTTTTACTTGCATCTGAAACCCCTTTACACACCAGGTCAAGTAATTTTGACACTAACAAGAAGGCCTGCAACCAGTTACTTACAGATGTGTAGGATGACTATTTTGGGGATTAAATGAAAGAATTCATATTAATTTTTAGCTCAGGGACTTGCCTAAAGAATGTGTCCACAGTTTTTTGCAAGTTGTTAATATCATCTGCTATTATCTTTGGTTCATTGTAAAGTTGTTTTTAATTAACACTCTCTTCTTATGTTGGAAACATAACTGCAGAAAGTATTATATTGCTATATTTCTCACCCTCTCCCCACTTACATAAATTACTCTTTAGTTCTGTTTCTTTTTTAATTTTCTTCCTTCTACTTACCAGCCAGCATCTCCTGGGCCCACAACTGTTGTGGGGATGGACGTATACAGAGATATGTTATGTGATTCTGTCATTTTGAGAAGACAAAATTCTGCTCTGCAAAACAATAGTGTAAGGGTTGTTGTAGGGTATTCATCAGAAAGACTGCTCGTACATAGGTTTAAGTCAATAGAAAGTCTTTATTAGCTTGAGACTACATTGGGTGTTAGGGATTCCAGTGTAGCCTCAAGTGTTTCTCAGGATGAGATTTTAACCACAAACTCTGTTCTGGGTTGACATACTTCAGTTAATGAGAAAAGCTAGCTAGAAGTGGAAGTACAGAAGCCAAAAAACAAGGTTAGTACATTTAACCGTTCCCTAGAACAAAGGACTTTGATGAATTAGGCCTTTGTTTTAATATTGGCAGGTGGTGTTGAGTTTTGCAGCCTAAACTGTACTTCCATCATGCAGTCAGTTGTGTTAAGGTCTTGGGGCTTACCAAGGCTTAGGGCCCTGTTACAGGGATACACTGCAATTAGAAATTGCAATTTTCACAGTAGGACTATAATATTTATGAGAGCATCCCCACCCTCTCTCTCACTGTTCACCCCACATTTCATCTTTCTAACCCTCAGCCTATCTTTTTCTCATTTGGGTGCTGCTAATAAAATGTCACTTCATGTTAAACTCTGACCCTATCATGCTTGCTAGTCCTTTATGGTATGCTGTGAATCATACTGCAGAGGGATGCCCAGAAAGACAAAGACTTAAACCGGAATCTAAAGATTGGGGAGGGAAACCAGTCCCCAGTCCAACATCACTTCATGGGTTATAGTTGATTCAAATGGCCTTAAAGACTAAGACAACCTAGGTAGGAGAGAGCAATAGTGTTTATTCCTGGATTTGAGTGGGAATGATCTGGAAGAACCCAAGAAACTAACCCATCTCCAAAACACACACACACACACTCCAAACCCAACAAATCAGAATCCCTGGGGATAGAGATTGGACAATAGCAGAGGTCCAAGATCCCTTCTGAGTCCAAAGCCAGTCAAGATTGAGAAGCATCTGTGGAGATCATCAACTCAATGATTACTTGTGTCAGAATCCTCTTGCTGAGTCCTGGAAGGCTGGACAGGGCCCACAAAGTAGCATTTAGAATAAATTCCCAAGGAATGCTGGTGAAGACCATGGTTGAGTGTCAGTGTATACTAATGCTGGTGTAGGGGTTGATAAATGGATATATATGCACATATATGTTAATCTAGATATATTTTATAAAAACATTGCAATGAGAAAATAAATCTTTGTATTATAAGTTTAAAATTAATGCCAAAATACAAACTTTTTCTTAAGAGATCTGCTTGTACCATATTTTTTCTTCCAAATGACACAGGCCTAGCTGTGTTTTTCCTGCTTTTGCATACATTTTGGTACAGTCTTTGCTCTTTTAATCCTGTAATTAGAGTGAGGGAGACACCCCGCCACCCACATACACAGAGAGAGGTGGGGTAAGGATAAGGGAGCTAGGAGTGACTCATTGATCAGTGCATTAACAAAATTCTTAAGTACTGTCCACAGGCACTGGCCTCAGCTGCTAAGTTACAAGATTTCCATGGAGTTGGATAACCTGGGAATACCTGAGGTTATAGTAAAAGTGCCTGCTCATTGTAAGCATGGTAACCTGTATTCTTCTCTTTACTATTAGAGTTCCTTCTGCAAGAAAAGAAAACAGCAACAGCAACAAACTCTTGCTTTTCAGTCTTGGTTGGTTCAGCCTTTCCCGGAAACAACTAGGAAAAAACAAATGGTAAAATGTTCCGCTTAGGCTGTGGGATGCTTCTGGTTGCTTTTGATGGCCATCTTGAGCAGATTAAGGAGTGCCCAGAGGATTAGTCCAGCACACACCTGGGAGTGTGGGGATGGATTTTCCCGATGGTTCTGACTGACTGAATGAATGCATTTATTCATGGATTCGTATGATGGTGGCATTGTGAGAGGCAGAGAAAGCTAGGGGTTGGGGCCTAGTTGGAGGAGGTAGGTTACTGGAGGAGTGGACTCAGGTGTTGTTTTGGCACCAAAGGATGTCCGTGAGTGTTGGGTGTGACTGCCTTAGCATGGTGACTTCTAGCATTCTTCCTGGGTGATGCTGGCCCTCTGTGCGCTCACTCTTGGATCTGTTTCTTTTTTATTCCTGATGTCTGGAAATGCAAAGACCGGACCACAATGAGGAACTGATGAGGGCTAGGGACAGTAGTTAACAGAAGGAAGCATGGATGACTGAGGGCTGCAACCTTAAGGACGTGGTGAAGAAGTAAAAGGTCCTCTGCTGTAGGTCTCTGCTGTTTATGGCTGCATCTTCGTTGCCTTTGTACGTATCCCTAACATATGTCCCGGTTTATCAAGTTCTCTGTAACATGGTGACTGATCCTTAGGCAATCTCCATAGGATTCACTTTCTCTTGTAGCACTCCCAGAGGCCTGTAGGACAAGCCTGGGCATCCTGTTTGTTTCTGTAATTTGCCTTATCTTTCTTGGTTCTGGCTCTTAGGACTTTGGAGGGTTTATTGTAGATTTTTTTCTCCCTCTATTTATTTAAAAAGTTATTTATTTGTTAGCTTACTTATTTATTATTAAAAATAGCTTCTTTCCCCATATAATACATCTCTACCACAATTTCCCCTCTCTTCACTCCTCCCGACTTCCCCTCCATTTTCCACCTCCCCCATAGCCACTCCTCCACTTCCAATTAAAAAAAAAACAGGCCTCTGAGAGACAACAGCCAAACAGGACAAAACAAGATAGAATAAGGCTAAAGCTCTAATATTGAGGCTAGACAAAGCAACCAAATGGGAGGAAAAGAGTCCAAAGAGCAGAGAAAAGAATCAGAGATATACCCACTTCCACGTTAGGAGTCCCACAAAACCACCAAGCTAACAGCCACAGCATGTATACAGAGGATCTGGTGCAGACCCATGCAAGCCCTGTGCTTGCTGCTTCAATCTCTTTAATTTCATATCAGCCCTGTTTAGCAGATTTGGTGAATCGTGTTCTCCATCCCTTCAGGCTCCTATAATCCTTCTGCCACCTCTCCTTTAGGGTTCCCTGGTATCCGAGGAGAGGGCCCTGATGGAGATGCTCTTTTTTTTAGATGCTTTTTCTGCATAGTGATTGGCTGTGAGTCTCTGCCCCCATTCCCATCTGTTTCCAGAGGCAGCTTCTCTGATGACTGAACAAGGCGCCGATCTATGAGTCTAGCAGAATATCATTAGAGGAATCGTTTCATTGATGATGAATATTTTGGCTAGACATGTTTGGTTGTACATTAGGTCTCTGGTATCCAGTCTCCTATTCCTGGTCACGTGGGCAGTGTAGGGCATGGGCTCCTTTTCGTGGTATGGGCCTCAAGCTAAACCAAACATTGTTTGGTCACTCCGGTAAGTTCACACCACCATTGCCCCAGCACATCTTGCAGGCAGTACAGATGGTAGGTCACAGGTTTTATAACTGGGTTGTTGTCCAGGTTTCCCTTTCTGTAGCCTATGGAGTGCCTTTTTGTGCTAAAGAGATTGGAACATAGAGGTGAAAGTTCTATGCAGGCACTCAACATTCAATGCACTCTGCGGATGCTGTTTAAGTGAAGCGTATCTCACTTTGCTTTTTCAGTAAGTATTTCAAACATTTATGTCATTGCACCATACATTCAACTCACCCTCCCATTGGCTCTCCTTTAGGTTCAAATTTGAGTTTTAATTTAAGAGTTCTCAGCTATGCTGATGTGGTGGTCTACGGGGGATTTGCTTACACTTTCTGTGTCAAGGTCCCAACGTCAACCCGTATATGTACTTCTCTTCCCTTAGGCTTCTTTTAGATGCCTAAAACCAGCCAGCTCTACTCTCAGCCATTATACAACCTATAATCTTTGTCCAGGGAAAAAATTCAGCATAATTTACCTGAGAAATTACAACACAAAATAAAAATCCTGAGTGGTGACATGAATGAGTATGGGTGGCCCCGGAGGCTCATATGTTTGAACCATTTGTTCCCAATTGGTGGAGCTGTTTGGGAAATATTAGAAAATTGGAGGAGGTGGGTCACAGGGTAACACTATGTCAAAAGCCTCTCATCATCCCCAGGGTACTTTCAGCTACTGTTCTGGCAACATACCTGCCTGCTTGCCACCATCAGGCTCACCGTTATGATAGTGTGATGGTTAAATTCTCATCCTTTGGAAGCCACAACCTCGCAAGAATTTTTCCTTCTCAAAGTTGGCTTGATCATGCAACTAATACATCAAATTACAGCCCTCAGAACTAATAGAGGCTTAAAAATAGACACCGATTACATGATCTGACAATACTTGAAAGGAACAGAAGTGTGGTATAAATCCAGGATAATTGGCCACAGCTCAACTGGCTCCTTGCCATTCACTAAAATCAGCTACTCTATAAGGGTTTAGTACATTACACTTGGCACAAGAGCTCCGTCTGAGTCACTGGCCTCTCACACAGTATTTAGCAGGCCAAGTGGGACATGCAGACATTCTGACACAGTCCCCCAAATACAGTTTATTTTGAAGACAGTAATAATCTAAATGTCCCAGCTCTCAGATTTGCACCTAATCACATTCTGATTACTTGAGCATCTTCCAATATCTTATTACATGACTATGGAGTCAGAACTACCAGAAGATTATTATATATTTTCTTCTCAATTCTCCTAGTTATGAGAGAGTAATTTCTGGGCTTAGTGGTCAGATCTACTCTTAATGGAACATGTGGGCTTTTAATTTATGCAAAAGAGCTAGGGTCGGGTACTCATCTTCAAGGATAGAAGTCATATTGTCTCTTTTTAACTATTTGTGTTAGTTAAAATGACTTTTTATACCATCTTTATAAGGTTCATTGTTGCGGGAGGTCCTCCCACTCCTCCAGCCTATCGCCGCTGAGATACCAGCCCCTTGGGGCGTGGTCTCTCTCCCTTTAAAAAAGCGGCCACTTCCCTCTCCTCTCTCTCTTCACTTCCTGCTCCGCCAGCGACTAGACTCCTGGTCGCGTAGAGGGCTGTTGCCTGGGACAGTGATCTGTAAGTTTTTCCCCTTTAAATAAATATCAACCTATTAATCATAATCCCAAATTGGTGTGGCATTGTTTGTGACTTACGCCTTCATTTTGGCACCCAACGTTTGGTTTAAGAACCTCTCACGGCTCGCAGCCGCGAGTTCGGCTTGGCGGCCAGAAGTTCGGCTTGGCGGCCGGAAGTTCGGCTTGGCGGCCGCAAGTTCGGCTTGGCGGCCGCAAATTCGGCTTGGCGGGAGCCCTTGCTTCCTCAGCCGCTGCCTGTGCCTTGCAGCGGCGGCCTTGGCCTCCCGTGGTTTGCTCTTTTCTGAGTTGTTTTTAAATCTCCCTTGCAAGCACAGCTCTTAAAGTGGCGCGAACCAGAGCATGAGGTTGCTGAAAGCTGCAACCCCTCAGGGTGACTCTGTCACGTGGAGGCATAAGCAGCTTCCAGATTGCTCTTCTCTACCCCTGGATTCTGGGTTTCTGGTTCCATCTCTGGGATTGATTTAATTACATTTACTTTGTTGAGAAACTTGCGTTTTCCAGTTTTTAACATCTACTAAGGCACTGAAACAGGACCATGTTTTCATCGCGATTCTGCAACAGCGCCACCTGCTGGACAATAGGTAATATGGCAATTTTCGTTTCTAACGCAAATTTTACTGCTTTGTTTTCACTAATACAATGGATTAGTAATTTTGTATTTACTAATACAATGAATTACATCATACAAGGTCTATATGATTATGGGAATACCTTAATTTGCTTGTTACTAGGCTTCAGTTTTCTTTTCCATATTCTATCATTAAGGAAGAATATGGCACTCCTAAGAATGATAGAATCTTTACGAACTAATAATGAACAACTAATTGACAGGATTAAAATTATTGAAAATCAGAGGTTATCTGAACAAGTGGATACTATGACAGACAAAATTGATTCCATATCCAAGGGTATTAGAAAGTTACCTGAAAGGGTTCAGGCTATTGAATTTGACCTTCAGAGTTTATCACAAAGTTTTGATAAGGTAACAGACAGAATGTACCTCCAAGATGGGAATCTACATGATATACAAGAAAAGTCTAAGGAGGACATGTTATCTTTGAAGGAAAAAATTAGAGCTTTGGAATCACAGGTGCAGAATGGGGACCAAAAAATTGATACCTCAGTGAAATCACTGGAAATATATACAGGTCAAGAGATTCAGGATTTAAGAGAGACAATGATAAAAAGATTTGAAAAGATTGGAGAAATTATTGCAGCTGGTGAACAGAGTAAGGAGGCACAAGGACAGGATACAATGCCTCCACCAGCTATTAGAACTGGCTTACCCAGGGTTCTAGCGACATACCCTATACTTGATTCTGACAAAGCGTCAACTTCTAAAGGCTCAAAGGGAGTCAGAGAAGCTAGATGGACACCAATAGCAATGAATGATCTGAAAGAAATTAAGCAAGCTGTTGTTAATTTTGGCTTGCACAATGCATATGTAAAGGAAATGATAAAGACTTGGGCTTCTAATGCTAGAGCTATCCCCCATGATTTCCATCAGTTAGTGTCTGCAGTTTTAGATAAGGGACCTTCCTTGATGTTTGGAATTTATTTCAGAGAAGAATCCAAACATATGGAACAGCAAGGAAGAGCAAAAGGTATTGAGGTTTCCCAAGATCAAATTCTTGGTGCAGGAGAATATGCTGATCCACAGGTCCAAGCTCTTTATGATGATGAAGTACTGTGTCTATGTCACCAAGCAGCTTTAAATGCTTTGAATAGGATACAAGATCCAGCAAAAAGGGTTGAATCATATACCAGAATTAGGCAGGGACAGAGAGAACCCTTTATTGACTTTTTGCAAAGATTGATTAAGGCTCTGGACATAGGGGTAACAGACCCAGAATCTAGACGAATACTTCTTGAATCTCTAGCTTTTGAGAATGCAAACATAGAATGCAAAAAGATAATTGGGCCTTTAAAGTCTAGATCAGCACCTATGGATGAATGGATTCAGCATACAATGAATGTTGAGACGTTTAGCTATAATGATGAATCTTGGGTAGGAGAAGTGATTTCCAAAGCAATGAGGAGACATCAAACTGCCAGGTGTTTTAATTGTGGTAAATTAGGACATTTACAAAGGGATTGCAGGCAAAGAATTTCTAGGAATAATATCTCTTCTGGGAATGACAAAAATAGGAGACCTCGGCCTTCAGGTATATGTAGGAGATGCGGTAAAGGCAGGCATTGGTCCAACGAATGTAGGTCAACAACAGATAGACGGGGCAATCCGATATCATCGGGAAACTCCATGGGGGGCCTCTCGCAGGCCCCCAAGCCAACAGTGGCCCAGTCATTCCCAGTCACAGTGGAGAACGTGCCTCACCAAGAAAATTAAAAGCTCCAATTTCTGCTGTAAAAAGTAATACTGGTCTAAATGATGAATTAAGTGTGGAGGATGAGTCAAAAAACCCAGTAGGACAGAGTAAACGTATATTTTGGCAGACTTCTATTAATGATCAAAGACCAAAGCTAAGAGTCTGTATAAATGGCACTTTTATTGAAGGCTTATTAGACACAGGTGCGGATGTAAGTATCATTACCCCAGAATCTTGGCATCCGAATTGGCCTCTTCAAGAGGTAGATGTTCAGTTCCTAGGAATTGGAACCCTATCTCGTGTAAAACAAAGCACAAGATGGGTTGAATGCATAGGGCCCGAAGGGCAAATAGGAAGACTAAGGCCATATATAGCCAATATTGCCATAAATTTATGGGGCCGTGACCTGCTACAGCAATGGAATACCCAGATTAACATTCCTGTATTTCCAGGAATTCATAATTCGGGGAAGGATATGATGAGGTATTATGGAAAAAGGTCACCAGCCATTCAGGCTGTACAAGAACATACAGCAAATACCAAACCTTTAGAGGTACTAACAGCCCTACCTTTAAAATGGCTAACTGAGAAGCCAATATGGATCAAACAGTGGCCTCTAGCTGAAGATAAACTACAGGCATTGGAACAGCTGGTGCAAGAGCAACTAGATGCTCACCATATTGAAGAATCAACCAGCCCTTGGAATTCTCCTGTGTTTGTTGTAAAAAAGAAATCTGGTAAATGGAGAATGGTGACAGATCTAAGAGCTGTCAACAAAGTAATTCAACCTATGGGCCCACTACAGTCTGGAATTCCTTTGCCTTCTCTGTTACCAAAAGGATGGCCTCTTATAGTTATTGATTTGAAAGATTGTTTTTTCACTATACCGTTACAAGAAAAGGATAGAGAAAAATTTGCCTTCACAGTGCCTACTTATAATAATTCTCAGCCTAATAAGAGATATCAGTGGACTGTCCTCCCACAGGGTATGCTCAATAGTCCTACACTGTGCCAATATTTTGTAAGTAAGCCATTGGAAATAATTCGTCAACAATTCCCCAAGTCCATCATTTATCATTACATGGATGACATCTTGTTATCTGATTCAAATAAAGATACTTTAGAAAGGATGTTTGAAGAAGTAAAGAAAGTCTTGCCTAGGTGGGGATTACAAATTGCCCCTGAAAAGATTCAAAGAGGAAATTCTATTAATTACCTAGGTTACAGAATAGGGTTAGAGAAAATTAAAACGCAAAAGGCACAAATTAGGAGAGACCGCTTAAAGACTCTTAATGACTTCCAAAGATTGTTAGGAGACATTTCCAGTCTACGACCAGCTGTTGGGATAATACCTGATCTAATAGTTCATTTAAACAAAACCTTAGATGGTGATAAAGATTTGAATAGTCCAAGAGAACTGACAGCTGAAGCAGAAAAGGAACTGACAATGATTGAGGAAAAATTACAGGAGGCACATGTGGATAGGGTGAACCCAAATCTTAGCTGCATCCTAGTCATATTGCCTTCCAGAATTTCTCCTACAGGGATTCTAATGCAGAGGGAAGATATTATTTTAGAGTGGATATTTATACCTAATAAACCAAGTAAAAAATTAAAAACTTATGTGGAAAAAGTCTCTGAATTAATTATAAAAGGTAAGCTGAGACTTCGTCAACTAGCAGGTATAGACCCAGCAGAAATTATAGTGCCTTTTACTACTGAAGAAATAAAAAAGTTATGGGAAGACAATGAACCGTGGCAAAGAGCTTGTGCTAATTTTTTGGGAGAAATTAATAGCAACTATCCCAAAAGTGGTAGACTTAACCTCATAAAAAGAACTTCTTGGATTCTTCCTAGAATTGTACGTGATGCTCCAATAACTGGAGCCCGTACTTTCTATACTGATGCAAATAAATCAGGGAAAGCAGGTTACAAGTCAGATGAATTGAGTAAGGTGGAACAAAGCCCTTATAATTCTGTCCAGAAGGCAGAATTATATGCCATCCTTATGGTGCTAAGGGATTTTAAAGAACCTCTTAATATAGTTACAGATTCACAATATGCAGAAAGAGTTATCTTGCATATTGAGACAGCTGAATTTATACCAGATGACACAGAGTTGACTTCATTGTTTATCCAGGTACAAGACATAATCAGGAACAGGCTTTGTCCGATGTACATAACACACATCCGGTCCCATACAGGTCTGCCTGGTCCTCTAGCCCAAGGCAATGCTGAGATTGATCAATTATTGATTGGAAGTGTGTTGCAGGCCTCAGAATTTCATAAGAAGCATCATGTCAATAGTAAAGGCCTAAAGAAAGAATTTTCCATTACTTGGCAACAAGCTAAGGACATTATAAAGAGATGTCCTACTTGTTCTTTCTATAATTAAACACCGTTGCCTGCAGGGAGTAACCCAAAGGGCACTAAGAGAAATGAAATCTGGCAGATGGATGTGTTCCACTTTATGGAATTTGGTAAATTAAAATATGTACACCACACCATAGACACGTATTCAGGTTTTCAATGGGCTACTGCCCTGAGCTCAGAAAAGGCTGATTCAGTAATCACACATTTATTGGAAGTTATGGCCATCATGGGTATACCTGCACAAATAAAGACAGATAATGGTCCAGCATATGTATCTAAGAAAATGAAATGCTTTTTTGATTATTATAATATAAAACACATTACAGGTATACCAAACAATCCTACAGGTCAGGCAGTTATAGAAAGATCAAATCGTACTATAAAGGATATGCTGAACAAACAGAAAGGGACTGAAAATACCCCCAGAAATAGATTACATAATGCTTTATTAACCTTGAATTTTCTCAACGCTAATGAGAAAGGAACGACAGCAGCAGAAAGACATTGGATAATGGAAAAGTCTGCTGAACTAAATCAACCAATTTATTTCAAAGATGTGCTGACCTCTCAGTGGAAGCCAGGAGATGTGCTACGTTGGGGAAGGGGTTTTGCTCTTGTTTCCACAGGAGAAGAAAAATTGTGGATACCATCAAAATTAATAAAGTTTCGATTTGAAGAGGAGAAACCTCTTGGAAAGGAGAAATGACAACTCATCCACAATGATGATATTCATACAGGTGGTAAGAAAAACATATAGAATGGGGGCAGGGTTCTGTTCTTATCTCCACAGGAAAACACTCATCTTTGAAAAATTCAAGGGACCCTGGATATTTGGATACTGACAGATGGAAAAATACCTGCCCAATAGGAAATATCAAGAAAACTGAAAGGGTTGTGTAAGTAATATTAAACCATATTTCTAAATTTATAAAGCTGGTTTTGAAGTTGGACTCTGGCTCAGTCCTTCTCCAATTCCAAGCCTGTTAGTAAGAGAAAAACCCAGAGTTTCTGGAGTTTCTGTCTCATGTCAAGAGCCATGATATGGGACAGAAAGAAATATGAGTTTAGAAAACATCTTTGCTTTTCTTCATATCTATCATACTTTTCATTGAATATATCTATCATGTCTTTCATTGAATATATATATATATATGTCTATATGATTAATGCTTAAGTTTTTCATAATGAACAATGAGTTTTTCCTGAAGTGACATTTGAAGTTTCCAGGAAGAAGATGGGGCCCCATAACAACAACTCCACCTGGTTGATATGACGTCATGATACTGATAGCGCTACTACAAGACCTGCTTTGGGTACCAGCTGCACAAGACAGTTCCAACTTGGTTAGCTGAAATGGTGCACATCTTATACAACATTTTGGCCAGACCTGCACAAAATACTCAGAGACTATTGGCAATTTTAAAAGACATTGATCTTGAAATTTAACCATCATTTTACTTTCACAGGATCCCCCAGAAAGAACGTCGCCCCTATGACAGCTGGAAGTAATTTTAGAGGACGACGTCCCCTCTCCCAGTAAAGTTTGCCCTTGGGTTTAGGGACATCATTTAGGGGTTGATTATAATTAGTATACGATTGAGGGTTGGGGGAGGAATTTTATAAGCTCAGGGATCATTTTGAAAAAAAAAAAGAGGGATGATGGGATAATAGATTTGTAATTGTGAGTTACTGTTGTTAGACAAATATATTGATATAGATTCTTGTATATTGATACAAAGTTAAATTGTATTGACTATTGTATGCATTCATGTTTCTACCTCTGTTTAAAACATTTTTTATGTATTGACATATATTGTATTGTATATATTTACCATATTGCAGTGTACATTTCTACCTCTGATTAAGATACTTATATAATGTTCGTGTATTGGTATATATTTACCCACTGCAATGTATATTTGTACATTGTTTATATTTGGAGGTCATTGTCCTCATTTGTTTCACAGTCGTTTATTGTCTTAGTCTTTAAGTTAGATAGATATTGAGAATTATATAGACTAATAGTCATCTAAGTTTGTCATTTATAATTAGACTAATCAGGTTCTTTAGATATATAGAGATTATACTCAGTATAGATAGATAATCTCCAACTTCTTCAAAGAGCTGTAGAAAATGGCCTTTAATGTAACTCAGAGTTTTGTGGTAGTGAGACACAATTGCTCCTGGCAACACCACTCTATTCCTGAGAGAATGTTGAGCACCAAAGACACTCCACCTGGAGCCTTTCCTTTTGGCAGAACTGGCCTTGGGGCAAAGAAATGCCCATACCTCAACCACTGACAAAGATACAGAGCGTGCATCAATGGATAAAACAGGGCTGTCTTATCCTGCCAAGACAGGGTAAGATAGTTTTGAAAAGTTGCTTGCCTTTGAAAATGGTGTGTCAGTTATGTTAGGCCTTAGCCAAAGTTGGTTGCTTCAACGCTGCTAATGTGACTTTGGGTGATTGCCTAGGTAGCTAGTTGTCTCTGTGATTTGTTGCATGTTTTGGAAGTTGTTTTACTGAACTTCCTAATTACCCAGGTAACATTATTTCCCTTCTCAGATCTTTGATGGGGTTGAAGACTATATAAATGTAGTTACTTTCTCTCATGACTTGGCCAAGTTATTTATTATACAAGACCTAAGCTAGTTAGAATAGGATATTTGTACTTATTGTATATAATTTCATAGTAGGTTTAGAACTCTCTTATTTAAACAGAAGGGGGAGGTGTTGCGGGAGGTCCTCCCACTCCTCCAGCCTATCGCCGCTGAGATACCAGCCCCTTGGGGCGTGGTCTCTCTCCCTTTAAAAAAGCGGCCACTTCCCTCTCCTCTCTCTCTTCACTTCCTGCTCCGCCGGCGACTAGACTCCTGGTCGCGTAGAGGGCTGTTGCCTGGGACAGTGATCTGTAAGTTTTTCCCCTTTAAATAAATATCAACCTATTAATCATAATCCCAAATTGGTGTGGCATTGTTTGTGACTTACGCCTTCAGTTCATTATTGCTATTTAAAAATAAAATGCTAGTTTTTGATATACTGATTTTGTAACTCCTAAATTTACTACCCTTGTTTATTACTTCTAACAGTCTCATGATGGAGTACTGAGATTTTTTTTTAATCCGTGTTTAGAATGATGTTTTCTGGAAACAAGGCTAATTTAATTCTTTTTAACATGGATGCTCTTTATTTTTTCCTTTGTTTTCTAACTGCTCTTGATAAAATTTTTAATACTTCTGTCTTAGTTAGGGTTTCTATTGTTACAAAGAGACATTATGACCACCATAAACATCTTTAAAAAAGGAAAACATTTAACTGGGGGTTGGTTTATAGTTCAGAGGTTTAGTCCATTATCATCATGGCAGGATGGATGCAGAGTACAGGCAGACAAGGTGCTGGAGAGGAGCAAGAGTGAGTCACTGGGCCTAGGTTGAGTTTCTAAAACCTCAAAGCCCACCCCCAGTAATACACTTCTTCCAAAACAGAACCACACCTACCCCAACAAGGCCATACCTTCTAATATTACCATTCTCTGTGAGCCTATGGGGCTCATTTTTCTTCAAACCACCACAAGCTCCATAGTGAAAACTGTAAAATACAGGTGAAAGAAATTATAGCAGTTGTGAAAATAGGAAGTCATCTCATTTCATAATCACAAGTATTGTTATTGTTAAAATGAGCATTATCACCCAAAGCAATATGCACATTGCTCAATGCACTCACTATCAAAATACCAATGCCTTCCTTTCCAGAATGTAGAAAATCCTAAAACTAGTATGGAACCTTAGAAGAGCTATAATAGTCAAAGTGATTCTGAGCAAAGTTGGACCATGGTAATTCCTGATTTCAAAGTTTAATGGCAAGCTAATCATCAAAGCAACAGGGAAGTAAAAACTCACAGATAGACCAATGAAGCAGAACACAGAACACAGAAGTCAGCACATATATTCAGCTGAGTTTTAACAAAGATACGTGGGCCATATATTAATCTTTTGTAACTCTCAGGAATAGGAATTCTTTCATTTTTGTAAGGGTCGGTAGAGAAAGGGCAGTTTGTTAAGTACAGTGTTCTGAGGAAACTGGACATACACAGTGGACAAGAAAACAGAATCCCAATCTCTTAACAAGTACAAAATAAGTCAAAATGGATCACACAGTTAAATGTGAGACTTGTAACTGTATATTTGTTAGGAGAAAAAATAAGAAATGCTTCAAGGCATTGGAAGGGGTAAGATAACTCTGTGACAAGAACTCAGAAACACCAGAAACGAAAACCAAAATAAGGCAATGGTGCTTCATAAGACTAAAAAAACATCCATTTAGATAAAGAAGCAACCGACAGAGATGAATCAACGTAAAAATGGACAAAATATCTTCAGACCATGCTTCAGGCAGGGGATTAATATCCGGACTGTATCAAGAACTCTAAAAAGAAAAATAAGTCTCAAGATCAACAACAACAAAAATCCATATGGTTTGATTTAAAACTGGGCAGTATAACTAAATAAACCCCTCCCTCAAAAGAAGACATAGAAATAACCAAAATAACCAAATACATTAAAAATGATTACTTGCTAGAAATGAAAATCAAAACCACAGTGTAAGATCACCTCAGTCAGTGAGCATAGATGCTATAAATGCTGGTAGGATGGCTCAGTGGGTGAAGGCTCTTGCCTTGGTAAGCCTGGTAACCTGAGTTCAATTCCTTAGCCCACATAAAGATAGAAGGAGGGAGCTTGTCCAAAGAGTTATTTTATCTCCACACATGTGGCAAGTGGGAGTTGATATACACACAATTATGCACGGGCACACACATGTGCATGAACATATGCATACACACACACACACACACACACACACACACACACACACACACTGCTTTTATCAAAAAAAAAACCTAAGGATAGTAAGTTCTGGTGAGAATATAGAAGAAACCTTGAACACTGTGGTGGTAAATTAGTACAACCATTGTGGGAAACAATATGGAGGTTTCTTAAATTAAAAACAGTCCTAACAAGTAATGGGGCAATTCCATATGAGAAAGTGTTCAAAGCAAGTGAAATTATAGAGCAAAAAGATACCAGAGCTTTCATGTTTATTGGCACATTTACCATGGTCAAGCTGTGGAACCAATCCAAGTGTCTGCAGTGGGTAAATGAATAAGGACAACATGGGATACACTTCGTGGAATATGATCCAGTATTAAAAAATAAGATTTATTATTTGCAGCAACACAGAATAAGAGGCCATTATTTTAAAGTAAATAAGCCAGATATTGAAAAAGAAAGATCACAGTTCTCACTTCTGTGTGGAAAATTGAGTGCAATCGCAGACCTGAGTAGAAGAGGTTTCATTAAAGACAGGTATGGGCAAGGGTGAGGTAGAGCAAGCTAGATGTGGGGTACCATAACACAGCTGGGCACTACAGCACATTGGGGGAACTATTGTTTATAACAATCTATGATATGCAATGATGGAAAAAAGAATCAAGAGTTCTAAACACATCAAAAACGATTATTGTTTGAGGAGAAATAAGTGCTGATTAATCTGATTTGACTGCTACTTGTTTGATATGGGATGAAACTTCCAACCCCAGCTTGTAAATAATTTTGATCAAGAGGGCAAAAGCAGGTGCTTTTTGCAAGAATATTCTGATTTCTCAGAGATGGCTCTGCCACATTTTATTCTTTGGCCCCCAGGAGCTGGTAATCACATCATAATGTACATCACCATGATCTATCACAATCTCCATAATGTTTAAAAGTTCAAAGTTCAAAGTCTCTTTTGAGATTCTTGTAATCTCTTAACTATCATGCCCTATTAAAAAAACAAAACAAAACAAAACAAAACAAGCACAAACTTCTAAGTCATACCCTATAATAGTACAGGATACACATTACCATTCCAAAATGTAGGGAAGGGAGCACAGTGAGGAAATACTGGACCAAAGCAAGGCCCAAAACCAGCTGGGCAAATTCCAAACTCTTCATCTTCATGTCTGATGTCAAAATGCTCTTTAGATCGATCTCCAACTTTTTTCAGCTTTGCTGAGTGCAGCATACTTCTTTCTCCTGGGCTGGTTCCACTACCTGTTAGCAATTCTTCTCAGCAGGTATCCCATAGTTTTGGCATTTTCAGCATGCTGGTGATAAACACTGATTGCACATGTGGATGGCGGTTTTTTGTGGAACTTCTCCAGGACCCTAACACTTGCTTCACTGGTGGTGAGATAAGCAGAAAGGGAGAAGAGGATTTTCTCTCTCTTAATGCTAGTCACGGATGCAGTAATTAGTTTTCTCAGAGTGGCAGGCTGTCAAACTGGTAGTACTAACCATCACACTAGGCTGGTGCTCAGTTTTGCTTCCTTTAGGAAACCTTTAGGAAAGAGAGGTGAATGGAGGCTGTAGGAGTTTGAATGTCATTGCCCCGCATAAGCTCATAGGGAGTGGCGCTATTAGGAGGTGTGGCTTTGTTGGGGTAGGTGTAGCCTCGTTGCAGGAAGTGTGTCACTATGGAGATGGGCTTTGAGGTCTGCTTTGCTCCAGCTATACTCAGTGTGACACACAGTTCACTTCTTGTCGCCTGTGGATGAGGATATAGAACTCTCAGATCCTTCTTCAGCACCATGTCTGCCTGTATGCTGCCATGTCCTGCCATGATGATAATGGACTGAACCTCTGAAACTGTAAGCCATTCCCAAATAAATGTTCATGTGCATATTTATTTAAAAATGCTTAAATTGAATCTAAAGCAAACATACAACAAAATCTATTTTATAATTAAAAAATGTGATAATTTTCTCAAAATGGTTAAACTCATGTAAATACTTAGGTCAAGAAACAATCACAGAATTCAGACAAATGGAATCATTATTTTATTCTTTTGTATCTGGCTTCTTTCACTTGGAATTATGTTGAAGAGAATCAAATATTGTTGCATAGAGCTGTGCCTATTCCATTTGTGTAGTGCAATTGAAAGAATAGCTAAATGTACTCCATTATGTGGATATTCTACATGTTAATTTTCATTCTTTTCTTGGCGGACATTTTGTTAAATTTGAGATTCTGGCTATTATAAGAAGTGCACATTCAGTTTTGTATCTTTGGTTGACCATATGTACACTATCTTTTGTGTACATAGGATCATATGATTAGCATATGGGTAGCATTTGTAGCTGCTGCCAAATACTTTCCAATATGTTTGTTTCAATTTACACTCCCACCACCAGTGTATGACAGTTTAAGTGGGTCTACATTCTTGCCAACACTGTATATGTTTTTAAGGGCATTTGGTGATATTTTATTGTGTTTTTAATTTTTATAATTCTCAATTGTATTCCTTAAGTCTTAATTTTTTCCTCTATTTTCATTTGAATTGCATTTTTCTCATTGGTTTATGGTTCTTCATGTATTTTGGATACATATTTGTATTGCATAACTTTACATTGCCAAGATATTTCATTATTTCATTCTCTTAATAGTGTTTTTGATGACGAGAATTTTCCACTTTTTTTAAAAGCATAATTCCTTATTGATTCTTCGGGAAATTCACATTATGCCCAACCTTCCAATCCCTTCATTTCCTTCCTGAACCCATGAAGCATCCCCCCCAAATCAATTAAAAACAATGCAAACAAAAACCATACCTTGCTCCCCTTTCTTTCCAACACCCAACACCTCTTCATTTAACCTAGTGGCTAGTGGCGTTGGGTTCTGTCATGTGTCTTACAGTAGACCCTATTGTTCAATCAGCTCCACCCACAAAGCATTCATGGTAATGAGTCATTCATCTGGTTCAAGCGTCTGGCACACCATCATTACTGGATCCTCACCAAAATTCCTCTTGGAAATCCTGCTGTTGCCGAGTCATGGGGGTCCTGTGGTCGTTCTGTAGGACCAGTTTCTTCATGTACTCCAGCAGGTCGTAGATGGGGTAGAGGTTAAGAGGGGCCACCCCAAGGCTCAGGATGTGGGTCTGTGTAGTCTGTGGGTCTTGTTGGTTCAGGACACTGGAACTCCACCTTCAGGTAAGGGGCAAAGTCAGCTCTCCTAGGCCCATGCCATTAGGCCAGCTCTCTCACGCCTGTGGTAAGGGCTGGGGATATCTTTCCTGAAGGGGACAGATCTTCTGTGGGAGGGGGCAGAACCAGTTCTCCTGCTGTAGGAACCGGTGAGGAGCAGGGCCAGCTATCCCCTGGACAGTTAGGGTTGGGGCCGGCTCAGTATGGTCCTCAGATTTCAATGTGGCAATGGTTGGCAAGCAGGTTGCCACCATCAACCAATTCCTCACTGCCCTCGCCTCTTCAGATCTACCTCTTACCATAGCACAGAAACCATTACACCTCTCTTTCTCTCCCAGTTCTCCACCATATGTTTGTTGATAATAATAATAGTAATAATAATAATAATAATAATAATAATAATGGCACCCATCTACCTGATGTTACAGGCAGATGGGATTGTGAGGACCCAGGCTTCCCCTTGGGTGTCTTGCAGCATTCCTGTCTTGATGTAGTTCAATTTATAATCTTTTGGATCGTATTTGCCTTGTTGGAATATCTGACTATTCTAAAGTCATAAAAATCCTTATATATTGTCTTTTGAAAATTTATTTTTATATCTTTTACAGTCAAACTTCTAACCTATTGCTGCACAGTTACACACACACACACACACACACACACACACACGCACACTCATTATGGACATCTGTGATATCTGTGATGGCTACTCTTGGTCAACTTGATTACATCTGGAATTAAAATTCAAGCAGTTAAGCATACCACTGAAGGATTTTTCTTGATCTGATCTTCTGATGTCAGAAGACCCACCCTAAATCTGGGCCATCTGGTAGTAGCCTACATAAAGGACATGGAAGAAAGAAAAGTTTGCCTTTTACCAGCTTGCCCTCCTCCTCACTGGCAAGTTCATCTATCTGCTACTGAGGCCTTCCTTTACTGGTATTAGAGTCTGCTTCTTTGGACTTCTGAGGTACACTGAAGACATATATTGAGAACATTAGAGACAGTAAATACTGAAACCATATATTTTGGATCAATACGTTGGATCAAGTAAATTAATATTTATTATTTACCATAATTTTTATATTATTTTAACCCTTCCCCCTGACATCCAGGTAGGGAAGATGTGGTACTTTTGTGGTTGGACTACAACCAGCTGCCTCAAGCTCCTGCCGCCATAATTTCCCTACTGTAATCTCAAATTGAGAATCAAAAACCATCCTTCGTTAAGTCTCACTTGTTAGGCATTTTGTCACGACAACAAGTAAAGTGACTGATAGACTCATATTTATTTATGATTATACTACCTGATAGTCTAGGGTCCAATTTATGGTCCTTTGTATAACGTTTCACTAAAATCAGAGAAGCCTTCATGGTATAAAACCATATTAGAGTTTGAGCCAGAACAAGCAGGTGGAGATTGCTCATATTGCAGAGTTCAGGATTGTTTGGATACGCCTGGGCAACATCACCACAGAGATCCTGGGGCTTCTTTCTCTTAAGTATCCTGATTGTGGTTTTAAGTCACAATATTCTTACTCCATTCCTGGACAAGAACAGTGCTTTCGTTTTTAGAAGGCCTGGTTCTTCTTTTGTTTATAACTTCACTGTGGGATGACTGGCAGATAAAAATGGACCACTGAATGATTTCTGTCATGATGATGATTCACGGACATTATACAAATCCATATTTAACACCACTATGGCCCTTTTCTCTTACTTTTTTGGTTGTGTGTGAAGTTAGGACACAAAATCAACTCGGGGATTCCTATTTAAGATGGCAGACTAGAAGTTGCAATGAATGTCTCTCCCCACGATGTTTGTGATTTTAGTTATAGGCATGTCTTATTATGCATAGACATAAGATGTTAAATAGAGGATTTTTCTTAAAGGTTACAAGGAGACACAGTTTTGCCTTACTGCACAAGGACCTCAAGCCAGTTCAGGTCTTATTCTTCATAGCCAGTTATGTTAGGAATCTGAGTAGACAGTGTCTGAATTTCATTCCTACCAGAGACAGAGAAACTCATTCAAGGATGAAAGTGTGGGTATCAAATTGCAGATGGATGATCAAGAGGTTCTAAGGTTGCTCAGAGCATTGTTTGGAGAGAGGCATTTGTGCAAAATGAAAGAACTAGATTGCCAAGTGTATTACTGCAGTGTGTGTTGAATGCACATGAGAGCGCAGGTGTGTTTATCTGAGATTGTGCTTATAGAGGCCAAGAGCAGGGCACCTTCTTCCATTGCTCTCCTCCTTACTACCTTTGTACAGTAGCTTTCACTGAACCAGAAGCTCGGTATTGTTGTTAGGCCAACTGGCCAATGGCCTCCCAGCATCCCTCTATTATTTTCTTCCAAAGCCAGCAATATACACATGTGTAGCCATGTCATGCCCTGCCTTTATGTGGGTCCTGCGGATTTGAACTCATCCACTCAGGCTTGCAGAACCAATGTTCTCACCACCTGAGCCATTTCCTCAGCCCTTCCCATAATATAATAATCTTAAATATCTGTGAAGACTCTCTGAGTTGTTACTGACCATCATAAAACTCCAATTTATCTCTTAAAAATCTACAGAAAATTGATTGTTCAAACTTCTAGAACCAGCTGATTCCCACTCAGTAGCTGTAACCAGGGCCTTTGATGCCTCTGAATAGAACCTGTCTTATCTCTGGGAGTTCTGTGTATCAGCATGGTCTTTTCTAGTTTGCTGCACAGAGAGCTGAATAGAGCCACCAATGTTAGTGCTTTCCACCCCCCATCTTATCTTCCATTAGCACAAAGGACTTCCCTAGTTTTCCATTTTCTGTTCAAAGATATACCAGGAAGCCTTCATTTAATCCAGCTGGAACGAGGCGTCAACACCTCTGAGCAATCAAATGGGCAAAGGAATGGGATAAACAAGGGACTGCTATGTCTCAGGGGCCATTTGGATGTAGTCATGCCAAGAGTGACACTCCCTTTAATAAATTTTGGAGTGATTTGTTCTACTAGCACAAAATCCAAATGTGTGTTGAATTATATTCTTTCCCACAGAAACTCAAACACACTGTCTCTTGTCGTTGCAAACCTTTTTCTCAATTTCACTATGGAATAGTCAGCTCCAGCAACAAGGTGAGAGGTCACATTAGGAGCAGAACATGACAGCACCCAACAATAAAATTCTCTGGTAGTATCAGCAACCCGAATTATAAACAAGTGAAACAAGAATGTTGGGAAGAAAAATGTTTTCAACATCATAAACCTTGCCGAATATTTTCTAGATAGAAAATAACAAAATGTCCAAACCTCAAAAAAATATACAGCCATCAGAAAAGGCCCCAAGGTGACGTTTTGACAGTATGATTAGTGTAGATCAGGAATTACATAGGTTGGAAGGGATGATTGACATTCTAGCTCAGCAGGCGTATGCTGTCAGAGCTAGCTTTCAACACCTTTCAAAGGAATCAATGCAAACTTAAGCTTGAATCCTTAGTTTGTCTGCTGATTCTCACTGCCTTGTTTAAAAAATGTAGGAATTATAATTCACATTTGGGAGCTTGTTTTGATTAAAGCCCAAGACTGTATTATATTTTCCTGCAATCTGAATATGAGGACACTGAATTATTTATTCTGTGCATTGCACAGATCCCATAGACCTGATTCATTGTTGGTAATGACATTCCATGCATAAATTAGCAGTCTAAATAGTCACATCTTAAAACAGATCTTAATCATTGTTGCAAGTCTTCTGAGACTAATGTTTGATTTTGAAAAGCAAGAAAGCATTCTCTGGGTTGAGAAATGTAAGTTTAAAAAGTATTGATAGTGAATAATCAGAAGTATCCTCTACAGTGATCATTTTCTCTGCTTCAAAACTTCAGAAGCCCTCCCACAGAGTGTCTAATAAATTTGGGTAATTCCACCCAGGTGTGTGTGTGACACGTAGTTTCAGAGTTAAGACACATCATTCTCAAAGATCTCATTTGAACTATTCCCTTTAGTCAAATGTATTAGTATTCTCTTCTGAAGATTGCATGCTTATTTATGTAAATTGGATTGCACACTTGTTAGCATAAATGTCGATGATAGAATCATTTGAGTCTCGTTCGTTTCAACTGATATTAAAGTATTGGAAATTTAAAACATTTTGGCTGAGTGGAGGTGGAAAGAAGAATAGAGATGTGGGGGTGCACCTTGCTCCCTGTCTACGGTAGCTCTAACTGAGGAAACTTCCCAGAGCCCAGGGAATGGAAGGAAAGATTTTAAAAGAGGCCATGAGTTTGGAGAAGTGTTCTCTGTCTTCAGAAGTGGGATGCGAGCTGAATTAAAGTCGAGAGATTGAAAGTTACAACACAACACACAGAGGGAGCATTTTGGAAGAATTAACTGGCAAAGAGAAATAATTACACAGGCTTTATGTAGCAGTTGTTTATAGTGGGCTGTGGTTTGAATGCACCACAGAGAGTTCATGTGTGGAAACTGAGCCCCAGTGCAACTGTGTTGGCAGGTAGGATTTTCACGAAGCGATTAGGACCCTGGGACTCTTTCATGGATTGATGGAATTTTTCACTGAACTGAGGTTTTAACAGAAGTCTGAGTTCAGCTGCCTCTTTTTCCCCTGATGGAAGTGAAGCTTTCCACCCCCACAGACCCGAGATCCATAATGACAATGTAAAGTGGTTTATTTGCCGGTGTTCTCTAGGATGGGTAGAATAAAAACAGAGACGTTGACCAATGGAATTGAATCGAAGACCTGGATATTAACCCACAAACCTATGAACACCTGATTTTTGACAAGGGAGCTAAAGGTATATAATGGAAGGAAAAAAGCATCTTCAACAAATGGTGCTGGCATAACTGGATGTCAACCTGTAAAAAAATGAAAATAGACCCATATCTATCACCACACACAAAACTCAAGTCCAAATGGATTAAAGACCTCAATATAAATCCGACCATACTGAACCTGATAGAAGAGAAAGTGGGAAGTAGACTGCAACACATGAGCACAGGAGACCACCCCCTACATAGAACCCCAGTAGCACAGACAACAAGAGCAACAGTGAATAAATGGGACCTCCTGAAACCGAGAAGCTTCTGTAAAGCAAAGGACACTGTCATTAAGACAAAAAGGCAACCTACTGAATGGGAGAAGATCTTCTCCAACCCCGCAACAGACAAATGTTTGATCTTCATATATAAAGAACTCAAGAAACTAGATATGAAAATTCTAATTTACCCAATTAAAAAAATGGGGTACTGAACTGAAAAGAGAATTCTCAGCAGACAAAGTTCAAATGGCCAAAAACCACTTAAGGTCATGTTCAACCTCCTTAGTGATCAGGGAAATGCAAATCAAAACAACTTTGAGATACCATCTTACACCTGTCAGAATGGCTAAAATCAAAAACAATGATAGCCTATGCTGGAGAGGATGTGGAGCAACAGGAACACTCATCAATTGCTGGTGGGAATGCAAACTTGTGCAACCACTTTGGAAATCACTGTGGCAGTTTTTCAGGAAATTGGGAATCAATCTACCTCAAGATCCAGCAATTCCACTCTTGGGAATATACCCAAGAGATGCCCAATCATACTACAAAAGCATTTGTTCAACTGTGTTCATAGCAGCACTATTTGTAATAGCCAGAACCTGGGAACAACCTAGGTGCCTCTCAATAGAAGAAAGGATAAAGAAAGTATGGAATATATATATATATATATATACATTAGAGTACTACCAGTGGTAAAAAATAATGACATTTTGAATTTTGCATGCAAATGGATGGAAATAGGAAACACTATCCTGAGTGATATAACCCAGCCCAAAAAGATGAATATTGTATATACTCACTCATTAGTGGACTCTAGCCATAAACAAAGGACATTAAGGCTATAGTTCACAAGCCTAGAGAGGCCAAATAACAAGGTGAACCCAAAGAAAAACATGTATAGATCCTCTTGGAAATTGGAAGCAAACAAGATTGCTGGGCAAAAGTTGAGAGAATGGGGGTGGGGGTAGGGAAGGGGAGAGTGGGAGAGAGAAGGGAAAAGGGTAAGACTGGAGAGTGCTTGGGAGGTGGGAAGATGGAGATGGAGGAAGGACAGATACAGGAGCAGGGAAGACGATATCTATATTAAGGGAGCCATTTTAGGGTTGGCAAGAGACTTGGCTCAAGAGGGGATCCCAGGTGTCCATGGGGATGTCCCCAGCTAGGTCCTGGGGCAGCAGAGTAGAGGGTGCCTGAACTGGCCTTGTCCTACTATCACACTGATAATTATCTCGAATATCACCATAGAGTCTTTGTCCGGCGACAGATGAAGTTAGAGACAAAGTCCCTCTTCAGAGCAATGGACTGAGTGCCCAAGGTCCAGTTGAAGAGCAGAAGGAGAGAGAAGATGAGCAAGGAAGTCTGGACCGCGAGGGGTTGGTACACCACTGAGACAGTGTGCCTGTTCTAATGGGAGCTCACCAAATCCAGCTGGACCAGGACTGAATGAGCATGCTATCAAACTGGACTCTCTGAATGTGGCTGAAAATGGGGGCTGACTGAGAAGCCACTGATAAACACACTGGGACTTGTTTCTACTGCATGTACTGGCTTTTTGGGTCCCCAGTCTATTTGGATGCAAAGCTTCCTAGGCCTGGATGGGGGGGGCTTGGACTTCCCACAGGGCAGGGAATCTTAAGGAGGGTGAGTGGGGGAGCCGGAAGGGAATGGGAGGAGAGGAGGAAGTGTAAATTTTTGAATGGAAAAATAAATAAGTAAAGAAAAAAGAAGAGGTGTTCAGGAAGAGTGGGAATCAGGAACCAGGGGGTAGTGTGATCTAAATACATTGTATTCTTATATGAATTTCAGAAATATTAAGCAAAAATTAAACAGAAAATATCATAGATTGAAAAAAATTAGAATGAATCTAGATACATGAAAAGGGGATTGGTTAGAGTGATGTACAGGCTGTGGTCCAGCTGGTCCAACAATGTCTGTCCCCTGTTGAAAGCCCAAGAAACCAATCATTGTTCAGTCCATGAGGCTGGATGTCTCAGGTGGTCATCAGTATACACCAGAATCCCAAAGTAGCAGGCTCTGATGCCAACGAAAGAATGCCTCAGCAGCAGGATGGATGAACTTGGCAGTGAGAATGAGGGCAAAATGTATGTTCGGCTGCTTGGGTTTTTAGTTAATTCCAGATGTAGTTAAGTTGACAACCAAGAATACCCTTCACAGATGGTAACTTTCCCACTTCTCTGCAAGATTCAGAAGGCATCCTAGGTGATATTGTCCCGGATGTCACCTACCACCAACTGGAAGGGAAGTAGCCACAAGTTGCAGACTGGCTGCCCCAGAACCTGCAGAATCCTGGGACTTTGTTCCTTCACTGCCCCACCATGGACTTGGGACTCTTGGGCAGTGTCTCAGGATCTTGCTTCCTTCCAGATTCCCTTCAGCTCCTTCTTCTTAAGCTGAATGTGTCTTAGGTGTTGTCAATCATCTGACAGGTTGACCTTTTCCATGATGGAGGGAAGTATTAAGATTGACTAATAAGAAGGAATTAGTTGACTACTTCTCTCTTGCCCCACCCATCCAACATACCTTACCCAAAAGAAAAGGAAGAAAAAAAGGAAAGATAACAGCAAAACCAAAGAAGGTAGAGATTTGTAGAGTTTACAGTTGCGTCTAAAGGAAAAGGGGTTTAAAACTTCTATTTTTTTCTTTGATGATTTTCATTTAATAATTTTATTTCTTGACTGTATAAATGAATATTGCATCTATATCATTCCCACTACTCCCTTCAAATAATCCCATGTCCCACTCCAAATTAATGATATTTTATAATTATTGTCACATGAATATACATATGTATATGTACACATATGTACATGTACATATAACATACTGTGTCCATTTAGCTTTGAGAATACGTATGTGTGTCCAGGGCTGATCACTTAGCACTGGACAACTTCTGTGGGAACTCATCCCTGAAAGAGACTGATTGTTCCTCTCTCAGCAGGCATTGCTTGCCTGTAGCTCTTTGTCTAAGGCTGGGACCATGTGGAGTTGTTCCTGTCTAGATCAGCATGTCAACTGGTGTTGCCATTACGGTTGTCTTATTTATATATCAAGGGTTCATGGCTATAGCTCCTCTGTCATGTATGGAGGACAATATCTCACCACAGATGTCCTGGTCCTCAGGTTTTGCAATCTTTTTGTCTGCTCTTCCACGATTTTTTCCACAGCCTCAGCTGTAGGTAGCTATATTAGTTGGGGTTGGTTACGTCACTTATTCTCTGTAGTTTGACCAGGTGTGGATCTCTGTAATCATATTCATCTGTTGTAAAAAAGGCTTCTTTGATGAGAGCTGAGAGGTACACTCATCTGTGGATATCAGGATAAATGTTTAGAATACAGTTAGAAATGATACTGGTTTAGGAAAATAGTAGTAGTAGGTCCTTTTCTCGAATCTATGACCTCCCCAGCAATGGGAAGTTGGTTAGCTTTACAGTATGAGGCATGAATTTCCTTTTGCCGAATAGCCAATCCAGAGCCAAGCCACTATTGCACTATTATGGTATCTTATCAGTATAATCATTATTATGTTTCATAGTTATTTATTCCTCATTTTAATGATTTTTGATTCTTTAAAAACGTATTTTAGTGTTAACTGTCATCCCCCCAACTGTGTGTGTGTGTGTGTGTGTGTGTGTGTGTGTGTGTGTGTTATGTGTTAGTATGAGCAGGTGTTCATGTAAACCAAAAGAGGATTTTGGTTCCTCTGGAGCTTACGCTACAGGCATTGCCATGTGGGTGGTGAGAACCAAATCCTGGTCTTCTTCAAGGGTAGTAAGTAATGTTCAGAGAGTCCCGTTTTATCCCATGCTTATTCAGTCCCAGTCCAGCTGGCCTTGGTGAGCTCCCAATAGATCAGTCCCACTGTCAGAGTGGGTGGGTGCACCCCTCATGGTCCTGACTTCCTTGCTCATGTTCTCCCTCCTTCTACTCCTCATTTGGACCTTGGGAGCTCAGTCTGGTGCTCCAATGTGGGTCTCTGTTTCTATCTCCATCCATCGCCAGATGAAGGTTCTCACTCAGGATAGTGTTTTCTATTTCCATCCATTTGCTTGCAAAATTCACGATGTCATTGTTTTTTTACCGCTGAGTAGTACTCTAATATGTATATATTCCACACTTTCTTCATCAATTCTACCATTGAAGGGCATCTAGGTTGTTTCCAGGTTCTGGCTATTACAAATAATGCTGCTATGAACATAGTTGAACAAATGCTTTTGTAATATGATAGGGCATCTCTTGGGTATATTCCCAAGAGTGGTGGACAATGAAGGCTGATGAGAAGCCAAGGACAATGGCACTAGGTTTCGATCCTACTGCATGAACTGGCTTTGTGGGAGCCTAGCTTGTTTGGATGCTCACCTTCCTGGACCTGGATGCAGTAAGGAGGACCTTGGACTTCCCACAGGGTAGGGAATCCGGACTGCTCTTCAGACTTGAGAGGGAAGGGGAATGGAGTGGGGGGAGGGGGAGAGGAGTGGGGGGAGGGGAAGAGGAGTGGGAGGAGGGGGTGGGAAATGGGAGGCGGGGAGAAGGCGGAAATTTTTTCAACAACAACGAAAAAAGAGTAGTAAGTAAGTGCTCTCAACTGTTGAACCAACTTTCCAGTCCACAAATATGTGTTTTTATTGCACAGAAATCTAGAACTGTCAGTCAGCTTGTTGCTGGTCTGTGGAGAATCACTGTGTGAAGAATGTCACAATGATGACAGTGGGAGTCTACTGAGAAAGCCATCGGTGGTTTACAGAAGGTGGAAAGCTAAGGAAGCCTCCAGGGCTGAACCAAATGAGGAAGATACTTTACACACCACTAATCATCAGAATTCTAATCTAGGAACACCCCCTTCTAAACCACCCGCTTAAAATCTCTGCAGCTCTCTCAAGTTAGGGCAACTTGTACCAATGTTAAGGGGCTTATGAGCTAGGAAGTTAGAGTGAGCTAATGAGCTAATATAATAGAATTCCACAAATCTGCCACACCCACTAGTGCGTAAATCATTTGTGTTCCTTCCCATCGTGCTTCTCCCCTCCCCTTCTCACCATCTCTGCACTCTCCATCCCACAGGGCAAAGGCTCCAATGCGTTTGTGATTGCCAACTATTGCTGGAAACGAGGAAGCCATCCAGAAACACAGTGAATACATTTAGGGTATTTGGTTGTGAAACATCAGGCTATCTCAAATGATGGAGGTGTGTTATGAGATTACTTGTGTGGCAAGAGAAAAGATGGGGCTCAGAGGAAGAATGGCCGAGCCACAGATAAACAACAGGAATCATGCTGGAGTCACTGTGAACAACAGGGCATCCCGGAAAGAAGAGTCACTCTGGATTCAAGGCTGTCCTGGGCAAAGAGGCTTTCTTAACCCTTTAACCTCTCGCTCTCAGCTGAGCTCCTCCTCATTTTACTCTTTCTGCTAAGTTACCAACATTGCACAATGTTGAAAAATTTTCTTACTGGGAAGTTTCTGTCTACTCATATTTTGGTTTCTTCTTGCTTCCTCTCTCTAATGTATACTTATTGTTCTTTTATAAAAAATCAATACCATGCTACAAATTGGGGGGTTTCTATACTTCACACCAATATTAGGTAGAAAGGTATTTTGATAGGTCTTGATAGTCACTATGATTCAGGTAGGTGGAACCTATGACTAGATCAATGTACCATGAGGGTCCTATTCTGGTCCAAAGAGCTGTGCATGCAGAATCATGGAGGCAGACATCAGGACCAGGCCCAGGGTAGGGATTCTAGTGTCTGCTGCCTCAGCTGAAGCTTGGTGGTTCTCTGTAAGAGCACTGTTGGCATCGCAGGTGCTGAAACTGCTCTGCCTGTGTTCACAAAGTCAGATGTTGCCTAGAAATCAGAAGGCAAACTTTCTTGCAACAAAAATTCCCCTTTGAATAGTTTTAGATCAAAAGGTGCATTGGCCAATTCTTGTCTGATTTAAAGTTAATTTTGTTCATAGCGGAACCCCTGCCATAATCAGCCTTCCCGTCATGCTCACCCCCTTTCCGTTCTTCTGTCTCTTTGAACCATTATTCAGATTTGACTTCAGATGTATTCTACAGAGGTTTCAAGCTGATTGGCTCTGAGATAGACAGTTGAGTTTTTTCTTCAGCCCTGAAGCCACTCATTACAACCATGAACTTGCAGGGTGGAACTAAGCAGTTTCTATGAGTTTTCTAATTCAGGGTTTCTACCACTTTTGGCTTATAATAATCAAATAAGAGATTTGTGAAGGCCTGTGGTCTATTTGAAGGTTTCCAAGGCATGTTGAAAGGACTTCATTTAAAATATGTCGCAATGACTAAATCGAACATGGCTGAAACAAAATAGGAAGATATTTTTAAAATTAAAAAGAATAAGTCAATTTGTATGTTATACACAAACTTGTCATTCTTAGGTCCAAACTGCATAATACCTACTAATCAGCTGTTTATTCTTGTAATCTCTCATGCCTGAGTTGGAATTACAAATCTCTTGATTACTTGGACAAGATATTGCACTCACCTTCTATATCTTCATTTGTAAAGCTAGAGCAAAAGTTTTCATAGAGCTTTTCAAAGACTAAATTAAATTTAACTGGACATTAAATGTGAAGATCACTGTTTTGTCTTAGAATTTTAAGAAACACCGGGTCTTTCCCCTTTGTCCATTGTACCCTGAGTCTTTTTTACACATGCCCGGTATGGGCTCTGCTTTGCTTCACTAAGTATCCCTCCCAAGTAGCTGGTCTGAAGAGACAGTTTTGAGGGTGAAAGCTGGCGCTATTAGTCGTTGAGGACAATATGTGCAGAGCAGATTCGCCTCCAGAGGACTGGGAGTGTGGCTGTCCTATTCAGAGGCCTCTTCCTGCTAGGCTTGTCTCAAGGCCTTAGAAATTCTGGGGTTGAAACCACAGCGATTTCAACCTCTTTACGTTCTGGATTACTAGGCTCCCCCAAGGCCAGTGATGGTGGCAATTGCCAACATTATCTTCCACCCACTTGTACTCTGGGTTGACAGCCTCAGAACTCAGCATCTACACTAGTGAACACTGAGTGAGTCTGAAGGAAAACACAAAGCCTTGGGGGGCATTTCACAAGTATCTCCAGTGAGCCTCCTGCTCCACTCAACTGTCCCGTCCACATATTCCCTGCCATGTTGCTGTCCTATTGGGCAGCCACTATTTCCTTCATTCTCACTTCTCCTCCCCATCATTCTCTTCCCACTGATCTCTATAATACAGAGAACCACTGCTTGTTTCGCTAAGAAGATGAGAGGAGAACCCATAACCTATATCAATAGAACCTTCTGGAATCATGTCAGTCGCGATGGAGGCTTAGTGTCTCCATGCTCCCACATTGTTCCCTCAGTCATTTTTTTTTCCTCTTTCGGTTCCTCTCATGAACTACTGTGAAGATTACCCGTGACCTCCACAAGTCTCTCCTATGTCCAGATTTTACTTGACATCTCTGCCGATTTGCCTCCCATTCATTAACTGCCCCTTCCCTAAGCCCCCTGTCTCAGGAGAGGCTTGTGCCTCTGTTCACATCCCAGCTCTGCCACCCACTTTCCAGTTTCTCAGTGTGTGCATGCCTCTTTTTCCTTGTTTGTAAATATGAAAGAGATGTTTTTCCCTTACTGGATTACAAGTTAAAAGAGTGTCAAGAGCTTTTTAAAAATTCACCAGTTTCTCTGTGGTTATCATGGTACCTGCAATTACAGTCTGATTTCAATATTTTTTAATGGATAAATGAATGATCCCACTTATTTTGGTACTCCCAATAGAGTCAGTAGAGTAAAAAACCTTGTCTCACTAATTTTCTGTTGCTTTGGGATGAATTCATATTCCTTGTTTCTTTCATCACTGGTTGAATCATATTTGCCCAAGTATTTCGGGGGTACAGTACAGTTTCATTTGCCCTTGTTTGGAGGCAACATCATTTTCAAAGGTCTTTTGCTGAGCTTTTGACTGTTGAATTTTCTAACATACACAAGTAATTTACAAGAGGCGGTTTCTTTTCTGATGGGTTTACTAATTTTAATAAATATAAATTTTTGGTGTTATGGTCCAGCTCCCACTCACTTCCTCTCCATTTGACTTTCATCATCTGGGAGTTTATCCCTCCCTTTGACCTCCATTCATGCTGTGTGGTTCCTGTTCATGTACTGCTGCTTTACAGTGCGTGATCATCTGGAGAGAAAACTCTCTGGTCTGTCACAGTGGATAGGCATCACATTTTAAACACAACAAAAATATCTCCTGACATAGCTAGGACAAAGTCAGAATTTATTTTTTTTCTTAGCTCAAACCTCCATGCCAATTAACTAAATTAATGAAACCTCATGGACATGGGCTTGGGTTTGATCAGCTTGGGTCCTAATCTCAATGGTGACACGTATGTCTGTTAGGATTGGCAGTTTTTTAAACTTGTTTGGGTATCAGTTTATGCTCCTGTAAAATGGCCAATATAGGGCTTATGTTTATTGTTGTTAACAAGAACAATAACGCAAATACAGCAGCTGGCCAGTTATGCCTGGTGAAGATATATCAGATAATTGCCATTGTGTCAGCTACAGTTCTGTATGGTTTTACTTGGTAACCATAAATTCCATAGAAAGTTAGGTATTTTTTTACTCATTAACATTTTGACCCAGCATTTATTCTATTTTTTAACTAAGAAAGTGTAATTTTGTTCAATATCACCCCCTATTCCCACCCTTGAAATTGCCTAATCTATTTTATTCAGAACAAATGAAAACAATATTTCTACAGTTTGAAGAAGTTACTTATCACAATAAAACTAAGAACTATTATTTATCTAGACATTGAAAGAGCAGAAATGTATGGTGGAAACATATAGAGTACACAAATTGTCTGACTCGATCTTCTATTGCCAGGGTACATGGGGAGATCTGGGGTTTGTTAGCCATGTCAGAGATTTGGGATGTATCTGAAAATTAGAGCCAAGAGGTCAAATATTTTGAAATGGATCATGCTACAATCAAACTGATACAGTACTATTCACAGTAGCCAAGTTTCAGAATCATCCCAGATGTCTATCAGTAGATGGATAGAAAAGGAAAATGAATGATCTATGTTCAATGGAATATTAATGAGACATTAAGAAAAATGAAATTATAAGTGAAATAAACCAGGAAAATATCATATATTTTCTCACAATTACAGACTCTAACCTGACAAAATGACTTGAAAGCAAAGGGGGACTATCAAGGAAGGGAAGGGAATCTGCAGAAACAGGAGAGCGGGTGGGAGAGAATAATGGGAATGTGTACAAAAAGCCTCTCACATGATAACGCATGCCTAGAAACATCATAATATTAAGCATTATGCTGTATAATGAACATAAGCTAATCAAATTAAAACACAATTATTGGCAACAGTGTTGAGGCTGGATGTAGGGAAACTTTTCAACTTGAAGTAGATTTAACATCTCCTTGTTTTTCTCTGTCTCTGCCTCTCCTGTCCTCTCTCTCTTGAATAGTGGTTTGGGAATATGAGCCTGGTGAGCAATGCAGGACAAGATGGTTCTTAGAATAACTTCCTGATTTGCGATTAGGATAACTGGGTTGTGGGAGGTCCCTGAGGCCTTCCAGCCAGCAGGGAAAAGGATCCAGACCAGGGAAGAATGCATCCTAATGCTGCAGCCAAATGACTACTGGTATACTTCTATGCTGCGAAGTAGTTGCCCCACAACCTGCCTGTCAGCTAGTTCTTCCCGGGGCAGAGGGAGCCACAGAACAGGAAAATGAGTCCTATGTTATTAGGTTTTCATGAATATGAGACCATTTTTATAAAAACCATAAGTAGAATTTAAAATCTTTGCAGTGTATGACAGTGAACGTAGACACCGTCTTAGACTCTGTTTAGTTTCAGGATGGAACTCTCCAGCTTGACAGTTTTTAGTGAGGCAAACTACCCCATATAATACTTTTAAAAATAAAAGAAACCTACTTACTGTGGTTTTTATTTTTTGTAAATGCTTTTAATTTGAAAAAATTGCTGACATTTTATGACTAAAATTTATGATAAGAGCAAATAAGGCATTCTAATCAAACACAGCTTGTTATTACGTGTTCAAGCTTGTTCTAAAGAGTAGAAACTGATAGTGTTCTGAGCTGTTTGAAACGAGACACAGGATATGCATTGTGTGAGAATAGTTATCTCTGAAAGCTGTAATTTTATAAATTGCTTTAAGGGGAAGAATACTGTTTTAATACATCTCTGAGGACAGAAAAGAAATATTGAAATGCATATTAAACTAGAATCCTTCTATCTGACATTAGTTCTAAACTGCAGAATAATGATCCATCCTTTGCATCCTTTGAAAATGACATTGTCAATTCTCTGCTGGCAGCAAAGATATTCCATGGTAATGAAAACTGAACTTCTGCTTTCTCGTCTACCTCCAGATGTCTTACTTGAACTAAAGGTCAGTAAGTCACTCAGACAATATTGCTGAGGGCCTTCTGTGTGCAAGTTACCATGACTAATTCAGAAAAGCATGTAAAAATAGCCTTTCAAAAAGAAACTCTAAGATTCTGTGCCACATATTGAAAGAAAGGCATACGTAGAAATTGTCCCCTGATTAATTTGAAAGTTATTCCTAGGTATATCACAGGAATCCATACTGGTAAATTCATGGAATTTTTACCATGGAAATTAGTGTTCTGTTAATATGTGAGATGTATAGATGAATTAAAGAATGAGTTGATGGAGTTAGTTCTGGGTTTGATTTCCACATTCTAGCCAACATGGATGCTAGCTCACGTGGATCTGATGTGTATCACAGTTCTTAAAGGTGGAGGATGATCGCCTAATTTGCACACTGTTAATGGAAGCTGAGCACAGAAATGCCCAATTACACACCACTGCTTAAAAACCCAACATGCCTCATTTTTAAAGGTACTTGCTGAGAGTCTTTTGAAAGGTGATTATTATTCAATTGAAAAATACTCCTATGTTTTTATGATTTTCCAGCTGTGCACACAGATGACTACAGATGTTGCTTTCCTGACTGTAAGGTTTAATGGGCGTATTTTATAGGGAGGCAGGGTGATTAGTTATGGCCTCAGGTCAGGAAGGGTGATATGTAATCATTTAGTGGGTAGGAAACCAAACAGTCGTTAAGAGCACTTGCAGAGCGTCCCAACTCAGTTCTCAGCACCCATATAGCAGCTCATAGTTGTGTGTGATTCTAGTTTTAGGAGATCTGATGACCTCTTCTGGTCTCTGCAGACACTAAATATACATGTGGTACACAGACATACATACAGGCAAAATGGGTCACCTGAGAACTGGTAATATTGACTCATGTCTTTCCTTTCTTCTTACTTTTAATTAATTTAATGTTGTTTTTTGAAACTGGGTCTCACTGTGTAGCCCTGATTTGTCTAGAACTTCCAATGTAGACCAGGCTAGCCTCAAACTTACAGAGAGTCAACTGCTTGTGCCTACTGAGGGATGGGAATAAAGTGTGCACCTCCACGCCCATCTTTATTCTTCATTTTTAAGAACTGAAACTTGGTCAGATGGCTCAGCAGGTGAAGATACTTTCCTCCGAGCCTGGCGACCTGAGTTTGACTTCCAGGATACACGTGATGGAAGGAGGCGGCTGATTTCAGCATGTTATTCTCCAACCTTCACACACTTCTACACACACACATACATACGACCCTCCACCATCCAACACATACATGCACACATACATGTATATACACAAACTCATAAACATGCACTCCCACCTCCACACACTCAAACACACATAATCACATATACCTGTACACATAATTCAATAAACAAATAATCTCAATGGAGATAGTGGCAATGTTTGTGTGTGTGTGTATACTTTGCTTTTCTGTGTATACCACATTTTTCTCTGTGTGTGTGGGTGTGAATGTTGGATGTGTATGTTCAATAATTCTCCATTTTATTTATTTATGAGGCAAAGATTTGTTGGCAGAGATTTCTGTCCTGCCTTGTCCCACAAATATTCAGTCCCAAAGAAACACACAAAGGCCTGCATTGATTTGAAACTGGTTGGCCTATTTTCTCAAGCTTTCTTACTAATTAACTCTTACATCTTACACTAACCCATAATTCTTGTCTGTGCTAGCCATGTGGCTTGGTACCTTTTATCATTAAGGCATTCTCACCTTTCTTCCTCTGTGTCTGGGTGATGACTGCAGACTGAGCCTTTCCTCTTCCCATAATTCTCCTATTCTGGTTGCCTTGCCTATACTTTTTGCCTGGCTACTGGCAATCAGCATTTTATTAAACCAATACAAGTGACAAGTCTTTACAGGGTACAAGACCATTGTCCCACAGCAAAGATTCACTATATATCCCTGGTTGTCTTGGAGGTCACTATGTAGACCAGGTTAGCCTGGAATTCACAGTGATCCGGCCTCTGTCTCTGGAGTGCTGGGATTACATATGTGGGCCACCACAATTGATTCGACTTTATTTTTTAAGGCAGGGTCTCTCATTGAATCCAAAGCCCTCTTAAATTAGTTAGAACACCTGACTAGCAAGTCCCAGGGATCCTCTTTTCTCTACCTCCTCAGTGCTGGGATTATAAGCACACAGTGCTACACTCATTTTTTTAAACGGTTTTCTGAGAGGTTGCATTCAGGTCCTCATTTCTGTGTGGCAACCGCTTTGCTGACTGTGCAGTCTGCCCAGCCCAGCACCAGTGTTTTCCAACTGGACTGCACTGAAAGCTGAAGAGCATTTTACGACAGACCCTGTCCTGAATCCTGAAGCTTTGATGAAAACATGTGACTTGCTGAGCATTCTGATCAGGAGGAGCAAAGCTGGCACTGATTCGGTCTGAACCAGTCACTCTGCTCAGCCATCTCTCTAACATTAATAGAGCATTTGTAGGATGACATTTGTGTCCTAAGATGCCTGGAACCTCCTTCTTTCCTGTTGTAGCAAATGATGACTTTATATGTAATATGAGAAAAAGTGACAGGCTACGACGAATGTCAGCAATAAGTGACAGGAACACACTAAGGTGCGCAGAAGTTATTAATGGCGGTCTTGTAAACTGCTAAGGTATGCTTCCATGACCAAGCTACATCTAGAAGAACAGGCTAGACATGCATTTAATGTTTCAGGGACTGGGAGTTCCATCAACTGATGGCTGAGTGACCGTGAAATGGAAGATAAGGGAGAAAACTACCAAGATATGCTTTCTAATTCTACAGGGCCCAGGACAACCCACTGCTATACATGGTGAGATAGAAGGAACACAGTCTACAGTCAGAGAGAATGAATGAATTTGGGATCTGAAGTGTATCCTAGCTAGTGTTTCATTGCTGTGAAGAGACACCATGACCATGGCAACACTTATAAAGGAAAGCATCTAATTGGAACTGGCTTATAGTTCAGAGATTTAGTCCATTATCATGTCAGGAAGCATGGTAGCATGCATGTAGACACACTGATGGAGAAGGAGCTGAGAGTTCTGCATCTGGATCTGCAGGTGGCAGGAAAAGAGAACAACACTGGACCTGGCTTGAGCTTCTGAAACCTCAAAGCACAGATACACTTTCTCCAACAAGGCCACTCCTCCTAATAGTGCTTCTCTCTATGGGCCTATGAAGGCCATTTTCATTCAAACCATGACACAGTGACTTGTCCTTGCAACTGTGGGTAAGTACATCATTTTTCCAGATGCTTGGTTTCCTTATTTACAAACTGGAACTATTTGTTTTACAGGATTACTTGAGGAATAATGCAATAATATGCAGGGGATATAGTTATTTGACTGTATCTTTTCTTATTGAGATGTTTTAAAAATGAAAAGGGAACCTATTAATAATAATGCCAGAAGGAGATACCTAAATTAGGGTTGCTCCTGCATATTGGGGTGTTTAGTCAAAATTGGTAGACTTTTTGGTGCAGAGGCTGTGACACATTTTTGTTCTGGCTTATAGAGTAGGAGCTGATGTGGGATTCTCCCTTGTATGCTGTGAATACTATTGATTAATAAAGAAACTGTCTTGGGTCTATGCAGGGAATAGAGGTAGGCTGGGAAAACTAAACTGAATGCTGGGAGGAAGTAGGAGTTAGGCAGAAGCTACTAGTCCTGCCGGAGACAGACATGCTGAAACTTTGCTGGTAAACCACTGCCACATGGTGATATACAGATTAATAGAAATGGGTTAAATTAATATGTAAGAGTTAGCCAATAAGAAGCTAGAGCTAATGGGCCAAGAAGTGATTTAAATAATATGGTTTCTGTGTGGTTATTTCAGGGATGAGCAGTAGGAAACCAACAAGTGGCCTTCTTGCAACAAGGAGCTAAATAAATGTTTTTTTTAATAACATAAAGGATTGGCTTTGTTATCTATGATCTCCCTTGAGGCATAGCTTGTCTCAGGGAAAGCATGCATGACAAGACAAAGCACTGGAGGGTCTTTGGGAGAGGACACCATGCCTTCCAAACTGTAGGCTACCTTTGATAGTGGTTGAGGGCAAAGGTTCAGAAGCTTCAGTTGGGTTTAGAAAATTCAAGAACATCAGGCTCAGAATACCCAGAAAACTGTCAAATTCCAGAGTACCTGTTTTCAAATGCTGATTAGAAACAACACTTTCATGACCTATTTTATCTAAAATCTTCATGTAGCTTCTTAGCTTCTGTAAAGTGGCTAGTTCAAATTATACTGTAAATTATGAATGCTGTAAGTGTTAAAATTAGTCCCCAAACAGAATGTAAAATAATCTCATCATCATTATTATTATTTTTCTTGAAACAAGGTCTCACTATGTAGTATTCAATGGCCTGGACCTTGCTTTAAAAACTAGACCTCCAACTCCTAGAGATTTATTTGCTTCTGCCTCCCCATGCTCAGATTAAAGGCATCTGTCTCCACATCCTGCTCAGTACTGTTTTTATATTGATTATATATAATATAATATGATATATAATATGTAATATTATATATTGTTAACATCTAGACATACAAAATCAAGTAAAATATATTATTAAAGTTAATTTCAGCTGGTTCATTTTACTTTTAAAATGTGTAGGATTTGAACACTTCAAATTTGTGTTTGTGGTTGGCACTGGAAGTAGCTGACATTATATTCTTACTTGTCTTCTCTCTAACTACAATGGCAGCTGTTGACCCATTCATTTTGCAAGGATGCAAGGTTATCATTTTATTGAAGAGGGATCTACAGTAGAAAATTAAATAAATTCATTGGGGAATCCTTCTGCTTCTCATTTATTATTGTGGATTGAATTCTGTCTTCCAAGTTCATAATACTAAAGTTCTAATGTTTAATATATCTAGATGTGACTATATTTGGAGATTCAGTAGTTATAAAGACCATTACAATGAGGTCATAGATAGCCTTTAATATAATACGACAGGAACCAGAAAAAAAATTTGAGGCAAACACCATAGAGGAAGCTCCTGTTCAATGCAGGACAGGTTGGTCACCTACAAACCATGAGCGAAAGCAGAAGATCCAGTTTCTGCTGTTGACATCTTAACTGATCTTGGACCATACTCCAGAATTATGGAGAAATAAATTTCTGCTCATTAAATTACTCTATCTGTGGTACATTGTAAATACATTTACTAATTAATGAAATCCTTTATTTTAAAACACAGAAACCATCCATGTATTAATAATCATATAAAGAAAACCAATGGCATGGAAGTGGATGGATACACAGAACAGCTAACATCAGGGGAAGCAAACACGTGTGCAAACAAAGAGAAAATTAAAAATGATTGATGGTCATGAAAATCCAAATACTTCATAATAAACTTTATAATAAAGACAGGTGATGTAGAATTCCCCTCTGTATGTTGTGAATACCATTCATTAATAAAGTATCTGCCTTGGCCTGTTGATAGGGTAGAGCAGAGCTAGGCAGGGAAAAATAAAACAGAATGCTGGGAGAAAGGAGGCAGAGTCAAGAGAGAAGCCATGTATCCCCACTGGAGACAGACACTGGAACTTTACCCTGTAAGTCACAGCCTCCTGGTGATTACAGATTAATAGAAATGGGTTAAATTAGGATGTAAGAGTTAGCCAATAAGGAGCTAGAGCTAATGGGTCAAGCGGTGTTTTAAATAATATAGTTTCTGTGTGATTATTTTGGGTCTGAGCTGCCGGGCTGCCAGGAACACACTAGCGGGAACTCATACAACAGTAGACCTCTGTGTGTTTATTTAGGACTAAATTACTGTGGGATCTGGTGGGATAGAAATCTCTGTCAAAAGACAGGGGCAAGTTAAATTTCAGAAAACACAGACAACCCCCATTTGTTCAAGCAGACCCATCAGTGTGATGAGGGAAGAATGCAGAAATAAACCATGAACACCCTCAGCCTGCAGCTGAGATGTGCTGTGGGGGTGTGTTTTGTGTGTATGAAGTTCTGCAATATTAAATATGAGTTAGTTTTGGCATGACATATAACATATCATTCATCATAGTCTTCATTGTTCTTCCTCTCACTAAAACTTTCACTTGTATTAATGGTCTGACTTTTAGTTTTCGTTTTCATGCTTACAGTGGAATGATCTCATTTACTATAAATATAGATACAAAACTCAAGAGTCATTCATTACACCAATCAAAGGCAATAACAAGGACATTAGGCATGCACTTTTTACGGCTGTGAAAACAGATAAGGGTTAGTTGATGAAAGGGGACCATTCTGTCCTAGAAATCTACAATGGTTAGACCAGAGGGAGAACTATGCTATATAGTATAAAGTCTAGAGGCTGATGCTTCTAACCTTGGGCTAAGTGGTCATGCGTTTGTTCCCACTGATGCTGAGAGAAAAAAAAAATCCCTTTCTCTGTAGCTGGTTAAGTGATTCATAGCTTTTTCCCCTTGTATCTCTAGGGGTAAAGGCACAAACAATTAATATCCTAGACTAAGATATTGTATCAATAAAAATGAGATGAAAGTAAATAGAAAGCATTAACAACTAGTTAGGGCAGAGCAGGGCCGGTAAGGTGTGTTCTCCTGAGATGGCTATTAGAGAAATCAAGGTGCTCAGTCCTTATCATGAAGGCAGACATACTGCATTCCCCTTCTCAGTGCCAGTTCTTTGAGGTTCCAAATGTGGTCTATTTGTAGGACTTCTCTCCTGGCCAGATATCCTAACAGAAAAGATAATTGTGGAGAGATAGCTTCTAAGTTTTTAATTAGCGAATGGGCATGGATTTAACTGTGAGAACAAAGGTTTCTTGACTGTATGAATATTTTTCACATCAGGGCCCCCATGGTGTGGGAAAAGGTCATCCAATATAACAGTACATGAGGGAGTTTTGCTTCAAAATTGATTAATACACTGCTGGGGGCTTTTGGAATGAGTTCCACTGTGGAGAAGCGTGTGCTATGGCTTTAAAAGGGTTTTACAGAAATCACAGCAGTTATTCCAAAGGTGAATATCCCCAGTGCCCTGCAATTTGGGTGTCCTTAATAGGAATGTGTGATCCCTGTGGGTCAGCCTAGTAATCTTGTCATCTGAATTCTCATTGTATAACTCTGTGGATCACAGCATATACCAACAAAACTATCAACACAATAGAAAGAGACAGAAAAACATTCCATGATTAAAAATATTTAAGCAGTATCTATCTATTTAATCTGGCTCTACACAAGGCACAGGAAGGAAAACTTTAACCTGAAGAGGTTAACCACACCCTCCAAAAATCATGAGAAATGAATTATTCCAGACCAGCAAATCAAAGTGCGCGGCGTGTGTGTGTGTGATATGAAACAACAAAATAACAGGGATCAACAAACTACTCTTTGATAACTCTCAACCTCAACTGTCTCAATTTCATAATAAAAAACAAACTCTCAGATTGTATTTGAAAACAGGATCCATCTTTCTGCTGTGTACAAGAAGCACACCTTATCATTGAAGATAGACATCAGTTCCGGGTGAAAGGATAAAAAAAAATTAATCCAAGCGAATGGACCCAAGAAGCAAAGAGGTGTACACATTTTAGTATCTGACAAAATATATTTCAAACCAAAACTAATTAGGAGGGAGAATGTCGGTACATGCTCATTAAAGAGAATATTGCAATTTTAAACATTTGCACATCAAAGAAAGGGCACCAAATTCATAAAAGAAATAATACTGCACATAAAATTACATATTAGCCTCACTCATAGAGAGTGGGAGACTTCAACACTACAGTTTCACCAATAGACAGGCCATCCAGACAAAAACTAAACAGAAATGCTGAAGCTAAATGAGATAATAAGTCAAATGAACCTAGCAAATATTACAGAACACTTCACACAAACACAGAAGAACGTGTCTTCTTCTCAACAGTTCACGGACCTTTCTCCAACATTGACCACATATTTGGACACAAGGCAAATCTTCACAGATAGAAAAAAATTGACACAATATTCTGCAGCCTATCTGATGACCATGGATCTGAGCTCTATATCAACAACAGAAAATATACAAACTCATGGAAACTGAGAAACTCGTTACTGAATGAAAAATAGAGCAAGACCATAATTAAGAAAGGAACTTAAACTTATTTAGAATTGAATGAAAATGAAAACATAATATACCCTAACCTATGAAACACAATAACAGAGGTTTTCAGAGAGGCAAGCTCACAGTACTAAGGGCCTACAAGAGAATTGGAGAGAACTCATATTAGCAACTTAAAAATACACCTTAAAACTTTAAAACAAAAGGCAGAAGTAATACCCGAAAGGAGTAGATAACAAGAAATAATCAAATTCCAGGATAAAATTAATAAAATACAAACAACAACAGCAACAATACACAGTATCAAAAAATTGAAGAGATGGTTCTTTGAGGAAAATCACTTAGATTGATCAACCCTTCCTTACCTCTATTAACCAAAAAGACACACAGAGAAGATCTAAATGAATAAAATTTGAGACATATAAAAAGGAGGATATCACAAGAATCTAGAGAGATCCAAAGAGTAATAAATGCATATTTTAAAAACATGACCTCCACTAAATTGAAAAGGCTAAATGAATTTGGAACATTTTTGATATATATAATCTATCAAAGTTAAGTCAAGATCAGCTAATCAATTTAAACTGACTTATAACCTCTAGTGAAACAAAAGCAGTAATTAAAAGTTTCCTAACTTAAAAAAAGAAAAACAACCTAGAGCCAGATGCATTCAGTGTAGAATTCTACCAGATTTTCAAAGAAGAGTTAATGTAATACTCCTCAAATTATTTTTCTATAAACTAGAAATAGAAGGAATATTTCCTAATTCATTTTATGAGGTCGCAATTACCCTCATATCCAAAACACATAAAGACCCAACAAAGAGAGTCGCAAACCAATTTCCTTTATAAATATATAGATGCAAAAACTCTCAATAAAATACTTGCAAGACAAATTCAAGAATGTATCACAAAGATAATCTACCTTGATCAAATGGGTTCATCTCTTAGATACAGAGATGGTCAGCATATGTAATCAACAAATGTAATCCATACAACAGACTGAAAGACAAAAACCACATGATCATTTCATCATAGGTATCCTTTGCCAAAATTTAGCATCCCTTCATGATAAAAGTCCTGCGTCTAGGGATACATGGGACATACCTCAACATAATAAATATGATTTACAGCAAGCCCACAGCCAGAATCAACTGAAATGCAGAGAAGCTCAAAGTATTTACACTAAGACAAAGATGTCATGAAGAAGGATGGTACTGGCATATAAACAGACACGTTGATCACTGGAATCAAATCACAGACCAAGGCATAAATCAAAAACACCTATGGATGACTGATTTTTTGATTAAGCAGTCAGTACTGCACACTGAAAAATAAAGACAGCATCTTTAAACAAATTGTTATGGTCAAACTGTGTAGCAGCATGTAAAAGAAAGCAAATAGATACATATTTAACACCCTCCATGAAAATAGACTTCAAGTGGATCAAGGATCTCAATATAATGCTATATACCCTAAATATGATAGAAGAGAAAGGGAGATTAGTCGTGAACTCATTGGCATAGGAAGAAACTTTCTGAACAGAGCACTTTAGCATAGGTACTGAGAACAACAGTTAAGAACTGGCTTTGTGGAAGCCTAGCCTGTTTGGATGCTCACCTTCCTAGACCTGGATCGAGGGGGGAAGACCTTGGACTTTCCACAGGGCAGAGAACCCTGACTGCTCTTCGGACTGGAGAGGGAGAGGGAGAGGAGTGGGGGGAGGGGGAGGAAAATGGAAGGCGGGGAGGAGGCAGAAATTTTTAACAAAAAAAAATAAAAAAATTAAAAAAAGGAAATGGGATCTTAAAAAATGGAGAAGCTTCTACAAGACAAAAGACGTCATTATTTGGACAAAATAGCAACCATCAGAATGGGAAAATTTCTTTTTTATATGTTTTATTTATTTTTTATTGTTTTTATTGAGCTATGTATTTTTGCCCGCCCCCTTCCACCATCTCCCATGATCCCCATGCTCCCAATTTACCCAGGAGATCTTGTCTTTTTAGATTAGATCCATGTATGTCTCTGTTTTTAGGGTCTTTGTTGTCTATGTTCTTTAGGTTGTGAATTGTAGGCTTTTTTTTTGCATTATTTCTAAAAACCACTCATGATTGAGTATGTATTTTAATTGTCTTTCTGGGTCTGGGTTACCTCACTCAATATGATGTTTCTAGATCCATCCATTTGCCTGCAAATTTCAAGATGTCATTATTTTTTTCTATTGTGTAGTACTCCATTATGTAAATGTACCACATTTTCTTTTTCATTCTTTAGTGGAGTGGAATTTAGGTTGTTTTCAGACTCTGGCTATGGCAAATAATGCTGCTATGAACATAGTTGAGCATATGTCCTTGTTTTATGATTGAGCATCCTTTTGGTATATACCCAAAAGTGGCATTTCTGGTTCTTGGGGTAGGTTGTTTCCTAATTTTCTGAGAATTTGCCATACTGATTTCCAAAGTGGCTGTGCCAGTTTACACTCCCACCAGAAAAGGAGGAGTGTTTCCTTTACCCTACATCCTCTCCAGTATAACCTGTCCTTAGTATTTTTGATCTTGGTCATTCTTAGAGGTGTAAAATGGAATCTCAGAGTTGTTTCAATTTGTATTTTTCTGGTGGCTAAAGATGTTGAACATTTCCTTAAGTATCTTTCAGACACTTTAGACTCATCTGTTGAGAGTTCTCTGTTTAGGTCTGTACCCCATTTTTTGGATTATTTTTTTCTTTTGATGACCATTTTTTTTTTTTTGGCGTTCTTTGTATATTTTGGAGATCAGCCCTGTCTGATGTGGGATTGGTGAAGATCTTTTCTCATTTTGTAGGCTGCCATTTTGTCTTTTTGATTGTGTCCTTTGCTTTACAGAAGCTTCTCAGTTTCAGGAGACCCCATTTGTTGCTCTCAGTGTCTGTGCTACTGGGGTTATATTTAGGAATTGGTCTCCTGTGCCAATGAGTTTAAGTGTACTTATGGTAAAATTTCTTTAACAATTACATGTCCAATAGAGAGATAAAATCTAAAATGTATAAAGAACTAAAACACTAGACCTTAAAGAAAACCAAATAGCCCAATTAAAAAAAATGGTATGAAACTAAATGTAGCCTTTTGAAAGATGAAACATAAATGGCTAAGAAACACCTAAAGAAATATTAACATCTTTATTTGTTATGGAAATGTAAATCAAAGCTACTTTGATATTCCATCTGACCCCTGTCAAAATGGCCAATGTAACATGAATAATGAAAGCCCAGAGACAGATATTGGGATTTAAGCTGAAGATCAGAGAAATAAAGCAGTCAACCACAATAAAGACGTGAATTATTAGTTTTACATCCTCTCTCCCCTCCCTTCCAACTCTTTCCTTCTTTCTCCACTCCATCTCCAACTCTTCTTCTTATATATTTATTATTGTTACATATATATGCATTTTTGTTATTGCTATATACACTGGTTTAGGGCTGATAATTTGGGATTGAATCCCATATCTGATGGTTCAGTCACAGAAAAAAAAGTGATTCTTTTTTTTTCTTTTTTTAATTGAGCTCTACATTTTTCTCTGCTCCCCTCCTTGCTTCTCCCCTCCCCTTTAACCCTCCCTCAAGGTCCCCATGCTCTCTATTCACTCAGGAGATCTTGTCCGAGAAAAGTGATTCTTATTTAGCCATAAGCCCCTGTGAAATCTCACTGCTTCATTGCCTTCTTGACATCTTCATACTTGACAACTTTTTTTCCAGGCAGTATGTCAGTTTTACAATGAACACATTGGAGGTAGGAACATGGAAGGCCCTGCCTGTGAGCTTCCTGTTCAGTTCTGGGACAACCTTGTCCACAGCCTTGGCAGCAATAGTGGATGCATGAATGATGTCCTTGGCAGCCCTGGTCATCACATCATAGCTTCTCAGAGGGGTAATCCACAGCATGGATTGTGGTTATGAGTCCTTCTACAATGCCAAAGTTGTAATGGATGACCTTGGCTGAGGGTTAAGCAGTTGATGGTAAAGGAAGCATTGCTGACAATCTTGAGTGAATTGTCATACTTCTCATGGCCCATACTCATCACAAACATGGGGGCATTAGCAGAAAGGGTAGAGATTATGACATTTTTGGCCACACCCTTCAAGTGCATCCCGGATTTCTCCGTAGTGCTGAAGACACCAGTAGACTCCACAAGATACTTGGCTTGAGCATCACTTCACTTGATATGGTGGGAACTGACTTCTGAAAGATGGTGATGGCCTTTCCATTGATGACAAGATTCCCAATCTCAGCCTTGACTGTGCCGTTGAACTTGCCAGGGGTAGAGTGGTAGTGAAGATGTAGACCATGTAGTTGAGGTCAATGAATGGGTCATTGATTGCAACAGTGTCCATTTAACTAGATGTAATGGCAGTCCTGGTAACCAAGTGTCCAATATGGACAAATCTGCTCACTCTGACCCTCACCATTGCATCGCATCTCAGGGACGAGGTGAGAAGAAGAGGCTGTCTCTGGAAAGGGAGGGAGCAGTCTCTGGAACAGGGAGGAGCAGAGAGCTGATTACTGAACCTTCCATTTTAACTTTTGGAAATTTATATTTTGTATATGTGTTTGTATCCATATGTATGTGAGTGCAAGTGTGTGTATTGTTCCCAATCATTCTCTGTGTAGTCATTGAGGCAGGGTTTCTGAATTGAACCAGGAGCGCACTCTTATCGGCAAGGTTAGCTAGCCAATTGCTTCTGGGATGCCTGGTTCTATCTTTCACATCCTCAGATGACAAGCAATCTTCCAAGCCCAGCTGGTACTTATGTGCTTGCTGTGAATCTAAGAATTCTGGTTCTTATGATTGCACAGCAAACGCTTTACCTGCTCAACCTTTTTGCTAGGACCAATACTGAAGAAAGAATGTAGAGGTTTATTTGGGGAGGAACTATAATTAGAGACAAGAAGCTCCCTGGTTCTGCAAAAACCTGAGGAAAGATTTCAAATTCTGTGCTTTGACAAAATTGCTTCCTAGTTTCTCATTCCTGAGTTGAAGAAAGTAACATCAGTTTCCTGGAGGTCAAATGAGGTCTTACATATAAAATTTGCTGCACATTATTTGCATTTGATAAGATTCAATGAATTATTGCCATTTTGGTTAGGATTGCAATTTCTTATTTTTGAAATTTATTTTGAAAATTTCATTCATGAGCTTTCATGGGTACACCATCCCCACCCCTCCCTCTACTACTTCCAACTCTTCCTGTGTTCTTCTCATTCCCTGTCAACTTTATGACTTTCTCTTCCTTATTATTACTGTGAATATACATATAAATGTAAACACAAGAACATATGTAAATACAGTCTAAGTCCATTTAGTGTTACTCAAATGTATGTAGGATTGAATATTTGGGATTGGATAAACAATCAGGGAGAGGATGGATTATCCCAGTCTCAGAAGCCATAAATTGCCTGTAGCTCTTCTGTGGGAGGGCCACCTGTTTGTCTTTTGGCTTCCTGGCAGCTCAGACCTGAAATAATCACACAGAAATTATATTATTTAACCCATTTCTAGTAATCTGTGTATTACCACATGGCTGTTGCTTACCAGGTAAAGTTCACAGCATCTGTCTCTGGCGGGGCTATATAGCTTCTCTCCCTGACTCTGCCTCCTTTCTCCCAGCATTCAGTTTAGTTTTCCCCACCTACCTCTATTCCCTGTGCAGGCCCAAGACAGTTGGTTTCATTATTAACCAGTAGTATTCACAGCATACAGAGGGGAATCCCACATCACTCTTCTTCTGTGGGCAAGGCCTTGTGAGAGTTTTCCCTATATGGTCAACTGGTTTGTTCATTATGATAATCTTGTTTAGGGTGATTATATTGTTAGATTTCATGAGAGCAACTTTTCTATAATATATAGAAGATACTATCTTACAGAAGATGTTCTGGTCTACTGGCTCTTACAGTCTTTCTGCTTTGCCCCCTCTTCTGCAATGTTCCATGAGCCTTAGGTATAGAGGTTGTGCTGTTGATGTGCTTGATGAAGTTGGGGATCCAAGCAGTTGTAGATCTCCATATGGTGCAAAAAGGAAGGGATAATAACACTGAGGGAGAGGAAGGGAGGAGGAATTACTAACAAGGATGATTGAAAAGACCATAGAGAAACATTTTATATTTATTTAAGAATACAAATATATGTAAATACACATGTATGTAGTTTTGAATGAAGTTATGCCACTTGGGGCAATAATGATTCCCCCAAGAACTATAGACCATGTACCAAAAATCAAAGTCAGACATGGGGAACCTCCCTATAAGTTGTTAGGAGCGATGAAGAACCTTCCAGAATAATACAGGCTATCGCTATTGTCCTTGGTTACCTCATAGAACTCGGAGGTTAAGTCTCTATTGCTGAAGCTATCACACATCTTAGACACAGAACTCAGAAGGATTAAGCTGGAACTGATGTGAAAGTATCCTCCCTGAGTACTAGCTCCTAGCACTGGAAGGTGATACACAACCTACTCCGGGGGAAAAGTAATCAATTGCCTTATCCAGCTGCACCCTAGAACTACCTTCCTAAAGCAGTGTACTTCCTAACTGCATTGTGAATACTCATCCTTATATCCACAGAGAAGCGTCACTCTCACCCTTCATCAAAGATTGAACATTGGATGCTTGTGAAGTGTAATTCTTCATAAACACAATAAACTTGATGAGTATTTATCTAGCATTACATCAGCAGAGGGGAAAGGGGGAATGTGGTCTCCCAATGACCTAGAAGAACAATAGGTGCTTTTCTCTCTCTTATAATTCCTTTTTAATTATTCCTTTTTTTCCAACTGAGGACAGCATATGAATGTAGAGATCTTAAAATATCTTGCCTGTTTAAACATAATCCCTTGCAATTAGAATCCTACTCAAGCCCGTATTTGAAATGAAGGTGCAGAGTGGCTTTCCTGAATAAATGCATCTGTGCTTGATAATAATTGCTTGATAATAACAGGCAGATGATTTGTGAAGTAATGAAAGTGACTACATATCAGGCCTGCTAGGAAAATTCTATGTATGAAAGGTATTTATATATATGTGACATCAATACAAAGAGAGCAGTACTTCAAAATTCCAAGTTAATTCAACAAATAATATTATACATAAAGGGGAAATTCCAGATTGAGTTTGCTATAGAATACAGATTGATATATACATGTTTAACTTGGTTTGCAAGACAATATGAGCAGCCTGGATACACTCTGAAATCAGAATACTATCTCTCAGACTCCCATAATATTTCTTGATCAAAGTTCTTTATTTAAATTATGATTTATATATCACCAGTATCTAGATTGTTTATTGCACAGAATTTCCCGTTTGTGTCCCTGCTCAGACTTTATGTCTAAATAAGAGTATTTATATGTATATTTATGCATATATCTATGTGAAGATATAATATCTATCTAGCAGGCTAGTGTGTTGTGTGTCTAGAAAATAAAATCTTGAATGCTGATACTGTAGAATTTCTCTTGAGTTTTCAACACCTTATTACTTGTGCCTTTGTGACACAGATTAAATTTAAACCAGAAAACCGATCATCTATGCTGCAGCACACACCTAATTCACTTCCGCACATGAAGAAACTTTAAAAGTGAAGCAAGGGATTTTGAGGAGGCAAATACACAATGAATGGCAGAAAATGCCTGACCATGCTTGTGTTTTGTCTCTCACAATAGCCCCACAAATTGAGTTAGGTGTACCCCTGCACAGCGAGGTTCACAGCAGGATGATTTAGGTGGATCAAGGTAGGCTAAGTCAAGGGATTCGACAGAGATGACCTCAGTGCAGAGTCACATAGGCCTCTAAGGGTTAATCATGGAGTTGCTGAAGTTCCTCAGCTCAGAAGGTAAGGGAAGAAGGGGTGGTCTCAGGACCCCAGGAAGGCTGTAGGGAAAGAAGCCTTGAATGTGGGAGAGGCATATTTGCATGGAGGGAACAGACTTGATCTCACTTTTTTCCTCTTCTCTTCTGGTGACCTCATAGCTGGACCCGAATAGAAACCACTGGGATATCAGATGATATTGCATTTCAGTTCTTTGAGATAGGGTTGTATGGAAAGTGAATATAGGAAGAACCAAAGCTCAGAGAGTCTAGATTCCTTGTCAGATCATGCAGACAAGATATTGTACAGCCCAGACTGGAAATCAGATGTAACTCTTGAAAAATTTTATTATTTCTATTATGCCAAGTAATACGTAATTAATATCAATTATTATTAATAGAAACTTTCACAGCCCTAAAATTTCTAACAGGATCCATCTATTTGCTTAGTAAAAATGCCACAAAAAAAAATTATATAAAAGTCTGTTGTTGAGGCGGCCGGATCACCGGGCAGCGGAAGGCGGCCGGATCACCGGGCGGCAGAAGGCGGCCGGATCACCGGGCGGCGGAAGGCGGCCGGAGGACGCCCAGCACAGCCGGCGGGGAGCGACTGGGACAGCCTGGTACCGGCTGGGACTGGAGCAGCAGCAGAGGACACAGGCTGCTGGCGGCGGGAACCCTCCCAGCAGCAGAAGCAGGCAGCAGGGACCGCACACAACACCGAGAACAGATCGCCCCACTACAATTAAACCAAAGAGGTAGGCCTTCCGTTGGGGAGGTCCCTGGCAAAGGAGGAGCCGGGTCCTATTCCTGAAGACCCTTCTGAGGGGTGAGAGGGATCTTGGCCCCCCGGCAGGAACCAGGAAACAGAGCAAGGGCATTTTGTAAGAGGAGCCCCTGGCCAGCAGGGAAACCTGAACTAGTTTTAACAGACCCCTTAGATAGCATCGATAGGAGGAGATGGGTAGGCGCCAAGGAAAGAATTCACCCAATAATCTGAAAAACAACATGAAAACACCAGAACCCAATGATCTTGCAACAGAAAGTCTCCAACACCCTAACACAGAAGAAGTGGAAAAAATTGACTTCATGAAAGCAGTGGAATCCCTTAAACAACATGTGAAAAATGCCCTTATAGAAATGGATGAGAAGTATAACCAAAAATTTGAAGAAATGAGTAAATACGTACATAATACCCTGGGAAACCAAGAAAGAACGATCAAACAGGTAATGGAAACAGTTCAAGAATTGAAAACTGAAATGGAAGCAAGGAAGAAAACACAAACTGAGGACCAGCTGGATATGGAAAATCTAGGTCAACGAGCAGAGCCTACAGAAACAAGCATATTCAATAGAATACAAGAAATAGAAGAAAGAATCTCAGATTCTGAGGATACCATAGAGAAAATAAATGCTCTGATCAAAGAAAACTGCAAAACCAACAAATTCTCATCACAAAACATTCAGGAATTATGGGACACAATAAAAAGACCAAATCTAAGAATAATAGGAATAGAAGAAGGAGAAGAGTCACAGCTCAAAGGCCCAGAAAATATTTTGAACAAAATTATGGAAGAAAACTTTCCCAACATAAAGAAAGATATTCCTTTGAATATTCAAGAAGCATACAGAACACCAAACAGACTGGATCAAAGGAAAACATCCCCTCACCATATAATAATCAAAACACAAAATATACAGGTTAAAGAAAGAATACTAAGAGCTGCAAAGGAAAAAGGCCAAGTAACTTATAAAGGTAAACCGATCAGACTTAAACCTGATTTCTCTATGGAAACAATGAAAGCCAGAAGGTCCTGGATAGAAGTACTGCAGAAGCTAAGAGACCATGGATGCAAGCCCAGACTACTATACCCAGCCAAGCTTTCATTCACTATAAATGGAGAAATCAAGACATTCCAGGATAAGAACAAATTTAAACAATACGTAGCCACGAACCCAGCCCTACAGAAAGTAATAGAAGGAAAACCGCAACCCAAGGAATCCAACATTGCCAACACTGCCTACAATAACTCGGGCATCTGGCGACCCTTCGCTATCATAACTCAAAGAAGGGAGACACACAAATTCTACTTCCAAAAACAATAAGAATATCCGGCATAAACAACCACTGGTCATTAATATCACTTAATATTAATGGTCTCAATTCACCTATAAAACGGCACAGGCTAAGAGATTGGATACGAAAACAGGATCCAACATTCTGCTGTTTGCAAGAAACTCATCTCAACCACAAAGACAGGCATCTACTCAGAGTAAAGGGTTGGGAAAAGGTCTTTCAAGCAAATGGTCCTAAGAAAAAAGCAGGTGTGGCCATATTAATTTCTAACAAAACTGACTTCAAACTAAAATCAATCAGAAGAGATAGAGATGGACACTTTATACTCATAACAGGAACAATTTGTCAGGATGATGTCTCAATCTTGAATATTTACGCCCCTAATATAAAAGCACCCACGTATGTAAAAGAAATATTACTAAAACTCAAGGCAGACATCAAACCACACACACTAGTAGTAGGAGACTTCAATACACCTCTCTCAACAATGGACAGGTCAATCAGACAGAAACCTAATAGAGAAGTAAGAGAACTACTGGAGGTAATGAAGCAAATGGACTTAACAGACATCTAGAGAACATTCCACCCAAATAGGAAAGAATATACCTTCTTCTCTGCAGCCCATGGAACCTTCTCGAAAATTGACCACATACTCAGAAACAAAGGAAACCTCCACAGATACAAAATTATCAGTGTCCACCTGTGTCCTATCAGATCACCATGGATTAAAGTTAGAATTCAACAACAATCCTACCTCCAGAAAGCCGACAAACTCATGGAAACTGAACAGTCAACTACTGAACCACACCTGGGTCAAGGAAGAAATCAAGAAAGAAATTAAAGTCTTCCTTGAATTTAATGAAAATAAAGGGACAACATACCCAAACCTATGGGACACTATGAAAGCAGTGCTAAGAGGAAAGTTCATAGCACTAAGTGCCCACTTAAAGAAAACAGAGAAAGCATACATCGGAGACTTAACAGCACACCTGAAAGCTTTAGAAAAAAAAGAAGCAGACACGCCAAGGAGGAGTAGAAGACTGGAAATAATCAAACTGAGGGCAGAAATCAACAAAATAGAAATGCAGAAAACAGTCCAAAGAATCAATGAAACAAAAAGTTGGTTCTTGGAGAAAATCAACAAGATCGACAAACCCCTATCCAAACTAATTAAACGACAGAGAGAGAACACGCAAATAAATATGATAAGAAATGGAAAGGGGGACATAACCACAGACACAGAGGAAATTCAGAGACTCATTAGATCTTACTACAAAAGCCTGTATGCCACAAAACTAGAAAATGCAAAAGAAATGGACATTTTTTTAGATAAGTGCCACATACCAAAGCTAAACCAAAACCAGGTGAACGATCTAAATAGACCTGTTAGTCGCGAAGAACTAGAAACCGTTATCAAAAATCTACCTTCCAAACAAAGCCCAGGACCAGATGGTTTCAATGCAGAATTCTACCAGAACTTCCAAGAAGAGCTAATACCTATACTCCTTAATGTATTTCACAATATAAAAATGGAAGAGTCATTGCCAAATTCCTTTTATGAAGCTACAGTTACCCTGATACCAAAACCACACAAAGACCCAACCAAGAAAGAGAATTACAGGCCTATCTCACTCATGAACATCAAGGCAAAAATTCTCAATAAAATACTGGCAAACCGAATCCAAGAACACATTAGAAAAATTATCCATTATGATCAAGTAGGCTTCATCCCAGAGATGCAGGGCTGGTTCAACATACGCAAATCTATCAATGTAATCCACCATATAAATAAACTAAAAGAAAAAAACCATATGATCATTTCATTAGATGCTGAAAAAGCATTTGACAAAATTCAACACCCCTTTATGATAAAAGTCTTGGAGAGATTAGGGATACAAGGGTCATACCTAAATATAATAAAAGCTATTCACAGCAAGCCGTCGGCTAACATTAAATTAAATGGAGAAAAACTCAAAGCCATCCCACTAAAATCAGGAACACGACAAGGATGTCCACTGTCTCCATACCTCTTCAATATAATGCTTGAAGTTCTAGCAATAGCAATAAGACAACATAAAGGGATCAAGGGGATTCGTATCGGAAAAGAAGAAGTTAAGCTCTCGTTATTTGCAGATGATATGATAGTATACATAAGCGACCCCAAAAACTCTACCAAAGAACTCCTACAGCTGATAAACACCTTTAGTAATGTGGCAGGATACAAGATCAACTCCAAAAAATCAGTGGCCTTCCTATACACTAAGGATAAGGAAACAGAGAGGGAAATTAGAGAAGCATCACCTTTCACGATAGCCACAAATAGCATAAAATATCTTGGGGTAACTCTGATCAAATAGAAAGATCTATTTGACAAGAACTTTAAGTCTTTGAAGAAAGAAATTGAAGAGGACACCAGAAAATGGAAAGATCTTCCTTGCTTCTGGATTGGGAGGATCAACATAGTAAAAATGGCAATTCTACCAAAAGCAATCTATAGATTCAATGCAATCCCCATCAAAATCCCATCAAAATTCTTCACAGATCTGGAGAAGACAATAATCAACTTTATTTGGAAGAACAAAAAACCCAGGATAGCCAAAACAATCTTATACAACAAAGGATTGTCTGGAGGCATTACCATCCCTGACTTCAAACTCTACTACAGAGCTACAGTATTGAAAACAGCTTGGTATTGGCATAAAAACAGAGAAGTCGACCAATGGAATCGAATAGAAGACCCTGACATTAACCCTCAAACCTATGAACACCTGATTTTCGATAAAGGAGCTAAAAGTATACAATGGTAAAAAGAGAGCATCTTCAACAAATTGTACTGGCAAAACTGGATGTCAACCTGTAGAAGAATGAAAATAGATCCATATCTATCACCATGCACAAAACTCAAGTCCAAATGGATTAAAGACCTCAATATCAGTCCGAACACACTGAACCTGATAGAAGAGAAAGTGGGAAGTACTCTACAACACATAGGCACAGGAGACCACTTCTTACGTATAACCCCAGCTGCACAGACATTAAGGACCTCATTGAATAAATGGGACCTCCTGAGACTGAGAAGCTTCTGTAAAGCAAAGGACACTGTCGCTAAGACACAAAGGCAACCCACTAACTGGGAGAAGATCTTCACCAACCCCTCAACTGACAAAGGTCTGATCTCCAAAATATATAAAGATCTCAGGAAACTAGACCGCAAAAGGCTAACCAACCCAATTATAAAATGGGGCATTGAGCTGAACAGAGAATTCTCAACAGAAGAACTTCAAATGGCCAAAAGACACTTAAGGTCATGCTCAACTTCCTTAGCGATCAGGGAAATGCAAATCAAGACAACTTTAAGATACCATCTTACACCTGTCAGAATGGCTAAAATCAAAAACACCAATGATAGCCTTTGCTGGAGAGGTTGTGGAGAAAGGGGTACACTCATCCATTGCTGGTGGGAATGCAAACTTGTGCAACCACTTTGGAAAGCAGTGTTTCGGTTTCTCAGGAAATTCGGGATCAACCTACCCCTGGATCCAGCAATACCACTCTTGGGAATATACCCAAGAGAGGCCCTATCATACAACAAAAGTATATGCTCTACGATGTTCATAGCAGCATTGTTTGTGATAGCCAGAACCTGGAAACAACCTAGATGCCCTTCAATGGAAGAATGGATGAACAAGTATAGAATATATACATTTTAGAGTACTACTCAGCAATAAAAAACAAGGACTTCTTGAATTTTGCATGCAAATGGATGGAAATAGAAAACACTATCCTGAGTGAGGTAAGCCAGACCCAAAAAGAGCAACATGGGATGTACTCACTCATATTTGGTTTCTAGCCATAAACCAAGGACATTGAGCCTATAATTAGTGATACTAGAGAAGCTAAATAAGGAGAACCCAAAGAAAAACATATAGGCATCCTCCTGAATATTAACCTTCAGCAGGTGATGAAAGGAGACAGAGACAGAGACCCACATTGGAGCACCGGACTGAAATCTCAAGGTCCAAATCAGGAGCAGAAGGAGAGAGAGCATGAGCAAGGAACTCAGGACCGCAAGGGGTGCACCCACACACTGAGACAATGGGGATGTTCTACTGGGAACTCACCAAGGCCAGCTGGCCTGGGTCTGGAAAAGCCTGGGATAAAACCGGACTCTCTGAACATAGCGGACAAGGAGGACTAATGAGAACTCAAGAACAATGGCAATGGGTTTCTGATCCTACTGCATGCACTGGCTTTGTGGGAGCCTAGGCAGTTTGGATGCTCAACTTACTAGACCTGGATGGAGGTGGGGGTTCCTTGGACCTCCCACAGGACAGGGAACCCTGATTGCTTTTAGGGCTGGGGGGGGGGACTTAATTGCGGGAGGGGGAGGGAAATGGGAGGCGGTGGCGGGGAAGAGACAGAAATCTTTAATAAATAAATAAATTTATAAAAAAAAAGTCTGTTGTTAAGACAGTCGCAGATGCACTAGATGCTCCTGGTACTGACAAGGAGAAGATAAATTGACTGCATATTAAATAGTTTAAGGCCAAAAAGTTGAGAAATAGACTAATAGTTTCATCTTTTTCATCTTGTGATTGATGTTTATTTACTGCAAATGGCATTATTTTTTTAATTAATTAATTATTTTTTTATTAAAAATTTCCACCTCCTCCCCTCCTCCCATTTCCCTCCCCCTCCCCCTCCCCTTCCCTTTCCAGTCCAAAGAGCAGTCAGGGTTCCCTGCCTTGTGGGAGGTCCAAGGTCCTCCCCCCTCCATCCAGGTCTAGGAAGGTGAGCATCCAAACAGACTAGGCTCCCATAAAGCCAGTACATGCAGTAGGATCAAAACCTAGTGCCATTGTCCTTGGCTTCTCAGTCAGCCCTCATTGTCTGCCACATTCAGAGAGTCCTGTTTGATCACATGCTCCATCAGTCCCAGTCCAGCTGGCCTTGGTGAGCTCCCATTAGATCAGCCCCACCATCTGAGTGGGTGGGCACACCCCTTGCGGTACTGACTTCCTTGCTCATGTTCTCCCTCCTTCTGCTCCTCATTTGGACCTTGGGAACTCAGTCCAGTGATCCAATGTGGGTCTCTGTCTCTATCTCCATCCATCGCCAGATGAAGGTTCTATGGTGATATGTAAGATATTCATCAGTATGGCTATAGGATAGGGCCATTTCAGGCTCCCTCTCCTCAGCTGCCCAAGTAACTAGCTGGGGACATCGCCATGGACACCTAGGAACCCCTCTAGAGTCAAGTCTCTTGACAACCCTAAAATGTCTCCCTTAATTAAGATATATACTTCCCTGCTCCCATATACACCCTTCCTCCATCCCAACCATCCCATTTCCCCAAGATCTCCCCATCCTTCCCTTCTCACTTTTCTCTCCCCATTTCCCCTTACCCCCATCCCACCCCACCCCCAAGTTCCCAATTTTTGGCTGGAAATCTTGTCTACTTCCAATATCCAGGAGGATAACATATACAAATGGGATTATTAAAATTGGGTTTGGAACTGGAAAGATGGTCCAGTGGTTAAAAGCACTTGTTCTTGAAGAAAACCTGGGTTCAATTCCTAACACCCACACAGTGGCTCACAACCATCTGTAACTCCAGTTCCAGGGGAGCTTATACCCTTTGTATCTCCATGGAAAACAGGTATATATGTGGTGCAATCAATCAATCAAACAAACAAATAATAGAAAAATTTAAATTGGGGTTAAAGTTTCAGCACATCATCTCCAGCAGCCATCATTACTTTGTTGAGTTTCTGACCAATAACAGAAGTCTGATTGACATCTTTGTGTGTGTGTCTGCTTGTGCATGTGTGTTGTATTGTGTGTGTGTATGTGTGTGTAGTGTTGTGTGTTTGTGTGTGGGGGATTGTATATGTGGAACCTAAAGTTGGTATTTGGTTTCTTTCCAAAATTGCTCTCTACCTTTATTTTGAGGTAAGAGTCTTTCACTGAACTATTGACTTGGTTGGGTTAATTAGCCTATAAGCTTCAAGAATCCATGTGTCTTCACCTTCCTGCTAGTGCTACACTTACCAGAGTATGTTAATATGACTGCTTGTTTTATTTTGTTTTAATGTATGTACTGGGATTTGAACTCAGGTCCTCTTGTTTGCACAGCAGACCTTTTATCCTCTGAGTCATATCCTCAGTCCCATTTTCATGTTTTACAAAATGCTTTCAAATTGCCTAAGGGAAAATTATTCAGTTTTAAAACTATGTCTTAAGTCTACAGATTATGTATATTAGTTATTATGTATGTTAGTCAGTTGGCACTGGTAAATGGAGTAAAAACGAAATGGCATGCTCACCATCTGTAGGAACACTAAAAAACAAACTTCATTTTTACAGGTTTATCAGATGCAAAGGATTTTTTCTTAAACACTAGAAACACAACCCATATGTATGAGATAAAAATCAGGATTTAGTTCTTCTAGGATAGTGTAGATTTTAATTTACTTAGCTATTAATGGTATAAAAGAAAGTCTTATTGCCTAGTTTTATAGTTATAATCTACCCTCTCAATAGAATTACCTATTTTAAAAAAGTAAAACAGTTTTCTGACGTTTGTACTTCATAGTTGATTCTGGATCATTAGCCCCATAGGAGAAGGCAGCAGCCTTATCTCCTGTGTGGAAGTCAGTGACTTAGCTTAAGGTTAAGTGTCAGCAATGGCCATGGGGAGCCCTGCATGCTGTTTAACAGACTGCCTGAGGGTCAGTAGACAAAGGGTGAGAAAAACTTTGGAAATATTTATCAAGTGCTAATAACATGGAACTGCTGACTCTCCACATTCCCTTTAATTTCACTCCAGGAATTCAGCCCAAGTGTAATTACTGATTTCAGCTTGGTGTAGAAAGTCCTTCTGTATATGTATTGCTTTTATTAGTTAATGAATAAAGAAGCTGCTTTGGCCTGTAATATGGCAGAATAGAGCTAGGCAGGAAAACTAAACTGAATGCTGGGAGAAAGTAGGCGGAGTCAGTGAGACGCCATGTAGCTGCCTCTGGAGAAAAATGCACCAGAACTTTACCAGTAAACCATGAGCCACATGGTAAAATATAAAATAATAAAAATGAGTTAATTTTAAATATGAGAGCTAGCTAGAAATATGCTTAAACTATTGGCCAAATGGTATTGCAAATAATATAGTTTTTGAGTGATTATTTCAGGTCTGAGCTGCTGGGAATGAATGATCAGCCTCCCCCAACAAATTGGCACCCAACAAATGTGAGAGACTACATCCATACGACCTGAGAGAGCTGAAAAGGAGAGTCTTCTTGTTCATCCTGACCACCTAGTTTGCTTAGCCCTGAAATAACCACACCAAAACTGTAATAATTAAATCACTGCTTGGCCCATTAGCTCTAGCTTCTTATTGGCTAACTCTTATATTAATTTAACCCATTTCTATTAATCTGTGTATTGTCACATGGCAGTGGCTTACCAGCAAAGATTTGGCATGTCTGACTCAGATGACTATATGGTGTCTCTCTCCAACTTCACCTGTCTTCCTTCCAGCATTCAGTTCTATCTTCCCTACCTACCTAAGTTCTGTCCTATCTACAGGCCAAGGCAGTTTCTTTATTCATTAACCAAAAAAAAAAAACCAAGAACACACAGACAGAAAGACCTCCCACATCAGAGAGCATTTTTTTTTCAGATGAGCACTGTTTGCTTGTGGCAAATAAGAAAACCATGGATCCTTTAAGAAAAGTCTTTCTGATGAAATGATGATATGGTTTTTGTCTTTCAGTTTGTTTATATGCTGGATTACATTGATAGATTTGCGTATGTTGAATCAGCCCTGCATCTCTGGGATGAAGCCTTCTTGATCATAATGGATAATTTTTCTAATGTGTTCTTGGATTCGGTTTGCCAGTATTTTATTGAGAATTTTTGCCTTGATGTTCATGAGTGAGATAGGCCTGTAATTCTCTTTCTTGGTTGGGTCTTTGTGTGGTTTTGGTATCAGGGTAACTGTAGCTTCATAAAAGGAATTTGGCAATGACTCTTCCATTTTTATATTGTGAAATACATTAAGGAGTATAGGTATTGGCTCTTCTTGGAAGTTCTGGTAGAATTCTGCATTGAAACCATCTGGTCCTGGGCTTTTTATGGAAGGGAGTTTTTTGATAACAGTTTCTAATTCTTTGCGACTAACAGGTCTATTTAGATCATTTACCTGGTCTTGGTTTAGCTTTGGTATACGGTACTTATCTAAAAAAATGTCCATTTTTTCTTTTGCATTTTTCTGTTTTGTGGCATACAGGCTTTTGTAGTAATATCTAATGATTCTCTGAATTTCCTCTGTGTCTGTGGTTATGTCCCCCTTTTCATTTCTGATCTTATTTATTTGCGTGTTCTCTCTCTGTCGTTTAATTAGTTTGGATAGGGGTTTGTCGATCTTGTTGATTTTTTCCAAGAACCAACTTTTTGTTTTATTGATTCTTTGGACTGTTTTCTGTGTTTCTATTTTGTTGATTTCCGCCCTCAGTTTGATTATTTCCAGTCTTCTACTCCTCCTGGGCGCTTCTGCTTCTTCTTTTTTTTTTCTAGAGCTTTCAGGTGTGCTGTTAAGTCCCCAATGTATGCATTCTCCGTTTTCTTTAAGTAGGCACTTAGTGCTATGAACTTTCCTCTTAGCACTGCTTTCATTGTGTCCCACAGGTTTGAGAATGTTGTCTCTTTATTTTCATTAAATTCAAGGAAGACTTTAATTTCTTTCTTAATTTCTTCCTTGACCTAGGTGTGGTTCAGTAGTTGACTGTTCAGTTTCCATGAGTTTGTCGGCTTTCTGGGGGTAGCATTGTTGTTGCCTTCTAACTTTAATCCGTGGTGATCTGATAAGACACAGGTGGACACTGATATTTTTTTTGTATCTGTGGAGGTTTCTTTTGTTTCTGAGTATGTGGTCAATTTTCGAGAAGGTTCCATGAACTGTAGAGAAGTAGGCATATTCTTTCCTATTTGGGTGGAGTGTTCTATAGATGTCTGTTAAGTCCATTTGCTTCATTACCTCAAATAATTCTCTTAATTCTCTATTAGGTTTCTGTCTGATTGACCTGTCCATTGGAGAGAGAGGTGTGTTGAAGTCTCCTACTACTAGTGTGTGTGGTTTGAAGTCTGCCTTGAGTTCTAGTAACATTTCTTTTACATAAGTGGGTGCTTTTATATTAGGGGCGTAGATATTCAGGATTGAGACTTCATCCTGATGAATTGTTCCTGTTATGAGTATAAAGTGTCCATCTCTATCTCTTCTGATTGATTTTAGTTTGAAGTCAGTTTTGTTAGAAATTAGTATGGCCACACCTGCTTTTTTCTTAGGACCATTTGCTTGAAAAGCCTTTTCCCAACCCTTTATTCTGAGTAGATGCCTGTCTTTGTGGTTGAGATGTGTTTCTTGCAAACAGCAGAATGTTGGATCCTGTTTTTGTATCCAATCTCTTAGCCTGTGCCGTTTTATAGGTGAATTGATACCATTAATATTAAGTGATATTAATGACCAGTGGTTGTTTACTCTGGTTATTCTTATTGTTTTTGGTAGTAGAGTCTGTGTGTCTCTCTTCTTTGAGTTGTGCCGGTGAAGGGTTGCTAGATGCCTGAGTTATTGTAGGCAGTGTTGGCAATGTTGGACTCCTTGGGTTGTGATTTTCCTTCTATTACTTTTGTAGGGCTGGATTTGTGAGTACGTATTGTTTAAGTTTGTTCTTATCCTGGAATCTCTTGTTTTCTCCATTGATAGTGAACAATAGAATGTGTGGGTATAGTAGTTTGGGTTTGCATCCATGGGTCTCTTAGTTTCTGCAGTACCTCTATCCAGGACCTTCAAACTTAAATCAATCAGAAAAGATAGAGAGGGACATTTTATACTCATAACAGGAACAATTCATCAGGCAAAACTAAGCTGCTAAGAAAACAGGCAGCTTTCTAGTGTTGTCTCCATCTTTGGCTCATGTGGATTAAGAAGTAAGAAAGAGACTGAGAGGAAACTTCACCAACTGCTTTTCTAGCAACCAGAAACCACCAGATTATTTAGAAGGGTGATATGGCAGGGGCTTCAGCCAGGCATGGCCATGTGAGAGGCCTAGACTGCTCTGTTAGCCTTCCTGGATGCAGACTTTTCTCACTTCATTAGCCCAAGGCTCATTTTCATCCGAAAATGTCACACCAGGCACACAGTGCATTCCAATTCTAATGCAAAACACCTGGACTCTCTTGGCCAGAGGCCACATCTGGAGGCCAGCTCATCACTCTGTAGTGATCTGGATCCTGTCTTAGCCTTTGCCACAACTTTACCACAACACTAGGAAAAATTAATTTTAGTGAAACAAGGCCAAGGGAAACTGGCCTAACTGAGAATTTCAAATATTAAAAAAACCTATTAACTGAGACAATGGCAAGCCAGTATTAGCCCCGAAGCAAAAACATGCTTAATTAAATAAACAAATGGCATTAGAAACAGTCTGCAAGTTACAAGGAATGAGAGAGCAAGACATTTCCTAAGGATAAAGTGACTATAACCAAACCAATGCTTGGATGAAGAACAACCCCCAGTGTTTTTTAAGGAGTTATTTATTTTTATTTTATGAGTATGTTGCCTGTATGTATGCCTGTGCAGCACATGCATGCCTAGAGTTTGGATGATTGTGTGCTACTATGTGGGTCCCAGGTCCTCTGGAAGAAGAGGATGTACTCTTATCCATGGGGCCATTGCTCTAGTCCCCCATTCCCCAATTCACTTATATGCTGACTTTCTTTTAACTGTGTTTTGTCACACAGAGAGTGCTTGTAGAATATAATTTTATGACGTGTTACATTTGTTTGTGCTGTGGAACAATGGTTTAATGATGCAAAGATGTGTTGTACTCTTTTATGTTGCATTTGTTTAACTCTGTGAAGCTGCGTTACTTTGCCTGTCTAAAACACCCAATTAGTCAAATAAAGAGCTGTTCAAAGCCAATAGAAAGGCAGGATAAATGATAGGCAGGGCTGGCAGGCAGAGAGAATAAATGGGAGGAGAAATCTGGGGAGAGAGATCAAGGAGCAAGAAAAGAAGCCACTCAGCCACACAACCAGTCATAGAGTAAAAAGGAAAGGAAAGTATATAGAATAGAGAAAGATAAAAGTCCAGAGGCAAAAAGTAGATGGGACAATTTAAGTTAAGAAAAGTTGGTTAGAAACAGGTCAAACTAAGGCCAGATATTCATAAGTAATAATAAACTTCCATGTGTATTTATTTTGGACCCTTCAAAAGAGTAAAACAAAACAAAACAAAAACAAACAAACCAAGAAAATAACAGCAATGCAACTTGAAGCCAGAGAGTCTCAAGGTGGTATGGTTTGTCAGTTTACCTCTGTGTTCCTCATTGCTGCTCTCCTCTCTCTGTCTCTCTTCCAAGTTTTCTTGAGCTTCCACATAACAGAGAAGTAACAGGCCTAGAAGATGACATTCCAATCTCATCTTCATTATGCCAAGATAAAGTCACAGGTTCATCTAAATTCAACCAGCTCTTTCTTCAGTGCCCCTTCTGCCAGACCCAGTGCTGAGCAAAGCAGATGTAAACAAGCCCTCCTCTTAACCCGATCAGCTCCTCCTCCACACTCACAGGGCCTTCTTTCTCAACTGAAGGCCCAAAGCATTTGCAATGTTCCTTTCTTCACTCCCCGGGCTTCGAGTGTAGTTGTCAATCAGTGGTCCTGAAGCAGGCATAGAAGAAAATAATGAGTCCAACCACTTTCCTTTAGTATAGGCAGCAAATTGGTGTCAATAAAACTTGGCAACTGGCAATGACATTTCCATTAGGGCGATAATAAAATTGTTACCATGAATTCTATGTTATAGTTATGACAAACCAAAATTTTGTGTCTAGGCTCCAGAATAACTAATAAATGAGGCATAAAAGAAATAAGCGTGTAATATATTAGGAGCTAAGTCAAAATTTTAAGAACGCCTATGAAGTTGCATGTGGTTCTTCACACTGGTGCTTTTCTAAGGGTGGATGTGGCTGAAGTATTACTCTGCTCCAGCAGGGGCAGTTGTTACCCTGGGACCCTGGGTATGTCTTTCCATCTAGTGTTCAAAGAACTTTACAGTGTATCTCCTCAACTTTCAGAAGTCTGGTAACTGAAAGGCAAGCATCTGGTTTCTTGAGTGTTCTAGTACCTGTCTGGAAATAAGGATAACATGCTGTGAGATTGTCCTGTACCTCAACTGTCATGGATGTGCTTCAACTAAACGCTCTGGCAATCATTTTACTTGGAATACACAGCCTAACATATTACAGTGACTCATTGGTAAGAGCAAAGGTGAGAGGAAACTGAGCTGGGTTTCAAATTCAGATCCGACTTTGCTCTTTTCCCATTGAGACACAGTGCTGCTTCAGGAATCAGTGGGGAGCAGAAGGAATATGGGGTCTAGTGGCTGACTGCTCATTCTCCTAACCTGCATAATTAGCCACAAAGTCCAAGGTACTTCGTTAAGTAGAGTATGCCTGCAATGAGAGACTGGGAATGTGCTGCAAACAAATGTGTAAAATTTTACTAATGAGAATTCATATTTGCATCAAAAGGCATGAGCAAGATTTGTGTAGCAGCAAAACCATGGAAAGAGCTGGAATGCTCATTCCAGCAGATGGTTTAAATACAGTCAAAGATGTCAGTAAAGTGAAACAAGATGTATCTCTGTCCTTCCAGGATTAAGTCACCGGCTCATCCCAGTAAATAAACTTTTTCCTGAGTGCCTCTTCCACCAGACCCACTGCTAAAAGATGCAGATGTAAACATGTTTTCCAGTTAACTAACTGACCAGGGACCTCCTGTGTGTCCTGTGATAACCTACTAACCACGATTAGTGACTGTCTATGTGCTGAATTAAATGCTACCAGGGACAGCAATTACAGTATCTGCCTTTTGGGGTCTAGGAAAAATGAAGGAGTAAAGGGAGCGGCAGCGGAGAGGCAGGTCTAGTGAGTGAGCATTGATAAACCCGAAGGGGGATGTGTAACAGAGGGACCAAATCCGCTTCAGTATACCAGGGACCCATGAACCACATGATTCCTGATGCTCCAAGTCCTTGCCTAGGCATTTCCCAGCTCAATGATCCTCAAAGTGGGGCCACACCTATTATATGGCTTCAATTAATACTATGGGAAATACTAAGTGTTGACAAGACTGCAGAGAAACTGGAACTCTAGTACATTCTTGTTGGAAGTATACAATAGCATAATCACCCTGGTAATGGCCTTGACAACCTGTTAAAAATTCTTGTCGTATACGTGTGACAAACAGTTTTATTCCTGGATAGTTATCCCAAAATACCTATATAAAAAATCAAGCTCAGTCATATGTGTGCATATAAATCTATATCATATATATGCCAATTTTATTTCAAATAGTCAAAACTGCCCAAATACCCAGAAACAGGTGAATACATCAGAGAACTGTGGTGTATTTTTATTGGCTATAAAAATAAATGAACTATATATACTATGGGGATGCATTCCCAAAATTATTATGCTGCATGAAAGAAGCCAGACAAAAACATATTACAAACAGTATCATTCCATCTGTATAAGACTCTAAAAATTGCAGGTTAATATAGTTCTTGAGGATGGAGAGAGGTAAGAAAAGAGAAAGCGAGGGACTGAAAAGAAGTACAAGAGAATTTGGGGTAGTAATAAAAAATTTCAACACTGTGACAGGGTGTCTTTTTGTTAGTGTATATGTGTTTTGAAGACATCAAATTGTATGTTTTATATCCAGTTCATTACGTGCTACTCTTACCTATAAAAACCATATAAAATAAGAAGAAAGCAGAATTTAAGAGGAATCTTGGTTTTCTTTCTGTTGACAAGTGGACAACTACACGTTTCTCTGCAAATTACCTTTTACAAATGAAAGGTAGCAAGGGAAATGTCAGAATATTTTTCATCTAAGTCTGCATGTCAGAGAAGGAAAGAATGACTAGGTGGATATTAAAAGCCCCACTTAATTTTATCAGACTCCTGTTCTTACTGATACATCTTTAGATAAATGCCAAGAATGCTCTGGATGTTAATAAAAAATTAAAGACACACTCTGAGTATATAAGGGACAATGGGTGTGTTTGGTAGCTGCTACTAGGGTTGACAGTTGGCTTACTAAGGGATATCTTGAAGATTATTTATGGTTCAAGTCTCTTAATTTTCATAAACACAGAGAAGGAGTTTGTGAGCTTCTAGCAGCCCACTTTTCTCTTCATAGAATTGCATTCTATCACACACAGTTTTCTTTCTTTCTTTCTTTTTTATTTTTACAGGGTTCTTTAATGTCCTACCTCCAGCTGAGCCAGATGGCTGACAAAGCTTTGATTGGGCTAATTGGCTCATTTGCTTCTCTCAAACATATTATCTGGGATCTTTGTTGAGAAAAGAACCCCTCAACATATTCGCCTGTTTTAAACTACCACCAACGAAACCCAGAATTCTTTCATTGAGTGCTATTTCCCAGCTTATTTTGGAGGTAAAGAAGATCTGTTTCTCTCCTGTGTCATCTCTCCCTTTTCTAGGTTACATTTCTGAGAAATGCAAGTGCCATGCAGCTGAAATCTGAAAGGTAGTGCCGTGCTGTAAATAAAAATGCTCCCCATAGACTCCCACATTTGACTGCTTAGTCATTGGGGAGTGGCACTACTTGGAAGGATTAGGAGGTGTGGCATTGTTGGAGAATGTGTGACTTGTTGGAGGAAGTGTGTCATTGGGGGTGGGCTTTGAGGTTTCAGAAGCCCAAGCCAAGCCCTCTGGCTCTCTCTCTCTCTTCCTGCTGCCTGCAGATCTGGATGTAGAAAGCATAGCTCCATCTCCAGCAACTTGTCTGCCTGCATGCTGCCATGTTCCCTGCCATGGTGACAATGGACTAAACCTCTGAACTGTAAGCAAGCCCCAGTTACATGTTTTCCTTTGTAATATTTGTCATGGTCATGGTATCTCTTTATAGCAATAGAATACTGATTAATACAGGAGCTCACAGCAAAGGTGACGGTCCTTTTATTCTGTGTGGAGAAGAAGCCAAGAGTTCTACATCTGGATAGGTAGGCAGCAGGAAGAGAGAGAGAGAGAGAGAGAGAGAGAGAGAGAGAGAGAGAGAGAGAGAGAGAGAGAGAGAGAGAGAGAGGAGACTGGACTTGGCTTGAGTATTGGGAACCTCAAAGCCCACCCCTAGTGACACACTTCTTCCAACAAGTCCACACCTCCTAATAGTGACACTCCTTCATGACCAAGCATTCAAATATGAGTCTCTGGGGGCTATTCTTATTCAAACGACCACATTGTCACTCTGTAGAGTGGCGTCAGTGCCATTGTAACAAAGACACTTTCTTCTTAGAGAGTTTCTCCTCATGTTTGGTATGAAGCAAATGGGGACTATTTCTATGCAGAGCAGCACAATCCTTCAACACTAGGTTCAAGTGGGCACAGGAAACATCAGGTTCAAAGTCCCTAAATTGTTCATGTAGACACAGACATGAACTTGAGTCTGTGTCCTCTGACTAAACCTAGTTATTCTGCCAGTTTTCAGTTGGTCATTTTATTGCCTTAAAGAAGTTTAGATTCATATTTAGAATTTACCACAACCAATTCATAGCAAATAATGATCTGTATTCCAAGAAGGACTCAGAATGATTAAGTTAGTAGAGTCTGGCATCAAAATGTTGTAGTTTAAATCCAGGCTGTAGTACCAACATGTGAGAAAGGTAAAACCCTTTACTTGTTTGTTACTTACTTCATGGGTTTGTGGGGACTAATGAGTTAACAAGCATAAAACACTTGGAACAGGGCCTGGCAGCTTTTAAAGGCTGCCTAACCACAGCATCAAATACCATTGTTAACATAATTGATGCTTATTATAATAGAAATGGAAAGTATTTATTACATTTATTCCCTCTCTGTGGGAATGAGAATTAGGTCTGAATGTCATGCTTTTACCGTTGATTTGAATCCTGCCAGGAATACATTAGGCACTGGAGAGCTGGGGCACTCTGGTAAATTCTTGTTTCCATTCCTTGCTAATGCCTTGCAGACCAGGAAGAGGGCATTCACTTTTGAAGGTACTTTATTTCCACCTCTCCACCCATGCGTGCACAGGGCTCACTGGAGGCATTCCTGCTCTGTCGAGTTTCAGACAGCTTGAGATGGCTTCTTGTAGGGATGCTGCTTAAGCCTATAGACATACACCTACCTTCCCGAACATTCCCTTCTCACCTCATATATACCTTCTGCTGAAATATGCGGTCTTCGGTTGTCTTCTCTTCTGGGTTCAACTTTGCATCCTTAGTTATAGTCAGGTCACATGGATTTAAATTTGGTAGTGATTTGTTAATAATGTTCAAATTTATCCTCAGGTTTGACTTAGTTTATGAGCTTTAAACTAACTATCTTACCGCTTTTAATTTTTTTAAAATAGCATTTTAATTTTATATGTATGGGTGTTTTGTCTTTTCTTGCATGCCTGCTGCCCTCAGAGGCTAGAAGATGGAGTCAGATCCCCTGAGCCTGGAATTACAGAAAACTGTGAGCCATGTGTGTGTTGGGAATTGAACTCAGGTCCTCAGGGTGGGGGGCAGTGCTTATAACCACTGAGCCATCTCTGCAGCCTTCCATTTTATCACTTAGAAGTTTTGATGAGCCGGGCGGTGGTGGTGCACGCCTGTAATCCCAGCACTTGGGAGGCAGAGACAGGCGGATCTCTGTGAGTTCGAGGCCAGCCTGGTCTACCAAGGGAGTTCCAGGACGGGCTCCAAAGCTACAGAGAAACCCTGTCTCGAAAAAAAACAAAAAACAAAAAAACAAAACAAAACAGAAGTTTTGATGAATTTTTCAAATCAACATAAGCAAACCCACTTCCTACCACTCCTTTCCCCTCAAATAAGCTTCGTCTCTACTCTTCCCTGTTTCAAACAGTAGCATCTGCATCCCCTCAAAGGGCAGGTCCCAAATTCTGAAGTCATCTGAGACTCTCTTACACGTACACCTGTCTTGTTATGAAATCTCATGGTCACTATCTTCAAAAGTTATACAGAATCTGAGTCTCTTTCACCATCTCCCACTATCCTTGCCAGAGTCACCATCTTCTCATGCAGCTATTATGAAGTCTTAGGAGTTCTCCGTGACTCCCCTTGTATTATTCAGTTTTTCTGTCTCTAATAAATACCGGACAAGAACGACTTGAGGGAGGAAGTTTAAATTGTTTTCTGCCTGGGTTCAGCTAGTTTCATTGTTCTTAAGCCGTGGTGATGTCACACATCATGACAGAGAGTCTGTGGCAGGGCAAAGCTGCTTGCTTCATTGTGGCAAGGAAGGAGGAAGGAGGAGAAGAAGGAGGAATAGGACATAGAAGAAGAGGAGGAAAAGAAAGAAGAAAAGAAGAAAAGAGGAGAGGAGCTGTATGGGCACAAGATGTGCCTTCAAAAGCATGCCCCTGTGGCCCAATTTCTCCAACTGGGCACCATCTCCTAAAACCTTCTGCCCCTTCTCTTTGGCACATTAATCCACTGTTGAAGTTGGTGTCCTCATGGAACAATCAGCTCTCAATAGCACCAGCAGCCGAGGACCAAGACTTCAACAAAAGAGCTTTGGGGACAGTTTTGTTTCTAAATCATCACAGAAGTTCTATTTTTCCTTAGTTTCTTTTTAGCCCAGCAATTGGGATGATGCTTCTAAAATGCAAGTTAGATCATGTGTGGCCTCTCCTTTTGAAGTGGCTTAGAAATCCGTAGGATCAGGCTGCTTTGGCTATTGTTGCTTGCCTTGGTTATGTCTGTCTCCAGATTTTCCCACCTTCCTTTTCTGTTCATTGAAACTCTCTTTCCTTGCTTATTTGCTTGACTACTCTTTTACCTTTGTGGATGGAGATTCTTGCATTGCATCTTTCCAGTGAGGACCACCTGAATACCCTACCTGACATGACAAATCGGTTCCTCTCATATTCCTGATCTTATTTCATCCCCCCCACAGGGTATTGCTTATACCTTAGGTTTTATTCCTAAAACCCTTGAAATCATGTATATTTCTGAATTCAGGATTTCTAGATTTTAGTAGAGAATGCAATATTTTTAAAATGCATTATCTCAGCAAGTCTTGTATTCAAACATATTTCTGTGTGAATCACTATGTAGTTATATGTCATATTTATTGCCTCAATGAAGGATAAACTCCCTGAGGGCAGAATTCAGGCTACTTAGTTTGCCACCATTCAAGTGTTGAAGTCAGGGCCTGGCGCATGATGGAAGCTTTGTGGTTACTAGATTGGATAAATTTGTCACATAAATCATCTTCCCTCCTGTCCACACTTAATGAACTAGTTATTATTATCTCTTACATGTAAATGTTTCCATCTGGATTTTGCCTTCCATTGATTGTTAAATTCTGTCCTATTTCTAATTTCATTTTCATTAATCAAGTCTTTCATAGTCTACACCAGTGGTTCTCAACCTGTGGGTCACAGCCCCTTTAGGGGTCAAACGACCCTTTCACAGGGGTCACCTAAGGGCATTAGAAAACATAGATATTTACATTATGATTCATAACAACATCAAAATTACAGTTATACAGTAGTCATGGAAATAACATTATGGTTGGAGGTCACCACACATGAGGAACTGTATTAAAGGGTCATGGCATGAGGAAGGTTGAAGCCGTGAATCTAGACTCTAGCCCCAATTACAACCCTTTGCTATCTTTTCTCACTGGAAACGCAGTCCGTGGTGCCCCTTTCCTGACTCATCACTGTGGTAATTATTTGTATGATAATGTAGTATTGTATCCAATTCTGATTAATTTTACTTTTTTATTCATGGATTTTTAAAAAGTGTTGTCAATTCAGCCAGGAAGTTGTGGCACATGCTTTTTTCCAGCACTTGGAAGGCAGAGGCAGGCCGATCTCTGTGATTTTGAGGCCAGCCTGGTCTACAAGAGCTAGTTCCAGGACAGGCTCCAAGGGTACAGAGAAACCCTGTCTCGAAAAACCAAAAAAAAAAAGTGTTGTCAATTCATCAAAATTGGAATATCCCTTAGAATAGGGTCTATAATCACCACTAGAAAAGTTCTCACTCAGTGCTACACTCAAGTTGAACAAATCAGATATTTTGCAGATTTTTTAAACTAGAGGGATTTGTTAGATTCAGTGCCCATGTTGAAGATATTTACTTCCAGCTGAGAACAAAGGTGAAAATGAACCTAGGCCAATCCATTTGAACTCATTGATTCCATGACAGGAAGCATCAGGACTATCAGGAAATTAGTCTAGCCTTGACAATCAACGGATCCCTCAAAGGCACTGGCAAAAGGTAGGAGCCATAAAAAGTCAGCGTCACATAAAGGGGAAGCAAGGGGATCAATTTTGGGAGTAGAATTGTCTGCATTGTAAACCCTTGGAGGTAGGGGAGTGCATCTTTGTACAAGGCTCTCATTTGATAAACTACAGTCACTTGGGCTGCTGGTGTACAGGCTGCCAGAGAGGCACTGAAAGATGAAGTTAGCGTTGAAAGAGGAAAAAGTCACAGAGGGGGTTGAACTTCATGTTAAAGAACTGAGGTAGAGCCAGGTGTGGTAGCACATGCCTTTAGTCCCAGCACCCGGGAGGCAGAGGCAGGAGGATCGTCTCTGTGAGTTCAAGGTCAGCCTGATCTACAGAGTGAGTTCCAGGATAACCAAAGATACACAGAGAAACCCTGTCAAAAAACAAAAGGGGGTGTGCTGAGTGGTGGATTAGTGAAGTGGTGACTTAGTCTGAGACCAGAGCAAAGGTTCGTGACCTGCAACACAGTGAAGAAAGGCTGGGAACAGGCAGGGCAGTGTTTATTTTCTCAATGTCTGTGGCAATACTTTCCTGAAATGTTCCCTAAATAATGGACCCAATGCCCATGTATTTGTCAGATGGGAAATAAATCTCGATGACTGTGTTGAAGGGAAGGTAAGCACATGGTGATAAATTTATTAATTATAAAGTATTGTCTTTGGTTTTATGGTCTTTGAGGAATAGATTTCTCTAAATCATATCACCCTATATTCAAAAGGGAGACCTGTGCTCTGTAAAACAGGTAGGACATGGCTGAGATATCTCTGAGAGTAGAGATGGGAACTTCAGAGGGCAGGGGAAGGACAGGTCGGACGTGCCACAGGGAGATTGACAGTGACAAATGGGCTGTGCACTCTGCAAGAGTCCAGCATGCCCCACTCTACTAGGATGAAACGACTCTGTAGATACTGAGAGAAATAAATCTATTAGATGCCTTCATCACCGGCAGACACTAAAACCCTTCTTCACTAAAACCCTTTCAGGAAGGTTGAGAATGAATAAGTCTGGTGACAGGAATAATTTGTAAACTAATTTAGGACAGTCTAAGGGCTCTCTGAAAAATAGGAAACACTGGAGAGTGGGAAACTGTTAGCTAGTGGCACGTTTAAAGCCTCTTTCTTTAGGGACCAGGGCTTCTGTTTGCTTACTTTTTGTCTTGATGTGCAACTGAGCCTATCTTTATTCTCAGTCCTTTGGTTCCATTAATAATAATCCATTCCTTGTCCATTTAGAAAATGATGAATATGAGCACTGTGTAGAAATTCAAGGCTTCTGGGTTGATGAACCAGGGAAAATTGAATCTAGAGTCAAAGTCACCAGCAAAACAGGAAACGCTCATAGCATTGAGATTCTGCTGCATGGGTGTGAAAGTCCAATATCTTCAGAGAAGGGCCTTCAAAATCAATGAGCACTTCCTGCCTGGGCAATACTCTGAAGAACGTACAGCCCAAACCCAAATCCAACCCTTAGCCTAGACCAGTAAGCAGGACAGAATTTTTGCTTCCTGTTTTTTTTTTTTTTAAATGTCACTTGGCTACAAAGGAAGAAATTCAATGCACCAGTAACCAAAAGGGAAGACTGTCTTTACTCTCAATGGTATCTGTTGTCTTTCCCAATGATTCGGACATTTTAGCTGGAAGGAGAAAGAAAGAGGTAAAACACTGTTTCTAATGTGATGATTTTCAGGTGGTATGTTTCCAGGGGAATTCTTTTCCCCATCATCATAATAATGATTATAAAGAAAGAAAATGAAATGCGATAAAAGAGAGTGTAACCTAGGAGCTTGATCTTTCAAGCTGTGTTTTCTTGTCCAGGCATGACCATATTTTGTCATAACAGTTCTGGCTCCCTTTTTGGCCTCACTTTTCTGACATACATCCCTAATCTCCATGTCAACATTTCTGAGCTTAAACAGGCAGCATAAGAACTAAATTTAAGAAATTAATAGAATAGCTAAATTAAAAATCAGTTTCTAACTATCAGGGTAAAAAAATGCAATGAAAAATGCTTAAAAGTTAAGAGAACTTGCTGCTCCTGAAGGAAATCTGAGTTTGATTCCCAGAACCACACAGGGCAGCTCACAATGCCTGTAACTCCAGTCCCAGGGACATCAGATGTCTCTGACTTGTGTGAGCCACCTGTTAAACAAAACACAACCAAATGATCAATCAACCAACTAACCCCAAGTCAAAATGGGTTGACAACTTAAACAAAAGATTACAAACTATTAATTTGCTAGGAGAGAACACAGGTAGAAAATTCCATGACACTGGTCTGAGTAGAGATGTCTCCAATCTGATCCCCAAACAGAAGCAATGAAAGCAAAACAAGGAAGCAAGGTTTGTTGAGCAGCAAAGTCTACACACAGCAAAGGAAGCAATAAAAGTAAGGGAGCCACCCAAACTGTGAGAAAATATTTGAAATTCAGGCACTGAATAAAACACTAATGTCCAAAATATTTAAGCAATAAGAAAACAAATATCTCTGGCTTCAAATGAGCAAATGATTTCATCATTTGTTTTTCAAAACAGCCAGTTAATAGATGCAAAAATGACAATCTGTAATTATAAAATTACATATTAAAACTGACATTTCACTTTTCACCTACTGGACTAGATATTACAAAAAAGTAGGAAACACTAAGGAGTTTTGAAAAAGTCTTAAGGAATCATTGGAAACCTGGTGAACTACCTAGGGCTAGTGAGGCCACTAATCTTAGAGGGGAGCCTACTAGCGCCACTTTTCTAAATCACTTTTCTAAGTCTTAGCTTGTGTTCTAAAACTTTCCTGCATATCCACAGATAAGTGTAGATAGCTTAGAAGCTATAGATAGATAAGCTCTTGCTCCATAGAAAGTTGCTTCTGATCATTACAGAAAACCACAGCTGATAGCAAAGCAGAGATCAACTGACCACAGGGTGCCCAGTCCCAGCGGGTACATCTACAACACAAGTCCTGCACCTAAGGCTCAGGAGATATCACAGAAGAAAGGGGCAGAAAAATTGTAAGAGCCAGAGGACCGGGACGTCTATTGTCAAAGTATATCTCCTAGAAATGACAGGGAAGATATATATATATATATATATATATATATATATATATATATATATATATAGTACTTCAACAATATTTTTGCCAAACTAAGACCTGAACAAGTACAACACCAATTGGTGCACCAACATGGAGGGAGAATATCTCACAGGGCTCTAACCTTAGACAAAGAACTATAGGCCACAAATGACAGGGATGAGGTCCAACTGGTTATCCCAGGCAATGTGGCCAGCTCTGAAATTATGTACATACAAACAACACTAAATGGATAATCAGGTTGTACTCATCCACTAATATATGTAACAATAATAATGAATGAAAAAGAGGGAATATATTTGAAAGGCAGTGGGATTATGGGAGGAGTTGGAGGGAGGGTACATGGAAGGGAATGAAGGAAGTGAAGGGGGAAGCCATGCAATTATATTTTAATTAAAACAAAGTGATAAAAAAATAAACAATTTTGAGAATACTTCCTAGTTAAAAGTGCTGTTCTTCTGGAAGAACTGAGTTTGGACCTACCTACCCATGTAGGGAGGCTCCCAACTGCCTACAAGTCCAGTTTCATGGATGTGATGCTCATCTCTAGGGTACCTCATTCTTGCTGCTTGTATACAAACACAGACATGCATACAAACTCATGAAAAATCAATCTCCGAGAGCAGAGAACCTAGGTTTGGTTCTGTGGCCCACAACTGCTTATAGCTCCTGTTCCAGGGGATTTGACTCCTTGTCCTGGCCTCTGGTGGTTGCAGAATGCACATGCATCATACATTTAGGCTCTACATACCATATACATACATATAAAAGAAAATAAAAAGAACATTCCAGTGTAGTTTTTAGAATCATGAACACATTTTGTTGTAAACTCTGCATCATCTAAAGTGGTTTATTTTTTAATTTTTTAAATTTTTTTTGGAAATGATTGTTTTCCCCTTCTAGTCCAGGGGACTGAGCTCGGTGCCCTGGATATATTATTCAAGTAGACTAGAGAGAAACATTGCTGTCAGCCAGACAGATTTTTTTTTTAATTTTGTAAAGCCATAAGGTACCTGTTAAGAGTGATATATTCACCTGATATGAGACACTAAAGTGTTAAATCAATAGTTTAGTCTATCCAAGCTAACACAATCTAAAAGTAGCTGCAGAGAGAACAGTACATTTGAAAGTATAGTCTTTCAAATGGTGTTTGATGGTTCAAAACAAAAATATTATTCCTTTGCAAAATTCCTTGTTGGTCTAATGTATGGCATTTCATTAAAGATATCAATAATTTAAGTTTTTTCTCTTTGATACAGTTAATACCTCAGTATCCCCGAAGAGATTGGTTCCATGATGCTCTTGGATACGAAATACATGAATGCTCAAGTTCATTAGATAAAATGGCAAAATACTTACATATACCCCAGGAACATCCTTACCAAATATTTAAAATCATCTCTAGATTCCTTTAGCATTTTAAAATTACATTTTTACTCATTTATGTTGTGTATTCATGTGTACATGGGCCACAGTGTCTGAGGACAGCTTACAGGAGACAGTGCTCTCTTTTGCCATGTGGTAGAATTCAGCTGGTCAGGCTAGAAGACTAGTACTTCCCCTGCTGGTTCATCTTGTTGCTTCTCTAGGCAACTTTAACATCGACAGGATGTAAGTGGTACCTAAACCTTTGTATTATTTAGAGAACAATGACAAGAAGAAAAATCGGTTACTTATAGACACATTTTTCTTAAAAAAATATTTAGTCTTGTGAATCACTGAATCCATGGATGTAGAACCCGTGGACATGGGATGTGATTATGTTTGTTTTAAAAAGTATTCTGAAACTTGGAGAATTTTTTTGATGCCAGGCAGGTTGTTAATGGGTTGGTTCATATACCCATCACGTGATCTTCTTATGGAATGGTGTGTGCGTATTTGGAATTTTCACTCCAATAGCTTACAATGAGACGTTCTTGGCAGGCTGGAGATACTGTAAGCGGACCTGGTTCTTCAGGAAGTAAGATGGAAAATCTTGGAGATGGTTGTGGTGAACGGATAGGCCAGCTTCCTCTCCATCAGTGGTTCTCAATCTTCCTCATGCTGCCCTCAAACTCAAAGAGATCCACCTACCTCTGCCTCCTGAGTGCTGAGATTAAAGGCCTGTGCCACCACTGCTTGGCTCCTTTGGTACCTTTTCTTTTCTTCTGAAGTTTACTCATCTCAGGATTGCACAAGGATGCATAAAGTTAGTCAAAGGCTCCACCTTTCCCCTTTAGCTGGAGAAGAGGGAGCTGTAGGTCCATGGATAAGACACTCATTTGTGGAGGCTCATTTATACATGTTTGAACAAAAATCACTCTTTAGTTTGGCATTAAATTTCCCCATGCTCATTTGCCGAAACTCTTTCTACCCCCATACCTAATATCAGGACAAAAAGTCCATTGAATTTAATGAATGATTCAGTGCTCCACCAGATGGTTCAGTAAGAAAAACTTGATGTTGATACACTCTTCTCTTGTTCCTCAGAGGGAGCACAGGGGCAGGTAGGGCATAGCATAATCATCCAGAGTATTACCTAGTGCATCCCCTTCTAGATCTGTGTGCACAGCTGTAAGGGAGTTGTGGGATTCCAACTCAGGGCTGCTGTGGTGCTGTATTTCAGAGTCCACATGACAATACACTTGTGCTACCCACCCAAGTGTTTCTCTTCTGTCTTCCACTTAAGATTCTCTGACTTTCACAAATGATACCCTGCATTTTCTCTGAAAATGTGTTTCTGGGGAACTGCCTAATGTTCTGTTTGACTTTTCTTCCAAAGTCAACTTCGGATGATGTCCTAGACTGCTCTGGACTTTTAACATTCCTTAGCCAGATGTTCAACAGCGAATATTTTCTCAGCTGGGAAAAGAAGGGGGGGAAAAGCGATACTTGTCAGCAGTGGTGGGAATTATCAGTATCAGGGAACACTCATTTTTTGTTTTTGCATCGGAGACTGACTGAAATATTTGAAATATTAAGCCCAGTCGTCTCCTTAATATACTTTATTAACTCCAGCTCTGGAGCAGCAAAGGAAAACTGATACTGGAGACTCCAAAGTGTGCAAAAATATGGAACCTATTCAGGATTTATTACTATCCACCCTGCTCTCAATCATGGCCTCCTCAGTCTGTATGTGATAAATGAACCTTCTGGGTATGTTTGCATCAGCATTTATGAGTTCCTAGAATAAATGACCAGAGCTTTTTGGAGAGGCATTCCTTAGAGGGCTCAAAGGTAGCTGAAATATCTTTGGCTCAGAACAGTCCTTAAATTAACTTTGAAGCCAGGGAATTTAATTGAATATGAAAAACCACTTAGGAATAAAAGTCGGAAGATACTTTGGGCTTTGCATTAGGGGGCCCTAAGCCAAACATTTCAAAAATATTTTACTTCAAATGAAATTTTCATTCATTTGGCTGGTTAATTATATGATTCCTCCCTTGAATTTTGCTGAGAGGAAAGAACCCTGATACACACTATTAAAAAGAATACTAAGTATGTTGTAATACAAAGGGTCATTGGTTCTGGGCAACTCTGAAAAGTAATAGCTTTTTTTTCTTTAATCTTATAAGGGAAGAACACATTCCTTCTTTTGATCTGCCCTCTCTCCTCCTTTCCCTTGAAGCTGTTAGGGCTCCTGTATGGTCCTTCAACCCTGGTGAAGTCAGTTGGCTGTTTGCTGTGCAGATTCTCAGACTCTGGAGAACTTTCAAGGAAGATCCTGCAGAGGAATCCCTTTAAGCTGCAGTATCTGTTGGTTCAGACTTGTTTTGGCCCCTTCCTTAATCTATTGACCTGGAAAAGTCTATGGAAGAGCTGCCTCTTTCACGTCATGGTTTGGTTCTAGTTACAAGCCCATTTATTTCCAGTACCATGGAAGCTAGTCCTTAGGGATCAGTTCCAACTCAGGGACCTCCGGGTGCTATGTCTGAATTGCATGGTATCTTTGGCAATAGGGACTTATCTTTCATGGGGTGAGGGATGAGATGGGGGCACCAAAGACAATAACAGTAGTCTGTAATATTTTGGGATTCTCTTGGGCAACCCTGGACAACAAGCTTGCCTAATGCCTGGTATTAAGGTTTTTTTTTCTTTTAGATAGTCTTTGGCTTTTAGAAGAACACTGTCAGTCTAGATGGGAAATGTTAATTTAAACTATGTATGAATATTTATACACAGACTTACATGTATTATAGGTAGATGGTTAGTACTATTATTGCCTACAACTTTTTCAGAATTCTCTTATTTTGCTCTCCTCTCTTCTTCCCTACTGATCTCTTCCCCGTCCCTAGATAGCCTTAATCCCCTCATTTCATCCTTCAGAACACTTGTGCCCTGCTATTCTGCTCTCTGCTCTTTCTCCACTCATTTCCCCCAACAATTTTCCCTTTATCCTTTCCTGTTTTCTTCCATTACTCCAGGTTATGTACTCAACTCTGAAGATTTGAAACTAGGAGCCTCCAATGAGAGAGAACATGTGATATTTGTCTTTCTGGGTTTGGGTTATGTCACTTAATATAATCTTTTCTAGTTCCATACATTTATTTGAAATTTTTTATGATTTCATTTTTCTTGACAGCTGACTACTATTTGATCGTGTATATGCACCAGATTTTCATTATCCATCCATCACTTGATGGCCAGAAGGTGCCATGCGAGCCTCCAGAGGAAGGAAGCAATCCACTACTCTACCCAGCTGGGCCACCTGTGTACCACAATAGTCAGCAGGCACAACAATGCTAAGGGTACAAAAGTGGCATGAATACCTAGGAAGGGAATGACAGCTCTGTGATTGTACTTAGGACCTCTTCAACAAGAAGGAAATCATGCTTGGTACTGAAAACTTAGTCAACAATCCAGGGAGAGCAAAGTCATGGATCTTAAAAAAGAACCTGCAGCTACCAGTTTACTGAACCAGCACAATCCCTAACTACATTCTAAATATTTGTCCTTACACCCAACGGTAAGTGTAATTCTCAGCCTTCATCATGGAAACTTCTCTGCAACAGACAGAGATCATTAAAGAAAACCACAACCAATCAAAATTCATAGTTGTGGAGGCCAGTCATGATGGTTACAACATCTACCACAGACTTACAAGTATTATAGGTAGCTTGATACACAGACTCCTGTAGCTAAGGCTCCGAGATAATGTGGGAAATGGGACGGAAAAAAAATTCAAGAGCCATAGGAACAGGTGTGGTTTCCTAGCACTTTGATGCCAAAGGTTAGTGGGAAGGTTATAGAAATAATTGGTATACAGATATAAAACATTTATGTATTCCCACTAACATGGAGTCTATCCCTAATTAAAGCTATTTTTCACTTCCTGCAAATTGTTTCCTAAGCACCTTTTGCCTGACAACTGGCCCAACTGTAGGGAGTCAGAAGCATAGGATCCCGCCAGGTGAACTCTTTGCACTTCTTTTCCTGGAACCAGACAGGCTAAAATGAAAAAAAAAATGTTGAAGGGAAATTGTGAAGGATAAGCACACTCAACTCATCTCAGGCTAAATAAGTAAACTTAGAGAAGTATTTTAAGTGAGGGTCATTAATTTGCCTATAAGAAATTGTGAAAATTCTGGGTTATTTTCAGAAATGGAGAGCTGGTAATGTGTTGGCAATGTAGATTTATAAGCTCATCAAAAATATTCAGAGCCTTTAGACATAGTACATGTATAATATAGTACATAATATGTATGACACAAAATAGAGCTATATTTTGTTATTTTCTGGAAACTTCCTAGACCTGACTGGCCAACTAATAATTAACTCTAAAACCATCAACTTACCAGCATCATTTAGGTTTAGTAAAAACACTTCTCCATTATTCTTTCTCACTTCTTTCTCAAGAGTTCCTAATTTAAAAATATTAAAAAGTATATTTGAAAGAGAGTTGAATTGCTCTGAAGATAGATAATAATTTAAGCCTTTTGCTTTTTTATGCTGGGCCTGGTGGTGTATGCCTTTCCTACCAGCACCCATGAAGTAGAGGTGGATGGATCTTTTTGGGAAAAAGAGGCAGGTGGATCTCTGTGAGTTTGAGGACAGTCTGATGTACAAAGTGAGTTTCAATACAGTCAGGACTATATAGAGAGACCCTGTCTCAAAAAAAAAAGAAACAAACAAACAAACAAACAAAAACAAGTGAACACAAAAAGGAAGGAAGAAAGAGAGTCAAAGAAAACATCCTCTCAAAGATGACAAAGTCCCTCTGAATTCACACTCAGGGTAATGAAACAGGATGGAAGGCCCTGTTTCTGCAGCCGTTCTCGACTCTGGGTAACTGTGGCAGCCCAACACTCCTGAGCAATGGAAATCTCCAGGCTGATGGTTTCAGACACAGAGAAATCTACCCATTCTGAGCTCCTGGCCTGCAGAGTGAAGCAATATCATGAAGGTCATGCTTAAGAGACTCTGAGTAAAAAAAAAAAAAAGTAAAGAAATAATGAAAGAGGAGGGGGACCATCTGCTCAGCCTCGGTGGCAAGGAACTTTCTCTCCCTCACAAACCTCAGACTGCCCACTTCTTGAAGCATCGCTTTGAACAGCTCAGGCTGGTGTAAGGTGCAGATGATGACAATGTGGGGGCTGAAGTATTAAGAATGGAAGCCTTGTCTCTTTATGGGGAAAATACAGTCTGTCTCAGATACTGAGTTTAGCTTGTGCTTCGGCTATGAATCGAGTCATCTGGCCTCATAGGCTCTTGGTTTAGTTTCAGGTTCCTGAGAAACTTTCTGTATCTTCAATAAACAGCTCTCCACACTCCCAGTCTCACAGAGTTCCCAGCGGTTGATGCGGCAAATGGCTTTTGAAAGATGTCTAGTCTGTTAAGATGTGTCAGGCAATTTGGAAAAGCTTTGATATTCTCTTAGATCTTTTTTTTCCCCTTTATGGAAAATTTCCAAAAATCTGCAGTTTATATAGAATTTGGAAGAAAACTTTGCTTTTATGCCTTCTATTATGAAATATTAAACCATGAAAGGAGATAGACAAAATAACACAAAGACTACTCACATGACCACAGACAAGATTTAAAACACTAACCGCCAGCCATGGCTTTTTGTTTTTTAATTAACTTTTATTGATTTTTTTCGTAGATTTCACATCACGCATTCCAATTCTTCTTCTCTCCTGTCTCCTCACGTCTGCCCTCTGCCCTTCGATGCCCTCCAAATCAAAACCAAATTTAAAAGAAAAACCAAAAACAAAACAAAAAAGAAGCTATAGTGTGGCCCACTGAGCCACATAGTTGATCCTTTAGTCCACGCAAGGGTTCATTGCCAGGAGTCCTTGGTCCAGCTCAAGGCCTCCGGTTTTTGTTATGCTACCAGCTAAAGGCTTTCACTGGGGCTCCTCTTGGATGTTTTTGCTCTGTGTTATGGAGATCCTGCTCTTTTGGATCTGTAGGTTTATCCTCTTTACCTGCTCCAAAGGTTGATAGATTCTGTGGATGTTGGGGTGGGCCGGTTCACAGTCCTGGTTTTGGGTCTGGGTGGTGGCTGGCTTGGTCAGCCCACCAGCTTTCCCTCAGTTCTCCAGCACTGCCTCTAATAGCTCACCCAATGCACCCTACAGCAAGCAGTAGGCTAGCTCTCCTGCTCCCAGATCCTCAGGGTCTGCTCACCTGCACCCTCATCTACAGGGTCAACTCTAGTGTACTGCCCAGGTGAAGGGCACACCTGTGGTGAGGGGTGTTGTCAACTTCTTCCCTGAGGGGTTGGGCCAGCTTTCCTGTTGCATTCTCCAGCATGGGACAGGACAAGTTGATGACATTTGTGCTAACAGAAGCCATGGGCATCACCACAGACCCCAGCTGTAGCAGGACCACAGACTCAGACAGGGTCCTCACAGCAGCTCTGGTCCCAACAACACCAGGGTCCTGGTGGCAACACAGGCCACCCAGATCAGCACAACCCTGGCAATAGCATGGCTCCAGGGCACTAACGTGGTTCCAGTTGGCTGACCAGACCCTGAATACCCACCTGTAGAGCCCTCAGTGGCAGCAGTAGCAATGGACACCACCCCAAACCCAAGCTCTTACAAGGCCATGGAACCAGACATGGCCTTAGGGAGTGGCCAGTGCCCAGACGTCTCCATGCTTCTAGGTAGCAGCACCTACTACCCAGATCATCATGGCTTTGGGCATGGCATAATCCTCAGACACCAATATGATTTGAGGTGGCCAACTAGACCCTGGTCATCTGCATGGCCCTCAGTGGCAATAAAAGCTCCAGGCATCAATCCAGACCCTGGCTGCTACAGAGCCACAGACCCAGACATGACCCTCAGCAGCAGCCATGGCTCAGATGACACCATGGCCCTGGATTAGAGTGCTAGTCACTCAGATCAGGATATCCTTGGTGGCAGCATGGCTCTCAGACACCCTCATGGCCACAGGTTGCAGTCAGATCCTGAGTATGTATGTGGCCTTTGGTGGCAGCATGATCCATGGACATCAATACAGACCCTGGCTGTGGTGGAGCCACGGACCCAGACACGTCCAAGGCAGCAGCTCAGGACAGATGACACAAAGGTCCCAGGTGTCAGTATAAGCCACTCTGCCTGACATGGCAGGGTGGCCCTTAGACGCCAGTGTGGTCCCAGGATCTAGCCTAAGCCACAGGCCCCTGGATAGTTTCCAGTGGTGACAGGAGCCTCAGACACCAACATAGGCCTCCTCGGCTGTTCCAAGGCCGTGGACCAAGACCTGGCCGTTGGCTCTAGCCCAGGCTCAGACATCTTCCTGGACTCTGGAAGCTAGCTGGCCATTCCCATCTGCCTGCTTGCTCCTCACTACCCTCACCTGTCCAGATCTGTTTCTTTCCCTAGCCCACGAACCATTCTGTCTCTTCCTCTCTCCCATCTCCCCACCCCATACTCTTTTATCACAGTAGTGTCTGACCACCCAGCACCAGGACTCTGGGTTGGGTTGCAGGTGGCACAGGTTGGGTACTGCTCACCCCAGTCACAAGGAATGGTGTGGAGCTGTTATCTATTATGGATAACTTGGAGAAATTCAAACCCTTTAACATGTATTTTTAAGATATCAATCTTCCCCACATGGTTGATTGGTTTGCAGGTTGGTTGGCTGAATCCAAAGTCTATCATGAACTTTATAGGATTTACAGCATTTGGTTGGCTTGGTTTAAAAAAATAAATGGCAAATTCAAAAAAATTAAAAAATAAAAACACTGAAATTTGGTTGGGCAGCGAAGGCAAACTCCTTCAATCCCAGCATTCAGGAAGAGGCAAAGGCAGGCAGATCTCTGTGAGTTTGAGGCCAGCCTGGAATAGAAAGCTAGTTCCAGGACAGCTAGGGGGGCGGGGAAAGCTTGTCTCAAAAGTAATAACAAAAACTGAAATTTGAAAATAACAAAGTTAAGAGAGATTCTACCCAACTTCAAAATTCCTTTTAATTAATGTATATATATATATATATATATATATATATATATATATATATATTGCCAGTGGCTTTGCTTTGGGTCATAGAGATTTAGGTAAATGCCCGTGTCCTTGGCCTTATTCCATAAAAGGCTTTTAAGAGATAAGCATTTGATTTTGCAATAATTTTATATGCACAGACAGTTCATCTTGCTTCTATTATAGCATTCTATATGCCTTTGGTGCTGCTGTCAGAAATAATGAGCCAATGTCAACACACTGTTATTAGCGAATTCCACAGTTCATTTGTATTTCTTTAGTAGATGCTTCGTGTGCATCTTGCACCTTTATCTCCCCTAGGACACCACATTTTGTTCAGTCCTCATGTTTCCTCTGACTCTTCCGGCTGGACTCAGTATGTTTGTCTGTCTTTCCTTGCTTTCTATGAACACCCCCCTTCTTTGGTGATCACAGGTCATACATTTTTAGAACGTCCCTCCCATTAGCTTTTCCTGATTTTCTTGTTGTCATGGTTACACTATGGCTATGCGTTTTGAGCGGTGAGAATATAAGTGGCTCACAACACGGACCCACACTATCGACATGTCAGCACCAAAGATTAAGAACTTAACACTATGAAGGCTATTGGTTGTCACCTTGACTACACCTAAAAGTGCAAGCCCCTGGCGCACCTGTGAGGAATTTTCAGTTAATTTCTCAGTTGTTATAGGAAGACACACTTTAATCTCCGATCATTTGCATTTGGAAGACCCACCCTGAATCTGGCCACCTCTTCCCCTTGCAGCTGATATAATGGAAGGGAAGAAAGACACTTTTGTCCCTTGCCTTCTGCCCTCACTCTTACAGGCAAGTCCATACCTTCACTGGCTTTAGAGTCTACTTCTTCGGGACTCTGAACAATTACTTCATTACTGAGCTTTTTGTCATGAGACGGCCATTATTGGACTAGCTGGACCATAGCCTGTAAGCCACTTTAATAAACTTCCTTTATACACATACACACATAACTATATATTGAATGCTTGTTGCTAGTACTAAGAACGAAATAAAAAGGAACTTTTAAATAGCTTTTTTGCTTGATACCCTATAATACAAAGTTTCAAATGTAATTGTTAAATTAATTCCAATTGTGTCGGTCCTTTATTCTCTCCCTCTCTCCCTCCCTCCGCTCTCCACTCTCTGTTTCCTCCTCTCCCCATCTGTCTGTCTGATTCTCTGTCTCTTCTTTTTTGTCCCTTCTTTTTTGGTATGCTCACTGTGTGACCCTCCTGACTCAACTTCCTAAATTTGGGATCAGAGACCCATGCTGCCACACTCAGCATGCTGCTTGTTGAAATTAACGTTCTGTACTCAGAATCATTCTGCTACAAATAACACATTTTCTTTCTCTGTTTTCCAAGATCTGTGGAAATTGTTTATTTTGCTTTAATGTGCTCTTTCAGCCTCTAGCGCAGAACTGACAAGAGGAGGTGACAAACTTACCTTAGTTTGGGTTCGGATTTTAGTGGGAACTACTCAGCTTTATTCTTAAGTCTGCTGTTTCATCCTTTCCTTAGGGGTTCTTTATGAAATTCAGGAAGCTCTTTTTTTTCCTCTCTCTCTCTTTTTTAAGTATAAATGTTACTAAAACAAAACATCCACAGTACAACCGACTCATTTAAGATGTGACATTTGGTAGCGTTAGTGTATTCACAGAGTTGGGCAAAAGGACCAAATTCATCATCATATTCACCCCATCTCCTACTGGGCTCCTTTGTCTCAGATTTGGGAAATTGTTCGTTCACTTTCTGATGCACAGATGACATCATTTTTATGACAGCAAACACCTTGTCTGATCTCTGATCTTAGGAGAAAAGAATTACAAATTTAATCTGTCACTGTTAAGTATGATGCTGGCTGCTGGCTGCGGTTTTTGCAAAGACACCTTTATTCAGGTTGAGGAGATTCCCATTTATTCTGAAATTGCTGAATTTCTTTTCTTAAACCAGGAAGGGTTTTATCTACAGTCTCTCATGAATCTATTGTTCATGTCTTTTTTTTTCTTTTCAGTTTATTGCTCTGATGCAATACTCTAATTGATTTTGGGATGCTACTGATTGCATTCTTGAAAATAAATCCCATTTGGTAATGGTACATAATAGTTTTTGTTGTTATTATTCATTATTCTTATCTATTTTATATTTTTTGCTTATCATTGTTGTTATTACTATTATTAGTCTAAATTCAACTTGGTAATACTTTCTGGAGGATGTTTGCATCTCTAGCCACAAGAGATATTTATTGGTTTATGTTTTTTTATTCTTTCTGATATCCATTGCTATTTCAAGCACAGAGGTGAGACTAGTTTTGTAGAATGAACTAGAACATAAATATCTTTTCATCTTTGGGGAAAGTTTGTGAAGAATTAGCAGGTTTTTGTGTGTGTGTGTGTGAGGGGGATGATAGAATGTGTCCAAGAAGTCATCTGAGCCTGGGCTTTTCCTTGTGAGTGCTTATTATGTATGCAGCTTCTCTCCTGATTGCTCATGCATTCTGTTTTTTTTTTGTGTCTTCTTTGAAGTGGGTCTAATTTATGCAATTTGCTGATGTGGAGTTCAGAGTACTCCCTTACAGCCCTTTTCATTTTGTGAGCTTGCTAGTAGCTTCTCTCCTCTTTCATTTGAAGACTTCATACATTTGTGTTCTTTAGTAGTTACTCCAAGGATGGATTATGTGTTGTCTGTGGGTAAAGGCTAATCTTAGTATTGGCTTCAGGTCCCTGCCTGAATGCATCTAAGCACGCATTTGACAACTGATTGGAACTCAGCTTTCGTGCACTGTGGCAGCCGCATCTAGGTGAGGTTAAAAATTCACAGAAGTCCAGTAAGATCTAACAACTCCACTCTCTACTACTTAATACATGATCATCATATATATCCCTTCTAAAATGTCACAAATATATGATACAAGGTTACACTCTATGCCACGCATTGTCTTACGATCCTTTTATTCTAAAGTTGGTTTCCCTTGGCTAGAACTGGAGTCTCACCACAACCCAAATTGTTTTCATGTATTGTGGATATTTTTCTTTACAACACTGCCATCCATAAGGCATTGGGATGATTGAGTTCATTCTCTATGAGCAAAGGTGCTGCTGGCCCTGGTCTGTCCTTTGTAAACTTGCCTGGTCAATTGATTGACCAATTCTCTGTGTGTGTGTGTTACAGAAGGTTACAGATACATCACTGTTTATATAGAAAGCATGATTTTCTGTCCATAAATAAATACTCCTAATTTTTTTCAACTGGTCAAAATTTCATAACCTTGAAATGTTTGTTGTTAACAATTTTGTCCTGCTATATACTTGTTCTTTGGGCTGGGAGAAGATTCTCCAAAGTCTTCAGGCTCCCACATCAAAAAAGCTGGGCTCTCTGTTTTAGAGTCCTCATAAAAAGTTTAATGACACAGAGAAAAACAGAGTGAATATTAACTCCGTGCTCTCTTAGCTCCAGTTATAACCACGAGAGCACATGTGACAATTCTTTCAAGTCTTCTCAATGTGTGACCATATAATTTTATATTAAGGGACTACACAAAGTAGAGTGTTTTATTGCCCGCCATTTCTGTTCAACATTATAGTGACTAAAATGTTCAAAGTCAATCTGACCAGATTTCTGCCATCCATTTTGATGAGAACAGAGGATTCTTTTGTATTATATGGTTCTTCAAAAATTTGTTCCACAACCTTTCTCTGGGAGTTTTAAGATAGCTTTAGTGTTTTCCTTTGGTTTATAAGCAATGATCTAAACACAGTGCAGCATGTATTTCTTTGGGAATATATTTCTACAGAATCTGTTACAGTCTTCACAGTATCACCACGTTGACTTTTGGAATAATTTGCTTAATTTTTCTCTAATTTAAAATTATCCTGCAGTAAATTTAGTCCCCATTTTCCCACATCTTGGGGATAATTTATTATTGTCATGGTTCTCAAATAACTAGTGCTTTCTTTTATTTTTTTGTGCTTCCATTGATTTGATTACTAGTGTTATTTAGTAGTATTTTGAGGTTTATCAAACATTTGTATATTTTTTGTAAATTTCCCATTTCTTTTCTTTGTCTATGTTTTTCTACTGATTTTTTATTTATGAGAATCCTTTGCCATTTGTCATATTAATATTTTTTTGCTTTAGGTTATACACACATTTCCCATTATTAATTATTTCACAATATATTTCTTTTATTTGTTTTTTAAAGCCTCCATTTTACTTGTTATAGTATATATGAGTTTGAGTATATGATGTGTGTTTTAAAATGGGGCAAATAGGTTTTACAACTCATGCATGTATGTCATAGGACAACTTTAGGGAGTCAGATCTGGACAGTTTTTCCCCTAATTTCTCGGAGGGCAGACCGAGCTTAAAATACACAGTGTTCACACGTATTCTTTGTTCCAGGGTGGTGCGGGAGAATTGTCTGTATTCTCTCAGTCATGTTATAAATAAACGCTGATTGGCCAGGCAGGAAATATAGGCGGGAAAACCAGACAAGAAGTAGAAATGATGTAATGAAAACAAGAGAAGTCTGGGAAGGAGGAAGTTGATTCCTCCCACTCCTGTCCAGACTACAGAAGCAGCAGGATGTGATCTGCCCCACTGAAAAAAGGTACTGAGCCACATGGCTAACATAGATCAGAAAAATGGGTTAATCAAGACGTGAGAGTCAGCCAGTGAGAGCTTAGAGCTAATGAGCCAATCAGCTTATAATTTTTTGGAGACCTATGTGTGATTTTCTTTGGGGCTAAACAGTTGTGGAGGACCGGGTGGGACAGAAAACAACAACAAACAAGCCAGCCCTCATGTTACACAGGGCTTTGGTTCTCTGACTCTAAAAGGTGTCTAACATTTCCAAATCCTTCCACTAGCCTCTATCTTCCCAGTTCCCTCATCTACAAACTTAGAATAAGTCCCATAGATTAATAATTAATGCCTTCTTGCCCACAAGTTTTCCAGTTTTCATGTGTAAGATAAACTTAGATTTGTAACAAAAGAAAAATGTATCTCCCACTGATTTAGAATATATACCAGAATATGTTAATCAGCCACTTGAAATCAGTAGCTATTATTTTCATATAGCCTCACATATTTAGTTGTTTTCTCTATTACGCATAAAAGATTTTCTGAATTTCAGGACATTAAATGCATCCAGGTATAGTTTTTCTCCTAGCACTGTGCCCATTACTAAGTGTATGACATATTTTTTATTTTAGAGTTTAGAAAAAATTGGAACCCAGAAATAAGGAACACAGGAATAAAATTAAAATCTACAAGAGTGAAGACATAGATTTTAGTTAGAATAGAGTGGAGTGAGTCTAGTCTCTGACATATTTTTAAAAATTCTTTTTAATCATCTTTTAAAAATTTCATGTACATGTGTCATATGTGTTCTAATTCTAGAAAGAAAAGCATGGGATGCAAGCAAGAGTAATGATGCTGCTTGGCAATAGTTATACAAAACACACACACAGACACACACTCATTCACACACACATACACATATACACACATACACATACACACTCATTAACACACACATAAACACACACTCATTCACACACACATACACATATACACACATACACATACACACTCATTATCACACACATACACACACACTCATTCACACACACAAACACATATACACACACATACACACTCATTATCACACACATACACACACACATTCACGCACACATACACATATACACACATACACATACACACTCATTAACACACACATACACACACACTCATTCACACACATACACATATACACACACATACACACTCATTATCACACACATACACACACACTCATTCATACACACACATATACACACATACACATACACTCATTAACACACACATACACACACACTCATTCACACACACATACACATATACACACATACACATACACACTCACTAACACACACACACACTCATTCACACACACATACACATATACACACATACACATACACACTCACTAACACACACACACACATTCACACACACATACACATATACACACATACACATACACACTCACTAACACACTCATACACACACACTCATTCACACACACATACACATATACACACATACACACTCTCTAACACACACACACACTCATTCACACACACATACACATATACACACATACACATACACACTCATTAACACACACATACACACACACTCATTCACACACACATACACATATACACACATACACATACACTCATTAACACACACATACACACACACTCATTCACACACACATACACATATACACACATACACATACACTCATTAACACACACATACACACACACTCATTCACACACACATACACATATACAAATAAACACACATACACATATACATACAACACATATACACATACGCACACAAACACACATATACACACACTCATTCACACACACATACACATATACACACATACACACTAACACACACATACACACACTCATTCACACACACATACACATATACACACATACACATACACACTCACTAACACACACATACACACACACTCATTCACACACACATACACATATACACACATACACATACACACTCACTAACACACACTCATTCACACACATACACATATACACACATACACATACACACTCACTAACACACACATACACACACACTCATTCACACACACATACACATATACACACATACACATACACACTCATTAACACACACATACACACACACTCATTCACACACACATACACATATACACACATACACATACACACTCACTAACACACACACACACTCATCCACACACACATACACATATACACACACTCATTCACACACACACTCATTCACACACACACTCATTCACACACACACTCATTCACACACACATACACACATACACACACACACACGGCCACAAGGAAAGCAGACATTTGTAGTGATTACAAATAAAATAAATGGCTTGGAATTACATCTCTTAAATCGAGCACTTTTCTAGAGAAATTCTCTTCTCTAGACAAATATCTAAATCAGTAGTGAATGCAGCTGTACTCTTTACAGCAGCCTTTTAGATGTCTTATGGTTTTTTTCTAGATATCTGTCATGGAATAATTCATTTTGCAGTGTATCTCAATGAGGACCAGCCTGTATTTTTCTTAATCAAGGTATGAATATGGCATTTTTTCAACCTCTCTAACATCTTTAGAGAATTTGTTCACGTAGGATTATTTTTTTCTAGCTCTATCAATTTAAATGTGAATTTCATAATTTCATGTTTTTTAGTGGATGAGTAATATTTCACAGTATAAAGTTTACTACATTTTATTTATATATTTATCTGTTGAGGGATGTCTATGCTCTTTCAATTTCTGGCTATTAGGAATAGAGCAATAGTGAATGAGGCAGAGCAAGTGTCTCTGTGGTAAGATGAAGCATTCTTTGGGTATATGCCCAAGAGAGGCAAAGCTGAATTTTGAGGTGGATTGCCTATCATCTTGAGGAATCTCCACCCTGATTCCCGCAGAGGTTGTAGAAGTTTTTAGCTCCACTCACAATGGATGAGTATTCACTGTATTCCACATCCCCACCAGCATAAGCTGTCATCTGTCTTTATTGACGTTAACTATTCTGAAAGGTGTAAAATAATAGTTTTGATTTGTATTACCCAGCTGACTAAAGATATTGAACATTGAATTATTTCTCAGCCATTTGAGATTCTTCTTTTGAGAATTTTTTGCTTTGATCTGTACCTCATTTTTAATTGGGCTATTTGCTCTCTTAATATCTAATCTCCTGACTTCTTTATGTATTTTGGATATTAGTAGTGTTCGTTGATTCCTGTTACTCTGTTGTTGTGTGTGTTTCCTCTTTTTTGATTTGCTAGTCTGATATTATTTATTCCTTGTGTTTTCTTGGGAGTGTTTAACCTCTTTAAAATGGAGTTTCCCTTCTACCACCTTCTGTAGGACTATATTCGTAGATAGGAATTGTTTATTTGGGTTTATTAGGGAATATATTGCTTTTTCCAGCTATTGTGATGGGAAGTCTTGGTGAGTATAGTGTTATGTATGGTTGGCATCTGTGGTCTCTTAGAGTCTGTAGGAGACCAGGCCCTTCTGGCTTTTAAAATCTCCATTGAGAAGTTAGGTGTAATTCTAATAGGTTTGCCTTTATATATTACTTGGTCCTTTTCCTTGCAGTTTTTAATGTTCTTTCTTTATTTTGTACATTTAGTGTTTTGATTCGTTCATGATCCATTCTATTTGGTCTTCTTTATGCTTCTTGTACCTTCACAGGCAACTATTAGTATGGGAAATATTTTCTGTGCCTTTGACCTGAGTTGTTTTTTTTTTCCTTCCTGTATTCCTATTCTTAGATTTGGTCTTTTCATGGTGTCCCAGATTTCCTGGATGTTTTGTGCCAGGATGTTTGTTCTGACATTTTCTTTGTTGGCTTAACATTTTGACTGAGGTATCTCCTTTTTCTACCCTGTCTTTCGTGCTTGAGATTCTCTCTTCCATCTCCTGTACTCTGTTGATGAGAGTTGCCTCTGAGGTTCCTGTTTCAGGTTCTAAATGTTTCATTTCCATATTTCGCACAGTTTGGTTTTTCTTTATTGATTCTATTTCCACTTCCATGTCTTGGACTGTTTCATTTGTTTTTTTCTCACTGTTTGCGTTCTCTTGAAGGGTTTTATTCCTTTGCTATTTGGAGACCTCTATCATACTCATAAAGGCGATTTTAAGATCTTGTTCTTGTGTTTCAGCTATGTCACATTTCTGGGCCTGCTGTTGGTAGTGTTGCTGGGCTCTAGTAAAGACACATTGTCCTGGCTATTACTTGACAGGAGTCTAGGTATCTGGGTTTGGCAAAGTTGTAATTCCATGTGCTGATATCTGATCTTGTTTTTGTTCGGTAGGTGTTTCATTTCTTGGGTCCTGTTGCCCCTCTGGATTTTAAAAGTGTATGGTAGCTGAATATTGCTTGGTAGGGGATTCTTCTGGGATCTTTTCTGGGTGTGGCCACTGGTGTTTCCAGGTAAAATGTGTTTCTATGTATTGGGGGGCTGAATCTTAGGAATGGGGATAGACTGGGAGGAAGTTTATAGGAGGGAGGAGAGCAAGGTGTTCCACCAGGGTCTGGTTAGTCCCCTGGGAATGGGAGCAGAGAGTGAGGAGAGGCCACAAAAAGTTGTCTTCTACAGAGGTGGGGATGGGATTTGGAGGAGAGGATGGAGAGTGAAGCTGTAAAGCTCTCCTCTCTGTTTCATTGACTTTTGTGCTTCTCTGGCAGGCATGGCTAGTGGGTTTCCAGGGAATGCCTGCTGGAATTGGGGGCTGAGATAACAGGATAATTGGGGAGGATGATTGGAGGAGAAGCTCTGATGGATCCAATGGAGATGGAGCCAGACAGGAGAGGGTGGCCACACCAGGTGTGTGTGTGTGTGTGTGTGTGCTACACACACAACTCTGCTACAGAGTTGGGGGTGGCACTGGGGGGTTGGATTTAGAGAAGAGGAGGGAGAGGTGAAAATTCCCAAGTAGGCTACCTGTTTCATGAGCTGGAGTTACCTGTGGCTTACCAGGAAGGGCTGTTGGAGTCGGGGACTGGGATAAGTGATGGGGAGGTGCTGTGAGGGGAAGGTCTGTGTGATCCAGTAGAGATGGGGTAGAGAGGAAGGGAAGGCTCCAGTAGATGGTCTACTATGGATCTAGGATAAGACTGGGGTATTGGATTTGGAAGATAGGAAGGAGAGGTGAATATCTGTAGTTAACGTACCTGCTTCCCTGGCTAGAGTTATTTTACTACTTTTAGTAGCATAATGTTTTAATACTTTGAGAAATTTATGCTATGTATTTTCATCATATTCCCCTCCTATTCCCCCTTACAATCCCATTTCCCCACTACATGTTTTCTTCTTCTTCTTCTTCTTCTTCTTCTTCTTCTTCTTCTTCTTCTTCTTCTTCTTCTTCTTCTTCTTCTCCTTCTCCTTCTCCTTCTCCTTCTCCTTCTCCTTCTCCTTCTCCTTCTCCTTCTCCTTCTCCTTCTTCTTCTTCTTCTTCTTTTTCTTCTCCCCATTTTGTCATGGTTCTTGGGTCTTAAGTGTAAAGGATGTGTTGTAAATGTACCAGTTTGGGTTAGGCAACCTATGATCGTTTGATCTGTGCAGTTTGATTTGTCCAGTTGTGGCTCTTTGTAATGATCTCTGTCTGATGCAAAAGTATCATTGATGAGGGAGAGAACTATGATCATCTATGGATATAAGGGTAAGTATTTAAAATGCAGTTAGAAATTATATTGGGTTAGGAAATTGGTGATAGTGGGCTCTCCTCTAGGTTCCTTGGCCTTATCACACATGAAAAGTTGTCTAATTTTATAGTACCTGGAATGTGTCCATTGTATTGAAGAGGGCTTTAGTGTAATTAGTTAGTTGTTGGTTTACCCTCATAGCTTGAAAGGCTGGTCATTGTTGTAGTTCATTGATGTGATAGCTGGATAGGATTATTGATTGCTTTCTCCCTTGGCAATACTTTATTATTGTTAATACTGATAACAATTTTTAAAGTGGTCATTAAGACATTACTGGTTTATGCAGTTTTGAGAAATATTTCTTGCTTAGTATGCTGTACCTCCCTCTCTCCTCTAATCATATAAATATTCATACAAACTTTATTATATATCAAAGATTAATAATATATTAATTCTACCTTTTAGATCTCAGTATCTAAAAATATCTGCTTAATTTATTCTTAAGTTAAAATTGTAGAATTTATAATGGCCTAAAAATTATATTATAAATAAATCTATTACTGTCTGAACTTTATTTCCATTATAGAAAAGAGGAGGCACAGTTATTGGAACAATGACTAAAATGTGCTCCTAATCTTTAAAGCGTCACTGATCATATAAACAGGGATGATTTCATCTTGTATGAGTGGCCTGGCTCAAAGACACCAAATTAATTTCAGCCATAATTATTATGAGGCACATTTGTAGAAGTGGGTGAGAGCCATCTGCCACATAAAGGTGATTAATAGTAGCACATAATGAAGCCACCCTCACTGGGCTAAGCACCGATTAAGAGAGAAATGCATAATGATCATCATCAGAACTGGGTGTCTTAGTCACTGTTCTCTTGCTGTGAATAGACACCAGGACCAAGGCAACTCTTATAAAAGTAAGCACTTAATGAGAGACTTGCTCACAGCTTCTATTACCATCATGTTAGGAAGCATGACAGCAAGCATGGGAGACATGATGTTGGAGAAGTATTTGAGAGTTACATCTGATACGCAGGCAGCAGAGAGAATTTTACCTAGCATGGGCATTTTGAAATCTCGAAGACCACCCCCAGTGACACACTTCCTCCAACAAGGCCACACCTCCTAATCCTTGTAGTCCTTTCAAATAGTTCCGCTTCCTGGTGACTAAGCATTCCAACATAAGAGCCCATGGGGCCATTTGACCATTCTTATTCTCTGCTCTGGGCTTGAATGGACACTTTGTTTTTTGTCACTGTACCTGAAGGATCTTACTGAAACCTCAAATTGATGTGTTTTTTTTCCCTGCAAAATGAAAGGGATGGTATCCACTTGTGTTAATCATCTTCCTCTCACTGTGGCAAAATAGCTAAGAAAATCAGGTTAAAAGGAGAAAATTTAGCCTCACAGTTTTGGTCAATGATGGCATGATCCTCATTGTTTCAGGTGTATATTGAGACAGTGTATCATGATGAAAGTACTAGGTAGAATTCACCCCTTATAAGAACCGAAGCAAAAAGAGAGGAAGGGCCAAGTATCCTAGGCATACCCTCCAAGAACACACCTGATGTAATAACTTTCACTGGTGTTCATTTCATAATTTTTAGCACCTTCCAAAAGTTCCATAGTCTAACGAACGACCCTTTAACATATGGCCTAGAGTGTACATGTATCCAAACAACAGCATTCTACATCTGCCTATAAAGGCCCAGGAGGCCCTAAATGTTTAACTGTTGAAATACTGCTGAGAAGTTTAAGCTCAAAGTTTGAGACTCAAGACAACTCTTAACCGTAAACCTCCATTAAAAAGGTGCACATATCCAAAATACAATGGAACACTTCAAAAGGGAGGAAGAGGAAAACAGCAAAGAGGAACTGGATCAAAGCAAGACCTAAAGCTAACAGGGCAAATATTGAGTCCTTTAGTGCCATGTCTGATACCTGGTGTACTCAGTGGTAGGGTATAGCCCTTAAGGATTTGTACAGCCCCACTGCTATGCTTACAGTGACTTTAGCCCACATTGCTATTCTCTTGGTTCCAACCTGGCTTTATGACTTCTGTCTTAGGGTTTCTATTGCTGTGAAGAGACACCATCAGCACAGAAACTCTTATAAAGGAAAACATTTAATTGGAGCTGGTTTACAGTTTTAGAGGTTCAGTCCATCATCAGCATGACAAGAAGCATGGCAGTGTGGACTTGTAGGAAACAGAAAGTGGTTTGTGACACTGGGTGTGGCTTGAAAACTTATGAGATCTCAAAACCCACCTCTACAGTGATACACTTCCTCTATCAAGGCCACACCTACTCCAGTAATGCCACACCTCCTAATAGGGCCACTCCCATTGAGGACCATATTTTTTTCAGATCACCACAGATTCTATAGGTAGTTGTTTCATGCTCCTGGCTTCCTACTTCCAGGTGTCTCAATTGAACGTTACTCTTACAGATGTATACATCACAATCTCAGTAGCTACTTACAGGGACTCCGACATTGGCATATGGTGGACTCTGAGACTTCACTCTAAAGCATTGGTGGAAGACTCTATGACCACAGAGTTCTTGCATTCAGAATTCCTCCACACCTAGCCTCATACAGACATAATGCAAAGACCATCTGCTAGGTTTCTCTCAGCTATTGCAAGCTCTGAGTGCCACACTGACTGAACTCATGGAAGATTCAGGAGACTAACTTTAGGGGCTCCTATGTGAGAGGAGGGAACTCAAAGACTATCCTCTTACACATAAGTCTTTAATTCCATAATGCAAGGAAATATGATCAATTTCTGAGATGCTGAAAAGCATCTCCTGTATTGTTCCGGTGCAAAGACATGGTTTCTTAATAGCAACTATACCTCCTTTGCTGTGACCTTATATGTATTTTTTTTCTAGGAAAGCTTCAAGTTTTCCAAATCTTGGACAGTCTTGTTAGTGAAACATGGAAGCAGAAGTTGTACATGTTATGACTGCAAGATAAATTTAGAACACATAAGTGGTAACAGTTTGATCCTCTATGACAAAGTAGGGTTTAACCTAAGAAGATTAGTTTATATTAATATTAAAAGGTGTTTTAATGTGACTTGCTACATTATGAGATACAGTGAAACATCTTATAATTACTTCACTTATATAAAAACCACTTGATTTAAATATAATATACATTGCAACAAATTTTTTTTCTTGGCCAAGCTTTAGTAAATAGTCTGACCCTTCTCCTATGCTCACCTACGCACTTCCTCATAAAGGCACAGTTTTAATAAGAGAACTCTGATGCCAGTGTAGCCAGAACCTTCCACTTGATACTTGATCAGAATCCTCATTCTTCTCTACTCATTTTTTTTTTTAAATTTTTCGAGACAGGGTTTCTCTGTAGCTTTTGGTTCCTGTCCTGGAACTAGCTCTTGTAGACCAGGCTGGCCTCGAACTCACAGAGATCTGTCTGCCTCTACCTCTCAAGTGCTGGGATTAAAGGCATGCACCACCACCGCCCAGTGTCTTCTTTACTCTTCAAGTGATGCTCAATCACTGGGTCCTGTCTTCAACAATAATTATTTTAGGCATGTTTATTCAGAACCCTGGTGTTTCTGTCTTCAATTCTCTACATAGCTCACTGTAATTGCCTACTTTCCAATATGGTATTTGAATTCCATCCCAAATTATACTCTATTTCAAGACTCCTTTGCAGTAACCTCTTACCTAGAAGACAGTCCTTAATAAAGGCTTTCTTTGTCTTCTCTCTAAGTATCATTGAGTATTTGTTTCTCTAACTGTTTATGTTCTTAGCAAATTAGAGGCAGAACAGATGGCACATAGTGAAAATACACTTAAGATTCGATCAGAACAAAAATGTCACATCATTTATTCAGAATTTATTTAGAGATTTTAGCCAATACAGTATGACAAAAATGTCTGGATATCAAGCATGGGAAGAACAAAGAAGTAAAATGCATTATCTGAAATCATATTACTTTCATGTATGAGAAATAGTTAGAATTCTTAAAAATAACTTGTTTGAATGGAGAAAGGAATAAGACAAATGTGATTTATAATAAATACATAGTAAAATGTATATTTATGTAATAACAACAGCTAGAATACTGTTGCGGGAACTCCTCCCGCTCCTTCAGCCAATAGCCGCTGAGATACCAGCCCACTGGGACGTGTTCTCTCTCCGTTTAAAAAAGCGGCCACTTTCCTCTCCTCTCTCTCTTACTTCCTGCTCCGCTTCCGGCGACTACTCCCTTCCTGATTGCACAGAGGGCTGTTGTCTGGGACAGTGATCTGTAAGTTTTTTCCCCTTTAAATAATTAACCATTCTATTAATCATAATTCCAAACTGGTGTGGGATTGTTGTAACTTACACCTTTGCCTTCAGAATATAAATAAGAATTCATGATATTATTTATGATAGCACAAATATGCACATTACCCAGTAATAGGACTAACAGAGAAGGTCAAGGATTTTGATTCTGCAAATAAACCAGAAACATATCAATTGAAAAGTATTGAAAACCATCAAATAATGCCTAATGAAATATAAGACAAATTTTACCAATCATTTTACTTCAAAATTATCTACATATTTATTGTGATCATATTTAACATCTTTTTATATAAGATTTTTTATAATCTATAAGATATTTTTATAGAATTTGATAGCATCTTTGCAAAATTTGTATATAAACTCAATAAGGTACTGGAATGTTTTGAATAAGAATAGCCCTCATAGGCTCATCATTAGGAAATGCCACTGCTTGAGAAGGGTTAGGAGATACAGCCTGGTTGGAGTAGGTGTGGGATTTTTGATGGAAGAGTCTCACTGGAGGTGGACTTTGAGGTTTCCAAAGCCCAAGCCAATCCCAGTGTCTCTCTCTTCCTTCTGCTTGTAGACTCTGGGCTACTTTTCTGCCACCATGTCTGCCTTCATGCTGCCTTGCTTTCTGCCATGATGATAATGGACTAAACCCCTGAAAGTGTAAGCCAGCCCCAATTAAATGCTTTCTTATAAGGGTTGATTTGGTCATGGTGCCTCCTCACATCAATAGAACACTGAATAAGACAGATGATCTTTACAAAAGAACTCGTTGCAAAGACTTGCTCTGTTGTGTATTGACACTTAATATTCTAATAATTTATATAATGAGGAGTGGGCACAACATAGATTAAAACAATATGGTCAGAGGCCAGGAGTTCATGTCTACATGTGTAGTAATGCATTGTATAATATTTCAGGGGATAATGGTCCACAACTAAACTGTGGTCCCATTTGATTCATGTTGACTCATCCTATTCCTCTGGGCCTGGGATAGCACAGTGAGTCATTGTAGTGTTGCAAGATAGAGAATGTCAAAGTATGTTATCCAGACCAAAAAACAATGCATGAGAAAGGAAAGAGCTAGAACCCCAGATCCCATTCAAGAATATGTCCTCAATGACCTAACTTCCTTCTAGGCCCCACATTGTGGAGGCTCCATTATCTCCAACAAAGCCTCAGACTGAGGACTAAGCTTATAACATATGGATCTTTGCAATAGACTTAAGATCCTTGTTATAACACCTGGCAACACCAGAGCCATCATAACGTCAAAGCATATGTGGTTGGTTTGTGGAGATGATTATTTTATTAGTTTCCTTTCTATTGCTGTGATAAAACAGCCCAACGAAGCAACTTGAACAAAGTAGAGTTAATTTTGGTTTAAAGTTTCAGATTACAATCCTTCACTGCAGGGAGCTCATAGCAGCAGGAGCATGAGGCTAGCCAGCCAATCAGTAAGCAGAGAGGAAACAGTAAGTGGAGCCTGCCAAAATTAAAACCCCAAAGTACACCCTTAGTGGTATACTTCCTCCTGCAAGACTCCACCTCCTAAAAGCTACATAATCAAACAGCACCACCGTCTGGAGACCAAGGGTTTGAACACATGAGCCTAAGGGAGACATTTCAAATTCAAATTGCAACCAGCATGTAAACAAGTCAGCATTGCCAGTTGTATGAGATTACATACAGAATATATAATTATGTACAGTGTAGAAAGCTTGATAATGGTAGTAATGGTGACTAATATATTATTATCTTAGACTATAATCCTTGGCTAGTTACTAGGAATGTTTGCCATACAGCAAAATGCTACTAGGTCATGCCGGCAGCAACCTGGTGCCTCTCATGTTTACTGCATCTCTTAATTTCTCCAAGAGGCTTTATTAGGGGTTTAACTTATAGCACACTCATTTCTACAGTTATACTTTATAAGGACCACATAATCATAGAATCATTGGGAGAAACATTTTCAGAACAGAGCCCTGTTGTTAAAATATGACTGTATGTAAATATATGACTGTATATAAAAAGGTGGCATGGAATATTAGGGGAGGGTCACAGGTCCATTTCTGAATACTGTTCCCATATGAATTGCATGGAAGGCAAACCAAAGCCTTACCTTACTTTACACATACCTAAAGGCCTAAATGTAAGGGCAAAATCATCAAATATATAAGAAGTAAAAATAAGAAAATAGCTTTCAGATGTCAGGCTAGAGAATAATATATATTTATTTCCTGCAAGAAATGAAAAGATATGCACTAGCTGTCTGTCTAGTGACAGTTAATAAATTAAATATGTCATTCTTTAATGGATTGGGGTACAGTCACTATACAATGCAATTCAGCATTCCTTGAGATAATTTAATGCTCTTCAAATGTAAAATAATATAGCACCAATATTTTATTAGCATTGCCTGGTGAGACATGTAAAATTTTTCTGTGCATTGTAGTTGTTATTGCATACAAATATCTCACAGACTTTGAGAAATATTTGCTTTTATTTCACACAATGCCTTTTATTTTATTGTTTAAAATACCACACATTGACATTTTATTATTAAAATACTTGGAGAAAACAGGATATAGTATAGCTGGCAAGTAAGACATGTTTGTATAGCTTTAAGAATTACTTTTCTAAAGAGTAAAACATCAAATATTCTTTTTGTTTAAACATTTCATTCATTTCTAAAAATCACTACAAAAGTTCAAATTACTTTTTCAAGTGGTGTGTTTTTTAATTCAGAGTGCTGATTCATCAAAAGTATCTGGGAAAGGACAATAGAGATGAGAGAATGTGCACTCAATCTTGTGATAACCAAGTGAAATTTACTATGTTCATTCAACAGTGGTGGTAGTATCATTATGGCAGCATCTATGTCTCTCTCAAGTTCATTTACTGAGCCCCAAGTGTCCAGATGTCTGTTATGGAACTGGGTCTGTGAAGAGTGAGAGTGAGCTGACGTTGTATTAAAAGAAGCACCATCTGCTGGGTTCTTTCTTTTTCTCTGTCTCTCTGCCTCTGTCTCTGTTTCTCTCTGTCTCTCTGTTTTTGTTTTTCTCTCTCCATCTCTCTGTATCTTGTCTCTCTGTTTCTCTCTCTCTGTTTTGTGACAAAAAGTGAGAAGACAGCTATGTGCATGCTGGAAAGAGATCCCTTATCTGGAGCTGAGTTGGTCAATCTTCTGATCTTATTCTTCCTCCTGGCTTCCCGAATTGTCAGAAAGCACATTTCTATCATTTCCATCAGCTAAGTAGTCTCTCTCCGTGGATGTGTGTGTGTGTGTGTGTGTGTGTGTGTGTGTTTGTGCATTTGTGTATGTGTATGTTTGTGTGCTTGTGTGCATGTGCATGTGTAAATGTGTTCAGGCATGTATATGTGTGTGTGTGCATGTGGGCATATGTGGATTTTTGTGTGTGTGTGAAAGTGGTTGTTCAAATAGTCAGCAGATGAGTCAAAAATATATAGCTAGAAAATTTAAGCATTGCCAAGTCAAACACAGATTGTCATACTGGCATCTGCTCCTCTGAAATGTCTTTTTCTATCTCATCAGAAATATCATTAGCATAATTTAGATAGAAATAATATTTCATGTTTATTTCATCATTATCTTATTAATTAGCTTTTTCCATTTAACTAACTGCCATAAAAGTTAATTAGATAACATCTATTATGCAGCTCATAATTCCATGGGTCAGTATGTTGATCTGGGCTGTGGAATCTGGTCTTATATCTCGTCTTTCTTTAAGGTTGTTGATCAGTTGAAAGTCTGCTTGGAAGCTCTGTCTCTGGATGGTGTCTGGATGCATCAAACCAAGAGGATTGAGTTTCTATTCTCTCACCATCTAATTCATTATCCAGGACCTATTTATGGAATAAGGATAGCATTCAAGAAGTCCAACCAGGTCCCATCTCAGAAGTTTCACTCTGTCCTTTGGTATATAAATATATATATTGATCAAAGAAGTGAAGAGATTAGACAAGATTGAAAGGGCAGAGAATAATTTTGCTTTTCACAGAAGAAAGGAGGAGTAATGTCTTGTGATCATTTCTGCAATTTATTGATGTGAGGCAGTTCCCCAAGCCACTCACAAAGCAAATCTGTGTTTGTGCAGCCACAGCAGCGCTCTGTGCACCACGGCAGAGGTAACCAATAGCAACACAAGACAATAAAAATGAGTTTCTTAGTGAGTTAATAGTATTACAGATAATTTGTGTTATAAACGCCTTCCAGAGACGTAGACTTTTAACTACTGGAAGGTGGTTGCTCTTTTACTTCCTGTGTTAACCTTCTCCATCTGCACGCAGAGGCGATGGGTTTCTTTGGGATAGGGAAGGCAATGCAAACCCTTTCTTTGTGAACAATCTTTTCTCAAGTTCGTTGCCTAGGCTAGTGAGCATTTTTAGAAGCTTCCCATGAGCAGTGTAAAAGGAACAGGTTCTGTGGTTGAGTTGATAAGGCAGCAAAATTTTTCACTCAATTGCTACAGAAATTATTTTCAAGTGGCTAAGTTAATTATTCGCTTTGCTAAAATTTCAAATTAGCTCTGTAGATAATAGAGGTCCTCTAGGCTCTAAGCCCTCAGACAGTTTTCAGCCCAATAATTAATATATTCACTACTTAGTACTAATCAAAGCTTCAAATATTACCTGGCCAATTGTTCTCTCATGTATTAAACTGGGTAGTGTGATGGCGAATACTCATAGATACTTTGATTGGATTGAGAAATGTCTAAGATCTGGGTCAAACTCACTCTGGCTTGTCTGAGAGAGTGTTTTTAAAACATGAGTAGATCATCATAGCTCTGACCTGAAGAACACATTAGTCTGCAGATGGGTTCACAGTTTGCCTGTACTGCTGGGAGGTGGTGAAATAGGGGGAAGTGGAGCTTGGCTGTAGTAAGTGTGTTATTGGGGACAGGTCCTCAGTGGCTATATTATTATCTGGCTCTTCTTTGCTACTATGTTTTTGTATGAAAGCCTAATAAGAACTCATATCTACCCAATTTTACAAAGAACACGCACATTTGACTTTGTTGATACAATGAATTATATTCCCAAACTAAAGCTATATTCTTTGATGCACTTTCCACCATACCAACCTTAGAGTTTAAAAACAGTATTTATTTCATTTTAAAAAATTATATGTATGTGTATGTGTGAGGGCGAGTGTGTGTCTTCGTGAGGGTGTGTGTGTATGTGTGTGTGTGTCTTTGTGAGCATGCATTTACGTGTGTAGGTGTGAAGAAGGTGTTGGATGCCCTATAGCTAAAATTACAGGCAGTTGTGAGTTGAAATCTCTGCTTCTCATGCCCTTTGTGACATGATTGGTAGAAACCTCAAACTATGGGTCTGAACAAAACCTTTCTCAAGTTATTTCGCTCAGGTATTCAAAGCAGTAATGCCAAAAGCAGCTTATTCTGTGGCAAGACCCTTTCTTTGTTTTTCTAGTTGGCCCTGACTCCTTGTATTCTCTAAGGCAGTAGCTTTTCACAGCTATAACTGAGCAATCAAAGCCACTTTGGCCCCGAGTCTTTGCCTTCCTGACACAAACCTTACTTTGTAGCAGGGAGGAATGAAGGGCTGTCTGTAGATGTGTCATGGTGACAGCCTGGATGTGGTACATTTCCTTTGCATTACATGTCACTTGCCATAAGTGGCCAATGCCTCCCTAAACTGAAAGGGGATAGAAAACACATGTCTTTCATGATCTGAAAAAAATATAAAAAGAAATGTTAAGATACAAATGGTGGGTGCTGTCACTAATAAATATGTGTTTTCACAGTGTATGGCTGACAAATATAGGAGATGTAGTCACTTTTATGTACAAACACACAAACATGTAATTGATCGATGGATTGATTTTGTTAATGTTTGTTTCTATCCTCCTTCCCCTGAGAGACCTAAAAACCAGAGTGAGCTGACATTTCTCCCTTAATCTAGACAGAGTTGGGAAATACAAGAAAGACAAAGGACAAAGACGTTCATAGTTTACTGTTCTTACTGGGAACTGAAATGCCACTTCCCAGCACAGCTTACATTTTGCAATGGACTCTTTCTGTGGTGTGCTCCATCACCTTCAATATTTCTCTATGACTGTGATGGACTGCTCACTGGCATGTTTTATTCATTATATCATAAATATTCATGGCCCTTGCTTGGCACTTTCACCTAGGTCTCTAGCAGTCTTCGTGACAAAGACATTTTAGAGGGCTAAAGCCTGATACAAACTCAGAGGAAGCACACACATTTGATCTGTTGATCGATGAATTATATCTTAATGGAAGTCAACCTCTCTGTTGCCCCTTTACACCATACTCACCTTTAAGTTTGAAAATTAATGTGGGATTCCACTCTGTATACTGTGAATACCATTGATGAATGAAGAAACTGCCTTGGCCTGTTGATAGGGCAGAACTTAGATAGGTGGGGAAAACTAAACTGAATGCTGGGAGAAAGAAGGCAGAGAGGAGAGAAGCCATGTCTAAAAACCACTTATGAGTGAGTACATATGATATTTGTCTTTCTGGGTCTGGGTTACCTCACTCAGCATGATATTTTCTAGATCCATCCATTTGCCTGCAAATTTCAAGATATCATTATCTTTTCCTGCTGTGTAGTACTCAATTGTGTAAATGTACCACATTTTCCTTATCTATTCTTTGGTCGAGGGGCATTTAGGTTGTTTCCAGATTCTGGATATAACAAACAATGCTGCTATGAACATAGTTGAGCATTGTCCTTATGGCATGACTGAGCATCCTTTGGATATATACCCAAAAGTGGTATTGCTGGGTCTTGAGAAAGGTTGTTTCCTAATTTTCTGAGAAATTGCCCTACTCCTACTGATATCCAAAGGGCTGTACCAGTTTGCACTCCCACCAGAAATGCAGGGGTGTTTCCTTTACTCCAAATCTTCTCCAGCATAGGTTGTCATCAGTGTTTTTGATCTTGGCCATTCTTAGAGGTGTAAGACGCAATTTCAGAGTTGTTTTGATTTGCAGTTCTCTGGGGGCTAAGGACATTGAGCATTTCCTTAAGTGTCTTTTAGCCATTTTAGATTTCTCTGTTGAGAGTTCTCTGTTTAGGTCTGAACCCCATTTTTTATTGGATTATTTGTACTTTTCATGATCAATTTCATGAGTTCTTTGTATATTTTGGAGATCAGACCTCTGTCTGATGTGGGGTTAGTGAAGATCTTTTTCCATTCTGTAGGCTGATGTTTTGTCTTGTTGACCATGTCTTTTGCTTTATAGAAACTTTTCAGTTTTAGGAGGTCCCATTTATTAATTGTTTCTCTCAGTGTCTGTGATACTTGGGTTATATTTAGGAAGTGGTCTTCTGTTTCAACGCGTCTAAGTGTTCTTCCCACTTTCTCTTCTATGAGGTTCAGTGTGGTTGACTTTATGTTGAGGTCTTTGATCCATTTGGACTTGAGTTTTGTGCATGGTGATAGATATGGGTCTATTTTCAGTCTTCTATATGTTGATATCCAGTTATGCCAGCACAACTTGTTAAATATGCTTTCTTTTATCCATTTTATATTTTCTGCTTCTTTGTCAAAAATTAGATATTTGGAGATGGGTGGATTGATATCTGGGTCTTTGATTCAATTCTGTTGGTCCTCCTGTCTGCTTTTATGACAGTACCAGGCTGTTTTCAGTACTGTTCCTCTGTAGTAGAGTTTGAAGTCAGAGATTGTGATGCCTCCAGAAGCTGCTTTATTGTAAAAGATTGTTTTGGCTATTCTGGGTTTTTTCTTTTTCATATGAAGTTGAGTATTGTTCTTTAGAGGTCTGTGAAGAATTTTGCTGGGATTTTGATGGACATTGCATTGAATCTGTAGATTGCTTTTGGTTAGATTGCCAGCTTTACTATGTTAGTTCTACCTACCCAAGAGCATGGGACATCTTTCCACTTTCTGGTGTCTTCTTCAATTTCTTTCCTCAAGAATTAAAATTCTTATCATACAGGTCTTCCACTTGTTTTGTTAGAGTTACTCTGAGATATTTTATGCTATTTGTGGCTATTGTGAAGGGTGATGTTTCTCTGATTTCTTTCTCAGCCCATTTATCATTTATGTAAAGGAGGGATACTGATTTTTTTGAGTTAATCTTACATCCTGCTACATTACCTAAAGTGTTTATGAGTTGTAGAAGTTCTTTGGTAGAATTTTTGGTGTCGCTGATGTAAACTATTATATCATCAGCAAATAGTGAGAGTTTGACTTTTTCCTTTCCAATTTGTATCCCCATGAGCTCTTTTTGTTGTCTTATTGCATTAGCTAGGACCTCAAGAACTATACTGGAAAGAGGGGACAACTTTGTCTTGTTCCTGATTTCAGTGGGATTGCTGTGAGTTTCTCATCATTTGGTTTCATGTTGGCTGTTGGCTTGCTATATATTGCCTTTATTATGTTTAGGTATGTTCCTTGTATCCCTGCTCTCCAAGACCTTTATCATGAAGGGATGTTGTATTTTGTTGAATGCTTTTTCAGCATCTAAAGAGATGATAATATAGTTTTTAGTTTTTCAGTTTGTTTATATGATGGATTACGTTGACAGATTTTCATATCTTGAACCATCCCTGCATCTCTGGGATGAAGCCGACTTGGTCATGGTTGGACGGTGATTCTGATGTGTTCTTGGAGTTGATGTGCCAGTATTTCTTAGTAATGTCTTTTTGTGGTTTGGGTATCAGAGTAATAGTAGTAAAGGCAATTTAAAAAAAAGCATAATTTCTGTATTAATTCTTTGGGAATTTCACATCATGCACCACAATTCTACATACATCTCTACTCTCAAGTGTTCACTACAGAGACTCATTGTCCTGGTTCAAGGTCCCTGGTCTCCACTACATGTTCTGTACTGGGCTCCCACTAGGACTTTCTCTACATCTCATTGCCACCCTGTGTTTTGGAGATTGTGCAAGTTTGGGTCTGTGGGTCAGGTCCCTTCTCATGCTCTAGCAGATCATAGATGAGGTAGATTTTAGAGTAGGTCAAGTCATAAACCTGGTTCTGATCCTGGGTAGCTGTATGTTTGGTCTGCCAGATGGGAAATGTGGACAGCTCTCTCATGGACACAGTTTTGGGGCTGGATCACCCACATCTGTGCTGCCCTGGTTAGGATCAGGGCCTGCTCTCCAGAGTGTTCCACCTGGTTGGGATCAGCAATAGTTCTACCACTTTTATGACCACAGGGCCAGCTCTCCCAGCTGTCCCAGGTGTTAATCTTACTTTTATCTGGGCAGACTGGTAGAACTACCATTCCTCATCAAAGAAGCTTCCTCTTTAATGCAAAATAAAGGCCATGACAGAAAACTAGGACTGGAGATGCAGAGATCCACAGATCCTAATTGTGGGGATTGCAGGCCCAGAGGATACCTCAAGATTACAACTCCTGCATCTATGGCTCAGGGAATATTGAAGAAAAGAGGAGATTCTGGAATAGGAACTGTCAATAATTACTAGATCTACCAAAGTCACACCCCAAGGTAGTTAAAGGTGTTTCTGTAGAACAAACAATGACTGTCCTTTTGAGTGGATCCCACAAGAACAGTCTCCCAGAGTTCCTGCCAGCAGGGCCAGAGGTGTCTTGATGGAAGGTCTTGCTAGCAAGGGGTTGGCTTAATGAAAACAGGACCATACTGTTGTTCATTTAGTTCAACTTTCTTGTGGCTACCCTCCTCAAAATGGAGAAAGACACACAAGTGCCCCTTCTACATATACTAAATTGGTAATATAATCATCTAGTCTTTTCTCATGTGGTGTAATGTTGTGTGTACACATATGCAAATGGACATATGTAGAACTCTCCACATATGTGCACATGGAGACTGAAGAATGACATCAAACATTTTCCTCAGTTGCTCTCTAAATTATTTTGCAGGATGGTTTCTCAGTGATCCTGGATCTCACTTATTCAGGTAGATTAGCTAGGTAGCACACTCTTGCAATCCTGTATCTGTGTCCATAACACTGAGATAAACCTGATGTGCCCAGGTTTTTTACATGGATGCTGGAGATATGAATTAAGGTCCTCATGTTATTCTTTACTGAGAAATCTCCTAAGCACCACAATCTCTTGTGTTCTCATCTCTCTCTCTCTCTCTGTTTATGTATGTATGTATAGGTATATGTACTGTGTATGCATTCATAAGCATGTATATGTGGGGGTTAATGAATATGTGAGGTCTCCTCTGCCCCCACATGTAGTCTTTATTATTAGCTAATTATTCCAAAGCTAGGGAAAATGAAATGGAACCATGAAAGGAGCAAAAATTGTTATTAACATTAGGACATTAGGAAGTAGCTCTTTGTGTGAGGGTATGTGATATAGGATTCCCCTATGTATACTGTGAATATGTTTTATTACCATTGGTTAATAAAGAAGTTGATTTGGCCTATGGCAGGGCAGAATATAGCCAGGCTAGAAGAGATATAAAGAGAGAGCAGGCAGAGTCAAGGAGATGCCGAATAGCTGCCGAAGGAGAAAGACCCCTGCCAGAACCTTAACAATAGGACATAGATTAATAGAAGTAGATTAATTTAAGATATAAGAGTTAGCCAAAAATATGCTTGAGCTGTTGACCAAGCAGTGTCGTAATTAATATAGTTTCTGTGTTATTATTCGTGTCTGAGCAGTCAGGAAATGAATGAAAAATCATTCATTTACAGATATATATATATATATATATATATATATATATATATATATATATATATATATAAAGTGACAGTTTATTTTCTAAAATGATTGAATGAGGCTTTCAGTATGGACCCTTGAGACATTCTTGAAAAAGTGTTCTTTGATCTTACACTCACTTGTTATGTGTTTTATGCTCACAGTTGTGTTTGGGTGGCAGTTTAGCCCTACTCTTTTAAATTTTTCCAAGGTAAAATACATATACTTGGAAGACTGATTTATGCTTTCACATTTTTTTAAATTCAAGAGAATAATGGACAAAAATGACATGACTAAGTCAAAGCTGCTTAAAGTTCTGAAATACAGTGGTTCTCTTCATCCATTTCCCTTTAGAACCTGTGTATAATATGTGCAGGCTATCGTAGCATGCCTTGGATGGGATGCCAAATTGTAATCTTAGCTGGAATAAATTGAAATCTCTCATCAGATATTGAACAGCAACAGCAAGGGAATTGGTTTCCTTACTCTTCCTCATAAAGAGGCAATCTCTTCATAGGCAAATAAAGATTTTTATGTATTGATTATATTTTCTGATGATTAATTTACATGTTTGTAGGCTAAATAGTATTCTCTACAAAAAAGTATATAGTAAACACACATCTTCAGAAATACCTATCACAAATTACTGCTCTGGTACACCACATGCCACAAGAGCATAATTCACATATGACTCATCCTTATTTTATCATTTCTTTATGTAGATAAAATATTTCCTTTTATTATATGTTTTCTGCTACATGAATGTATGTGCTCCATGTGTATTCTGGGGCCTGAGGCCAGAACTTTTCAGATGCCCTGAAAGTAGAGATGGTTGTTAGCTGCTGTGGGTGGAACTGATCCTTGGATCTTTGCAAAAGCAGCAAGTACTCTCAACCTGCTGATCCCTCTCTTTAGTCTTCCTTCATGTTGACCTTATTCATTTCTAAGTGTATAAATAATTCTTAACATTCAAACGAAATACAAGGAAACCCCTTTACCTTCGGACTTGAGGGAAACAACCTGTCTCAATCTGCTATGAGCTCCCACTATGCTGGTCATAGCTATAAAATGAGTAGGAATTGTTTAAATTCTTTTCTCCATTCTCTTGTATTTAATTTTTTGTGCATTTTAAATAAGGCACCTGAAGGCAAGTGGGAGACACCATGTCCCTCTATTAAGTCAATGGCTATTTCCTAAGGTCAGGTGCAGTCTCACTACTGCTGTACTCAATATTGCTTTTATCATAGAACAGTTAATACATTGGACTGGATCTTTTCATGCCATGTTTGACCTTGTGAATATCTTCTTTAGTAATCTTTTGGCTTCAGGATCTCAAGACCGATTCCCTTGTAAAGACAGTGCTTCACTTTCAGGTCAGTTCCCAAAGTTGTCTTCACAACCGCACTACTTTTCATGGGATTGTGGTCTGGTACCTTGCCTTGTTTCCCTGCCTCTGTGAAAGGCTGCATTATGAAGCTGAAATAATGCTGATTTCTGAGTATGTTATGGATTTAGAAAACAATAGAAAGATACTTAAGTTCACCAATAGGGGAATGAAAACAACCCATGAAAGCTGAGAAAACGACCCATTGCAGTTGTAAAACCCTTGGGAGTATTATGGGTAGCTGTGACATGTATGATATGTCTGACAGGGTTTGTGAAATTATTTGGCAACAGTCTCACCTATGAATCTAACAATTGTGGGCATTCAAGACACTCCTATGGTACTGGAACATTTTCACACCCCGTTTCTTTCTAGTTGCTCATCCTCTGCAGAACTTGATACAAAAGTGGTAAACATGGGGCTGGAATGGGAAAGCTCAAGAGGTGCTTTTAGCAGACTAAGATTCTTGTATGACGGGCTAAACAGCTCTATTGCTTGTCTGAGAGTTTCTGTTGCTGTGATGAAATGCCATGACCAAAAAGGAAGTGGGGAGGAAAGGGTTTATTTGGCGTATGCTTCCATATTACTGTTCATTATTGCAGGAAGTCAGTACAGGAATTCAAAAAGATCAGGAACCTGAAAGCAGGAACTGATGCAGAGGCCATGGAGGGGTACTGCTTACTGACTTGCTTCTTATGGCTTGCTCAGCCTATTTTCTTATAGAACCCAGGACCACTGACCTATGGAAGGAATCACCCACAGTAGAATGGACCCTCCAGCATCAATCACAAATAAAGAAAATGCTTACTGGCCTGCCTACAACTCTATCTGACAAAGGCATTTTCCTGACTGAGGTTTCCTCCTTTTAGATGATCCCGGCTTGTGTCAAGTTGACATACAACTATGTGGCACATTCTCCAATACCTCAGTGCCATTGGTGTGAAAAGTCACTTGAATCCCAGACTGCTACAACTGTGGCTGTGGTTGAAACAAGCTGAGCAAACAATACCAGTAGGGTTGGAGTCCCATTCACAGCAAACATCACAAGTTTGGTATACAGCACAAGAATGGCCATCGCTAGTGGTATCTAAAATGTCCATCACAGGCTTCATATTAGTGGCATAAAAGCAGCTTATCCAACTAAGAATTAGGTTAAATGTCTTCTGGGCAAGATGCTTCGTGGGAAGACAAATGATAAAGCTACAAAATCAGCATGTGTATTTACAGCTGTGAAGTATGTTGTTCATAACCTCTACCAGCAATATCATTCAGCCAATGCTTAGACTGGTAACCTTTCAAGCTATTATGTCTCCACCAGCAATTGAACCAGCAGTCAAACCAGGTGCGATACTGAAAGAGATGCTTCTTATCCCTGCGGATACGTGGTATGCTGATGGCATGGGTCAGGGTACCGCGCAGGAATGAGTATCTACAGTGACAGAAATAAACAAAGACATTATGCTTCTGGAGAAAGAAGGAAAGAATTGCCAGTGGGTTCACTTAAGAGGTGTAAGGATAATAATAATTGGGGGACTTATCTTCTGATGACACATTGACAGTTGGGTTGTATTTAGAGGGATGACTTAGGAAGGGATCCATAGTAAAGGGAGATATCACAAGCAATAGATCAGCCATCGTGTTGACAACAAATACAGAAGGAATTATAAGATAGAGTTCTCCAGGAGACAACAGGACCGTGGGGAGAATTCCTTTTCAGCAGCCCCAGCAGGGTGTCTTCTGGCACTATGAAAGCTAGTTGATGAAAAATAAGCTTCTAAATCAGTGTTAGTTTTATTTCTTCATTTATTTCTGTACTCAAAACATGTGGTGTCGCTGGTAGTTTTCTATGTGTCAGCCTATATCCCATTTATTACTCCTAGAAACAAAGAAGTACATGACCTTACTAAAGTATAAGGCATTTACTCTTAGGTGTCCCTGGTGGCTGCTCATTCAGTTCATGTAAAGTATAGCACAGGAGATATATGTAGGATGGAAAACAGCTAAGGACACTAATAGTGCCATGAAATAGTCTGATATTTTACATGACTGTTCAAACTTGAGACCTGGTCTCAATTACAGTCAATGAAGATGGGTGTAATCATGGAACAAGTAAAGGAATGTACCTGTCCTTCACTGGACTGTCGGGTACACTACACAGGGATTTTTATTGTCAGAGGGAGGTGTTAAAATATGTCATCCAGTGTGGATATTAGATGGGTCACTTCTCAGCAGTCAGCTTTAGGTAGATAACTATAGGTAAATCTATCACCGAGGATCTCATTCAGCTTAGTAATACATGGGTTGGGTGTCCATGTAAAGTTGACAGCGACAGGGATACTCACGTCCCAAGAACTGAAGAATTGGGATGAGGACAACAAACTTCAATGGTATTAACTTTACAATCTTAGATGGGCTAAGTTAATATAAAGAATAGGCTTTTAAAACGGCACTTAAAGAGTGGGAGAGAGAGAGGGAGAGATAGATAGAGGGAGGGAGGGAGAGAGAGAGAGAGAGAGAGAGAGAGAGAGAGAGGGAGAGGGAGAGGGAGAGGGAGAGGGAGAGGGAGAGGGAGAGGGAGAGGGAGAGGAATCCTTCAAGAGCCCATCTTCACTACTTTACTTCATCTAACTAGTCTAATCCTTTGCTGTGTAAACCATTGACAGACAATTCAGATCTCAAATACACCCTAAAGATTCATACCCTATTCAGAATACAAAATATATGTGTCCCATGTGTGAGGGTCCTCAAAGTCTGCACAGCTCCAGCACGCTTAACATCCAGGTCTCATCTGAGACAGCACAAACTCTCAGTGGTAAGACCTAGTGAATGTTTTAAATTTATTTCTTTTACTTTTGAGATTAATATGTAACTACATCATTTATGCCTTACCTTTCCTCTCTCCCAACCATCCCATATATAATGTACAACCTCTTCTTTCATTAATTTTTGTTATGCCCTGCTCAGTCTGTATATTGTTACTTGTATGCATATTTTCAGGGCTGACCATTTGGTACTGAATAACCAATTGGTGTGCCCTTCCCTGGGGAAGACTATTTCTCTCCCACTCTCAGCATTCCTTAGTTCCCCGTGGGTCTTTGTGTAGGGGTGAAGCCTTGCGGTTTTCCCTCCATCCACTTTGGCGTATAGATTGATTTTTTTCCTTGTTTAGGCAATCATGTTGGTGAGACTTCATGAGTGTAGATTCTGACATTCCTAGGATATACAGTCTATCAGCAAAGTCCCTGATTCTCTTGTGAAGTCACACACCATTAAGATACAATGGCCCAGGATAGGCACTTCCATTCCAAAACAGTAAAGTCGTATGAGCGCCAACAGGTCTGTACACTCTTATCTCTACCCACGTGGATTATGTTGGTCCTGATATTTACCCGAGACTTCCCTTGGTAGATGTTCTACTACTGTCTTCTCCAGGAAGACGTTTTCAACGGTTTCACACATCATTCTCTCAACTGATCTCACTTTGATCATACAACACATTGCCCAAACTTCCAAGCTGGCGCCACAACTCTTCCATTCCATGCCAGTAACTGTAGTCTGAACTCCTCATCAGTACTTGTAAACAGGCCAAGGAAAGCCTCATGGCATAGTATTTAAAGAGACATGAGACAATTAAATAATCCTTCACTGGCCAAAGAGCTGGCTCAGTGAGTAAAGGTGCTTATTGCTAAGCCTATGGACCTGGGTTCAATCCTAAGACCCACTTGTCAGAAGGAGAAAGTCACAGCCTGCATGTTATCTGTGATTTTCACACACACACACACACACACACACACACACACACACACACACACACACACACAGTGTTTTGCTGATGCTTAAGCACTCAGGTCCCTGCATGAGCATCTGTGGGTTTGTCAACATCACTGGCTGCTGTGTGCAAATTAGACCAAATCTTGGTGGCTTTTGTTCTCTGGGTTTCCCAGAATTCCTGAACATCTTGCTGTGAACCATAGAGCTCACGAGGCAGTTCATCTTCATGTATGGCTGAGTGCACAGGTGTCAAAGTCACTTGCTTCAGACATGCTCCTGATGGCCACGCCTTCCACTCTTTCACGCAGGGGACTTCTTAATGGCCTTGTCCTGGAGGATCCACTGGGAGCAGCTGTCATGCTGCATGTGACCGTGGCCTTTATTGGTCCTCCTCCTTCCCACCTCCTCTTCCTCCCTCTCCTTCTCTGCCCTCTCTCCCTGCCTTTTGTTTGTTATATTGAAAGCAAGGTTCTGAAGAAGATACATTTCCTTGTCCATAAGCTGTAGACTTCAAATCCATTATCATATCGTATGGGCTTTGCCTGCACCACCATGTCTGACTTTGTCACATTCTGAAACTCTGTACATAACATGGAGCTAATGTAGACTGAGGCTCATAGAAAAACTAGCACATGACATATGTTACACTGATATATCGACACACGTCTATTATTCTGAGGCTTTCCATGGAAGGTCTGATCATTGTCATGTGCTCAGAATGTTTCTGTTCTTGGATTCTAATGGTAGTGCTTGGATCTAAATAAAAGGCGGGTACCTCATTTCTTCTCCATCAGTGCCATCACTGGCTGTGTTTTATTATCTCTCTATCTGGGTATCTTTCCTTAAGTTCTCAGCGAACTTGAAATTTGCCTATAATATTTAATTTATACTTAGCTCTCTCGCTATGCCCAGAAAAGGATTCAAGATAGCAGGCAGATAGGAAATAATAAGAAACCTCCCATTTTCACAAAACTTGGTTGCTAAGTGTTCCTCCAGGAGGCTATGTGCTGTGGTCTCCTTGAGAAAACACTGATTAGCTTCCAGGGACTGAGTTTGAGCATGGAGTAGCTCTGCTCCATTGTCCTAGGAAAAGCCCCATGTGCCAAGGTGGACGACAGTTTTTAAGGTGAACTGGTTTCTGCACAATGAGGGAGGGAGAGTTGTGAGTTGGGGGATAGTAGGTGACAAAAGGAGGAGGTAAGAGTAAGCCATATTCTCCATTTTCATTTCTAAATGAGAAGGTGGCTCTCCTTTCCACCTGGGAATAGTTACCTTCCTATTATAACACACTAACTTTAAATCATCATGATGTATGCTATGCATGTAAGTGTGCTATCTATGGATAAAAGAATTAACAGGTTTTGGTGCCTTTGTGTTTAGTATAAACATCTTCAATGCTTTTTTATTTTCTTTTATTTTCAAGAATTCGGTGAAAGATTTCTTACCTTTTTTTGGAGGAGGAGCAATGAATGAGAAGTTTTAATATTCACAAGGTTGTATTGGGAACCAGAACATTTTCATAGCCACTAGAATGTGACAGGTGTGATGCTATTCAGCAAACAGTTTGGGTTATTAACTTCGGAGCTCCCTTCCTCATTCTGTTTCATGATGCCTCCTCCCTTGTAAGTTCCAGTTGAGGAACTCCAGTTTAGCTCTCGGCTGCCTGTTCCTCCTCTGGGGCCACAATTCCCCTTCCTCATCATTTATGTTCTTATCTCCCAGTCAGTGCTATTTGTGTTCCTGCTTGTGCCATTTTACTTACTAGGATGTCAACTCTCTGAGAACAACAATCACTGTGGGGTGCTTTCGCTTCCCTGAGGGGTATACACAACTCAGCTCTGCTGATATATATGCAACATAAATCCATGTTACACACAGAGTCACACAAATGTAATCATCGCTCTGTTGGTAATTGGAAAACAAATTGCTACATTTTTGAGAGGAATAGAAGAATATTTGCATGAACTTCATTTATTTCAAGGCACGTAATCATTGTGAATTGATTGACATTTGGTTGGAAGCATAAATGAAGAAGGACTAACAGATTTGCCACAACATATGGGGCAAATACAATCTTAGTCATAAAATATAGCTACAAATATTCTGGCTTATTTTCTTTGTAGATAGATATTGTGTGTGTGTGTGTGTGTGTGTGTGTGTGTGTGTGTGTGTGTGAATGAGTGAATAAAAGAAAAGCTTATACAGCTAATCCAGACATGGAAGAAACAGGAACTAAGGGCAAAGTTCAGCAGCAGCAACAGCAGCAGCAGCAGCTCTGAAGCAAACCTTTCTGAGTGTCCGCTTTCTGAGGAGGCGAATGTGCTCACTTCTCTTTTCCCATTTCCTTCCAAATTGCACGTGTGAAAAGCATTGTCAGTAAGACTGCCACGGGAAGTCAACGACTCCTGTACTCCACTGTAAGTTCAGTTTCCAACCTTGTAACTCGACTTTGGGAAGATTATCGTGAAATCTCAAACACGCTTGCAGTTGCAAGCATCTTATCAGTTATTTTAGGTAAGATAACTTAAGGGAAAGGAGAAAAGTTCAAGTTCAAGAGCTTTTTTTTTTTTTTTTATGTTGGACACAGGTCTAGAAAGCATAGTTCTAGAGCTTTCACCAGGAGAATTTAGAACACCAAATAAAAGCTCTCTCCTTGTTTGTTTCTCTCTGCCTCTGTCTGTCTGTCTCTATCTCTTTGTGTGTATGTGTGATGTATTTGAATAAAAGACCAAGAAAAGATGAAGATAAAGAAGCAGAGAGGAAGTCATTACATATAAATACTTCTAAAAATGACATTTTTAAAGATATGAAATATTGAAAATATAATTTGCATCTTCTTTGCAGTTAAAATGAACAATTTAGGTCTATCTAAACATAAAATGACTATGTGAAAAATAGTATTGAAAAAATGTTCATTCACAAAAATAACAATTACCAGTATTATGTGTAGATATATGTAAACATGGCATAACTGCTTTTTTATTTTATTTTTTTTAAAAAGCATTTAAATGCTGGGCCTTATACCCACTCACTCTCCCCCAACAGGATGACAGTAAATTTCTGTTTAGCAGATAGAGCAGTGGATGGGAAATAAACTTAATTTTACTATTTTATTTCATTTAATGGAGAAAATAAATAAAAATAAATTTGACCAACCATTTGCGTGGTTTCATGGGTGGTGTCTGATTTATTCTTTTCTATTGAAGTACACACACACACACACACACACACACACACATGCATACACATGCATGTGCGCATGCACGCACACACACACACACACTTTCCAACATGACAAGGAAACACCCCACAAATATTAGTCTTTAACAGTATCCATATATTAATAAAATCAAAGTTAATTAGTTTTGGGGTTTAAGAAGTATATTATGAAAAGGAGTAATTGAGCTTATAAAGTGTTTTGTCAATAACATGAGTCATTTGTAGAGTGACAATACTGTCTTTAAAAATGTTCTCATTTCTCAGCCAAGTGGTGGTGGCACATGCCTTTAATTCCAGCACTCAGGTACATTTCTGAGTCAGAGGCCATTCCCATTTCTCACTATTTGTCACTTCGCCCATTTGTTACACTGATATTTTGATTGTGTGTTAGTAATTCTGGTTTTACTGCGTCAGTGATTAGTGTTGTCTGGTAACTCAGAAGGTGTGTAAGTCTGCTTCCACTAGTTAGGACTTAGTTCTTTCCTTATAGTGCTTTGTTTTGAATTTACAGGTAGAAACTGTGCAGAAGACGTTGTAATTTGACAGTCCAGCATTTATTTACTTATCCCTCACATCCAGCCAATAGTAAGCCTGAATTTTTTACAGGATGGAAGTGTACTCAGCCAAAAAGTTCATTTTCCTGGCTTCCACTGTTGTTGCTGTTAGATGTGTGATCTAGTTTTAGACAATAAAACTAAGTGGAAGTTAGGGAGTAGTGATTGGAAAAAGCAATTTGAAGGAGGGAATCTTAAGGGACAAAGGTCCTTTCCTTCCTCTCTTCTTTTTAGAATGTGATCTCCATGCTCATAGGAGACATAGAAGGACTGAGTCAAGACTAGTCTAAGCTAAAATAGATCATAATAAAAAACAAATAAATACCATAAGACATAGTAAGTTAAAACAAGAAAGTATTTCTGATAGTCTTAAACAGACATCCATTGGCATCCCTTCTGAAACATCAGACACTGTTGCTTGCTTTAGGTGGATGAGTGTGGGACCACTCTCCTATCACCACCTTTACAATGATCAGCTGTAATGGAGGATATAAACAAGTGGTGAGTTCTGCAAAGACAGCGGCTCCCTGTGGAGAGGACGCATAGCCATGGGTGTGCAAAGCTTAGTGGGAAGGAGGATAGCATCAGATAAAAGTGTGTCGGTGGTGACATTTTGGGATGCTTCTGTTATGCTGCCAGGAGAAAGTAAGCATTGGCCTGGCTTAAAAGAGAAAAATCTTTCTTGCCAAATGCGTCTTTATCTCCTTAGCAAAGACATAAAACTAGAGAAGTGGACTGAACTGGGGAGGGTTTCCATGAGTTTGGTGCAGCTGTTACAGAGTTAGTATTTGAGACAGGCAGGTGACACGTCTAAAGAGCTTCAAAGGGAAGACCAGAATGAATACTGACCCATGATGGTAATCCAACATACAATTCTGAGTGTCTACTCCATGTCAAGCATTGTTCTAAGGCCTGAATTACAAAGGGTGTAAGATTTTGTAGCTTGGTCTTAAATATAATTCATTCATCTAAAAGTTCTCCTAGAGAGTTCTGAGCCCAAACTAGTGAGCGTTCTGAATCATTCAGTTGATATGAGAGAGCAAGCACAGGGAACCACTTAGCAACCATACCTTTTTTTTCTCTTGAACCCCATTAAAGAAAGTCAAGTCAATAACTGAGGACCTTGAATGCTGTAAACAGAGACTGCATTTTCATTTCCTGGCTGCTCAGACCTGAATAATCACACAGAAACTATATTAATCACAGCACTAATTGATCAATGGCTCAGACATGTTCCTAGCTAGCTCTTACATCTTAAATTAACACATTTCTATCAACCTATGTATCACCACAAGTCTGTGGCTTACTGGTAATGTTCTGGCATCTTTCTCCTTTGGCAGCTACATGGCACCGCCTTGACTCTACCTACTCTTTGTCTATATCTCTGTTCATATTTTTCACCTGGCTTTACACTGCTAAGCCATTGAAGCTATTGGCTGAAACAGCTTTATTCATCAATCAATAAAAGCAACATATATGCAGAATGACCTCTCACATCATCTCCCCATTTCTGTCTAATTAAAAAGAAGCCTTTAACTTTAACATATTAAGAAAACAGTTATTAAGAATTATCGTTACAGTACTTAGTCCATTTACATTTGGCAAGTTAAGGAAAATACTCTATCATCTGTCCTATCTTTGTGAGTCTAAAGTTTTATATCTAATTTATCTCTTATAACTAAGGAAAGCTATAATTATAACTATGTAGTCTTTAACTGCATCAAAGACTCTAGAAGGATACAATATTACCTAAGAAAATAGGAAGTGCATTGTAAATAAATTCCAAAGTTCTATAATTGACAGACTCTCATCTCATTGCCTGGGTAGTGACCTAAAGTTCTTTTGTAACAATGGGACATCCGTCGTCAGCCTAGAGGCTCATAATATCTGGCAGACTTTTCAGTGAAGCAGGAAAGTTGAAGCTCTGTTCTCCTCCTCCTTCTCTCATTCTTTCTTTCTCCTTCTTTTATTCTCTCTCCATGCCAGACCTCCATTCAGCTTTTTATTAGACCAATCAGGTGCCTTAAGTAGGCAAGGTGAAACAAATGCAATGCATCTGTACATAATTAAACAAATGCAGCGTAAGCAAAAGGGACACACATTTATATAGTCAAAATAATATTCTGAAACATAAACAAATGTAACTCATTTTTGCCTAGTTAAAATAATATTCCACAACACAGGGATGTGGCGATTGTCCATCACTGTTTAAAGTATATCAATCACAAGAGGATGAATTGGGAGAATCTTTACAGCAACAGAGGTTCAGTCATTTAGAGCATACATGTGAGGCCTCACACAATTGGTCATTATATCAGAAACCAGCTGACTAGAAGCTAAGTAGTCTGTAGGGAAACTGTGGACATGGCAATAAAATAAAGAAACTTTACCATGAACCTAGGTTGGAAGCTTTCAGATCCTTGACCTCTTACTCAGGAACTGATTGGTCTAATAAAAAGCTGAATGGTTAATAGTTAGGAAGAGAAGAGATAGGCAGGGCTGGCATGGAGAGAGAATAAAAGGAGGAGAAGGAAAAAATGAGAGGAGGAGGAGAGAACAAGGGAGATACCGGGAGCCAGACACCCAGCCACTAGCCAGAGGTGGAGTAAGAAGGAAAGAAAGATAAATAGAATAAAGAAAGGTGATAAGCCCCAAGGCAAAAGGTAGGTAAAGAGAAACAGGTTAATTTGAGTTAAAAGGAGTAGCCAGAACCATGCCTAAGCTAGGCCAAACATTCAAAACTATTAATAAGTCTCTGTATCATGATTTGAGAGCTGGTTGGTGGCCCAAAAGAAAGAGCCTGGTGCTGATCAGTGCAGTATCACTTCTCAGTCAACAACACAAACAGCGGGTGCTTCTCATGTGACTCTTTACTGAAGGCACATCCAAGATCCCTCTTCCCTTCCCTGTTCAAGAAGATGCATTAGAATGCACAGAGCAGAATTCCATACAGCCTTCTACTTTATAAAATGTAAACACTTAAAAAACTTCAGGCTTTATCATTAATAATAAGGTGATTATAAATGTCTCACAATTAATGGTTTGTGTAGAATATTAATAAGTTAAGGTTTCGAGAGGCTTGATTGTTAAAAGCTTACAATAATTAAATATGGTAAGCAAATACCAAGCAGGAAAAAGGGGGACTTCAAAAGGGAATAAAGTCTTTCAAACGTTTTGCTTTTTCTATTCTATATTCCTTATCTGGCAGTTCCTGAAACTGAAATCATTTGGACAGGAATATGCACAGTAGCTTTCTTTGTGGATTGTACAATCACTTTAAGTTTTTTGTCCCTTCCCCCACACCTGCTCTTATCCCATCCATCAGAAGCACGCAACATTGAGGCAGTCTTGGGATTGGAGAGACAGAAATCAATGATTAACATTGTGATGTATCTTGAGCTTGATATCAAGGTTCTAAGATAAGGCTCTGTTATGTGGCTTGTCTGAACAGTTTGAGAAACAAAATTGGGAGGGTATAGGAAATTCTATTTCATAGTTTGGTTCCTAAATATCTCTCAGAATAGTGTGTACATCCTTTTTAACTTGGTGACGATCTTAAGGATGGCAAGTGGACTTTGTAGTTAAGTGGGTATTGGGTGTCAGTTGTTTAGCTCAGCCTTCTCCATTTCTTTTTTTTTTTTTATTTATTAAAGATTTCTGTCTCTTCCCCGCCACCGCCTCCCATTTCCCTCCCCCTCCCCCAATTAAGTCTCCCCCCAAGCCCGAAAAGCAATCAGGGTTCCCTGTCCTGTGGGAAGTCCAAGGAACCCCCACCTCCATCCAGGTCTAGTAAGTTGAGCATCCAAACTGCCTAGGCTCCCACAAAGCCAGTGCGTGCAGTAGGATCAGAAACCCATTGCCATTGTTCTTGAGTTCTCAGTAGTCCTCATTGTCCGCTATGTTCAGAGAGTCCGGTTTTATCCCAGGCTTTTCCAGACCCAGGCCAGCTGGCCTTGGTGAGTTCCCAATAGAACATCCCCATTGTCTCAATGTGTGGGTGCACCCCTCGCGGTCCTGAGTTCCATGCTCGTGCTCTCTCTCTTTCTGCTCCTGATTTGGACCTTGAGATTTCAGTCCTGTGCTCCAATTTAGGTCTCTGTCTCTGTCTCCTTTCATCGCTTGCTGAAGGTTAATATTCAGGAGGATGCCTATATGTTTTTCTTTGGGTTCTCCTTATTTAGCTTCTCTAGGATCACTAATTATAAGCTCAATGTCCTTGGTTTATGGCTAGAAACCAAATATGAGTGAGTACATCCCATGTTCCTCTTTTTGGGTCTGGCTTACCTCACTCAGGATAGTGTTTTCTATTTCCATCCATTTGTATGCAAAATTCATGAAGTCCTTGTTTTTTATTGCTGAGTAGTACTCTAATATGTATAAATTCCATACTTTCTTCATCCATTCTTCCATTGAAGGGCATCTAGGTTGTTTCCAGGTTCTGGCTATCACAAACAATGCTGCTATGAACATTGTAGAGCATATACTTTTGTTGTATGATAAGGCCTCTCTTGGGTATATTCCCAAGAGTGATATTGCTGGGTCCAGGGGTAAGTTGATCCCGAATTTCCTGAAAAACCGCCATACTGCCTTCCAAAGTGGTTGCACAAGTTTGCATTCCCACCAGCAATGGATGAGTGTACCCCTTTCTCCACAACCTCTCCAACAAAGGCTATCATTGGTATTTTTTATTTTAGCCATTCTGACAGGTGTAAGATGGTATCTTAAAGTTGTCTTGATTTGCATTTCCCTGATCGCTAAGGAAGTTGAGCATGACCTTAAGTGTCTTTTGGCCATTTGAAGTTCTTCTGTTGAGAATTCTCTGTTCAGCTCAATGCCCCATTTTATAATTGGGTTGATTAGCCTTTTACGGTCTAGTTTCCTGAGTTCTTTATATATTTTGGAGATCAGACCTTTGTCAGTTGCGGGGTTGGTGAAGATCTTCTCCCAGTTGGTGGGTTGCCTTTGTGTCTTAGTGACAGTGTCCTTTGCTTTACAGAAGCTTCTCAATCTCAGGAGGTCCCATTTATTCAATGAGGCCCTTAATGTCTGTGCTGCTGGGGTTATACGTAGGAAGTGGTCTCCTGTGCCCAGCCTTCTCCATTTCTTTCCCGAAATGTGACCTTGTATCTTTTTTTGAGCAGTCATCTAATACCTCTGCATGGGGAAAGCTCCTGGACATTGTAGGACATGGTAGGACTTGGAGTTATTCTTTTTGCGACATTGAGTCACTAGATGGTTTTTGAGCAAGTAGCAGCAAATCCAGCTCACATCTCAATTGGATCATTCCTTTGCTGTTTTCAGAATATTCTTTGGTAGGGGACAAGAGCATGGGCTACAGCAGAGAGAGGGGGAGGCCAGTCGGGAGGTTTGTCTGGGATGTTGCACAAGAGCTGGTGTGCTCTGTCATACGCTAATCTTCCATGTAGGTGCTTAAGCTCATTGTAAAAAGAGAAGACACAATTCCCAGCTTGTAGAACTTCAAGTCAGTGAGGATTTGTGGAGAGAGAATCAAAGGTGAGACAACAGTAACCAAGCATTAGTTGCTCTCAAACTTTTACTGTAAATTCATCAAACACAGAAACACAATGAGTGAAATATGAACCTAATACTATTTGGACATCCGATTCTCTACCCGTGATTGGGAAGTCTGACATGGTCAAACTGAAGTTGTTTGACTGAGTGCTTTGCTTTTCTTCTAGTGTTTTTACACAGAAACTAAAAATGCGCAGACAAACAAGCATTTTTATGAAAATATTTTATGTAAATAAAGTTTAAATAGGATATGATTTTATGTAAGGAATTTTTTGCTATCCTTAGTCTTTAAATTTAAGAACATGTTAGCAAACTACAAAAGGAGCTCAGACTAAATATTTGATTTATGTAAAATAATTTGGATAAATAGGGCCACAGTAAAACCATTTATCCTTCACACTTCATTTCCAAGTAAAAAGATAAATTTCATGCCTCTGTGACCTCTCTCGTGTAGTTTTACACACAAGGCACTAATGAGATATTTTTGTTATTCTTGTGCAGTTTTGCTGTGAACCTAAAATTGTTCTAAATAATAGTCATTAAAGGAAGATACATTTCACTCTTCTTCAGTGTTAAGTTGAAATTGTTGAATGGAAATATATTTTGAAGTTTCTTGGAAAGGAATGGATATCACATCTAAGGATCAAGGCAAGTGATACTGTCAGTACATGTAGGTCAAAGTCTAAAGCAGAGAATTTAGCTACAGAACTTGCTCTGCCTCATGAAGAGATTTATCAGTGCTGACTGGCAACCAATACACGTGAACCATCCAGGCTCTATGTAAACACGCATTGCTGGCTGTGAACAAAGTTAACTGTGAATGGCTCGGGTCCTGAATGTGAAGGGATGAAGTGAGACAGTGGGGACCTCAGTATGATGGAGATGTGCTCCTTCAGAAGTCCTTCATGCTGCTGCCTTTGCTACATTATTGGGTCGTGAGATTTGTTTCATTTACAGGATTTGATCAACTGTCAACCACAACTCTCTCCCTTTTTTGGAAAAATACAGTTTTTTCATAAATTAACTAAAATTTTTCTTTCCTTTTCATAGTTGCCTACTTTTTTCTTTTCAAGTCACTCCTCTTGAATCCCCACTGTGCCTGGATTCTCCCTATCTGCTTTCTTGGGTTGCTTCACAATCTTCGTTATCTTTGATCATTCTGTAGGTGGAAAACTTCTGTGTTTTCTGGAAGGCCAACTTCCGAGTAAGTGAGGGTGTTCTTAATACTTGCCACTTCCCTCCTCTCTCGGTTTCTTTTCCTGTTGCTGTGGTAAAATTAACCTGACAAAAGTGACCCAGAAAGAGGCTTAATTTTGACTCACAGTTCAAGGACAGAGTTCATCCTGAAAGAGAAGGCATGGTGGTGGGTGTTGGCAACAGCTGATTGCATTGCATGCACAGTTAAGAAGTAGAGAGCAATAAATGTCTGTGTTCAGCTTGCTTTCTTCCTTCCATATAGTTCAGGACTCAACCTCAGGAAAGCATACCTACTTTAGGCATGGGTTTTTCCACTTTAATTAGCTTCAATAACATAACTTTTCCCAGATTGGCCCAGAAGCTAAGCAATCTCTCACAGGTATGCCTGGAGTCCTATTTCTTAGGTGATTCCTGGTTGCCAAGGTAATAGCATTAACCTTCACACCTGCTGTCATTCCTCCTTCTCCTCTCTGCTCTGCTGTTCTAGGCAGAATCTTACTCTTAGCTGATTCTCATCATGTGATGTCTCTTTTATCACAGTGTATATGAATTTATAGTAGAACATACTGCAAGACATGGGGACACCAATAGCCTCCAATGTTTGAAAAAAATGTTGCTATTTATAAGAGTGAAAGAATAGGTAGTAAAATCAAATCTAGTTTCATTGGCATTGTTTAGAAACCATTCAAAACTCTCCTGGAGGCAGATGAAATCTCTATTATCGACATCTATCTATCTATCTATCTATCTATCTATCTATCTATCTATCTATCTATCTATCTATCTATCATCTTTCTCCATGGTCTCACTCTGTAGACCAGTCTGACTTTGAACCATAGAGATCCTCCTGCCTCTGCCTCTGTCTCTGGAGTACTAAAATTAAAGGCATGCCTTGTGCCCTATAAGTCCCTTATTTTTAAAGATGACTCATTTGATCTGTCAAAAGGGTTCAGGGTATTTATTGAAGCTAAAACTTTGTCGTCAACAGAATACATGTTGTCTATGTTATATATATAGATGTCATATGACCTATGATCTTAGAATATTTTCATAAAGCAAAAGCTGCTAGTGGTACTTGTATTGAAAAAAATCTCTATTTTTTTAGTTTCTTCATATTGTGGCCAATAATTGAACAATAACTCATATTTTAATTAAAAACAGAGCCATGGATTTTTTTCTTTTGTGTCACTAATTGTATTAAACAATGTGCTTTAACAACTTAAATATAGTAGAAAGGAAAATGGCTTTTGTGCTACTTATGATTGTACAATATATACAACAGAAGACATCTCAGTGAAAGGCAGGGCATGGTGGCTTCAAATGTTTCTAATGGGATGGAAATATGAGAGCAAATGAGCAGTAAGAAAGCCCCTGTTGGGTTGAGATCCTGTTGATAAGTCACGTGTGCTTCCTGCCATCCTTCCTATTCCTCTCCTCAGCAACATTTCTTTCTGAACTGATTATTTCCCACTGAAATATATCCTGAGATGATAGTTACTCCACATCCTAACTAGTAGAAAGTTCAGAGGTAGGACTCACTGTAATGTATAATGTCAATTTGTGTGACTTATTGATTTATTACCTTTCCATCCCCTATCATCCAATACAGGGCATTACAACTGGGAACATTTTCATACACATCAAGGTCACAGGGCTAAGACACTGTGTGATACAGCTCACAGAATGCATTTCCTTGACAATTTACTGTATGTTTTTGAGTAATTTTTCAACTGCGACTTGGAGAAAAGAAGCTGGTTTAATTACTGCATTGCCAAACAAGAGGCCTGCCCTGCTTGGGTGACTGTTACAGAACTAAGCTTCAGCCACGAATGTGCCAGCAGTGGTTTAAGCAGACTTTTAAATACAAATGGTTTTAGAAGTTAATTTTCTTGTATTTGTGCTTGCCTCCAGTGTATGAACTTATTTCCAGCGAAATGTGGTTGAAGGCAGACATTTTGGTAGACTGTTTAGTAAGCCATCCTGAGCAGACATGAATTAGAGAAGACTGTCATGTGAAAAAGCAATCCTTTCCATCTTAAGGAGTTGTCGTTCACTAACACAGTTTTACAGATTCAGGGTAATGGTACTCAAAATATCTAAACTTTATATTGTTAAATGAGATGTCCCCAAATGCAAGCAATAATAAAAGATTAGTGTTTTCGTATAACAGTTTCTCCCTACTTTAATATGATACTGTAATGAAAAGAAATTGTTGTAAAGAAAGAAAACCTTGGCTTTCTCCAAGGCTGAAGAGTTTTATAGCTCTGCTTTGCCATGTCTTAGGGAATAAGGGAACTATCCAAAAAATAGGAAATAATTCAAAGGCAAGTAATAATTTGGGAAAGTGGGCAAGGAACTTCGTGTTGTTACAAAAAAATAGGGACTAATAAATGCATCACAGTTCAAGGACGTTTCAAGATACTCATGAGTAAACTGATTTTTAACAATAGTGAAGCTATGGGACGTGGTCAATTTAAAAACCAATAAGGATCTTGGTTTTTTGAGGCAGTGTAGGGATGGACTGAAGGGAGTGACCACTGGAATTTGAATGCCCGGCTTGTGTGCTGTTTAAATGTCACTGAGTGTCTCTAAATTTGTAAAATGGAGAAATGACAGATGGCATCAAAATGAATTGCTGGCTAGTACAGTGATAGCCACATTGGAAGTCAATACAATTTTAGCCCTTCTTTTATGAGTGTAGCATCCATAGTTTGTGATGTCCCTCTAAGCCTTTGAGGTAAAACACCCCCTGAAGAATTTCACAGCCATCCTAAACCATTAGCTATGGAGCTTGGTGGAAGCTGGAAACATCTCCCATATTCCCACACTCTTATGTAATACTCCCAATTACACAAGATTTTGAAAGACTGTAATTGTTTTGGGGATTATTATATGTTCAAGTTGGTCATCAGTTGTGTTTGGCAAAATTCTGAGCTCACAAGTTCAGTCAACTCAGGTGAAATTTCAGAGGGACCTCTTGGTGTTTTAACCAGTACTATTTCTTTGCAAATACTTACCTGTCTTTGAACCAAAAGAGAATCTTTTGCTTTTGCAGCAATCAAATTCTTTCTTTTTAAAGAATTTGGACTGATGTGATGGTTGTAGGAAAAAAAAGTTGTTTTTTTCTTAGCTATTGAAGTTTTCTGAGTGTTATTTACTGTAAGTAATGAACTTTAATTACTTTTGCAATTACAGCTTATTTGATTGAATTTTCCACTGACTACACAAAACATCTGCCCTACTGGGATCATGCACAGTCTCTGATCTGGGTAAAATATGCTCTTAAAATATAGTAACATCTGCAGTCCATTAATTTCTAAAGCAATAGGCAAGTTGGGCTTCCAAAAAGGCTAAACCAAGTTTATGCTTGGGAATTCTCTTTCTTTGCCTTCCATCTGAGTGGCTTGAGATCACTTACGCTCCTTTGCTTTGCTTTATTCTCTATTTAGTGCTTAATGAGAAAATAATTAGAGCAGCATTTGATTTACTGCTTTATTGTGTTTTTGATGCGTTAACTTTCCTCAGAGGTAAGAGAGCCGATAGGAAAGAGTGCCTCTTTTTTACTCTCCTGGCACCAGGATGCTCTTACCAACTGCGTTAAGTAATGGGAAGATTTCTTTTTTGGATAAAAGCACTTTAATGTAGATTTCTTTGAAGATTAAGCATGAGGGTTTCCAAGAGGTGGCAAAGCATCTAGGAGTACAAGAAGCTTTTAATTTTGTCTGAAAGCAAACCAAAAGATTGTCATTATCAGTATTACTTTTGCTGCTCTATGTGTCCAGTAAAGTCTGGAGGTCATTTTCTGAGGCCTTATAATTCTGAGAAAACAGATAAAGCATAAAGAAACCGCAGGGATGGAACAATGCTGCTAGAAGTTATTGTAAGAAGCAGTGAGGTCACACATGTGCCTGCAGACTTTGAAGACAGACTGTCAGTTACTAGGGTTTGGTTTGTGTTGTTCAATCAGTAATGCTGGACATTCCAACTTAAACTTATTTTCAGTTTTTTCTATGAATTTTGTTACTATACAATTAAGTGTATTTTGTTGTGGTATTGCCATACACACATATATGTATATATGCCACACATACAACATATATATGTATATATGTATGTATACCATACATACATATATGATTACACTTTGTATCTCTCCTCGGTGGCTTTCCTCTCTCATTGATCCCCTCCTCCTGAATTCTGCTACCTTCTATATTCAATTACTCTTATTCACCTTTTACTTCTTTTTAGACTTCTTCCTTTCCACTTCTAGTCCCTTCCTACTTTCCACCCAGAAAAATACATACACTTTAAATGCTGCATATGAGCGAAAAATGGAAAAATGCAATATTTGTTTTTCTGCATGTGGCTTAGAGAGTACCACCCAATGTAGGTTCCAATGAGATACCCCGGCTGCAGAATTTGTTCATGTTTCCTTTGCTCCCTTCAGTCCTGAGATTTGCTTTAGGCACGAGACAAGTGATGGTTACCACTTCTAACGCTGTTATCTGCAGCTTCTTTTCCTCTCCCAGAACAGCCCTGCAGCTCAAGTGCTCCATATGGAAGAGCTATAAAATAACAAGACTGATTTACCATATACACAGAGCCCCCAGTAAGAAAGATGTGTGTCTGTCTCTCTGTGTGTGTCTTTATGTGTGAGTGAAATTCTCAGGCTTATACATGTTGTGACAGCCATATTAAATCCTTCCAACAGTGTCTACTAAGCAGTTTAATGCAAGATAGATATATTTCTAGTTTCAGAGTTCCCCTATGGCTAAGAATGTAAGCACACTTTAGAAGGGATTATTATGATTTGTTTTACTCTCTCAACTACATATTCTGTCCAATCTCAAGTTCAGTAAGGTGAAGCATGTATAGACACACATATGTGTGTATATGAAGCTGTGTGCTGGAAAGGGCTTATTCAACTCAACTCACCAGATGAATTGTATGATAACAACAAACACTATCTTTGTGGGAGGGAAAGAGGGAGGCTAGAAGTGGCTATGGAAGCTTCATTGTAGGTTGACCACAGAATAAGAACCCAAGATTGTCAAGGCTGAAGGAAGGATTGAAATGACCTGTCAAAATGTTCCCCAAGGAGGCTTTTGACACACAGAGCAACCTGGAGATCAAGAGGAAAAATGATGGTGGTTATTATCACCTTGGGACCTGCTAACTACAAATGTCTGGGCTTATATTAGGGATTCTTTTTCTAGAGCCTGTAGCAGATATGGATGAAAATCCACTGATAGAAAAGGGATGAGCTTTTTGAGGGGACCTGATGCACTTCCTCTATCATTTTTGCTCATCTTAAATGGATTTTAAGCATCCTAAAATGTCCACCATGTGTTCCTTTCCTGTGGCAGATTTACAGGGTGCGACAGGAAATCCATTTCTTTTCCTGTAGATGCTAAATTCATTACCTTAACAGAAGATTCTGACTTACTCTTTTTACTTGCTACCATAGCAACCAGTTTCAGGCATTTTTTTCTTTCTATTTTTCTTTCCACTGGAAGCAGAGTAGTTAAATGTAGCAGCGAGAACAGTATCCATTAAGACATTTAAAGATACATAGCATAGTTACACCATAGGGCTTTCTATATCGCCTCCATTGTAATGATGTTTTCCTACAGTCTCTAACCACGTTATAGACCATTTCATCAGAAACAAGCAAAGTCTAACATTCTTTAAGATATTTTCAGGAAAATATATTCTTTGTTTTATTTCAAATTTATTCACAGAAGTGAGAGTTGTTCAAAACATTCTATATAATATTTTTTTCATATTCTTCTGAAGGGATTCTCTCTAGAGATGTCATTGTTTTCATGACATCTGGGACAAATACTAGGTTTAAGTGATCTAAATGCCAAACAGCTCTGAATAATGTATTAAAATTTTACAAGTTAACAGTGATTGTAGACTTTCTGATTTCCTAAGTAAAAAGAAGAATAAATATAGAAAATGGAATACATTTTTGGATGTATTAAAGGACTAAGTTAGGAAGATAACTGATGAGAAATTAAAAGAATATCCTGTAGGCTAGCTTGAGTGTTGGGGGAATTAGAATTTTGAAGATGCAATATACGATATATTCACACATATCCTAAGTGAGATTGTGGGTATCCATATCATGGTCACAGAAGATTTCTACACTGGAATTTCCAGGTATGTCACCAGAAGGGTGATGCCTAAACTGCAGCAGCCATCAAAAATGTATTTTTTCACAGCTTATACAATCAAATCCACCTAGTGTAGCTTTGGTTATTTGCTCATATTTAAATATAGCCTTCACAAATGATGGTGAGGTGCAAGACTAGTCTAAGCAGGAAAGCTTATAGGTTGTACATCACAAGGCATCTGTATCCCAGAGATTAAAGGGGAATGCTGGTGGATAAGGGGTTTGTTTAAAGCTCTTCTCTTTTCCTCATGTTTGTTCTTACCTTACTTCACAACAATGATAGTTAGCACTTGGAAGTTATCTAAATTTCCCTCATATTCAGAGATCTGAAGAAAACAAGGTCTAAACAGTAAGATCCCATGATCGTAGATTTCCATTTTATTCTTCTTTACTAATTAGGTATGTTAGGTTTCTTAATGAATATAGTTGAAATCTATGTAATATATTTCTAAAGATTTTTTTATTTTACTTTGTGTGTGTGTGTGTTCCTATCTGTATGTACACTACATGCATGAAGGTGTCTGGGAAATTTATAAGAGGGTATTGGGTCTCATGGAAATGGAATTGCAAGCAGTTGGGAGCCACCATATTGGTACTTGGCATGGACTCTGGGGCTCTGCAAGGGTATGTAATGTACTCTTAGCCATCTCTCCAGGCCCCTCGAAAATGTATTTTGGTAACACACTGCCATGTGCAACCCAAAAGTGCACTCATCGATCAATAAATATTTCATCTGAATCAGTCTAGTAGGAGATAAGAGCAGTAAGACTGAAATAGATAAAGAATAAAGAAAACTGAAGAAAATAAGGAAATATATAAACAATGGGACACTATCCTAGGGACTCAGTCTAATATATAGGGATTTAGCAACACGATCTTAGTTGTACACCATCATCTATGTTAGGAAGAACTGAATAAGCTCCTTGGAACTAACTCAATGGAAATGGAATTTGACATATTAAGTACTTCAGGAAGTGCTTTAGTTGAAAACAGTGTTGGCCAGTGAAAGGCTTCCTAGACTTTGAGAAGTTTGATAAGTAAGGCTTTCATTGTGGGTCCCTACTTGATCATGTAGGACACGTGTGAAAGCAGTGTTTTAGGAAACTGGATGAGGAAAATGCAGTCTGCAAGAATGCTCATGAGCTAGTGTCAGGGGGCTGTGCTAGGGTAGTCACCATGAAATGGTAGGAAAAGAAAGGACATTAGAATTTTAAGAAAAAAAATAATATTATTGAGTATTTAGTTATAAGATGATAACTTAATAGTCCCTATTTTATTATAAGGAAAAAACCTATTTACAGTTGATTATTTTATTTTATTTGAAAAACACCAAATCCCTATTTGTTGTCGGTTTGTTTATTCTGGAGAAGTAAGAGGAATCCAGGAATTCTAAGGTGTGGAATTTCAGTTTTTATAAGAGAAAACATTAGTTGCTTGGGTTCACTGATGCTATGGCTAAGGAAATTGATAGGAAAATGTTTACAATATTTTCAATTTCAGTTTATGATGGTAAATAGTGACATAATATAATATCTCTTTTGAGTTTTCAGTGATTAAAAAAATACCGTAAAGGATTTCAAGAACTAGAAGCTTGAGAAATGCTGATGGTTACAAACTGTGAGTGTATTCTTATTCATTACTGTAGAGAAAGACTGTGGGACTCGCTAAAGCTGGATAAAGACTTAGTAAAGCAGGTCTAAGAAGGAACAATGTCGCCTGTCATTGAGTGATCCTGGTGACAAGACGGTTTATTATTATTACTGTTGTTGTTATTATTATGTTGTGCTGTTGTTGTTATTGATGTTGTTGTAGTTTAGTTTGCTCTGAGGAATCCTACTTTCCAGCGTCCACTAATTTTTTTTAAATTTATTTATTTATTAAGGATTTCTGCCTCCTCCCCGCCACCGCCTCCCATTTCCCTCCACTGTCCCCCGATCAAGTCCCCCTCCCTCATCTGCTCGAAGAGCAATCAGGGTTCCCTGACCTGTGGGAAGCTCAAGGACCGCCCACCTCCATCCAGGTCTAGTAAGGTGAGCATCCAAACTGCCTAGGCTTCCCGAAAGCCAGTACGTGCAGTAGGATCAAAAACCCACTGCCATTGTTCTTGTGTTCTCAGTAGTCCTCATTGCTCATTGTCCGCTATGTTCAGCTAGTCCGGTTTTATCCCAATAGAACATCCCCATTGTCTCAGTGTGTGGGTGCACCCCTTGCGGTCCTGAGTTCCTTGCTTGTGCTCTCTCTCCATCTGCTCCTGATTTGGACCTTGAGATTTCTGTCCGGTGCTCCAATGTGGGTCTCTGTCTCTGTCTCCTTTCATCGCCTGATGAAGGTTAATATTCAGGAGGATGCCTATATGTTTGTCTTTGGATTCACCTTCTTATTTAGCTTCTCTAGGAACGTGAATTATAGGCTCAATGTCCTTTATTTATGGCTAGAAACCAAATATGAGTGAGTACACCCCATGTTCCTCTTTTTAATTTTAAACACGCCTATTTGAGAATCATAACTTACAAAATATTTAACAGAGGCCCTTCCTGGTGTTGTTTTCCAAATGACCCCTGGGAAAGTATTCCAGTTTGATAATTATATCTCACTCAGAATTTAGTACAGAGAACTTCAACTGCTGTACATTTTGCCTTGACCATCCAACAAACAAAGCTAGGTAATAACCTGAGGTTGGCAAATAACTGTGTTTAACTTGGAATACAAAAGGCTGAGACACAGCATATCATAGCATATCACAATAGAAACATGACATTTATGGTTTTTATCCATGCAGGACATACATCTGTAGCCAATTAGCAGGGAATGTGCCGATGAAATCTGCATAAGGAAACAAACTAAATTCATTTGTATGCCTCTCAATTGTTTTGGGTAAGAATGCTTGACATGTTGCATCCACACGAATTATACAACAGGATGAAATATTTCTTTAACTAGTTATGAAGCAATGGTGCTTTGGAGTCAGAGTGGGGGAGGAGCTAATTTTTAGCCCCATTGCTGCTGCCTGTGGATTGTCCTGAGCAGACAGGTCCTGGGCCCCAACTGTCACAGGCTCTTTGTTAACAATCTCTGCTCTTTGTGGATGGCTCTATATTGCCCAATTCTCAGCTTCCCTAGCATCAAGACTATTCTGGGTATTCAAATAGATGGTCCACAAAAGTAACAGTGTCAAGGTCATGGAAAATTAAAGTTGAAGAATGGTTCTGGATTTAGGGGATTGAAGAAACATGGGAATAGGTGTAATGTTTGAACTGGGACAGGATCTAGATTAGGAAAAGGGCATTAATGTGATAATTGGCAAAATCTACAAGCTGTAGAATACTGCCTTGGTGTTAATTTCTTGATTGTGACTTTTTTTTTTCCTGTGGGAAGCCTGGAAGAAGGGAACAGGGAAGTTATTAGTACTATTGAAGAAAAACATTTTTGATCTTTGGTCTTGAAATTATTTAAAAGTTAAAGATAAAAAGTTATAGATACTTACTAATGAACTCATTTATACCTTGTAATGGGTAATAGTTGAGAATTCAGGTTGTGTCAGCAAAAATTCTGGTTTGCGTTCCAGCTCTGTTACATATCCACTATAGGATAACTTTAAAAAGAATTGCTGTAAGTGTTCTAGTTTTTCCTGTAAAGTGGAGAAAGCAATGCTTCCCGCCTTTCAATATGATTGTGAATAATGTAAACCAAGGGCTTAGAAAAATGCTAGATTTTCTAAATGCTTGTGAGAATTATGAACATTATGGTTTTACAGTGACAATTGTTTCATACTAGAATATTAGAGTGCACCGCAATGCTATTGATTCTCTAGTTATACTCTACCTAGTTGTAAACACATATATCTACCAATGTATATAATGTAATTTATTGGTCCATGAAGAAGCAAAGAGATGCAATGATGCTTTATCTGACCTTAGGAACTTTTCTGAGAAATACAATGATGCAGAAGAAATAAATGTCTATCCAGTAAAAGAGGCTCATAAAAGTGTGCATTTTATTTCTTGAAATGTTATTTTTAATGTGTGCATGTGTTTTGAGCTGTTACAATAAGGCACAGAGGGGGAGAATGTGGTTAAGATTAGCTTCAGAGACCTCGACATTCCAACACAACAGCGCCTGTAGGAATAGGGGAGGGGATTCTAATAATGGAAGCCATTAGCTGTGGGAAAATCGGGCCCAGGATCATAAAGTGCAGTTGTTCTGGTGTTGTGTAGTTCAGGGCATTTGACTCCCAACCCCTGGCTTTGCTGTTAGACCAGCTGTGGTGCACTAGACTCGCCAAATTTTATTTTCTCCAAGTTTCTCATTTTATGAACTCAGCAACCTTTCAAAAAACTGAAGCTTTTATGCCATTGGCCATGGTTTTAACATAATGAACATCGTATTTAACCAAGTGTAGGAACTTGATCATGTGAACCAAGTACAGTTACTTATTAATTCTTTTGGTTTGGGCTGTAGTCTTCATCTTCTCTCTAGAGGTATCTGAAATAGGAGTGGCTACATTATAAAGAGAAGAAAGAGGTTCGAAAGACCACCCCCACCTTGGAGCAGAGAGACAGAGAGGAGTCATTTACAGAGCCTCACACTAAGCCTTGTCTAGTAATCAGTGACTAGGGATCATAAAGACAAATGGTATCTGGCCAAGAGCAGGAATCACACAAATGCTGTCCAAGGGATGGAAAAGGTTGAAACAACAATCTACCCCCCTCCCCACAGACAACCCCTCCACTTCTGCTAGTACCTCTGGTTGACCAATTATGCCAGAAAGGCAGCTTTCTAGGGAACCTGGCAAACCTGGCTTTCAGGAATGGAACATGGAAGAACATTCTTGCAAGCAGGCATAGACAACAAAACACCTCTGCCCACGATGGAAACAACTGATAGAAATGGAGCCACCACTTTACAACAACATGGGCACTGTTCTCTAAGAATTCTTTGTGCAGGTGCTGTCTCTTTAAATTTTCAGAGCGTGTCTCTGAGGCAGTTATTATTAACTCTGCTTCGAAGAGGAGATAGAATTTGAGAGAGGTTCTGGTTTGTGTCTGAGCTTGCAAAGCCAGAATGGAACAGATGCCACCTGGCTCTGGATGTACTCACTTTCCTTCCTTCTATTTCTAGGCAGCAGTTAAAACCTTGCTTTGATTGTGCTCGGAGCTACAGAGTTGAAATCTCTAAAGCTGAAAGACATATATAGCACAACTCATATAGTTTTGATTTTCCAAACGCAAAATGTTTGCTTAGAAATTGCATAGCTTAGCAAAAAGTGAAAACTTTTTATATGTTTCCTTGCAAAGTTGCAATTTTTTTATCATTGTTTAGCTCGGGTACCATATATTCTCTCTATGAAACCAACGAGGAATTTTAGTGCGGAATGGAATGAAGAGCTCAGGTGGAAGGGGGTTTGTCTTGAAGAGGCAAGGTAAGTGCTCTTGCCCATGTTCATCACCTCCCTACTTTCCTTAAGTAGAGAGCTTTGCTTCTTCCAGCATCCAGGGGGATGAGAACATGGGGACCAAGAGCATGGCTTGAGGGAATGGGAAGTGAATGTGGTTAGGAATGAATACAGTGCTTATTAATATGCAGTAGAATTGTGATGGGAATTTGATGGCACCCTGACACTCCAAGACTGTTAAATAAAGTTTATCTAGAATTGGAGGGCGGAGCTAGTGACTAGCTGACTGGAATTTGCTATAGAGAAGCCAGCAATTTGGATAGAGAAGCCATACAGGAAAGAAAGGGTGGGAACTTGAGTTTGATGTTTTCTTTTGGTTTGGGGATGAGTGAAGAGATATGCCTCTTTCTAGGTCTCTGGCCAAAAAACAAGGTCAGCTGGTTGCTTCTCGGCTTCTCTGATCTAGCAGATTTTCACCCCCCATCTGACTTCCACATCTTTGTGGGCAAATAGAACAATAGAGACTTTGTTTAAACCCGTGGGGCCTTAGGCTGCAGCCTAAATGGCTGGCTAGTGGGGCGTTGGGTGGGGGCCATAGGACTCACGGATGATAATTAAAATAGTAGTAGATTCATATGCAGCCGCTAAGGCGACAGAAAAACATCACAGAATACCTGCTCAAACCAGCTGGAAGTGGTTGATGACTATGAGATGGATCAGCCAGCATGAGTATATGCTTTTTTTCCAGTAGCGTTCAAGTTTCTGAACAAGAAATGGAGCTTTGAGTTTGGGCAGTTGGATGTGAAATGCCCCCTGTAGGCTCTTGTGACTGAACACTTGGTCGCCAGCCTGTGGCTGCCTTGGGGAGGTGGTAGGGACTTTAGGAAGTGAAGGCTTACTGGAAGTGGGTCACTGGACATGGGTGTGGAGGTTTCCGAGTCTAGTTCCCCTCTAGTTTCCCTCGCCATTATCTGACTGTGGATATGACATGTCAGTAGGCTTCCTGCCCCTGCCACCATACCTCCCTTGCTACGATGGAATGTGCACCCCTAGAATCGTGAGCCAGCCAGAAGGAAGCCTTGCTTCTTTAAGTTTCTTCTTCTCAAAAAATTTGCCACAAAAATTGGAAAAGTAACTAGTATAGTCTCTCATTGGCCACTGCATTTCCAGGGCTGGTCCATGGGCTTCTGGGGATTCTCCTAGCTGCCCTTCCCATCTCTCTAAAAATCCTTGACTTACAGATGTGTAATGTCATGTCTAGCATTATGTGGGTTATGGGAGCTGAACCTTGTGATTTCATTGCATTTCACTCTGAGCAATTTCTCTAGGCCCCAAATGTGACTTTTATGGTTATATGATAAATACAAGTTATTCAAGATAGGATATTGAGGGTGTCACTTGTAACAGAAATAAGCAATAATGTCTTTAAGAGTTTTTTTTAGTATCTTATTTCTTCTTTCAAAAGTAGATATATCTCTTCTCAGAACAGTTACTTTTTATAATTACACTCTACCTACGTCTCCTCTGAGTATTAAAAAATACTCAGTGGTCTCAATTGTGTTGACCAATTGTTTTTTCCTTCTGTATAGTATCAACAGCAGGAGATACAGTGCTCATTATCAGTAGTTCTTTGTGAACAAAAATGTGTATTGATTGATTGATATGTAGCTGTAATGAGTTTTATCTGTACAAACATATTCTATTGCTGGTCACATGTGTAAATTTGTCATTATTGATCCAAGTGAACTTTTCCTGTCAATATTCAGCTTGTAAAGCAGTCATCATGTCCTCAAGTGACATCTCCTTCCGGGGAAATTTTCAGAGAAAAACAGAACAAACAAGCACCTAGTACTTCTGACTCATGCATATCCCACACAGAGGAATATAACTCGTGCTATATGTGTGATTGACACTTGTAGAACCGTAAAGTAGATCTATATCAGCACAGAAATACAATGCAATTGCCATTACAATTTTTAAATAAACAAAAAAACTTTATTTATTTTACATCCTAGCTGCTGTTTCCCCTTCTTCCTTTCCTCCCAACCCCACCACCCTCTTCTGTTCCCATCCCACAATCCACTCCTCCTCCCTTTCATGTCTCCCATGGATAGCAATAAAACATGGCATACCAAATTGCAGTAAGGCTAAGCACATTCCCATGTACTAAGATTGGGCAAGGCAACCCAGTATGAGGAGTAGGGTCCCAAAGGCCAGTAAAAGAGTTGGAGACAGCTCCTGTTCCCCACAAGAGGACCAGGCTATACAACTGTAACATACAAGCAGAGTGCCTAGGTCAATCTCATACAGAGTCCCTGGGTTGTCAGTTCAGTTTCTGTGAGGCCTTATGAGCCCAAGTTAGGTGAGTCTATGAGTTTTCTTGTAGTATCCTTGATACCTCTGGCTCCTACAATCATTTCTCACCCTCTTCTGCAGAATTCCCCAAGTCTGGCTGTGGATCTGCCTCTTTTTCCATTAGTTGCTGAATGAAGCCTCTCTGATGACAATTGTACTGGCACCAATATAGTCAGAGAAGATGGCTAGCTCAGGATACATATCCAACATTGCTAGGCATCTTAGCTGGGGTCATCCTTGTAGATTCCTGGGAGATTCTTTTGTGTCCAGTTTTTGCTTGACACTGAAATGCTCCCCTTTCCTGTTTTCTCTTTCAGTACTGTCTCTCTTTGAACCCCTCAAAACTTATTGCTCATGTTCCCGTCTATACTCATCCCCAATCCACTCATGATATCTCTTCTATTTCTCCTTCCAGGGAGATCCAGGCATCCCCCCATGAACCCTCCTTGTTACCTAGTCTCTCTCCTTTATTTTACAGCTAATATCTACTTATGAGTGAGTACATACCACGTTTATCTCTCTCGGTCTAGGTTATCTCACTCAGGAATAGTTTTATTTTTTTTTCTAGTTCCATCCATTTACCTTCAAATTTCCTGGTGACCTTGTTTTTAAAGGCTGAGTAGCACTCCATTGTGTAAATGTATCACATTTTCTTTTCCATTTCTCAGTTATAACATCAAGGTTATTTCCAGGATCTGGCTATTAGAAATAAAGCTGCTATGAGCACAGTTGAGCGAGTGTCCTTGTGGTATGATTGTGCATTCTTGATGTATATGCCCAGGAGTGCTATAGCTGAGTCTTGTGGAAGATTGATTCCAAGTTTTCTGTGAAACAGCCACTTTGACTTTCAAAATCGATGTACTAGTTTGCACACTTACCAGCAATGTAGGAATGTTCCCTTTGCTCTACGTCCTCTCCAGCACAAGATGTCATTTGTGCTATTGATCTCAGCCATTCTGACAGGTATAAGACAGAATCTCAGAGTCATTTGATTTGCATTCCCTTTGATGGCTGAGGATGTTGACCATCTCCTTAAGTATTTCTTGGCCATTTGAGATTCTTCTGTTGAAAATTCTCTAGTTTCCGGAGTTCTTCATATATTTTGCAAATCAGCCCTCTGTCAAATGTGGAGTTGGTGAAGATCTTTTCCCATTCTGTAGACTGCTGTTTTGTCTTGTTGATAGTGTCCTTTGATTCACAGAGAATTTTCAGTGTCATAATATTCCATTTGGTAATTATTTATCTTAGTACCTACATTACTGGTGCTCCGTTCAAGTAGTCATCTCCTGTGTGAATATATCCAGGACTGTTTGCAACTTTCTCTTTTTTCAGGTTAAGTGTATCTGGATTTATGTTGAGGTCTTTGATCCACTTGATTTGAGTTTTGTGCAGGGTGGTAGATATGGATCCATTTACATTCTTTTACATGCTGACATTGTATCCAGCCATCTGACTAAAGGTGTTTATCAGCAGTAGGAGTTCCCTGGAAGAATTTTTGGGGTTGCTTATGTATACTACTGTACCATCTGTGGATAATGATACATTAATGTCTTCCTTTCCAATTTGTGTCCCCTTGATCTCCATTTTTCATCTTGGCAATGTTCCTATTTCTTCTGTTTCTATGTTATGGAGTAATTTGAAAAATATTGACATTAGCTCATCTTCGAAAGTCTTGTAGAATTCCATGTTAAAACTGTCTAGCCCTGGACTTTTTTTTGATTGTGAGACTTTTAATGACTGCTTCTGTTTCCTTAGTGGTTATAGGTCTATTTAAATTGTTTATCTCATCTTTATTTAACTTTAGTAAGTGGTATATATCAAGATTTTTTTCCATTTCTTTTAGATTTTCCAATTTTGTGGAATTAACAATCACTAGTCATTAATATCCCTCAATACCAATGGACTTAATTCTCCAATAAAAAGACATAGGCTAATGTAGTAGGAGGCCATTTGTTTGTTCCTGGATGCTTAGTCCAGAAAAAAATCCACACAGAAACTATATTAATTAAATCACTACTTAGACCATTAGCTCTAGTTTCTTATTGGCTAACTCTTATATCTTAATTTAACCCATTTCTATTAATCTGTGTATTGCCATGTGACTGTGGTTTACAGGGTAAAGTTCCATCTGCTGCCTGTCTCTGACAGGGCTACATGGCTTCTCTTAAGTTTGCCTTCTTTCTCCCAGCATTCAGTTTAGTTTTCCCCACCTAGCTAAGTTTTGCTTTGTTAAAGGCCAAAACAATTTCTTTATTCATTAACCAATAAAAGCAACACATAGACAGAAGGACCTCCCACACCAGGCTAATGGAATGAATATGAAAACAGGATCCATGATTTTGATACATATAAGAAAAACATCTCAACATTAAAGATAAACATTACCTCATAGTACAGGGCTGGAAGTAGATTTTCCAATCAAATATACCTAAGAAGCAAATTGTTGTAGCTATCCTAATATCTAACAAAATAGACTTCCAACCAAAATTAGTAAGAAGAGATGGAGAAAGGCATTTAATAGTCATTAAATGGAAAAATCACAAAAATAACATCTGAATTCTGAACATTTATGACCCAAATACAAGTAAGAGAAGTATTACTAAAGCTTTAGTTACACATAGACCCTATACAATAATACTGGGAGACTTTAACCCCCATTCTCACCAAAGGACAGGTAATCAAGACAGAAACTGTAGTGGCATTTCAAATGTATTTTAATAAATCAGTACTGTCTGAAGATCTGAGAGTAAAACAGTCCCACTGGTCAGCCTTACAGGTTATGCTAACATACATCTTTAATCCCAGTAGCCACAATGATATGCACTTTTAATCACTGTAGCCACAATAACACACACCTTTAATCCCAATAGCCACACTAGTTGCTATAGAAATCAGGTGGTGCACACCTTTAATCACGGTGATGCAAATCTTTAATCCCAGCCCTAGAGAGTATTATAAAACAGGAGGAAACAGTTCTCAACACACAGTCTCATTTTGAGATTTCAGGAGGCAAGATTACCATTTCAGATTGAGGTCAAGGTAAGAGCCAGTGACTGGCTATTTTGCTTTTCAGACTTTCAGGTTGAACCCCAGTTTTTTTCTGAGGTTTTATTAATTGTGCTTCAAAAAACTAAAGAGAGAAATAATGGAGCTAAAAGACATTATGACTCAAGTGGGCTTAACAGATATCTACAGAATATTTCACCCAAACACAAGAGAATATGTTTTCTTTCAGCACCATATGGAACCTCCAAAATTGATCATATATTTAACCACAAAGCAAGTCTCAACAGATAAAAAAAGACTGAAATAATTTCCTGTTATCTTATCAGGTCACCATGGATTAAAGCTGGATTTCAATAGGAGGCCTACAAACTCATGGAAACTAAACAATTCTCTACCGAGTTACCAGTTAATTGTTAGATATTAGGATAGTTACACCAGTTTCTTTCTTAGGTCCATTTGATTGGAAAATCTATTTCCAGCCCTGTACTGTGAAGTAATTCCTATCTTTAATGTTGAAGTGTGTTTTTTGTATGCATCAAAATAATGGATTCTCTTTTCATATCCATTCCGTTAGTCTGTATCTTTTTATTGGAGAATCGAGTCCATTGCTATGGAGAGATATTAATGACTAGTGATTGTTAATTTCTGTCATTTTGTTGTTGTTGTTGGTAGTATGTGTGTGTTTGTGTGTTTATGTGTGTGTGTCTGTGTGTGCATGTTTCCCTGGTTTTGCTTGTGTGGGATTATATATTGCCTATGTTTTTGTGGTTGTAGTTAACTTCTGGGGTTAGAGTTTTCTTCCTAGTACCTTCTGTATGGCTGGGTTTATGGATAGCTATTGTTTAAATTTGACTTATTCATGAATTGTCTTGTTTTATCCATCTATGGTGATTGACAGTTTTTCTAGGTATAGTAGTCTGGGCTGGCATCCGTGGTCTTTTAGAGTCTGCAAGACATTTGTCAAGGCCCTTCAGAATTTTAGGTTCTCCATTAAGAAATCAGATGTGATTCTAATAGGTCTGCCTTACGTATTACTTGGCTTCCCCCCTCCTTGCTGCTTTTAATATCTTTTCTTTGTTTTGTATGCTTAATGCTTTGTTTATTATGTAATGAGGAGATTTTCTTTTCTGAATTAATCCATTTGATGTTCTGTAAACTTCTTGCACCTTTATATGCATGTACTTCTTTAGTTGGAAAATTTTCTTCTATAATTTTGCTAAATATACTCTTTGTGTTTCTTCTAGTCCTAACATTCTAATGTTTGGTCTTATCATAGTTTCCCATATTTCTTGTTTTGTGTTGGGAATATTTTAGATTTAACATTTTTATTGACTGATGAATCTATTTCCTCTATTGTGTCTTCAATGCCTGAGATTCCCTCTTCCATCTTTTGAATCATCTGCTGGTGATTCTTGCATCTGTAGATTCTGTTCACTTTCCCATATTTTCCATTTCCAGGATTCTGTCCATTTGTATTTTCTCTATTTCACTTTCAGGTCATGAACAGTTTCCTTCATCTGTTTTTTTTTCTTGCCTTTCTTTTAGGGACTTATTGATTTCTTCTAATTTTTTGTTTGTCTTTTCCTCAGTTTCTTTAAGGCTTTTATTCATACATTTTTGAGAACCACCATAAAGTCCTCTTTAAGGTCATTCCCTTGTACTTCAGCTGTGTTCTACTGTTCAGGTCCTACTGTTGCAGGTCAGCTGGGTCCTGATGATGCTTTATTGCCCTTTCTGTTATTGATTGTGTCTTACATCGGCATTTAGGCATGTGGGTTTGGGATGATGATAGGTTTAGGTGTTGATTTCTATGTTGATTTCCTTTTTTCTCTGGTCTTCTACTGCTGTTGGACAATGGTCTTTTATCCCATCACTTGTATTATTTTTAAAAAAATGCTGATTGGTCACACACCACCACCGCCGCCACCACCACCACCACCACCAACAACAACAACAACAAACAACCAAATCTCCTCTTTATGTTACCTTTGCCAGTTGTCTCATAAATCATTCAACAGTGGCCTGACTAGACCTGTTTGGGTGATAGGGAATTGTTAGAACATGGTTTAAAGAATGAACCATGGTGAACAATGCCTTAGGAACCTATAAGAGAGGCTCCAGAATGTAGAACCCAATCTGGTTATTGTACTCTGAATCTGGGTATGGCCTTCTGCCTTGCTTTTGTGATTTCTCAGACATAATGTATAGTATGTGACAGACAATTGTGTTTGAATTAGTCTGTCCTGTCAAAGATCTAGGAAAGGGCTGTTTTGTTAATATTTAGTATATGATTACTGACATTTATTTAAATGATTTTGATCATGTTTTCCTTGACTCAAATACCCTTCCTTGGATCACTGCTTCTTTGTTACATTTGATTATAAAAGTACACTGGAACTGAACTAAGGTCGTCTACAGCATTAGACTGTAGTCTTTCCCATTCTTTCAGGTTCTCAGATTCCAGGTCCAGAGATGAGATCTGCACAGGTCAGCTGAAAAGTGTATCGGGAATATGACTTAGTGTTGCCTCAGTTGCTTTAGTTTCTTCTCTGCAGGAAAGTTGTCAATTCTCCCATGGAAATTTATCATTATGCTTTCCTACTGGGCAATTTTAGTTGGTTTACCAGAGAAGATCCTGTGCATTTTGAAAACCCTGTGAAAGCTTTTATGGCTCTGACCTGTGATTTGCTAATACTTTCAACAGGAAATGCACTGAGAAGAACTCACCACAGGTTCAATAGTTTTCAATTCTCAGACACTTGTTATTTTGGAACCAAGTTTCATTTTCTCCTAGTTTAGTTATTTCTGTAATTTCATCTACAGAATTGCTAGTCCCACACAGGGTCATATCACATGGTATCCTGGGTTTACTTAATCATTCATGACTCCTGGTTTTAGTATTTTTGCTGCATTTTTGTTTAAATAAATACAATGGAAGACAATTGATGCATTTTTTTTCTGAATTTTCAGTGTACAGAATAATAGCCATAAACAAAATGGATTTATTCTAAAACAATATATTGACTCAGAGAATGCTTAGACTGAATGTTAAATACAGCATATTAACTGTCTTATTTAAGTGTTGCTGTTCATGTGAGCCCTTTAGTCATGAGACAATGGTTAAGATTGTAGTCAAATCTATCCCACTTCTTCTTCAGCCCTCAGATCTTAAGTTTTGGTGTGGAAATCAAAGGTCACTATCATGTATCTTCACAACTAGTTTTCCATCCTAGTTTTTGAGGCAGGGATGCTCACCGAACTGGGACCTCACAAATTTGACCCCAATGGCTAGGTAGCAAAGCCAAGGGATACTCTTTTCTTTATCTTCCCAGGACTGGTATTATAGAAACATGTCTCCATATTCAGCTTTTAGTAAGCCCAGGTTCGTATGCTTTCATACTAAGTGCACTTCCAACAGAATATCTTCTCAGTCCCAAGCTACATCTTTGTTGAAGGTTCTTCTCTCAGTACTATGTTCACCATCTTCTTCCCTTGAACTTCACCTCTCTCTCTTCTGCACTTGTCCTCATCATTAGTGTAATCTTTAACCACTCTCAAATCATTGCCATGTTTATTTCCTCATGTAACAGCCTCTGTATTAACTATTCTATCCGTTATCTATCTATCTATCTATCTATCTATCTATCTATCTATCTATCTATCATCTATCTATCTATCTTTCTATCATCTATCTTCATCACCATCATCACCTACCTCTGTATATCTCTTGACTATTTCTATGCTTCTACCTCTGCTTATGGATGCTTGATTTTCATAAGAAACAATCATCATGGCAGAGGTTAGTGGTGTCATAAGACTGTAGACTCTAGATGGGCAGTCACATGCCTTAAGATATTGGCAATGGAGAGGAGTAACTAAGTTCAAGAGTTGTCAGTGAATATGGGCTATAATGTGAAAGTTGATAGGTATCAGAAATGCAGGTAAAATAGGTTATTTTATCTGAATAAAAAAGCACGAGCTATGAAGAGAAACTGGTGTGGAAGCTCAAATTTCTACTTGACTTAAAAAAATCAGATCAGTTATTTGGCCTGTTTGAAAGTTACTTTCTTAATGTTAGGTAGACAACTTCATGGAGTTGATATAAGTAGTTTTGAAATAATGTCCCAGACAATGCCTGTCATTCTATTGTCTGCTTGTAATAAATGATCATCCTAGCATGTATAGAAAAGAGAAAAATAATATTCTAAAAAATTTTTGTAGAAATTTGCATGTGTTTTAACTCTTGATCTTTAAGAAGATAAATAGGCTTTCCTTCAGAGGAAGGGAAAGATCTTGAGGGTATGGCGGAGATTATTCAATGAGGATGTTGAGTTCATAACAAAATATATGGACAATTGAATGGATGACCTAGTGGACTTGTGGGAGTTGAGTTTTTAAAGAAATATAAATGGATGAAGATGAAGGGAAGAGATGAAGTTCATCTGGGTAAAGGGTCTTCAGCCTTAGCTCACACTAAATCAAAGACTCAGAGGTGGCATTTCGAGAAGGCAGTAGAAATGTGGACTTCACACATAGTTTATTTCTGTGCTGAGTTTTAAAATATATATATATATATATATATATATATATATATATATATATATATTGAAATTTTTATACAAGGATGGGCTAGAGAGAAGTCTTAGAATTGAGGAGCACTTACTGCTCTTGCAGAGGACCTGGATTAGGTTCCTAGCACCTACATGGTGGCTCACAAGCCCATAACAACAGTTCCAGAGCGGGGGGGGGGAGGTTGATGCCCTCTTCCCATCTCCTCAGGCACTGCATGCATGTGGTGTACAGACACAGGCAGGCAAAACACTCATGTACATAAAACAAAACAGATCAATCTGAATTAAAAGGTTTCAAATCAGTATCCATAAGGAAGAACAAATTAAAACTGTACTGAGATTTAATTTTGCCCCAGTCAGAATGGCCAAGATTAACAAAAAACAAATCATAAAACCAAGTGACAGTAGATGGTGACATGAGCATGGGGTAAAGGAGTACTTATTCACTACTGGTGAGCTAGGGCAATTGCTATAAAAATTAGTGTGGAGATTCTGCAAAAAGTCAGAAATATACCTACTACAACATCTAGCTATACCACTCTTAGGCTTGTATCAAGAACTATATATCTGACTGAGGAGAAACTTGCTCATTCATGTTCATTGGTGAACCATAGCCAGGAAGGGCTGTATGTCAAAAGCTTATTAGTGCACTTGGATAATTCAACTTTGAATTTAAATTCCAATCTTTACTGGCTTTCAAAATTCAGGAGCAATGGGAAATAAGATCCTTTGAGATTTGGAGGCACCCTGAGGAGAAGGGTTAGTGTGGTGAGTGGGTGACACCTTTGCTCTTTGGTTCTTTCAGTTCAGGCAAAGCACTCTTGGGTATAAGGTAAGACATGAGGAAGCTGAGAGAACATAAGCTACCTGAGGTAGATAAGCCTGGGTTTTGAATTCTAATTTTGTCAGAAGTGTAAATTTGAGTGTTGGAGGAGGCCGCTAGTTAGTTCCTGGCTGCTTAGCCTCAAAATAATCACACAGAAACTGTATTATTTAAATCACTGTTTGGCTCATTAGCTCTAGCTCCTTATTAGCTAACTCTTACATCTTAATTTAACCCATCTCCATTAATCTGTGCATCACCTCGAGGTTCTGACCTACCAGCAAAGTTTCTGCATGTCTGTCTCTGGCAGCAGTTCCATGGCTTCTTCTCTCTGACTCCTCCTCCTTTCTCCCAGCATTCAGTTTAGTTTTCCCCACCTAGCTAAGTTCTGCCCTGCTATGGGTCCAAAGCAGTCCTTTATTAACCAATGATATTCACAGCATACAGAGAGGAATCTCACATCATTTGAGAACATAAATTGAACTTTTCAGGGCTCTTCATTCTCACTAGTAAGAAGAGGATCACAATAGTGGCATATCTAAGAATCTGTGAGCATTAAATAAAACAAAATATTTGTGCTGGCTACTAAATTGCTGATAGTCCATAAATGTCATTTTTTGGTGTATTTTTGGGTTATCTCTTAAAATTTTGCTTAGAAAAAAAAACACCAAATGGTTCATCTGATTCTCTTAGTAGTCAACAGGCAGGCGTTGGACATCTGCTATATGTAGGCTGTTTGGTGGAGGGCTCCTCTCTGACTAAGCTCATAGGCTAGTGTATATTACAATTCAGAATTTTGGTTAATGAAAGTATTGGGCACAAATGTAATTCACATACAGCTAAGCCTGTGTTCTATCCAAGCATGGTGCTCTGTGCTAGCTGGTCCTCCAATCTAACTTCTAATGGAAGGGCGGTCATATGCTAACTTCACAACACGGAGAATTTTTTAGACTTCCACCTGCAACTTCTTCTTATTGCCATCCTTATTTATTCTTCACAATGAGGCATTTATAATGAGAAAATACTAATAATTATAATTTACTCAGGTAAATAATATTCAGTTTTACTTAATGAATTAACATGCTGTCTCATGAGAGGTAAAACAGTGTAAGAGTTGTGAATCAAGAGTTTCACTTTCAAAATCATCAGGAGTCACCATCTTCTTGCTTTTGAAGCCAAGAGAAGGAAATAGTTTCTTTCCATATGACTCTCAAGAATAAGGAAAAGTATCTGAAAAAGACCTACTCATGCCTTGAAGGGAGATAACATCACAGGAAGCAAGAGGAGGTCAATGAATTTCTGTATGCACAATGAAAATGGTGAGACAAATGTCTATTTCCATGTAAAACAGTCTGGGATCACTGCAGCAACGTATTTAAGAGGGTCTTGGGTCTCCTGGAGCACACACAGTGATGTGCAGCATGTCAGACTTTTACACAAAACACTTATTCAGCATAAACTGCCTTCACAGAAGCCAGATTGCCCTTCCCCCTCACGTCTACTTTCCACCCTCCAGGCCTCCCTTGGGAAGATGCACGCCTGTTCCATTTGTGCTCAGCACCAGCGTTGCCATGGAAACTCTCCTCCTTTTCTCTCCCCTCCCCAGTTACCAAGAACAGCTCTGGATTCTGTGCCAAGACCTCCTCTGTAGAGACTCAATATTCTTTCAGTGTTTAGACAAATCTGTTGGAAAACCTTGTTTACATTTTTCCCACAACACCATAGCTTCGCGTTGGGGCCATCCATTCCCATGGACCTAACCATGCTTTGGAGGTGATTTTTCTCTGCCTTTTTCTTACCTAACTCTAAAATAAAATTGTATCATTTGGTCTTATTCTTAATAGGATATGAAAGGTAACTCAAAGTCACAGATTCTACACTAGCAATCACTTTTATCCAGTCCAGAATTTAATACTTTGTATACTATATTTCTTTACTTGAAAAAAAGATTGTTCATAAAAAATGTAGTATTAATACATGTTTAAAAGCACAAAACTTTTCTTTTATTTGTTCTGGTACCATGTTTGTTACTGTACATCCATGTATCTTAAGTTATACCAGACATTAGCATTCAAATGTGTAAACAGTATGTTGGCATCACATTGCTTAAAATTACAGGTACATTCTAGGCTGCGTGTTATCTGCAGAATTTTAAAATATTGTTTATGGCTTAGTGTATGATTCTTATACTCAAAACAACAAAAAAATAATGGTGATGTAATGGCATTTTATCCTTCTTATTTAAAAATTACCAGTTATGCCTGTGGATTTGCTAAATGTTGAGAATAGGTTTAGTAATAAAAAATTACTTATCTTTCATTTTTATTGTAAGTTGAACAGGTCAGCCTGGTTGTGCCCCTATGCTGACACATCTTTTCATCGTAAACATACGCATTTTTAAATTGTTATTTGGAAAAGAATTACCTCTGGTCAACAGAAGAGGGAGCAATATTCCCTCCTTTCTGACATGAAATGCTGTGGGTTGTTTTCTCACTTTCCCCTAAACATAAGCCTCTTCTGTCATAATCTCTGCTGTTGCTTCCCCCCCCCTTCTTTTCTATTTTTTTTTTGAGGGACAGTGGAGGAGGGGTGCCTAGTGGTGGCAGAAGGAGGACCACCCAGTTCGATCAAGGAATCAGAGGTTAAATTCTTTCTGGTTTGTTTCTATCTCTCAGGATATAGTTTTATGTTGGAAATCTTTGTCTTCTACTGTATATTTTTTCCTTGTAACAATTCTTACGGGAATAAAATCCACTGCACCGCTTTACAAGGTAGCTGTGAGATTGTGCAAGCCGTGGAAGAGAATGCAAGCATTTTCCAGCCTGCCCTGAGAGAGACTCCCTGCCATTGCTCTCAGTCTGAGCTGAGTAGGAGCCGCGCACATCTGAATAACAGAGTCTTTTCTGCCTGGCGCAATCCTGGATTGTTACAGTCTAGAGGCCGGCCATCCTGTCACCGGCACAAATTGATTTAACCATCAATTGCTGTGGTCATTAAAGCTGCTAAAAGTCCCCGCCAAACTGATGAATTGCAGCTGAATGTGAAATGAGTGTCTAAGTCTTTTTCCCACCACCTCATATCAAAGGCTATTGTATCCCTGCAAAGTAAAGGGTCGGAGGTTCGGGCTGCAGTTCAACAATGGGCTCTGTCAAAGGACAGAGCCCCATTCACACAGGCACTCCCAATTACAGTTTGCTTTCCATACCTTATTGTATGAAATTTGCATCCAACTAATACATTGAATTATTGGCATACTTTGGGTGTCAAAGGAGTCATTGAATGATTTGTCCTTGAAATACATGGAATCCAAAGCAGCTGCTGGATCTTATCTTGACAATGGAGCGATTCCCTGGTTTTCCAACGCCTTCAAATGGACTAATTTTTCTCTCAGCTCAGAGTTACCACTTGTGGAAATGATACACATTTTTTTTTCCACATTCAGTGAAGCCATTTCTGTAGTTTTTGAAAGGAGATGCAGAGGAGGAATGATATTGTTCCTCCTAAGAATGATATAATTAAATTTTTAAAAGATTTGGTATAACCTCCTTGGGGACAATAGTTTGGTTATTATTCGTTTTTTTCTTAAACAGTGAGAGTAAAAAGATGCAATGTAAAATTAAAATCCTTTATAGACATATATTTAAATGCCCAGGAGAACTTTTGTTGATTCTTTTAGAAAAAGTACAGGTGGAGAGTTTTTCAGATTTTACGGCTGAGCTCCCCTAAGGGTTATGAACCTACCACACAATGCACATGGACACGCATGGATGTCGCTGTAATACTAACCTAATTTAACTGATAACTGAGCTTGGGGACATGAAGGATCACTAAAATTCAATCCTTCCAGTTCTGATACTGCAATGGCAGCAGGGAATTTGAGAAAACACTGAGTTTTACAGCCACAGTAATTCAGTTTCCTCAGTGTTGAATTTGTTTCCTCCCAGAAGATGCTCACCGGAAGAGCATTTGCTTCCATCTCCGTCTTGACTTTAATGTGTCACATAATTTGATTTACACGTGTGCTTGCCTATGCAATCTGAGCAAGCACACTGGAGGGTTACTTTCCTCCTTAATGTTTAGGTTATTATTTAGGGACTGGGTGAAGAGATCTTATTTTTAATTCCATGGTTTTGTTTGTTTCCCCCTTTCTTCTGTTTTCTTTCCAAGCGTCATGCAATGTGACTTTAGTGTTTCTGTAATGCGCTTAGAGGAAGCTCTGTAAGAGAAACATGTTTTGGGACATCAGAGGAGGACAACATCACATCTAGTCCTAGCAACCATGTGCTGCTTATTTTCCTTCCCTGATTCATCCTGCCAGGAAGTATTATCAGCTGAGCTAAGAACAGATGTGGAAAACAAAATAATGATGATAATAATAATAATAGTAATAATAATAATAAAACAAATGAAGCTGATTTGATGCTGTAGCAGGAGTCACATGGACAGGATGGAAGAAAGACAGCAAAGCAGTGGCCACCACAGTACCACAGAGAACAGAGGACAAAGAGGACGCTTTCCTTCAAGAGTCACTGCACAGGTCATGGGTTCAGGCCACACACCTATTAATAATGAACTAGCAGACAGATCTAGGTTCATGTTTCCCTAGATTCTATTTACCATAGACGCCGAGTCTCCTGCAACTGTGTGAGCAAATCTATCAGCAGGAACTGCTACATTGGCCCTAAGTTCCAAATGACCCTTGAAGGTCATTTGATTTTTGTCTCTAAGGATCTCTTGTTTCTCCTCCACCCAAAACAGGGGCTTGGGGAGCATATGGTCCCCTAATATTGAGAACCCTGCCCCCCATAACCTGGCCCTTAATTGCTAAGGCATTGTAACCAGGTGGGGAAGGCATTTCACCACCCAATGAACTACAGTGTATTGGAGATGGAACTTGATGCCAAGATCAATTCTTTAAATATTTTTTTAAGAAAAAGCAACATCAGAAACATTATATTAATTTGTGAGATGACTCAATAGTAACACAACCCTGTAAATTCTTCTAAATTTGCTTCTGATTATTTACTCTGAACCAATAGTTTAGAATTATTTTCTGACATAGTGTAGTAGCAAAATTTCAGCATTTATCATGATTATTAATTTTTGTCTTGATTTACTTCAATGTCCTTGAATGGAAAAGAAAAGTCTTTTTCTAGATGTTTAATAAATGACAAAGTTGCTAAAGCATATATAAAAGTTTACCCTGGAACATAATCTTACTGAAAATTTACAGTAAATGAGTGGAACCATAGGGTATATTAGTTTTTAAACTTCCTAACCAGCTTAAATATTAGATTAAATTTTAATTATTAGTAGGAAATCATTGTAAAAGTTACTATATAATTAATTACAATTTTATTGAATATATATTTCAGATATTTTGGTGAGAATTTTAGCATTATTTATTTCAATCATACTCAAGAGAACAGTTAAACCTTCCTGCTTTGTTTTCTAAAATTAAAATATATATAATTTGTGCTTTGGGAAATATGCATGTAGTGAATGAATACAGTCCCACAATACTATTATCATGATGTGTAAGATACAAATATTTATATTCACTTTACAGTTGAGGGAAACTGAGAATTAGAGCCTACGAATGGGCGCTGGAAAGATGGGCCAGGGGTCAAGATCACTAACTCTTCAGTCATGAGTCCAGAGTTCAGATTCCAGCAGCATCCGGTAGCAAGACAGGAGTCTATTGTGTGCCTATAATCCCAACACCTAGGAAGAAGAGACTGGGATCACTGGGACTGACAGGCTGCCAGCCTAGCTGAGAAAATGCTAGGTTCAGGGAGAGTCCCCATCTCAAAGGTAGAGAGTGACAGAGGAGGACACCCAAACATGTGCACACACCACAGACTCATGACACATTCTCACATGCAAATAGATACAAATAAATTCTAGTTTTAAATAATGTACTAATGGCAAATGATGAGAAAGTGTTGACTAGAACTTTGGTTATGTATATGGAAAGTTTATTCATTATATTACAATATTATGTAAATAATAAAGGTTGAAGATATGACACAGGTAATCCTTAATTTTTCTGAAAAAAAATGTTGAACTCTTCAGGTTATATCTTTTGTTTAAACTTTTATTCTCAAATTATAGTCTATTGGATCTCTATGTTCTGGTACATTTTCTCACAGAATTAGAATTCATTATATTATATATTGCATTACTTTATTTATATACCATAGTGTATATTAAAGCATTTTAATGCTCTTTAAAGTTCTGTTTCAATGTTTGAGAATTTCAATTTTAAATGTTAATGTTAAAATGTTGATTTTGTTTTTATTTCATTCATAATATTATTTATTCACTTATTATTTACCAGTGTTAGACACCAAATATAGGTCCTTATATATGCTAGGTAAACAGTCTATCACTGAAACCCACACTAGCCCTTGAAAACATCCTTTAGGTTTCGAATCTTTCTTTCTTTCTTTCTTTCTTTTTTTCTTTTTTTTTTTTTTTTTGGTTTTTTGAGACAGGGTTTCTCTGTATCTTTGGAGCCTGTCCTGGAACTAGCTCTGTAGACCAGTCTGGTCTCGAACTCAAAGAGATCCGCCTGCCTCTGCCTCCCGAGTGCTGGGATTAAAGGCGTGCGCCACCATCGATCCCTGGCTTCTTGAGAACCTTTCTATTTGTCATTTAAAAGTGGGTTGCTTATCTTATAACATTGTGGTATTTTGTAACTGCTTTTTTCCCCCAGTAATTTATATTCTAACCCTGTTGTCTAAGAACAGACAGAGTATGCCTTGCATTATTTTCAGTTTGTTCGGGTACATTCTCTGGCTTTCCAGGTGGTCTCTTGGTCACTGTTCCTGGTGAGTTTGACAAGACTGTGTTTGTGCTCATTATGGTGGGCTCATGAGTGGGTAACTGGCCACTGGAGCCTGGTGGGCTCTTGAGTGGGTAACTGGCCACTGGAGCCTGGTGGGCTCTTGAGTGGGTAACTGGTCATTGGATCCTGGTGGGCTCATGGGTGGGGGCCACTGGAGAGCATAACTCTCCCTCTCCTGGGATCTTTTTTTCTTTGTGTTTAAAGTGAATGTTCTTGTGACAATATCAGTTTGGCATTGTTTGATTTTCTGGGAAAAGCCTTCCCATAGCTCAGGCTAGCTTCAGACTGACAGCAAGCTTCCTCCTTCAGCTTCCCAAGTCCTGTGATCACAGGCATGTGCTGCCACCATTCGCTTGGACCTTGTTTCTTGATGCACTCCGATGACGACTTCCTTCTCTTCCTCCTGCTTCTTCTATCTCAGTGGCTCTCAGCCTTCCTAATGCTGTGACCCTTTAATACAGTTCCTCAGGTTGTGGTGACCCCCAACCATAAAATTATCTCATTCCTATTTCATAACTATAATTTGGTACTTTTATGGATCCTAATGTAAATATTTAGAATGCAGGCTATCCGATATGTGACCCCTGTGGGGTCCCCAACCAATAGGTTGAGTTTTAGCTTGAAGAGCATTTTACTAGAGTTGAAAAGAAAAACACCGCAGGACAGACAAGCTGTGACTCTCAGCAGCTACCCAAAGGAGAATGGAAGAGAGATGGAAAAAAAGCCATGCCACTGTCATGGAAGTTAACCACTTGATGTCAGGCAGCCACATAGAGAGGAGAAGCATTCAGGGAAAGTATGCATACCATAGTGTTGTGGAAGTCCAAAATATTAGGGGAAGCATGCTTAGAAGAGATACAGAAGACAAGGAAAAGTTACGCTTTTCTGAGTAATTCAGCAAAGCGGCTGACCGAAAGCAGCATGTTTATGGCTCTCGGAGACCATGCTAGGAGTTGAGAATTATGGGAAGGAAAACAGATTGTATCGTTCAGAGGATAAGTATTCTGTGTATCTCTTTAGCATAGCTTAAGGTGAGCCTGGTTCCTAGGGGTGGTCTATGCCAGGTGACTGACCTGGTCCCAGTGGAATGTCCGGTCTCCACTCATCTCTTGACCAGAAAGTCTTCACTTAATTGTACTTTTTGGCTAATATTACAGAACTCTCCACACTTTGAAGAGGTAACCATAAAATCATTTAGGATTTGTAGCAAAGATCAAAGCCCCCAAATACTCTTGGCCTCTTTGACCTTTGGCAAGGAGCAGATACCTATAGGCCTAGGGACACTTCTGGCTTTTAGCCAAGAAAGAAGCCTGCTAATTTTCCTTGGGATCTTGTTACCCTAAGCTGCCTAGGCAGGTTTTTTTCCCTCCTATTCTTCCCATCACCCTTTCTGGAGAGGTAACCCTAACTGCCATTAGGGAATTGCAGTGATGAATGACCTGGCTTCTTCAAGCTGAATGGGAGGTCAAATGGGGAAGTCAAGGTACCCCTACAGTGGTGCTAATCGAAAGGACCCCCAAAGTGCATGGGTGCTTTTATTCGTGTATCTGCTGGGAGGAGGGAGGAAAGGGAGCTCTTGCGTAGCTCTGAGGAAGGCAGGTGAGGGAGAAGCAATAGCCCGATTATTAGTATTGTAAGCCCTAGGAGGGAAAGCCAGAGAAAAGTGTATATTAAATATATTTAAATCCAAGTCTATTAAAATCTCGTGATGGAATCACAGAAACTTCTCCACTGGGCTCCTCAGTTTTCCTTTGGCCTCCAAGGATAAACCCAGCATATGAGTCCAGACACTTTGATCTCTGTGGGAGAGCTGAATCACCATGTGAGGTCTTTCCCAGATGCTTTCTGGAGATGGAGAGAGAGAGAGGCGAAATTTAGTTTAAAGGATAGTGGGGTTTTCTCCCTTGCTACAAGCAGGCATTGCAGTGTTGAACTGAGGCTACAGCTGAAGTCTTATATTTGGGCAACATTTTTCTTTATCAAGAAGAGAATCATTAGTTAAAAAATACATAACTACATGTATAAATAACATTGCTTTAGGTCTAATGTTTAAGAAATGTGATCCCTAGGATTGTGAAAGAAACATACCAATCATATTAAACTTCGGTAACACTTTCCCATTGGGTACATAAGACCACTGAAACAACCAGAGTTATTTATTAATCTGTTTCTTCTTCTTCTTCTTCTTCTTCTTCTTCTTCTTCTTCTTCTTCTTCTTCTTCTTCTTCTTCTTCTTCTTCTTCTTCTTCTTCTTCTTCTTCTTCTTCTCCTTCTCCTCCTCCTCCTCCTCCTCCTCCTCCTCCTCCTCCTCCTCCTCCTCCTCCTCCTCCTTCTCCTCCTTCTTTCTTATTTTTTTTTTTTAATATCAAGACCAGGTCAAAATCTAGTCCTCAGGGGAATCACTTGAGCTTTGGAGGACACCCTAATCCCTTTAGACTTTTTTCTTTTTTCCTCTTTTCTTTTCATCAGTTGTTCTTTCTTTGGAGAATAAGTCTCAGACTTGTTTTACAATGGCTTTTTTTTGAAGCATTAAGAAAAAAATCCTTCATGTTGACCCTCTTCTCTATGGACTGGTCACTGGTCTACTCTCTATGATCTCCTTGAACAAGAAGGTACTAGAAAAACAGTGTATTCTTCACAGTTGACAATGCATTTTCAGAAATGGATAACAATATTTGTTTATGCTTTTGGCTTTTTTGTTTTTTTTAAAGACAGGGTTCTTCTGTATAGCTCTGGTTGTCCTATAACTCACTATTTAGACCAGCATAGCCTCAAACTCACAGAGATTTGTGTGCCTCTACCTACTGAGTGCTGGGATTCAGGTGTGCACCACCACCTGGCTGGTGACCATGTTTTTTAATGTGTAATTTTTACATTGATTTTCAGAACACTTGATATAGATTGATATTTACCATATTGGTTGCTTATGACTTTTTGTCATTCTTGTCCTTTTGCTCTGTCACTAAGCACTTTATATAATTCCATTTTTTAAAAATTTTTTTGGTGTTTATCTTAGAGTTTGTAGTATATGTTTCCAGTGAATCTAAGCTGCTTTCATATCACAGGAAACCATTTCGTGAATATTACAAGTACTTTATAGTAATAAAACCATTCTAATTCCTTTCTTCTGTCCTTGGCGTCAATGCTACTGTTTGTTTTACTTATACTTAAATACACATATGCATCTACATTTATGCTAGCTAGTTTTTGTCAACTTGACACAAACAGTAGACACCTGGGAAGAGGGAACCTCAACCGAGGAATTGCCGCTATTATATTTGCCTGTGGGCATGTCCTAGGAGCATTTTACTGATCAATGATTTATATGGGAGGGCTCAGACCAGTATGAGTGGTGCCATCCCTGAACAGGTGGTCCTGCATGTATATAAGAGAGCAAGCTAAGGATTCATAGAGTGCTAGCCAGTAAGCAGAGTCCCTCCATGGTCTCTGCTTTAGTTCCTGTTATAGGATCTGCCTTGAATTTATGCGTTGTGATGACATGATGATGAATATTTGTAATCTATATGATAAATAAACCCTCTTCCTGCCATATTGATTTTGAACACTTTTTTTATCAAAATAATAGAGGAACAAACTAGGACCGAAATTGGTACCAGAAATGTAAGGGCATTTCTGTGATGAAACTGACCATGTTGTTTTGAGGAGTACTGTAGAAGATTTTAAAGCATTGGATGGAAAGGTCATTGAATATTCAGAGCTTAATGAGTGGCTATTAGTTGTAGGAGCTTGGATGATAAGAATGCTGATGGAATTGCAGATAATGGATGCCTGGCTTATGAAATTTCAGAAGAAAGTTTGAGGGTCCTTCAAAGACTCCATAGAGGCTGCTGAATTATGAAACTGGAGAAGTGGACATGTATTTCTATGCTTTACCACAACAATTGATGCTGGTTAGTTGGGGCTGAAAAATCAACTGTGATTAATGGGACCAGCATTATTGAGGTGAAATATTCTGAGATGTGTTTCCCCAGGATCAACACATAGAAGCTGTGCTCCAAAGGTGAGCCATGTTGCATCTCAAACTGTCAGCTGAACTTGGTAAGTGTGTCAGTGTTTCCCAGGTGGTACTGGCTTTGATGACATGAAAGCTGCAGGATTGACGGGGTCATAGAGAGAAGCTGAGACTTGTCACCGTGAGAGGAGGCCAGAGCAGGCCACTGGTGAAGGTGCATCTAAACTGAAATATAGCCCCCAACCAAGTCTAAAGGGATCATGTAGAGAACCTTGGGTCTGCGGTCCCTGCAGAGAATGCAGGAGCTCATGGATAGAGGTGAAACCCCAACTTCTGGGGTGGCGCGACGAACCCCAGTATACTGGAGATTCCAGGACCATTGTAAGTCTTCCAGAGAAGAAGGGAGACATTTTTACTACTGATTAAATTCCTTATTCATAATTCTGCTCATGTGTTATATTTCTTTCTGATTCACTGTTCTGAGAGTACATGTTTTAGGGATTTACCCAACTCTCCTAGGCAATCCAACTCATTGGTGTGTAGTTAGTTGCTCATAAGATTCCTTGGGATGTCTATGTTTACGTGGCATTGTTTCTAGTCTCATTTTAATAATTTAAATCAGCTTTTTCTTTATTAGGCCCACTGATGTTTTGTAAATTTTGTTCTTTTTTTTTTTTTAACAAAGTGGCTATGTTGTTTGGGGGTGGAGTGATTGGCATGTTAACACTTGGTGATTCTTCAGGAGTGCACATTTTTATTTTATTTTTATTTTATTTATTTATTAAAGATTTCTGCCTCCTCCCCACCACCGCCTCCCATTTCCCTCCCCCTCCCCCAGTTAAGTCCCCCCTCCTCAGCCAGAAAAGCAATCAGGGTTCCCTGTCCTGTGGGAAGTCCAAGGAACCCCCACCTCCATCCAGGTCTAGCAAGTTGAGCATCCAAACTGCCTAAGCTCCCACAAAGCCAGTGCGTGCAGTAGGATCAGAAACCCATTGCCATTGTTCTTGAGTTCTCAGTAGTCCTCATTGTCCGCTATGTTCAGAGAGTCCGGTTTTATCCCAGGCTTTTCCAGACCCAGGCCAGCTGGCCTTGGTGAGTTCCCAGTAGAACATCTTCATTGTCTCAGTGTGGGGAGGAGTGCACATTTTTGAACATATTTGTGCCTCAGGGATTGTCCATTTTAATTGGTCAGCTTAGAAGGTTTATGGTGTGTGTGTGTGTGTGTGTGTGTGTGTGTGTGTGTATGTTTGTATGTGTGTGTGAGTGCAGATACATATGTTTGTTTGTGTGTATGTGTGTTTGCACATTTGGGATATGAGTGTAGGAAGTATAGGTATGCACATATAACAGCCTGCATATGGAGATCAGAGGACAACCTTCATTGTGGGTTCTCATCAGAGATGGGTTTAGTCTCTGAGTGTTCCATGCTGGCTCCAAAGCATCCTGGGATCCCTGATGTCCACCTCCCACTAAGACTACAGAAGAGTGAGTACTATCACTCCTGGCCTTATGTGCGTTCTGGGGATTTGAACTCAGCCGTCATACTTGCTCAATATTTGATTTACCCACTGAGACATCTCCCTAGTCTTTATCTGATCTATATCTCAATAATGCAAATTAAGTTTTAGAAATGTTCAAAGTTTGGTTTTGAAAACAGTGAAGAATCTGCTCAACTTAATTTCAGTACAAAAAGAAGCAGAACCACGGGCGTTAGTCATTTTTCCTTAGCCTCAGTGTTCCGTGTTAGGGACTGTTTGGATGGTTTGTCCACGTGAGTAATTAATTAAAAAGAATGCTTATGTGTGTGCAGGTATATGCATCCCAGTAGAAGCACAGTTGTGGATCAATCATTGGAGTTGAGGCTAAAGTGAGAGTTCACTGTCTCTGGGTTAGTCATAACTAATTGTTCCTCAAATGAAGTGCGCAGTTTTGCTTCGTAAGCATATTAAAGCAATATGTCAACATCTACTCCTTATGCTGATCCTTAACTCTGAATGAGCAAAGGAACTGGACAGTCATTCAGGATAATCATTGTGGCTTAATCATACAAAATCTCCTTCAACCTGTCCAGTAAGAAGTCCTGTTGCCAGAAGGCAATGAACACAAGCTAAGGTCTAAAAGGAGAGAGACACTTAAGGGAGTCAAATCAGGCCTCTAGTGAAATTTGATGGAAGCCCAGGAACAAGGCAAACTGAGTTCCTGAAGACAGGGTTTCACTGCAGAGATGTGGGGGTGCTAATGGTAACTGTACTAGGGGATGGCAAGGAGACAAGTGTGCCTGCAGAAGTAGGAAACAGAGGGAGCCACAGCAGTGGGGTCCTGAGGGGGACTGGGGTCTGGATACATGGGGCTTTGCTGGAATTTTGTCTTTTTCTCTGTAGGTGTTGGGATGCATTGAAAGCATCACTTTGGTGACTGTTCAAAAGAAAGAAGCAGTGAGGGCAAGAAAGAAGTGCGTAAGAGAGGTATAGCAATAGCGTGAGATGCTGTCTTAGATTAGGGTGGTACGCTGGAGTTGAGAACAAATGCTTATTTTCTAAGTTTGTGTTGAAGGTAGAACTGATAGAATTTGCTCATGGATTGTGATGACTCTTGGGTGAGAGAACAGAAATTAAAGTTAATATAAGTTTTTAAAATGGGAGCGACTGTAAAAAGAAAGATGTTATTTGCTATGGTTAAGGAGACTATGGAGTAGCAAATTTGCTGTGGGCAAGGGATGAAGGGTCTCCTTTTGATTAACAAGTTTAAAGTTCCCATTTGATATCTCAGCAGAAATATTGAAGAGGCATTTGCATTAAGGTTGGAAGATGGCAGAATAGATGTAGAAATTAATAACCCAGGAAAGCTTAATGGCATTACTCTTCATTCTTAATAAGAAGAGATTATTTATACTTAGACTCACACCGGGTGATGGGGTAGTAGGAAATTATGAGAGCCTCCCTCCTTCCTTCCCTCCCTTCTTCCCTCCCTCCTTTCTTCCCTCCTTCTCTCTCTCCCTCCCTCCTTTCCCTTCCTTCCCTTTTTCCCCTTCTCTTCTCTTCTCTTCTCTTCTCTTCTCTTCTCTTCTCTTCTCTTCTCTTCTCTTCTCTTCTCTTCCCTTCCCTTCCCTTCCCTTCCCTTCCCTTCCCTTCCCTTCCCTTCCCTTCTCTTCGCTTTCCTTCCCTTCCCTTTTTCCCCTTCTCTTCTCTTCCCTTCCCTTTTCTTCTTCTGGTAAAGAAGGTGATATAGTAACATAAGCTTCAGGGGACTTGAAGGAAAGAGGGTTAACCGAGAAACCAAAGGAGCTACAGTAACAAAACCAGCTAAGTTCAAGGTCATGAATTCAGTATGGAGTCCTCATATTTTTTAGTTTGGCAATGCTGAGATGTGTGAATAAAAGCCAAAAAAAAGAGGTGGGAAAATTGACTTCACTAGTTTTGAGCTTTTGACAGATGAGAGGAAAGTCCAAGGAGCTTGGGGAATATGGGGGATGAGAGGTAACTTTAATGAAGAGTCAAACAACTTACACAGAATAAAGAAGAATTAGATGCCAAAGGAGCAATGGGGTAGACAGAGATGGAAAAATACAATTTCATGAAAATTTGCTGTATAGGAAGATTAGTCACACTTGTTTCTAAAGCTATAAGTGGCTTTGGAATGAAGACACTCCCAACTTAATATTAAGGCTTCTGTAGTGGAAATATGACTTGGTCACCTGTCTAATGGTTTCCAAAGATGCCATGGACGCAGGTATTAATATTCCTGGCTATCAGGTCCATTCCCTTACACCTACATTTCTAAATCCAAAAGAATGAAATTCATTAAAAATAATGTTTTGCTTTTAAAATTATCTGGAAGCAGAATATGACCTTATTTTAAATTAACTGCTGAGAAGGTGCTTATAATTCATATAATTTTGACTTGCTGCAAATAATATCATATATCTCTGTTGAAGTCTTAGCTTGTACACTGCTGGGAAATATGGCCACAGTGCTTTACAGCCTTTAGTAGGTATGCCCTGCTCCTCCTTCACACCCTAAAGTGAAGAAACCTCAATTTCACAACACACAGGTTTGGGTGGGAAATTATAATTTGTAGTTGTATTCTATCAGAAAGAAAACTGATACTTGGAGATGCAATTGGCCCAAGGCCACCAATGGGGCCGGGTTTGAACCTGATTCAGAGCTGATTCAGTGAACACTGGACTTGAACCTCTCTGAGACAGTATATTGGTTGGATGCAGACTTGTATATACAACCACTTAACACTCACCATACAACCAACAGCTACATTGCAGGAGAAAGAGAACTTTGTGTTTGCCAGAACCCTCTGAGAACTTGTAGTTCTCTGTTGGTATATCCTCAAAAGACATGGATACACAGTTATGGAAGGAATGTCTTCTGTTCTTACCAGGAGGATGTATAAGATACATTACAGTTGTAGGGAAAGAATGCTTTGTGTGTTTGTGTGTGTGTGTGCGTGTGTGTGTGTGAGTGAGAGAGAGAGAGAGAGAGAGAGAGAGAGAGAGAGAGAGAGAGAGAGAGAGAGAGAAGAAAATCAGAAGCAAAGTCCCTCTTGATAAATGAGCTGATATATGCAGCAGGCACCTGCTGTCACCATGGTTACAGAACCGAGTGATGGTGCACATGAATCCTATGAGTTCTGGATTAAAAGGGATTTCTTTTCTAAGCTCATTCTTTACACACCATAATGACTGCTGATAGTACATGGCACCAAATAGTGTAGTCATCACTTTCTGTGCGTTATTTCAACAAATGCTTAAAAGAACCTCCTGAGGAAGGAACGTTTATTATCCTTCTCTTATGGGTAAGAACATCAAAGATGAGAAGACAAATTCTCAGTGCTGGATAAACTGAAAGACAGACTTCTAATCTGTGCTGCACACCTGAAGGTGGTGGGTGAGGATCCCTCGGCACCCTGCTTCCTGAAGGTGAATGATGACAGCGAGAACAGCAATGAATATCCTTTACAAACTTGCTGTGAGCCACACGCTATGTCATCTTGTCGCTGTGATAATCCAGAAATGATGCTAACCCAGAGAACTAAAATTTATCTCATTGCATTGTTTGCCAGTGGCTATGTTGCTACTACTTATTCATTCTGTTCCCAAGACAAAGCAGCGAAGAATGAGAAGGCAGAGCTTCGGTGGGTGTTTATCATCCTGTTAAATTCTGCAGGAGAAATTTTAATTATCGGGGCAAAGATTTTATAATGAGGTTGGGACAGAGGCAGTGAGAATTATGATTGTTCACTTTTTAGTTTGCATTTGCTGTCCTATTAGGCTTTCTTACCAACTCTGTTGAGTTCTTTTTCTTTTGCTTATTTTCTTGGATAAGATAAGGCACAAGAGAATAAGAGATGATGGGTTTGCTCAGTAAATATTTTGTCATACTTTGAATAATTACAAAGCAATATTTATTTATCATGCATGTATTTATCCCCCAAAGAAACCAATGTTACCTTGTGCTACCTCTACTTAAATGGAAGAATTAGAGGATCTGTTTTTCTCTCTCTGTGAAATTTGTGTTTGTGGAGCAAGTATTGGGTGTATCAAAACAGGCTCAAAGAACAGAAGAGCAGACACTTGGGGATAGTAGGATTTCTGAGTGACTTCGTAAAATTAGTTATGTAAAGGTTGACGCCTGAGTTCATATGGAACAATTTCCCCTACCTCCTGGGATCTAAAGTAGGAGAGTCCACCTAATGATATGACTTCTGTGCTGGTCATGACTGGCTGTTACTTTTGTTTCTCAATGTTATGATGACAACCATGAGGTTCCACATGGTGGGAGAGGGTAAGGATAAGGATTGGCCTTTCTCTCTTGCTCTGCACTGGCACTGTTGGGGTAAAGTGAAATTTCTCTTCTGTCCTCTGAAGCTTTTCTAGATTATAGTGATTTAGAAATATAAGCAAAAAAGCACAAAATTTATTAACACACAGAAAAAGGAAAACCACAATATGGAGGAAATTTATAGTGATGTGATTACCCATCTATTTGCCATTCTGTAGAAACCTATATGCCCCTCTTCAGACTTGGTAGGGTGAGAGTGGGAATTGTCAAGCATTTAATGGCTTCTATGATAACTCCCAGAATGTCTTGGAGACATTCTTTTTGGAACTTGAATGAGCCTCAGGGACAGACATTAATATGGAATTGAATATCCTGCCATCCTCATTATATTCTTCAGTCTTCTTTTCTGAGATAGGTAGTGGGGCTTGAGGGTTGGGACGGAGAGCCATGATGTTTTTCATGTAGTTTGCTCTGAGCATAGAAAAGGAAATTGCAGATTTCCTCCTTACTCTTTTTTTTTTTTTTGTGGTTTTTCTGGACCTGCCAGGAAGCTCAACAGCAGGAGTTGGGCTTCTTTTTTTAAAATTTATTTATTTATTAAGGATTTCTGCCTCCTCCCTGCCACAGCCTCCCATTTCCCTCCCCCTCCCCCGATTAAGTCCCTCTCCCTCATCAGCTCGAAGAGCAATCAGGGTTCCCTGACCTGTGGGAAGTCCAAGGACCGCCCACCTCCATCCAGGTTTAGTAAGGTGAGCATCCAAACTGCCTAGGCTCCCCCAAAGCCAGTACGCGCAGTAGGATCAAAAACCCATTGCCATTGTTCTTGAGTTCTCTCAGCAGTAAAAAGCAAGGACTTCTTGAATTTTGTGTACAAATGGATGGAAATAGAAAACACTATCCTGAGTGAGGTAAGCCAGACCCAAAAAGAGGAACACGGGATGTACTCACTCATATTTGGTTTCTAGCCATAAATAAAGAACATTGAGCTTATAATTCGCGATCCTAGAGAAGCTAAATAAGAAGGTGAATCCAAAGACAAACATGTAGGTATCCTCCTGAATATTAACCTTCATCAGGCGATGAAAGGAGACAGAGACAGAGACCCACATTGGAGCACCGGACAGAAATCTCAAGGTCCAAATCAGGAGCAGAAGGAGAGGGAGCATGAGCAAGGAACTCAGGACCGCGAGGGGTGCACTCACACACTGAGACAATGCGGATGTCCTCCTTATTCTTGTGCTGAGAGGAACAAGAATGCTTTCAGAGCCTTTGGATCTATGTCAATTTGTTCAATGTGCTAAAAATGACCATATTGGGGGTTACTGCTTTCTGGTCCCCAATCATGTATAGGGATTCAGTGAGAGCTTAGGTACAAAGGATAGAACTTTTAATGCAACAATAGTTGAGCATACAAAAAGGGGAGTGTAACAGAGATGGACAAATGACTTAGTGTGGCCAATTTTAATTTGTGAATGGTCCTATCATAAGGGAATACCAAGAAACATGACAAGAAATAAGAGAAGGAGAAGAAAGAGAAGAGAAAGGAAGATCAAATGATCAGATGATGATGGTTTAGAGGCAATCTACCTTAAACATTATTTCATTGAGAAGAACCACAAGGTGTGGTGGTTTGAATGAGACTGTCCCCCGTAGGCTCATATATTTGAATGCTTGATCCTTATTTAGTGGAACTATTTAGAGATGATAAGAAGGTGTGGCCTGGAAGGAAGTGTGATACTGGGGATGCAGTTTGAGGTTTCAAAAGTTTAAGCCAGTACCAGTTGCTCTCTATGATGGCCTGCCTAAGGATCAGGGTGTAATCTCTCAGCCCTATGCCTGCCTGCCACCATGTTTCTTTCCATGATGATAATGGACTGTCCCTTTGAAATTTTAAGCAAGTCCTTAATGCAATGCTTTCTTTTGTAAGAGTTTCCTTAGTCATGGTGCCTCTTCTCAGCATTAGAACAATGACTTTGGCACAATAGCTACCCAAGCTTTCCCATTGCTGTGTGATTCAGACTCTACCTAAAGCTGGGTCAAATTTCTAAAGCTAAGGCCATACTCCTTCTAAGATTATGTTCAACTCACACACCATTTCAACATCCATAATTCTCAGGTCATTTGATCTTGTGACCTATTGGCTACAAATTTGGTGTTCTCACTACCTTTTCAGATAGCTTGCCAGAATGATTCTCAGAACTTGGATGAATAGTATCTGTTATGAGTGTAGTATTTTTTTCTTAAGACACAAAGCAGGATAAGTCAAAAGAAAAGACTCAAAGATGTCAGTGATTTTTGGGTGCTAAGACGATCACCAGACTATGTGTTTAAAGGTGCAATTTGGTTTCACAGAGCTAAATTGCTCTGTCCTATCAGGCACATTAAAACGAGGGGTATTGCTGATGCTTTTGAACAGCCAATTAAAAGGCGTGAATGAAAGAAAAGATATGAAATGTTGAAAAAAGTGACATTTTATCTAATTAGAAAAATATGCAAGCATTCCATTTTCCCCTTAATAATAGTTCTAGGCCTAAATTTGCAATGGGCATTTTACAATTTACAAGCAGGTGCCAGATGCTGGAGGTGCCTCTGTGGTCCTTGGCCTCCTGGGCATGGGAAGATGAGCACCTTCTTTCTAAAGGTGCTTGCTCCTCTTGTTGAGGCAGGCATATTATATCTGAAGGAAAGGGACTGTGTTTAGCTGGGAAAGAGCAAAAACAGCTGATGCTGGGAATGTTAGCCTTCCTGGAAAAAAGCAGATGCACACCAGATAAGGAGCACATCTACACTTATAAAAGACTGAATGGAACCAGGGGTGTTTGAATGGAAGTTAAAAAAGGGGATTACATGCATATTGCTGGATGCTATAAGACTGCTAACTACTAAAACCATTACCCTGGTTATAAGGCAAAAATCCCCGAATGCCGGATGAAAATTGAAAGAAGGAATTAGGTTAGGAAGAGGGTAGACAGTGTGTGATTGGGTTTATAATGACTTTATTTAAATAGCTTTATGTCTTCTTCTGTTTAAGAGTTCTTAACTATACTTATAAATGAAAACAGAATTGCATTTTTATAGATTGGAAGTTAATGCATGCTGTTTTGTATCATTCAGAAAACTTAATACAGGAGAAACTGTAAGAACAAACTGCTTTTTCTGGTGGATTAAAAGTTGTTGCCAAAATCTTATGCATCACCGTGCATGTTTAGACATGAGGGTTCATATTTACATTTTAATACTTTTACTTGAGAGATCCTGCATTTTCACTGGTTTCTACAGGCATAGCTGTGAGCCTCTGTCGCAAGACCTTTTTTTCTCCTCACCGCTATCCAATAATGGTTTTTAGAAAAGGTTATTTTCATTTATTTTAAAATTAGTATACAAAGTGATAGAATTTGTTATTGTGTTTTGTCCATACTTTGTTTCTCTTGGCTCATAAATGCTAATTTTAAAACGGTCTAGTTTGGTAACTCTCACCATCGTACTCTTGATCCAATGACATTGTCTGGAACTCAAGTCTACTCTCTGCTTTAAGAATAATATCCTTATTAGCCAGAGTCTTTTCTTTTGTCAGGAACATGGGGCATAATGCCCTTTTACTTCATATTGCTAAAATGTCTGAAAACAGTTCCTGATTAGTTAGAATTTGCCACAGACAGCACTGTGAGTAAGAAAATCCGAGAAAACTCATGAAAGCTTGTATTTAATGAGAGTAAAATAAAGGGATTGTGAATATTCCTTAAATGCATTTGTATTTCTATGGTTTATATTTGCAAATATTTCAAAATAACTATGAATAAAAGGAAAATACTCTGAAAAACTTTGTGAATATAATCAACCATGAGGAAAACTGAAAAGAATCAATGATTTTTCAAAATTAGGGATTGATTAAATGGGAAAAAACAAAGACAGTCAATAGTTACTTGATTTCCCTCAATTTACCTATATTTGCATAGCCAATGCAATATTCTGGTCTAATTTCTGGTGAACATTGTTTTTCCAATAATAAATACACAATAGTATGTCTTTTGAAGGTTTTATAACGTGTACAATGTATTGTGACCATATTACCCCATTCATCTTCCTATCCCCTTTCTACTTTTTATAATCACATTCTTCACAACTAGGTCACCTCCTCCATTCATGTCCTTTTCCCCCTTTCTTATCTGTGAACCTTGTACAAGTAGCTAGAGCTGCTGTGTATTCTGGTTACAATGGCTGTGTCACAACCAGAAGACAGTGTTTCATAGCTTTTATCCCCATCTGCTGGCTTTTACACTCTTGCCTATTTTCCAGTTGTGTTCCTTGGGCTGTAGGGGAGGTTACATAGTTGAACTGCTTATGGCTGAGCACTCAAAAGTCAGTTTTCTCAGCATTTTGATCAGTTGTAAGCCATTAACTATCACCTAATACAAAATCAAGCCTGTTCTATGGGAAGGCTGAGAGCAGCACTATTTTAAGGGTATAACCATAAATACTTGAGGAACAGTTTGGCTATATGTACATGTAACATAGCATCAGTTGTAACTTTGTAACTAGGACCCGTGACTATACCAGCTATAGGTTTTAGTATGTATTCCTTCCCATAGAACAGGTCCAAATGTAATTAGGAAATGATTGATTATTCCCACCCTCCCCTACTATATAGTCATGCCACTATTCCACTAGTGGATATATCTTGGCTGGCAGTTTCATATCATAGCATGCAGGCTCTACAGTTTAGATAAGACCGTTGACAACTTTTCTCCCCTAGTAGTTTGCATATCACCTTCCAGAATTTTGAATGACAGCCAGTGAGGAGGAACCCTCCAGTTCAGGTCCAGTTTGATTTATCTTTGTCCTGAACCAAAGTGTATGGTATGGTGTGTTCAACCATAGGATTTTGCCATCTGTAACACGAATGGGGCCTGCTTGTTGGGGTTTCTGTCCCTCCTGTTACCCTACAGCTGGCAAGCCCCAAAGAAAATCACACAGAAATCTCTATAAGTTATAAAGGGGATTGGCCGATTAGCTCAGGATACTTATTAGCTCTTGTAGCTTATATTAACCCATTATTTTGATCTATATTTGCCATATGGCTTGGTACCTTTTTCAGATGGCAGGTCACATCCTGCTTCCTCAGTGATCTGTGCAGGACTGGGAGGAATCAACTTCCTCCTTCCCAGAATTTTCCTGTTCTCATTGCATCATTTCTACTTTCTGTCTGGGTTTTCTGCCTATACTTCCTGCCTGGCCAACCAGCTTTTATTTAAAACATGATTGACAGAATACAGACAATTCTCCCACACCACTTCCCCCTCTTTTTTTAAAAAAAAAAAACAAAGAAAAATATCCATAGTCCATTTTTTGGAAATGTGGCCATCTAGTTCTGGTGGGTGACCAAAAACATTAGCAATAGCTTCTGTTCTTTTGGGAACCTCTAGTAGCTCTCTGGTCAACAACTCATAGGAAGATACCGCATGTTTGGTATTGAAATTTTCATTTAGAAACTTGTGGCTGCTGCACATAATGGTGTGCACCATGAATCCCCACACTTAGGCAGAGGCAGCAGATTATTGAGTGTTTGAGGCCAGCCTGCTCTACATCGTGAGTTCCATGCCAGGCAGTGGCTACACTAGTGAGATTGTGTCTCAAAGAAGAAAAACAAACAAAAAAACAGCAACGTTTAGGATTAGCATTATCCATCAATGCAGAGTATTTATATTCAAATGGTTTTTAAACCATATTTTCAATTTAGCATGTAAAGTAACTGCTTTCCATATGGCTTTTCATATATCCTTAGGTTATCTTCCTGCAACTTTTCCCTTTACCCCACATCCCTGTTAGAACCTGACCCCTAGTAATCCTCCTCTCTACATTTATATGACATATATTTTACTGTCTACCCTAAGCCTGCCTTCACATGGCTCCGTTTTTCTTCCTGGTGTCTATATATACTTATTCTAAATTAAAAGCAGAAATCTAAAATTCAAAGCTAGAATCCACAAATGAGAGGGAACATATAGCCTTTGTCTTCTTGGCCTGGGTTATCTCACCCAGTATAATAAAACACAAATGGTGCAGTGTTCTAATTCTTGCATTTATAAACAATATTGTCCTGGGAAAGGTAACCTTGGCCCCAGAATAAATTCTCAGTTTGTATAAAGTCAATACTTAATACTTCAAATACATAAAAGTACTTCACACAATGGAATTACCCATGTCTATAAAACATATGGTAACTCAGACCACATTTTTTAGGTCAATATTTCCCTCAAGGGTGTGATATCCTGTACAAAACATCCACGGGGAAACAAACAATACTCAGTTGCAGATGGCCGTAAAGCATACATTGTCAACAGATTTATGGCTGTTTTATCAGCAAATCTTGTGTCAATGCAGTGTTCTTGAATATGTTGGATAAGATGACTTCTCCTTAGTTTAATGAGTGGCTGTCCTGCAGAGTGAAGCAGTGGGAGCAGTTTTAAGAACAGACATGTCACTAGGAAGCCAGTTGAAAATAACTGGTATGATGTTAATTTTTAATAATTAGTTTATTTACTTCTTTATTCATGTGTGTGTGTGTGTATACATGTGCATGCACTCAACAAGTGGCATGCTGTGAGTAGGGTGAGAGAAAAACTCGTGGAAGTCAGTTTTCTCCACTGTGTGGGTTCTGGGGATTTAACTTGTGTCATCCCGCTTTGTGATAGGTGGCTTTACCCACTGAATCGCCTCCCAAGTCCATGGCTGATATATTGTTATTCCTCGGAAAACTTTCCAAAGTTGTCCTGCATCCTTTATATACTATACAATTCTTGTGTGGTTTCCTATCAGGCCACAAGAGTGTTTTCACACATAAAAAAACACTTTTTTTTTTAAAATCTTTTTTTTATTGAGAAAATGAGAAAAAAAAACAAGTTTCCACCTCCTCCCAGCCTCCCATTTCCCTCCCCTTCCTCCCACCCTTCTCCCCCTCCCCCCACCACTCTCCCCCTCCCCCCACTCCTTTCCCCCTCCCTCTCCAGTCCAAAGAGCTGTCAGGGTTCCCTGCCCTGTGGTAAGTCCTAGGTCCTCCCCCCTCCGTCCATATCTAGGAAGGTGAACATCCAAACTGGGTAGGCTCCCACAAAGCCAGCACATTACGTAGGATCAAAACCCCTTGCCATTGTCCTTGGCGTCTCATCAGCTCTCATTGTTCGCAATGTTCAGAGAGTCCAGTTTTATCCCATTCTTTTTCAGTCACAGTCCAGCTGGCCTTGGTGAGCTCCCAATACATCAGCTCCGCTGTCTCAGTGGGTGGGTGCAACCCTCGTGGTCCTGACTTCTTTGCTCTTTTTCTCCCTCCTTCTGCTCCTCATTGGGACCTTGGGAGCTCAGTCCAGTGCTCCAGTGTGGGTCTCTGTCTCTATCTCCATCCATCACCAGATGAAGGTTCTATGATGATATGCAAGATATTTGTCAGTATTGCTATAGGATAGGGTCACCTCCTTAGCGATCAGGGAAATGCAAATCAAAACAACTTTGAGATATCATCTTACACCTGTCAGAATGGCTAAAATAAAAAACTCCAATGATAGCCTTTGCTGGAGAGGCTGTGGAGGAAGGGGTACCCTCATCCATTGCTGGTGGGAATGCAATCTTGTGCAACCACTTTGGAAATCAGTGTTTCGGTTTCTCAGGAAATTTGGGATCAACCTACCCCTGGACCCAGCAATACCACTCTTGGGAATATACCCAAGAGATGCCCTATCATATGACAAGAGCATTTGTTCAACTATGTTCATAGCAGTATTATTTGTAATAGCCAGAACCTGGAAACAACCTAGATGCCCTTCAATGGAAGAATGGATGAAGAAAGTGTGGAATATCTACACATTAGAGTACTATGCTGCGGTAAAAAACAATGACTTCTCGAATTTTGCATGCAAATGGATGGAAATAGAAAACACTATCCTGAGTGAGGTAACCCAGACCCAAAAAGATGAAAATGGGATGTACTCACTCATAATTGGTTTCTAGCCATAAATAAGGGACACGGAGCCTACAATTGGTGATCCTAAAGAAGCTAAGTAAGAAGGTGAACCAAAGGAAAAACATATAGTTATCCTCTTGGCTATGGGAAGTAGACAAAGTTGCCGGGGAGAAAATTGAGATCTTGGGGGTGGGGTGGGATGGGGGTAAGGGGAGATGGGGAGAGAAAAGGGAGAAGGGGAGGAAGGGGGGAACTTGGAGAAAAAGGAGGATTGGGATAAAGGAAGGTTGGATAGGGGAGCACGGAAGCACAATTCGTAGTTAAGGGAGCCACCTTAGGGTTGGCAAGAGATTTGAACCTAGAATGGCTCCCAGGTGCCCAAGCCGAGGTCCCCAGTTAATTCCTTGGGCAGCTGGGGATAGGGAACCTGAAATGACCCTATCCTATAGCAATAAAAAAACACTTTTATGTTATTACAAAGTTGCCCTACTCAGAAGGGAATGGATCTGAATGAATGCCATCTGCAACTCACTTGTCCCTAATTGTAAAAGGAAAGGGCAGCTAACAAACATACCACTGAGTCCCATCATGAATGCGATTGCACTGTAAAGCATAGTCACTTTACATCTGAGGCCGCACACTTACAGTCTGAGGATGGGGAGTATCTATGAGGGCATCTGTGTTGTCAGGATGCTCTCGCACTGCTCCTCCACTGGAGGCCTCTCTATGGCTGTGAGGTTTCTGTAAGAGACTTTTGTTTTAGTGACCATCCATTCCCTCACCTCCATTTTTTTTTTTTGCAGCATTTGTTCAACCAGAAATTTAAGCCTTGCCTGCATAGTAAAGAGGCTTGGGGGAATTCGATTCCTCCCTTGGCTTCGTGGGTGGACTAAACTGTTCAGAGACTGGTATTTTCCACACATTAGTAATTCAGAGAGTAATTCATTGGAAATTCAGAAAATACGTGTTTCTGAACCAAAAGTAAATACATAAACAAAAGAAGATACATAATCAAGCATGCTATTTAGCTTAGAAAGGAAGAGAAAGTATGAGGGGCTTCTTGGAAGTAGTTTTACATGGTTCTAAAAGAGAAAAGGAGCCTTCTTCTCCTTGGCACTCTAGATATAGCCCCTGAAACACCGTTTTTTCCCCTCTTGGAATTGACCAACACAGAGGAAAGTCCAGTTGATAGAACACAAAGAAATTGAGAGTTCATATAGCTAAACCAACTCTAAAACCTTTCTGCTCTCTACACTTCTGATTACTTGAGGCAACACATTCTCTACTCTTCAACCAGAATAGGCTTCGATAATATTTGTAAACAAAACTTTCTTATAAATTATAAAATTTTTCTTGTTACAATGACACATTCTCATTTAAGAGTATTCTTATAAAGAAATTGTATATAAAAGCTGCATTTTGTCTTCTTCAGAGGATACTGAAAAGAAGTTTAAAGAATTAATATACAGTTCTTGGTTGCTTTGCAATAGTGTGACACACCACTGTGTGAAGAAGGCGGTCTTCAATGTACAATGGGGGGGGGGCGGTCACTTACTCTTTTATTTTCCCTAATGACATGATCTGGAAAATCTGGCGTACCTGTTTGTCTTATCTTCCATAGAAAAGTTACAAAGAAGGTTTTTAGAATAGTTCCTGATGTACAGCAACACTCAAAAAAATGTTATTTTAGTATATGAATGAAGTATTGAAGTAATTAAAAGAAAGGATGGAAATTCTTTGTTAAAACAGAAAGAAAAAATTATTCTCAAAATTCTAGAATGGATGCCAAGAACAGACCTTTTATCTCTGAAGTTGTACAGAAAGAAAAAGAAAGACTGGTTTTGCCTTTATGCCACATGCTGCAAAGCTATGGCCAAAATATGTGGCAGGATTTAGTAATCCCCCTTAGTGATTTTCATATCAAAGGTTTTGTCTCATCCCAGATCATGCAGTCACATAACAGTTACTGAAGCAGAACATTATAATTGCCATATTTTATTATTTATTATGCAAGATTTACAAGGCTCATAACTACCATCGTTTAAAATGTCCTTAGGGATGTTGCAATATATCTCACACAAATTGGGACAGTATGTTTATTCTACAAATAAACAAATAATGTTTTACATGTTCTAGCACTGTGAAAGCTATCATAAGAGGAATGAAGTTTCCTGGTCAGTACCAGCTTGATTTATCTATGCTACGTGACCATAATATGTGATGTCTTCAGCAACAGGGCCTTACTATCAGGTTCTGGAGGGTAATCAAGAGAAATGGAAATAATCTGGAAGGTTTGGAGGTCTAATGGAACTTTAGTAGCCAACAACTCCAAAAAGGTCACCCATTCTGGGCACTGGGCTTTTTATCCACCAGCCTCTGGTGTCCAGTAGGGGCATTGCTTGTTGTCCATGGTAGCATTTCAGTGGTTTAAATATACAGATTTGCTTATATTTCAGATTGCTGCAGCAGCAAACAGTTCTTCATATGACTTTTTCACAAAGTCTTGTTTTTTAACCCTCCCTGAGGCCTCGCTTTTACCCAGCTCTGCAGCCCCCCATTTAACACTTGATGTGCCATTATTCATTCCCCTTTTTGCCTTTATATCACTATGATATCTTCTCTCTTTTGAAAGTTTCTCCCCATGGCTTCTTTTAAATTCTATGACCTCTGTGGGTGTTTCAAATGAGATACATATATGTAAAGATTCAAAGGTAAGATACGCAAGTGGAAGAACACACATGATTATGATGTTTGTCTTTTGGGTCTATGTTAATTATTCACAATGCTTATTCCTAGCTCAAGTCATTTAGCTTTGAATTTTAAAGCTTCATTTTCATTACTATTTCTTTGTAGTGTAACCTAAAATCTGGGGTGATGTTTTTCAGCAATGTTTTAAACAGCCAAGGCCTTTTGTGTTTCCATGTTGAAAGGAGCTGCTTGTTTGTCCTGGCTTCCCAGAACCAAAATAATCACACAGAAACTGTATTATTTAAATCACTGCTTGGCCCATTAGCTCTAGCTTCTTATTAGCTAACTCTTACATCTTAATTTAACCCATTTGCACTAATCTGTGCATCACCATGAGGTCGTGGCCTACCAGCAAAGTTTCAGCATGCCTGTCTCTGGCAGCAGCTCCGTGGCTTCTCCCTGACTCCCAACATTCAGTTTAGTTTTCCCTGCCTACCTTAGTTCTGCCATATTAACAGGTCAAGGCAGTTTCTTTATTCACCAGTGGTATTCACAGCATACAAAAGGGAATCCCACATCATTTCTACATTAATTGAAGGCTCTATTTTTTTTATTTCTGTAATGAATTGTTGTGGAATTTTGGCAGGCATTACATTAATTCTACAGATTGCTTCTGGAAGGATGACTATTTAACAATATTAGTACTAAAAATCCATAAACATGGGAAGTTTTTATATATTCTGGTCTCTTCTTCAATTTATCTCTCTCTCCCTGATGCTTTAAAGATTTCATTGTTTAAGATTTTCACTTCCTTAGTTGGATATACTCCAAGAGACTAGTTTGACACTATTTTTAATGGAATTGTTTCCCTAACTTTTTTTCAGTAAACTTGTCTTTTGTTTAGATGAATACTGCTGCTTTTTTAGTGTTAATTTCATATGCCACTTCTCTTTTAAAGGAATTTTTCAAATGTTAGAGCTTTTGGGTGGAGTTTTGGAGGTCTCTTTTGTATAGAATTATATTAGCTATAAATGATGGCACTTTCACTTCTTTCTTTGCTATTTGTATCATTTTATTTATTTCATTTATTGCTCAAGCTAAGATGTAAAGTATTATGTTTTCAAGGGGGTGGAGAAGTGAATATGCTTGTCTTGTTCCTGACTTTAATGGAAATGTTTTGGGTTTTTCTTTGTTTAGGATGATGTTGGCCTTGTTGTATTATCTTTATTAAGTTAAGATATGGTCCCTATATCCCTAGACTCTCCAGGACTTTTACATGAATGGGTTTGGATTTTTTCAAAGGCCTTTTCTGTATCTAATGAGGTGATCATGTGGTTTTGTCTTTGACTCTATTTACTTGAGGAATTATGTTTTCTGATTTATGTAGGTTGAACTATCCTTGCATCTCTGGGATGAAGTTGACTAAATAATGAGTTAACTTTTAAAAATGTGTCTGTTATGGTTTGAATGAGAACAGCTCTCATAGGCTCATATATTTGAATGTTCAGTTATCAGTTAAACTCTTTGGGATGGATTAGGAGGTGTGGTCTTGTTGGATGAGGTATGTTACTGGGGATGGACATTGATGAGCTTTCAAAATCCTATGCCAGGTCCTGTTGTATGTAGGGCAGTAGTAATATGGGCGGCGGCGGGGCTGCGTCCCCAACACCCCAGCCGCCTGCTCGGCTAGCTTATGCCCCGAAATAATTACACAGACACTGTATTCTTTTAATCACTGCTTGGCCCTTAGCTCTAGCACTTACTGGCTAATTCTGATATCCCAATCATAATCTGTGAGCACTGGTCTTACCGGGAAGATTCTAGGTCGGAGCTTCATCGCGTGTGTCTGCCCGGGAGCGGGGCATGGCGTCTCTCTGAGGCGTCTGCTCCCGAGAGGAGAGCTGTTGGGTCTGCCCTCACTTCCTCTTCCTCCCAGCGTTTTGTTCTGTTTACTCCTCCCACCTATCTCCTAACCAATGAGATGGGCCAAGGCAGTTCCTTTATTAGCCAATGACCTTCCTCCATCATAGGGCCACTTGTTTGTTTCCTGGCCACCCAGACTCCCAAAACAATTACACAGAAACTATATTATTTAAATCACTGCTTGGCCCATTAGCTCTAGCTTCTTATTCGCTAACTCTTACATATTAGTTTAATATCATCTCTATTAATCTGTGTATCGCCATATGGCTATGGCTTACTGGGTAAAGTTCCATCCTACATCTCTCTCCAATAGGGCTACATGGCTTCTCTCTGACTCTGCCCTTCTTTCTCCCAGCATTCAGTTTAACTTTCCCCACCTAGCTCGTCCTGCTCTGCTCTGCTATAGGCTCAAAGCAGTTTCTTTATTAACCAATGGTATTCACAGCATACAGAGGGGAATTCCACATCAAGATCCAGGCTCTCTCTCTGCCTGCTCCTTGTGAATCAGGATGTAAAACTCCTAGTCATTGCTCTGGTGCCATGCCTGTAACTGAAGACTGTCTTCTTACATGCAGTTTTCACATGCTTTATTGAGAACCTTTGTGTTTATCTTCATCAAGATGTTACCCTATAATTTTTTTTAATTAGGTGCATTTTGTCTGTTTTGTATCAGGGTAATACTGGCTTTGTGAAAAGAATTTGGAAATGTTCATTCCTTCTCTATTTTGTGAAATAGTTTGGGAAGTATTGCTGTTAAGGTCTAATAGAATTGTGTGCTTTATTCATCAGATTCTAGGCTTTTATAGTTGGATATTTCTGATGAGTGCTTCTATCTGATTGGATACAGTGAGTTACTTAGTCACTGTTCTACTGCTGGGAAGAGACATTGTGACAAAAGCAATTCTTATAAAGAAAGTATTTAATTTGGCCTTGATTATACTTTCAGAGGTTCCATTAAAAAGAAAGGTTTTATTTTTCTAGATCTTTCTGTTGTTCAGCTTTCAATGTCCTTTCTCTGGATTTTACATGTAATGTTTTGGTTTTTATATTATTCAGGGCATTTTCTCTCTGGTCTTATCTATTTGGTGTTCCATATGAACCTTGATAAAAATCTCTTTCTTAAATTAGAGAAACTTTTTTTTTGCATGTGATTTTGTTGGAAAAAAATTCTAAATATTTCTATTTTCCTTGTTATACCTTATTATACCTTATATACTTATTATTTCCTTATTATACTCATTGGTTTGGTCTTTAATTGTGTCCAAGGGTTCTTTCCTATTCCCTTCATGTATTTTTCTTTTGAGGTGATATTTTCTTTATGTGATCCATTTTTTTAACCTTGTTTTCAAGACCCAATAGTCTCTTTCACCTGATTTAATCTTTTGGTGAAATTTTACTCTGAATTTTTTGTTTGATTTTTGAATTGTTTCATTTTGAGTTTTATTTAATTTTAGCATTTATGTAGAATTTTACGTCACTATAAAATTTTATTTTTATATCTTGACTTGTTTTTATTATTTCACTTATCATTGTGCTTTTCTAGTTTTCCTTCTGGTAGTTTTTCCTATCACATTGAGCTTAATGATTATATTTATTATTGATACTTTGAAGTCATTGTCTTGTATGTCATCTAAGTTGCTTTTTTTCAGGTAACACTGCTATCAGAATACTAATTTTTAGTGTAGACCTTCTATGTTGAATATTCATATTATTTGTGTTTTTGTAATGTACCAACACATTTGAATTAGGTCATTGGTAATGTTTCCTGTTATTGAAATCTTTTTCTCCCTAGTTTGGAGTGAATATTTAGAATGTTGTTTTCTGTTACCACTAATTGTTAGATTGTAGACCAGTTGAATAGGTCTTAAGGTTCAGTCTTGGGGCAATTCAGCATTGATGGGATTATCAGAAGTAAATCTGGCTTAACTTGGGCCAGGCAATGCTCAAGAGTAGGTCTTCTGCAGAGCTTGAAGTTTTTTCCAGATAGTGCTCAGGAGTCTTGAGATGGTGCTCAGGACTTCTCAGGTAGTGAGGGTGGACACAGTAAATGTGGAATCCTCAGGTTCTAACCTGGGAATGGAGAGCTGGCAATATAGCATATGACATCTGATCTTCAGGTAAGCCACAGCTATGGATGGAGTTAGTAGCATGAGCCTGGTTTCCCTACATGGAGAGAAAGGGTTGGTAAGCAGGCAAATGACATGTGGGCCTCAGGGAGGGAATAAGTGTAGGCAGAGTTGTTTTAAGTCGGAGGTCTTAGGCATGAGAAAGGTGGGGGCAGGGAAGGTGGAGTTTGTGACAGATAAATTTGGTCCCTACTTGGAGGGGGGGTGTTGGAGAATGGACATGGGACACAAGATCCTCAGGTAATTCCCTGGGGCAGTTGGAGTTGACAACAAGAATATAGGATCCTTACCTGGAGTGGGGGATGGAGAAGGATTAGATGGTACCCATGGAACACATGGTCCCCAAGTAAGTGATGGAAATGGGTAGAGTTGTTGATGGAAGTCTAGGAACCTTACCTGGAGAGGACAGTAGAGACAAGACTGGAGAGTTTCTTATATTTTAATAGAACTAAAAGGTTCTCAGATATTTCCAGCATACAGTCAAGTTTAAATACGTGACTGGAATTTGGGGGAGTCAATTTTTGATTGCCATATGATACAGGAGAAACTAGGTTTCTTTCCTAGGGTTCTTAGTCTCATTAATGAAAGGATTTAAGAATGGAGTAAAATGAAACTCCATGGAAAATTTTATTGGCTTTTAGAAGAAAAACTTCCAGGGCAGACCAGCTATAATCTTAACATCTGCATGCGAGGAGAGAAGAGAGAAAACCATGCCATTTAAGCTGCTGTTCAGGTCAGAAACATTGTGCACAACAAGCCACATTGTGGGAAGGGGACATTATAGAGAATGTGAGGAAGCTCAAAATGGTCTAGAAGTCAGGAATATTAGGATAAAGCATGCTTAGAAAAGAGAAAAGAAAAGAAAATTTACAGTTTTCTGAGTAATTTTGGATAGCTATCTGACTTAATAGCCAACATGGCTACACTCTGTACATAGACTGCACTAGGGTCAAGAATTCAGGGAATGAATAATATTATATCTCATAAGTTATTCCCCCTATCACTTTTAACATTGACTAAGGTGAGGCTGACTCCCTAGGACTGGTCTCTTGAACAGATAATTGATATACCCCAACACGAAGGTTAAGTCTTCACTTGGATCAGAGATTTTATTTTCTTGACCAGAAGTATTTTTAATGGGTCTTTATTGGTACTCTTGAAAAGGTATTATTTTAAATACAAAATGGAGTAGAATGAGATAATATGGATCTTTAGTAATTGCCACCCCCTACCTGCTCTCACACGTGTGCATTCAGCTCTAACTTAAGTAAACCTGGGACTGATGTTGGCTGAACGTAGATGGGAACAGATTCAGAGACCCATAGCCAGACATTGTTGAGAGAATCTAAATGGATGTCTCCTTCAAATCCATCCCCTCAGAGCTCAGGGAACCCCTCAGAGGAGGAGGCCAAATGAGTTTAAGATCCAGAGGGTATGGAGAGCACCAGCAGAATAAGGCCCTCTGGGCTAACTAAGCAAGACCCATAGGAATTCACAGAGACTGAAGCAGCAAGCACAAGACACACAAGGGTTTGTACTGGGTCCCTTGTGTATATACGACTACAGAAACCATGAAAAAAAAACCTCTGTCCTTGCTGTTATTTATGCTCTTTCTGTCATTATTTCTGCTCTGTTTCGTCTTACACCTCTTTGTGCAGTATTTACCTATTTCAAGGACTCAAGGAGAGTTGAAGAAACCATGTAGCCTTAAGACACCTGCTATGTACAGCCTTTGGAAATTTGGGATCTTTTTCTTTTGTGTGCATAGCACCAATTACTTGTAGAGAATTTTGGTGGTGATCAAAATTCTTAAATTGACTATAGATTTCTACTGTTTCTGCATTTTTCTTATTAAAAACCCCTTCATATGAATGCTTCTCAGTCTAAAAGTGTTTAAGATGTTTTGCTCAGGTATTTCTTGAGAAATAAAAGTAAGGATTCATGCATCAACGAGGCTGTGTTATTGCTGTTAATTCTTACCTAGCTATGAAAACACAATTGGTATTTACTAAACAACAGAGAAAGTCAGTACATGATCTTTCTTAGGGTATTGATGCATATGTGTTCACCAAGAGCAAATTGCTTATGCAAAACAAACAAACAGACAGACAAGCAGACTAAACACTCAGATTTTGATAACAAGTAACTATTTATCTGTATAAGAAATATACATATATAATTTGCAACTGACCTGCAATTAAATGAACATGTGTGACAATCATACTTTCATTTGGTGATCCTGAATTTCAGATTGGGTATCTAAACTTAAGTCCTCTCTTGGGTCATCTTTTCAAAAGCTAAGGACAGCTGTGTCCTCTGCCTCAATGGTTCTCTAAGTGTGGTCTCTGGGAACTTACAAATACACATTTTCTGGTTTCTCCCCAGAACCACTGGAAAAACTCGCATTCAATAAATTGAATGATCCCTTTAAGTGTTTCTTAGACATGCTAAAATTTGAGAAACACTGATCTATTCCAAAATAGGTTGTCTTCTTACTAGTATGATTATCTACAAATCTGTATTTCCAAGAAATCCAGTTAAAAATCTGGAGTGAGGAATGCTAACAACTGAACAAAAACATGGTCACTATTTTGTTAAATAATATAGAATATCAGTTTCAAATAACTATAAATTCTACTTTATAGTACTCATTCCAGAACTGATATTTATAATTTAATAAAGTTACTTTGTTGGATCCTTATTATCCCTCTACAGGATGATAATTTACATTCTTTAGGGAGTGGTGTAAAAATCACTCAGTCCCTCCAACAGGCAATGCTTAGTAGAGTACTACAGCAAAAATTATCTGACTCTAATATATACCTTACCCAAGTTAATGAGACAGTTTTGCTTCCCCCCTCTTAGATCTTAGAAGAAACACCAGAGGCAGGTCTAAATCTTGTTTTCATTTTCATAAGGAAAAAACAATAGTTGATGATGAACCTGATAGTTAAGTAACTGTTAATATCGCAAATGTGTCATAAACACATATCAAGGTGCACAACATGGAACTGGCTTCATTTGCTCAAGTCTTGTTAAAAGGCAAACACTGTCTAGGCAATTCAAAGACTTGCTGTTTGTCATGTCAGTCAAGGATAGAATTGAAGAGGTCATCATTCAAATCAATCTCCTTTAATGGAGAGATACGTTAGCCTATGTGAAATATGGCTTCAACTGTACACTGGTAATAATGCCTAATGAAGTAGACCAAAGGATGGCTGTCTTTTGAGAGGCATCATTATTTGGACAAAGGACATGTTCTACTTGGTATAATTCAAATGACAAGAACCAGTGAGTTTCTTAGCTTGTGTTTCTGTGTTACCCCATCAGCAGAAATTAGCAACACATATGTCTACTGTTTCATATAAAATAAATGGGTTGTTTTAGTATTGTGGTGTTGTTTCAGCTTTAAGGGCTCTTTTAGAGTCTTGTGGCTAGCAAAGGATCTGCTTTTAGATAACGTCTAGACACAGACTAGGTGGTTCAAGAAGCTTGTGGCTCTGTTACACAATGCTTCTCGGGCATTTTGACGTGCCAACCAGAGCAAGGCCACATGGATGAGGGCCAGAGCAGAAAGAAGACAGTCATCTTAGGAATGCTGTCAGCACTAGAACTTGCGTTGACAGTGTCCTAAACCTCATGATATTGAATTTATCCAGTACACATGGTTCACATTCAAGGTAATGCTGCATGCAACTCAGGAATTGGAGCATTCTTTGGATATCAATTCTCCCCAGTGACTCAAACATCATTGTTATGGTGGAATATTGAGGTGAGTCTGTTCTGGAAAATAAAAACAACAACAGCAAACAAACAAAACAAGAAAGGGTGTCCCGAAATTCTCAGTATTGCTTTACAAATGTTTCTGGTTTGGGTGAGGCGAACTGCCTTGGGTGCTTTGTTTATCTTAAACATGTATTTTATTGACCCAGTTTCTTCTTCTATTCAGCTAGAATCCTAATCCTTTTCATATTACTAGAGAATATAAAATGTTTTTAAAATCAGCTTTTGGTATTACTTTGAACGTGTTTATGGGTTCATTATAATCTCCACCTTCTCTGGGCCTGGACTCTGGGTCTATAATTACTTTCACACTGCAGTAGACTCCTGATTGAAGTGAACCTTATGCAAGTCACTTCTGTTCCTGGAATACTAGGCAACGAGGGACTCTTTGTGTTCTAATGTGCAATATCTCCACATATTGTTATGTCAGAGATTTCCGCTTCAGGATCAAAGTGGCAATATACAACTCTCCAAGTTTTCCCTAAAGTCATACTATTGGAACACATATAACTTCATGTTTGCCATTGTGTTGTGGTCAAAAATTAAAATTGTAGACGTGAATTAATGCAGTTTTCTTAGGTAATACCTAAGGGTATAAATCTTAGAGAGATTAATCCAAATAAAGATGACTACCAAGATGTATAGTCATATCAGGGAATTTCAGAGTCAGTTCAGGTTTCATAAGAAGAAAATAGTTAATACTAAACACCGCAGGGTAAGATTAAAGTAATCTGATTATTTTAAGAGGGATTTAATTACAAAGTTACACTGCTTGACTTTTCATTTATTTATTTTGACAGTTAAATTCTTCATATTCAAAAATATAATCTCTCATCTCTGCCTTCTGAATAATTTTACTGATTTTTCCACCAAAGCTTATATTATATAGGTTAAAAAAATAGTAATGTTTGTTTCATGGTAAGATGAGTAGGTAACTTGAGAATCTTTGATTTAGTGTGATAGTGTTATATAACCCTGTTATTAGTTCTGAGAAAGAAAGAGGACACTTATTTCTGTGCATACATATTAATAAGGTTAATAAGGTGTTTTCTTTGGCTTTGATGAAATTAAATTAATGCTTGTATTAGTTTAGAATTCTTTCTGTGTATTCGGGCATAGGCTGTGATTTTTTTTTTTTAAAGAGAGATCATATCCAGTCTGTAGTGATACGCTTCCAAAAAGGGCATCCAGGCCTGGGTATGTTATGGACTATTGCTAAGTGAACACTAATCCCATTGCATTTCTCAGGTGAACTGTAGACAATGGCTACGTGATGACCCACCCTATCACATTCTTTTGGGCAGTCAGAGCGATGCCACAGGCAGCTATAGTCTGGCAGATCATCCTGAAATTTGTGGAGAAATATTGTGTCTAGTGTATAAACAGATGCCTCTGGCTTTCAATTTTCTTTGGATTTTATAACTTTTATGCAGTCAGCCTATAGTAATCTTTCAAAGTTATCAGTGGTTGCTGGAGAACCCTTGCCAAGGCTTCAGTTGTCCTCAAGGCAGAGCTGCTGTGTCTACTTCCCAAGTGAAGACTGTGCTGAAATTTCAATAAAATGTGAAAAACACTTTTTACCTTCCCATTGGTTTTGCCTTCTAGGAGGATGATGGGACAGGTCTTGTTGCCTGTCTCAAAATGGTTCATCATTGAAAATGTGGTGACCTCATCTCATAATTCCTATCCCATAGGAATATGTAGTGAATATATAGTGAACCATCCCATTACATTCCCTCATGCTTGGAGTATACAGAATATATTTACTTTGGACTGGCCTCTTAGACACATCCACAAGTGCAAAGATTAGTGACTAAATCTCTTTTAGTGGTTCTTTTGACTACAAGTAATGCCAATCATTTTGAACTATAAGAAACAAAAATGGAAAATCAGTGATAGGATATTACCTTTCTTCTTATCTCCAAGGGCCAGAAAAACTATTGGGTTTCATGCAAGAGGGACTGAAAACATGGGATCATTGGCTCTAAGGCATTTACCAACTGTGACTATTTCTTATGTGACATGGTCACATGCTTGCATTGGCCCTGTTATTCTTCTTCAACCTCTTTAACCAGTACTTCTTTCCATGCTTTTGTGTATCCACAGCAAGCTACAACATTTTCATATCTCTGAAGCTCAGTCAAATGTTATTTGTGTTTGTTAAAAGTTTTTAGGTGTGAGAATAAAAACATATTTAATACTCATAATTCTAAATTAGGGTCTGAGGTAGACTTTTACTATGCACTGAAAAGGAAGTCCTGAATCTTAGAGATGATAAAATTTCTGATTGTTAAATTTAAATAATGAACACAATAAAATTGGTCACATAATGTTAGAAAGGCACAATGATGAAGTGAACCAACTGGCTTGAATCTTATTTATTGATATATAACATCTAGTGAAAGATGAACACTTTACCTCATGATGTCAGTTATTTAAAACGTGAATGTTTATTTACTGATAACAAGGTGAGGACTTGTGTTGAGCCACTCTCAAATTCTAGTATAAATTCATTCTATTTTGAATATGGCATTGAGAGACACGACAACTTCACATATGTAAAGCTATTGAAGTCTTCATAGTCAAATCTCCTGATCAATAATGCACAATATAACCAGGATAAAAAATGCAAAATTCACAGATGCCTCCTTTGTTGTGACACATAAAGTAAAAAGCAAAGATAACTAACTCCAATCAGGCCACAAATTAAATAAAAGCTAGATAGATACTCTCATTGCTGTCATAGTATTTGCTTTTGATCTGTTGGATACTAAATTATCATAATCTAAGATGGTTTAAAACTGCTGCATGGTCTATACTAAAATCCTATTGATTGCATGTTTATCAAAGTGTTTAGAAAGTAAACATTGGGAAGAATAAGTCAAAAAAAACCAATGCAGATTGTGGTAACCTTATAATTATCATCCCCGATTAAGTAATGTTTATTTACAAAGTCACTGTAGATTAATAGACCCATTCACATTGTGAACTCATTTTTTTTCTGAAGTACTAGTTGAGTATAAAGGTTACTATCAAATCAGGCTGTTTCCCCACACACTTAAATCCACACACCTGAACAAACCTTTTTTAAAGTCATAGACAAGGTTAAACTAAAAGACAACATGGACCAGTGATGAAATATTGTGGTGGAGCCCTTCTCTGGATTTAAGAAGATGCATCTGGAACAAAGTGTTTTCTATTGCATGTTTAGATGAATGTTCTCTTCTTTGGAATCCCAGGAAGAGTCTCCAGAGCACTTTGTGAGGTTGTAGAACTCATCAGTCATGTTAAATGCAGGCCTGCATGTCTTTGGCTTTCTGAGCACTGCCATTGCTGTATGTAGAGCCCTGCAAATGTAGGCACAGACAGGGGTTTTCTGAAAAAGATTTTACTTCCCAAACTTAACAAATAGGATAAGACAAAATTAGAAACTTCAGCATAACAAGCAAAACAATTCCCACAGTGAACAGACAGCATACAGAATGGGGGGAAATAATTGACAACTATAAATATGAAATTATAGAATAAAATAAGAACTGTAACAATTAAGAACCCAATTGACAAATCATCTAATCAGCAATAGGCAAATAATAGTTTTTTTTTTTAACAGAGGGTTTCTCTGTAGCTTTGGAGCCTGTCCTGGAGCTAGCTCTTGTAGACCAGGCTGGCCTCAACTCACAGAGATTCACCTGCCTCTGCCTCCCGAGTGCTGGGATTAATGGTGTGCACCACTACTGCCCAGCCAAATAATAGTTTTTCAAAGAAGAAGAACAAACAGTAAGTACTTGAAATTCAATATCTTTAGCCTCAATGAAGTTAAAATTAAAACTTCTTTTATAATCGGTCTTATTCTAATCAGAATCAACAGCATCAGGAAAAGAAGAAAGAGTAGCTTCTGACAAGAGGAAGAGAAATGCTTATTCACTCTTGGTATGGATGTAAACTTGGTATGGCTGGTACATCCACTATGGAAATCAGTGTGAAGGTTCCTGAAAATGATTTGATCTGGAGCTACCACATTTCCCAGTTGTGCCACTTCTAGGTATTTGCAGTCAGAGTCTCTTAAAGCAACATACCATGGAGATACTTTTACCTCTCTGTTAATTATTTCACTATTCATAAAAGCCAGGAAACGGAAACAGTCTAGATGTTCAGCAGCAGATGAACAAGTAAAGACAATACAATGCATATACACAACACTTTTCAGCTGCAAAGGAGAATGAAATGATGGCACTTGAAGGAAAATAGATACAAATGGAGGTCAGACTCAGAAAAACAAATGCTGCATGCTTTATCTTACAGGTAGTTTCTAGGATTGTGTTGGGGGGGCATGAAGGTGACAAATGTACTTGATAACAGATGAGGAGATCTTGGGGAAGGGAGAACCTATGGCAATGAAACAAATACAATAAGGATGTGACACCAGGGAAACCAGTGCCCCTCATTTCTTCTTAGTCTCATTAATGAAAAAATAAGAATACACTCAAAAAGAAGCTCAAGAACAATTTTAATATACTTTAAAAGAAAAACCGAGAGACAGCAAAACTGAGAATGAAGAAGAAAGGGGAAAGCAGCCATACTTTTTGAGTTAAGAATGAAGGTTATCCACGTGCCACTGTGGTTGGGAGGGAGTTTCAGAGAAAAAGCAGGGGCACTCAAACCATTAGAAAAGTGTGCTTCGATGATGGAGAAAAAAAGGAAAAGCTGCATGATGATGTCACTATGGGATGGAAGTTCTAGAAATGAAAAATAGAGTATCTCATTAAAGGGATAATTATTCCATCTATCTCTTTAGCATGGTTTAAAGTATAGTCCATCTGTTTTTTTTTTTTTTTTTTTTTTTGATTTTCGAGACAGGGTTTCTTTGTAGTTTTTTTTGGAGCCTGTCCTGGAACTAGCTCTTGTAGACTGGCCTCCAACTCACAGAGATCCGCCTGCCTCTGCCTCCCGAGTGCTGGGATTAAAGGCATGCACCACCACTACCTGGCTTAGTCCATCTTTTTTATTAATTTTATTAAGCTATACATTTTTCTCTGCTCTCCTCCCATCCTCTCCACTCTTCTTCAACCCTTTCCCATGGGCCCTATGCCCAATCTACTCAGGAGATCTTGTCTTTTACTATTCCCCATGTAGATTAGATCCATGTGCCCCTCTCTCAGCATCCTCATTTTTTGTTTTGGTTCTCTGGGATTGTGATTTGTAGGCTGATTTTCTTTGCTTTATGTTTAAAAACCACTTATGAGTGAGTACATATGATAATAGTCTTTTTGGGTCTGGGTTACCTCACTCAATACGATGCTTTCTAGCTATATCCATTTGCCTGCAAATTTCAAGATGTCATTTTTTTTTCTGCAGTAATACCAGTTTTAGACAAAAGATGCTCAATCGTGCCACAAGGACATGTGTTCAACTATGTTCATAGCAGCTTTGTTTGTCATAGCCAGAACCTGGAAACAACCTAAATTTCCCTCGACCCAAGAATGGATAAGGAAAATATGGTGCATATACAAAATAGAGTAGTCTATCTTTTCAAGGAATGGCGGTCCAACCTTCTTGTAGGGTGGTTCCCTAGCCAGGTCATTAATCTGCCCACCTGGAATGTTAGGTCTTTGCCAAGTCTAGAGATTTTGTTATTATGACTAAAAGGAAATAGTCTTCCCTTAATGGGCTTTCTACAGCTGTGTCCTTACCAGACCTGAAGAGAAAGTCTTAACATCACTTAGGAGATATGTAGATGCTTCCTACTGCGAGTCCTACTCACCTGGGAATACATAGCCATGAGTCAAGCTGTCCCCACCTGTACTCTAGAGGAGACGTTTTTTGGAAGCAGTCAAATAGAGCACAACATGCTGGCTGATGTGAGTGGTATCAGCTCTAGCTCAAAATTAAACAAGAAGTGAGAAACATTAGCAAATGAAAATCAGGGCTGGGTGGAGAAAGCTATTCTGTGGGTGACATTCAGGGTAGAATTGAGGGACAGGAATGAGTCACACAAATGTGAAAACAGACAAAAGATAACGGGAAGCTTTAACTTGTGAGTCCTTCAATTTTTCTTATATTTGAGGGTTTTTTTTCTTTTATGCTTGAAGCTGAGCACTTTTAGATATTTGCAACATCTCAGACTGAGTAAAGCATCAAAAAAAAATCCTTAGGAAGCTGCTTGTGATTCTGTTTATCTGTCCTAATCTCATCTCATCTCCTGAGTTCCTGCCTCTTCTTGGCTCTGCTTTCAGGGTGATTTTGATCTGGAATATGAGTCCAGTTTGGAGCCACACAATCTTAACGCCACTCCACACTCTGAAGAGGGCTCTGGCTCTGTGGCATGAAATGAAGATTCAGCAGCTTTGTCCCCAGCTTAAGTAGGCTAAATTCTCAGTGAAGATTGAGAGTTAGAGACTTATGGAAATGTGATAGAAAATTGAATTAAAAATAACCATAAAGCTTAACTGCTGGAATGCACTAAACATAAACTTCAATTGGGCAAGAGACCTATGACATTTGAAAACTATACTCCTCACATGGTTTTGCCCTGAAGGTTTCTTATTAAGGTTTCTTGAACTATAATTAACAAATAAGAGTTGTATACATTAAGGTATGCAGGATGACATTTAGTTTAATACAAATTATCCATCGTGTAATCATTTCCAGCAAGCTAATATTCATCTTGTACATCATTTAGTTTTGGGGGTGAGAATACTCAAATTACTATTTAGGGAATATCAGACATCCAACACATGATTATCAACTCTAGTTAGCATGTAGTATTTTAGAAATCTGGCAGTTCCCCAACTTTTGCTAAACACCGCTCTATCTCTCCAATCCTCTTGGACTCTAGGAGAAGTTTACCTCTCTAATTCCGTTCTGGAGTTTCTTCATTTTCCTGATTTCACCACACAGGGCACTTTTGCTAGACATGATGATCATCCGGGTTCATTCTTATTGCTGCAAATGACAGGATATGTTCTTTTGTCAAGGCTGAATAGTACTCCACTGTGTGCATGTGAGTTTCCATGTGTGCAAACTGTAATTTCTTTCCCCGTTTATCTCTCAACAGACACTTAGGCTGCTCCATATCTTGGTTACTGTGAATAATGCCACAATGGATCTGAGACTGTCAATATTTTGAGGTATATTTTAAACTGAATGCATTCCTATTAGCTGGGCTGAATAGCAAAGTCATTCCATACATCTTGCCCTCTTGTCTCTTCTCTCTATTCTTACTCATTCGGTCGAGGTCAGGGTCCTTGCAGCCTGTTACTAATTAGATGTGAAGAAATTCTTCAAGGACATGGGGGTCTTTTCTTGAAGACACAAAATAAACATACATTTGTACTTCTTAATGCTTTCTTGTTCACCAGTCTTCATTTGCTTCTTGCCTTTCAAGTGAGCCTGCACTTTTATCTGACAGACAGGCAGGTTGCTATAGAGGAAATACATGGCTTTGGAGGGGAGGAGGCTCAGGGTCACATTATGGGCTCCCTATTCGCCATACTGTGGCGGGGGGAGATTCTCTAACAGAGTAGTTTGAGTCTAACTACTCTTCCGTCAACTATTCTCCTTAAAAATGAGGATGGTATCACTCGATTCTTGTTTACACAAGGGTTAATGGTATGTCAGTCTATGCTGTGCTTCTAAGGCCTCTGGACTAAGTACTACATTTGTTATATAGTTAGAATGGATATTTATAATGATTTTTCCAGAAACTTGCCACAACAGTGAATGTCCAATAGCTTGTCTTTCCTTCTCAATCCATAGTCAGGTACCTAATGAACTTTTCAAGGTTATTACTTCTCTTTATATATAACCTAGGGCTTCTTCAAACTGTTTTATTTATCATTCTTTTTTTTCTTGTTTCTAACTTTCTGTTTTACTGAAGAGAGGTTTTTTGATATAGACTCACAGCAGATCTTATTTCCTTCTGCTCCTCCAGCCCCAATCCCGCCAGTCTCATCCCTGGCTCTGTTACAGAAAACTTGCAGTTATCTCTCTTTCCTTACAGATTTTCACCTCCAACATTCCTTCTGCTAACTCATTCCAGTATCCCAGTCCCCGACACCAGCAGGCATTCCCTGTGAACACCAGCCGAGCAGGCCAGGGAAAGAGGTCAGCTAACTGAAGACCTTCACCCCTTCCGTCCTCCTCCAAACCTAATGCCCCAGTCTCATCCCTATCTCCGCAACAGAACTCTTGCTGCGTCCTTCCTTTCTCTCTGCTCATATCACCTATGGATCCCAGAGACCTTTCCCCTCTAACCTCCTTTCCCCACTAGTTGCTTTATCTAGCTCCCAACGTTAGCAAACGCTCCCTTCATGCTAACCCACTGACCACTCCTGCTAGAGAAACATGTAGGCTGTCTGTAGATCTTCTGCCTGCTTTTGTTCCTCTAGATTCGATCCCCAGTCTCATAGCCCACACTATAACAGACCCTCTGGCATGACTGCTCTTCACTGTCTCCCTCCAGTCTAAAAAGACAAAATAAGCAGACACTGACTTAACACTGTGTTCTGTTACCCTCTGTGAACCTCTTCAGAGCCCTAGCCTATTCTCCTTCCTAGGTGTTAGCTTCCAATACCCAGAAACACATTTTCCCTGGAAACTCCAGTGACCAGAACTATCAGATCCAAAGAAAATTTCCTATCAGGCAACACACTGCCATCAGACTCTCAAAAATCCAGAAAGGAAACAGAAACCAAGGAACAAAACACCTACCTAACAAAGACAAATCCAGAAGTCAATGCCTAGACCTATTACCATTTTAATTCCAGATACTTAGACACCAGTGTAAAAACACAATCAATCATAACCAGGGCAATGTGTCTGCACTAGAACCCAGCTATACTACCAGAGTAGATCCCGAACACAAGTAAAATATCTGAAAACCGCCTATGTGAAGATGATAAAGATACTTAAAGAGGAAATTAACAATCCCTTAAAGAAAGCCAAGAAAGCACAAACATCGGAGGGAAATGAATAAAACTGTTCAAGATATAAAAATGGAATTAGAATTAGTAAAGAAAGCTCAAACTGAGAGGATTTGGGGAATGGAAAATTTAGAAATTTCAACAAGAAATACAGAAGCAAGTTTCACTAACAGAATGCAAGATATGGAAGAGAGAATCTCAGACATTGAATATTAAGAGGAATAGACACAAATAAAATATTAAATCTAAAACAAAAATTTCTAATGCAAAATGTCCAGGTGATCTGGAACACATTAAATACCAAATCTAGAAATAATAGAAATAGAGGAAGGAGAAGAATCCCAACTCAAAGGCCCAGCAGATATTTTCACCAAAATCATAGAGGAAAATTTTCTTAACCAAAAGAAAGAGATGGCTATATAGATTGGACCGGAACAGAAAGTAACCTTGGCACACAATAATCAAAACACTAAATGTACAAATCAAAGAAAGAATATTAAAATCTTCAAGGAAAGAATATTAAATAACATATAAAAGCAGAGCTATTAGAATTACATATGACTTTTCAATGGAGACTTTGAAAGCCAGAAAGGCCTGGACAGATATGCTACAGACTATAAAAGACCAGATGTCAGCCCAGGTTACTACCCAGCAAAACTTTCAGTCACCATAGATGGATAAAATATTTCATGATAAAACCAAATATAAACACTGTATGTCTGCAAAGATAACCCCAAAGAAAGTATTAGAAAGGAAACTCTAACCTAATGAGCCTAACTACACTGACAAAAACAAAGGAAATAAATAACCTCATACCTGCAAAACCAAAAGAAGAGAAATACACACACACACACACACACACACACACACACACAAACACACACCACCACCATCACCAATAACAATAGCAGAATCAACAATCATTTGTCATCGTTATCTTACAATATCAGTGGTCTTATTTCCCTAATAAAAGGACACAGGCTGATAGAATGGATGAGAAAATGGGATCTATCCTGCTGCATCCAAGAAATACATACTCAACACTAAACATAGATATTACCTCTGGGTAAAGGTTTAGATCATTTCAAGCAAATGATCTAAGAAGAGAGCTGTTGTAGCTTATTTTAATATTTAACAAAACAAACTTCAAAGCAAAATTAATCAGAAGAGATAGGGAAAGACAACACATACCCATCAAAGAAAAAATCCACCAAGATTAACATCTATGTCCCAGACACTAGGGCACCCAAGTTTGTAAATAACAACAACAATAACAACAACACTACGGCTTAAATCACACATTGACTATTATACACTAATACTGTAAACATTAATACCCCATTCTCACCAATGGACAAGGCATCTAGAAAAAAATTAAACAGAAATGTTGGAGCTGACAGATGTTATAAACCAAATGGATATCTGCAAAACATTTCACCCAAACATTAAAGTATATACCTTCTTTTCTATACCTCATGGAACTTTCTCCAAAATTTATCACATAATTGGACACAAAGTAAGTCTCAAGAGACACAAGAAAATTGAAATACCCCCTCCATCCTATTATACCACCAATGATTAAAGTTGGATATCAACAACACCAAAAACACAGAACGTTTACAGACTCCTAGAAACGGAACAGTTCTTTTACTGATTGAAATTATGACCAAGAGAAATAACAAAGAAGATGAGAATTCAATGAAAATAAATGCACAGCATACCCAAAGTTATAGAACACAATGAAAATGGTTCTAAGAGGAAAGTTTATAACACTAAGAACTTAAATTAAAAAAAAAAAACAACAACTGGATACTGGAGAGATCTAATACTATCAAATAGGTAGCAACCCTGAAAGCTATAGAATAAAACTAAGCAAACACACTCAAGAGGAGCGTATAACAAGAAACAATAACACAGGCATAAAATCAATAAAATAGAGATACAGAATACAGAACATACAAAAAAATCAATGAAATAAAGAGTTGGTTCTTTTGAGAAAATCAACAAGGTAAACTGAACAAACTCTTATCTAAACTAGCTAAAAGGCAGAGAGAGAATATCCTAACTAACAAAATCAGAAATGAAAACAAAACATAACAGACATGGAGGAAATCCAAAGAAACATAAGCTCATCCTTCATGGATGTCAACCTGTATGTCAACAAATTGGAAAATCTAAAAGAAATAAATAATTTTATCAATAGGTACCACTTACCAAAGTTAAATCAAGAATAGATTAGTAATTTAAACAGACTTATTACCCCCAGTAAAATAGAAACTGTTGTTAAAAATCTCCCAAACAAAAATGCTGTGGGCTAGATTGATTTAGCACAAAATTTCATCAGATTTTCAAAGAATTAATGTCAATAATCCTCAAATAATTTCACAAAATACAAACAGAAGGGACATTGCCCAATTCATTTCATGAGGCCACAGTTACCCTGATACCCAAACCACACAAAAACCCAATGAAGAAAGATCATTATAGCAGTATTTATATTATGAACAAAGATTAAAAAATTCTTAATAAACTTCTTGAAAACCAAATTCAAAAACACATCAAAAGATCATCTACAGTGATTAAATAAGCTTTATCACAGAGATGCAGAGATGGTTCAACATTTGAAAACCCATAAAGGTAATCTACTGTACAAACAAACTGAAAGAAAAAGACACATGATCATGTCATCAGATGAAGAACAGACCTTTGATAAAATCCAAAGCCTTTATGATAAAGGGATTGGGGGCAGAGGAAGGAAGACTATAAGTAGTGGTCTCCTATGGAGTTGGGGATGAGACTCAGGGACTGTTTTGGAGGAGAGGAGGGGAGTGAAGATTTAAATCACCCACCTGCTTCCTCCCTATCATGGTGGGTGGGTTCCCAGGGAATTAGTTCCTGTGCGAGTTAGCAGCTGAGACCAACAGATGGGGTGGTGAGGAATATTGTAGGAGAAGATCTGTGTGATCCTCTGGAGATGGGACAGAGAGGAAAGGGACACCTCAGTTGGCCTGTTCAGTAGAGCGGGGATCTATGTAGGGCCCTGGTCTGCCCTTATTCCTGGGGTGCATTCGTGGGGACAGTTTGTGGTCAGCTAACTAAGCTTCCTGTGTGTTTCTGTGTTCTACCTGCCCCTCCTGGTGATTAGCTGCAGGGCTTTGTCTCCATTGTTAATATGGTAATTTCCCACCTGCCTGGGCAGAGATCCTTGTGCAGCAATTAGGTAGATAAGGCCTCCCCCATATCTAAATAAACTGACATTCAGCTGATCTTCTTTCAAATGACCCTGGTCTCTTTATATGTGTTCTTTCAATCTCCAGGCCCTTGCTTGACTCGCATATGGTACAGTGGCGCACAAACTGTACTGAAGGTGTAACACAAAATCAAATGTTACAATCTAGACAAGGGGATTGGATCTGGAGGTGAGGAGCATGAGTGAATATCTGAAAGCCACCTGCTTGCTTTCCCAGCCCGAGTGGCACGTGAGTTCCAAGGGGATCCTATTTATTATTCTTACAACACTCCTGAAACTGCCGCATCTGCACCTTTGCTATTGCTTTTGTTCTGTCTGGAAAGCTGTTTCTTTGTCTGTGGATGAATCTGCAACATGCAGGACACAAAATCTCTTTCATTGTATTTGCCAGGTCTACTCTCTATCCCTGGTCTCTCTTCTTGCAAATATTGTATGCTCATGTTCATGTCCTTCACAACTGGCTTACTTGGTTTAGTCATCTGTGTATCTGAACAACCAACACTCAGACAAAAGGGTCAGAAGGAAGGTCAAGGATTATCCCCTAACTTCCTCTCTCCAGAGTAACTTTTACCTGGCCATATCCCATGATGCAGTTTATAGCTTCTAACATGATGGTTACCACTCCTTTTCTATCCCTCCTGCCACATAAAGATGAAAATACACAGAGAATCTGTATTATGTATATTATTTTGTTTTCTTTAAATTTTTTGACTGTGAACGAGTTAAATACAGAAATGCATTGTATGGGCTAAGCTAAACCAATGCATATATTTTAAAGGTATCTTGACTTCAAAATTTGGGTCTAAGGATATATTGCTTTGGAAAATAGGTTCTGCTTTTGTTTCCACAGAGAATTAAAAGCTATGGATTCTTACTGGCTCATATGCCTTAATCAAACAAGAGCCCCTGAAGCAATGGTTCAGATGGTCCAACATTCATGATAGCTTCAAGACTGCTGGCTAAGAATGGGCTATCACACAGGATACTCCATGAAAAACCTGATTAACAGCAACCCCAATCAGCAGGAAGTAGTCAAGAGAATAGCTCCCAAATTTCCTAAATGATTGTTTATAAATGCTTTTTACATCTAAAGGGGAATATGCTATAGAGATGAATGCTTTGTATTTGTAGAGATCTTGGTTTATTGATACAAATTTAAGGTCAACTTTGTTATATGTATATTTCTGATTTTGATTAAAGTATTTTGTTTTTGCAGCCCATTTCAAAATGTAATGTATAGTTAAAAAATACAGATTGATGGATAGTCATCTACAATAATCAAACTTTTTTGACTGTGAAGGAGCTAAGTACAGGGAGACACTTCATTGTATGGGTTGCTAATCTAAAACAAAATATGTGTTCTAAAGGTATCATGACTTCCAAATTTGGGCAACACCAATCTACTTCAAAATTAAGATGGCTTCTTATGGAGTTTGTTAGCCATTTGGGCAAGAAACTGTTCTTGCCTGGACTGCTTGATAAAATTGACATGCAGGACCCACAGAGAAATGACTGCTGAATTTGCCTTAAGGTGAGGCAATACTTTGGGGTTCCTGCTACATGAAAGAGTCTGCCAAACATTCTGCAAGACACAGAAAAATATGATGAACAAACTGCCAGTATAGGTGGAACTGTCTTTGAAATTTCCTGTTTCATGGAAAAGTCTGATATATACTATGAGCCTGTATGCTGAAGATTGGATGCCCCAATGATAGAGAAGAACTTTGGGTGACTGACCAGACAGCAAGATGTCTCGGTAAATTCAAGAGTTTTGGAAGTTGCTTTCAATGTACTTCCTGCTAATTTAGGTAATATATCCTTCTAGAGTCTTTCATGGAGTTGAAAATGTATAGTTATAGTTTTCCTTAATTATGATAAAAGATAAAATAGATATAAATAATGTAACTGTAGTTCTTGCTTGATACCTGTTTTGTTATATGTAATATTACTATGTTAAAGTTAAAACCTTCCTTTTTATTTATACAGAAAAGAAGCGGTGATGTGGGATTTCCCTCTGTATGCTGTGATTACCACTAATGAATAATGAAACTGCTTTGGACCTATAGTAGGGCAGAACTTAGCTGGGTGGGGAAAACTAAAATGAATGCTGGGAGAAAGAAGAGCAGACTCAGAGAGATGTCATGTAGCCCTGCCATAGACAGATGCCAGAATTTAGCCAGTAAGCCACAGCCACATGGCCATACATACATTCAATTAATATGTAGGAATTAACTGGTAAGAAGCTAGAGCTAATGGGCCAAGCAGTGATTTAATTCATACATTTTCTGTGTGATGATTTTGGGGTTAAGTGCCCGGGAACTAACTAGCAGCCTCCTCCAATATAAGAGTTAGTTAATAAGAAGCCTAAGCTAATAGGCCAAACTGTTTTACTTAATATAGTTTCTGTGTGATTATTCATGTTTGGGTGGCCAGGATATGTATGAGTGCTCTCAGCCTATAATGTCCCTATGTTATCCATAATTTTTTACATTGTATATAAAGTCTATCAGTATTGCAAATTTACCCACTAGATAGGAAGGAAAAGTCACTTAATTATTTTAAAAGTTACATAGAGTGACAGTTGTAACTCTTATTTTTGTTTATGTGTAATGAGACACTGATGTGGGATTTCCCTCTGTATGCTGTGATTACCGTTAATGAACAAAGAACTGCTTTGAGCTTTTTAAAGAGCAGGGCGGAATAGAGCAGAGTTATGCAGTGAGGACTGGACTGAATGTTGGCAGAAAGAAGGGTGTCGTCATAGAAAAGCCATGGAGCTACCACCAGAGACAGATGCCGGGAACTCTACCCAGTAAGCCACAGCCACATTGTGATACACAGATGAATAGAAATGGATTAAATTAATATGTAAGAGTTAGTCAATAAAAAGCTAGAGCTAATGGGCCAAACAGTGGTTTAATTAATATGGTTTCTGTGTGATTATTTCAGTTCTGGGTGGCCAGGACAAACAAGCAGCCTCCTTGCTACAAGACATTGTCCTAAACATTTTTTATTGTCTTTAATAGTTATAGCAATCCAGGCAAATATTTATTTACACATTTTATAGAGATTATATAATTAAATGAAATGGTTTCCACATATTTCTTATCTACTCAGCATTTAATTCAAATTTTATGTTCCATCTGTTAAAATGAAATCTATCAGGCAGTGAATTGATTTTTCCCTTTTCCAAATTAGGAGATGTGAGTAGAAGATTGTTGTAGCAATCTTCAGGTGGTTTTGATGACTTACATGTCTGTGATTGAAGTGTTCATAATTTCCCTTTTGTGTCAATGTCATCTGTTAGGTTTTCTCTCCTGGGTCTAGAGTTAACCTCGAATAATGTAAAAAAAAATTGTTAAAAAAATGACACGTAAAATAAAGTGACAGTTGCATCTTTATTCCTTCTAGCTACATGTCAATGTCATCCATTAATCTTATTAATTAAAACCAAGCTATACCTACCACACTTCATTTAAGATCATATCAAGTATACATAGTGTCCTTTCTATTACATAGTCTAAAAATAAAATATGAACACGTTTACATTGACTTGTTTCCATAGTGATAAAACAGTCTTCCCTTGGTTGTCAAGGCAATGTGCAGTAGGCTAGCAAATTGGACAAGCATGACAAGCGTGAGAGTTATTTCTCAAGTAATAGGTTTAAGAAAAGCTGGGTAATTCAATAAGAAATGATATAGCTAGAAATAGTCACAGAATGTGAATATTTTGGTTTTAATGACCTGTTAATATTTTTTTATTTGTGAATTAATTTTGGAAATATAAGAAAGCATAAAATAATATACATATGGATTATATATATATACAATAGCTACCTAAACATATATATGTTTAATTAGCTAATTCTTTAGAGAATATTTTATTAATTCTTTGAGAATTTTATGCAATGTATTTTGATCATAATCATAATCTGCTAATTCCTCACAGATATACCCTCTTCACCCTCACATTTTATTCTTCCAACTTCAAGTTTTATTGTTTTTCTCCCCTGATTGAGTCCAAATTGTGTTGCTAAATTACTCTTGTGTTACTTGCCATGGAATGGGATTAAATTAGCAGAGGTTACACAATTAAATAAAACTGACTCTTATCTTCCAGCGACTACCAAATACTAAAGGTTCCTTGTGCCCATCCCTACCCCGTGTTGGGGTTTTCCGCGACTTGAGCTTGTTCAAACCTTTGGATACTGCCACAATCACTTTGAGTTCAAATATGAAACTGTTCTGTTTGTTCAGAAAACACCATTTCCTTGAAGCTATCTACTACCTCTCGCTTTTATAGTCTTGCTCCTCCTCCTCCTCCTCTTCTTCTTCTTTTTTTTTTTGGTTTTTCGAGACAGGGTTTCTCTGTGGCTTTGGAGCCTGTCCTGGAACTAGCTCTGTAGACCAGGCTGGTCTCAAACTCACAGAGATCTGCCTGCCTCTGCCTCCCGAGTGCTGGGATTAAAGGCATGCGCCACCATCGCCTGGCTTGCTCCTCCTCTTCTAAGAAAATCCATGAGCCTTGGGTGGAGGTCTGATAAGTCTGTCTCATTTATGATGAGTATTCCATGCATCTTATTTTCTGCATATTGACTGGTTGAAGGTCTCTGTGCTAATTGCCATCTACTGCAAGAACGTTCTCTGATAAGTATTGAGAGATGCACTTATCTATGGGCATAGCAATAAGTCATTAGAAGCTGTTTTGATACTATTTCTCTTTAGCAGAATAATTAGTTGTAGATTCTCTTTAGGGCCTGTTATCTCTCTAGCCACAGGTTCTTGGACCTATTAATGGTACAGGTATGACTTCCCATCTCATGGTATAAACTTCTGATCCTGAACTTGTTTGGTTACTACCAGATGTTGTAAATAGGAGCAACAGGATGCTTCCCGCTGCCCGGCTCCCGGCAAGCTTTACCCAAAATAATTACACAGAAACTGTATTAATTTAAACACTGCTTGGCCTATTATATCTAACCTCTTCTTGGCTAACTCTCACATCTTAATTAACCCATTTCTAATAATCTGTATATCACCACGTGACTGTAGCTTACTGGGAAGAGTCTAACTTACGTCCATCTTGGATAGGAGAGCCATGGTATCTAAAACACTGCCTTCTACCCCGCATCCCGTTCTGTCTACTCCACCTACCTAATTTTTTGCCCTATCAAAAAGCCAAGGCAATTTCTTTATTTAACCAATGAAATCAACACAAAACAGAAGATACTCCTACATTCACCAGAACATTCAAGCCACCATTGCATTGGAGATCATACCTTGTCAGGTCAGGTGTTATTGTAACTATCAGAATTCACAGCTGGATGATAGTGGTGACTGATTTCTCTTCTGGTAGTGTGCATAGTACTTTATATCACTGTGAAAACTAGTTAGAAGGGTTGTAGCTTCTAGGTATAAAAAGTATTGACTTATCCATATTCTGCAACTCAAGTATGTGGTATCTTCAGCAATAGAGTTTTATCACCAGATTTTAAGAGGTGACCAAGAGCATTGGCAATAACCTATAATGTTTGGTGATTTATAGAGCCATACTTTTTAACAGCTCAAAAAGGGGTAATCCATTCCTGGTTCTGGGGTTTTTATTTGCTAGTGTGTGTTAACTAGTTGAGGTATTATTCATCTATGATAGAGTAATTTTATTTAAACTCCTTTTAGATATGCTTATGTATTATTTTGGGACCCTTCTACAATACTATTTCCATATGGTAGTTTCAAAGACATTTAGTGTTAGTTACTTTTTCTAAATTTTGTTTATATTAATGATTATTTTTCTCTCATGGTAGGCAAGATTACTGCAGAAGGACAAGAAGAATTTTTCCAGCTTGAGATTTAATTGAAATGAGTTAAAGTTTTTCCAATAAATTTTATAATGTGGTAAAAAATGATTTTCTGTAAAATCATCCAAATCCTCAGTTATGAAAATAATTTAATGCTCTGGGACAATGGTCTGTACCCTCTCACTTGTATTTTAAATAAATGCTGATTGGCCCATAGCTAGGCAGGAAGTATAGGTGGGGCAACCAGGCAAGAAGTAGAGGTGGGGCAACGAGAATTCTGGGAAGAGGGAAAATCAGTCTGCAGTCATTACCCAGATACAGAGGAAGGCAGACACAGAAGAAGCAAGATGTGACTGCCTCACCAAAAAAAGGTACCAAGCCATGTGGCTAACACAGACAAGAATAATGGGCTAATATAAGTTATAAGAGTAAATAAGAAGCCTAAGCTACTAGGCAAACAAGTTTATAATTAATATAGAGCTTTGTGTTTTCTTTGGGACTGATTGACTGCAGGACAAAGTGAGACAGAAACCTCAGTTAACAAGTAAAGGAAAATAATTCTTTGATTAAGTAGAGGAATGAAAATAACTAAAAAAAGTCTATAAGCCATCTCCTTTACAGAAGTAAAAGTGAATAATAAACAATTAATTTTGTATATTCTTAACACATAGATACCTATTGGAACTGCCTACCATAATGTAAAAGCAAACACATACACACACACACACACACACACACACACACACACACACAATTTTCATTGGATTTTTCTACCTCCTGGAATCTTTATTTTGACATTAACAGACAAATGGAGTCTACCGGGACAAAAAAAACCCACTACTACATTTTCATTTTTATTCCATTGCATAGTTGTAGCTTCTTCACTATGGCTGTTATGAGGAAGACATTGTGAGAGTCATATCCTTAAGCAAATGATGGGAGAAGATGGCTGAACTTTGTGTGACTAGAGAAGGAGCAGAGACCATCACTTGACAATTGAAAATAGGAAAAAAGCTCTACTGAATGAAGTCACCTTTTAGCGGAGTAGGAAATGGACCAAACATTTTCAATGATCAGAATGAAATAACATATAATAACACACTTCCTGTACCCTTATCTTAAAAAAATAATACAGAATGTAATAACTTAAACAACCCAAAGAGTCCATTTTTTCTAGTTGTTCTTTTTAATAGTAGCATGGCGTTTACATGGCCCACTAGAATATAAAAATGACATGGTCATTAGTCTGGACATTTATGGCTCAAATTGGAGAAGTTCTTCACATGTACTAAACTGAAATATAATGGACCTGTGATATTGTTCTAATCTACCCTATGCTCTGCTTCCAGTTTGTTGGATAACAAGTACAGTGCTCCTATTTCTTTTAGAACACTGACATATACTACACAACTCTCTCAGGCCATCACAGTTTTGTACTCCTGGTCCTCTGGTTACTGCTGCTAAATACTGTTTTATCTATTACAAAAGCTAGACCAAGTATAATCTCCTGGTATTTTATATGTGGTTACTGGTAGCAAAAAGTTCTTTCATTCTATAGTGGGTTCTAGGAGTGAAGGGTAGCTAAGGTCATCTTCTCTTGTGTACAGATAAACTGAAGTAGGTTAAAATAAGTCACTGCTTAACTGTAAGAGACAAAGATAATTTTAGGGTGGGGAGAGAAGGAGGAAATCCAGTAGTGCTGTTTGAATTCAGGATGGAATCTCACTTCTGACCAGATTATACTCCATTGTCTCTGTTATTTCTTGAGATCAATTCTAATATAAAATTTGTTAACAATAAATTCTGATCTGTACACAATAAAAACTTTGAACAAGAAATCTTTAGAATTTAATTATTTTGTAGACCTGAGACATTACACATATAGAATATCATTTCCCCTTTCACTTACTTTCAGCTAGCAATAACCATGGTGGTAGCCCAGAATTTGAGGGCTTTATGGACCTCATAAAAATGGAACCAAGCAGTATCTGTCCAGGTGACTGGCTTGTTTGACTTAGCACAATGCCTTTAATATTGACCCATGTTATTTTACTTAGCAAGATTTCCTTTTCTTTTCAAAAGGCTGAATGCTCTATCCTTGGCTGTATATATCACATTTTAAAATAGATTAATAAGATGATGGGCATTCAGGTTCTTTCCAATATTGAGTACTGTGAATAATAATTTAATAACTGTGGATGCAAAAAGACTTCTTCAAGATTCTGTTTCTGTTCTTTAGATACATATCCAGGCATAGAACTGTTTGATCATATCCTATTTCTGCTTTTAGTTTTGCAAGGTATTTTGCATTGCTTTATTTAAGAGATGATGCATTTTATAAATCAACCAAAAGTCTTCTGGGGTTCTGATTTATTTATATCTTTAAAAATGTATTTTTAAAAGGCAAAAAGAAATCACATTATTTTCCTAGACACTGCTTACATTGGATTTCTTCTGCTTCATGAACTCTATTACAGTAAAGAGAATTTTCTTTTTGAATTGTGATAATCCAACATAAAATCCATAATAATTATTTCTACATTTACACAGCAGCATACAATTTCCTTGGAGGACATTTTTCCTTAGTTACTTTTGCTTCATTTTGTAAGAAATGTTTTGTCTAACTTCATCTTTAATCCTTAAGTAAGGTCAAGGAGTACTTTGGGCAAATGTCCTTAAAGGCATCAGTATTCTGTCTTTTTTGATTACACATTTGAGGATACTTGAAATAGCTTGGCAAGGCGATAGGCTGTTGTTATTTTTACCAGCATATTCACCCCAAGTACAGAAGGTAATGTGACTTCTCCTTGTCAAAATGATTTCTGTGCTTCATACAAGACTATAACTTCAAGGGACTGTAAAGTTTAAAGTTTAGATTGAAGATTCAAACTTTAAAAGATTGAGAGAGAGAGAGAGAGAGAGAGAGAGAGAGAGAGAGAGAGAGAGAGAGAGAGAGAGAGAGAATGAAGGGATAGGAGAGAAAAGGTGAAGGAAGAAAATTTGTCATTATTTTATTCTGTCCTTCTCGTGCTCCCCACATCTGAATAAAGGCTGTAATGTCAATTTTGCCTTTTTTTTTAATAAAAGAAAGCAGAGCATTAGTTTAGTGATATGGGATATACTTCTGTATGTGTGTTGCTTTTATTGGTTGGTGAATAAAGCTGTTTCAGTCAGTGGCTTAACAGAGTAAAGCCCGAGGCAAATCCAAACAAAGATATATCTCTATCTCTATCTCTATCTATCATCTATCTATCTATCTATCTATCTATCTATCTATCTATCTATCTATCTATCTATCTATCTATAGAGAGAGTAGGTGGAGTCAAAGAGTCTCCAACCAGTTGCTGAGGAAACAAGACATTCAGAAAATGAGGTAATGCCACAGCCATGTGGAAATACATGGACTAATAGAAATGGGTTAATTTAAGATATAAGGTCTGCCAAGATATATGCCTGAGCCATTGGCCAAAGTGCTGTAATTAATATAGTTTTGTGTGGTTATTAGGTTCTGGGTGGTCAGGAAACAAAAGTGCAGTCTCTGTCTACAGTTTAGAGTCCTCCACTTCTTCCTTGTCCTCATTTTACCAACACCAAGTTCTTTAGCACTAACTTGAAACTGTCCTTCACACACATCTGCTCATGTATTACATCCACACACCCAATTTGACCATTATTATTTTTCATGAATTACTGCAAGTGTCTTGATGAGTCCCAACAGTAATAGCATCTCTAAAGGGTCCCTACATTTTACTTTTTCCTGATTAATTCCTTTCTATTTTTAGTAATATTTTGCTTATATTGGAGGTTGCAATTAATTACACTCTTTCGTCTTCCTGTTTGTTCTCTCTAAGGGATTCACAAAACCTCTCCCACTCTCCTTCAAATCCATGGTCTCTTTTGTTCATCAATTATTTTTGGACATATACATATATAATCCTAAATATGGTCTGTTGAGTCTATATAATGTCATCTGTATGTATATTTTTCATGATTAACCATTTGTCACTGAAGAGCCAATTGTGCTATTTCCTGATCTCAGCTTTACTTCATTGCCTGTGGTTCTTTGTATAGGGTTGGGACCTGTGGAATTTTCCTCTTTCAGTTTGGCATCTTTTTGGTGTCATCCTTGTTCAGTTCGTGTTTGGACCATAATGCTGGTGAGACTACAGGTATAGCTTCTGATGTGACTAAGAGACACAGTCTCACAGCAAATGTCCTGATCTGGCTCCTACAACCTTTCCACTCCCCCTTCCACAATGTTCTCTGAACCATTGGTGCTAGAGTGTTTTGTAGATAGATATAGCCACGGGAAGTGGATTCCACAACTCTTCTTTATTCTTTATGGTGAAAATAAAATGTAAATCTGCTCATTCCTGTTTAAACCTAGCACCAATGCTTAGTATAGGTTGTCCAATTTCTGCCTCTTTTGTTCTCTCTTCTGTTTGTGTTTCTAGGTTTCAACCCTAGGCCCTTGGATATTCTGGGTAAGTACATTCCCATTAACTGATACCACTGAATCCTCAGTTCTTCCTATGTTTTGAATTTTGACCTTTCATTCATCCTCAAAGGGCCAGCTTTCAGGAAATATTTATGGAAAGAAAAAAGATTAGTAACTGTTTAAATGTATCATCTATCATTTCACTTGTGGGAACGAATTTAACTTTTCTGGAATTTTTTGATGTTTATTTTTAATTTTTGATTGTGCAAATGTACATGGGTATATGTGTGAGAGAAGGTTTGCTAGAGCGTTGGTGCCCATGGAGGACAGAGGTATCAGGTCTTCCCGAAGCTGGAGTCACAGCTGGTTGTGTGAGTCTCCTGATACAAGTACTGGGACTTGAACTCAGGTCATCTGCTTAACAGTATGAGCTTTTAACTGCTAGGCTGTCTCTCTAGCCTCAACTAGAAAAAATATCCCCCTCTCAAGAGCTACTCTGATCTACTGATCTATTATGATAATATTTGGTCACTTGTACCTTAGTATACAATGAACTGAAAACATTGGGGAAATTTAATAAAGTGTTAATATCTTTATTTTAAGAAGTAAGCAAAATCCTAAAAAAATAGAGCACACATTCAAAAATTGAAATTGGACAATAGCCATCAAAGGCAAATTAAGATTATGCTGAGGTAAAATATTTTAATTTTCGTTGAACATCCTCAGTAACATGATGATTCCACTTTTTAAATTAGAAAATTTGCTCTTCATCTTTTATGTGTTGGTCAACAGACTAAATTGATTTAGTAGTAGAGTGGTTATTGCATGGTGTTAATCATTATTAATTGTACAGTCAACTATAATAAGAAAAAAATGTAGGGAGGGTAGAATTCCAGAACATTCAATAAGTTTCTTTTCTTATTCAAATATGGAAATGTAGAAAAAGTTTGAAAAATGTGTGTATGTGTGTGATGTGTATAATATATACATATACATAACAATATATATATATATATATATATATATATATATATACACAACTGTCAATTTTTAGAACAAAATTTAATGCTACCTTAGAAAAATTCATCGTAATTCAAAATATCAGGAACTAAGGACATGATTATCTAATTGCATTTTGGTTAATGAAAAGAGATTATATTTAGAGTTCTCATAGTATTCCTTGCATGCACCTGGTTTTAATTTGCATGGTTATTTAATCTGTTAGTGTTTCCTCCCACTTTTCCTGTTTTACTAGAGTTTATTCAGATGTTTATTAAATTTGAAACTGTTCCTTTATTACCATTGTGTCCAATTACAGGCTGCATTATAAACACCTGTCTATTCCTTCTAAACATCCTGTAGATATTCTAGAACTATGGTTAAAATGAATGCTGATGTAGACCTTTACTTTTATGAGTTCATCTTCTAGCAAGCTATGTTAATGCATCATCCTGTGTAAGACTTATCTTTCTATAAAGATAAGTTTTATCTTTGATAAAACTCACTTGAATGGCACCCTCTTGTATCTTGGAATAAATCTAAGCTATATATACAGTTTACAAAAGACTTATTTTGCTTAATGTGGTGATTTCCATTTCTATTTATTTTCATGCAAATGATGTAATTTCATTCCTTTTTGTAGCTTACCATATTTTCTTTATCCTCATCTGTTGATAGGCACCTAGGCTCCTCCCATAATGTGATTTATTGTAAATAATGCCATAATAAGCACAGGAATGGTATAGTTGGACCACATGGTAGTTCTATTTTAGTTTTTTGAGGCCTCTTCATGCTGATTTTCATAGTGGCTTGACCAATATACAGTCTTTATCCTGTCATGTTGTTATGCTTCAGATAACTCATGAGTACAAAGAATTTTAAAAATAAACCAATGAAACCCTACTACAAAAAAAAAAGAAATATCAAAGGAAGTCCACAGAGGAACATAACATTATTATATAAGTAGCTGAAAAAAAGAGTCATAATGGAATAAATGCTGCCCCCAAATCCTGACACTTTAAAGCTTACATTAATGTGTGTCAGTTGTACAGGAGACAACAGAGCAAATAAAAGGAGTAATGCAATTTGTAAACAACATAAATTCTCAACAAATATTTCCTGTATATATTCTCCAAAACAATTTTCACTTCTTCTTTATCAGCATAATCAGTCATACAAACAATGGTTTTGTCATGACATTTTAATGTATGTATGTATGTATGTATGTATGTATGTATGTATGTATGTACTTTGACTATACCCACCACTGATACCCACTCTTGTCCCCAGTCCCTTCTTCCAAAATAGTATATCTTCTATTTTCATGTTGTTTTTAAAATAAACCTGTCTGCCCCATATGAGAGAAAACAAGACATTTATCTAATTCTGCTTAATTTATTTAATATAATATACCCTGTGCCATCCAATTTCTAGGAAATGTCATGATTTTGCTTTTCTTTAGGACTGAACAATATTTCATAGGTATATATACTCTATTTTATCCATGTAATCATTAATTGCTGGTTACCTAGACCAATTCCATAACAGCTAACTTTGGGTACACATGAGTGAGTATACATGTATCTCTACCATTATCTGATTTTGATTCCTTCTGTTGACTATATGATCAAGAATGGTTTAGCTAGAGCATATGGCCCTTCTTTATTTAAATTTTAAGTAGAGTATAAAACATAGAAATGGAACTGAATTCTTTGGACAAAGGTCACAATCCACATGACCATACATATTGCAGTTGCAAAGCAACTTATAGTTCAAGTTTCCAAGTTCAGTAAAACCTGATTCCAGAAGTAGCTTTTAGGCTTTATCTGAAAGGAAATTTCATGTTGAAAATTTGTAGAATAGGAAACATTTTGCATAAAACTGAAAATGGGCACACCTTTCCATGTTATGAAAAATAAAAATAATGTCCAAGACGGTACCCCTACAATCCTGATGCGTACAGGTAACCATAGACAAACAATGAAGGAAATCGGGGAATGGAATGTGTTCTGAGTGTTGGCATCTCTCAGAATCTGCATGTTGGGATGTTAGTAGTACGATGGTGTAACTCTTTAGGAAACTGTTAAATCCTGAGTGTCACTAACTTATTATTTTCTTTATAACATGATTGGAGGATGTTGCTTCACCATTATGCTATAAAGACACAGCAAATCAATCCCCAACTCCACTTTGTGAACCTAGAGGGCACCATCTTTGAAGGAGAAAGCCAGTGACACCACATACCCAATCTACTGGTACCCTGGGTATGAACTTTACAGTCTGCAATTGTAAGCAGATCTTTTCTATTGTTTATCAATTACCCTGTCTAAGGTGCTTTCTTACAGCAGTAGGTGGACTAAAATATTAGACAGATCCTCTCATTGGACGTATTTAATGCAAATCATTATTATTCTCTTTCAGGCACATAGTTTGTATAATCTTAACCTATATTAATTGCTATTTTGTATCTATTATTAAAAGCTAAGAGTTCCTTGGCTCTGATGACTGAGACTTAGTATAATGTATTGCATTGAACTCTTGCCATTAGTTACTAAAAGAAACATTTGTAACTATGATCATGTATAGGTGAGGTAAATACATATACATAGGGCTTTGAAAAATTAAACATTCAAGAAAATCTTAGAAAAGGTGAATAAGAAACAACATATGTAGTCAGACTTTTCTTTGGAACACCATCTCACAAATAACTACATGGAAACTCATTATTAATTATGAATGCTTGGTCTTAGTTTAGGCTTGTTCCTCACTAGTTCTTATAACTTAATTTAACTAACATTTTTAATTTATGTTCTTCCACAAGGATCGTTATCTTATCTTTGTACTACCCATCCTGGTTCCTCCACATCTGGCTGGTGATTCTGTGTGCCTAGATTCCTTCTCTTCTTGGAAATCTCTCTTATCCTCTCCTGTCTAGCTATTGGTCATTCAGCCACTTATTAAACCAATTAGAAGGCACCTTAGAGACATATGTTTATAGTGTAAATAAATATTCCACAAGTATAACTCTGCTAGCCTATTGATACAGGAAATTCCCCATGCCATTCCTCCCATTTGGCAAGATAGGCGGCAAGGGTGAGCTGGTATGGGTGCTGGGAAGGCTTTCTCCTTCTACAATAAGGTTTAGTCTGGTCTGTTAGATTGTGGCATGTGGCAATCAGATTAGCACTGTCTTCTCTTTGGGGAAGGTTGAAGGACAAAGTGAAAAGACTAGGGAGCTTCTCCCATGAGGCTACTTTTAATGATTGTGTTTTAATAACATAAGAAGAGGTTTATAAGTGAATGATGTAAAATTATACATTTTATATCAATTTTCCAACACAATTACATTTATTTAGCTTTATCTTAACTCCAAGGAAAACATGAAACTCTTCTTAGGCAGGGATTTTCTTATCTCATTAATATTCTCTGCTCTGTATACCTGATTTGTTTAATTTATGAGGTTAAAAATTTAAGAACTGAAACTGAAATTTTATGGTTCCCCACCTCTGTGAGTTAAGAAAAATAGCTGGCCATAGCATACCCCCTAAACATAAACACACACACACACACACACACCTCTGTAAATCAATGTAAACCACAAACTGGGAAGGTGGATATATTAAATCCATGAGTCCCCAGCACAGTAAGACCTATAGTATGTTTCCTTTCCAAACTTAAGCTAGACTAAGAGTGGATCCAAAAGAATCACACGTGGAGACTGAAGACCCTCAGAAAGGAGGCATTGGCAAGAGGAACTTAAGGCTGGCCTGGTCTACATAGTGAGATCCTTTCTCAAAACTGAAAAATGAGATTTTTTTTTTTGGCTTGAGATTGTGAAGAATATATGCTGCTACAACAAAATACAGATCACTGGAACATTTTTAAGATTATTAAGTTAAAAGTAAGCCTAATCGTAAAACTTAGAATCATTGTCTCTGTATATTACCCTCTGCAAAGATTTGTGATAATGTCAGGGCAAATTATTTTAGTTTTCTTCTATAACTAATAAGATATTTTGAATAAATGAAACCATAGTCAAATTAAATTATCTTAGGTCAAATTTATCTTCACTGATTTGCTGAATAAAATTAAATAGAATAAATTATAATTTACTTAAATTTTCAAGATATAATTAAGAAAATATAGCTTTTGAAATTTCAAGTATAAATGTTTCATGGTTATCCATAAAATATATTTTATGAATAAAAATGATAGTTTAAATAACAATATATTTTAATCCATATATTTACTATATATTGCTTTGGTATCTATATACTTGAGTGATAAAATATGAACTTTCTTTTGAAAATTACTTGAAAATTTCATATGTGTATATAGTATATTTTAATCAAATCCATTCCCTTCTCTTCAATTTCTCCTGTATCTCTCTCTACCACTTTTCCCCTTTTAATCATATGATTTCTTTTAAAACCACAGTGTTGACTCAGTGTGACCTGCATGTGTTGTGGTGTAAGAAAATCTATGACTGCTGGACCACGGTTAGCCTCTTAGGGCTTCCATCTGTGAAAAAAAAAAAAAAAACAATTCCCGACAATCAATTGCCAATAGGTTCATGACTAAGGGTGAGACTTTATGGACAACTTACCCATCCAAACTGGGATTTTGTCTGGTTTGATTTTTTTTTTTTACTTTTTTATTTTTGTGACAGAATTATCACTGGATTTGAAGAGACTTGAACTTTTTGGAGTAGCTTTGAATAATGTATAATATAAATTTTATCAGTAAAGTTCACATAAACAGCATCTGACAAAAACCAAAACTCCTCTAACAGTCTTTAGTAGCATGAATGTGTGTTTTTAATTCTACCTGTGTTGTGCAGCAGAATTTCAGTTTTTCAGAACGGAAGAGATATTTTTGTATAAGTCTTGTGCTTGTAGTTAGGACTTCTCTGAGTTCATGTGTTGTGATAGCCTTGTCACTTCCAATAAAAACTGGTTCACTGCAGATGTCTGTAACCCCTGGCTCTTATACTCTTTCTGCCCCCCCCCTTTTTATGATGATTCTTGAGCACTAGAGGGGGGAGTAAATGTGATATAGATGTTTAAAACTGAGCACTTAACCACACATGGTGGGTGTGGGCCTCTACAAAAAAAATGTATCTGATGATGATTGAGAGATGTATTTTTCTATGGTTATAGAGATAAGAACCTATGGGATGGTTTATCAATATGCCCATTTGGCTGAATAATAGTATTAGATTCTCCTCTAGGATCTATGGCCAATCAAACCACTGGTTCTGGCCAATGTAACAGTACCAGACATGAGTTTCATTTGTGAAGCAGGTTTTAAGTTCAATCAGAAAGTTGTTGGTTATTCCCAGAGAACTTGTGCTACTATTTCACCAATGGGCCTGTGTTACCAAGCCAGTAATTATTGTAGCTAACAGGATTCCCAGCTGTTGATAACGTTTTCAGCCCAGCATGCCTAGAGAGAGCCTTCTAGAACTATGAAAATTAGCTGGTAGAGATAAAGCTCCTAGCTGATTTCTGCAAACCATTTGACTTAAGTATATGGTGTTTTCAGTCACAAGTTATTGCCATCAATTTCTGAGAGTAATAAAGAGCAAGACAATAACCTATGATGTTTTGTGGGTCCATAGTTGGTGTGGGAAGTCCTTCAATATATGTGTTGCTTTTATTGTGGTACCAGCATTTAACCTATATGTTACATGTATATTCATTTAGATCTCCATATGGATTTTTAAAAGTTCTTTACTGTTGGTCATCTTTCCCTATATTCCATCCTCTACCCTGCCCCATCTTCATCCATTTACCCTTCCTTTTCCATTATTCCTCTTTCCTCCTTTATACCTCCTTTGTTCTCTCCCCTTCTACTTTCTGTTGTGAGTAAAGTAGCAATATTATAGTCAGATGAAGCATCTTTTGAGCGTATGCCCATCAGTGGTATAGCTGGATCACATGGCAGATCTGTTTCTAGCTTTTTGAAGAATCTCCACTCTCATTTCATAAGGGCTAGACCAGTTTTCACTCCTGCCAACAGTGGATAAGTGTTCCCCTTTCTCTATATCCTTGCCAGCACTTGTTGTCATTTGTTTTATCCTTTTTAGCTGTTTTGACTTGAGTATCAAGATACTTAAATTTTCTCAAATAAATTAAAAGATTATTTGAAAACTGGATCATGTTTAGACACTATTCCTGCTATATATTTTAACAATCTTATTTAAGGATGTGATGAAAAAAGGATTATGGTCTCAATATATATAATAATTTTAATCATCTCTTAATTAAAGTCTGCTTTCACTTTGTTTTTTCTAGTCTATTATCTTCTAATTGTTAGCTCAAAGGCTGTCAGTTAGTTTTCTCTCACTGTGGCTTTATAACAAGCATGGATGATCTCTCACCAAGTGAACTACATAGCTTCAAAGCTGTAGTCTCTGTTGGTCTCTCTAGAATATAGAGTAACATGACTTGAATGTTTTTGTCTTTTCCCCCTAATTTAAATCTTGAAACTTAATCACCAATAAGAGGACTTGATGAAGGAAGTTTATCTTTTGTCTCTTTTGTTCTATGTTGACTCAAAGTTACCCCCACTATTATATGAGAGAAAAGGAGGGAAAATCAACAAAAATATATTTTGCTTAAAAATTATAATAAAGACCAATATTGTATAAATTGATTAAGAGTATTTTAAATAAAATACCTAAGTGCTTGCAGTGACTGCTTTTCACATATACTGACCTTCTCTTCTTACCTTTAGTAGGCCCTTCTAAATCCCATGGCTGCGTTAACCCTTTCTTAGTCATTCTGTTAGGAATTTATTGTTGTTTGAAGTATCATGTTGTGATCTGAGCATTAATACTGGCAATCAAGATAAGAAAGGAATAAAGGAACATGTGTTTAACAATGGTAATGAATATACAGTGACATAATGTTTAACTATGAATATAGCCTGCAACCTTCAATTGGTCCATTCATTTCCTTGTATCATGTTAATGCAGTCTTTTGTCTTACTCCTACCTTTTGGGGTCAAGGGTATTTTAAGCAGTTGGGAATTAAATGCAGGCAAATTTTTAGTACTCACTGGAATTACCTTCTGGTACTATCCTATATGTTTCTCTATTTTATTATTTTCATTCACATCTTCATATTCTTTACTATATTTCCAAATTTCCATTCCTCCACCCTGGCAGCAAGGTACTTTTGTCAAGGTTGGTCCCTGCTAGCTTTCATGATGCAGGTATAGCACTGCTTTGAAAATGATGGAGATGGAGGAGAGAGGCATTGATCTTCAGTGAACTTCACATAATGGAAAGATGAAAATGGAGAAGAGAGTTCTCTGAAGACCTTCCAGTGTTTGCACCTTTTCACAAAGCTCTTCATAAGCTTCTGATATTCGGTGGGCCTTAGCACAAGCTTTCACAATGCCTGGACTGGTCCTATGGTCCAAGGGAAGAGAATTAAGGCTAAATATTTAATGAGAAAAACTAAAATTAATCTATTCCCACATAAGAAGCAAAAATGATAGAATTTCTTCTTATTCAAAAGCTTCCCAAGTGATTATTTTATGTTTTTCTATGCAAAAGGATGTGCATAATTCATAGTCAGGCACTTAATATTCTTTTCAACCCGGTATTTTGAGATGAGGTGATGACTGAATAAATAGATAGGAGGTAAACTTAGATGTTTAAAAGCTAAAGGAAACTGTCTAGAATAACGACTAATTTACAGGTCTTAGAATTCATGTCATCCAGGCCATCTGACTCCCAGAAGGTGATGAGTTCTGTGCACTATGGCAAGAATGACCATAGTGGGAATGTATTGATAATATATTTGTAACACGAACGGGCCCTGCTTGTTGGGGGTTTCTGTCCTGCCCAGTACCCCACAGGTGGCAAGCCCCAAAGAAAATCACACAGAGATCTCTATAAGCTATAAAGCTGATTGGCCCATTAGCTCTGGCTACATATTAGCTCTTGTAGCTTATATTAACCCATTGTTCTTATCTATGCTAGCTACATGGCTCCATACCTTTCTCAGCAGGGCAGCTCACATCTTGCTTCCTTGGTGGTCTGTGCAGGACTGAGAGGAATCAACTTCCTCCTTCCCAGAATTTTCCTGTTCTCATTGCATCATTTCTACTTCCTGTCTGGTTTTCCTGCCTATACTTCCTACCTGGCCAATCAGCGTTTATTTAAAACATGGTTGACAGAATATAGACAATTCTCCCACACCATATATTGACATATTATTATATATTAATAGGCATATTAATATGTTTGGTTTATATTAATTTGCACATTAATATTTTGCTATATATAAATAGGTTAATTTTTATTATTTTATGTGTATGAGTGTTTTGTCTGCATGTATGTTTGTGCACAATATGCATGCCAGGTATCTGCAGAGCTCGGCAGATGGTATTGGAGTCATGAAATTAGAATTGCAGATGCTTGTGAACCATCACGTGGGTGCTAGAAATCAAGCTGGCCTTCTAAAAGAGCAGCCAGAGTTCTTAACTGAGAACTATCCCTCTAGTCCATCTTGGTCAATTTTAATTGATCCAATCTGAGAACTGTTTTAAGCTGTCAAGAACCAGATGAAAATAAATAAAAGAAACAGATTTGAGAAATAGATTTTTCCTTTATAATGAAGTAGAATATTTTCATTCCTATAGAAAGCTTTTTTATATTTTGAAGCCTATTGTGAAAATTCATTTACATTTATAATGAATTCTCTCATTTGAACTATAATAGGCTGAGTACAGACAACATGGGTAGGATTGTCTGTCTATGATGCTAAATACGATTACAGATAGTAAAAATAATTCAAGAAAAGATCAAAGGAGAAGTCCAGCAAATAGAAAGAAGAGGTGATTAGAGACAGGATTGGAAAAAGAACATCTTATAATCACTTGTGTTAAACAAGAAGCCTATCCAGAGATGGGTATTTCTCAACAATTTGCAACCTAACAACAGAAAACAGAGGGGTGATCTCTGTCCTGGGGCCTTCTAAACACCCCACCAAGAACAGCAGGACCAGCTAGGGTAATTCATTAAGGGCTCTGCTGACAAAAGTAGTAATGAGAGACAGGGTTCCTTTCCCAGGAACCGGAGATTTCTTACACCCCAACTGAGAGATGTTAGGCAGCCAGGTAGTAGTGGTAAGAAAGAACCATCCTGGCCCTGAGTCTTTGTTGGTCAGTGAGACACTTAGAGACATGAAACAAGACAAAGAAAAAGAACTTGGAAAAAGTTACATCTGCAATCAAAACACTGTTTAAAGTTGATAATTTCTAGGAGAAGGGAAATCAGTTTTCTTCAATGGAGTGTACATTATGGTAGACCTCATGTTTGGGAGTAGTTGACCAATACAAAATGAGCTCATTTCTCTCTCTTTCTCTGTGTGTGTGTTTTAAGAGAGAATGTGATCATGAATTTGGGTGAGTAGGGGTGGAAAGGGGAGGGTCAGGAATAAGTTGGAGAAGAAGAAAGAAAATAATGTATATGAAAAGTTAAAAAATAATTAAAAATGTAAAAAATAAAAATTGCAAATAAAAATAAAGTTAATTGTTCATAAGAACTATGTTTCTGAGAAAAATCTGATGTGGTGTCAGTTTCCATTAATGAAATGTACTAGGCAGAATAAGTGGTAGGGGTTATGTTGCTCAAACAACAACTGAGTATTTAAATGATTTGCTTAAACAGTATCATTGAAAGGGACATAAATCATTATATTCTCTAAAGAATCAGCAGGGTAATTTGAGGAATATGCCATCTGAGAAACATGTGGAAGTGTCAAGGGAATTTACACTCAATGGGAAAACTTAATAAAATGTTTTCCATTTGGGTTCAGGTCACATAGTTAGTGTGAATAATTAGAAATTGTAGAGCAATGGATTCTATTTCCAGACCAAAGCTTAACATCTACCACTTGGCTGTTTTAGAGTAATAGAATATGCTTTTTGGGAGCATAAACCTTTCACTTCAGTGGGTTGAAAGAACGGATAAATGATATGTGATATCTTCATCAAATAGAATACTGCTACATATAGCAACATTAAAAATATGCTAAGAGATGCAGGACAGATATAAGATAGAATTTGTTCTATACTATATTCATGTAAATCTGTGGTTTAGGCAAAAATTCTGTGTGATCAAGGGCTATCATTAGAGAATGTACCTGTGATAATGGAGGGAGGAAATTGGAGTAAAAGAAGAACATAAGACAGAGTTTCTTTATAAAAGGGTTATGAAAAATAGGTAGTAGATGGAGGAGAAACAGGATTAAAATATGCTTAATCTCATTATAAAAATTATATAGAATTTATATATTGTGGATGTATAGTTCTTAAATGTCCATAGTTTTATGCATGTACCGATGAGATCTACACTTATAAAATTCCTATCACTCAAGAAGAGTAATTTTATTTTATAATCAAATGCTTCCTTCATCAAGCCCACTTTCTTCTACTCTTTATGAAGGAACCATTTTGTATGTCTGTATATGATGTCAAACTATTGGCACATCCATGGTTTAACACAGACTTCCTTCTAGATACACACTGGAAGCACTGAATCCATCATCTTTCAAGCTATTTTTTTAAGCCTGAGATTCCCTAATTTTGAGCTCATGTTTTTCATGATTGTCTGATCCAGTTATAAACACCTTAGGTGGCATCTCTCCCTGTGTACCCAGAGACTTGGCTTTAAGTTAAAAATGTATCAGATAGATTTCTTGTGTTCTTGCATTCAACCTGTTCCCTTTCAGTTATATTTTGCCATTTTGCTTCACTATCACTGAGGTTCTTGTATAGAGTTTAAAAGTGCACAATAGAGACTGAGAAATGGTTATATTTTATCCTGAGGTATCATTCTCCTTGAATAGACTGCTTTGAGTGTAGCACATGGAAAGCGATGATGGAAGAATAGAAACACATCCAGATAACCAAACTCACTCTTACAAATCAAGTAATTGATAGGGATGACACATTTTGGTAAGAGTTGTTCTTTGTGTCACAAAACAAATTCACACATACATGTTCGTGTGATGTATGAGTATATACATATGTGGAGTCTGTGGATGTATGGTAATAGGTAGTATAAAGGAGTAACTCTACCTTGGTAAGTGTGACTTTAATGGACACTAGGGAACATGGACACATGCATACGTCTGATTTTATAGGTAGGGTCAAGGCTATCAATTTTTAAACTTTATTCAGCTTTATAAACTCTATGAACATCTGGAGTTAATAGATAAATGAATTGGGGAAGCTGGGAAACTTTGTTTTGATATGTGGGATGCGATACTAAAATGGCCATGCCTAATTTTATATGCTTGCTAAGACTTGACTCAGGCTGTCATGTCTACCAAATATTTTATTTATATACTCATTCACAAATATTTATTTAATACCAGGCAATAAACTGAATGAATGAGAAGTAGAAATACAGAAATTGTAAGAATCCATCCCTCTAGGTAATATTAATGGGGAATGCACATTTTAAAATAATACTGCTTAGAGTCAGGCATTTTTGCCATATTTTTGCTTTTCCTGTCTATCCTAAAGATAGAATTGCTGAAACACTAAGATAGCTCATCTCACCAGGCAAGACACGTTTAGATGTAAGACTGATAAAGAAAACGCCATGTACCTTCAATCATACTGAGTCCATGAGACAAAGAAAGAACTGGATTAGATGTAGGGAAGACTTACATGGGTGGTGGTTCAGCATGGAAAATCATACATAAGAATGTCATGAGCTAGAATTGCATTGAGTTTGTATAGATGAAGAATTAATGAAACAATGCAACTTTTTGATATTAAAATTTGTTAACAATGATAATGCTGAATATCCATAAAGTACTAAGACTGTTTCTATGCTAACAAAGCTGTCGTGTTGTAAGACAGAGACCCTCTGTCTGTCCTTCCTCTCTGACCTCCATGCTGGTCCTCAGAGAAGCCCATCTAGTTATCTTGTCATTTTTGATTATTAAAAAGTCAAATCATAATAAGATTTAGCAAACAAAACCAGAAACAAACAAAGATAGGATAGTATTTTATTGTCTTAGTAACTCTTTTCAGTAGATTAAGAACGTGGAAACAGTGGTTGTCTTATCCATCACTTTAACCTTGCCTACTATCTTATTTTCACTACGACATAATACAATGGCTCCAGTAACTACAACAGTGCCTGAGATAAGGTCTCTGACCATACAGAATTCACAATCAATCTAGTAATCTAAGCAATTAACAAATAATCAAAACATGATGCAAAGAACAAAGGGTAAACTTGGATAAATGGTTAGCTCTGGGTTAGAGTACTCCAAGTTGAAAGATGACATGGGCAAACAACAGAAAACCAGGCCAATTTAATGCAAATCAGTACCTACATCATAACAGTTCAAAAGGCTTGGTGTTTATAGCCTGGGATGGCAGAGACTGACATGCTTACAAACACTAAGAATAAGGCCCACTGGTTTGAGAGACTGCATTAAGAACTTCAGAACGAAAACAGGATCCAACATTCTGCTGTCTACAAGAAACACACCTCAACCACAAAGACAGGCACCTACTCAGAGTAAAGGGCTGGGAAAAGGCTTATCAAGCAAATGGTCCTAAGAAACAAGCAGGTGTGGCCATACTAATTTCTAACAAAGTTGACTTCAAACTTAAATCTATCAGAAGAGATGGAGAGGGACATTTTATACTCATAACAGGAACAATTCATCAGGAAGAAGTCTCAATCCTGAATATCTATGCCCCTAATATAAAGGCACCCACGTACGTAAAAGAAACATTGCTAAAATTCAAGGCAGCCATCAAACCGCACACACTAATAGTAGGAGACTTCAACACTCCTCTCTCACCAAAGGACAGGTCAATCAGACAGAAACCTAACAGAGAAATTAGAGAATTAATGGAGGTAATGAAGCAAATGGACTTAACAGACATCTATAGATTATTCCACCCAAAGAGGAAAGAATATACCTTTTTCTCTGCAGCTCATGGAACCTTCTTGAAAATTGACCACATACTCGGTAACAAAGCTAACTTACACAGCTACAAAAAAATATTATTAACCACCTGTGTCTTATCAGACCATCATGGATTAAAGTTAGAATTCAACAACAATGCTACCCCCAGAAAGCCTACAAACTCATGGAAACTGAACAATCAACTACTGAACCATACCTGGATTAAGTAAGAAATAAAGAAAGAAATTAAAGTCTTCCTTGAATTCAATGAAAATAAAGAAACAACATACTCGAACTTATGGGACACTATGAAGCAGTCCTAAGAGGAAAGTTCATAGCACTAAGTGCCCACTTAAAGAAAACAGAGAAAGCTCACATTGGAGACTTAACAGCCCACCTGAAAGCTCTAGAAAAAAAGAAGCAGACTCACCTAGGAGGAGTAGAAGACTGGAAATAATCAAACTGAGGGCTGAAATCAAAAAAATAGAAACACAGAAAACAATCCAAAGAATCAATGAATCAAGAAGCTGGTTCCTGGAGAAAATCAACAAGATTGACAAACCCCTATCCAAACTAGTCAAACGGCAGAGAGAAAATTTGCAAATTAATAAGATCAGAAATGAAAAGGGGGACATAACCACAAACACAGAGGAAATTCAGAGAGTCATTAGATCTTACTACAAAAGCCTGTATGCCACTAAACTGGAAAATGTAAAAGAAATGGACACTTTTTTAGATAAATACCATTTACCAAAATTAAACCAGGACCAGGTGAACAATCTAAACAGACCTGTCAGTCGCGAAGAATTAGAAGCTGTTATCAAAAACCTCCCTACCAAAAAAAGCCCAGGGCCAGATGGGTTCAATGCGGAATTCTACCAGAACTTCCAAGAAGACCTAATACCTATACTCCTCAATGTATTCCACAATATAGAAACAGAAGGGTCATTACCAAATTCCTTTTATGAAGCTACAGTTACTCTGATACCAAAACCACACAAAGACTCAACCAGGAAAGAGAATTACAGGCCGATCTCACTCATGAATATCGACGCAAAAATCCTCAACAAAATACTGGCAAACCGAATCCAAGAACACATCCGAAAAATTATCCATTACGATCAAGTAGGCTTCATTCCTGAGATGCAGGGCTGGTTCAACATACGAAAATCTGTCAATGTAATCCAGCATATAAATAAACTGAAAGAAAAAAACCATATGATTATTTCATTAGATGCTGAAAAAGCATTTGACAAAATTCAACATCCATTTATGTTAAAAGTCTTGGAGAGATTAGGGATACAAGGGTCATACCTAAATATAATAAAAGCTATATACAGCAAACCGACAGCTAACATCAAATTAAACGGAGAGAAACTCAAAGCCATCCTGCTTAACTCAGGAACACAACAAGGCTGTCCACTTTCGCCATACCTATTCAATATAGTGCTGGAAGTTCTAGCAATAGCAATAAGACAACATAATGGGATCAAGGGGATTCGAATTGGAAAGGAAGAAGTTAAACTTTCGTTATTCGCAGATGATATGATAGTGTACATAAGCGACTCCCAAAACTCCACCAAAGAACTTTTACAGCTGATAAACAGCTTGAGTAATGTGGCAGGATACAAAATCAACTCCAAAAAATCAGTCGCCCTCTTATACACAAAAGATATGGAAGCAGAGAGGGAAATCAGAGAAGCTTCTCCATTCACGATAGCCACAAACAGCATAAAATATCTTGGGGTAAATCTAACCAAGGAAGTGAAAGATCTATTTGACAAGAACTTTAAGGCATTGAAGAAAGAAATTGTGGAGGATACCAAAAAATGGATGGACATCCCTTGCTCTTGGATTGGGAGGATCAACATAGTAAAAATGGCAATTCTACCAAAGGCAATTTATAGATTCAATGCAATCACCATCAAGATCCCATCAAAATTCTTCACAGATCTGGAGAGGACAATAATCAACTTTATATGGAAAAACAAAAAACCCAGGATAGCCAAAACAATCCTATACAATAAAGGATTGTCTGGAGGCATTACCATCCCTGACTTCAAACTCTATTACAGAGCTACAGTAATGAAAACAGGGTGGTACTGGCATAAAAACAGAGAAGTCGACCAATGGAATCGTATAGAAGACCCGGGATTTTATCCCACAAACCTATGAACATCTCATTTTCGATAAAGGAGCTAAAAGTATACAATGGAAGAAAGAAAGCATCTTCAACAAATGGTGCTGGCACAACTGGATGTCAACCTGTAGAAGAATGAAAATAGACCCATATCTATCACCGTGCACAAAACTCAAGTCCAAATGGATTATCAGCCCTAAAACACTGAACCTGATAGAAGAGAAAGTGGAAAATACCCTACAACAGATGGGCACAGGTGATCGCTTCTTAGGTATAACCCCAGAAGCACAGACATTAAGGGCAACATTGAATAAATGGGACCTACTAAAACTGAGAAGCTTCTGTAAAGCAAAGGACACTGTCACTAAGACACAAAGGCAACCTACTGACTGGGAGAAGATCTTCGCCAACCCCACAACAGACAAAGGTCTGATCTCCAAAATATATAGAGAACTCAAGAAACTAGACTTTAAAATGCTAATTAACCCAATTAAAAAATGGGGCACTGAACTGAACAGAGAATTCTCAACAGAAGAAGTTCAAATGGCCAAAAGACACTTAAGGTCGTGCTCAATTTCCTTAGCAATCAGGGAAATGCAAATCAAAACAACTTTGAGATATCATCTTACAACTGTCAGAATGGCTAAAGTCAAAAACACCAAGGATAGCCTTTGCTGGAGAGGCTGTGGAGGAAGGGGTACCCTCTTCCATTGCTGGTGGGAATGCAACCTTGTGCAACCACTGTGGAAGTCAATGTTTCGGTTTCTCAGGAAATTCGGGATCAACCTACCCCTGGACCCAGCAATACCACTCTTGGGAATTTACCCAAGAGATGCTCTATCACATGTCAAAAGCATTTGTTCAACTATGTTCATAGCAGTATTATTGGTAATAGCCAGAACCTGGAAACAACCTAGATGCCCTTCAATGGAAGAATGGATGAAGAAAGTATGGAATATATACACACTAGAGTACTACGCTGCGGTAAAAAAAAAAAAACGACTTCTCGAATTTTGCATGCAAATGGATGGAAATAGAAAACACTATCCTGAGTGAGGTATCCCAGACCCAAAAAGATGAACATGGGATGTACTCACTCATAATTGGTTTCTAGCCATAAATAGGGGTCACGGAGTCTACAATAGGCAAATCTAAAGAAGCTAAGTAAGAAGGTGAACCCACGGAAAAACATATAGTTATCCTCTTGGATAAGGGAAGTAGACAAAATTGCCGGGGAGAAAAGTGGGATGTTGGGGGTGGGGTGGGATGGGGGTAAGGGGAGATGGGGAGAGAAAAGGTAGAAGGGAAGGAGGGGGGACTTGGGGAAACAGGAGGATCCGGATAAAGCAAGGTTGGATAGGGGAGCACAGAACCACAATTCTTAGTTAAGGGACCCACTTTAGGGTGGGCAGGAGACTTGACCCTAGAGGGGCTCCCAGGTGCCCAAGCTGAGGTCCCCAGTTAGTTCCTTGGGCAGCTGAGGATAGGGAACCTGAAATGACCCTATCCTAGAGCAATACTGACGAATATCTTGCATATCATCTTAGAACTTTCATCTGGCGATGGATGGAGATAGAGACAGAAACCCACACTGGAGCACTGGACTGAGCTCCCAAGGTCCCAACGAGGAGCAGAAGGAGGGAGAACATGAGCAAAGAAGTCGGGACCACGAGGGGTGCACCCACCCACTGAGACAGTGGAGCTGATCTACTGGGAGCTCACCAAGGCCAGCTGGACTGTTACCAAAAAAGCATGGGATAAAACTGGACTCTCTGAACATGGCGAACTATGAGGGCTGATGAGACGCCAAGGACAAAGGCACGCGGTTTTGATCCTACGCAATGTGCTGGCTTGGTGGGAGCCTAACCAGTTTGGATGTTCACCTTCCTAGATATGGACGGAGGAGGGAGGACCTAGGACTTACCACAGGGCAGGGAACCCTGACTGCTCTTTGGACTGTAGAGGGAGGGGAAGATAAGTGGGGGGAAGGGGAGAGGGATGGGAGGAGGGGGAGAAGAGTGGGAGGAGGGGGAGGGAAATGGGATGCTGGGAGGAGGTGGAAATTTGTTTTTTTTTTCTTTTCTTTATTCTCCTTTTATCAATAAAAAGAAAAAAAATTAAAAAAAAAGAACTTCAGAGTGAAATCAGGCTGTCTAGCAGTCATCCCTCCTCCCTGTTTCAAAATAAAAAGACACAAAAGAAAGAAGTAGCTAGGGGGTGCATGATGGGGACTTTTCCACTGAAGGAATTACAGAGAAATGCTAGGGATGGCTGGGGGCTTATGAGATCCCTGAATTAAATGTGTATGGTGTCCGCTTTCTGAGGTAGACCTTGTACAGTTTTGCTGATTTTAGCAGCACTTTGTTAGTTGCTTTTCTCTCTCCTGTAACAAAATGTCCTAGGAAAGCAGCTTAGAAGCAAGAAGGATCATTTAGGCTCATGATTTTGTGGTCCAGGATTATGGCAGGGAAGTCATGGTGGGGAGAATGGCCCCAGGTGTCGTGGGCAGGAACTTGGGGCAGTTGCTCACAGGTGACTGCAGACAGGAAACAGAGAGGGATGGGTGCAGTTGCTCCCCCAGTGAGTTTCCCACTTTCCCTCTTTTTATTCAGTCCAAGTCTCTAGCCCACAGGACTTGGGCTAATCTTAGGTCATGCCAGCCGCTCACTCAGGGTGAGCCTTGCCTGGAAAGACCCTCACAACTGTTTTAAATCCTGTGAAGTTAATGACAGGGATAGACCATGGCAAGTCCCTTTCCATCAGTGTAACCGATAAACACGGGGTGTCTGTGAGTGACAGCAGTGGGTACCCTGCTTGTGGAACATCCGACACTGCTACCATAGGTTTGTGTTTTCCAGTTCATAGTCCACGTTTCTCAGCTGTATATAGATCAGAATCACAATTCAAGTAAAATGGGTATTCAGAAGCCAAAAGAGTCGGTTTGGGGATCAGAGGGTAGGGGATTGCTTCAAAATAACTTCCTCAAATTTCAAACTGGCTTTCATTCCTTAAGACATTGAGAGTCAATTTGTTGGAAGCAGACAATGCAGTGGATAATGAGTCATAAAAATGATGTAACCAAATAAAATTCATGAACACTATTGTCTCTAAACAAATAGCATTCATATTGGGAGTGAATAGGTGGCTCACTCCAGCTATATAAAAGCTGAGACCCATTCTCACTTGAAAATTTGCTGCGGGACCAGACTTCACAGAAATCCACAGTGCTAAGCAACCACAGAGTACTGAGAGCTCGCCTGCTGAGCTCAATCAATTCAAACACCTGTTAGCTTTCAGCAATAAATCTCAGTCCAAAGGAGACCCTCCAAGGGTGGGCTGTGGCTTTTCCGATGGGAATGTGGCTTGCTTCATCTCCTCACAAGCCAATGCTCTCTAAAAACCCAGGCTTCCGATAAGCATTTGATGGGCGTGCTTGCTGGAAAATGCAGGTTTCTGATACTTCTCTCAAAGAAGACATTTAAGTATATCCAAAACAAAATTTTTAATCAGTAAGGACTTGCTTTTTGGGTCTCAATGTGTTTTTTTAAGAAATTTTAGAATTAAAATTATTAAAATTATTTTAAAATTAAAATTATTTAATTAAAATACAACATATCATTTTTCTACTTCTCCCTCCCGCACCTCCCATGTGTGCCCTCAGACTTCATCATGGCTTCCTCTTTTTTAACCATTGTTGTTATATATGCATATAGGTAAATAAACATAAATATCTACTGTTGAGTTCATTCAGTGTTAGCTGCATGTATGTTTCTAGGGCTGACAACTTGGTATTGGATAACAAACTAGAAGGTTTATGCTTGAGATAGACAGATCCTCTTTTTCAGTAGTTGTTAACTGCTTATAGCTGTTCATCTAAGAGTGGGGCCCCAGAAGATTTTTCCCATATAAATGGGATAGTTAGGATGTCAATTCATATTGGAGTTTCAAGGAAGCTATGGCCATGGAGTTTCAAAAACATAGATGCCAAAATGGAAACTCACTTTTAAAGCTCTTTAATCCTCTATTTGATGAATGTTCTGGAAGTGTAAATTGTTCAATTTAATATCTTGGGATGAAGTCTCCTTGTCATCAAAGGTCTATTACCACCATAGTGACAACTGAATTGTTGGTAAGAAAAACGATCAGTAGGAATGGATGTGTAGACCTGAGTCATACCAAGGAAGAAGAGAAGTGGTTGATGAAGCACAGATTCCAAGATAAACTTGCATGGCCCTGTACTTCTACTACAAAAGTATTTCCTAAGGCAACACCAAAACAAAATGCATAAGGAGCCGAGGAGATGGCTCAGTCAGTAAAGTGCTTGATGTGCAAGAGTGTGTGGCCTGGAACTAAGGCCTCCGGTGTCCACCTGTAACCCTAGTTAGAGAGGCAGAACTTCCAGGCCAGCCCGTTGGCTGAAACACAGTTGCTATGACCGAAAGAAGAGGAGAAAACTGATTGAGGAAGATCCCTGGCTTCTTCCTCACACACATGCATGTTTTCACAAATTGGCTGGGCTTGTGTTTCATTAGTTGAATCTTGGTATTCTCGACTCCACCAAGAGAACTGAGTTGTGATCCACATTGTTTATCATCAGTAAACTATCTGAAGCATGATTTCATGATGATTTAGAAGAAAGGAGAAAAATGAAAATATTGCAAATCTTTTATTCCAGTCTTTGCTTGTGTAGTATTTCCTAAGTTACGTGGTTGAATCTGGTATGAAGAAGTATGGCAGAAAATCCTGCTCACAACACACGAGGCAAGGGCACAAGTCCACCACTGTGAAGTATTTACTGTTGCTGCAGGATGTTACTTTAACTGTGTAAAGGTTTCTTCCATTTGTTCATGCCACGTTTGTTGAATTATGAATAGATGTGTTGCATCGTTTCACCTTGCTTGCCTAAGGCACCCAATTTGTCTAATGAATGGCAAATAGGTAGGCAGAGAAAGAATAGGTGAGGCTGACAGGCAGAAAGAACAAATAGGAGGAGAAATCTAGGCTCAAGAGAAGAATAAAAAAAAAAAGAAGGGGGATAGAATGGGAGAGAAAGAGAAGGACACACCTAAAGCGGTGATCCAGGCAGCCACCAGCCATACAGACAGGAAAACCAGTGAAAGTAAGTTATACAGAAAGAAAAGGAAAAAAAGCCCTGAGGCAAAAGGTAGATAAAGAGAAACAGGTTAGCTTAAGTTAAAAGAGCTAACTAGAAATGAGTCTAAGCTAGGCTGAGCATTCATAACTAACATTATTAAGTCTCTGTGCCATGATTTGGGAGCTAGTTGGTGGTCTAAAAGAAAAAGCCTAGTACATATTGTGTTCTGCAGAAATTTTAAATGTGGTCATGATATCAGAACACCCCTTATGCTATAGTATTTCTTTGTGGTGATATTTTGCTTCTCACAAATAAAGCTTGCCTGGAGATCAGAGGGTAGAGCTAGCCATTAGTTAACCATAGAGACCAACCAGTGATGGCACACACCTTTATTCCCACTTGGGAAGATGAAGCACAAATATCAGAAGTTCAAGGCCACCCTAGGCTATGTGAGATTGAATCAGTCTAAAAGAGAAATAGAGGCAGAGGGTGGAGGCTCATGCCTTTAATCCCAGAACAAGGGAGGTGGAGAGAGGAATAAGGTGGGTGGAGACAGGACCTCAGTGCATTCAGTCTGAGGATTCACAGCGAATAGAGCTCAGGCCTTTGGCCTGAGGATTCCTTAGAGGTAAAAACTAATGGCTGGCTGCTCTGATCTTTCAGTTTTTGCCCTCTGATATCTGACTGCCAGGTTTTTATTAAGGCCAATTTGAAATCACACTACATTTCTTAGCTTAGCAAACCTAATAAAAGTGATATACTTATTAAGAGCATTCTCTAGTTATTAAAATTAAATGACATATCAATATATATTTGGGAGAATAAAATATATGAAAATTAGAAAATATAAAAATAAAGTTTTGGATATTTGAAGTCATAAAGGATTGTAAATATTTTGAGTTATGTAAAAATAAACCCCTCAAATATCAAGATTTGTAAAATACAGCCAAGATGATACTTAGAGGACATTTCATAACATTTAAAGGGTTAAATTAGAAGAGAAGGGTCTGAAGTTAGTGATTTTTAAAATTAATTAACTAATTCCCAGCCTGTCCACAGCTTTCTCTCCCTCTTTCCTATCCTCTCAGTTTCCACCCTCCCCACTCCTCCTTTGTCTTCAGAAAAGTGCAGGGCTCCCATGTGTATCAGTCAGGCACGGTAGAGCAAGTTGCAGTAAGACTAAGTACTCCCTCTCCTGTTAAGGCTGAACTAGGAGAGTCAGTAGGAGGAAAGGGTTTCAGAAGCAGGTAACAGAATCAGAGACAATTTCTGCTCCCTCTGCTAGGAGTTCCATGAGAAGACCAAGCTAATAATTGCAATGTATGTGCAGAGGGCCTAGGTCAGTCCTACGCAAGATCTCTAGTTGGTGCTTCATCCTCCATGAGCCCTTATGAGCCCAGGTTAGTTGATTCGGTGGGTTTTCTTCTGGTGACCTTGGCTCCTCTAGCTCCCATAATCCTTCCTCTCCCTCTTCTACAGGGTTCCCTGAGATCCACCTAATGTTTGGCTTTGCGTGTCTGCATCTGTTTCCATTAGGTGCTGGGTGAAGGTTCTTTGATGACAGTTGGACTAGGCGATGACCTATGAGTATAATAGAGTTTCTTTAGAAATCATTTCACTGACTTGTTTTTGTTCATTTTTGCCAATCAAGTTTGATTGTAACCTAGGTATTTGAGCTGTCCAGCTTGTGGGGCCTGGAGCTCCAGGTAGTGACAAACATGGGCTCCCTATAGTATGGATCTCAAGCTGGACCAGTCATTGGTTGATCACTCCCATAATTTCGGAACCACCTTTCCCAGTAGATCCTGTAGGTAGGGAAAAATTTAGGTCATCGGTTATGTGGCTTGGTTGGGGTCCCAATACCTCCACTGGAAATTTTGCTTAGTTACAGGAGATGGCTGGTTCAGACTCTATCTCCCGTCACCAGGAGTCTTAACTAGTGTCACCCTCAGAGATTCCTCGGAGTTTCCATTGCACCAGGTTTCTAGCTCATCCCAGAGAAGCCCTTGATTCCTGTTGTCTTCCCCAGTGATTTAAATTTTAATCTCAAGACACTACAAAGAAGAGAGCTAGTTATATATGAAGCAAGAGGAAAGAAAAAGGAGGAAGATAATTAAATAAAAAATAAGTGTAATAGATAAAATCAATGAAGACAGCAGTTGAACTTTGAAAGAATTAAAATTATTAGGCTCTATTTAGAAAAAATAGTCAATACCAGAAATTCTTTATAATTATAAACTTTTCAGTTAAATACTTTATATTGAATACAGAAATACATTTTTATAATTAAATAGTATTTAACATGAATAAGTAAATTATATTTACGATAAAGACAATTATCCAATGTATTTCATCAAATTAGCTAAATAAAATAGTCACTTCTTACAAACATCAATACCCATTCAATACAGAACCAGAAGAGAGGTCAAGCAGGTTGGAAACCTACTCCACCAACTATAGCTGCCTCTGTGCAAATCTTGGAATACTAAATGTAGCATACTGAACAGACTGAACAGTATTGCTGTAAGAAGTGATTATTTCAGTTTGACTGAAATTTAGTCTTCTAAGAGAGAATCCCAAATGTTAAATAATTAACAGTAAAACTTCCTTTTTTCGTTACAATTCATCAACATATTTATTTTATTTTTTCTGATATAAAGCATCCTGAGGCAAGGGCACATGCTAGAAACAAAGGAAATATGATTAGCCTGCTTTGTAAAGAGTGTATTAGGGACTGTGGTGATGGCTCAGTTGATGAACTTGTTGATTGTACAACATGAATATTTGCTATCCAGTGCTCCATTTCCCCCTTGAGAGAGAGAACTACTCTGGCATGCCTCTGTAACCCCAGTGCAGGGGGAGAGAGGACAGACATGGGCAGGTTCCTGGAGCTCACTAGTCAGCCAGACTACCTGAGCAGGTGAGCTCAATGAGAGACTCTCTTCATAAATGAGATGAAGACCTACTGAGGAAGATACTTTCACATACATACATGTGCATGCCAATCTGCACAACCACATATATGCATTCATATACACACATGAATGCACACATACATCCAATACACACTACGCATACTCACACTGAATTAACTTACAGTAGGTTATTCACACAACACTCAGCTTACTCTAAAACAATCAATGAGGATTACTAAAAAGTGCTAAAGCACTATACATGCTCATTGAATGGATGCTTAATTTCCATTTATACTGTATATAAAACGTATTAACATACTGAATTAGAAATAATCAAGGTTACTTTGTACATAACATTAATTGCAGAAGATATTTACCCATTTCATTTCTTTGCAACATTTTGTTTTCTAAGAAATGTAATCAGAATAAAGTATATAAAACTGACAATAAAGCTATAAACTGGTAGGAATTGCCTTTCAAAACCTGGTTTGAGGAGCTGTAAAGATGAGGGCTCAGTAATTAGGAGCACTTGATGCTCTTGTAGGGGACCAAGGTTTTGTCCCCAGCACCCACATGATGGCTCACAAGTATCTGTAACTTCAGTTCTAGGGGACCTGAGTTCCTCTTCTGGCCTCCCTGGCCACTAGAACACCCAAGTAGCACACACATATACATTCATGCAAAACACTCATGCACATAAAACAAAAACAAATCTTAAAAATCAATAACGTAGTTTGAAACTTAAATATCAAATTACTTTATAACTTGTTATTTATTTTTGAGACAAGGTCCTAAACCACAATCTGGGTTGATCTGAAACTTTGTTTGGAGGGTAGGCTGGCCTCAGAATCACAGTAATTCTCCAGCCTCCATCTCTTGAGGGTTATGATTACAATTGTTAGCCACTATGCCTGGGTAATGAAATATTTTTAAACTATGAAAAATTTGAATGTAGAAGTTAAACTATATAGAGATAGCTAAACTACAAACTAAAACACTTCTAAAAGTGCTAAAAGAAAACACTTCTAATTTAAATGTGAAAGTAAGGATTTGGGTTCAAGGTCACCTTTCTTCACTTTGAAGTTTAAAATATTAAATTATTGCCACTGAAATACAGGGTAGTAATAGATTACAGGAGTTTCCCTAAACTTTGTCAGCCTACTCAATCTACTAATGAGACAGCACAGTCAGTAATAACAGAATAAGCCAGCGTGACTGACTTACATATCAAATGGTCCAAGATGATTATAGAAATGGATCCTTCTGCTCTTTTAGAGTCTTGATAACCTCTGCAAAAACAAGACAATGAGTCTGCCTTTGAGACCTACCCACCCAAATGAAATTCATAAAGGGCCACTGTAATACATGTAGGTTTCCTTTGACCCTGTCAGAAACTCTATGCAACCTCATGGTTCTAGGATGGGGATTCATCTCTTCATAATCATTTTAGAACTTCTCCAGACATATGGAGAGTTTTTTCATCTGTTCATGTAAAACCAAATATCTTGATTAACAAACTGATGTTGTTAAAATATATGATTTTTTTTATCAAGATTACTTACCAACTACTTTATTTATGTATTTCTTCCTTTGACGGTTTTGCTCTATTTAATTATTTTCACCATTTTGAAATAAATTCATTCTATGATAGAGAGAGTGATTAATAAGAGGAAAGTTCTTCAATAATAATCCTTCAGGGTTGAATCTGGGGACTCAGCACAGAGAACATCAGTCTTAAGTCCATTGTTTCTATAAGTACAGAAGTAGAGTCCCTAACATGGTAGAACAACAGAAACAGATGTTTCCAGGGGAGCTTGCTAATAGCACTTCTTCCTGAAACCATTCTAATCTCCAGATATTTTCTGTGGAATGGCTGAAGGACAATGACTAAAAAATGTACTAAAAAGTTCTTTGTGTTTTCTAAATTAAATTATAGCATAATAACTTAATTTGGGGTTTCCCGTGAGCAAGCTAACATTTCGATATATAATAAACAGACCTAAGGAATTTTCAACATCTGACAAGAGTATGTTAAAAAAAAAACAAATAAAAAGAATAAAAGAAAAAGAGACATTGCATCTTAAAAATAAGATGAAGGTAGTACAACACAGTCAAAGATGAATTAAAAATATAGCATACACTAAGGTTGGTGATTAGTTTATCTACTAGCACATCATATTAATTTCCTACCAAGATTTTTTCACATCATTCAAAGGGCCATCACTAAGCAATTCTAATATATATTTCAATCATTGCATATTTATGTTCTGAGTCACAAAGACAGGTATTAAAAACAAGGACTATGCAGAATCTGGAAAAGCAATGAACAGAGAGCATGAGTGTGTTTGAACATATATATTATTAGTTCATTGAGAGATAGCACACACTCAGTGCAAACATCTGTTTCCCAGTTGTGCTGGGCAATGGCATACTTATTAGTGCTCTTATTACTTTTTTGACTGTGAAGGCTGTTATTAGACATGCGAAGTATACAGCTTTACTTTTGACTTTGTTCTTTTCAAATATGTTCCTGACATAAGATATATTGCTTATTTCTATTTCAATTTGGCACTATTTGCTATTGGTTTTCATGAGGAATTAAATTCAAAATTTGACTGTTTCCCATGTGGATTGTGAAGTGCACAGCAGAACTAAAGACAACACCCAGAAGAGTTCTATCACACTACAGGGTCCTTGAAGCAGTAGATTAATGTCATATACTGGCTCCAAAATACCGAGATTCCTTTTATTTATCTCAGACATGAGTTATAATAAATTATTTAAAATAATATTAACGTGTTCTGAAATGTAGGGCAAACTCCAGCCATGAAATTATGACATGGTTGGAGTTTGAGCAGATGATTTTAAAAGCAGTGATAAGAAATTCCATGTGATTTTCTCATTGATATATATATTCAGAATTTTCATCTGAAATGATTTGTGAATACTCAGGGTTCCTTACAAAATATTAGTTGTTATCAACATATGAAACTTTAAAGCTTAAACAATATAGTTTACTAGTTCTTAGTTAGGCTTGACTTGTCCCATGTGCATGTCTTGTCATCTCTTGGTTTGAGTGAGAAGGCTCTCCAAAGGTTCATATATTTGAATATTTGAGCCCCTGTTACTGGAACTACATGGGAAGGATTTGGACTTGTGGCTGTTTTGGAGGAGGTATATTATGGAGAAGGCTTGGAGGTCTCAAATGATTTATACCTTTTCCCATGTGCCCTCTCTCTGTTTCCTATTTGCAGATTAATATGTGATCGATCAGTTATTTTTTCACTTTCTCATCATGGACTCTAAGTCTCAGAAACTGTAAACCAAATTAGACACTTTCATTTGTAAGTTTTCTTAATCAGAGCATTTTAACACAGTAATAGAAAAGAAACTAAAACAGGAACCATTACTTTATTGATTTGGCAAGCTCTGGTTTTATTTTAACTTATTCTTTGAAATTTTGTTCTGGCAATTTCTTCAGGCTTATCGAATGCTCATGTCATGTGCTGAGGAGACAGCAGCAGGGAGCTCGGTGGAGACCAGTTCAAACACTGCACATGAGCTTCATCGTGAGTGCTGTCAACTGATTCCGAAACCTAGTTGTGTTGAGTTGATGTGTGCTCTTTATCTGAAGACCTGAGAATGGTCATGAACTGGCTAGAAAGGGATCGTTGAAAGAGACAAGAGTGCATGTAGGAGAATATGCGAGAGAAGTATGACTCAGCATATGTGCTGAAAGATGACATTTGTGGGCTTAGTGTAGAATGCAATGAGTTGGTGTTGGTGATGTTTCAGGGAAAATACAGCAACATGTGCCACGACTCTATTGCCAGTGGAATGCTGTGAATGTACCAATAGTGTTACTAAGAGGAAAAGCATTGAAAAAGGTGGCAATAGATTTAAAAACCTAGCTCACAGTACAGTAGGGAATGGATTGAATTGAGGAATGCTCGAATTGGGAACATCTTGAGAAAATACTATCTACTATTACTAGTACAAGAAAATATCAACACTTTAAATACAATCTTTCTAAATGCATAATGCATATCATTTACAACCATGATAAAGCTGAAAATTCCTAAATCCATATATCAAATTTGGGGACATTTTGTTCCAGTTATTACCTCCACTTTTTTTCTATAAATACCTCAACAATTCACAACCTCTTGTACTAAGACTATAGCTTTTCCGAGTATTATCTTATTATCTTCCTGTTCTTTGTGCTTCTGGCACATGCCTAAGTCACAGTGATACAGGGAAGATGTGAAAAAGTTTAGGAGATTGGCGAAGCTGTGTTTTTTGTTGTTGATTTGTTTTATTTTTGCATCCTACTTTCAAGTAGTGTCACAGACCACAATGTCAGTTAATTTTCTATCAAGTCTTGTGATGTACAAAAGGTATTACCACAGATGATACTCCAGAGTCCCCTGCAAAGCATGATAGGAAATTTGATACTTTCTTTCTGATGTTTTAAATATGAATTAGAAAAGGCAAAACGTTTTGCATGTCTACATTGTACATTATTTACATGCAATGTTTTGTGTTTCCATTTTTATATCCTTGACACCTTAGAATTTTATTTAGAGTGTTAGAAATATCTCTTCATCTTCAGCAACTTCACTAACCATACCACAATCTCAAACGATGTGTCTATCAAACTAAAATTTCATATTAGAAACTGTCTACTAAGCACAAAACACTAATTCAAAACAAACTAAAAGAAAATGTCTCATGAAAAGTAAATTTTATTTCTGTAAGTTATACTGGATTCATTGCCAGCAATTTGCCAAGCAATTACCATTCCCTTTAGTAACTCCTTGTTTGCAAACACAGTTTCTTTTTTGCTAGTCATAACTCTTAATATCAGCTTTCAGACAACACATTATACATTGCATTAAGTTCTTTCTCTCTCCATCTGTCTGTCTGTCTATCTATCTATCTATCTATCTATCTATCTATCATCTATCTATCCATCATCTATCTGCATATTTATTATCTATCTCTATATATCTACTGTCTATATACCCATCACCTATTTATATGTGTATATGTATATATATATGTAAATACACACATACACATATATGTCATAACTCACACACAATACAAAGAGTTGAGGAGACTGCAGAAAACTTCAAGTAATTCTGAGAGGCTTTACCATAGGCAAAGGCAAAAGGCTTATGAAACTTCACAAAGGATTTCTGCGTAGGTTAAATAATGAACCCTTTGATGGGCTGCTGGAGGTGGTCCTTCTGAGACCAGAGTCAAGGTTAGAATTGAACTGAACCTCAGAGATGAGCTGGATTACAGAAAGGAGGTACAAGGTTGTGGAGGTCATAGAAATGAAATACAGGCATAGGTTAGAGGAGGCAAAGAGGTGGATTCCAGGGGGCATTTAAAGCATGCTGTATCAGTGGGGGAGGGAGGATATAAAGCTCATCTGCTTCCCCTGAGGAATTGGTAGTTCTCTGTCTGTTGGTCCCTTGATGCACAGACCAGATGACCAGACAGTGGGGCCACCACCATCACAGTCTTATATAACTTCTTAATGGTGAAGGTATTATTCCCTTCCCTTGTTGTATTTGGTATTTGATAAGTTCTGGTATTCCAGATATGTTTTTGATCTGGTCACCTTGATGTATGATCTTAATGTACTTTGGGAAGTTTATAGGCACAGGATTTTCACTTTTAGAAATAAATAATTTTTCAGTCTATGTCTATGGTTGATGCTAGACAGGTAACAGGTTTACATGCTCAACAAGGGGCAAGGCCATTCCGCCTGCATTCACATGCAAAATGGAGCCAAATGCTGTTGCAAATGGTCACCCAGGGCTGGACCTAACCTGAAGAATAAATGTTTTATACAATATGGAAGAACTAGAGCAGGGCTCAGACAAGAACTTGGAGTCAATCAGTTTTCCTATTCTTCATACCAACTGAGATTCAGCATCATATACTTACTGTCAATTTCAAAATGTAAATTGTTTGCTGAGTTCATACATTCTGAAAATTTGAAACATTTTCTAGGGCACAAAATTTGGTTTAAAATACATTTTTAGTGTTTACCACTATCAAAGTCCTTATAAAATAATAAATAAGTGACTACCAATCAAAAATCATGCATTATCCAATTCATAATACAGTTATCATTAGGAAAGAAATATGATCAAGTAATGTCAGAATTTCTACAATTATTAAAAATTTACAATTTTATACTGAAATTAGTTCTTATTTTATATTAACTTTAATAATAAATAAAAATTAGAATATTAAAAGTACATAGTTTAATGAAACATGGGCTCCTTCTAGAATTAAAAATTGTCAGGAGCAGTTGTCATGAGCTTATTGCAGGCCATGATGGAATTACATCTTATAGCAATTGATAATTCATATATCAACCCACCAGAGGAAGTACTCCCTGATGGGGTACCCCATCAGCAAGGTTTGTGGACCACTGACTCTGAAAACTGCTGCTTTCATCTACAATTTCACTTGAGAAATATCAGTTATGATTAACTCCCCATTACCATGCATTTTCATATAATGTGTATATGTAATCCCATGATTACATCTCAACCTTATGGGCACATGTATCTGTGTGGTCAGGAAGTTGACTTTTCCTTTAGTTATATAATTTTGATGTACAGAATGTACGATGGTACATACTTCATAATTAGATCTCTTTGTCCCATGAGATCTGTGGACATTTAAAATCCTGCTTTGTTCCTATTTGTTAAGACTAACTGCAAACAATTAGCTAACTTTTACCTCAAAGCAGGTTCAAACTAAACTAAAAGCTTTTCATAAATAGATCATAAGTTTAAAACCTTACAGCTATGCACAAGATCAGAGTGCCAGATGTCTAACTAGGTTGCTATACTAAGCACCCTAAGGAAAGCATGCCAATTCTTTGCTTGCCAGGTCTGTTAACAATAAACCTATGTCTTAAAGCTTATCTTACTGGGCACTGTACCCCCATGCTCTGGTCAGGGTCTTACTCTTGTAACCTTGGACCCTTGTGTTGCCATGGTAACACTTACCCTAGGAATGTGCTTTTGACCAGTGAGAGGTAATTCCTGTAATTTCTTTTTTTCACCAATTCAAGGCTCCTGTAATGAGAAGAGATTTTAGGCAGAGAGGAAAAGAAGTTAGAAGAGAAGAAGCTAGGAAAAATTCAAAGTAGGAGAAGAGAATTAGAAAAGAAGCAGACTAATAAGGTTGATTTGGAAAAGCAACCATGAGAGAGTTGGTTCACCCTCAGATAGCCAAAGAAAAGTCCTTTTCACTTGTATCTTTTAGTCTGAACCCTGAAGAGAGTTTTAGGTCTGAACACTAAAGCCTTTTATTAAAAAAAATCTCTTTTTTGGCATTTATTTTCATGAAGTATGAATATGAAAAGTTCTTCCATGAAAATGGAGACCTTTGTGTAAACACTTAAATGAGCAACAAAGAAACCACATTAGTGACTTCATAATGAGAATTCTTTGTTTACTGACTGCTACTAAACATATGGGGAAGTACATATATATCTAGTATCATTTAATTAATAGTTTCTTGAAGCCATTATAAGAGTTGTTATATGTAGCGATCTTCCTTGTTTTTTCTAAGGTCACACTTTAATAGATGGATAAACGCTTTACTAGTTGTTCTCAACCTGTGGGTCACAACCCATTTAGGTGCTGGATGACCCTTTCAATGGAATTGTAAGTCCCTTGGGCCACACAAGTGACTAGGCCCCTCTCCTGAGGACCTCTAACTGCCAGGTTAAACCCACAGAATACTCTACCTGCCCAAACAGCTGGACCCTGCCCCCACTCTACAGAGTAAAAAGTTCAATCTCTGAACATGAAATCCCACCAGCCTCTGCCTTTCAAAGCTCCATCCTGAAAAGTTCCACCACCTTCCCAAGAAACTCTATATAAGTTCTGTATCCTGTTCAGTTTGCTGCTGTTTCTCACCCAAGCAGAGGCAGCCACCCTTCTGGTATGTCCCTTCCAATAAATCTCTTGTTAAAATTATTAGGCTCTATTTAACTGATTTGATAATTACAGTGGTAATTGCTTATATTTTAAATGTGATTTGCATATTTATGTTAAATATTATTTAATTATGAAACACACTTCTTTTATATTTGTGGATTTAATATAAAATATTTATCTGAAAAATTTTTATAAAGAATTCCTGGTATTGACTTGTTTTTTCCTAAATGGAACCTAACCATTTTTGTTTGTATAGTACGACGTTGTGATGTTTCTTGGCTCTTGGCTGTTATGATACCTTTTTGATCTAAGCTGTAATGCTTAGAGGAGTCACATAAGACCACCAGAAAACACAAATATTTATATTACATTTAATAACAGTAACAAAAAGTTATAATTACAAAGGTACAAAAATAATTTTGTGCTTGGGGGTTCCCCATAACATGAGGAACTGTAGTAAAGGGTCACTACATTAGAAAGTGTGAGAACTACTGCTCTATACTTTAATTTTCAATTTTCATACTTTGCTTGAGAAAATATTTTATATACTCAAAACATCAAATCTAATTTTTGCACTATTGCCTTTGATATTGTTTGCATAATAATCACAAAAGAGAAATACACAGTATAAAAAGATTGACTTTAAATTTGTATCAATAAACTAAGATTCATACCAATGCAAATCTCTATAGCATATCCCCCTTTAAATGTAAACAAACATTCATAAAAAATATTTGGGAATATGGGCATAGTCCTCTACACTACTTCCTGCTGATTGGGGCATTGTTAATCAGGCCTTTCATGGTGTATTCTGTGTGCTAGGTTCATCTCAGTCAGCAGTTGAGCTAAGTAATTTTTGGGAGGTGTTCACAGTAACCTTTTAGGGAGTTTTGGTACATCAAACCATATTAGCCTAGAAGCGATTCACATGTTCTCATCCTTTGTGGAAACAAAAGAACAACCTCTTTTCCAAAGCAAAATGTCCTTAGACTCATTTTGAATTCAAGATACCTTTAAAATATATACGTTGGCTTAGCTTAGCAGTTCCCAGAATCAAATGTCTCTCTGCAGACAAAATTTCAAAGAAAGCATGATAATATACATACATAATCCAGACTCTGTGTACAGTCCATCTTTACATGACTTATTTTACTTTTTCTACAAGTTTAATATTTATATTATTATCTTTAATCCTTTGGTCCATTACTATCTTACTGTTCTATATTACATTTACTGTCTCTTTACTCTTTTTCTTCTCTCTCCCAAGTCTACATACATTTTTTAAACACTATCATTTTGAGGTCTTTTATGTCTGAATCTGTCATATTGTGCATCTGTAATTCTTTACTGACAAAGATGACATCTTAAAATGTTAAGTACTTCTTAAAAACTTAAGGTGCAGCATTACTAGGATATATCTGGCCCTTCCTGCTTGCTCTACACATGGTGGAAGTCCATTTACTGCCTCCGCAAGCCAAGTAATGTACATTGCCCCAGTTCCAAGTAAGCAGGCAGTCTATGTTGAACCATTAAGCAGTTTGTAAATGCTCCCCAGCTAGAGTCAAGAGTTTGCACTGGCAGCTTGACCCATAAAGTTGGCATTTCAAAACCATGGCTTTTTTTCTTCTACCGCTGAATCAGGAAAATCTCTCATAAAGGAGCCACAGCAAGCTGTCAGCAAGCAAAGCCCATTTGGGAAAATAAATGCAGCTAAAGTTTGTTTTGAGTGTCTAGAAATCCTTTCCAAGCCCTCTCAGGATTTTAAGTGGATTTTAGTAGGCCATATGAGCACCGATTTGTACGCAGAAGGCCTCTTGTTGGTTCCTGAGTATTTAGCCCTGAATTAACCACATAGAAACTATATTATTTAAATCACTGCTTGGCCCATTAGCTCTAGCTTCTTATTGGCTAACCCTTACATATTAATTTAACCCATTCTATTAAGCAGCTTATGGCCATGTGGCTGTGGCTTACCTGCTAAAGTTCTGGCATCTGTGTCTGGCAGGGCTACATGGTTTCTCTCTTACTCTACCTCCTTTCTCTCAGCATTCAGTTTAGTTTTCCCTGCCTAGCTTTGTTCCTCTATAGCTCTGCTATAAGTCCAATAGCTTTTTTATTAACCAATGGTATTAACAGCATACAGAGGGGAATCATCATCACCTCTCACATGCTTGCTATCTTCAGAAAATGATTTTAATTGTAAAATGCGCCATCTTCACTGTTGTTAGGGCTCAGCAATATTTTGTCACAAGTGTCTTTAACTCACAACAATCGTTAGTTAAAGCCAAAAATGGTTGTATCCTTACTAAGGTTAAAGGTTAGATGGTTACAACAAATTCAATTCTAGCCTGGTCTACATAGTATGCTCTGGGCTAGCTCAAACTATTTAGTAAGGCTTTGCCTCCTAAAACAAAACAACATGACCTGCTAGAATTCCCTTCTCTCTTCTTTAATAATTACCTCAAATAAACATGAGATTTAAGAACAGAAACTTGACTGTTTAAGAAACAGTGGAGCCGGGTGGTGGTGGCGCATGCCTTTAATCCCAGCACTTGGGAGGCAGAGGCAGGCGGATCTTTGTGAGTTCGAGACCAGCCTGGCCTACAAGAGCTAGTTCCAGGACAGGCTCCGAAGCCACAGAGAAACCCTGTCTCGAAAAACCAAAAAAAAAAAAAAAAAAAGAAAAGAAACAGTGGGAATGGTTTACCTCATTCTATTGTACGTGATAGAAACTTGCTTCCTGAAACACCAAACTTGAATAATGCATAAGAAAGGAGGTCTGCAGCCCCAAGCTCGGGGGAATGAGCCTGAGTGCATGTGTCTAAGGAAGCAGCCCAAAAATACTGGTTATATGTAAGCTTAAGGCCTTAGTCCAGCACTATGTTAAAGCAAGTCATGAATCCCTTGGTCAAAAACCTGAGTAGCATTCAAAGGGCATACTCTTCTGCTCAACTGGCTTTGTTTATGCTCACTAAATGTAAATGGATGGGGGGATGTTGGCAGAGACTGCTTGTTTGTTCCTGGCCACTCAGACTCAAAATAACAACACAGAAACTATATTAATTGCAATACTGTTTGATCAATAGCTTAATCTAGCTCTTATATTCTAAACTAACCTATCTCCATTAATCTGTGCATCACTACGAGATCATGGCATACCAGCAAATTTCGGCGGGCTCCTGCAGAGGCATCTGTCTCCTGTGGCAGCTACATGGCTTCTTCCTGTCTCTGCCTACTCTCTCCTCCTCTATCTGCTTGACCTCCTGCCTTGCCCTATTCTGCCAAGCCACTGGCTGAAACAGCTTTATTTATTAGCTGTTTCAGCCAATAAATAAAACATAAAAACCAATAAAAGCAAACCATAGACAGAAGGACCTCCTACAACAGGGGGAGGTACCCTAAGACTCCCATAACAGCTTAATTCACATGGCTGATGGTGTGTGTGTTGTGTGTGCGTGTGTGTGTGTGTGTGTGTTTGTGCGTGTGCATGTATGAGGGAACAGGTATGTGTATCTTTATGTGCGTGTGTTTGGGTGGGTGAGTGTATGTGAGACTGAAACTCTGGGCTCCTCTAAACCATCTAAATGTGACCACAGAAACTCTTCCACTTCTGTGGCACCATCAGAATAGTTTCCTTATTTTCTTTTGGTCTAGAAGTTTAAGAAAAGATCTTTTATATAACAGAGGAGTCTACAGATGCTTGTGGCTGTCCTTCAGATGTGATAGTGCACTACTTTTTGTGTGCCAAAGCACTTGAAGCAACCACAGGTCAACCCAGACTTCAGGGAACATCCAAGCCCCTAGGTCTGAACAAAAATTCCAGTGATCATGTGCTGTGCCTTAAAACTGACATGCTGCAAAGCTGACAGAATCCCGCAGGCCATATAGAAAACATATGAGTGGGTTGCTGTTGAGCACTTACTCACATCTGGTTTGGTTATGAGGAAAAGCCAAATTGGAACTAAATAGGAAAAAGCTGATAATCCATTTTGCAAAAAGATGGAGATAAATGCAAAGAACAAAAAACCAAACTAAAACAAAAATTTCACAGCAACATGATTTCTCCTGCAGTTTCAAGTCTTAGTTGATTAGTTGTGAAAAAACTTGAAAGGACAACCATCACACAATTTCATTATTTTCAAGAAAGCTTTTTAACATTCAGATTTCCCAGCCTTCTTGCTCTTCAGGAAAGACCTACCTTTTTTGAAAGTCAGTTGAAGAGAATTGAAACAGAATATAGTTTCTAAAGGAAAAAGAGGAGACTAAATGGAAGACAGGACAAATTAACATTTTACAAGTTGTTGATGCTGATATAGAAGAGAAGGCCCTCGGTTATAGATCAGTGGTAGAATGTTTACCTTTGAAGCAGGAGGTCCTGGGATTAATATCCAATACAAGAAAATAAAATGGAACCAAAGAAGTGTGACTAAATGTACAAATATGACATGAATTTTTAAGGCAGCAAAAGAGTAATTTAAAAATGGCAAGAACAATAGAGGTGACTAGAGATCAGGAAGATGGGACCATATACAGGCTCACTTCACAGCAGTGGGACTAAGTACCAGCTCATTGCACAGCTGTGGGACTAAGTACAGGATTACTGAACAGCTCTTGGACTAAGTACAGGCTCACTGCACAGCTCTGGGGCTAAGTACAGACTCATTGAACAGCTAGGGGACTAAGTACAGGCTCACTGCACAGTTCTGAGACTAAGTACAGGATCACTGCACAGTTCTAAGACTAAGTACAAGCTCACTGCACAGCTCTGGGACTAAGTACAGACTCACTGCAAAGCTAGGGGACTAAGTAAAGGCTCACTACACAGCTGTGAGAGCAGTCACAGGCTCACTGCACAGCTCTGGGTCTAAGTACAGACTAACTGCACAGTTCTGAGACTAAGTACCAGCTCATTGCCCAGATGTGGGACTGAGTACAGACTCACTGCACAGTTCTGAGACTAAGTACAGGATCACTGCAGTTCTGAGACTAAGTACAGACTCACTGCACAGTTCTGAGACTAGTCACAGGCTCACTGCACAGCTAGGGGACTAAATACAAGCTCATTGCACGGCTGTGGAACTAATTCCAACCTCACTGCACATCTATGTGACTAAGTGCAGACTCTCTACACAGTTGTGGTACTAAGTACAGGCTTACTGCACAGTTGTGGGGCTAATTCCAGACTCACTGCACAGCTTTGGGACTAAGTATAGGCATACTGCATGGCCTAGTGGAACTCATTAAAACAAGTGAAAGAAAAAAAGGAAACTATCACAAAAAAACATCACTCAACTATTCTCCCTAAGAAAGACACACAAACAATACAGAAAGGCATGTGAAGACTTGGATTTGAGTAAAATGAGCCAAAGAAAAATGAATCCACTTCAGTGGATTTCAGTGAAAATGATAAATATGGAGCTCAGGTCAAAGAAATACAAAGTTTTTATAATCTGTGTCCTGAATAAGGGAAAGAAATCACTGAATAGAAAAAAAAATAAAGACACAGATTTTGCTTTTTGTTTTTTATTTAATTTAAAATTTTTAATCATTTCTAGTTACCCTGGTAGTTACTTATTTATTTTTCAAATTACGTAATTACAGTCTTTTTCACAAAAGGTTAAAATTGGCAGAAGGAGTAGGGGTAAAGAACAGGCATTCTCAAATAAAATAAAGTAAAGCTTTATAAACTATACCATTGCCCTAACAATACGGTTAGTGATTTAGATGCAGGTAAAGTTACTTACTTTTAATTTTAAATTTGTAACAACTGAACATGATAACATTTTTCATGCCTGGAGTAATAGAGATTTAGTTGAGTCATCTACTTTGGCACATAGAAGAAAATATGATATAAGACTCAAAGTCCTTCCTAAAAACATTTTGAGGGCTTTTAATATGATCCTTCTCCATTAATTTAAGAAATTGTTCCAGAAACAGAGATTGACTTTCAAGATCCATATCCCATGAAAAATATTAGAATGATTATTGCCAACGCATATCTTGCTATAAAGATTATGTCCTCCTGAAATCTCAAGGTCCAATTCAGGAGCAGAAGGAGAGAGAGCACGAGCATGGAACTCAGGACCGCGAGGGGTGCACCCACACACTGAGACAATGGGGATGTTCTACTGGGAACTCACCAAGACCAGCTGGCCTGGGTTTGGAGAAGCCTGGGATAAAACCGGACTCTCTGAACGTAGTGGACAATGAGGACTACTGAGAACTCAAGAACAATGGCAATGGGTTTCTGATCCTACGGCATGTACTGGCTTTGTGGGAGCCTAAGCAGTTTGGATGCTCAACTTACTAGACCTGGATGGAGGTGGGGGTTCCTTGGACTTCCCATAGGACAGGGAACCCTGATTGCTTTTAGGGCTGGGGGGGACTTAATTGGGAGAGGGGGAGGGAAATGGGAGGCGGTGGCGGGGAAGAGACAGAAATCTTTAATAAATAAATAAATTAAAAAAAAATAAAATAAAAATAAAAAAAAAGAATGATGCTGTAATGAACATGGGGGTGTATATATCTGTTAAGGGTTCTTAAATAATCTGAATATTCAAATGACCCTCCCCTTACAATGAACCAATTTATAATTTTTGATTTATAATAAAGGTGATATAAATTAAAAAAAAAAGATTATGTCCTCTATTTAAGTAGGAAAAAAACCCCACATGGTTGGAGTCTATTTCTTTACAAAATTATTCACTTACGAAAACAGAGCAACCATTAAAATACCCCAGAAAAAAAAGGGTACAGGCATAAAGGACATACATGAGTGTAGTAGGAGGAACAGCGGACTGTGTCCCACCGCCTGGCTAGCTTAGCCCTGAAATAACCACACAGAGACTGTATTTACTCAAATACTGCCTGGCCCATTATCTCTAGCCTCTTATTTGCGAACTTTCACATATTAGTTTAACCCATCTCCATTAATGTGTATCACCACTTGACTGTGGCTTACTGGCATGAGTCTAACCAGCATCTGTCTCAGGAAGGAGAACCATGGCATCTGCCTGTCTTTGCTTTTTTTATCCCAGAATTCTGTTCTGTCTTCCCCACCTACCTGAGTTCTGCTCTATCAACTAGGCCAAGGCAGTTCTTTTAATAACCAATGAAAACAACACAAATACAGAAGGGCCTCCTACACCAATGAGTTCATGGGTTATAGACTTCACAGTCTTCTTGAATAAAGTTCTGGAAAACAGTCAGCATTTGTAAAAGGAGTAATGTCAAACACCAGAAATATTTAACTCAGGGTTAGGATGATGATGAGTGAGATGCAAGCGATGACAGTGAACAGTTTCAAGCTCAACAAGATCTAAAAGGGACAGCTGTGGAAGTCTGAAAAGAATGATCAAAGGCAATTAAAAAATCTTAGAAATGCAAGAGCGACACATTTAAATGCGAAGGATAAATATCTAATAATATTATCTGGTAGAGAGACCGAGTCAAAGAAGAAAGGAAATGGCAATTTTGTCATTCTTCAGTAGTGTTAATAGTAAAGCCAATTGCTTCATGACTAAGGAGTAAAAATTAAAACCTAGTAGACACTAAAGCAAAATATAAACTTCTAAATTATTTTCAAAGCATCCTACATGTGCCTGTACATACACAAGGTGATAAAATAAAAAACACATCATAAACTTTGACACAGAACTAAATCCAAGTTTCTCAAAATAAACAAAAGTAACGATAATTAAATAAAAAGTTCATTTATATGTTGGACAGAAGACAGTGGACATTCAAATTCCTGTTGCTTAAAAGCATGTTTATGCCACTATTGGGAAGAAGCCAGCTATTTGGAAGGATTGAAATTAAAGTATTTGGAGAGATAAACTGGCAAGCAGAAATCAGGGGTTGTTTACAATATTAGATAAGATTGCATTTAGTGGGCAAGGCATTAATTGTATAGCTATCACTAGAGTCAGGCTTCACAACCCATGAATATCTAATAGCATAAATACTTCTATATCAAGTAATGTTTCACCAAGGAAAAGAAAGAGGAGCTGCTGGGGGAAATAGAAGTGAAGAGTGGAAACCGTAATTCACTTATCTTTGTAATAGTTCAAATGAATAAGTCAGCACAAAAATAAAAGATTTAAAAAGCATAATGGCTTTTGAAGTTCAATCTAATTGCCATGCTTTGAACTCAGGGTTCTGAAGAATGGAGAAGACAGTTTTCCCCAAGAACATGTGGAACTTGAACAAAGGGGATTTTTATTAGATTTTTGGATTTTTTTCAACAAAGCAACACATTAAATGTATGTGTATTTGTTTCTTAATTCATAATGCAAAAAGTAAAGATTAAAAATAAAATTATAGGGCCAGTGCAGTGGGTCAGAGTGTAAAGATTCTTGCCACATGAATTAGATCTTTGGTTTTCACCTAGGAATGAGAGAACTAACTACCTAGTTTTCCTCTGGCTTTCACAATCACATATGTGCATGCACACACCCAAAAACTTGCAACAACAATAATAAAAATGTTAAAATCTACTAGCGAGCAACAGGATCTGGCATAGTGGTGTTAATACATCTCTACCCATGATGCCATGCTACAAAGCTGCATCATGATCTTGCATAATGGGATTACAAGAATAAGTGACAGATGATCCGGTATGGGCACAAACGGATTAAGTCACTTTAATGTTAATTAATGGTCAATACTACATAAAGGACCTGTTTATGTTTCTTCCTATAACAAAAGCCATCTGCACTCCAAGGATACCCTCCAATCATCAAGTATTTCCAAAAAACAGTAAGTAAACTTCAAACACAAAGCTAAGTTTTGTGACTTGGACAGTGTAGAGCATATAAGATGTCAGATACGGTTCCTTACTGATATCTGCTGTCCACAGGGAAAACTGCTGGTGTCCATGTAAGAGGGGCAACAGGTGGCAATTGAAGCTCTGGAGGTCAGCCCACCAGGAAGCAAAGAACTGAGAGGTAAATCTCAGGTAGGTAAGGCCCCGAGGACTTCGACTGCAGAATGAATGTCTCTTGCTACTGCTGTGTCTTTACATGTTTGCTGCTGCCATTTTTATCTGGTATCTGTGATGGTGTGAATGGGGCTGGGGGGATCCCCACTGCATCTAATGTAGTGTGATTATCTCACGGAAAATTCCATCCCACTGCGGAATTTACCTATGGGTTATTATGAGAATGATTTCGTTTTAAGCCATACTGTTTATCTGAAGCAATTATTATTATTATATAATAATAGTGCTAGTATAAATAGAATTTTGAAGACTAAGAGTTTCTAATAAACTCTTAGTTTATTAGACTAATAGAAGGTAGTTTATTGGGAAAATTAATATAGTTAAAAGCAAGATAGGGTATTGTCTCCACCCGTGATAAAGCAGGAGTTGCAGAAGATAATAAACAAGAACAAGGAAGTGTAATGAAGCTGGGACTCATGAGTTTCTCTTAAGAAGCCATATAGACTGTGGCTTAGTTGTAATAGCCAGAACCTGGAAACAACCTAGATGCCCTTCAATGGAGGAATGGATAAAGAATATATCCATATATTCTTTATATATATGTGTGTACTCTAATATGTATATGTGGAATATATACATATTAGAGTACTACTCAGCAGTAAAAAACAATGACATCTTGAATTTTGCATGCAAATGGATGGAAATAGAAAACACTATCCTGAATGAGGTAACCCAGACCCAAAAAGATGAACATGAGATGTACTCACTCATAATTGGTTTCTAGTAATAAATAAAGGACATTGAACCTATAATTCGTGATCCTAGAGAAGCTAAATAAGAAGGTGAACCCAAAGAAAAACATATAGTTATCCTACTGGGTATTGGAAGTAGACAAGATTGCCGGGAAAAATTGGGAACTTGGGGGTGGGGGTAGGATGGGGGTAAGAGGAGATGGGGAGAGAAAAGTGAGGATGGGGAGAGCTTGGAGGAATGGGATGGTTGGATTGGTTGGGATGGAGGAAGAGTGGATATGGGAGCAGGGAAGTATATATCTTAATTAAGGGAGCCATTTTAGGGTTGGCAAGAGACTTGACTCTAGAGGGGTTCCCAGGTGTCCATGGAGATGTCCCCAGCTTGCTCCTTGGGCAGCTGAGGAGAGGGAGCCTGAAATGGCCCAATCCTATAGCCATACTGATGAATATCTTGCATATCACCATAGAACCTTCATCTGGCGATGGACAGAGATAGAGACAGAGACCCACATTGGGGCACGGAAATGAGATTCCAAGGTCCAAATGAGGAGCAGAAGGACAGAGAACATGAGAAACGAAGTCAGGACCGCAAGGGGTGCACCCATCCACTGAGACAGTGGGGCTGATCTAATGGGAGCTTAACAAGGCCAGCTGGACTGGGACTGATGGTGCATGTGATCATACTGGACTCTCTGAACGTTCCTGTCAATGAGGGCTGACTGAGAAGCCAAGGACAATGGCACTGGGTTTTGATCCTACTGCAAGTACTGGCTTTGTGGGAACATAGTCTGGATGCTCACCCTCCTAGACCTGGATGGAGGGGGGAGAACCTTGGACTTCCCACAGGGCAGGGAACCCTGACTGCTCTTTGGACTGAAGAGGGAGGGGGAGGGAAGTGGGGGTAGGGGGAGGGAAATGGGAGGCAGGGAGGAGGCATAAATTTTTAATAAAAAAATAAATAAAAAGAAAAATAATTATTTCTCAGAAACTAAGCTAGCTAAGGTTCTTTTAATCTTAATGTTGAGAGAACTATTCATGGTTTTCAGTGTACATCATAGTTAAAACAAAGCTTTAAATATGATTTAAGGTTAGGTGACAGTTTTTTGTTAATAGTTTTGAGATAAAAAATGTGGGAAAAATATGAAGTTTAGAAAGACACATAGTTAATTGAGGGACTTGTTGAGGTCAGGGAACAAAAACAAAGCAGCCGGTTATTATTAGACAATGTTCCTTTCTTATTAGGATGGGTTGTCAATCAAAAATGATGATTAATTCCTTGTATCCATTTCTGCCCTCGGCTTCCTGATATAAAAATGCTGCTGATAAATGGGTATGCACCCTGAGGATTAAAGTAGAGATGACTGTTTTTTTTATATATGAAAGTTTAGATTTGTGATTCTTTTAAGACTTCCTATAAGATTATCTTTTGAGATAAATAGTAAAGGGATTGATCCTTTGTAACTGCAGGTCTTTCACAAGTGTTTAATGAACTATAAAACCATAATATCAATACAATAAATGCATGTTAGACAGAAATATTATGTAAAGACACGTAACAAAATTGAAAGCCATCCATCTAATAAATTGTAAAGATTCTTACTGATAAAATAATTGATTAGGGCTTTCATTGCTGTGAAAATACACTCTGACCATTCCAACTCTTATAAAGAAAACATTTAATCATTATTATCATGATTGGGAGCATGGCAGCATGCAGGCAGACAGTGCTGGAGCTGAGAGTGCCACATCTTGCAGGCAACGGGAAGTAGATGACTGTCACACTGAAGGAACTTGAGCAAAAGAGACTTCAAAGCTCACCACCACAGGACATACTTCCTCCTATTAATCTCACTCTCGTTGGGGAATATTTTATTTACCACATAAAAGTGGGTTTAATTAGAAAGTAGATTGTTATTAATTGTGACTAGTCTATCAGGAATAAATTACAATGTAGGCAGAGGCTGCTTGTCCTTTTCCTGGCCACTCAAACCCAAACAATCATACAAAAACTGTATTAATTGTAATACTGCTTAGCCTATTAGCTCAAGATTTTTATTAAGTAACTCTTAAATCTTAAGATTAAATTAACCCATTTCTATTAATCTATATATTGCCACGAGACTCATGGTTTACTGGTAAGTTCTTCATCGTCTGTCTGTTTTGTCTGAATCCTTTGGCAGCATCATGGTGTCTTCTTGACTCTACCTACTCTCTCTTTATATCTCTTCCAGCCTGACTTTATTCTGTCCTGCTATAGACTAAAGCAGCTTCTTTTATTAACCAATGGTAGTGCAACATATTCACAGCATACAGAGAGGAATCCCACATCATTACACTCTTGAATCATTTTGTTAAATAACTACTTTTTCTCATTTTGCTGCCTCCTACCTATTTCACTTGCGACTGATATGACTCAACTAAATAGTTTTTGTTCCACAGGGTCATTATTTGTTCACTGACATTCATATTTTAAAGACATGTGTTTATGGGGTACATATCATGGGCCACCACAGGGCAGCACCAATACAATTGTGAATGAGAGAGTTAGGTGTTTACTTGCCTGGTACTCACATTAATGTGGGTAGAGACAGATGGCAAATAAGAATCAATAAGAGCATGGCACCAAGTATAAGTGCTAAGGTGAAAATGAGGTGCTATCGTAAAGAAATGTCGAGGAACTTTAGGAAATAAAAGAGGTTTCACAGAAGAGGTAACATTGGAGTGGAGATCTGGGTTGGTTACTTTTCTCACACACTTATGGAAAGCAAATTGAGAAAGGAAAGGTCTTACTTTGGGTATAGTTTGTTTACTCTTGTATCACTCCTAAATAAAACTGTCTTGTCTTATTGCCTTGCTACCACCAGATTAGAAGCATTCTTTTTTCAAAAAGTGTCCACATGGGCTATGGCTGTAATATATTGGCAGAGTGCTTGTTTTGTGTGCAAGTTACTCTAGGTTTGGTTCCTAGCAGCACATAAATCTGGTGGGGTGTTGAATGGCTATAGTCAGGAGATAGGAGGATCAGAAGTTCAAGAATCATCCTCAGCTACATAGTAAGTTTAGAACTGATATGAGATATAGACAATTCTGTCTTTTAAAATGTTCACAGATTTCTGTCCGGTGATCGGGGGAGGGGGAGGGAAATGGGAGGCGGTGGCGGGGAGGAGGCAGAAATCCTTAATAAATAAATAAATTAAAAAAATGTCCACGGATTCTTGACTTTAAATGATTAGCAAAATGTCTTTCCCGAGTTAATTTTGCCTGCCTGAGAGACAGACTTTACTTAGAATTGTGCTGAAAAAAAACAATACAATTCGAGGCCTTCCATGACATCTTTAGGGTATGATCTTTCTACTCAAAAATTTCAGGTAGAAAAGATTTACAGGTAGTATTCCCATTCTCCTCGTGGAACGCCCTAAACACGTGCTGATGGACAATATGCCTTTCTAAGAGCTCTGATTTTAGCCAGGTAACTAATTAATAAGGTTTTGTTAGGTGTACTTAAGATTTATTTTCCAATACAGAGAGACAAAGAGAATGACAAGAATGGATGCCAAGAGGTCTGACTTTCTTTCCCCTGCATCTTTCCCCCTCTAAAGGAAGACCCTTGAGACCTAGAATTTCAGCAATTGTTTCTTGGCTTTGAGGCAAGATACTCTGTCACTGAACATAATGTGGGATAAACTCACAGGTGATTTCTGTCTCACGCTAGTGCACGTGACTGTCCTACTTACTTTCCCTGAATCCTTTGCTTCAGGGAGAACTAAATCTATATTTTTATTAAGAGCAAAGGCAAAAGAAAAATAGAACAAAACCCCAAATCAATGAGAAAAGATAAAACTGAGATAATATTTAAAAATATCATATGCTCTCTTTTCTAGTTTAAGAAACATTCTTATCAGCTCTCTGTGATGGTGCAACCCTGAAATCTCAGCTCAGGACGCAGATGCAGGATGACCCTAAGTTTGAAGCCAACGTGGCCTACACAGCAAATTTGAGGTGATCATGGAAGATTTTGCACCAAAAACAAGCAGTGACTACAACAAAAAGGTGCTCTGGGCGTTATTATTCTGCAAATGGCGAGTGTACGGTTCAAATCAATTTAGGGTTAAGGTCTGTAAGGAAAATGCGCTAAGCATCCTCATCTTTTCTTTCTTTTGGCTCAGGGGGTTGATAGGCATCAAGTCCCATGTTGACAACCATGAAATGGCTGTGAAAAGAATGAGACTCTTTCCAGCTCTGAGAGGTGAGATAAGACTGCAGAGGACATGGTCAGGGGTACTTGCCTTGCAGGAGAATCACTGCCATTTGATATTCAGCTATAGAGAAGAAGTCTTAAATGCTCTGGACTACTGTGAAATTTCAATTGTCCTTAATGTCGTGTTTCTCTTTCTAATAAGAATATGATTTCATATTTAGTATGGAAATTAAAAATAACACTTTGTTTTAAATAGACTGAATTTCAACTTAGTTTGCAAGACAATTTAGAATTTTCACTGTATCCTAAAAGATTGGTGGTGGTGGTGCTGCTGCTGATGTGTGTGTGTGTGTGTGTGTTAATCATGTTGCCATGGTAACCAAATAAGTAACCCTGGGCTCTCACAGCTTCACTGTCATTCAGACTACATTTTTCCCACCATCATTTTTAGTAATATATTTTATTGAAATTGCTGTTATATTTTACTGCAAGTTAATAAGGATCCGAAAGCCATTAATTTCCCAAGTATTTTTTTTAATGGTTATGAAGTTCACATCAGAATGTTAAAATGCCAGTCTATTATCTTCTGTGAGCCCTTCCGGACTGAGTCTGCCCAGATGCAGAACAGTGCATAATTATGATTCTCAACTGTGAAATTTATAACTATTAACCTTTGTCAAGGATCACTGAACTGCCAGGTGGTAAATCATCCCTGGCCCCCTCATACCAAGAAGACTTCAAAGAAGAGCTGCTGGCTGTGGCAGCCTGGCATAAGCAACCAGCCTGGGCCAATCAAGCCCAACCACTAGCATGGGACCAGCGTGTGATAAACAGCTCCCCCACTCTCTGCACCCTAGCTGACTCCTTCTACTAATTTTGAAATGAAGTGCTTTAACCAGCATACCACTTCATAGAGCACCTCTAGAAACTGTGTTTCCATGGTAACATCCAGAGACACTTAGAAGTCTCCACAGGACTACATAACCTGTTCAATTACATACAAACTATTGAAATATGTGTCAATATGTATGTTCACTTTATTTTATTAGAATAAAGCTAAATATGGAGCTATAAATATGTGTAATGTAGAAACGTCATATATGTAACAGTTATATATATCAAAGATAAGTGTAACTTTATGTGTATATGTGATTTAATTCTTTAATGAATTAATTGTCAAACCTAATTGTATTAATAAAAATGTATAGGCCTACAAAAGTCTTTAACATGAAGACGTGGAGGATATTTTCAATATGTCATAGAAGAAAATATCCCAAACCTAGAGAAAGAAATGCCCATTAAAGTACAGGAGGCCTACACAATAGCTAATAAGCAGGAACAAAAAAGAACTGCCTTCCCCATGACATGTAAGTAAGAAAAGACATATTCGAAGTCCTGAAAGACCATAATTATTCATCCAGACTACTATGCCCAACAAAAATACCTTTAAAAATTGAAAAAGCAAACCCTCATAGGTTGGTGCCTAGCTCATTTCCATCAGACAGGCTTAATCTAGCAACTGACAAAAACAGATGCAGAAACCACCAGACAAACATTAGGTGGAGTTTGGGGAATCTTGCAGAAGAGGGGGAGGCAGAGGCGTCTAGGACACCACAAGAAAACCCACAGAATCAACTAACCTGGGCTCACAGGGGCTCACAGACACTGAAGGGACAACCAGGGAGCCTGCATGGGTCTGACCTAGGCACTCTGTACACACGATGCAGTTGTATAGCTTGATGTTCTTGTGGTACTTCTAACAATGGGAGCAGGGATTGTCTCTGACTCTTTTGCCACCTTAGGTCATAGTCACATGCCTTGCTTAGCCTTAATGTGAGAGATGATGGCTAGTCTTATTGTAACTTGTTATGCCATGTTTGATTGATATTCATGAAAGACTTGTCAATTTCTGAATAAAGGTGGAGGAGTGGATATGGGGGGCAAGAAAACGGAAGGACTGGGGGGGAGATTAGAGAGGGTAAAACAATGATCAGCATGTAAATAATAATAATAGCAATCATAATTATAATAATAAGAAGAAAATATTTAAAAATTGAAGGGAAAGTAGGAACTTTCCAAGACAGAAACAGATGAAAGGAATTTATGATTATAAAGTGGCACAACAGAAGATACAGGAAATAATATGCCAGTATGAAGGGGGAAGCACATTCTAGAGAGGAATTACATAAACATTTCTACACCTGTTAATCCAGAGGAGTCTAAGGAAACACCACAAAACTAATTAATACATGCTATTCAAAAATAATTCTTAACAGTGTTCGTCTCAATTCCTTAATAAAGACATACAGAGTAGCAGATTGGAATAGCATCATTTTGTTTCCTCTGAGAATCATACCTCACCATCAGATATAGAGAGCTCATGAGGGTAAAAGGAATGAAAAACGTAGTCCAAGTAAAGTGAAACGAGAAACAAGAGGGCATAGACATTCTAAAATTGCAAAAACAGTCTTCAAATCAAAATTAGTCAGAAGAGATAAGAAGAACATTTCATACGCATTAAAAGAAAAACATCTACCAATATGATATCACACTTCTAGATATAGTCACACCCATCACAAGTACATCCTCTTTTTAAAAGAAATAATATTATATGTAAAGCCACTGATTATTGGGAACACAGTGATAGTGGTGACTTTTATAACTCACTCACCAATAGACAATCATCTAGAAAAAAAGTATTCTAATGAAGAAATATTGGAATTGACATCATGAATCAAATGGACCTAAGAAAACAGCTGCAGAACAATTTATTCAAAATGTTTTTCTGGGTAAACTAATAAATTTTCTTTCAAATTGACTGCATATTAAAAAACAAATTATTAACAATTATAAGAAAAGTTGAAATAATATCCTGCATCATATCTAACTATAATGGAATAAAGCTAGATATCAGCCCCATTACAAACAGAATTTTTAAACCCATAGAAAAGAAACAACACACTTTTTAGTGATAATTGAACTAAAGAAGATATAAGGAGGGAAACTAAGAAATTCTAGAATTGAGGTAAAATGAAAACATAGCATACTAAAATCTGTTGAACACAATGAAGGCTATTCTTAGAGAAAAGATTATAGCACTATGTGCTTACATAAAAAACTTGAGAGTTCTCAAATTAACAACTAGTATATATGAAGGGCCTTGGGAAATTGGAACAAACAATACCATAATATGGGAAGCAGGAAGAGATCAACAAAGTGGAAGTAAGTGAAAAAAAAATAAAAAGAATCAACATAATGGTTGGTTATTTGAAAAGACTAATAAGGCAAATTAGGCAAAGGAAAAAAGGGAATATGGAAATCTATGAAGTTGGAGATAAAAAAGAGACACTATAAGACACTAAAAAAAATTCAGAGAATTATGAGGCCACACTTTAAAACAATCATATTCCACAAAACTAGAAAGTCTGAAAGAAATGGGTGAATTTTTAGATGTGCATGACTTACTGAAGTTAATCCAAATGAAATACATAACTTAGACCCATAACAACCAATGAGAAGCAGTAACTAAAATCTTTCCACTGTAAAAAGACCAGGGGCAGATGGATCAGCACAGAACTCTACTAGACATTCAAAGAAGAAATAGCACCAATACTTCTCAAATCATATTATAAATTAGAAAATCCAGAAGAACTTTCAAATTCTTTTTAAGAATCCAATATTATCATATACCAAACCCAGATAAAGACCCAACAAAAAGAAGGAAATTATAGGACAATCAGTCCTATGAACTTAGATGCAAAATAACTCAATTCAATGGATGCAAAGCAAATTCCAGAAGACATCAAAATGAATATATCTATATTGAGAAATATATAGATATATTGAGAAGGAAACAAGGGGAAAATCTCATTCTGCATCCCTGGAAGTGAAAGACTTGTACAATGAAAACTTTAAGACACTTATAAAAGATGCTGAAGAAGATGGCAGAAGATAAAAATAGGGTGATATTTTGTTTGTGATCTAACAAATAAAGCTTGCCTGAAGATCGAGCATGAGACTCTTAATCTCAGAGTCATGGGTTCGAGCCCCACGTTGGGCACCAGATGATGAAGGCGTAAATCACAAACAGTCCCACACCAGTTTGGAATTATAATTAATAGGATGGTATTTATTTAAAGGGGAAAAAACTTACAGATCACCGTTCCAGAAACAGCCCTCTGGGCAATCAGGAAGGAGTATAGTCCCTGGAAGCAGAGCAGGAAGCAAAGAGAGAGGAGAGGGAAGTGGCTGCTTTTTTAAAGGGAGAGAGACCACACCCCAGTGGGCTGGTATCTCAACGGCTATTGGCTGAAGGAGCAGGAGGACCTCCTGCAACACCAAGCCTCTGGTTAGCAATAAAGGCCAGGTAGTAGTGGTTCACACCTTTAATCCCAGCACTAGGGAGTCACATACCTTCAATCCCAGCACTAGGAAGGTAGAGACAGGAAGGGATATAGAGATAGAAGTTTAGCACAGTCTGAGGATTCATGGAGACAGAATCTTGCCTACTTTGGTCTGAGGATTTAGTAGAGGTAAAAGGTCTCTATAGTGGCTGGTTCTGTACTCCGATCTTCAGGCAAGTGTTATTTGTTGGACCACAAACAAAATATTACCATATGGACATACCTCCAATGCTCATACATAGGTTAGATTAATTTTGTGAAAATGGTCCCTGAAAGCAGTCGACAGATTCAATTCAATTCTCATCAAAACCCAACACAATTTTTCACAGAAATAGAAAAGAAATACTAAAAAGTCATATGGAGACACAAAAGACCCAGGATAGCCAAAACAATTTTGAACAATAATAGAAATGCTAGAGGTAAAATGATCCTTGGTTTTTAAATTTTATTGTGGAGCTACAACAAAGAATACAATATGATACTGCCATAAAGCAAACAGATTGAAAAATGGAATAAAATTGAGAACTCAGATACCAGCCCATATTCTTATACCCACCAGGTTTTTCACAAAGAAGCCAAAACTACACATTGGAAGAAATGTAGCATCTCCAATAAAAGGTGATGTTGAAACTATATAGCTCCTTGTAGAAAATGAAACCATATCTATGTCTTCCTTTCTGAACAACACTCAACACCCAATCAATAATGGACCTTCTTAATTCTACTGATGTGATAAAACATCATGGCCAAAGGAACTCATATGAGAAAGTGTTAAATTTGGGTTATGGTTTCAGAGAATCAGAGGCCACTTCATTTCTTTAAACATGCAATATAGAAACTTACTATATAAAATACACAATATACATATATCAAAGGAGTTTAAATGAGCTACCCTGTAGTTGTGTAAGAAAGGATTAAGACTACAGTTTCCTTGCACCAACCCCCAGAATCAACAGTCAAGTTGAAAATGTTTACAAATTTAGTGCTTATTGAAGGCTTCTTCATCCTTAGCTTTTATGACTATAAAACTAAAGCAAAGTACTCTACCATCAAAGACTAGAGAGACACTGAATTTGGCCAGCGCAGAAAACTAAAAGAACAATACAACGTAAGGGTACTTTTACTGATATGCACAGCTATGTTAACGAGCCACTCAAATCAAGACTCTTAAGGATTTTGTAAATAAGATGATCATTTCGTTTTCACTTCATAGTCCATTTTAATCTATATTGGTAGATAGTTATATATGCTACTTGTTTTGGTAACAGAATATGAGTGTTCTGTATTTCCAACACCATTTCTCCATGCTAAGACCACACAGTAAAGACTCTAAGACATTAACATGTCCTGCTCAATGTAGGCCCTGGGAATATGCTGGGAGTGAAGTTTTTACCCTCCATTCTGAGGGCTTAGCTCAGGGGAGAGAGGATATACGAATGTAGTCATTACTGTCACACATATTATTAATATCCTCACCAATAAATTAGACTCAGAACACCCATATATCATATGCTCTGGTATTCACTGAAGAAGAAAACTTGGAACGTTAAGGACAGCAAGTTACAAAGAGCATGCTTGGTAGTGAGTCAGTGAGACCCATCTCAGGAGAAGAATAAGATCCCATGAAAAGCACAAAAGCCTCATATTTCAGATAAATTAAAAATATGCTGAATATTTATATTATATATAAATATTTATATTATACCAATTCTCAGAATGGTAAGAATAAGCATTTAATTAATTAATAATTTATCTAATTAATACTCATACAGTGACTGCTTCATGGAGACCTGATTCCTGTTTGCAGAAAATGAGAATTAAACCACATAGAAAAAACATACCTCACAATAAAAAGAAAAAAAAAACTCACAATACCATGGAGTATATTTCCCTCATGGCAAAGCACAGATAACAAACAAAATATAAAACATGAAATTTTCCTGTCAAGATGAAGTAAGGGGAAAGCATTTCAATCTCCTATTTGAAGTAATCAGAAAATATAAAGATACATAAAACAGCACTTTTTAAGACACTGAAAACCAGGCAATGAAAGGTCCTGAATTCTGATGACTTTAAATGCTACTTTAAATGAGGTAAACAGAGAGAACTTTGCTTAGATGATGATATTTGAGCACAGATGTATATGTCATCAAGGAAAGAGCTACATGAGTACCTGAGGGAAAGCAAACTCACAATGAAAGAAAGAGAAAATAGTATAAGCATGCCATGGGCTTGAAGGGATTTCTTAATAATATCAGATGTATGGTTTGGTGCAGATGCAGACACAGCTAACAGATTCTAATTCCTCAGAATGTGAGAAAAAAAAATCATGTTGGGGCTATTATGGAGAAATTTCCAAAGAACCCTATATAAAACCTCTATTTGGCAAAGTAAAGGCAGGCAGTGGGGCAGGTAGCCAAAACTAACAAATTCAGTGCGACAGGGACTGCTTACTGACTAAAACAAATCAACAAACGGTGTGATGTGGCTTCCTTCCAGAGCAGATGTAGCCCACAGGCAACCAAAACAGTCACACACACACACACACACACACACACACACACACACACACACAGAGAGAGAGAGAGAGAGAGAGAGAGAGACAGAGAGAGAGACAGAGAGAGAGACAGAGAGAGAGACAGAGAGAGAGACAGAGAGAGAGACAGAGAGAGAGACAGACAGAGAGAGAGAGAGAGAGAGAGAGAGAGAAAGAGAAAGAGAGGGAGGGAGGGAGGGAGGGAGGGAGGGAGACACAGAGAGAAAGCAAACCAGTTGATTACCTTCCCATTTCTGATGGCCAGAGACATTTCAAACCCATTGGCAATAGAGGAAAAGCAACTTATTAAAAACAATCGGAATTTGCTCACTAAGAATCATGACTGTTTTGTTGTTGATCATGCCTTAATTCCATGAATGAGTAGGGAAGTTTGCATGTTGTTGACATATGACTAGCAAGAAGCTACTGGAAATTACTAGCTAAGGGAAGTTAGGAGCTGAGGGGGGAAGCACTTTGGAGAAGGGCACTGACCGGAGTCAGCCAACACCATGGTACACTCCATTTTTGCTCTGGTGATTTTTAAGCAGTGATTGGGGTGTAAAACTAGACTGTAAAACGGGTGCCTGGAGAGAAACTTCATGGACATGGGAAGGCAGAAATTGCCATCTAGGACCCAAAACTGCCTTCATTAAAAGCCCTAGTGACCTTTTTTTCCCATTTGATATTTTTTGCTTCTTTGTCAAAAATCAGGTGCTTGAAGGTGTGTGGATTAATATCTGGGTCTTCGATTCGGTTCCATTGGTCCTCCTGTCTGCTCTTATGTCAACATCCTTAGTCATCAGAGAAATGCAAATTAAAACAACTCTGAGATTTCATCTTACACCTGTAAGAATGGCCAAGAGCAAAAACGCTAATGACAACTTATGCTGGATAGGTTGTGAGGATAAGGGAACACTTCTGCATTGCTGATGGGAATGCAAGCTGGAACAACCCCTTTGGATGTCAGTGTGGTGATTTCTCAGAAAATTAGGAAACAACCTTTCTCAAGACCCAGCAATACCACTTGTGGGTATATATCCAAAGAATGCTCAATTGTGCCAGAAGGACATGTGCTCAACTATGTTCATAGCAGCATTGTTTGTCATAGCCAGAACCTGGAAACAACCTAAATGCCCCTCAACCGAAGAATGGATAAGGAAAATGTGGTGTTTACACAATGAAGTACTACACAGCAAAAAAAGTAACAATATTTAAATTTTACAGGAAAATAGATAGAGCTAGAAAACATCATTCTTAGTGAGGTAACCCAGACACAGAAAGACAATTACCACATGTACTCATTCATGGGTGTTTTTTATTTTTTTTTAAATTTATTTATTTATTAAAGATTTCTGTCTCTTCCCCACCACTGCCTCCCATTTCCCTCCCCCTCCCCCAATTAAGTCCCCCCCCTCAGCCCGAAAAGCAATCAGGGTTCCCTGTCCTGTGGGAAGTCCAAGGAACCCCCACCTCCATCCAGGTCTAGTAAGTTGAGCATCCAAACTGCCTAGGCTCCCACAAAGCCAGTGCGTGCAGTAGGATCAGAAACCCATTGCCATTGTTCTTGAGTTGTCAGTAGTCCTCATTGTCCGCTATGTTCAGAGAGTCCAGTTTTATCCCAGGCTTTTCCAGACCCAGGCCAGCTGGTCTTGGTGAGTTCCCAGTAGAACATCCCCATTGTCTCAGTGTGTGGGTGCACCCCTCGCAGTCCTGAGTTCCTTGCTCATGCTCTCTCTCCTTCTGCTCCTGATTTGGACCTTGAGATTTCAGTCCTGTGCTCCAATGTGGGTCTCTGTCTCTGTCTCCTTTCATCGCTTGCTGAAGGTTAATATTCAGGAGGATGCCTATATGTTTTTCTTTGGGTTCTCCTTATTTAGCCTCTCTAGGATCACTAATTATAGGCTCAATGTCCTTGGTTTATGGCTAGAAACCAAATATGAGTGAGTACATCCCATGTTCCTCTTTTTGGGTCTGGCTTACCTCACTCAGGATAGTGTTTTCTATTTCCATCCATTTGCATGCAAAATTCAAAAAGTCCTTGTTTTTTATTGCTGAGTAGTACTCTAATATGTATAAATTCCATACTTTCTTCATCCATTCCTCCATTGAAGGGCATCTAGGTTGTTTCCAGGTTCTGGCTATCACAAACAATGCTGCTATGAACATCGTAGAGCATATACTTTTGTTGTATGATAAGGCCTTTCTTGGGTATATTCCCAAGAGTGGTATTGCTGGGTCCAGGGGTAAGTGGTGTTTTTTAAACATAAAACAAAGAAAACCAGCCTAGAAATCACAATCCCAGAGAACTTAGACAACAATGAGGACCCTAAGAAAGACATACACAGTTCTAATCTACATGGGAAATAGAAAAAGACAAGACCTCCTGAGTAAATTGGAAGCATGGGGACCTTTGGGAAAAGTTGAAGGGTGTGTGGGGGGGAAGACATGGAGGGGAGCAGAGAAAAATGCAGAGCTCAATAAAAATCAATAAAAAAAAGCCCTAGCAACCAAGAAGGATATTAGGAGTACTAAAGTGGAAGAGTATGGAGCACTGGAAATGGGGCAACCCTAGTGTGAATGCAGTTTCCAAGCAATTAAAGACCACTTTGAATAAAGGTGATTTTCTGCCTAACTGCCAATGGGGAAGAAATTCACGTCGGTGAAGATAATTGCATTCAGAGCACTGAATTATCTCTGTGTTTTTTTTTCTTTTTTTCAGCTATTGTTGCAGGCATTTGAAGAAAGAGTAATGTGACTCAAGCAAGAGAAAACAAAGAAATAGAGGGAGGTTTGGCCTAAGGAAGGCTACAGAGGCCCAGGTTGGTAACATCCACACGAACTGTTCGCGTTGTTAACTAGGGTTTGACAGCCTGTTCAGTTTTGGTTCTCCATGTTGTTCTGTCTCTTACAATGACTCAACTTTCTAAGTGTAGCACAAAAGCGTGCAAATGAGTCGAAACAACCACATCCTAATACACTTCTGCATGATGCTGTTTACTAGTTGATTCTATGTATTGAGCTAAAATTTCAAAGTAATTAAAGAAGTAGTTATAGGGCTCTTTCTCTTTCTACTAAGCAGTGAAGACATTGTCAGCTAGTAGTAAGCTTGCCTTTATGGTTTACTAAGGCCCTTGGGATATTACTGAGGGAGCAGAGCATAGAAACTGAGAAGTGTCAGAGATTAATTACATGGATTTAAGGGATAACACTTAGAAATACATGCAATTGTAAAGCTTCCAAGACACCTGCCTCTCAGGCATAATATGCAATAGTCCTTTAAGAAAAACACAGTGAGACCGACACCAAAAGCATCATTATGTTGCATGAACCAGAGGGATGGAGAGATGTGCTCTCTGTATATGGTTCAAATTGGAAGGATTTCAAGGCAAAGGAATACTCTGGGTTTGGTGAATAAAAAATGGCCAGACAAATCAACTGACAGCCCATGGGATAAAATAAATCTATACCTGTCAAATGAGTGAAAGTGTTTGATAAGACCTCTTAAAGACAGTGACCAGTAAGCAACTTGGAAGACTATTTGTTACAATGGGAGCACACCACAGAAAACTAAAGGAAATATGTAACTCCACGTCTCCGAGGTGACACAGTGACAGATTTCAAAATGGTGTGTTTGTAGACATTTTCTACCATAAACCACAGTCATCAGAAGTTGCAGCTCTTCCCATGCTCGATGCTGAGCTGAGCTGCTCACCAACATTTAAAAATTTATCTTTAAAACTTGCTGTCAAGTGTCTTGGAAATAGTACTAGTAACAGACCCCAGGCTTTGTAGAACTTTGGATTTATAATAGTTGTTTGGCTTTTGACAACAAGACGCATGCTGACTATGCCTAGAGGATGTTCTTCAAGAAATGCACACTTTCTCATCCTTACAGAGGAGACCACAGGGGGAAGGACTGAGGGGTATGGCTCCCATACATCACAGTTTCTCTGAATCTTCACGTCAATGTAGTCTCCCTATTCAAGTGAGAATTTCACTACTGATTTGTTCTCTTCCTCCTGCTTTCTGTCTCCTTTCCATCCCTTTCCTGGTCCTCTGTAAATACAGAAAAGCATCCAAAGCCTGTCAGCAGAATTCTGTTTTGACTGCTGAGGTAAAGCTGGGTGAAGATTTTCCTTTACAGAACTGCATTAAGGTGAACAGCTATTCTGCTTATATTATTTCATAGTACACTGTCCTGAAACACAGCATTTGGGGTTTTACTTCCTCACAAATATATAATCTGAGGATGCTTAGTGAGAGCTGATTAGCTGCTTCTTAACTGGAACATAGAAAGAGGAGACCTAGAGTAACCTCAAGGCACCCTTTTGTGTCTATCATCTTGTGCTAGGACAATCTCTGGTAGTTCCCAGACTGGGAAAACTCGGAGTCAGCTGTGCTCATTTTCAAAGGCAGGAGGATGCTCTCCAGTAAGCCCGATAGGAGAGCACATACTGTCTTCCAGGATGACTTTACAGAGAAGCTGCTATAACCAATAATGTTGAAAGACAGATCTGGAGAAACGAGTGGACTAATGATGACTTGTCCACAATGTTCTCATTCACCCCAGGAAAAAGGTCATGGAATTATCTGAGTAGGTACCATGTACCACCATCTGACCCTCAAAACTGCGTGCCAAAATAAATATTACCTCCTGTAGATTGTTCTTTTAAGTAGTTTATTTTATAATGTCAAGAAAATGAATAATACAGTCAAACAAGCTCATTAACCTATTAGTCATGTTCTACCTCTTTATGGTTCAAATATAATGGCAAATTGGGCAACTAAAGTCATTCTAAGTGATATCACACATGTGTGTGTGTGTGCATTCTCAACATAGTATTTTAAAATATAATCCATCTGCCACCTCATCATATAGCCTGCATTATGTTATGACTCCCAATTGTGCTTTGGTTTCACCTATTATTTCTCATTTTAATATTCATCTTTTTTAGAGGCTATCTCTTTCCAAAGAGCAGATTTTAAAAGATCCCAAACTAAGCTAACCTTTCCCACTTAAATGTGTTACAGATTTAAAGGCACACAGATACATGTCAGTCCTTTGACACTGTGGGATGGTGTGCTCGGCAGATTGGAAACTGTCATGCAGGGTAAAGAATCAGGGCTCAGTTAAGATGGACAGCTAGTTCAAAGCTATATGATAAGTGAATAAAGAAACCAGACTTGCAATATGTAGAGCTTGTTCTTCCTACTCTATCTGTGTGCTGATCTACATAACTGCAAATTGCAGGAGTAAGTATTGTACTGCTTCAATTATTCTCAAAGTAAAAGCCAATCTCTCTTTTGTAATTCTAAGTTTGAGCTACATATTCAATACAATCTCCATGAAAATACCCTCTCCAAAATTCTTACAATCCAGGTGGAAGCACAAGGCACTCTAAATTGTTCAAGTAGTTCTCAGCACGAAGAAAAAACTTTGAAATTTCACACAACTAATCTGAAATTATATTACAGAAACATAACAATAAAAACAGCATTGTGCGGGCACAAAAACAGATACGTTGACCACAGTTTATAGAATAGAGGACCTAGGAGCAAACACAGTTACAACCACCTAACCTTTGGACAAAGAAATAAAAACACACAGAATGGTGAAAAGTCATCATCTTTAAGAGTGGTGGATGGAATCAGTGTGGTGGATCTTTATGAAACTTAAAATAGATATATCCATTTACACCAGAGAAATCTATATCCTACTACGGTGACATTTGCTACTCCATATATTTATTCCTGTTCTATTCATAATAGGTAGGAATTGGAAATAGCCTAGACACCATCATCAACAGTTGAATGGATGAAATGAAAATTTTGTACATTTACATAATGGAATATTACACAGCTACTAAGGAGAAAAAAAATTATGAAATATGGAGGTAAATGGATGAAGTTAGATAAAATAATCATTCTGAATGAGGTAACCTCAAAAGACATACTATATTCTCTTACATGTGGATGCTAACTTTTAAGCCTTCAATAGGAACACTGTTGTTTATATAATCACAGAGGTTAGGTTTAGAGTACGGGACTAGGAAGAAGGGAAGGAACAACTAAAGTATAGGTAATGAACTAAATAGTTACAGAGGAATGTGTGGAGGACTGGAGTGGGAGGTCTAAATAGAGAGCTTGCCTTCCATTTAAGGGGGGGTAAGAGAGGGCATGAAGGGAGAAATAGCTAAAACTGAGGGTCATTTGAGGCATCATTTGGAAATATACCAAAATAGAAGCTTCTTCAATATATATATGATATACATAGAATTATATATGTAATTAATATATGTTACATATATGTGAATAAAATCTAAATAGAATCATTAAGTGATTGGAGAGACAAAGACCCAAGTAGTCCTCTCTCAAAAACAACTGAAACCTCCAGTGCCATGAATGGGTTACATCTAATTGAGTTGTTTGCCAAATGGTTCCCATGGAAATCCCCAAACCACTAGGCTGTTGCTAAGACTATTGCTTGCTCTCCACAAACTGAAGGTAAGGCCCTATTGCTGAAGACAACACCCACATAACTCTTTGAACAAAGAGAATTGAGCTGGTGCTCTACTGGCGCCTTCACCCTTCCTGACTAGTGCTCATGGTACTGGAAGGTACTCTGCAGCCTACCAGAGGAGAAAGATAAATTCCAACCCAATTACAACCCCTTCAATCTAAAATGGTGATCTGACTTTACAATAGGCTGGTGCAATAGAGGCACAATTGTTGTGGGAGTAACCAACTGCAATATGATTGGATTTAAGGATGAAATGGAACCTATGCCTGATACTGCTTTGTACCTGGAGGAAGACTAAACACTATCATTCTGCTAAAGGAATGTAGCAATAAAATGACTAACAATATTCTGCTATATTCATAAATCAGTGTCCCACTCAGCCATCATCAGGAATGTACTTTCTGCAATAGATATGAACAAATACAGAGACCTGTGCCTGTACATTGTATGGAGTGAGAGACTTTGGAGTACTCAGTCCTAAATGGGATGACTCCACCAAATCACTGCCGCTAGGACTCAGGGATCTCTATAGAAGAAGGCACAACACTTATAAGAGCCTGTAGGAATGAAAGACACCAAGAAGACAAGACCTAGATGCAACAGGGCTGATGTACATAGGAATTCACAAAGACTCTGGCACCATGTTCAGAATCTGCGCAAGTCTAAGCCAGATAGGGCCCCAGTACTCACAGGGGAAAAGGACTACAGCCCTCACCACTAACCCAGAAGCCATTTCCAGTTGACAGCTGCTTGCAAAAGAAAAATTAGTTTTCTCCAAGGGAGTCTCACTGGTTATACAAACCATATTTGAGGCCCCATTTCCAGCCGCAGACAGCCAGCACAAAATGAACTCAGTGGTGTTTTTGGAGATATTTAGCTTTGTTGTGTTTGTGTGGGCTTTCTGCATACATTTCCTTGGTTTTGTTTTGTTTTTAATTTATCTGTTTGCTTGTTTGATTTTTTTTCTGGTTTATTTCTTTTCTAAAGAAACAAAGAAGAGCCGGGCGGTGGTGGCGCACGCCTTTAATCCCAGCACTCGGGAGGCAGAGGCAGGTGGATCTCTGTGAGTTCGAGACCAGCCTGGTCTACAAGAGTTAGTTCCAGGAGAGGCTCCAAAACCACAGAGAAACCCTGTCTCGAAAAACCAAAAAAAAAAAAAAAAAAAAGAAACAAAGAAGAAAGTTATGGGTTGCTGATGAGTAGGGTGGATGAAAGAATTTGGGAAGATAGGAAGGGCAATGCATGATTAGAATCTGATGTTAAAAATAATCTCAATTAGAAAAATATGATATCCTTGAAAGTTAGTAACATTTAAATAAGAATGTGTAGTAGCAGAACTTTGTTCACTCTACAAGACAAAATTCTTGTAGATATAATCTAGGTATCCAGTCTAGAACGTTGGTTTTCAACAGGCCACCCAAACTTTACACTGAAAATAGAAGGAATTAATAGTACCTTCTTCACACTAATGATTGCATGACTAATAATAAAGCAGCCCTTATTGAAGAATGGTCCTTTTCTCATGTGACTAAGATGAAGGGCAGGCTCTGAGCACCTTTGATGCTGTGCTTCTTCCTGTTGTGTTATCTTAGTCCTGGCAGCATGGCAGGACACAGTGAACCAGAATTTCAAGCTTTATTTCATATTTCAAGTTTTATTTCATTTAAATTTCAAGGCCTAGTAGTGACTGACAGCTTGCTATTTAAAACTATCACCTGGGAGGGTGGAAAGGAAGTGTGGAAAAAATGTGTAACACAATTCTATTCAAGCAATCAATATGAGAAGGGTTTAATTAGAAAAATAAAGCTATAACCTTAGGACTTGGGAGATAGCTCAGTAGTTGTGAGCACTGGATGCTCTTCCAGACAATGCATGTTCAATCCCAGTACCCACAAAGATGCCAACAACTATCTGTAACTCCAGTCCTAGTGGTCTGACACCGTTTTCTGGCCTCTGAGGGCAGCAGGCATGCAAATGGTGCACAGCCATGCATGCAGGCAGAACATCCATACACATAAAATAAAGTAATATAAATAAAAGTAAAATTTAAAAAGTTAGCATCACAGACACAAATCAGGTACCTGTAGTGATGATTCTTTATAATTAAAACACTTTACATGTATTTTCCTTTCCTAGTTAAATATTTAAGATGAAGAGTATCAAAGGATCCTTTGTAAAATGTATTTTTGTTAGCACCATCACAATGATGATGAAAATAAATTAGGAAATCAGAATACTAAGCATATCTAAAATGTAACACAAATATAAAATAATGAGCTGAAGAAAAGATAGAGATCAATATGTCTCCTGTTCCAGGAAGCATTTAGGGCCAGGGGCTGGCTTTGTCTGTGAAAGCTGAAAGGGTCTCTGAATGAGTGGGACACTTGCCAGGTGGGACACTAGAGCCAAAACTACTTGAAGAAGCACCGGGTGAAAAATTGTAAAAACCTGCTGTGGTTTCATGATGGATGTAGAACCTTGGAAATAGAAAACAAGTACAAAGTGAGAGAAGTTGCCAATTCAATGAAAAAGTTCCCATTTTCCCATTACCCATGAGGGTGGAAGATTCCATATTTATTTGTAGGTTCTGATTCTAGACAAGAGGCTTGGGGACCTGAGAGGATACAACCACAAAATCCAAGGCCAGAGAGATGTCAGCAAAAAGAAAGACTAAATAAATAAGATCAGGAAGAACAGAGCAAATTCCACTCTCAGGCTAAATATGACTGAAAACTAATGTTCCAAAATATCTAAACTTAATTTTTAAATTATTGAGCAGTTCATAAATTTATTCCAGATAGGATTGCTTTTATGAAATGCATTTAAAATATTTTTAAATTCATTCACATTTAATATTAAAAAAATAAAAATATAGCTTCTTTTAAGTGGAGCTGTGTTTTCTTAATAAAAATAAATAATTCTTAATAAAAAGAAATGTGTCATTTTAACTTCATTTATTATAAAGTATCCAGAGTCACATTTTTCCTAGGATTTTCATTTTTAGCTTTTATCTAAAGAGAAGCTAATAATGTTATATTTTCAAACACCATCAGTTCTTCATTCAATAATTTACAATTCAAAGGAAATTAAATTTTATCATTTTCATAGGAAAGAAATGGTCTCTGGAGGCATTTTTAAAACCACAGAAAGAGCTCTCTTAATTCAAAAAGAGTCAAAATAGTCTATCATTTAATCCTTGTTTACTCATGAGAAATTATTCAACAGTAACAATTTGAAGGACTTCCCACAAAGTAAGTGGCCAAACCCAAATTCCTGAGAATTATTTGGGCCATTATTTTTTTAAGATTTTGCAGGACAATGTGAAAACTGATGCAACACAATGACCTGACTGAACCTTTAAACCAGAGAAAGACAAGGATGAAAAACTAGCGATATATGAATAAAGCTTGCAATTCAAATTAAATAAACATGTTTAATGCAAAGTGTGAATTATAAACCTTGTCATAATCATCAGTAGAAACTTGGTTATCAACAAACTAAATAATCCAATTAAAAATGGGGTACAAATCTAAATACAGAATTCTTAACAAAGGAATCTTAAAAGACTGAGAAAAACTTAAGAAATGTTCAATATACTTAACCACCAAGTAAAAGCAAATCAAAACCACTTTGAGAGTCCATCATATACCTGCCAGAATGGCTAAGATCAAAATTACAAGTGACAGCGTGTGCTGGAGAGGATGTGGATAAAAGAGACCACTCCTATAAGGCAAACTAGTGAAAGTGCAAACTAGTACAGCCACTATGGAAATCAATATGGCTGTTCCTTAGAAAATTGGGAATTAATCTACCTCAAGGTTCAGTTTCACAATTCTTCTATGTATACTCAAAGGATATACCATCTTACCATAAGGACACTTGTTTAACTGCATCCATTGCAGCTTTAATGATAATAGCCAAATATTGGAAAAAATCTAGAAGCCCCTCATCTGAAAAAAAAAATGGATAAAGAAAATGTGGTACATTCACACATGTATTACTCAGCTATTGAAAACAATGACCTTATGAAACTTGGAGGCAAATGGATAGAACTAGAAAAGATCATTCTGAGTGAGTTAACTCTGATCCAGAAAGGAAAACATGGTATGGACTCACTTATAAGTGGACATCAGTTTTTAAGTAAAGGATACTCATGCTATCATTCATAGGCCCAGAAAGAATGGGTAGCAGAGAGTATCCAGGAGGACTCAAGTGGGGAAAACATGGATCGGTTTTGTGGGGATGGGAACAGGAGAAATTAGAAAGGTATGAGAGAGAGAGAGAGAGAGAGAGAGAGAGAGAGAGAGAGAGAGAGAGAGAGAGAGAGAGAGAGAGCGCGCTGGGAGAAAGAACTGGAATTGGGTACTTTCTGGAAATTATGAGAGTTACTGTAGGAATGCTCTGAGTAATGGAAGATACAAAGCCATACTGGTCACCTTCCATAACCAGGCAAGACTCCTAGAAGTGGGACTGGGACATCAACAGAGCCAGAAAACCTTGACCTACAATCTGTCCTGCCTGCAAGAAGTGCCAGGGTAATAGTGGCACAGAACTTACAGAAGTGGCTAGTCCAGGACTGTTGCAACCTGAGTCCCATGCTGTAAGAGGGAGCCCATGCAGCCCATGCCTGACACTGCCTAGTTGACGACACAGCAGAGGCAGGACAGTCCAGACACCCAGGACAGAACCAACTAGCACAAAAAGTCAATAAAATAATTCTTAGTGATATTCTGCTATATTCATAGATTGAATGCCTAGCCAAATTTTCATCAAAGGGGCATTTTCCCAAAACAGATGGGAGCAGATGGAGAGACCCACAGCCAAACATTAGACACAGTCAGGGGAACCCTACGAAAGAGAGAGAGAGAGTAAGGATTGTAAAATCAACTAGGCAGGGCACATAGGGCCCCACAGAAACTAAAGGGACACACATGGTTCCTGTAAGGCTCTGAGCTAGGTCCTCTGCATCACCTTATGGTTGTGTAGCTTGGTGTTCTTGTGGGACTCTCAGCACTGGGAGTTGGGTGTGTCTCTGACTCTTTTGTCTGTGTGTAGGATCATTTTCCTTCTTCTGTGTTGCCTCTTTCAGCCTTGATATGTGGGATTGTGCTTAGTCTTACTGTATTTTGTTAGGCCATGTTCAGTGTATGTCCCTAGGAGGACTGTTCTTTTTCAGAAGGAAAATGGAGGAGGAGCTTATCTCGGGGAGAGGAAGAGAGTAGCTTGAGGGAGCGACTGGAAGGAGTGGGGCAAGGGAAATTGTGGTTGGGATACAATGTATGAGGGAGAGAAGGATAAAATAAAAATACTTAAAAAGTGATGTTCCTTTTTTTCTAGGAAGTATTGAGAGCTGTAAAGCTTTATAATTATCACTTCCTCAATAAGTAATATTTATTCGATTTATGTGTTTAAAAAATTGAGACCCAGTAGTTTTGTAATCTTTCAGACATACTAAGATATAATTCTGTAGTTTCAGAATTTTCAAGAGGATGTTTTGCTTGGCAGTGTTTTCTCTGGAAAGTGATCATGTCGTTGTGCAATAATGTTTATGATGCATTTCCATATTGTCAAAGAGAGTGATTCCGAATGACACATTAGCTTTTTTACTCTTCTTCATAATTCTGTCATCAAGTGCATGGTTCCAATAATATCACTTCTAAAAGTATTACATGGCAGCATACAATAGAAGTATATAGCTTGGGCTTTGCTGCCCAGGCTCTGGTGAGAACTCCAGCAACCCCTCCACCACATACCATGTGGCTGGGGCAGGTGAAACTCCGTGACTGCAAGCCAGGCTTTCTAGTCCAGGCTAGCTCTCCGGCAGCACCTCTGTACCAACACCAGGGAGGCTGAGCGCTACTACAATCTATTTGTGATGAGGGAGCATGGTCCTGCCTAGGGTCGTGACGGTCTAAGCAGGACAAGGAGATCCACATATTGGCCTGAAGTGGTCCATCCCTCATTCCAAGGAGAAAACACTGGCCAGCCCAGCACCTCTGGTGCCAGGCAGATGGACCCTACTATAGTGAGCAAATGTATGGTGTAGTATAGGAGAGAGAGAGAGAGAGAGAGAGAGAGAGAGAGAGAGAGAGAGAGAGAGAGAGAGAGAGAGAGAGAGAGAGAATTTTTTATGTACTTTGGAAAGGAGTATATCTGAAATAGGCAAAAGAGATGAGGAATGGGCTAAGGTCGGTGGCTTCATTGTCCTCAGGGTCATGGTGATGTCTGGGACTTGCCTTGATATCTGCTGGGGCCCATGACTGGGTTCAGGTTCTGGTTATTGTCTCTGTTGATGTCCATGACTTTTGACACCACCAAAAGCAGAGAGCATAGGACTGTACAGTGTTCGCCCTACTCCTCACTGACTGCAACACTATGGAGAACTGGTCCTGTCCCTCCCTGTTTGAAGCACTCAGGAGAAAGGATCCTACACCTCACCTGGATGGCACAATAGAGCAGACCCTGTTTTCAGTGGCATGGGTGAACTGGCCCTGATGGTGCGAAAATGGGAGAACAGCCACACCCCTCCTGTACGTCATGTGATGGCGTGGGTGAGGGAAAGATTCCCTCTTCCTCTTGCTCTTCATCACTGGGGGCATGTGGGGGACCTGATTCAACCCCTTACCAGCTGCACGTAGAAAAATGGGTCCCTATGCCACTAGAGCAACACAGTAGCATTAACCCTGTATACAGGGGCAGGGGTGAGTCGGTTCTGAGTGCACGAGAGAGGCACAGTTGGTATCACCTCCCTTGTCTGAGCTATGCTGGGGGAAGCAAGGGAAAGATGCCTTTCCCCCTCACCCATACCTCCTCCAGCTATCAAGGGAACAGGAATCATTTCACTGCTTTTTGTTTGTTTTTTGTTATTAAGTCTTGGGACAAAGTTTCTGTAGGACAGATGACATCACTTATACGACTTAAAGAGGAAGGACAGAGTAGAATCTACTTTCTGCACACGGGAGAGAGCAAATGCAGTATAAGACTTGTATGAGTAGCTTCTGCAAGTCACTAGGAAAGGATATCCAAGAAACAGAGAGAGAGAGAGAGAGAGAGAGAGAGAGAGAGAGAGAGAGAGAGAGAGAGAGAGAGAGAAACTCCTGTCTGCAGTACATAGGAAGGGATGCAGAGACCCACAGCCAGACAAGAGAGAAAATTCTTGGGACATATAGCTCTAAACAGGAGGTTTCCATCAAAATCCCTCCCCTCAGAGGTTAGGGAACCCATAGAAGGGGAAGCAGAAAAGCATAGGAGCCAGAGTGAACAGAGGACACCAGGAGTACAAGTCCCTCTGAATTGACTGAGCAAAGCCCATATGAGCTTCAGAGACTGAAGCAGCAAACACAGAGCCTTCCGGCATCTGCACCATGTTCTCTGCAGATAGATTATAGCTTTAATCTTAGTAGGTTTATGGGATTCCTGATATGTGAATGACTGGATCTCTGATTCTATGACTGTTCTTGGGAATCTTTTCCTTCTGTTGGGTTGCCTTGTCCAGCCTCAACATAATCGGTTTTGTTTTGTTTTATCATTTTTGGTTGCTGCCTCTTAGAAGTCTGTTCTTTTCTAATGAGAGACTGAAAAGAAGTGGATCTGGGGGAAGAGAGGTAGGGAGAAACTGGCATAAGTAGAGGGAGGGAAATTCTAGTCAGTATATATGGTATGGAAAAGGAATCTATTTTCAATAAAGTAAAACAAAAACCAACCCGAACACAAACAAACAAAAAGCGAAAGAGTAGAAGCTGCGGGAACTCAGATTGCCAATGTCAAGAATTCCTGTTTCTCTTTAGTTCAAAATTTAATCAGCTTTATCTACTAGTGGCATCTGTATGAGGGTTGACTTTTATTATTTAAAAGAGTGTTCTGTATATTTAAACTTGAGAAATATTTGGCTAAATTAACCTTCATTGGTAGTCATTTTTGAATTAACTAAACAATTAACATTAGGCAAATAGTTATTCAAATATTGACATACTGGATATATGAATGCCACTCTAAATGTAATTTTGTATTCATTAATAATATTATGTACTTTCCCTTCAATTCCCTGATATTTCTGTAACTTTTCCTGGTATAAATACTGCACACAGTAAACTGATATCAAAACTAGCAAGATATAATATTTTGTTGTTCTTATAATTTTCAAATTAATTCTCCATGTACATTTAATATTACAAATGCTAGGTTGTTGAAATAGGTCAGCATTTAGTAAGGCAATTTTTGTGCAAGCATGACATGAGTCAGATCAGGAGAACTCAAGGTAGGAGGAGACAGCAGGATCCTGAGATTTGACCCCTTGACTTCTACAATATGCGTTTGGTACAAATGCACCTTCACAAACACAACCCCTGACACATCATATATAAAAATAATAGAAATAAATGGAGAATTGTAAAAGTAAATCACAAATATCCCTTTGCTTCACAAGAAGTTTCAAAATGGATAAGAATACTTTTAGCTAATTGTTTAAAGGGATTTTGTTCTAAAGTGAAACATTTCTATTTGATGATATTCCATAAAAATGAGGCAGAATATTACTCGAATAAGACTTTTATTTTACTTCAACTATGTCTTTTCTCTTTTTGTTTTATTAAAAGTTAAGAATAAGTTGGGTGGTAGTCATGCATGCCTTTAATCCCTGAACTTGGGAGAGAGAGGCAGGAGGATCCCTGTGAGTTCAAGGCCAGCCGAGTCTACAGAGCAAGTTCCATGACAGTTCAGACTATACAGTGAAACCATGTCTAGAAAAAAAAATGGAAAAAGTGAATAAAAGAAAGTTTAAGAGGCCGGGCAGTGGTGGCACACACCTTTAATCCTAGCACTCTGGAGGCAGAGAAAAGGTGGAAAAGGTGGATCTCTGTGAGTTCGAGGCCAGCCTGGTCTACAAGAGCTAGTTCCAGGACAGGTTTCAAAGCAACACAGAGAAACTCTGTCTTGAAAAACCAAGAAAAAAAAAACAAAACAAAACAGGTTAAGCGTTTATATAGGCGCCATCTTTCTTGGGTGAGTCGTCTCTGGCTCATGCTCGTCACTGTATCTTTACTGTTTCAGACGCAGCTACAGAAGTGAAAATTAGTTAAAAATGTGGTACAAGTTTTAAAAAATCATTGATAAGTATTCTATCCCAGTGAGTTGAACTGTTGCTAATGTTTTGACTTGCTTTCTAGTGCTTTAGCAGACTTGTACATATTCCTTTCATATATAATCAGAAATAGTTCTAGCAGGTGTCATATGTGAAAGCAATGTCAAGCCTAGGCAGTACAACTTTTGTCCCAATATTTTGACTTTGTCTATTTGCTTCTATACAAGCAGAAAAGTTATCTGTGGGCCTATAGCTCATAATAGTCACCTGAATCCACATTTCCTACCTTTTGAGGACTCATGGTTGAACTGCTTTATTTGTCATAGTTAAGCATCTGTTCTTAATAGTGGCCGTGGGCGTGAGGGGTGTTGTGTCATTATTCTCTCTGAAACTGCAAAGCTGTGCCTTTTCTACATGGGCTCTTTAACCTTGTCTGATGGCCCAATGAAGAGCAAGGGGACTTTCAAAATAGAGAACTTATGCCTCTTTTCTGTGGAAATACAAGAAAGTGAATGTTTGAATTCCCATTTGAATTTGAAGCCCAGCAAGCCAGGAGGATCAATGGTGTTGTGCCAGCAATCCTGAGATGAAGTGTCAATTTGAATCAAAATAAGAAAAGTCCAGTGACCCAGGTCAAAACAATTATTCCACAGCAGCTCCCATTGCAACTTTGTTTGATCTCCTCAAGTTCCCAGTTAACTAGAAAAATTCTAGTAAAGAATTCACAGATAAGAAATAGAACTACCAAAGTTAATCTTTTCCACATGCAAGGTAGCCATGAAAAATCGAGAGTGTGACTATACGTTAGCAATAAACACCAGAAAGCAGCTTTAAAATCCCATTCAATATAGTTTTGTAGGAGAGCAATCTCACTTGTTCAATAACCAAGTTAAATATTAATCTTACCTGATATATCTCGATAGATACACCAAGACAAAAGACCAGATGTCTGGGCTTCACATGACCCAGTCTGTCAGCACACATAATTAGCTATCATAAAGTCTTAAAAAACAAAGTACACAAAACACACACATCCATGTTGCAAATAAAAGAGAATATAGTCCTATTCAAATAGCCAGTCTCCTTCCGTAAGGAGAGGAAGATACGCTTTTCTAGGAATGGTGTGGAGCCAAGTCTTTGTCATATTCTCTCTAAACTATCCTGCTTCTTTATTGAACCCTGGTCCCCTTTCCTGGGCTGTGTCACTCACTCTCGGCCTATCAGTGCAAATGTCTGAAAAAGCTCACAGAATGTCCGCAGTGGCTCCACATTTGGCTTCAGCTATAAAGGCCTCATCAACTACGTTCCTGCAGCTCTCACAAGTCGTATTCTTCAGTGTACTGCACAAATATTTGCAACCCCAGTACTGAAGGGCAGCTTGCTGCTGTTGCTAAGTTCTGAAAAATGTCCATAGCAGATCCCATTTGCCAACTACTGCTGTTCTGCACTATAACAGTGAAGAAAGCAGGCTTGGGATTGCATGGGCTTGGCTCGAAACCCTGGCTCTGCCACTTGTGATTTGCATCACTTTAGAAACCAAAATTAATCACTCCAAGCTTTAGTTTTCTCACCTGAAAACAGACTGTTTTAGACTTGTAAATTGGTTGTTATACTAAAATGAGTGATGAATATTAAATATTTAGCCCAATGCTTAGTAGAAAGTAAAAAAAAAAACTTAGACACTATCAAACATTTTTGTTGTTTTGGCAGTTAATGGCTGCTGTTGGTACTTCCTCTTTGTTGCTTCAGCTCTAGATGGGTGTTTATATAGAGCGCTCTAACTTTGGCAAAAACCGACTGGCTTCTAGCCAGGGCACTCATTAAGCCCCACACAGCATTTTGACTCTGTGAGACTCTCAGCCATAAGAAAGAACCAGCAAGCAACTCCCTGGTTTGTGGGGTGGGCCAAAAGCTTAGTCTTTAGTAAGCGTTTGTTCTCATGGCAGGAAATATTAAAGGGAATATCATCAAGCAGAACGGAACATGATTGGACCACATAGTTAAGAACTTTCTACTTAACTAAATTAGCTCATCTTAGACTCAGCATTTTTATCTCTAAAATGGATACAGTGTTGCTGTGTGAACCAAAAGACGTACAACATGTAAAAAGACCTACCCCACTTAGGTAGATAGTTACTATAGATTATGAATTACTGTTAAAGTAGAATATTTTATTTTAAAACTAATTTAGCTTGTATTTGATACCAATTGCTTACAAGATTCTTTATGTGTTGAGACAATTCTCAGGACGTGAAGTCTGTTTGCCAAGTCTGAGGGCGAATGAGGGGCTATCTGAAGAGCAGGAAAGCTGTCCTCAGTCACAACACACATAAGTAGTAAATCTATGATCAAACATCTGCCCACTTGCTCTTCAGTAGACTTTCTCCTCACATGCACGTACATACGGGGCAGTTGTCCAGTTTTGGGGAATTTGTACTTGTTAAGGGAGATGAGCACTTGAAAACTTCTAGTCTCAGGATTCTTTGAGGCCCTAAACTTATTAAACATCTAACACCCAGACCTTGGTTATCAATTTGGTTGTCCAGAAAAGGAATCAGGCTCTTTGAACACATAGATGATTCTAAGATCTAGGCAAGAAATATATATGGCGAGAGCGCAACATCTTGTAATATACAAGAACAATAATGTACCACATCCATTCCCCCAAGCACTCCACTAACTGTCATGGAAATATGTAAAAGGCACAGAGAGTTTTCTTTATGGCTGAGATTGTAGGAGTTTGAGCAATAAGTAAGTAAAATAATAAAGAATTACCACCCACTATATAAAATAAATACCTATGTGTCACACTTTATGCGAATAAACTATTAGGAAGCTAGGTTTCTAGGTGAATAAGAAAGAATTCCAAATAATCTACGTAATGTTCTACTTTCAAGGTGGAAGAGCTGTGTATAATGATGCCAGCTGTGTATAATGACATTTTCCCAGAGACGGCTGCATTCAAATTGACTTAGAAACAGGAGAGGGGCTTTGCATTGGAGGAACCCAACAGATATGACACAGCCAGGTGACTACAGTTGACATTAAATATGATAAATCATATTGATCTGGGTACTACTAGCACGTGATAGAAATGAAACTTTGTATCTGTGGTCTTTGTTCTCAAAATGTATAACTCCAGTATAATTATGAAAAAAAAACTTGAACAAATTCTGGTCAAAGGTAATTTTACAGAATACACCAATAGTATTCTTCTGAACTGTTACAACTCAACAAAACCAGAAAGCCAAGACCTATCACAGGACAGAAGATCCTGAGGGGACACAGTAGCTATTAGGTAATCATAATTCATTAGAGGAAAAATAGCGTATCAGGTTAAAAGCTAAGAAAATGGCCTTCCCAGACTCTAGGGCAGAGAGACAGAAGTAGATGCTGTCCGTAAGTGTAGCAGTGAAAAGGGCAACAGTAAAATGACCACACAGCCTTCAGAACAGGATGTTATAGCATCACTAGTTAATTATCTGACAGATGATTAATGTCTAGAATATACAATGAACTTATAAAAGTAACAGGAAAACACATTATGCAATAGATATATGAACTAATGAAATGAGCAGAGCTCAAAAGATGAAATACAAATAACCAAAAAATACATAGAGAAATGTTCAACTTAATTAGCTGTGGTAGTTTGAATAGAGATACCAACTATAAGTGCATATATTTCAGTGCTAAGTGCTAAGTAGGATTAGGAGGTGTGGCCTTGTTGGAGTAGGTGTGTCCTTGCTGGAGGAAGTTTGGTCTTGTTGGAGTAGTTGTGGCCTTGCTGGGGAAAATATGGCCTTTGGAAGTAGACATAGCCTTCATGGAGAAAGTATGGCTTTGCTGGAGTGGGTGTGGCCTTGTGGGAGTAGGTGTGGCCTTTTTGGAGTAGGTATGGCGTTGCTGGAGAAAGTGTGGCCATTTTTGGAGGAGGTGTATCACTGAGAAGACTTTGAGGATTTTGATCAATTTTAAATTGAATTTTATACAGGATGAGAAATATGCAGGGCCCAAATTTGTCTTACTATATTCATTAGTATTTGCCTTTTATGAATTATAAACAAAAATATTAAAATAGGAAAACACACAAGAAATTTCATAAGACATTAGTGTTGTATTGACATATATAGACTCCCGAAAAATCCATTGTTGCTTTCACAAGGGTATTTATATGAGAAATGACAGTGATCTTCAACAATGAAATAAAGTCTCTTTTTCTATGATATATTTCTCATTCAACAGACTGGTAAATTTATTTGTGACTATTTGGGGCTTAGGATTTTGAAAATTAACAGAAATGTAAAATGATCCCTTCATACATATATTCACCATGTGATGCCCTTGTTTTTTATTAATACCATTTCAAAAGTGGGTTATGTGCTGTGAGCCTGAATTTCAATAGGTTCCTGTCAGGTTGTGTTAATAAAAGGTTGAAAGATTCATTCTTGTCTCTTTTGATTCTATAAAAAGTATGCTCCAGTGTTGACAACACTGAATATTATAGCTACTCACTTTTGTCTATAGTTATTATGAGAGAAAACGTCAAGAATTTCTAGTTATTACAGTTTCTAAATAGAATTAAAAACTATTTGTACACTAAAAATCTAATACAAGCAAAGTATAAATTGAATGTGAAAGATTATGTTGGCACGGCAACAAACAGCAAAAGTTAGAAATGTCAATAGGGAGATGTAGCTTTTGGCCTACTTCTGCATCTAAATGTGTTCTTTGTTTTTAGTTTTGGTACATAGAAAATGAGTGCTTGTTCACTTTATCATGACTTACAAAATATACCAATCAATTCAAGGTTTTCCCTTTGTCTTAACTGTGTGCATATGAGCGTGTGTGTGTGTGTGGTGTGTGCGTGTGTGTGTGTTTTGCAGGGAGGAGCTGGTTGTTTGTTCCTGGTCACCTGGCTAGCTTAGCTCCGAAATAACTACACAGAAATTGTATTAATTAAATCACGGCTTGGCCCATTAGTTCTAACTCCTTATTGGCTAACTCCTACATCTTAATTTAACCCATTTCTTTTAATCTGTGTATCGCCATGTGGCAGTGGCTTACCAGGTAAAATTCCTAGTGTCTGACTCCGGCAGATCCATGGCTTCTCTCTCTTACTCCACCTTTCTTTCTCCCAGCATTCAGTTCTGTCTTCCCCACCTACGTTAAGTTCTGCCCTATCAAGTAGGCCAAAGCAGTTTCTTTATTCCTTAACCAATGAAAGCAACACATGGACAGGACCTCCTATACCATGTGTTGTAGAGGGGTATGCGTGTATGTGCATAGATGTATGATGCATGTGTGTGTGTGTGATTGTGTGTGTAGAGAGGTATGCATGTATGTGCATAGATGTATGCATGCAAGTGTGTGTGCATGTGTGTGTGTTTAGAGGGAGGTTGTTGTCAATGTGTGAATGTGGAGATGGGAGGGTAAAACTAGGAAGTCCATTCTCTACTGCTACCATGGGGGATTTGGAGAAATCAAGCCTTCAGACTTATAGGCAAGTGAAGGCGGAGACTGCTTGTTCATTTATCGGCTGCCAAGACCAGATAATAATTGCACAGAAACTATATTAATTACAACACTGTAGCTGGGCAGTGGTGGCACATGACTTTATTCAAAGTACTCAGAAGGTAGAGGCAAGCAGATCTCTGTGAGTTGGAGCCCAGCCCGGTCTACAAGAGATAGTTCCAAGATAGGCTCCAAAGCTACAGAGAAACCCTGTCTCAAAAAACAACAACAACAAAATTTCAACACTGTTTGGCTAATCACTTAGGTATATTGCTATCTAGCTCTTCTATCATAACCCATTTTTATTATTTTATATTTTACCACTAGGCTCATTTTACAAGTAAGGTTTCTAGGTGTCTGTCTCTTTCAGCAGTACATTCTATCTCTCTGATTCCTTCTTCTTTCTCCCAGCATTCAGTTTAGTTTTTCCCCCTAGCTCTACTCTGCCCTGTCATGGGCCCAAAGCTTCTTTATTCATTAACCAAGAAAATCAACACATATACAGAAGGACTTCCCATATTAGACGAGCACTTCTACTGCCTGAACTATTTGGATCATCTAGTCTATCATGTTTTTACTTATTTGTGTGTGTGTGTGTGTGTGTGTGTGTGTGTGTGTGTGTGTATGTGTGTGTGTGTCGAATACAAACAAAACTTATTACAGAATACTCAGGGGTCAAAGTGAGGCATTGTAGGGACAATACTCATGGAATGAGAGTAGACAGTGGCCAGAAGATGATTGTGCTGATCTATGTGTTGATATAACCTTTATACTGTATTATAAAGTCTCTGAGCAAATAGTTTTCCAGAGGAACATGCTCCAGTCCAGGATATTGACACTGACTGACAGATTAGCTCATTTAAAAAAATGTTCATTATATTAGAAACTAATAGTTATATAAAATAACAATTTCATTTGGATGATTTTGACACATGGATGTAAGGTATTTTGACAGCGTTTACCCCCATTACCCTCCCCAACCTCCTCCTATTCCTACTGACCCCAACTAATTCTCCTTATACTTTCATGGTGTGTGACCCAATAACTTTCACAAGGGCCACTTAAAAGAGCATGTGTAATTAAGTTTTACTGGAGCCTGAATAACTTTATACTACTATAAATAACATCTCTTTATTCTGCAGGAACTGCTAACTGCACATAGTCTCTTAGACAGCGATGAGTTCTCCGGAGTCCCTCTCCAGCCTATGGCAGGCTGGTGAGGTATTTTACAGGTAATCACAGCTGTTGGGTTCAGAAGTACAACAGCCAGGCTATGCCCACAGTGCAATGTTTGGCTGCTAGTTGTCAGTAGTCACACTCCACGGGAAACTAATGCTAGGAAGCCTACCATAGAACAAGCTTTATTGAAATGTCACTCTCCAAAGCCTGCATGTGAAGGTTGTTTTTTTTTTGCATTTGCTCCACTGAAATCTACACTAAGATGTGTGTTTTCTTGGTTTTGTGTGTTTCTTTTTTACATCTTTGAGAGCTTTCTGATCCTAATTTTCACAGTCACACTAGAATCTAAGCTCTATGTTTCTTCTATGCTCAATCCCCTTATTCTTATCTTTGGCCAAATAAGTACTTGAATACACTAATATGCAATTTTACAACACTTGAGTCAGATATAGAAATTCTTTTTTGCTTATTTACTAAAACTGCTCAAGTTATGTTATATATGAACAACGTCTGTCTACTGTTTTGTTTGCAAAAAGTAATATTGTCAATATCATTGTTTCTGTAAAAAATTACATGGAAAACTCAACCTTAGCTAAGGGATGATAGGAAATAAATTGCATAGCTCTGCTCTACAAAAAAGAGATTACTAAAATGATTGAGAATTTATATTAAGTTTTATTTTTGTTTTTTTGAGACAAGGTTTCTCTGTGTAACAGCCTTAGCTGTTCTGTAACTAGCTCTTGTAGATTATGTTGGTCTTGAATTCACAGAGATCCACCTACCTCTGCCTCCGGAGTGCTGGGATTAAAGATTTATGCCACCACCACCCAGCTATATTAAAATTTTTAATGAAACTTGAAAACGAAACAAATGTATAAGTTAACAGAAAAAGGAAAGCAAACATCAAAAATAACATTTTAAAAATTCCCTGGAGTTATTAAGCCCAGTTGAGAGATACGGGGGTATGTATAGATGTCATTGGTCTTTCTTTGTTGGAAAAACATTATTATTTTTCTCCAGAATTCACAGATTTCACATTTGACTGCTATTCCTCTGGGATAAATTAATCTTTGAATTTGTGGATGCTACCACTCCCAGGGAAACCAAGGATAAATAACAAGAATCTGAGTTCAGATCATGATCAATTCACACATCCTACACCTGAGAACCAAATTCTTAAAGCAAGAGTTATAGACTTCATGGTGGGAAGTAAAGAGCTATTGTAGCAGTTCTATTTTTATTTTTAAATGTGCAAAAATTAATTTTATTGCCCTATGAAAGGTAGAACTTTCTCCTCTGCCCTGTCTCCCCTGATTCTGGGTCCCAATATACCTATGTGAGTGGCATTACCTATTTGTGCTTATTGTGGATAGAGTGGAATATATTGATAATAGGACAGACATCTTCAATTCTTCAGACTACCAGGCTCTTGCCCAACAAGCAGCTAAAAGTTAACTGAAGAGTTTCAGTATGCCCAGAGAGTATGACTGAAGGCGGTGTCGGACAGTGGGCATATAGATACGAAGGAACTTTGTGGAGCTGAGAGAGTAGAGGAGACAAGGGGCTATGGAGAGATAAAAGAAATACAGAAAGAAAGAGCTGCGACAGCAGAAGATGGCAAAGGATGACTGGCCTGGCTGCTGGAAGGGCTCTAAAGCATCACCAATGGCCACCAACGGTGGTTGACAGAGCTGCTGACATTCTCTACCCTGTGCTGGACTTCTGATCATTGAGCCTCAGCTGCTGGAAAACAGTAAGGGAACTGGGCTTTGCCTATTCATGACTTTCATCTTAAAAGATGGACAGTCCCCAACCAAATGGTAATAGGAGAGTGAGGCCAAAGTGCTCTATTCTGGAGGTTTTCTGAGCTATCAGAATTCCTTGAAAGCTGGTACCTACTCTCTCTGTTTAAGGTGACTTTTAATCACTACATAATGCTTGTTTTATAAATCTAAGAAATTTCTTGGCCGAGCAGTGGTGGTGCACACCTTTAATCTCAGCACTCGGAGGCAGTGGCAGGCAGATCTCTCTGAGTTTGAGGCCAGCCTGGTCTACAGAGTGAGTTCCAGGACAGACAGGGTTACACAAAGAAATAAATTTCTTTTCTTCCTAATGTTGGATTGCTATTGTTTGTTACTTGACTTTTAGAATGAAAATTTTGTGGAAACTTTCCTTAAACTCTCTTCCATTGAGTCTTTGTTTCTTTCTTGGTACCAGGTTGATTGAGATCAGTATTGTTTTTTCTGTTTGCTCCTTCTGTGGTTTTGTTTCATTTAATTTTTTTTCATTTCATATATTACTATTGTTTGTAAGTGTGTGTGTGCGTGTGTGTGTGTGTGTGTACATTCTGGCATGCCATATTGTATGTGTAGAGGTCAAAGGACAAATCTTGGAAATTGATTCTCCCTTTACATCATGGGAGAACAAAATCAGGTTGCCAGGTTTGTACCCATAACACTTTTACCTGCTGAGACATGTCACCACTCTTTTCTGGTTTAACCTCCGCACTTCCACCTTTTCTCGTTCCTTCCATCTCTAAATTCTAAGAGAAGGTTCGAATTGTGTTTGTTAAAAACCTCACAATAGAGGCTGTCTCTCAGGTCACAGATTTCTTAGTTTACCTTGAGATCAGAAAGCTTGGGTTTGGACATTTCTAAGGCTTCAAGACTAAAACATCTGAAGAGAAAGTCCAATGTCTTTCCATAGTATACATTTCATACTGTTTGAATGAGCCCAAACCCACCTTGCTGAAGGTGCTATAGACCATCCTGACTTTAGTAGTCAAGACCAAGGAGGTACTGAGAGTGATTACTCACTGTCTTAGTGACAGAAATAAGAGTGCCTCATTTTAGTTCTACTAATTATCCTCTGCTGTTCAGGGTAATTGCTATTCATGTACCATACGGCCTAGGACATGTTGAGTAGCAGCAATGGATAGGTGACAAATGGAGGGACCATCATAGGTCTGGTAACTTTCTGTTCTTTACCATCCCACATTCTTTCCCAGAGCCAGATAGCTTCTTTCTATATGCCTCACAAACAACGATATTACTATCACTCCGTGGATTTTTCTTCTACTTTAGGTTAAAAAAAATAACTGTTGGTTACTTATTGCTTGTATAAGATTATTTCAAACTCGTGATCCTCCTGCCTCTGCCTCCTTCAGCAAATCCTACCGGCATGTGCCACCAATGAGGAGCAGAAGGAGGGAGAAGATGAGCAAGGAAGACAGGACCACGAGGGGTGCACCCACCCACTGAGACAGTGGGGCTGATCTATTGGGAGCTCACCAAGGCCAGCTGGACTGTGACTGAAAAAGCATGGGATAAAACCAGACTCTCTGAACATGGCGAACAATGAGGGCTGATGAGAAGCCAAGGACAATGGCATGGGGTTTTGATCCTACTTCATGTTCTGGCTTTGTGGGAGCCTAGCCAGTTCGGATGTTCACCTTCCTAGACATGGACGGAGGGGGGAGGACCTTGGACTTTCCACAAGGCAGGGAACCCTGACTGCTCTTTGGACTGGAGAGGGGGGGGAGAGGAGTAGGGGGAGGGGGAGAAGGGTGGGGGGAGGGGGAAGGAAATGTGAGGCAGGGAGGAGGTGGAAACTTTGTTTTTCCTTTTCTCAATAAAATAAAGAGATAAAAAGATTATTTCAAATTATTTTCCTATTTGACCACTATGCTCTGAATATAACATTCTCTCCATGCCCACCATCTGTTTATCATACATGTTACCTTCTGAAAATTTTGCCCTTTCTTAGGGCCACATCATAACTCAGATCCTTTACTAAACACACATCTCCACCCATAATTCGGAATTGGATTTTGAACCAGGACTCTAGTGCATTTTCTTGTTCATATTTCTGTCAGCTTTAACCTACTTTCAGCCTATGGGTGTTTCTGCATTCCTATTCTATGCTCTTAATGCCACAAAGGCAAACAACAGCCTTGTTGACATTCAAATGAACAATGGCATGAGAGCAAGAGCTTTCAAGGAACCACATAGGAACACATCTTTAAATAATTACATAAAACAAATCCCTTCTCTTCCCTGCCCCAAAGGATAACTTCATGGTAGATAGTTACAATTTTGTCCTTTATCTTTAGGAATCCATTCTTGAACCCACAGAACTCGGATTCCCTTCCTGCAATACTTTATATTTCTCACAAAGCCCATTTTGACAGAGGAGCTATAATGTCATCATCCTCTTTACTGTTCTCATGGTAGCACATCCCTGATATTTTCAGGAATCAAGTCCCAGTATGTCCAGCATCATATCTCATAGTACGCTTCACTAACCTCTCTCCATGTTAGTGTTTGATAATCTTTCCTAGTTCCTTATAACTAGTCTAAAAATATTTGTCTGTGGTGTAAATGCTATGCCGCTCTCCAAAGCTTAAACATTTAACATTATAATAATATCTATCTCTTTGAAATAAGTATATAAAGTCAGGGCCAGACAAATGAAAGGAAGCAATTAGAGTTTTTGTAATTACAGTCTTTGAATGTCACATTTGGTGCTGAGCATGCTAGAGGCATGAGCAAACAAGGGGACAATTCTAAACATTATAATCTCCAATATCTGCCAAAAGAAAACACAGCACTTCTTTAGGAGAAATAAAACTTTTCTTCACACAGTGAAACTTAATAAAAGTACTCTTTGCGTCAGCCTAACGCACTTTAAAGGCTTTAAAAGTAGAAACTATTCTTAGTGCTTTTTTCTATATTAATCATTCCCTCACTTCTACTGTGCTTAATAAGAGAGTGTTCTGATTATAATGTGAGGTTTTGGCAAGGCTATCAGACATGTGGCTTTTGCCCACATGTGGGATTAACATGAAAAGAAGGGAGAGCAGTTGATGGACCCGAGAGTTGCAAAAGATATTGAAAGGGTCTATAAAATATTCCATATAGACCAATGTGAGTGGGAAAAGCAAATTATCTACAAAAATATGGAAATAAAAGGAGAAATATGAAGAAGACTGAATGATTTGATGACTGCAGGGAAAGGCGTCAGGTCTGGGGTTCAGGGGACAGTAAGACAGAGAACTCTATGGGAGCAGGTGTCTATCAAAGGGTTATGAATGCTATGGACAGGGCAGCAGCAGGTGGGTGGTCTCAGGCGAGTACAGACCCACAAGCCAGCATGAGGGTCACTTCTTATACATTTTAGAGAATGAAGGGGTAAAGTAGATTGAAAAGTTTCTTCTTTGGTCCACAGGTATCCATTTCTGGGGTTACCAGCGAGTAGTCAAATAATTTTAGATGATCAATAACCATCTTTCCTAATTAGCCTTTAGAGGGGGTTGACGGGTCAAGGAAGTTTGAGATACCTGTAACTTTAGGAAATCAAATTACTACAGTTAACTGGAATTCTCACGGTTCACACAAAACAGGGACTTTACAAAGTGGTGCAGCTATGGTTAACATAGAGAAGGAAAGAATTAATTTTGTGGAGTGTGGGGACTTAGCTGTAGCAACTCAGGGCAGAAGCAAGTTCAACACTAACACCTCAAATGACATCAATCAGAATCCACTTATTCATTGTGGGTAACTTTGACAAAGGGTTTAATTTGACCTTGTTACCATGGTGCTCCAATTTGTCCATCTTCCCACACCAAGTCAAAATTCTTTTATTTGCAAAAGCTATGATCTTGGCCCAAACAACACATCCTTGTGGGGGTACTCATTGGATTTTAATGAGCATCTGGGTGGACCCTGGGAGAGAGCTGTGTTCTCACAGTGCGGGGGCTGGTTTGATGCTTTCAGCTGTTGGCACCATTCACAGTAGATGGTGTTCCCAGGAGCAGGACTGTTAGTAAACTTTCATTTGTGTGTGTGTGTGTGTGTGTGTGTGTGTGTGTGTGTGTGCCTGAAGAGAATTGGCTGCAAAAGAGAAGTTCAATTCTCTTGTTTCTGAAAGCAATTCAGGATGTTTCCAAGTGACTTTCTCTAATGCTTTTGGTAAGCTGCCCTCAAGGGCTGTTGTTTGAACATTTCAAAACACAAGCTTAAAAATATCTCCTTAATACCTGGCAATTCCAATAATCCATTTAATCTTTGCTAAAAGTAAGCATGTAAAATTCTATTGCGGCTTGTGTTTCAGGATATAATGGTACCCTGAGAAATTCTGGAAAAAGATGGAGAGTATGCAATCGGGGTCCATGTGGCTTACCCAACTCTCAGTTGTCTAGCAGAATCCCTTTGACTACTCCAGCAGATAAAAAGGAGGTGCTGGTGTTGTTACCCTACTGGATCTCTGAGGATCACTCATTAGAGGGCAGCTCACACCTAGAGTCCAGTGAAATAAGCATCAAGCTGACAGTGAGCTTCTTCTGTAACTCTCAGTACCCTATCTTCTTCTCACATAGATCATTTCCTGCAAATACTTGTCTCTAGTTTATTTTTAGTTCTTATGAAGTCCTCAAAACCTAGCTTGCTTTGTGCTTCCTCTGTAACGTTTTACCCATGCACCTTAGGCAACGATTGTTTCTCTCATCATGGTGTTAGGTCTTAGGCACTGCAGGGATATTTTGATTATCTGACTTCAACTGGAAGCCTTGTGTCTTTCACTCAACTGGAAAACTTATATCTTCTACTGTAACTTCTACTTCTGTGTTTATTAGATTGTAAAATATTTTAGGAAAAAATATTCATAACTTACTTTTCATTTCCATACCTCTTATGATTGTTCAATGAATTAATGAAAAATAAGACACAGAAGAGCAAATCAAGTAATGCTGAAGAAATTTAACAGAAGGGAAAATAAGTAGAAGATGCTGAGCACAAAGGACTATTAGATACTCTAGAAACTGCTAGAGATGCCATCTGTGGTTAGCAAAGTGGAATAAGGAAAGAGAGAGGTGAATCATTTTTAAAGGATGTTAGATGTTAACCTAAGCAAATGGAGCAGGAACTGGAGGGTTTGCAGAGTTTTCCGAGAACACAAAATGGAGAGGCACTGGGCTTGGGCAAGTCTAGATGGAAACTTCACATAAGCATACCTCTTTGTAGCAGATAGTGTTGGCCTACAAGATATATCTTGAACTCTTGCTCCCCCCTGCCCCCCGGCAAAGAACTAGGCTGATGAATACCTGGTCACGCGAACTGAGGCTGTTAAAGTGATTAAAACAGGATTTATAAGAGTTGCTACTTTCAAAGACAGGGCAAGATGTGTAGACTTTGTTTTAATGTATTTACTGCTGTGTGTCAAGAACAGGGTCCAATGAGGCTCTTCCATAAAGTCCTATCCTGCACAGGGACATTAGCTTCAGTCCTGTTTGCCTCCTTGGACAGGTGATGAATACTGGCTCTCCAGGGTGCTACACATTGATCACATTTTTCATTCTTTTCCCTTTGTCGTTTCTGGTTCAAAAAATTCTCACGTGAATTATTCTTTTACTGTTGTTGGCACCATCTTTTTTGCTGTGAAGAAGTATCTTGATGAAGTCTGAAGAAAGGCCATTATCATATCACTTTTCTGGGCTATACTGATCTGCCAGAGTTTCTCCTACTTTATAAAGAATATATCTCATGATGGGGCTCAACAAAACCATGAACATGCAGGTGTTGTGGAATAGAACATTTGTTTAACTATGTAAAGATATGTTGAATTTGTTTGCTGCATTTGTTTAATTATATAATGGTGTGTTGCTTTAGTTTATGCTTCATTTGTTTAACTATGTGAAAATGAGTTGCTGTTTCACCTTGCTTGCCTAAGCCACCTGATTACGTGTAATAAAAAGCTAAATGGCCAATAGCAAGGGAGGAGGTATAGATGGAACTTCTGGGCAAGGAAAGTAAGTAGGAGGAGAAATTTAGGCCTGGGGGAAGGAAGAAAAGGAAATGACAAGGAGATGCCAGATGCCAGTCAGACAAACATGGAGGAAGCAGGAATGTAGGACATGCAGAAAGAAAGGTAAAAAGCTCAAGACAAAATGTAGGTGAATAGAAACAGGTTAAACTAAGTTAATAGATCTAGCAGGACAAATCTAAACTAAGGTCAAAGTCAAGCATTCATAATTAATAATAAGTCTCGCAGCTGGACGGTGGCCCAAAGAAAATACCAACTACATATGGCATTTAACATGGGGCTCAAATTTCTTTATAGAGCCTGAGAAAACTGAAAAACAATAGGGAGAGAGAAAAAAAAAACAAAATTAAAAACCAAAATGGATATGGCTCCTATTACCATGACAACTCTTATGGATGAAAATATTTAAGGAGACTCACAGTTTCAGAAGGTCAGTCCATAATAATCATGGCAGGGAGAATGGTGGTGTGCAGATATAAGAGATAAAAAATTGTGTACTGTGAAGAACATAGGGTAGAAATTATACCTTAAGAGAAAAGTGGGCATGTAACAATCAGAATTTGGCAAAAATTCTACCAAACAAGATAGTAAGCATGAAAAGATGTTTTGCCACATCTATAGTGTAGTATATAAAACCAGGAAATAAAAATGAGACCCTACACAATTTATTCATTTTTCCAATTATGTTTTTCAAGTGGGAAAGATACGTTAGGGAAGCAAGCAGAAGAGAGTTGTGTGTTGAGTTAGAGGAAGAAGGAAGTACTCAGGTGTGTACCTTAACTGTGCCAGGTGGTGCTTTGCAAGGATCATGTAACAATGTGGTGAGCAGAGCGAGATCTACGAGATATAAATGCCCTAATTTCATTGGGACACCATCCTAGAGGCTGATTCAATTTCCTCAGCTAGTTTTACTGATTCGACAGAATTCTGAGAGCAAATGCTCTCATATTGACTTACTTTTGAAGTATTTCATTTCCTTTTCAGAACATTGAAAACGACAATAAAGAGCCATATAAATTTCAACTTCCCAGGGGAGATGAAAATTATGTCTACTGCGTCTGACAGTCTGCTAAGTGTTCAATAGTGTTTGTCTACAGAAGTATACACCTTAATTTAGGATGTTTTATTGCTAAATGGTACTAACAGTTATCTACACGTCAGTGAATCATGACTTTTGCTGTCTTTGTTGACTTGGTATTTATGGCTTCTGGCTAACCAATGTGGTAATTGCTAAAGGCATAGATGGTTGTGGCTAAATTAAGAGACCATGCATTTGAAAATATCAAGGAGCAATATATGGAAGGCTTTGGAAGGAAAAAAAAAGGAAGGGAAAATAATGTCATTATAATCTCAAAAATTTTAAATATTGTTTTTTCAAAACTTTGTTTTTATTTTTTATTTATTTTACTAAACTATCATTACATCTAAGGGATGTGTGCTACTATTGGTACCAATAGGGCTATTGTATGTGACATGCTGGGCTTTGATTTGGTTCATAGACCTCATAATTGGGTAGAACTATTGGTTGCCTCTCTGTTTTGTAAGCTTACATCCTGCCTTCTAGTATAATGAAAGCAAATCCTCAGAGAAAGGGGAAGCCACAGGACCCCAGGTTAGGAGCCACAGGACCCTTGTTCTGAAGTGTATGGTGCCTTCATCAATATTGGTTTACCTTCCACATTTAGGGGCTAACAAAGGGCACCAGCAATAGGTTGTATGATCTGAAAGTCTCTTAAATAGCCATGACCAACAATACAAAAGAGAGCTGCTCAGTCTGGTATTAGAGCTTTGTACATTCACATGAAAAAAAATTAACAACAAAAATCCACACACATCCTTACAAAAATTCATAGAAAAAAATCAATTTAAAATGAATAAAAAATTCTAAATGTAAACACAAAACATTTATACTCTTAAAAAAAACAGCATGAGAAAATCATCTTAGTAATGTTTACCCTGACAAAAGCAAGTTAAGGGAAAGAGGGTTTGTTTGGCTAATAATTCAAGTGGCACCCGGCAGCCAGCATAGCTAGCTTTACCCGAAATACTTACATGGAAACTGTATTCTTTTAAACACTGCCTCGCCCATTAGCTCTGGCCTCTTATTGGCTAGCTCTTACATATTGATCTAAGCCATTTTTAATAATCTTTGTAGCCCACGAGGTGGCTTACCAGAGAAGATCTTAACCTGTGTCTGTCTGGAGTGGGAGAATCATGGCGACTCACTGATTCGGCTTCTTTCTCCCAGCATTCTGTTCTGTTTACTCCGCCTACCTATTTTTTTGTCCTATTAAAGGGCCAAGGCAGTCTCTTTATTTAACCAATGAAATTAACACAAAACAGAAGACTCTCCCCCATCATTTCCCCTTTTTCTGTTTAAACAAAAATGAAAGGCTTTTACCGTAACATAGTAAGATTACATATAACAAAACAGTCATCAAGTAAGAATAATAGTTACAATATTTATATTTACTTTATCTTTGATCATAACTAAGGAAAACTATAACTATAACTAACCATTTTTTAACTCCATCAAAGACTCCAGAAGGATATAATATTACCTAAGCAAACAAGAAGTCCAAAACTCTAGAAATGACAGAGACATCTCACTGCCTGGACAGTCACCCAAAGGTATACCGTTTGGGCATCCATCTTCAGTCTATAGGCCCATAGTATCCAGCAGACTCTTCCATGAAGCAGGAAATTTTAAAGGCAGTTTAGTCATTATCTACTGTGTCCTGTAGAACGTCTTGCAGATTCTTTCATGAGTCAGGAACCCCAAAAGACCATCTCACCTTTAGGCAAATTCAGCAGTCCTCTCTCTGAGGCTTCTCTGTGTCCAGTTTATGCAACAGTCTAGGCAAGTGCAGTTTCTTGCCCAAATGGCTATCAAACTCCATAAGAAGCCTCTTCAATGTCCATCTTCCTCTTGAAGTAGTTGGTGCTGCCAGGAGCAGACGTGTCTCATTGTCATGGAAAGCCCTAAATTATTAAAACATTTTAAGTGCCATGTTTTGCAGTCTTTGAAAGATATGAAAAATGCCTATCTAACTGAAATATATCTCTATATATCTAGAAAATCTAACTAACATGACTACAAATTTGAATATTATAGATGAGTATCCATGAACAACCTATATACATTACATTTTTAAATGAACTACACAATCACAATACCTTAATCAAGAGCAGAAAATACATATACATATAACAAAATTGACCTTAAAATCCATATAAATGCAAATTATTCATTCCTATATCATATCCCCCTTTAAATGTAAAAAAACATTTATAAGCAATATTTGGGAACATGGACAGAAGACTCTCCCCCATCAGCTGTGAATCATGGGCTGGAGTCCTGGCAACTGGATCTGCTTACACTGAACCTACAGCCAGGAGACAGAGAACCACTGTTAATGGTCCTCAATTAACTTCCTCCTTTGGACAAAGACCAGGATCCAAACCTCGGCAAAGGCAGTGTCCACCTTTAGGGTGGGTATTCCTGCCTCAAATCAAATGAACCTGACAAATATAAACCCTTAGAGGCTTGTCCATAGACTTGTCTCCTGAGTGATTCTTGATCCTGTCAGGTCGATAACACGTATTAACAATCACAAAATTCTATCAGCCATTTCCTACAACATGAAAGAAAAATCCATGTGAGAAATGAAATTTTATGTACTGTGAAACAGATCAAGAAAATTAAAATACAACCCTTGAAATTGGAGAACAATTTCAAAAGACAGCTAATAAATGATATCTAGTGCATACAAAGACTCTCAGAACCCAACAGCAGAAACATGATTAAATTCTGCATACAGCAATGCTCTATGGGCTGATACACCTTGGTGAAGGATTTCCTATCTAATGCACCCAACCATCAAATAAGGCTACAAAATTGAACACAGTGCAGGAGAGGCCATTCATGAGCAAACACACAAACACACCTGAAAGGTATTATTTCATCCTTACCATTTGACGGGTGACAATGACACATTCAGAAAAACGTGTTTTTCTAAACAGTCAATGAAACATTGTTTGAGCTGTGATAGCTGAAACCCTAAGTAAATTGTTCTAATTTAGCTGCTTATGTCAAGCTGGAAATTATATAGAAAAGCAGCCTTGGCTTAGACTTAAAAGGATTATAAAAATAGTAAGTTTGGAAGTTACAAATGTTCACATTTTTGATAATACTATTCAATTCGGGGTAATAGTTGTGAAACAGACTTTAACTCTTGTTGAAAACATGATATTCGTCACAATTAATGTGACATTCAGGGGACATAGACTCAGTCATTAACCTAAACATCTGAACTTGTCTATATCCTAATATGCAAATATATAAATCACCCCTTTGGTTGCCATTTTAAAACAATATGCTTTAGAAGTCTCTAAGCCCTTAACTTGATTTTCACAATTGGTTTTATGGAGAAGAAGCTGCTGTTGAGGATCTTTATCAGTTGTGGGATGTGCTTCAGTGACAGTTCAATGTACCTGTCTTCTTACGCCAGTATTAATTATGAGTTTCATCTTGCTGGTCATCCAGGTTAAAAATTAATTGCATTTGCTGTCATAGTTTTCTACTTTAGAGATCGTATTTTTCTTGTGGTTATGAGATATTTATTTCTCAGAATGTTATTTCTGCCTTCGTTCCACATGAATTTCCTCTGTGTAATTTTTCATTCCCTTTGTTTCTGTGCCCCGACTTTTGGAGTCTGGGGCATGTTGGAGCTGAGGCTGTGAGGAATTTCCTCCTCATGCTTTTGTTTTCTCTGCTGAACCAGAGCTGCCTAGTTCTCTAAATGCTTTAAATGACGATCTGTATCCCATGCCTTTCCCAACAAACTAGCTTCCCAGGCTGCTGTACCTTTGCTACAAAATGGGTAATTACAAAAAGGACATAATTTGACTTACTCACATTCTGGAGGCTAGAATTCAGAAACAGAGGCATTTGAGGAGCTGTTTTACTCCAGAGTGTTTTGAGAACAGGCAACTTCTTTGCCTCTCTGACCTCCGATGACTGACTGCAAGCCCATGTATGCCTTGGGTTGGAGATTCCTGACTCCAGTGGTTGTTCCTCACGTGGCATCTTCCTACTTGTAATGGGCATCTTTTTAGCTCTTCTGTTTATGAGGATATTAGTTATGTCTGTTCAGACCTGACTCTTCTATCCTTTATCACTTAATCATTTACATCTACCAGATAATTTCATGTTCTCAGTTGGGTTTTGGAAATAACACTATTTTTAGGAGGGGGTAGTAACCTTAACACAGAAACAAATAAAGATTAATTTCTCTTCCTTTCAAAGCACTTTGCTTTTCTATATATCTACATATCTATATATGTATATATCTATGTATCTATATACGTATTATCTATGAATCTATCTCTATCTATCTATCTATCTATCTATCTATCTATCTATCTATCCATCTATCATCCATCCATCCATTCATCCATCTATCTATCACCTGTCTATCATTCATCCACTTATACCTATCTATATTCATTTGTGTGTGTGTATGTGTGTGTGTGTGTGTGTAGACATATGCATGTGCCTCTGGATGTACATGTGTGTGTGCATGTGTTTGTGTATGTGTGTGTAAAGCTCAAGATAACTTCACGATAGCTTCAGCTGTCATCTATTATTTTCTATGTTTTGCTACAAGTTCTCTCACTGAACTTGGAGCCCATTGATTCAGCTAGTCAGGCCAGGCAATGAGCTTAATGAATGTACTTGCTTCCTCTCCTTGTCCCCACTGCCAAGGCTTGGGCTCAGATGTGTGCTTCCATGCCCTTCTTTTTCTTGGATGTTAAGAATCTGAATTCAGATGAACCGTCTTGTTTAGCAGGCATTTTACCAACATCTCCCAAGACCCCAGTTATTCTTTCCATTAGGCAGTTTCATGCCTGCTATACTGATATCTGTTTTTATTCTTTAACCTTTTGTCTTATGGAAAGCTGGAATTTCAGTCTAGATGGATAGATGAAAGAGGAGACTCAAATGGCTAGAAAGGAATAGAAGAAAGTACAGTGCGCTTTAATGAAATTAAATTTTTGTTGTTGTTATTGTTGTTGTTTTTGGTTTTTCGAGACAGGGTTTCTCTGTGGCTTTGAGCCTGTCCTGGACCAGGCTGGCCTCAAACTCACAGAGATCCGCCTGCCTTTGCCTTCTGAGTGCTGGGATTAAAGGCATGCGTCACCACTGCCTGGCTGAAACTTTTTAAATGTTTTATATGACAGTAATAATTAAAGAACGAAGGTCATGATTCTGAGCAATAGCAGCAGGCAGCTGGACATAGGTGGGGTTGGCAGGACAGAAAAAGGGGAAAGTGATATAAATGCAGTATTCATAAATGAAAGTCTTAAAACCTTAAATTAAAATTTAAAAATAAATTGGAGGTCATTTTCTTGTGTTTATGCTTTAATTCTGGCCTGTGAAGACTCTCTGCATTGGGTCAGGTTGAGATAAAGAGAATAAATAGTACACAAAGGTGCATGGCAATACACATTCTATAATACGCACTATACCATATGGGATTTTAAAATGCATGTTGGCACACTTCCCATTGATTAGAGAAAGTATCTCTAGTCTTCAAAGGGTTTACAATCATCCTTATTTCTTATGTAACATTGTAATACTTTAATATTTCCCTTTCTTTCAGGTTTAAGTACTCACTTTTGCCTTCAATTGTCAGATAAAATAATCAGGTTCTTTCTTGTTGTTTTTTGACCCCTTTCATGTTTTCATTTAAAGCTTACCAATGATTTTTGTGAACTCCTAGTCTTGGATTTCCTACTACTAAATGACACAGACTTATCCCAAGCATGGGAGTAAGTGAGACATAATAAAAGCAGAAGCAACGGGCAAGTCTATGGGAGTTTGTACAAATACACTATATTAGTCTTTTGTGTTTTTTAAATTTGAGAACATCTTCATTCTCAGTGTGTTTGCCCAGTGTATCAAAAATAGTATGATATTTACATTAACACAAACACTGTTGGGTTAGAGAACTCAGCAACAGACCTGTGTATTTATGGTCAGATGATTTTCAACCAAGAACAGACAATAAAGAAATGGCAGTCTTGAATAGAGAAACAATAAATGGCGTTGCAAACACAAGATGTCTATGTGTAGAAGAATGAAATGGGACTTTTAAATTCTCATACTATGAACAGAAATCAACTAAGAAATATGGTTTCTAGGCTAATATGTGCCTTAAACACTATTACTACCAGGAGAAAAGGCATTGTTCTGGCAAAAGTGTTGTTAAAAGACTGAAAAAGCACAGACAATAAAATAAACAACAGGGGACTGGGATTCCATCTACACATTTCTTTACAGAAATGAAACGGCAGTGTGCGGCACTGGTCCAGAGTGGACAGAGGCAGCTCCACTGTTCATCCGAATCTGTCTGTTGTTATGTAGTCACGATGTACTTAACTTCTTCAACGCTTTGCTTTTACCTTTAAAATAACTTGCTGTTAGAGTTCTAGTGTTATAGATAGCACCAAATCATAATTCAGTAGAAGTTAAATTAGTTAAGAATTGACTGTCATGGTAGGTAAGTAATTGTCTATCTTAAAAGATTAAAGACAAGAAGTAGTTGATCAAGGAGAATGAGATGACATGCAATGAGAATCTTTAAAAGCTGTCATCAGTCTCTTCTGTGCTTTAAGATGAGCCCCACCTAAATGTCACAGCCTTTAAAGATAAAGTCTCTCATCTGACATTTTGTGATTTTAATCATTGTTTTAACTTTATGTTTATCTGAATGTAATTATGACCATTGGACTGCAGCAAACCACATTTTTAATCTTATTATTAATTAGACTGAAGCAGACAGGCACAGAGGCTAGTTTAGCTTCCTGGGATTCTTTATCTATACCCCTCTTCAACCAATGCATTTACCAATCTAGGGCCCTTGTCTGCCCATACTCTTTGCATAGAACTCTCTTCTAAAAATGTACTTGGCAACCTGAGGCCTTTACTTGTGCGTACTATGCACTCATAATCTCTTTCCCAAATAACACACCTAACAATGAGTTAACAACCTAGGACCTTCATTTTCACTGAGTTACATTCATATCGCACTCCAAGAAATGGAATAAGTTTTCTACCCCCAATGACCAACAAAAATAGTCTTCTCAAATGTATTCAAATGCTAGCAACTGGCTGATCTGGTGTAACCTGGCTTTGAGTGCATGCTCAATAAAGCAAACTGTCCTTTAATTGGAATTTTTAGGAAGAACCCCCTATCTACAAACTTATGCCTATGCATTATTGGGCATGTCTATGATAAAAAATCAGATGAATTATGAGGAAGGGCATGCATCATAGAGAAATAGTTTTATAACCTAAAATCTGTCAGCTGAGATGGAGAACAACTTACATTATGCTCCTAGTAACCACGTTCCTTCTCTTGAACCCTATAAAGGGAAGCCCCAAGCAGTAATGAGGGCTTGATCATTATATACTAGTGAAGCCCCTCATTCCTGTGCATCTCTTTTAGTCGTGACAGTGCATATTCCTTCCTACTCTGTACTACTGCTCTGCTTGGAATATTTCCAATATGTGTGCACCTTTATTTCATTCTTGAGTATGATGCCTAGGACCTGAAAACACTGGACCCAGACCCTGAACGTCAGTAAGAAGACATAGAATTTGCTTTAATCACAGAAGAAGGTAAGCACTTGTAACGACAGGATCAACTTTAAAGGGAAATACTTTGCATAACTTCAATAATTTCAACCTGGAACAAGTCCATTAGTATCCCAAGAAGCCATAATGATAGAATTCCTGTATTTTCCATGTAAAGGGGCACAGAAAAAAAGTGCTGCAAGTGTGCGTGGCTCAAATAATTCACGGCATATTTTCTGTTCCATATTCACCCCTGCTTACATGTAAGCACATCAAATTTCATGAAAACGTAAGTCTTTATCTATAATTCTCACTGCTTTCTTATAACACCCGGGAGGTTAAACCAAGCATGGTATGATAGATTAGAAACAAATAGGAGGAAGAACTTCCCTAAGGAAGAGCTCCACCATGAGACTGGGCTCACTGTGTGTTTAAACAACGTCATGATTCATTAACTCTGGCCTTTAACAATCAAATAAACAAAACCTTGCTCTATGAGGCATCCATTAGCACGCCGATGTGTATAAATCACCAGCCACGTGACTTAAAGCGCAACCATTTGCCAAACAGCTGCTTTCTCAGCTCAAATAATGAAGAGAGAGAGAGAGAGAGAGAGAGAGAGAGAGAGAGAGAGAGAGAGAGAGAGAGAGAGAGAGAGAGAGAGAGAGAAAACAGCTGAAGCCAATTAGCGGATAAACATTCATCCCCAAATATCTGAGACAGCCGAGTGGTTTATTTTGGAGGCCAGATATGTTGTTACTCAGATCCAAGGAAGAAAGCTCCTTTTCACAAAAAATTGAGGGGTTTATGTTAACCCTTGTTTGTATTGGGCTCGCCTCCAAAGCGCAGGCAGAGAAGCAAGCAAACAAACAAACAAACACGTAAACAGATAATTACGATCTTGGATCCTTGAAGGCAGTGCAGTGAATTGTTTATTTAGAATTGTTTATGTCTTTGCTTGTGAGATATTCCAAGCATTCCCAGTACTAGGAAATTCTGTTTTAAGATGACAGCTGAGTGGACTGGAGCAGACAGGAGAAAAGATTGAACAGATTTCACGGGCTTAGATGCTGAGAGGAAGGCTATTCCCTCCCTAGGAACAGCTTCAAGCACGTGACAGTTCAGGTCCACGCGGTGGTTCAAGTAAGAAATACCCAGCCTACGCCCAAGTATTTGAACTCCTGGCCCCCGGCAGGTGGCGGTATTTGGTGAGGTTATGGGAGGTGCAACCTTTCTGAAGTATGTCACTGCCCGCGGACCTGGAGAGCTCACTCCAATTTGCTCTCTGTATTTGGTGACCTCTCATTGCCCTGCGCCTGTTGACACACCTTCAGCGTGCTGCTGGCCTCTCTGCCCGGCAACCTTCGTGTCAGCCCTCTGTAAACTCGAACAAATCCTTCTCCTCGAAGTCGCTTTTGATCAAGGTGTTTCATGACAGCGGCAGAAAAGTGACTACATTTGGGCTCTACACTCTCGGGAGCGAAAACTGAGCTTTCGTGAAAACCGCTCTGTTAGAGTAGTCTAGGTTCAGCTGCGTGCCACAAAATATGAATAATCTGGAACCTTTTTGTCTTGACAAACCTGATAATGACATTGATCAATACGGGTCACTGGTAAAGAAACACCATGTTTCTCCTGGAAAGAATACCAGGTACCAGGACACCATCTTTTTTTGCAGACTGCGTTAATGCACACAGCAAAGGAAGTAGAATGGGAACTGAGACTTAGTTATGGACTAGCTAAAAAGCCTGCAGTAAGTTTTAATCCTTCTCAGTTTGACTCTTGTAATGTGGTTCATTATGTCTTTCTCACAGACTCACAAGTTTGTGTTGTTAAATTTAAGTGAGCTATCTCTTTTTGGTGAAGCTGGAATATTAATTATAATGTAAAATGTACCCGAATTCCAATTCATGCCTAGCAAAAACTGTAAAAACATTATTTTAAAATGGTTGATGTTGGGGGCTGGAGAGATGGCTCAGCGGTTAAGAGCACTGACTACTCTTCCAGAGGTCCTGAGTTCAAATCCCAGCAACCACATGGTGGCTCATAACCTCTCTGTAATGAGATCTGGTGCCCCCTTCTGGCCTGCAGGCAGGATACTGTACATAAATAAATAAATCTTAAAAAAAAAAAGTTGATGTTGCCTGCTGTAAAAGAAACATGCAAAGTCCATGCAGGTTGTTTTCATTGCCCGCAGAATTCCCTGGATGAGAGTGAATCTTAGAACTTAGAAAAGTAGCAGGTTAACCACTTAAGACTGCCAATAGTGCAGTTCCCTAGGAGAAAAGCAGTTTTGCACTTTGGGAGGAAATGATCCCTCTGGAGGAATCGCATCCCTGCTGAGTTAAGGCCGGTATCTAATTGCAGGTTAGGGGAAGAGTTCAGAGTGATGGATTAAACAAAAACACAGTTGTTTCAAAGAAATTGACTCTGTACTTAGAGTAGTTTGTCCTGGAAGCCTTGACACAGCTGAGCTGTTGCGTCGAGGAATAGGAGATCTGGAGCAGGAGTAAACAACATTCACGACAGCTAGAGAGGACTCAGAAGGGAATAGAAGAGCCTCATCCTTCTTCTTAGGTGCTGTCTTAGGGTTTTCGTTGCCATAAGGAGATGCCACGAACGCGGCAAGTCTCATAGAGAAAACATTTAATTAGGGTAGCTCGCTTATAGTTTCAGAGGTTCCAGTCCATTATCATCTTGGTGGGGAGCATGGTAGCGTACAGGCAGACATGGTCCTGGAGGTGAGAGTATTATATCTTGCAGGCAACAGAAGTCGACTAACTGTGACACTGAGTGAAGCCTACCCCTACAATGAGACCCTTCCTCCAACAGGGCCACACCCACTCCAACAAAGCCACACCTCCTAATAGTGCCACTGCCTGTGAGAGTATGGGGCTAACTGCATATAAATTTACCACTGCAGGATATGTGGAAAAGACCCACATGCACAATCCTGTTAGGAGGAAGGCTGGGCCTGTTGTCATGATAATAGAAAAGGATTCATGAATTATGAAGCAATTAGTGTTCTCTCATTTTTTGGTTCCCCTTTTAGTTTTATGTTTTGGCATGCAGAAAAGTGCATTCTTTTATTTGTTATTGCTTTTACACTTTAATTCCATCAAAAATACTAATTAGCACACTAAGGTTTAGAAAACTTAAATTTTCCAAATAATGAAAATTCATTTTTCCTCATAGTGCAATAAGACCTAAATAGCACAGAAATGCTATAAGATAACCCTCTGTATGCTGTGAATACACATTGTTCTCATTGGTTGATAATAAAATTTGGCTTAAAGCAAGGCAGAATATAGCTGGGCTGGAAATCCAAGGTGAGACTCAGGGAGAGAGAATGGTGGAGTCAAGAGAGATGAGAATCAGTCACACAAGGAACAGGATGCCAGCAGAAGGGTAAAGCCATAGCCATGTGGCAATACATAGATTTTTAGAAATGGGTTATTTTAAAAGTAGGAGCTAGTTAGCAATAAACAAAAGGTATAGGCCAAATAGTTTGTAATTAATATAAGCCTCTGAGTAATTATTTAAAAATGGCTGTGGGACAGGGAAGGACAGGAAAACCTCCAATTACACAGAAAAAGAAAAAATTCTCATTTTAAGTCAGTATTCATTCACACATGTAAATAAGCATATTTGAAAAGATAAACATAATATCAACTCCTGTAACAAAAGCCATGATAACAATCATAATTCCAATATTTAATATAACTTACTGTTTCTTATTTGTATAAATAATTTTCTGGTAGCAAGAAAAAATTCAAAGAAGTGTAATAAACCAAAGAAATTTGTGATTCATATATTAGATTATATTATTCTGGCAATTGGGATAATCCATTTTGTATTTTGTGAAAATTATCACATCACATCCCAACAACAAAGGGAGTTAGAGTTCTTAAAATATTATTAAAATAATAATACAAGATTGACAGGAGAAACTAGGCTGGTAATATGGCAACTGTCATCTTTCCACTGTTTGTAATTTATTATTAAAATAGAACAACTTTAGAAAGCAAGATCAATTTAGTTCACAACTTCATAGTTTTCAGGCCATGGGTGACTCATGTGTGATGGCCCCACTGGTGACAGAAGGAAGTCAGGCCACAGAGACTCATTCACCCCTTGGTTAGGTGTGGAAGAGACAGGAAGAGGAGGAACCTGTTGTGGAATGTTATTTTAACTAAGCAAAAGTGTATTACACTTATTTTGTGCTGTGGAATATTACTTTAAGTATGTGAAGGCATGTTACATCTGTTTTTGCTGCCTTTGTTAATGATGCAAGAATGTGTTACCTTTGTTTGTGCCAAATGTGTTTAATTATGAAAAGATGTGTTGCTGTTTCACCTTACCTGCCTAAGGCACCTGATTGGTCTAATAAAAAGTTGAATGGCCAACAGCAGAGAAAGGAAAGATGAGACTGGCAGGTGGAGAGCAAGCAGGATAAAAAACCTAGGCTCCAGTGGGAAGAAAGAAAAGAGAATGAGGGAGAAAAACCGAAGTTGCCAGCCAGTATTGAATGAGAAGCAGTAAAAGTAAGATACACAGAAGGAAAGAAAGGTAAAGAGCCCAAGGCAAAATGTAGATAAAGCAAAACAGGTTACGATACAAGCACTAGCAAGAAACTAGTATAAGATAAAATGGAGCTTTCATAACTGAGAAGTTTCTGTGTCGTGATGTGGGAGCTGGTTGGTGACCTGAGAGAAAAATCCTGTTACAAGAACCAGACCCTAAACTATCCCGAAGGACCTAAAACCTCCTCCTAGGCCTCCAATCTTGATGTTTCTACCACCTGCCATTGCGTAACTATGGAAACAAGCCCTTGGTTCACAGGCCTTTGGGGACATTTTACAACGGAGCAAGAGAGCATGGAGGTTCCTTTATCTTGAATTCTTCCTGAGGCTATTTCAAATTTAGTTAGGATTTGATCCCATGGAAAATTATTCTAGGAACACAAGGTCAAGCTGCCCCAGCTGACTTATTTTAGCTTCTATTAGACTGGTTGTTTCTGTGAAGCCCCTGTGCAGTTGCTGAGCAAGTGAGATGCCCAGACATGGATTTTTTTTCCTTCAAATACTCTGTACTCTGATTGCTTGGAGCCACACTTTGAATACATATAGAGTGTAGTCCCAGCCAGCTGGAGTAAAGACTTTCAATTAACTATAAACTGTGTCTGAATGGTCATCTCTGGTGGACGCCCTGTAATAATTTCAACTCCTGGTAATTTCTTCAGCTGCAGAAAATATGAAAGAAAGGAAGAAAAAAAGAAAGAAAGAAAGACAAGATGGCAAGTGTGGTCAAACTATACAAAACATGTTTATATAAAAGAAAGATCCCAGCTAACAAACTTTTGACAGTTGAAAAATTATATTTTTGTATTTGCTTTTAATTCTTTAACTTCTTTCATTAGTAAAACTTTTTACTTTAATTGGTATTTTCCAAATAATTGGAAAAAGGCATATCAGATGTGTGTGTCCATATGTAGAAGAGGAGATTTGAGATCAGTAGATAACATTGGTACTATACCTTAGACTCTATACACATAGTCTTTGAGACAGGGTTGCTCACTGACCTGGAAGGAACTCACTGAGTAAACTGGGAAAGCCAGCCTCTCTGTCTTTCTTCAGGGCTGGGATTACAAACCCAATTCCACACCCTGTATGCTACACTTGATGTTTTATATGGATTCTGTCGCTCCATTTTAGGTCTTTATATCTTGCAAGACAACCACTGTACCCACAAGGTCATCTCTTCAGCTCACCAAAGGCAAGAAATTATATTACTTTATTATTTATGTCATAATGTCTTTATTATATTATGCTGTCTGTATGAATGTAAATATTGCTTTATGACTAGGGCACATCTCGGCCATTGTCTGGGCATCCTCCAGGAAATGACAGCTCTCATATCATGGTTCCGGACCCTAGCAAGGTATTCTCCTACCAAAATGAGAGATGTAATTCACCGTACTGCTCAACTTATTTTTCTGAGGATTTTCCCTGAGTCCCTTCCTCCATTTTATGACAAACTCCTTCCTTATTTGAATGCAGGATTCCAGACCGGGTGATGGTCTTGGATCCTTGTTTGGGTGTTTGCATTAGACAATAAAAGCTTTAAAATAGAGCTCTTTGTTTGAAAAATCCTTTGGGTTCCACTTAAAAAGCAGAGAAATGATCAAAATAGCATCCCTCAAGCATCGTTGGCAGGGCCGTGCTGTGCTGAAGTTTCCTTTATTCTTAGAACTGGCATTCGTTGAAGAACTTTGCAGACAGTAGACACCTTAAAGAAAGAGATGCTTACAGTGCTACTTAGTCTGTAATTAAATTAGTGGAGCAAATTTCCTGACCTCTGAATGAGAGCTGGGGTCACACGAATAATCTAAGGTATCTTTTCATATTCACTTCTGAGGGAAGGAAAAACAAAAAACAAACAACTTCTTCTAAATATAGCATCAGCAAGATTTATTTTATTTCTTATTGGTGGCTCTTGGTAGAGTTGTGTCTTTCATTTGGATAACTGCTCCTGCCACTTTAAGGTTACTTTAAAACATAATGACATTGGTCATTTTTTTTTTAATTGAAAAGGGAGGACTATAAAGAAGAATCCTTTTGGTAGTCTTGCAGTTGGCACTCCTCACTGGCTTTGCTTAAAAGCATTTCTTGGGTCTGAATTGCTTTGATTTATGGTCACTTGACTTGATCCTTGTGCACCTCCTCTGTTCCCATGTCCTACTTCACTGCCAACCCTCTCAACGCATTCTATTATTCTGGAATTGGTTTAGTTGTACTTGAAAGGAAGTTCACTTTACTTGTTCTCAGAGTTTCTCAGACTGGTTTTGTGTGTGTGTGTGTGTGTGTGTGTGTGTGTGTGTGTGTGTGTATGAGTCTGTGTGAGTGAGCATGTATGTGTATAACAATCACAGAGAAAAATGAAATTCTTCATTGGATAATATGGTACTTTTTATAATATTCCAGATATACTTTTTGTGATATTTTTGTTAAATATCCCCAAACAGTAGCATCCTTAATAGAAACTTTGGAAAGCATAATAAATGTATTTAAAATTAGGAATATTATAATTAGGCTCCATTGCACTATGATTATTGCTCTTATGGTAAAAAAATATATTTTGGAAAGAATTAGTTCAAATTTTATTATTTTAAATTTATTATTTCTCATCAAAACCTAGTATGGCTACTTTGTTTCTAGACTGAGAATATATTAATGTAGGATTGAAGAAGGAAAAACAAATAAGCAGAAACAATTTTCTATTTACTGTTAGAAATATGGGATCACTGGGCCATGAAAGGGCACACCTTTAATGCCAGCAAGCGGGAGGCAGAGGCAGGCAGTTCTCCGTGAGTTCAAGGCTAGCCTAGTTTACAGAGCTAGTTCCAGGAAAGCTAGGACTGCTACACAAAGACACCCTGTCTTGAAAAAAAATACAAAGACATAAAAAAGAAATATGTGACCATTTGTTCTAGTCTATGCTGCAGAGTTACACTTCTAGAATAAGCGAAATATATCATTCACCTTGGGAGCACCCTGGCCTGTATATTTTACCAAATGACACTTATTAATGGGAGGTGCAGTCATTCATACATTCAAGAGGGCAGAAGAAGTAAACCATGCCTTATTTCCTCCTCCACAGACAGAAACAAAGTAATAAGCCTAGAGCTATATTAGAACTGACTACAAGAGATCACAGTGGACCATAAAAAATAGAGAGACTGGAATGGTCTAATATTTAGAGACTAGAAACAACAGCAACAGAACAGTAAACAATTTTAGTATCTGTTACTGAGGATACAAATGGGAAATACAAGAGAAAGAGAATTTTTGAATAAAGAATTGTAAAAATACACAGTTATGTTGAAAAGTATATTTAAAAGTCTCTATAATAGTTTGAATAGAAGAAAGAATGTTTGAATTTTAGAACTGAGTTGCAAATAAAAGAGAGAAAAAAATCTAAGAAAGAAAAGAAATAGAACATTCTAGTTTTTAAGATACCATTAAACAGATAGCCACGTATGTTGAATACCCACGGATTAGAAGGTAAGAGTTATTAATGACATAGAAGTTTTGACATTTCACTTAATCAGTGAAATGATAGCATAGCCGTGATGAACGCTTATCGAACTATAAATAGACATGACCAGAAAAGATTTTTCATAGCAACATATTGTAATACAGTATCCAAAACATAATACAAAAGAAGGCTTCCAAAACCTGCACACAAACAGTGCCAAGTCACTTTGAAAGGTGTAAGGACTAACAACAGACTTCTCAGCAGAAACACTATAAACCAAGGAGGGCTAGACCAATGAGCTCCAAGTTGTGACACAAGGTAACTTCAGTTTCTCAGACTGATTGTGTGTGTGTTTGTGTATGTGTGTGTGTGTGCATGAATGTGTGTGAGTGAGCATATGTGTGTATGTGTGTAACAATCACAGAGGAAAATGAAATTCTTCATTGGATAATATGGTACTTTGTATAATCACTACTACTTTTTATAAACACCACAGACCAAGAAGGGATAGAACAATGAACTCCCAGTTGTGACACAAGGTAAGTTCAAGAAGAAAACTATAGCCAGTAAGGCTATTCTTCAAAACCAAAAATAAACATAAAGTCCTAAGGGAAGAAAACCATTGAAGTAATACAACATGACCAGACAAGCCCTGCAAAAGATGCTTAAGGGAGTTAGCAGTCCCAAAATAAAATAATAATAATAATAATCATTGCCGTGAAAGCATGCAGAAATATAAACCTCACAAAAGAAAAACAGAAGAGAAACAACATTAGTACTGTAAACCATCAAACTGCATGAGACAAAGCAATGGAAAGAACCCTCACAGCAGCAAGAGGACTAGAGTCCTGCCTATCAACAGTTACCCCTGAGGTACATGCACTAGCTGTCAAAATAAAAGATGCAGCCTGGTTGAACAGCAAATCCAAGCTCAAATTAAAGAAACACAACTCACTATTCAAAATTCTCATAGACATACAGGCAGAAAGGAAGAAGATGGAAAATGGTACTTCAGCAAAATTACATATGAGCAGATGTACAATATGAAACAACCCAAACCAAAAGCACCAAACACTTTAACATGACTTTCTCTACAATGCTTTGAACAAAGAGCAACTTGGGGGACAGGATGTAACTCTATGCCGGGATCCAGTAATTAATCTAAGACTTGGAAGACAGAATGCAGCTCTATGCCTAACTCTGGGGATTAACATAACTAGAGAAGTGAGGGCATGAAGAAAGGGAAAACACACCAGCACATAGAAAAAAATGCTGGGGTTGGGTGCTCTGGGCTCTAGAATAAAAGAGCCATAGCAATTTGGAGACTTAACTGTATGTTATACCCAGTTGAACAGAGAGTCAGGGTTATTACTTAGAGCCGAAGGAGGAAGCAGGTTCAACCAGTCTCAGTAGGAATAGTGTTTCTAGGGGACAGCCTTCAGGCTATAAACATCCAAGGAAGAAAGCTATCATGGTCATTTTGTGAATTTATTGTTAACATTCTCACTCAGTGGACAGTTATGGCACTCCTTTTTTAAAATTGATTTTTATTGAGCTCAACATTTTTCTTTGCTCCCCTCCCTCTCTTTCCTCTTCCCCCTTAAATCTTCCCCCAAGGTCCCCATGCTCCCAATTTACTCAGGAGATTTTTGTCTTTTTCTACTTCTCATGTAGATTAGATCTATGTAATTCTCTCTTAGTGTCCTCAGTGTTATCTAAGTTCTCTGGGACTGTGGTTTGTAGGCTGGTTTTCTTTGAAGATGCCCTTCAATGGAAGAATAGATGAAGAAAGTGTGGAATATATACACATTAGAGTACTACGCTGCGGTAAAAAAAAATGACTTCTCAAATTTTGCATGCAAATGGATGGAAATAGAAAACACTATCCTGAGTGAGGCAACCCAGACCCAAAGAGATGAACATGGGATGTACTCACTCATAATTGGTTTCTAGCCATAAATAAGGGTCACGGAGTCTACAATTGGTGAACCTAAAGAAGCTAAGTAAGAAGGTGAACCCAAGGAAAAACATATAGTTATCCTCTTGGCTATGGGAAGTAGACAAAATTGCCGGGGAGAAAATTGGGATCTTGGGGGTGGGGTGGGATGGGGATACGGGGAGATGGGGAGAGAAAAAGGAGAAGGGGAGGATGGGGGGAACTTGGGGAAAAAGGCTGATTGGGATAAAGGAAGATTGGATAGGGGAGCAAGGAAGCACAAATCTTAGTTAAGGGAGCCACCTTAGGGTTGGCAAGAGACTTGAACCTAGAGTGGCTCCCAGGAGCCCAAGGCGATGTCCCCAGTTAGTTCCTTGGGCAGCTGAGGATAGGGAACCTGAAATGACCCTATCCTATAGCAATACTGACGAATATCTTGCATATCACAATAGAATCTTCATCTGGTGATGGATGGAGATAGAGACAGAGACCCACACTGGAGCACTGGACTGAGCTCCCAAGGTCCCAATGAGGAGCAGATGGAGGAAGAATATTAGCAAGGAAGTCGGGACCACGAGGGGCGCACCCACCCACTGAGACAGTGGGGCTGATCTATTGGGAGCTCACCAAGGCCAGCTGGACTGTGACTGAAAATGCATGGGATAAAAACGGACTCTCTGAACATGGCGAACAATGAGGGCTGATGAGAAGCCAAGGACAATGGCATGGGGTTTTGATCCTACTTCATGTTCTGGCTTTGTGGGAGCCTAGCCAGTTTGGATGTTCACCTTCCTAGATATGGACGGAGGGGGGAGGACCTTGGACTTTCCACAGGGCAGGGAACCCTGACAGCTCTTTGGACTGGAGAGGGAAAGGGAAAAGAGTAGGGGGAGTGGGAGAAGGGTGGGAGGAGGGGGAGGGAAATGGGAGGCTGGGAGGAGGCAGAAACTTGTTTTTTTCCTTTTCTCAATAAAAAAAAGAGAAAAAAAACACCTATGAGTAAGTACATGTAATAATTGTCTTTCTGCGGCTGGTTTACCTCACTCAAAATAATGTTTTCTAGCTCCATTCATTTTCCTGCAAAATTCAAGATGTCATTTTTTTCTGCTGTGTAGTACTCCATTGTGTAAATGTACCACATTTTCCTTATCCATTCTTCAGTCAAGAGGCATTTGGGTTGTTTCCAGGTTCTGGCTATGACAAACAATGCTGCTATGAACATAGTTGAGCACATGTCCTTGTGGCATGATTGAGCATCCTCTGGATATATACCTAAAAGTGGTATTACTGTGTCTTGAGTAAAATTTTCTTAAAATTTTCTGAGATATCACCACACTGACATCCAAAGGTGCTGTACCAGTTTGTATTCCCACCAGCAATGCAGAAGTGTTCCCTTTTCCTCACAACCTCTCCAGCATAAGTTGTCATTAGCGTTTTTTATCTTGGCCATTCTTACAGGTGTAAGATTAAATCTCAGAGATTTTTTGATTCACATTTCTCTGATGATTAAGGATGTTGAACATTTCCTTAAGTGTCTTTCAGTCATATTATATTCCTCTGTTGAGAGTTTTCTGTTTAAATCTGTACTCCATTTTTTATTGGATGTGTTCTTTTGATAACCAATTTCTTGATTTCTTTGTATATTTTGGAGAACAGACCTCTGTCTAATGTGGGGTTAGTGAAGATTTTTTTTCTATTATGTAGGCTGCCATTTTGTCTTGTTGACTGTGTCCTTTGCTTTATAGGAGCTTTTCAGTTTCAGGAGGTTCCATTTATTAATTGTTTCTCTCAGTGTCTGTGCTGCTGGGGCTCTACTTAGGAATTTATCTCCTGTGCCAATGAGTTCAAGTGTACTTCCCACTTTCTCTTCTATGAGGTTCAGTGTGGCTGGCTTTATGTTGAGGTCTTTGATCCATTTGGACTTGAGTTTTGTGCATGGTGATAGATACCAGTCTATTATCATTCTTCTACATGTTGATATCTAGTTATACCCGCACTATTTGTTAAATATGCTTTCGTTTTTCCATTTGGTATTTTTGCTTATTTGTCAAAAGTCAGGTGTTTGAAGGTGTATGGATTAATATCCGGGTCTTCTATTCAGTTCCATTGGTCCTCGTGATTGTTCTTATGCCCATAAGGCTAAAACAGGCTGTTTTCAGTACTGTAGCTCTGTAGTAGTGTTTGAAGTTGGGGATTGTGATGCCTCCAGGTTTTTTTTTTTTTACTGTACAGGATTGTTTTGGCTATCCTGGGTTTTTTGCTTTTCCATATAAAGTTGAGTATTGTTCTTTGGAAGTCTTTGAAGAATTTTTCTGGGATTTTGATGGACATTGCATTGAATCCGTAGATTGCTTTTGGTAAGATTGCCATTTTTACTATGTTAATTCTGCCTACCCAAGTGCATGAGAGATCTTTCCATTTTCTGGTGTCTTCTTCAATTTCTTTCTTTAAAGATTTAAAGTTCCTGTCATACAAGTCTTCCACTTGTTAGACAATTTTGACACTCCTATAGGGTCCTTGACATAGCTCTGCCTGTGTCAAACAATACACATGCAGTAAGGACTTCACTCACTCCTTAAAATAATATTTATTTAGGCTCAGTGTGAGGGTACATTCTGTCTTTGTCAGGCAGGCATGGTAGGGGACATGATACTGCTTGATCATATTTTGTCAACTATCAGAAAGCAAAGACTGGAAAGGGATTGAGGTTGAACATAGATGTGTGGATGCATGTACGCCACTGTGTACATGAGGTGGACAAAGGATGACTTTCAGGAATTGCTTCTCTCTCACCATTTGGGCTTCAGGTTACACTTGGGCCAACAGGCTTATTGCCAAGAGCCTGCACTTGCTGATTCATCTCAACAGTCCCAGGTTCGGTTTTAAATTTATATGCACATAATGTTGGACCCCAATTTTCTCTATTTAGCTCTGGGCGTCATAGAACTTATTTTGTAGACCAAATGTTGGGATTAAAGGTGTGCAAAACCACACTCAGATGCAATTCCTAATTTAATAAAACAATCACTATTACACATAAAAGGAGATATAGGTAACAATATAATAATATTTTTATGCTTCATATTATGAATAGAGAGCTCAATCAGATTAAAAACAAACAAGAACCAAAAAAGAGGAAATATTTACAGACAGATACATCCAACAGCTGCTTAGACATTTATTTAGAATAAACCATGTATTAGACCATGATACAAGCATTTGAAAATTTTGAAAAAATTGGTATTACACACTATCTCTTCTGATTGTAACATAATAAAGGTAGGAGTTATCAGCAAAGTACATTTTAGAAATTACAAAAATACACTCATGCTAAAAAAGAACAACAAACAAACATTAAAAAACAACAATAAAACCAATGACATTTTAAAAAGAATGCGACACTGATGAATTAAGAAGAGATGCTTAGCAGGGCAGTGGAGGCACATGCCTTTAATCTCAGTACTCCGCGGGGCAGAGGTAGGTGAATCTGTGAGTTTGACTGGTCTGCAGAGAGATTTCTAGGATAGCCACAGCTACACTGAGAAATGCTGTCTTGAGAGAGAGAGAGAGAGAGAGAGAGAGAGAGAGAGAGAGAGGCTCAAAGTTTCCTTGAAATCAATGATAATGAAAACTCTTATATCCAAACTTACGGAATATAGTAAGTGTAGTGTTGAGAAAAATGTCATAAGACTGAATGCATGCATCAAGGGGTCTAGTTCACATAAGAAGCTAGTAAGGGTCTTGGCCATATAGACGACTGGTGTGTGAAGTGCTGGCTTCAGTGTCAGTAGTGGAACAGACAAACAGACAAACACACACAAAGAAAACATGATTTTTAAAAAAAGAATTAAAAATCTAAAAAAACCTCCATAACACCGCAAAATAGAAGAACAAAATTAGAATAAATCAAACTCAGTAAGAAAGCAGTCACAGAAGAAGTAATACTGAGAATAAAAATACAAAAGGCCGGGGAAGCTAAGGACTTATGTTTGTATTCAATTTTTGTTGTTTTTGAAGAGAATCAAAATTGACAGTGCTCTAGCTAGGCTAACCAACGTTGTCATCGGACACCCCAGGGTCCATGCTTCTACCTAGTATTAGTTGGAACCAACAAGAATAGTCCATCTCACTATAGTTGCATAACAGATCAAGTGGTTACTGTGCCCATCAATCATCAAGCTCATTGTGAGAGGCTATCAGGATGAACTCCGGGCAGGATGCTTTTCACTTATAATAGACTTATATTCACTATTTCAAATGTCCAACATCCCTGTCATAATGATGCAGATATATGTTTATTTGCCATAGTCTGGGAAATCAGAGTCTCTGAAGCATGACCTGTGTTTATATGGTCCCCCTTCACACTTGTTCTAAATATTCTTCTTGTACTGTTTTAGTGATTTATTTCTTACCACTGTGTTTACTAGAAGCAAGTGGGGGAAAGGAGTAAATACTTCATTATCACTTCCATCACAGTTCACATCAGAGTTAAGTGTCTCTCATCTCTGGGAAACACCAACTGCTACATGCAATTTAGTAAACGCTGAACTTCAGAAGGAGGTGTGTGTAAGAGATCAGTGAATACTGACCAATTTGTATATGTCACTAATTAAACATAGAGGTAAGCATAGCAAAACTTAAATTTTAAGTATATTTTATCTTTTGCATTATTATAATAAATTTACTGTTATAAAAATCTTTGGCAAGATCACCTATTAATCTTTTAAACATTTTTTTCACTTTTGTGACGGTATTTCCCCTTATTTAATGAATGCATTTTATGGAAAATGATTAGATATGGATAGATGGATGTAAGTCTGTGCAGCAGAGATTAAAAGAAATATTTTTTTTTGTTTTTTTTCTAGACAGGGTTTCTCTGTGGTTTTGGAGCCTGTCCTGGAACTAGCTCTTGTAGACCAGGCTGGTCTCGCACTCACAGAGATCCGCCTGCCTCTGCCTCCTAAGTGCTGGGATTAAAGGCGTGTGCCACCACCGCCCGGTCTAAAGAAATATTTTTGTGTGCATATATTTTTTTCATAATTTAAAGTATAAAAGACGACTTGATGCAGGGCATTTTACTGGATATTGTCTCTAACGGTGTGATTTTACTTTACAAGTTGGGGGTTTTATATTTCAAAGCATTTATATAATTCAGAGTTCCTTCTATGTTTGCACTTCTCTTAAAGATCTGTTATTGTTAGAAAAACTAATCAACAAGGGAAAGTTGAAATAAAGACAACATTGAATTATGTGTGCCTCTGTGGATAAAATTAGATCACTACCAAAAATATTAATATTTTCTCCCAAGTCTCCAATATTTAATCCCAGCATGATTAATATTCACACTCCAGAGATATGTGCCCAGGGAGAATTTATTTTGCATTGGAAAGGACTTTCTGTGGAGGAAGATGCTTCTGCTAAGAAATAAATTAGTTGTGTTGAAGGAGGGGAGGATATTGAGTTTTGGGTGATTTATTCAGTCTTTTGCAATTCACGCTTGGAATAAGCTAAGTAAAATATCCACCAGTAGAGCTGTTTATACTAACAACCGATCGTACAGCATTGCTTCAAATATTATCTCTGATTTTATACCAGAGCCAGATGTTGACATTCATAAATAAGTGTGGACACTCGTGAGTCCTGGGAACTTCAAAGTGCATTTGGATATTGGGTTACTGATAGCAAAATGCAGCTGTAGTCTTCTAAAAGGTGGGTACTTGCTATATGGCCGAAGCCAAGGAAAAGGTCTACAATGCATATTGGGTAGAATTTATGGGCAGCCTGTAACTCCACTTGAAATATGTCTGTAGTGGAGTGATTGCTTTGATTCATCAAAAGGGTAATTTCCATAATTGAATTCACATGTGATGGTTTGGAATCGCTTGCCTATTTTATTTTCTGCAATGTAGTACTAGGGATTCTGCCTCTGCAGTATTAGCATTATCAGACTCTGTCTCAGTGGTCAGAGGTCATACTTGTTTGTCATGTGCTCACATAATACCAGTGGGTGGGGACATCTGGCTGCTACATATTTAAGGATGGCTGTTTTCCCCTAATAACATATTTGACAGATATAATGTTCTCAAAATGAATTTTAGGAATACTGAGGAGGGAAGGTTTAAGCAAGAATGAGGGTAGGGATCAGAAGGTAGGACAAAGTGGAAAAGGGGTTAACAAAAACTATGTATAAAGAGACTTTGGAAATTTTATTATTTTGTAAGTCTTTTAAAACATAATTTAAAATACTTTAACATGCCACATAGGTAGATAATGATCCTCCCAGAAGACATAGGTTATTATACTAATCCCAGGAATAGATAAATATGTCCATACAGCTCAAAGATGCTAGATGGCCCCAAAATATGTCCTTGCTTTCCCAACAGGATGAGATTGTAAGATCTTATTGCTGAAGAACCAACACATTTTGTTGTAGGTCACAGAGAAATCAAGTTGAATATGAGGTAGAAGTTTCAATCTTGTGGATCTGCATGGAGATAACGTACTGTGTGCTAGAAGATATTATGCAAGCAGTTCATAAAGAAAAGTCATTAATGGTATTTTCAGCTAGGAGCTGATGAGTTACCAATGCCCTTCCTGGTAAGATATGCTCATTGATACAATAGTGTTATGAATATTATGGGGTAACCAATTGATTTCTGATTAGATTTGAAGCACAGGAGTTAGCTCATTTTTGATAATACACACCTAATCAAGTGCTGTGGTTGAGGAGGTCTTGGGTCCCAGGGGAGAACATACAACTGTCATTTTATTAAATGGACATGGTGTCAAACTGCTTTCTAAATATGTGTATACCCACAGATTAGTGTTGTTCTCAGTCTTCATTAAAGAAGTGTCTTTGTCCAGTGAGCAAGGGTTAATGTAGACTTACAACTTGTCAAATAGTAGGGAATAAATAATTTTGGGGTGCTGCATCTTAAACAGATTACTATCATTCCCTCCTCTTCTCAGGGAGCAGCATGGAATAGGGAGCAGAAAGAACCATAAAAAACAAAGGTTGGGAAGGACCATTGTAAAAGGGTCTTCCCTGCACGACATAACCAAAACGTCCATGATCTCATGACTATGATTGCCTTCCCAAGACCTACATGAGATTTATTCTGCCATGATTTCATCATGAGGAAGTAGAGTATCATGAGGCCCCAGTTCTAACTGAAGGTTGTGTGATGGGGAGGGTGTCATTTTCTTCATTGCTGTGGTCAGTTATAAGTTGCCCATGTTGCATTAAATAATTAACAATTATGCAATTAAATAATCACCAATTATGCAAACAACAACAAAATCAGTAAGGGAAAATAAAAGATATCAAAGAAGGATGAGACATACTTATAAAAGAAGAGTTGTTGTGTGAAGGATGGGATAAAAGAGGGTAGTGGGGATAAACGTGGCCAAATTCTGCAGATGCATGCATGGGATTTTTAATGAATATAAGAAAGTAGAGCAGTGGTTTAAATGTGTTGTTATTGGACACTATTATACAACCTATAAAATTTAAAGCAGAAACAGTCTTCTGAGATGCCTAAAATAAGATTTCTAAATGAGGTTTCCTTGAAATTTCCTTTCATTTGATAGCTTTTTTGATTTATTGATTAATTACTAAAAATGTGTTCATTAAAGACTGATCTAAGCTGTAGGAAAACAAAGAAAAGCCAAGCTGATAAGGTCCCTGCCTTTTTGGAGCATTTATTCCAGTGGAAGGAGGTGATTTAGATAATTTCATATATAAAAACTATAAAGAGAGAACAAATGAGCGGGACTTGGAAATCCTACAGAAGTTAGTTGAGGTGTCATCCTCTAGGAAAAAAAAAAACTCTGAGGATCCAGAAACAGCAAGAAAAACAGAAGCAAGATGGGTTACTCAAAAAGAGGGAAGTGAAAATGCAGACTGTTGAAATGGGGAAGCAGCCAAGAAACCCAAACAAGATACTGTGTCTAGTCAGGTCTTCGATGCCCAAGGAATGAGGTCAGTTAAAAACACAGTCCCAGCCCCTTAGGCTGTGGTCTTGGTCCCTGGTTAAAACCCTGGGAAGAAGTCTCTATAATACAAATTGTCACTTGTGATTTTTATGAGGTACACTCTCAGGATCAGCTTTGAAAAAGTGAACCTGACATAGGCTGGAACAAAGAAAGGTTTTGAGTGATATAACCCTAAAAATGTGCCAGCCATCTCCATGGGAACCGAGGGGCCACTTGGGAGTTTTGCTCAGTCAGTTAATAGGCCACTAATAGTGCTGCTTCTTCTCTGCTAAGACAATTTACCACAGGATCAGGTATCTGGTGGATGGATTGGTATCATTCCCAGAGGAAATGAAATATGTCCTTCATGCCTAAAAGCGGGCTCTTCAACATGGATTTCATCTGAAGCACAATGGGGAGCCACTGAAGTAATTTTTCAAATGAATTTCTTAATCATATTTGTGTTTTCATATGATTACTCTGGCTATAATTTTGAAGACACTGCTGTACATATGGTAAGGAAACAAAGCATTGTTTCTATAAAAAGCAAGAAGTTTGGTTAAACTTGCCAACAACTATTTTGTCTTACTTACTGAAATCATAAGATTTGAATAAATTAAGGAAGCTTTTTAAAAATTTTGATTTGTTGGATTATTTGTTCTTTTGATGTCAACTTTCTTGAGTTTTTTTTTTTTTTTTTTTGTATATTTTGGAGATCAGTCCTCTGTCTCATGTGGGGTTGATGAAGATCTTTTCTCATTCTGCAGGCTGCTGTTTTTTCTTGTTGCCCATGTCCTTTGCTTTACAGAAGCTTCTCAGTTTCAGGAGATCCCATTTATTAATTGTTTCTCTCAGTGTCTGTGCTACTGCAGTTATATTTAGGAAGTGGGTTTCCTGTGCCAGTGCTTTTAAGTGACTTCCCACTTTCTCTTCTATGAGGTTTAGTGGTTAGTTTTATGTTGAGGTCTTTGATCCATTTGGACTTGAATTTTGTGCATGGTGATAGATATGGATCTATTTGTATTTTTCTATATGTAGATATTCAGTTATACCAGCACTGTTTGTTGAACATGCTTTCTTTTTTTTCCATTTTATAGTTTTGCTTCTTTCTCAAAAATCAGGTGTTCATAAGTGTGTGGATTGATATCCAGGTCTTTAATTTGATTCCCTTTGTCCTTCTGTTTGTTTTTATGCCAATACCAGGTTGTTTTCATTACTGTAGCTCTATGGTAGGTTTTGAAGGTAGAAATGGTGATGCCTCCAGAACTTCCTTTATTGTACAGGACTGCTTTGGCTATCCTGGGCTTTTTAAAAATGGGGTACAGACCTAAATAGAGATTTCTTAAAAATGATTCTACTATGGCTGAAAGACACCTAAGGACATGCTCAACATCCTTAATCATCAGAAAAAAATGCAAATCAAAACAACTCTGAGATTCTATTTTACACCTGTCTGAATGACTAAGATCAAAAACACTGATGGCAGCTTATTTTGGAGAGGATGTGGGTAAGGGGAATGCTTCTTCATTGCTAATGGGAGTGCAAACTTGTAAAGTCACTTTGGAAATCAGTATGGCAGTGTCTTGGAAAATTAGGAAACAATCTATCTGAAGACCCAGCAATACCACTTTTAGGTATATACCCAAAGGAAGCTCATTCATACCATGGGGACATGTGCACAACTATATTCATAGCAGCATTGTCATAGCTAGAACCTAGAAACAATATAGATGTCCCTCAGCTGAAGAATGGATAAAGAAAATGTGGTATATTTACACAATGGAGTACTACTCAGCAGTAGAAAACAATGACATCTTGGAATTTGCAGGCAAATGGATGGATCTACAAAAAACCATATTGAGTGAGATAAACAAGACCCAGAAAGACAAATATAATATGTATTCACTCATAAGTGGCTTTTAGGTAGAAAGCAAAGAAAAACCAGCCTACAGTTCCAGTTCACAATCCCAGAGAAGCTAGATAACAATGAACACTCTAAGAGAGACATATATGGATCTTAATAGCAAGGAGAAAAAGACAAGATATCCTGAGTAAACTGGGAGCCTGACCATCATGGGAGAGCAATCCTCTCTATAGAATTAATGAAATTGTGAATTCTGTGATTTTAGTGAATGGCTACATGAATGTTTTGTGTGTGTATGTGTGGTGTGTGTGTATGTGTGTGTGTGTGTGTGTGTGTGTGTGTCCATGAGGGCACACATTTACATGCATGAATAGAAGAGGGAGAAGACAATTCTAATCTTATTTCCTTGTTAGTCATAAGGTTAACCTGAGTTTTACACCTCTAAAATTTTTCTGCTTCTGATTTCTGAGTCTGAAGTCTTCAGGGCTGGGTCATGAGATAGATCCTCGTGTGAATTTCACTTGTTTTAAAGAATGTCCAAGCTTGTGCTCAGCTCCCTATGAAATACGTATTCACTATATGAGTAGCACACTGATAAAGGTGTATGGCTGTCAAGAAACGTGGGTGGGATCCTCATGGTGACAGAGTTGTTCTGTATCTTGACTGTGATGGTGGTTACATGATCTACATGTGTGGATAAACTGGCAACCACTAACAACCATTGTGCGTATTGGAGCAGCCTGCTTTCAATTTTGTGCATAGCTGTGCAAATGTAATTCCTGGGAGAAACTGAGTAATACATATACAATTCCCCTCTGCACTGTGGGTTGATAATTACTTTACTATAAAATTTGTCTTTCTGGTGTCCCCTGTACACTTTCCTTAGATTTCCCATTTTGGTGACAAACACTGCTTCAGGGACAAGAAGAACAAGAGGGCCTTTATTGCCTTCCATCCTGTATCATAAGGCCCAGATCCCATGACTCTGGCAGTCCCCTTACCACAAACAGATTAGGAACAAAATTTGTCACATATGTTTTACCTCATCAAAGTCCTTTTAAATACTTCTTTGGTTCTTCCAGCATGTACCCTCGTTAGTTAGCACATGTATCCCGATTCTAATTCAGGATGTAAAGATGTCAAGGAGGGAAGTTAAGTGACCTCTCTGAGGGCTCCAGCTAATATAGGAAAAGAATGAAGTACCAGGCCCACATCTCCTGACATGCACTCCAGTGCCTTTGCAGCAGCCTCTTAGGTTTTTTTTTTCTCCAGTGCATACACACTAGCGAATTCATGATACAACACTGGGAGTAATTTATAGCATATGGTCTTTGTTTCCTGGAGTACCTGATTAAACAGTTCTCAAAGGGAGATGACATGAATCAGCTCTATATTCTTTGGCATTTTCAAAGGGACAGTGAAATGTGATGTTTCTGATCACCCATTTAACCTGTGTTGTCTTCATTTAATGTTAGTTTGTGCTTTAATTCCAGGTGACAAGGGCACTTGATCTGGCAAGGTATGACGTGGTATGCATGGGCTTCTCTCCCTCCCTCCTTTTCTCTCTCCCTCCTTCCCTCCCTCCCTCCCTCCCTTCCTTCCTTTTTTCATTTTCTATTTCTTTCTCTCTCTGGTTTATGACCAAAAGAAGAAATTAAATTCTTCATAAGGAAAAAAAATCTCTGAAATGCAAAGTCCTCACCATCTGTTTCCCTCATTTCCTTGGATCTCTTAAGAGATCGGCTTATCTCTCTTGGCTCTTGGAGTCTTAAATTGAAAACATTGCTGTGATTTATGTAAGCTGCCTTGATTTATGCACTGTTAAAATGAATATCAGATGGCTTTATACTTTTGCAAAGGCAATAGCTCAAACAGGTAAACTTTATCATATCATCTGAAAACCATGATGCTGAGACATGGGTATTAAGTAACATTGCTTATTTGTTTCAACTGCCTTGGTATTTGGGATTTGGACTGGACAAAAATTGACTTATGTTGAGTTACAAGACTTACATCCAACACATACTTATTTTGTACCCAGATAGACATAGGAAGCTAAGAAGTCCCTTCACCAAGGAAGTTAGGTAAAGATAACAGATAAGTTCCATTTTAAGTAGAAGCAGATGACGGGAGGAAAAGGCGCCAACAAAGAAAAGGCTGTGCTTGGAAGGAACAAACTGAGAAATTGGCTGGGTCGTGCATCATGAATCCTTCAAGAGGAACATGATAATCAAGTGAAAACTAAACATTAAGCAAAATGCCGAGAACTTTGTGAGATCCTTTCACAGAAAATGCAAACCTGATGAGGCTCAATGGCACACACAGAGACTCCTGAAATTGATTTCTGAGTAATTCATGATTTTAGATGAATGATTTGGTGACATGAAGCCAGAAGATTATAGGCACTACATTGTCCCATAATCCCTGGCCACAATACCAAGTATTCCCCTGTTACTAAACCAGTAAACAATGACCAAAAAGGACACAAACAAAAACAAAAACTAATGATACCTTTTGTAATGAGTGTTATAGCAGAGGTCAGGACATTGTGTATATATTTTGAAGGTGTTAGTTTCTAAATTACAGGAGTCCATCTTCTTGTAAATACTACCTGGAAAAATCAGCTTTCATTAAATTTAGGTTTTACACTTGTATGTGTCACACCACAAGGAAAATCACATAAAACTATGCAAAAGGAACTTTCCAGAGAGCATAGTGGGACATGTGATCCTACTAACTCTTTAACTTTATGATTTATGCAGCTCGTTGAATTAAACCTTCCCCTTCTTTAACTGCACAGAGCTGCTCACCAGAAGGGTAAAGCTTATCAACATGTGGTATGTTTTCCCACCCAGCCTACGGCTCCTGGAGAGTGTGCGCCATAGTGACTTGACAAATTCTCCAAAGAGCCTTCATGAATGACCTTCCTTATTCAAAGCTCATCTAGACAGATTCTTTATGATGGTTGTTGTAGTAGTAAAATAGAGTGGACAGGAAAGTTAGGAAACAGGGGTAGGTGTAACCTCACTTTGGTTAATAAACATAGTCAGCTTCTGAGATAGAAAGTGTAGGCATGTTGTCACTAATAGGAAGCGAAATGAAAGCGGGATGTCAATAGCTCTGTGCAATCATTTGATTGGCTATCTCCACCTTGTACCACTCTCCTGTAATTTACACTACCTTAGGTATACGCATGTGTGATTTTGATCTTTGGCTCTGTTCTGAACCATTAATCTGGGGGGAGTATAGGAATGTAAACATGTGCAGCCACTATTGATGTGGAGATTTCTCCACATCACAAAATAAGACTGCTCTATGGCTCTTGGCTAGATTATACCTAGAGGACTTTATGGTCAAAGCACCAAAGAAAGACTTGCTCATTACATCTACATGTATTGATACATTATTCACTATTATCAAATTAATCTGTTCAAATGTTCATCTGAGGATGAACGAATAAGGAAATGTACATACCTCCAAGGGAAGTTTGCACAGCCCTCAGTAAACTGTCTTGAATTCTAGAATTCCTAGCTTCCAAATAAGATTGATTTTGAATAACTGCACTAGTTTGTTTCTCTGCTGCAATAAACATCATCACCAAAAACCAGCAAGGGGATGAAAGTTTATTTTCTTACAGATTACAATCCATCATGGAGTGAAGCCAAGGTAGAAACTCAAGGTGAAATCCAGAGGCAAGAACTGAAACCCAGAGGCTATGGGAGAAACACCCTTACTGGCTTCCTTCCCAAGGATTGCTCTGCTTCCTTTACTGTACAGACTAAGTCCACCTCCCCAGGGACAGCACTGCTAACACTGGGATGCCTCTGATCAATCTTTAATCAAGAAGTAACCCACAGACTTGTCTACAGACCAATCTGATGGAAGCATTTTTTCAATTAAAGTTTCCACTTCTCAGATGACCCTACCTTGTGTCAATTTGACGAAACATTAAACAGCCCAATAATTGATCAACAACTTGGTTTTTGAAGAGTCACTTAAATTTCTTGATATTGATGATATTTTAAGCCTTTAGATATAGAAAAGATAGAAAGATAAGTCAAGAGTAAAAAGAAGGCAAAAAGACACAAAATAATTGACATTTTAAATAGATCTATAAATACTATAAAGACTATATAGATAACCAATTAATTAATGAATTATATGTGAAAATATTTATGGACTTTGCAACCAAGATGGAAATAAATTCATGCTTTTGCTCAAAATTGCTTAATATGCACATATACTTAGTTTAATAATAAATCGTTGATTTGAACATTACTGATTACTAGATGATAACATTTTCACTAGGCTATTTGGAGCTTGCTTTTCAAGTTCAGTCATTAACAATAAACAATAGGATGTCAAATATTGTGGTAAGCTTAACATCTGCCTTTTAGCTTGGCACATAGTGACAAATGTATGCACACATGGAAAGAAAGAATACAAACTTGGAGGCCCTCCCTGTAGCATCATTAATTCAATGCTTTGACTGCACAGTTCACAGAGTTATATGAAAATGAATCTCCAAAGAAAAACATTTGAATGAATAAGGACATTTTGACATTTTTCTTCCATATTTTGTACACTTAGTTTGAGGCATGGGTTATAGTCAAAAGCAAAATTCAGTACTATTTTTTTACACTGCTTCTAAAAGGGACTGTTGGTTTGAACTCCACAGCTTCCAAATTAGATTCTCAAATTAAGCTAGCATTTAAATCTAAAGGTTTTCAGCACTGTGGTGCCAAATGGTTATGTACAAATGGTAAATTTAATGATTTAAAAGAAAATTAATCAAAACCATGACAAATATTTGTATTTCATTGAAAAGATGAAATTGTAGTTGTTTGAATGCTCAATTTTTACTTTAAATATTCATTATTCTATGCTCCACTTGCTACATCTATCCTTATTTATATTTCACTTATGTCTCTAGAAATATTGCTCATACTGTCTTTTAAACTACATTTCTTGCTATAATTAAAAAAAGATACTTAAACAGAGATATTACATAAACTTCTAACAGAAATGATATGTCATCAGTCGAAGTGTTCCAATGTAACATCATCAATAACTGAGGTCAACCATAGCAGAATGACTTGTTGGAAGATTATTTTGAGTTACTTGAAGTACATCATACTTTCATTTTTATATATGATAATGTATCAAAAATATTATAATTTTTGGCTTCACATCACATTGCACATAATACTAAAATGCAATATGCAGCAAAACAGCCTATATTTAAAGACACTAACAATTCAAATGTGGGAGAAGTCATAGATTTAAGGAAAACACATTATCTTATAATATATATTTTACAGTAACCTACTTTCCACAGTATTAGGAAAGGCATAATGAAAAGGAAGAATGATTGAAAAGTCTCTGATCAAATCCTCCCTGAATCACTCCATGAAACATTCAGAAATTACTATGATAGTAGATCAGAAGGCAGGTCTAAATTATTGCCTTAGCACTCAGTCTCTTTGGATATCATTATTTTTCAAAATGCCAAGAGGTGGGGATTGCAAAAATATTAATTTACTCTGAGCATTCTGACCACTTAATCATCTAAACTGAATACCAACAATATTCATGGGGTTGGGAGATTGAAGAAATTATTCAATTTTTTTATACGCTTGATAATTTTGAAACGGCTAATGAGAGAAGAAATTTAACATGAGAATTTCTGGTTCTGAGAGGATTAAGCTACATGCCACAGCTGAATATTTCTGAGACAATTGTCAAATGCGAACATTAAAGCATGCTTAATATTAATACCGGCCCTGCCCATGCCTTAGACTATGACCTAGATAATGAAATGGGGTGCAGATAAATCTGTTCTTTAGACAGTACTCATACATGCTGATATATAAATTTATAACAGATATGGTTATTTCCATTTAATAGACAAGGAAATGGTGACTGAGCTGCTCTGTGAGTCACCAGAGCCATTTTGGCATCAGATATTACGGTGATATTAGGCTGGGTCTTCTTAAGCCAGGCGGTGGTTCATGGGGAGCTCAAACACTAGGGGATGAGATGCATTAGGTTTTGAATTCCATACACTTTCTCTTCAATAACATCAAATAAAATTCTCATGAGAACAGAACTTGTTGGAAGTATTCAGCCTAGGAGTATAAATTAAAACAGGTAAAAATTATATGGTTTTTTTAGTTGTCCTTAAAACCAAATAACTCACTGTTAAATCTATTTCTAGTATTAGAAATATACATATATTTATTGAAGTAAATAATTCTAGTAATATAAATTTTCCCTAGTTTGCCAACAAGGAAAATGTTCCTACAGATAATACTTTTGTTTGATGTCCACTGCTTCCTTCTGGTATATTTATGCAGGACCTCCTCTTGGATGAGAAGAACAGGTTCAGAAGCACTGAACCTCTTGCTCAAGGTCACACAGCAAACACCACATCTTCACCCTGGGTTGTTTGCAGACTGCCAGGTCATTCTGCATTCCGTTTTTTCCCTCAAGGCAAAGCAATTCTGAGCTAAAAGTAGTAACATGCCATTTAAGAAAAGTGATATCCTCATGAAGACAGATCTGTATAGTCTTGGTGCCAGCAGGTGTACGCTTTGTTAAATAGACACACAACAGACGGGCTGAGTGTGCAGTGGCAACTCAATATTTCCCAACCCAAAGATTTCTTGGTTTTTACAGATAAATGTTTTTTTATTGATTCTTTTCAGCATACAGTGTAGAGTTCTTTTAAGAGTTCTTTCTACATTTGCGGACGTTTTTGACTGATGGTAATAAGGGCCAGAGGGGCTTCATATTAGCCATCTTAAGGAGAAGGTGTTCAGGAAAGCTTTCTAGGTTATAGTCCCCCAAAACTGTTCTCAGTGGCTGATGTTCAATTTGACCAGCCAGCAGAGAGATGGATGGTAGAATTGTTCAAAATATTTATTGCTGGTATTCCCCTTTTCTGTTTCACTGCTCCGTTTCCTCCCTGAAAATAAGAGCAAATATTAAATCCCCAGCTGTTTTGCAGCTGTAAGTGTCCGAATGACACAGTTCTGGCCAGCGCTTGTGGTACCTCTTTGCCTACATTTTTCCTTTTTTATATAGAGAAATAAATGACATTTGACAGCAGCAATTTAAAAATATTACAGAAGACAAGTAAGAAACCGTCTATATCGGCCTACCACTGGGCATCCTGCATGCAATAGACAAGCCACAGTATTTTAAGATGGCTCAAAACATCTTCTTGTGTTTGTAGCTTTCTGGAATTCTTAGGTGAAAGACTGTCTGCCCTTCAAAATTCTGGGATACACATGCGATGTTTTATATTGATGCAGTTGGAAAAGCTCCTGGCAGGAACATTTGGGAGTATTTAATGATAATTCATTGAAAACACAAAAAGCCAAGCTTTCACAAGGGGTGATCAATAAATAGCAATTATTATTTTGCATAGCAAATAGAATTTCTCCAAAGTAAAGTAAGATGTCAGGAGAAGGGACTAGTTACTAGCTCAAGAGCAGAATGCTGGGACTAGAGAGATGTCACAGTGGTAAAGAGTTCTTACTGCTCTTGCAGAAATATGGATTTATATCACAGTATATTTTGTAATTCCTGCCCCAAAGCCGTCTTCTGTCTTCAGTGGGCACCTGTATTCAGGTAGTGCACATAAACACACACATATGTATATACACGCATATGTATGCACACACATATGTATACACACACATACACAAATCTTTAAAATAGAGTGTAATAGCTCCTTCAGTGGAAAGATATGTTAAGATGACGAAATCAACCTCAGTGATGAGCCCAGTGAAACGAAGTGTTGGTTTGTCAAAATAAGCAATGGGAGAAATGGAGAATCTGAGGCATCACACTGTATCCTGGGTTCTACTAACAGTTTTTATTATTTATTTATTTATTTTTTTTATTTTCGAGACAGGGTTTCTCTGTAGCTTTTTGGTTCCTGTCCTGGAACTAGCTCTTCTAGACCAGGCTGGCCTCGAACTCACAGAGATCCGCCTGCCTCTGCCTCCGGAGTACTGGGATTAAAGGTGTGCGCCACCACCGCCCGGCTTAACAGTTTTTAAATACATCTTTAGATCAACTTAATAATTTCCTTTTGTTTAGATTTACTTACAATTTGAGCACAACACAGAGTGCTAGCAATTTTAACTTTTGTTCTCAGGAGGATAAGCATAAGCTCTGTGCTGGCATTATATTTGAATGAGAATATTTCAGCATCACACATACATGCACCCTCATTATGCTCATTTTGCATACAGTGGGGGAATGATCTGTATGCCCAGATGTCAAGCCATATTGATATGCGCTCGTCACACTGATATTGATGTTAAATCCAATTTGTAGGAAGAGACCCTCTTGCTTTGAATGCAAAACCTTCAAAGTTTTCAGAGGTAAGTTTTATGGGGTTTCTGTAGCTTTCGTTGTCAGAGTGCCTGTCACAATGTTCTTTGGTATTTTGTTAGTAACTGGAATTTCAGAGATGAAAGGCAGCTAAGTGTTGGAGTAGAAGTGGAATATACCGATGGAAGCTATTCAGAGTTTATTATTTCTTTTACCTTTTTCCTTTATTCCCAAATTCAGTCATCTTCACTTTTTCTTGTCTAAGTAATTTGCCTTATTGTGTACTCAATTAACAACCCAGCAAAGGCAACAATTAGAAGAATGTCATTGTTGACGTGCATGGAAATCTTCTATTTTAAAAGATCGTGTGTGTGTGTGTGTGTGTGTGTGTGTGTGTGTATTTGTTTCATCATTACTTAGAGCATCGATAAAACTTGATATGAGACAGGTATCAAAAATTCCCTCATTTTCCAATACAACAATGTGACTCTACTTTATCCCAGACTTTGTGGAATGAGTCAGATGGAGCTAGTTAGGTGCATATTTGAAGATATCCTTGACTAGGGTCATGGATTTTAGTAAAATTATTTTATTCTTGTTCCTGTCGTTTTCCCAGCCCAGAGAAAGGGTACTGTGTAATATCCAAGGCTCTAGCTTTTCTGAGCTGTGGGCCAGATAAAGAGAGGGTCAAGAGACTGAAGAACAACAGCACAAGGTGTTGTGAACTGATGGATCCTGAAATCTGAGCCTGATGCAATATGCAAGAGAAGGGAGGAGAGGGCTGCACTTTGGGAAATGTGTTACTAGATAGGAGTTTTCCTTGTGGTCAGAAAATGGATCAGGAGCCATTAAAGAAAGAGTTGGATGAAGGCTACCACCAGGGAGCACAATGCTTTTAGAAAGTAAGTCTCACATTCATGTGATTTTTAGTATCAATCATCATCTTGATAGGATCTAGATCTTGACAAGAGAAACCTTTGTGCAAGTAGGTGAGGGATGGTCCATATTCTGCTCATATAGGTAGGAAGACCCACCTGTGAGAACTAGTCCTCGGGGAGGGGGAGGATCAAGTTCTATGTCTAAAGTATGTAGTGTCTTCAACAATAGGAACTTACCTTCAAGACCCAAGGCAGCCACTTACAATGTCAATAGTCTGCATTGCTTGGGAATCTCCTGGACTGCCCTGATCAACAGCTCAAAGATAGATTGCCTATGCCTTGCACTGGAAATTCATTAGGTAGACTACAGCTCTTAGGTGGAGCACTGTAACCCTAACTTCATTACACACACACACACACACACACACACACACACACACACACACACACGACTACAGCTCTTAGCTGAAGCATTATAACCCCAATTCATTGCAAATATATGCATTATATGAATACATTATATACATGAAATATACATATGTGTGTGTAATATATATAAAAATAGTAAGACTCCCTATAGCTTTGCCAGACATCCATAGAGTTACTTATCCCTCCTTCCTTTCTCTACCGCTATATTGCCCATTCACCCCCCTACCCAGTTAACCTACCCCAACCTGTCCTATTATTGCCTTATCCAGAGTTCCTTCTCCACTCTCTACAAGATATAAGTGTGGGAAAGGACTTTATAAATAGAACTCCTTTGTGCAGAAAATAAGGCTGAAATCTAACAAATTGTACCTCAGAAAACTACAATGTTGTTTACTGCAAAAGAAATGAGGAAGTCCACAAACTTGGAGAGAATGTATCCTGCTATATGCCTGATTGAGGATTACTATCTAGAATAAAAAAAGAACTCAAAAGAGACAAGAAAACAAATAAACTAATAAAAATATTCCACAGATCTGAATAGAGTTCTCAAAAAAAATCTAAAAAAAAATATGTTAAGAAGTGTTGAACAGCCCTAGCAAGTGGGAAAATGCAAATTAAACTACTTAAGATTTTATCTCTCCTCAGCCAGAATGGCTACTATCAAGAAAATAACTAACAACAAACGCTAGCAAGGATTGAAAAAAAGGGGAAATCACATCCACTGTTTATGAGGATGCAAATCAGTGTGTAATGTAACCAGTCTGGAGACTGGTGTGTAGAATTCTCAAAAGACTAAAAATAAATCTGCCATATAACCGAGCTATTCCACTCCTTGACATATGTCCACCAAATTAGAGGTTCTACTTCACAGCTGCTCACTTAACCATGTGCATTGCCGCTTTAGTCACAATATCTAGGACATGGAAACAATCTAAATGTCCTTCAGCTGATGAAATGACAATGAAAGTGTGATACATGTGTGCAATGGAATTCCATTAATCTATAAAGAAAAATGAAATCACAAACTTTGTAGGTAAATGAATGGAAATGTATATTCATATACTTTATATATACATATTTAGTCATATGAATAGGAATAATATATTCACATAAAGTATGTTTGTTTTATTTATAGTTTTATTATATTATTTATATATAGATACATACAGAGCCAGATATACAAATGTCACATTTTTGTCTCTCATTTATAATTTCTTGCTCTGAATCTTTAGATATAAGTATATAAGTTAGAGTGACTTCAGATCCAAGAATGAAAAAAGGGGCTAAGGGCAAAAGAGAGGCCCTCAAGAGAGGAATTCATGCCTAGTGTTATAAACCCATGGATGGTGACGTCATGGACCCTAGAGGAGAATATGGTGCTGTCACATTCTGATCTCCAACTGCATTCTTAATACATATTCTTATACCCACAAGTCAGTGTAGTAGAGACAATCACAGAAATCCAGAACTGTTTCAAATGCAGAGAACAGCTGGCCTTGGCCTAGAACTGGGGGATTAGAAAGTCTGCTCTGAGATATTGTCCTCTGTATGTGACAGGGAAGTGATACTCATGAAGTCTTAACAATACATCACCTAAAGAAGACCAGAAGAGTTCCAACAAGACACCAGGTTACACACCAATATAGATGGGGGAAAAGAAAGTATTTAACATGAGCTTATCTCACATAAGATGTTTCTGCAAAAGTCACCTATCAAAAATTTAGTCTTTATTTATTAATAATTAAATTATGTAAAATGGATTCCATATATATGATGATTAATCTTGATTTTCAATTTAACATGATTCAGAACCACTATGGAAACAAACCTCTGGGCATGTTTGTCCTGGTCTGAATGTGTGTGTGTGTGTGTGTGTGTGTGTGAGAGAGAGAGAGAGAGAGAGAGAAGAAAATGAGGAAGAGGAGGGGGAGGAAAGGGAGAAGGAGAGGGAGAAGGAAGAACAGAAGGGAAGGAAGGAAGGAAACAGAGTATCATAGCATCAATCAGCATTCATCTCTCTCTCTGCTTCCTGACTACACGTACAATTTGAGCAGATTTCCCCATTTTCCTGCCATGATGAATCATGCACTGCAACCTCAAAATGGTGAGTGCAAATAAACTTTGTGTGTGTGTGTGTGTGTATAAATATTTCTAATACAAACATCTTCACCACAGAATTTTCCTCATTTTAAAAGAAGAGATAACATGAACTGCATTATAACTCTTAGAGAAAGCTGAGAAGTGCACCCAGCTTAGTCTGCAAGCTGCTGCTGGCCTCAGAAGTGGTTGTTGGGTAAAGAACTTCAGTGCCATTTGGGGCTTGAGGACACAAGAAGTGGTTTAAAATGGTTCCTAAGTAGTTCAAAATAAGACTGTACAGCTGGTGCTGTTGACCTAGGCCTCATCTCTCTGTGGTCCCGGAGCTGAAAGGCTCAGCGGTTTGTGTTCTTTGGGAACTATACTACAGCCCACACTGGTGTGGTCAGTGCCTGGGTAATTTCGTCCTAGAGTGCAAGTATCTCACACAGGGAACTGGGCTCACCCTCCATCTCTGCATCCTTCATGGAGATACACAGGGAACTGGGCTCACTCTCCATCTCTGCATCTCTCATGGAGATACACAGTGAACTGGGCTCATCCTACACCTCTGCATCCTTCATGGAGATACACAGGGAACTGGGCTCACCCTCCATCTCTGCATCCTTCATGGAGATACACAGGGAACTGGGCTCATCCTCCACCTCTTCATCCGTCATGGAGATACACAGGGAAGTGGGCTCACCCTCCATCTCTGCATCTCTCATGGAGATACACAGGGAACTGGGCTCACTCTCCATCTCTGCATCTCTCATGGAGATACACAGTGAACTGGGCTCATCCTACACCTCTGCATCTCTCATGGAGATACACAGGGAAGTGGGTTCACCCTCTACCTCTGCATCCCTCATGGAGATACACAGGGAACTGGGCTCACCCTCCATCTCTGCATCTCTCATGGAGATACACAGGGAAGTGGGTTCACCCTCTACCTCTGCATCCCTCATGGAGATACACAGGGAACTGGGCTCACCCTCCACCTCTGCATCCCTCATGGAGATACACAGGGAACTGGGCTCATCCTACACCTCTGCATCTCTCATGGAGATACACAGGGAAGTGGGTTCACCCTCCATCTCTGCATCCCTCATGGAGATACACAGGGAACTGGGCTCACCCTCCATCTCTGCATCTCTCATGGAGATACACAGGGAAGTGGGTTCACCCTCCATCTCTGCATCCCTCATGGAGATACACAAGGAACTGGGCTCACCCTCCATCTCTGCATCTCTCATGGAGATACACAGGGAACTGGGCTCACCCTCCATCTCTGCATCTCTCATGGAGATACACAGTGAACTGGGCTCATCCTCCACCTCTGCATCTCTTATGGAGATGCACAGTGAACTGGGCTCACCCTCCATCTCTGCATCCCTCATGGAGATACACAAGGAACTGGGCTCACCCTCCATCTCTGCATCTCTCATGGAGATACACAGGGAACTGGGCTCATCCTCCACCTCTGCATCTCTTATGGAGATGCACAGTGAACTGGGCTCACCCTCCATCTCTGCATCCCTCATGGAGATACACAAGGAACTGGGCTCACCCTCCATCTCTGCATCTCTCATGGAGATACACAGGGAACTGGGCTCATCCTCCACCTCTTCATCTCTCATGGAGATACACAGGGAACTGGGCTCACCCTCCATCTCTGCATCTCTCATGGAGATACACAGGGAACTGGGCTCACCCTCCATCTCTGCATCCCTCATGGAGATACACAGGGAACTGGGCTCACCCTCCATCTCTGCATCCCTCATGGAGATACACAAGGAACTGGGCTCACCCTCCATCTCTGCATCTCTCATGGAGATACACAGGGAAGTGGGTTCACCCTCTACCTCTGCATCCCTCATGGAGATACACAAGGAACTGGGCTCACCCTCCATCTCTGCATCTCTCATGGAGATACACAGGGAAGTGGGTTCACCCTCTACCTCTGCATCCCTCATGGAGATACACAAGGAACTGGGCTCACTCTCCATCTCTGCATCTCTCATGGAGATACACAGGGAAGTGGGTTCACCCTCTACCTCTGCATCTCTCATGGAGATACCTTGCCATGCAGCAGTCTCTGATCCATTCTTTCTCATCACATACATATTGGGAGGATTAAAATGGAGATTTTAAAGCCCTTTTATATCCCACCAGTAAACAAACTCCCCCTGCCAGTTATTCTGCACAGAGCTCTGAGAGACTTGGAGATAAGAGAGAAGAAATAAAGAGTGTCTTGGATGGTGGCCAAAATCACCAATTTCTCCCTAAAATTAAATTAGACTTTTGAAAGGAAAACTCATGATCCAGTGCACAAACTATTTCCATTTCCCCCTAAGCATTGTTCTTTGGTTGTTAACATGTTCTTTTGTTGGATTGTTCAAATAAAACATTTTTTTTTCTTTAAAACAAATAGAAATGTTCTATGTAATCATTAAAATTTTTACTCCATGGAGAAAAATGCCTCTTCTTTCAATGTATATGCTGTCAACTAGCATGCGTGCTGGCAAGTGGGAAGTCACAGCGTGGCTATAAAACACTCTCAGAAGGCTGGGCTGAATCTTTTCATGTTCGGTTGTCATCTGGTTATGCTTAGAGCCATGAATATTCTATGTTTATGTTAGAATTAATCATATTTAGTGCCCCTTCAGCAAGCGTAATTCTGACCTGTCCACATTGCAGCTAAGTTCATTAAATAGTCTATATTATACATATTATTTTGCTGTATGGTACATGAGAACAGATGACCCCTCCATGATCTCTGTGAGTGTAGAAATGTTTTTGGGCTGCCTACAATGTTGAAAATAAACAGATATTAATACACATGTACATATATTTATATAACTGTGTATGTCCATACATGTATATATGTGCCATCTACCTTTAAATTTCTGAGAACTTATTAGGAATGTGGAAACTGGACTTTTCTCAAGAAGCTTCAATAAATAAACTCACCTTGCCTTTTATTTTCTCTCTTTAAATACTTTCAAGAAATCCTTGGGTTTTGGAAAATATATACCCCTCCCCTATGCACACATTCCTATATTTGGGATAAAAATATAACCTCAAAAATTTCTTATTTGAAAAAAATAATGATTCTCTAAATGATTACTATTGTTCAGCCATTTGAGAACTGACCTCCGCAGGTTGAGAAAATAAAACCTGGAAAGAAGTCAAATAATCTATAGTAAATTAAGTTCTTACATTCCTGGGGAAGCTGCTTGAGATCAGGGAACAAATTAACATATGTCTGAGTCTCCAGATGTGCTCTTGCATAACATGAGCCACTTACTGAATTTTAATTTTTATATTAAGAATTACGAAGTTCTGTGTAGCATTTTAAAAATAAATAACCTAAGTTCAATGACACTTGACACTGGTCATGCTGGATTGCAACCATTACTCCTAATGTTATTGAAATTCGGACCAAGTAATGGTCATGATCTGTGGACTGTAATAATTCACAGATCTGAAAAATTGTCCCCAGCAGTCTCTGTGTTGCATTTCCCTTCATCTATGAGAAACAAGCAGAAAACGTAGTTGAAAGTAAATGAGCTGTTCTTTCTACTTAATTCAAGATGTTTTTAGAACTCTAAATAAAAGACTTTAGGAACAGTTATTTTTTTTTCCTTCTGATCTTTATAGTGCCCTTTGAATTAAAAGCTTAGCTGGCACTTTAATTGTTGTCTGGCCAAAGCAGTGTATTCATAGACAGGAATGAATGCTAATTTGTCAGCCAGGCTACATAATGCATGTAGCCCTATCTTTTAATTTCCCATGGCTGTGCACAATCGGGGGCTGCTCCTCCATCCGGGATTCTACTGTTTTCTTTAGAAATCTTTACAGTTGGATCACTGAGACTGGGACACTAAGCTGTTTCCTGTTAGCATCAGGCTCTCTCTTCTCTCTTGGTCACTTCTCTTCCTTTCCTTATACTTATCCATCTTGAAGTTCATACTTTCTGTAGAATGATTTCTAAGTGGCATGCATAAAGAATATACTGATTTGTTTTCTTCCAAAATCAAATGTTTGAAATTAGGATAAACTTCATTTTCATAATGGAAAATTTCCCAAAGCTATGAATATCAAATTACATGAACAACACAGTAATAGACAATGAGCAACTCTGAAAACATTCTTAATTATTTTTGGAAAGGGTTAATGGAATTTAATTGGTTTTATTTAAAATTTCTCCTAACTTTGTAAAGAGGCTGTGCAGCATTTTATTCTGAAAGAATCTGACAGAGTATAATATCTGTATCTGGTTGGGGGAAACCAATACCTAAGGGTAAAATAAAATCAGGAATCTTCAAAAAACAATCCTCAAAACCTTGTGGATTACCAAGTGGATGAAAGAAATCTAAAGGTAAAGTTCTGTTACAAGTCAGTTTCATCTTTTACTACTTCCCATGTAGATTAGATCCATGTATGTCTCTCTTAGGGACCTCATTGTTGTCTATGATCTCTGGAATTGTGATTTGTAGGCTGGTTTTCTTTGCTTTATGTTTTAAAACCACTTAGGAGTGAGTAATATGATAATTGTCTTTTTGGGTCTGGGTTACCTCACTCAATATGATGATTTCTAGCTCCATCTCCTGAGTAAATTGGGAGCATGGGAACCATGGGAGAGGGCTGAAGGGGAGGGGAGAGGCAGGGAGGGGAACAGAGAAAAAATGTATAGCTCAATAAAATCAATAAAAAAGTCAGTTTCAGCATCTCAACTTACATCTAATTTACACCTTGAGACTCAAGACTCATTTGATTCCTGAAGTAATGTAATGATTGTTTTTTTAGGAAATGTAAAAACATTTCAAAAGCCACTTAATTCACTTCTAGTTACATATCACACATGAAAATAATACAGTGACCTAGGAAAGTTGTTGCAGGAGGTCCTTCCGCTCTTCCAGCCAATAGCTGCTGAGATACCAGCCCATTGGGGCGTGGTCTGTCTCTTTAAAAAAGTGGCCACTTCCCTCCTCGCTGTCTCTTTGCTTCCTGCTCTGCTTTCGGTGACTAGACTCCTTCCTGATTGCGCAGAGGGCTGTTGTTTGGGACGGTGATCTGTAAGTTTTTTCCCTTAAAGGATATTTAAATACCTTTAAAGGGTATTTTAAGATAAATACCACCCTGTTAATCATAATTCCAAACTGGTGTGGGATTCTTTGTGATTTATGCCTTCATCAGAAAGTAAGTCAACCTGGGTAGTTCTGAGCCTTTCAGGAGGACAACTACTGTTTATTGAAGATGAAATTCATTCATTGCTGATTTTGTTGTAACTGACTGCACACACTAAAGTCACTGCCAATACTTCTCCCTCTTCACAGATGGGCTGACCTGCTGGTGTAGTCCTAGATAAGATGCTCATCAAGATTTCTCACAGGGGCCTTCACTGCTTGGTCATTTGCCTTCTCTGGGTGGATTCTGTAGAGCAGCACAAAGCTCAGAAGTCGGGGCCTGAGGGAAGGCATGACTTGACAGGCTTCACTCCTGAAAACAAAACTCTCCTGTGGCAGTAAGATGGTTCCTTGAAGAAATAATTGTTTGGAGATAGAAAATAAGAAAATCAAAAATGAATAAACCTGTATGAAAATGTAGGAATTGAAGACCAGTCCAAGTAATGAAGATGCAATTATATACCAAATTATAGTAAAAATATATAGAGTGTCCATCTTCTCTCATACACACTTTGCCACTTGGAGATTTTATCACCTCAGTGACCCTGATTCTCAGTTTGTGCTCTCCAGTTGTTAATAAATTGGCAATGTGCAGTGGTCCCATTTTGGCATTAGAACCCTGATGTGATGAGAAATTTCACTGAACATGCCACACACACATACACACATGGCAAATGTGCTTACTCATATGTGAAAGTGGAAATAGGTGACTTATAGAAACAAAAGGTAGAATCAGTACTGGCTGAGAAGGGAGACAATAGAACAACAGCTATTGAAGTACAAGTAGATAGAGAGTAAGGTTCCGTAGCACAAAATGATGGCAGAACTCTATGATTTAATATACTAATGTAATCTGTAAAGAAGAAAACAGAAACATTTGAAGATTTTGAATACAAAGCAATGTTTAAGGCGACTCAAATGTCAAATGCCATATTTGATCATTATTGAATTGAATGATCACACTGGACCCTAATAATACGTACTGCTAGGGCTGAAGACATAGCACTGTGGTTGAAAGTGCTGGCTTCTCTTCCTGAGGACCTGGGTTCAATTCCCAACAGCCTCATGGCGACTCACAACCATCTCTAACTTCAGTTCTAGTGGATCCAATACCCTCTTCTGCCCAAACAGCAGATATGCATGTGATACAAACATTCATGCAGCCAAAACATTCATACACAAAATATAAATAAAATTTTAAAAATATGTGCTGCTGAATAATGTGTACTGCACTTAATCTATTAATAAATCTAATATCTGAGGTGTTATGAAACAAAATGTATTTTCCTATAGCCTTTTATATGGTTAAGTTGTGAGTTGTTTTGTTTTGCAATGTTCTATTTTTACTAAGCTACATCTCAAGAACTTCTCAAAATACTTTAGAACAGCATAGCAGTTGGCACACTAATGGCTTCTGGACTGAATGGACCTTGACATACTTTTGAGGGCTCTGCCAACCAAGGAAGGTTTTTGATTGTTTTTATCTTATCCCACTCAGAAGAGCTAATATCCAAGGAACAAATGATAACAAATACTGGTGTGGATATAGAGAAAGCAGAACACTTATTCATTGCTGGTGGGGGTGTAAACTGGTACAGCTGGTATAGTAATCAGTGTGGAGTTTACTCAAAAAGCTAGAAATAGATCTACTATATAATCCTCTTATATAGCTCTTGGGGAAATATGCAAAGGACTCTATATCATGCTATAGAGATACCTACACATCCAAGTTCATTGCTGCTCTATTCATACTAGCCAGAAAATTAAAATAGCCTAGATATGCAACAGTTGATGGCTAGATAATAAAAATGTGGCACATTTACATTACAGAATATTATCCAGCTATTAAGAATCAAAAAATATGAAATTGCAGGTAAATGGATCTGGAAACAATAATTTTGAGTGAATCATCACAGACCCAGAAAGACAAATGTCACACATTTTCTCTGATATATAGATACTATCCTTGAATCTTTCGCTATGTATGTTCTATTTGGAATACCTATAGAAGTCAGGATATTAGTTAGGGGCCTTATGGGAGTATTCAAGGGAGGAGAGTGGTATAAAAGGTTAAGTAGGGAATAATGATATAGGAAGGATGTAATGAAGTGGGTATGGGAGGTTAGGGTTGATGAGAAGTTAGAGGGATAACTAACACAGTAAACAAATCCGAGAAAGTCATATTGCAAATGCACTACTGTAGAAGCTTTCTAAAATATATCCACACACACACATATAAAGAGTTTAAATGGAGTTACTCTGTAATGAGGAGACAATATCATTACTAGATACTTTAGTATAACAACAATATGCCCAGTCCCATGAAAGAGTTGTCTCTTTTGGAATTGTTGGCTGGTGAGGTCCCATAGACCTTCAAATACTAGCTGGTTATGACAATTCTGTTCACTACCCTGCAAACCTCAACAGCAATACTATGCTGCTGATGTCACCATATACTGAGTCACAGAACATGAAGAAAACAAGCTTGTGTTGACATGGAACCTTTGTTTCCACTGCCTAGCTTCCATTGTTCTGGAATGCGCTTTGCATAATACTGATGAAAAGGAAATAATAATCTTGTCCAGCTATGAACTCTGCAACCTACAATAGTGACTAGTCAGGCAGACCTGCCCACCGATAATCAGCCTCTTTCTGATTGAACTTAGGGTCCAATCCACAAAATGGAAACCATATTTGATATTGTTATTAGGGGCAGCAAACTCTCAAGTCTCATCAGAGAAGCTTCTTTTAATGGAACATGACAGTTAGCACCAAGACCCACAATTAATGAAAATTCAGAGAATAAGAGACTAGACTGCTCAGGTTTACACAGCATGTCTTTATAACATCCGCAAAAGCTCTGGGATTATTGTAGGAGAGGGTGTAGGCAGATTGTGAGAGCCACAGGCAGCAGATAAGGAAACAGTCAATTCAATACACAGCAGGGCATTTGCACATATGTATTCATAGCAGTTGAGATAGCGTGCACCAGACTCTAGGAAGTTACATGTATAAATTCATAGCAGTTGAGATAGCATGCACAAACTGTGGGGAAGTTACATGTATAAATTCATAGCAGTTGAGATAGCGTGCACAAGACTTGTGTAGACTCACGCCAGAAAAATTTGAGCATGAAGATGGGAGTTATGGATGGATTCCCCGCCCATAGCTAAGGAACTGTAGGCAGTTAGTACCTGCTTGGAGAGTAAGAATCAGTTTGTTTTAAGGGTGTTGGCCTTTCCTGGTGGGATGATCACACACCTGAGTGTAGATGAATGGGCAGCACAGACTGTTCTTAAGAAAAAAAAAACACACAAACTTGAGTAGGTAAGACAAGGCAGCTGGATCTGGAGGAACGAGAGGAAAGATGAACAGAATCTCAAAAAACTTTGCATTGAATTCTCAAAGAACTAGTAAAAACAAGAAAACTTAATATTTGGAAAATTAAAAATTATTATACATGTAATTAATATGAAATTTGAAAAAATAAGATTATAGATGGAAATAACACAAAATTTGTGTTTGGTGTCTATAAATTAAGCTTTATTGAAACATAGCTGTAAGTACTAGTTTAGGTATTGTCTGTGAGTCTTTTACACAAAAATTCGAGTTGGTTAGTTGAAACAGGGCGCATATGGTTCACAAAATATATTATTTGGTGCTAAATATTCACAGAAAACACTGGTTCGTGGGGGAGAGGATTCTTTTATTTACAACTGATTCTTGCCAGATTTTGTATCATTCATTCAATTATTCCATTTGAGTTCCAATTTGGGAGGCACTTTTGGTCTGCCAGGTGTCCTCTGAACTCTTGATAGGATAATGCTTTCCTATTTATATGCAATATCCCGAGTTGCCACTTGTTAATTTGTTCTGTCACTTATAAATAGAAAAACAAACGTGTGGTCTAACACCAAGAAAGCACACCATTTGCCTTTACTTTGGGAGAGAACTAGAAATAGAGGGGCAATTTTTTAGGATCTTTCAACTTTCTTGGAGAGACCTGAGAAATCAGTCTTGTGTGTTTCCCCTTTGTACAAAAAGGAGAAATAAGATTTTCCCTCCTCTCTTCTGCTTTGTAACCTATGTACAGCAGTTCACCAGTAATCATAATCTCACTTGCTTCAAGGATGCTGGGAGATAAACCATGAATGATATTTAGAGAAAGGAATAGGAATTGCTAGGGAGTTCAGTGGTCTTGTGGGATGCACAGTAGTCCATTCTCTACTGTTTGCCCAGTAGTTAAAGATGGAGTATTTCCATCTGACCTACGATAATAGATACCTGTGACTTCAGCAGATACTTTAGAGATCGATTTATCGACACATGGAATGTTCCTGAACTAAAGTAATGCTTGCTTATAATGAATCTTGTTTCCTGGATAAGTCAGCCTAGCATAGCAGCTTTTCTATTTGCAAACACTTTTAAAGTCTATCTATAGAGCAGTCAAACTAAGGAATAAGACACAGTATCGCTATACTCTGCAGCATTTTTTTCCTTAGGTGTTTCATCTCCAAGCACAGCTTTAAAGCTGTGAAAGCACTTCTGTAAGTGTTTTGAATTTAAATTGGTGCAATGTGATAATTATTACTCTATTTATAGCATGTTTCTTGGCTCACCATATATTTGGAATAAAAGATAAATTCATTGTTCAGTATACATATATGCATTTATATTGCTTTTTGAATAAATGTTAATGTCAAGTTTTATAGTTCAATAATAATACCTATAGCTTCCCTAAATTTGATAGTATTCCTAATCCCTATAAATCTTTTAGTTTTCTTTAAATAAAGGTTGTAAAGCATCTAGTACCATTGGGAGTAAATTGTGATGTGAAGAATTAATTATGGAAGTGTCTCACATACTGTTTGTGTTGACCTCATGACATGCCTATGATCTTCCTCCCTCCTTAGAAAATAAGTTCCATGATTAGAGTTCCCAGCTTACCTCATTGTAATATCCATCACCTGAAACTATGCTTCATACATAGTTGGTATTGAATATTTACTGAATAAATAAACTAATGTGTTGTTAAATCTGTAAGACCTGGAGTGGTAAAATGAACATATAAGGTATAGTATGACTTCTTTATAGAAATTATGTCTTTATTTTAGCAAAATAATAAAATGGTCATGAAATCTAGCAAACAAGAGGAACTGGAGCTATAGGCAGTTATGAACTATGTGGTATGGGTTCTGGTAACAAAAACCAGGTCATCTGGAAAAGCAATTAAGTGCTCTCAACTGCTGAGATATCTCTCTGACTCCCAAACTCACATGTTTTAAAAGAGATTAGTAGCTTAACACAGTTCAAATTTATCTCTCCCTTTAACAAGGTCTATTGCAGAGCCAGCAGAATCAAGATGCAACCCATCTCCATGAAGCAACTAAATACATGAGCTACTGAGATCTGTTACAGTCTCCCAAAGAGGCAAAACATTAAAATTGTTGAGCAGTCAAGCAGAGCAGAGATTATGCATTGCCATGAAAATGCTTCCATATCAAGATGATACAGTGTTGTAGGATTTTGAGTCATAATGTTCCAAGATGACTGATGTAGACAGCATGTTATTCTCTGAACAGAATAATATCTGTGAGAACAACCATGATGCTGGGCATTACCAATATACTAGTGTTGTACTATTTAGTTAACAGTAGAGACCATTTTGACTCCAATAACTGTTAAAGGATAAGCAACCAAAAGACATCACATATATTGGAATTTCAGTCAGTAAGATTAGGATTGAGAGGGAAGTAAGATGGCTAAAGACAGAGATAATTACTAGACTAATTTCTAAAAATAAAATAGTAGGTAAAGTAAGTTGGGGTATTACTAGGGTCTACAGACTTAGAGCATTAAAGTTGTGAACAGTTATCATTATTACAAGGTATAAAGATGATGGGATTATGAATTAGAGAACAAGCAACAGATGTAGGAATAAGAGAAAAAAAACCTGTGAGATATGGGTGAAAAGAGCAGTAAAGAGGCCTTGTATTAGACTAGGCAAGGGAACACACACAGCAAATCTAAAACTTAACTGAGCAATATACAAGGAGAAACAAAACCACCATGAGACATACATGCAAGAATGGACATTAAATAAAAGAAAATAAGGAGTAGAAAGATGCTTATGGAGTAAATTGCTGACACAGCTATGCTGAGTTGAAAGGTGATCTTTTCAGATCCTTCTGGATTGAGCAGGATCCATGCAGTATTATTTGTGGGAGGAAAATTGGGAGGCATTGGTGTCCAAGCCTCCATAGTCTGTGCCATTCTGGCCTATGAGGGAATGGATGCTGCATGTCTGTCCCTGCGGGTTCAGAGCATGTATGCATCTGCTCTTTGTTTTTTGCTAGACAAAGTGATGGTGAGAATCATCAATGTCTCTCATGTTTTGGGAGTGCCTGCTGTTCTTGTCATATATCAGTATTTCTGTTGCTGAAAGATATACATTTATCTTATGTAGTAAACAGTCTACTATAATTTCTGCTCAAATGGATTCTTCGTGATACTGAGATATAAGAATACTTCTTATGTGTTTTTTATTAGATACTATGCAATTATTTTCTCCCAACATGAGACATGCCTTTCATTGCCTGCATAGTATGTTCTGCATGGATAAAAGTTGAGCTTGTTTTTTTAAAAAGCCTTCCCAATGAAAAATTTCTAAATCCAGGGTACTACAATAACAAAAGTATTTATTTTCAATAAATAATCTGAATTTCATAGAAACAAAAGAATCAGGTCAACATGAATTATGACCCTCACTTTACTGTACTCTTTAAATATTAATCTTACTGTATCATAATCCTATTGTAGAAATAAAAATATATGACATTTTCATTCATGCAGTTTCTTTTCAACAAACTATTCCTCTTCAGTGTGCTTTTAACTTGTGCTTTTCAATGTCTCTTTTGACTTCATTATTTTTTCAAGTCTATTGGCTTAAAATATACTTATCATTCAGTTGTTTTATATTTTTGGACGTATGCTCAATATGCTCCTTTTTTTACCTGATATTACTAATTTGTATACTATTTTTTATTGCTTCTTTGTGTGGGTGTTTATTTTTTATTTTGTATTTGTTTTGATTTTTGAGAAAGGATTTCTCTGTGTAGTAGTACTGGCTGTTCTAGAACTTGCTTTGTAGACCAGGCTGGCCTTCAACTCACAGAGATTTGCCTGCCTCTGCCTCCCGTGTATTGGGATTAAATACATATGCCACCATGAACAGTGTGAATGCTATTTTCTTAAGCCTGGTTATGTATTTAACAATTTTACTGATATTTTCTCAATACCAAAATCTTTTCTTAATCACTTATTTATTCATTGTCTGCTTCCTGTTTTATGAAAATGTTCTTTGTATAATCTTTTATTTCTGTGGCTTTATGCCTATTGTTCTCTATATTTTAAATTCTTAATATGTTGGAATACGTTATTGATTTGATATGTTTTCCAAATAAAAAGCACTTACTACCATTCATTTCTCCATGCTTTTTAATGGAAGTAAGTGGTGGTGGTAGAATGTCTTATGCCACTTAAATAAACTTGGTTTTAAAGTATTTCCCATCTTCGTCTAATGTCCTTATCACATAATGAGAAACTATAGCTAGTCCAGCTGCTGGTCTACCTTTAATAAACAGAAAAAGTGCACACTGTAAAGTCAATGCAGGGTATGTATGTTCTGCTGTTTGGATAGTGGGTTTCTGAACATCACTCTGCCAGCTCCTTCAATAACCTTTCCCCTGGCAAGCCCTAGTGAGAGATGACTGGACCTTTAGTGTCCATTCTTAATCATGGGAAGTATCGCCAGCAGCGACATTGCTATCTGTAACTACAGAGTCCACTGATGCACTTTGACAGGCATTTAGGCATGTTTCCAAATATCCAAAAGGGTCAATCCTAGCTCAACCAGAATTTACCTAATTGCTCTGGCTAGTCGCCTGTGGGATTTTTTTTTAGGCAGAAGCACGGCTAAGCAGCATCCAGCTTTTCTAACAGGTTCTACAGCATGCTGACTGACTGACAATGCCCTTCCAACAATAGGCTGCCAAATATGTAAATAATCTTGTTTCTTTTAGCAACAAAAGTTAGACTCCTTAGGAGTGTGAACCACTGTGGAAATCTCGAATGGATTTGGGGTTTTCAACAACATAAATTATCACTTCGTTAGGTGCCACTTGCTCACATACTCCTTCCCCACTGCTTCGACTCTAATTTTCTAAAATCTTATACATAAGGTAATACCTATACATGGAACACTTCTGCTTGTGCGTCTCTGCAATGAATCAGCCTGTAACCTCATAGTTGCCAGGGGAGATTATCAGAAAAAAGGTAGGTGGATTGTCTTAAGTGCAAAGAGGTATGTTTAAAACAACTGGAAATTGCTTTCTGAAAAGTCAAAGATTGTAAGCTTATTCGGTCTCATAATGAATATTGGTACAAATGTAAATGCGTGCCTTCCCCTCACTCACTCCAGCAGGCACAATAAAAGTTGCACTGGAATATTATATTTTGACTATGAATCAAATTTGGTTTATGTTGTCAAAATTACAAAATACCCTTTAAAATGTTTTCATTTGGTTTCTTGCTAAACCCATAATGGCTCCCTACCTCTTTCAAGGTTTCTCTTTCCTTGTTCTCCCTCTCTGTCCTTCATTCAATACTGTTGAAGGGGGCTGCTTGTTTGTCCTGGCTACCCAGAACAGAAATAATCACACAGAAGCTGTATTATTGAAATCACTGCTTAACCCATTAGCTCTGGTTTCTCATTGGCTAACTCTTACGTCATGATTTAACCCATTTCCAGTATTTTATATTTTACCACAAGGCCCATGGTCTACCAGCAAGGCTGCAGCATGTCTGTCTTTCGTGGTGGCTCCATGGCTTCTCTCTGACTCTGTCCTTCTTTCTCCCAGCATTCTGTTTCGATTTCCCTGCCTACCTCTGTTCCCCTATAACTTGGCTATATGCCCGAAGCAGTTTCTTTATTCATTAATGTTAATCACAGCATACAGAGGGGAATCCCACATCACAACATGACCTTCCAGATTGCTCATGTTCTCCTTGCTTCCCTTCTCCCCTTTCACTCCCCTACTACCTCCCCTTCCCCATGTTCCCAGTTTACTAAGATCTTGTCTACTTCCCCTTCAGGTTGTGGTGGGGGATCATATTTATCCTCTTAGGGTTCTCCTTGTTTCCTGTCTTCTCTGGAGTTGTGGACCATAACCTGATTATCTTTCACTTTCTGTCTGATATCTACTTATGCGTGAGTATATGCAGTGTTTCTTTACTCAGGATGATTTTTTTCTAGTTCCATCCATTTGCCTGTAAATTTCAAGATGTCATTGTTTTATATTACTGAGTAAAAAACTTCATTGTGTAAATGTACTTCATTTTCTTTATCCATTCTTCAGTTGAGGGGCATATAGGTAATTTTCAGGTTCTGGCTATTACAAATAATGTGATTAAGAACGTAGTTTTAGGGAACTGCCAAGGAATCCACAAGAATGACTCAGCTAAGAATCTAAACAATAATGGAGAAGGTACTTTAACTACTCTTCCCCTGTAATCAGATTGATGATTACCTTAATGGTCATCATAGAACCTTCATCTAGTAACTGATGGAAGCAGATGCCAAGATCTACAGCTAACCACTGGGCCAAACTCCTGGAATCTAGTCATAGAGAGGGAGGAACGATATCATGACCAAAGGGACCAAGATAATGATGGGGAAACCCACAGAAAGGGCTGACCGGAGCAAGGGGATGCTCACTGATTCTGGACTGACAGCTGGGGAAGCTGCATAAGACTGAACCAGGCCCTCTGAATTTGGTTGACAGTTGTGTTGCTTTGTGGGTTCACTAGCAGTGGAACCACCCATTTCTAGATTTAAACAAATTAAAGAATGAAAGTAAATTAAATATTTTGATAGATCCTCCAAAGACAGTGTATTAGTTCACTTTCTGCTATTGTGCTAAACACCATAATCAAGGCAATTTGGGAGAAAAAAAGACTTTACTTCAACTTATGGGTTCTAGTCCATCCATCATCAAGGGAACCCAGAGCAAGAGCTCAATGCAAGAACATGAAGGCAGGGAATGTAAGCAGAAATCACAGCGCTATAGTGATAAAGGTATCATAATACTGACAATAAAAACAGGCAGGTTGATCAATGTCATATAATAGAGGCTGGGAATTAACCAACATAACTATGCCCACCTAATCTTTTTTCAGTTCTTTTTTTAAATTGATTTATTGAGCTATACATTTTTCTCTTCTCTCCTCCCCTTAAACCCTTTCCCATGGACCCCAGGTTTCCAATTTACTCAGGAGATCTTATCTTTTTCTACTTCCCATGTAGATTAGATCCATGTATGTTTCTCTTAGGGGGCTCATTGTTGTCTAGGTTCTCTGGGATTAGACCAAAGCCCACCTAATTTTTGACCCAGCATGGGAAAAAAATCATACATAGTAAGAAAGATAGCCTATTCTGTGAATGGTTCTGGCAAAATTGAATATCCGTGTCTAGAAAAATAAAATTAGATTTATATCACTTACTTTTTACAAAAATCACTTCAAAATGGGTCAATGGCCCTAATTTAAAGCGAGAAACACTGAAACTTCTAGATGAAAATATATGAACTACTTCAAGGGAAGGCAAGAATTTTCTGAATAGAACATCAATGGCACAGGACATAGCCCCAAGTATCAAGAAATTAGATTACGTGAAATTTCAAAGTTTCTGCACAGCAAAGGACACTACCAACAAAGCACACAGAGCTCACAGAAAGGAGGAAAAAGTTTTGAAAGCCTACATTTGTTGTAATAAGAGCAGCGGCGGGGCTGCATCCCCGGTACCCCCGCCGCCTGCACTGCTAGCTTTAGCTTATGCCTCAAAATAATTACACGGAAACTGTATTCTTTTTTTTTTTTTTTATTAATTTATTTATTTATTAAAGATTTCTGTCTCTTCCCCGCCACCGCCTCCCATTTCCCTCCCCCTCCCCCAATTAAGTCTCCCCCCCAGCCCGAAAAGCAATCAGGGTTCCCTGTCCTGTGGGAAGTCCAAGGAACCCCCACCTCCATCCAGGTCTAGTAAGTTGAGCATCCAAACTGCCTAGGCTCCCACAAAGCCAGTGCATGCAGTAGGATCAGAAACCCATTGCCATTGTTCTTGAGTTCTCAGTAGTCCTCATTGTCCGCTATGTTCAGAGAGTCCGGTTTTATAAGGAGAACCCAAAGAAAAACATATAGGCATCCTCCTGAATATTAACCTTCAGCAAGCGATGAAAGGAGACAGAGACAGAGACCCAAATTGGAGCACAGGACTGAAATCTCAAGGTCCAAATCAGGAGCAGAAAGAGAGAGAGCACGAGCATGGAACTCAGGACCGCGAGGGGTGCACCCACACATTGAGACAATGGGGATGTTCTATTGGGAACTCACCAAGGCCAGCTGGCCTGGGTCTGGAAAAGCCTGGGATAAAACCGGACTCTCTGAAACTGTATTCTTTTAAACATTGCTTGGCCCCTTAGTTTCAGACTCTTAACCCATTTCTATTAATCTATGTAGCACCACGAGGTGCGCTTACCAGGGAGATTCTAGCCTACGTCTGTCTGGAGTGGGAGAATCATGGCGACTCCTGACTCAGCTTCTTTCTGCCAGCATTCTGTTCTGTTTACTCCACCCACCTATGTTTTAACCTATGAGGGCCAAGCAGTTTCTTTATTGCTTAACCAATGAAATCAACAGATTGATATATGACACTCCCACATCATACATTTCAGACAAGGGCCAATGTCCAGAATTTACAAAGACCTGTAAAAATTAAATGTAAAGGAAACAAATGAGTTGATAATTTGAGTGGGCAGCTTCCAAAAAAAAAAAAAAAGGAAACATATACATTCAGATGGACAGTATATTAAATTGACTCCTAATAATTTTTTTTTCTCCCCTAAGACAGGTCCTTTCTGTGTAGCTCTGACTGTCATGGAGCTTGCTCTGAAGACAAGACTGATCTCAAAGTCAGAGCTTCACCTTCCTCTGCCTCATGAGTTCTGGGATAAAAGGAATATGCCACCATACATGGTCTAATGATTGGTATGCACCCAGAGCACTGCATCTTTGATTCTTTATCTGAAAAGATTCTAATTATAGTAGGTTGTGATTAACACAGTGACCCACGCCAACTAAGGTACAGCAAACAAGAGACCAAAGAATGATCAGTCCTGAAATGAACATATATAGTGCACCCCCCCCAAGATGCAGGGAACATTGTAAGATGAGGCAGAAAGAATGTAAGAGCCTGAGGTGCTGAATGACAAGAAAACATTATCTCTGTGTTGTTGGAGGCTGCTTGTTTGTTCTTGGCCACTCAGACCGGAAATAATCACACAGAAACTATATTATTTGAAATACTGTTTGGCTAATAGCTTAAGCGTATTGCTCGCTATCTCTTATATCTTAAATTAACCAATTTCTGTTCATCTGTGTATTGCCAATTGGTAAGGTTTTGTCTGGTGTCTGATGTCTGCACCCTGTTGCGGCTACATGGCTTCTCCCCAACTCTGCCTTCTTTCCTCCCCTATCTGCTTGGAATTTCCACCTTGCTCTATTCTGCTAAACCACCAGTCAACACAGCTTTATTCATTAACCAATAAAAGCAACACATAGACAGAAGGACCTCCTATACCATCTTTTAATAAAAAGCTGGAAAGCCAATAGCTGTCAGGAATTTTGAGCAGAGAAAGTGCTGGGAAGAAGAAGAATGGAGTTAGGAGGAGACCTGGAAGATAAAGAGCAAGCAGCATGGGCTTTACAAAGTAAAGATAACTGAACCATGTAAAAGAGTACAGATTAAAAGATATGGGTTGCCAGGCGATGGTGGTGCACGCCTTTAATCCCAGCACTCGGGAGGCAGAGGCAGGCGGATATCTGTGAGTTCGAGACCAGCCTGGTCTACAGAGCTAGTTCCAGGACAGGCTCCATAGCCACAGAGAAACCCTGTCTCAAACCCCCCCCCCCAAAAAAAAAAACCTAAAAGATATGGGATAATTTAAGTTATAAGAGTAGACAGAAACAACCTTAAGCTATTGGCCAAGCCTTTATTATTAATAAGAAGTCTCCATATGTTTATTTGTGAGCTGGCAGGTGGGACAGAAAACTCTGCCTACAGGAATCACGAAAGACAATATAAATACAATTTTTAATCTAGTTTTAACTCCGTCATGGATTTTCCATTTGTGTGTGTGTGTTTTGTAGATGAATGTATAAAACAATAATTGATAGTGAAAGTGAAAACTCCAAAGCAAAGTTCCACGGCTACATAAAAGCTGTTCAAACTGCATAAAGTTCATTGAGAGGTAGAACTTTGGGTCTTGACAAGTGCTCGCTTGAGTGTCTGAATTTTGATCTAGCTGTTTGTTTTTTTTTCTTTTGCAATCTCTTTATTATAAAATTATTTTTATTTAAAAGGAAAATAATGAGTTTAGTTAAGAGAAAACAATGCTCCGTAAAACAGAGCTTAAGAAAAATAAGAAAAGAGAAGCATAGTTAATTTTAGTTTTATAATAAATAGATTTAGTAATTTGAAAAGGCATTTCAATGATAATTGAAACTATAAATATCTGAAAACTAAAAATATAGAACTGTTATTCTGTTATATAAAGATAATCAAATTATTTTGCTGTTTCTGTTGTTACATTACCAAAGCACTAAATGTATATTACTAATGTATTAAATTTAAAGTCCATAAATAATGCCTTATTAGGGTGTGTTGATTCTGGGGAGCTTCCCACCTCTCTGCAAGAGGGGATATTAATATGCCTAAACTTGTGAGATCTGGTGTGAGTCAACACAGCTGCTCTGCCTCAAGATAGGTATGACTATGAACACTCAATTTCTGTACATACATACAAATAATATAGGAACTACACAATAACTTACTATTGATTCAGTCAATGATTCATTTTAAGAATGCTTGAGGCTTGGTTTGGGTGTTGTCTTCTTTTACAGTGCAGTGATGACTGTGAAATAGCAAATTCTCAATCAGATTGTTTTCCTCTCTTATCTAAATGGAAACAACGTCCACCACCCATGGGTGCTTTTGCCTCTCTGAGGTCCATGCACACCTTGAACCTGCTGTCTCATGGCTCCAGCAATTTGATTGACTAGGATTCCTGAGTTCCTCTGCTTATTGCCAGCCTTGTTTTCTAAGCCTCATTTGTTAAGTTAGTAACAACCAATGCTATCTTGAAAACAGAGCATGGCTTTACAACAAGGCTTACAGAGGTAGTGCTTCATCCCACGATCACTATAAATACTCAGGGTGCTGAGCTAGGGCTCAGAGACCAGTCAACCCTGGCATTACTGACTGAGGGTATAAAAGATAAAACAGCACACTGCCTAACAACCGTGGTGTGTTTGAAAGGTTTTCTGTCACATGGTTACTCTCAACTTCACTTAAAGAGTGAGATGAAAAAACCCAGAAGCAGAGAGAAAACGTTTGCCTGTTTTCTCTTACGTGTGTGAAATGTAAAAGAAAAATAAATGAAGAGACACATAAAAGCAGAAGAGGGACATTACAGAACAGGGGTGACTTTGGGAAGGGTGAAGAGGGTAAATAGAATCACAGTACTTTACATATGTGTATGAAAACATCATAATAAAAGTTGTCGCTTTTCCCGAATAATATACAACAATAAACATATTCTCCATTTGAATATTTTTCTCATCTTTGGTTTGAAAGATCCTTTTACACAAAACCATACAAATGCAACACATATCCAAAGAAATGTAAAATAAAGATTATTGGATGAAAGATATCTAGTTCAACTTAAATTTTCTGACTGATAAAATATCTTTTTGTGTATTTCCCCAGTAAATACTGAGGCTAAAAATTTCCGGTACTACAAATATTCACATTTAACTGCTCACCCTGTTTTTGTGAGACTTAATTTATTCAGTCTGGTTCACCTCTGATGCTCACTCTTCTTCTCACTATGGAGTCAGAAGACCACAACGCCTCCTTGTACATTTTAACCTGCAGAAGAAAATAAATCAAGAGTGATAGTGTCCCTAAAGTGTTCAGACGTGTTTCTCTTTTCATTCTCTCAGAGGCTGCTTGATTTCACTGGAGAAGGGTAGGATCTTCATTAATTGCATCATTAAACCCCAGTCAGGGGAAAGGTGTGTGGGCAGTGGTGGTTTTTAAAGGGCGCAATCTAAAGTAAATGTCCGGATAAAAAGCTTCCGCCCTTCCTTCTGCATTTATCTTCATTACACTCCGCTCTGATTTATACGAAAAGTTCGCTGAAGGCTGAAGGCTGTCAGGTGAATGTGAGAGGAGTCACTTTATCACCGTGACAAGTGCCTCCGGCAGCCTCAGCAGCTTGACTGCAGTGTACCTCAAAGGCTCAGGGACGGGTCACAGCCAGGAACTCTGGCGAGGAGGTCCTGAAACGCTACTCACGGTAGCGCATCTGGGTGCTGAGGTGGCTCCAAAGCAATGCGAGGCAAATGAGTTTCCAAGGCACATGTTCTCAGTCTAGAAAATGTGAATTCTGATCACGAGTAGTTCTCAATAATCACTTTATAATGAATATTTATACATAAGTGAACTCACTGCCAGTCAGTCTGACTGGTACTTAGTAGTCTAAGCAAAGGATAATTTCCATGGAAACCATTGGCGTTTTAGCCTGGATGTTAAACAAACCACAAACAAGCAAACCTCTCACAATATTTATCATTCCTTTTATGTAAGAGAGCATGTAACAGTCCTATAGAAAGCGAAGGGGCGTGGTGATGGCGTAGTCGAAAGCCAAAGATTGATGTTAGCACCATGCAGCCAATACCATGGAGCCAACACCATGCAGCATCATGCAGCCAGTACCATGGAGGCAGCACCATGCAGCGCCATTGTCAAGTGTAAGCATGATCACACTTTTCACTACCAGGTTTGTTCTAGAAGGGGGGGGGGGTTCTTCTTAGAGAAGACAACTACAGCGTTTCCTCCTGTCAGGTTTCAAGTTTACGAGGTGTATTTGCATTGAAGATTGAAGAGCACTACTAGCTATTAAATGAAGAACACTGAAGCTGTGAAGCCCTACTACTGAAGGAGTATGTAGGTAAATGGTAAGAGGGTGAATGTTGACAATTCAGATGCACTGCATGTGCTATTACTGTTTTGGTCTGTACATAGACAAATGGCTGCTTTGTGGATATCGGAAGGGAGTGTTCATTCCCTTGTCTCTATTTTGTAATTACAAAATGAAGCCCAGTGCATATGTCAATGGTTGAAAAGGATATTTATGAATTTAAATCAGAAGAGGGAAATTCTGACTTTTAAGATAGGAAACATATCTATGGATACATACCATGAGTACATTCTTCATAACCCTGAACCAAGATACAACCGAGCCTATGGTGTACATTCACTGTTTATGACCTCTAACCCCATACCTGCATTTGGAATAATTTTCAACACCTTCAATAAGTATTTTTAGCATTGCCACACCGCATCTAGTAACCCTTAAAATGGATGGGTAATTGTTTTTACCATTATAGCCCACAATCTACAGTTTAAGCTATCAGCTATAAAAATAATTGCATAATCCACTTAGAGAATAGACCTATTTTTCTTGCCTCATTGTTTATGTGTCAGACAAATTTATTATTATTACTTATCTGTAGATCCTAGAGAAATTCTCAGAGGCCCTTCAGTTTACAAAATAAATGTCAGTGCTTTATAAGTATGAAGTAAAATTAATTAAAAGAGCATAAGAACTCATTAGAGAATTACAGTGTGCCCTTCTCTTGGAAAATAGTACCACTTTTTCATGAATGGGATGTAAGTATGTACAAGGCAAGGACAGCCCATTATTCATCATACTTAATAGAAATATGGGAATAGTTACTTTAATGGGTTAAATGTGGCAACAGATTTGTTGCTACTCATCTCATTGAGAAATGGAACCTAACTGCCATTCTCCTGAATTACCGCTGTTCTAGTGATATCTTTGACCAATAGACTACAACAGAAACTCATTCTGAGACCTGTGTGGCTATGTCAGAAGAGATTTGGGAGTGTCTACTTTGGATAGTCTTCTAGGCATCTAAGCCTAAATGTAAAAAGTCAATGGATCCCTAGGTTAAGACTTGAAGACAACAAGTACAGATGTCTATCAGTCATTCATACCATCTCCACTAAGATGCCAAAATGTGAGTCAAGGCATGCTGGACCTCCTGATCTAGCCACTACGACCAAGCAGTGGTTGTAGGTAACAACATGCATGAATTAGTCAAGTGATAGCTCCTAAATTTCTGACGGACAAAAACATTTGCAGCTTTAATCTATAAGTTGATAGAGTTAAGGAGAAGTAGAACAGAGCAAGAGGATTATCTGTGTCAGTGGCACGTCAACCTTATTTGCTTTGACCTTTCATCCTGTGGTGGTATATCAACTTGTCTCTAATACTAGGACAATCTTGCAGCTAACCAAGTGACTTAGAATGCCAGATGAAAGGGTGAAGCTGGGCTGGCTTGCTAAGACCCGTCTGTATGTTACTGTCTGAGTCACTACTTGCTTTTAGCTACCATCTTCTCATGCCCTTCCCTGTTCATAAATCTGAGCCATGACTCTGCTGCTCAGATCAATGTCTAGGATGGTCAGTTGCTGCCAGAACTCACTGAAGATATAACTGAGTGCGCATGCCTGCTCACTAATTACCTTGCTCTTTATCTAGCCTTTCTGATGGGTATGTAGTACATACATAACTAGAAAACTGAAAAACAAACAAACAAAAAGTTAAGGCATCCAGTAAAAGGTAATTATCATTATCTGTGTGCTGAAAAGTTCAAACCCAGCATGTGTGAGACCATCCTTGGTAAAGCCTGCTTGTAAGCTTGGCCTTTTGCTGATGCTTGGGAGAAGGTTTATGGAGGAGTCTCATTATTTACTGACAAGAAGGGCTTTATCATGCCTAATATGTCTTTACAGTGTAATTTGTGCTGAATTCTTGATTTTATTGGTGGAGTCTGGAATTTGGTATGTCTTCAAGTATGTATATGTAAACAGTGCACAATATAATCTTTTGGCACCAAATCTCTTACAGATGTTTTTGTGGAGCAGTATTTTATACATGTCATGATTTGATGCGAGAAGACCTAGATGAGCCATGTGACTCCATCTGGGAGAGAACTCACACCTGATTCCCTCTAGACCTCTGCTCATGAGTCTACCCCCTTTGCTGATGGCTTAGTATCTTTCAACTACACTAAATCATAACTGTGAGCATAACCATGGCAAACATTGTTCAAAGAAGAATCATTTTTCCATTCTCCCTGTTCCTCAAGTATTTCCATTGAGAATCTCCTGCTAAAGGTTTGTGAGTAACTAGTGAGTACCTGGGCAGTTTTGGTGTATGACTTTAATCCCAGCACTCGGGAGGCAGAGACAGGTAGATCTCTAATGGATCTCTGTGAGTTCAAGGCCAGTCTGGTCTACATGAGCTAGTTCTATTACAGGTTCCAAAGTTAGATAGAAACCCTGTCTCAAAAAAATAAATAAGAAAAAGAAGAAAAGAAAAACTTCAAGATCATTGAAGAAAGCAGATTTAGTATTTCATTAAATAATACTGATAACATAGTATCATCTATGCTATACTTATTCCTGTGTTTGCTTAACTTACCTGTTTCTGCTTCCTGATTTCTTTTTAACCTTGAGTTGTTCCTTGATCAATTTCAATAAGGCCTTCTCCCTTCACTCTACCAGAAATTTCTGCCTCCTCCTTGCCCAAGATCACTTTTCATCCTTTATCTCACCAGCATTTCTCACAGATGAGCTGTCTCCTTGAAAAGCTTTGATTCTTTGACCTTACATATACACATAATATTGTTTTTTAAGTTTATTCTTTGAGGATTTCATTCATGTATAATTGATCATATCTAACTTCCACTTCCCCCTCCAATTACCCCTTGACTCTATAATCTCTGTCAATTTCATATACTCTTATTTTTATACACCAATTAGTACTTGAAATACTACCAAATTCAAAACTTTCATGCTATCTCTCTATCCACTCATTTGCTTCATAGTTCAAAGCTTCACATGTTCTGAGTTGTTTACTCTTCTTTTCTTAGCCATTCTTCATAGCATCACAGCTCCCAGTCTCAAGATTTTAAATAGCATCTATAATCTTCACCCCAAAAGTTTTATGACTACCACTGAACGTTTTGTTGAGCTCTGGACTCTTATAAGAAACCATCTAGTTAGCATCTTCTTACAGTGGTAAACTCTTTTTAGAAGAATGAGAAGAGCTGGGCTTCTGTTCCTTTGTACCATTGTTGTTAGTCTATTGAAAGTTTCCATTCAATATTTATTCACTCAGTAATGTCTCTCTCTCTCTCTCTCTCTCTCTCTCTCTCTCTCTCTCTCTCTCTCTCTCTCTCACATTCTCTCTCTCTCTCTCTCTCCATATGCAAAACCAGATACATACAAATATACACAGAATTGTGCTGTAAATATATATGCATAAATGTAATTTAAAGTATATAAAATTCCAAATTCATGAAAAAATGTAGATGGGCTTTTTTTGCAGGGCCATCTTCTCACAAAAAAATCACAGAGGCTTATTACTAATTATGAAAGTTCAGCCTTAGCTTAAGTTTGTTTCTAACTAGCTCATAACTTAAATTAACCCATATTTTTTCATTTATGCACTTCTATGTCCTTGTTACCTCATCTCCAGTATGATCATTCTGATTTATTCCACATCTGGCTGATGACTCTGCCTTTTTCCCAGAGTTTTCTTTGTCCAGAAGTCCCTGTTATACCTCCTGCCTAGCTATTAGTAGTTTAGTTTGTTAAACTACTAAACCAATCACAATGACATATTTTTACACAGTGCAAAAAACTATTCTACAGCATTTCCCTTTTTTGTTTAAATAAAAAAGAATGGTTTTCACTCTAACAAGATAAAACTATATATATATATATAACAATTAACAGGTAAGAATTACATTTACAATGTCCAGTCAGTTTGTATTTGGCAAATTTAAAGGAAATACTCCATCATCTATCCTATCTTAGTTTCAAGTTTTATACCTAGACCAGTTTTGTCATAACTTGCATTACCATACTAGAAATATCTTTTTAGACCTTAAAACATCTTTTTTAGATAAACATATTAAGCTTTTATTTTTCTCAACCTTATAAATTTTACATATCTTTTATAAGTTTTTGTTTTGAACTTGGTAACAAGGAAAACTATAAATCTATAACTATCTAGATGTCAATCTTCATCAGAGATCCAAGAAGGATAAAATATTACTTGAGTAAGCATGAAGTGCAAAGAAAGCAACTTTCAAATCTATATAAATCATAGAAACAGCTGGCTGTCTGGAAAGTCACTCAAGGTTCTTCTGTAATGTTGGGGTATAACTTCTTCCTCAAAGCAATACATTTCCTGACTTCCACTTTAAAGTTAAGGCATGCCGAAAGTATCTAGAATGGTTTAATTAATCTATCACAGGTCAAATGCCTAGAATATCTCACAAATATTTCTGTAAAGCAGGAATTTTGAAGGACTATCCTACCTTTTCTTGGAAAAGTTTGGCAGTCACTTTCTTTTTTCCTGTTTGTCCACTTTGAACAGCATACTGTTAGCAGTCAAGGTATAGTCAGTCCCTTACCCAAAAGAAAGAAAATTCAATATGTAGGTTCTTCAATACCCATCATCCCTTTCCGAAGTAAATTGTTGCTTTTAGGAAGAGACATGTTTCATTGTCACAAAAAGCCTTATGTTATTAAAACATCTTAAATGGCATATTCTGTAGGTCTTAAAGTGTTTGAAGATCACACACCCATATATGACCTTGAAAACATACCTTACATGACTCTAAGTTTGATTGTTATAGATGACTATTAACTTTTCTTTATTATTCTAAATAGATTTTAAGGACTGAAACTTAAATGAGTAACAAAGGTACAATATCTTAAACAACAATAGAAGCATACATGCAATATAATAGAAATAATCTTAAATTTGTATCAATATACAAAGTTGCATTCTAATGTAAAATATTTGAGACTAATTATTGTTCAAAAGTAGACTCAAAAATCTACCATTTTATTACATTATTTCTATGCTATATCTACCTTTTCCCCTTCTTAAAGAGATCCCTATATATAATCTTTTTTGTTTAGTTTTTTTCCATTATTATGAGCAATAACAATTTGTAGTCAACATCTCTAAACAATGAAAAGCAACTACAATCAACCCAAAACTGCCCATCCTACCTCTTGGGAATATGGGTGCTGTGTTTTCTAAACTGTTTTCTGTTGTCTAGGGATGATGACATATTTAGGGGATCCTGAGAAAATTGGATTAATGGTCAAGTCCTGGGAGAGTTAACTATAACATTTGTTGTCCAGTATCTATGCTATGGGAAAGTGCAATGTTTATCTCACGTCCTGGCTGTAATAGTTTGTGAGGCTGGACCAACTGGTAAGGTGATACTCATCCTGTGTATGACTCTTCTATAAATGAGGCTTTTTGTAGATTATTCAGTCTTATTTATTTGCATATTAACTATTTACCATTATGCTCATTTAAAAATTGTTATTGTTTTGTGATAGCTATACTTGGTTGTCTTCCTGACACACCCATAAAGAGGAAGGCTCACCTGAAGAATTATCTCCATCAGATTAATCTGTAGTCATGCCTGTGGGGGACTTTTCTTGATTGATAATTGATGTAGGAGGGCACAGTTCACTGATAAGAAAGGTAGCTGAATATGAACCTGCCAAGCCAGTAGCACACTTGCCTCCTGTTTCCTGCTTCAATTCCAGTTCCCAGGTTCCTGCCTTGCATTCCTGCCTTGGCTAGCATATATGATGGACTCTTACCTTCCCAAGTTGTTTGTGATCATGTTATTTATCAGAACAACTACAAGAATGTTAGGGCATATCTTCTCCTATGTGAAAATCTTTTCCATTGACTTTTGGGGCTATAGAAGAGTAGACAATTAAATGTGTGTGTGTCTTTCTGTACACGTGTATACGAGCACATGGAATTAAAATAACACAAAAAAGTGAGATTGGGAGGGTAAACGTGCACTCCTTCTACCTGATGTTTGTTAAGAGTTAACAGTGACAGATCCCTAAACCATAGCAATTGAAATGGAGAACAAAACAAAAGAAAAAAAATGAGCTTATTGTTTAATTTGCACTCAGTATGTAATTATTTCTAAAAAATAAAAAAGAGTAACAATAAAAATGAAAAACAATTTTCCATTATAATCAACACTTCTAAGTAGCCACAAACAGTTTTTAATATTGAGACATAAATATAGGCTTGTTCTTGTCTTAACTATTAATAAAAATTATAATCTTCAAATTTTTACTTATTTAATTGAAAATTATTATAAATTTTATTTAAGGGCAGTTTGCTTTTTTACTGAGTCATCATAGTGTATGATTTAGGTATCTTAGAAAGATTAAATTTTCAATATAGTGCTAAGGTAGAAAATGTTACTGTTGACTTCCTCATAGCTCTTAAATCCTGGGAAAACGACCTGATTCAAAGAACAGTTGGTACTTGGTAGGAGGAGAATAGCTGGGAACCACTTTCTTTTCTAGTTCAACTTGTTTTTCTTTATCATTTAATTTAAAAAGCCTTAGGAATGTTCAGTGCTTGTTCAGTGCTATTATCTACAGACAATAGGCTTTAATTTAATCATACGTAAGAATAATACTGATGAAGTTATACATTTCAGTGAAGCCAAAGGTTTATCTTGTACTTATCTCATTCTTTACAGTTCATCATTTCTGCACTAGACCAGTTCATAAAGTGGGTATTGTTGTTGTTATTATTTTTATTATTGCCACATTTACGATACATCATAGCTAATCATTAATAGAGAACACTTCTACGATTAAAGCCCCATTTTCTCTGTCTGACTGTCTCTGGACTATTTCTAAGAGAGATGGAAATGATAATTGTCTAATATAAGTTGATTTGACACTGAATAAACAGGGCTCCCCCTGTTTGTTTTACTTAAAGTGATGTGTAGCTCAGCATGTTTACAAAGAGATATTTGACAAATCTGTAAAATAACTCAACAGTAACAGTGGGTTTTAAAAGCCCGAGTTACAGAAGATATCCAGAAAATTGACTGGAATATACTTGTCCTTCCAGATGCACATTGCAGCTGAGATCGTAAGTGAAAGTAGTGCATTCCCGGTTTAGTCACATTGAATAGTTAAAACCTTTGCTTTGCAACAGCATCCCAAAATTTATGTCATCCCTTCTACATTCCAAGTTACACATGTACTTGGGTTCTTAGTTTCTGGAAATTTTATTTAAATTGTTTGAAGAATTCAATCTCATACAAAGATGGAATAGATACTTGCGTTGATTTGTCTCCTGACTTTTGCTTTTATTGTAAAGGAGGTTTTGCTTGATTTCAAATCATAGATTCCATTATATACTCAGTTGTTTATAAACACCTCCCAAGATTATACAAAATATCAACAGAGTTCTATTGCTCCACATAAAACACATGAAATGAATACTATATTCTTTCATTTGACTAATGTTACATAGATGACTCTGGTTCTGAAATAAAAATGAGTACAAAGGACTTTTGCCTGCATAAATCACTGTCTGGTAGCAAAGGCGTGTAAGCACTTGACAGTAAATCTGTGTTGTGAGTCTTGACTCACTGAGATAAACTAGATATTGAGTTTTCCAGAGCAATTTGCATATTAGAAAGATGGTTTCATTCAATTGTTTAGTTTCATGATTCACTACATTGGGGCTAAGGTTTAGAGACAGAGAAATTGACTTAAAATACTCAATCCAGCAAGGGCATTTGAGGCCATGGTTCTATGTTCAATGTTGGTCTAGGAACAATTTCAAATTCTTGGGCCAGCGAGGTGGTGCAGTGGTTAAAGTCGCTCTCCATCAGTCCTGACTCTTCCTGAGCTGGATCCTTGGTTTTGCATGGTTGAAAGAGAGAAGGGTATGAAAGCCACTCACTGCTTGTAATTATTTTTGAGTTGCTGCTCCTCACAGCTTTTTATTCTGTTAGCCAGCATGCCTCCTTCCAACTATCCACCAGCATATGTCTCGTCAGGGCCGACACTTAGAGGATGATTTTACCTGGAATCTTACACTGCTTCCATATGACTATCTTTTATTGGACTACCATAATCTTAAGGATCAAAGATCTTTAAGTAAAGAGGGAATAGAAGAAATAAAAATAAAATCCTTCCTGCACATTTTCTCTGTTAAGACAAAGCAATCTAACATTCAATAAAAGAGCAACCATGGAAAAAATTATTATTACTTAAGTGGAGAAATAAACGTGTTTAAGCAGTAAGACCTTGCAGCATTGCCACTGTGGTTCACTATTGCCTCCACAATCTTCATTCCCCAAACTCTCTGTGGTTAACCTCAGGAGGCTAGGGAGAGAGAGAGAGCTGGGGGAGACAGGAAGACAGGGTACTAAGTTCTGCTATTAAAATGGGAAATAATGCTGCCTTCACATTGGCTTGAAGGTCATTCTTAAGAACTGATTGGACCTTTGTCTCAAACTCTGTGGAACTCAATGGAGTCATTTAATTTTCTTGTCTGGCCTTCATTCTGAAAACGCCTTCCTAGTTTTCCTTTCCTAGTAGGAACCACCATAGTCTGGCTTTGAACATTTGACTCAGGACAGGGGTTTATGGTAATGCCCTCTTCTGCTCTGTCAAAAGTATTACTGGTGGCCCTCACCAAATACACAAATGCATTTTCATAATGCCACCGACGGATATGGCTTAGCTTCATGAGAACTGGGACTTCTGTGACGAAGTCTCCTATCTCTAAGAGATAAGCCACACGTTTTCAAAGACAGCTTCCTTTGGGAGCCTCCAATTAACTTTTTATTTTGATGCTAATTTTCATGAGTTTATAATTTTAAAATTTTATACTCCAAGCTAATATAATTTTATAATGTTTCAAGTTTTACTTTGATTTGATATTTTTCTTTCACTTATTTTCAAGACATTTCATTTTGAATAAAGTAATAGCTTCTTACTTTGAAGATGTTCTTGTTTCTTTAGAGTATAATTCAAATCTTTATGAAAATAGTATTTTTCTGTGGAACTGAAAACCAAGAAATTATTAACTTCCAAAGGCCCAGTAAACCTCATACCTGAAAGGATTGTACAATACAAGGTCTTTTCTTGTGGTTTATTTATTTTATTTTATGTAGTTTTCTAGTCTGGTCAGTTCTTTTATGTCATGCACACGTATCCATCCTTGTGAGGTAATAGTATTGTGCCTGGGGCTTCCTGTAGGTGGCGCTGCAGTCCTGCAAGAATAATGGTAGAGCCACCAACAGGTCTCCATTATGGTTAACCCTGACACTGATTTAAGTAAGATTCTTTCAGAAAATGGAAAAACCAGTGGGGAGAAATGTGGTTAAATGTAAGCAATAATGAGCAAGAAAGAGAAAATTTACTGAACAAACCTGGAAATTAATATAGACATGTACAATATTCTTCAAAGATGACATTAAATCACCCTCAACTCCTAAAACTGTCACTTTATCCTTTCTAAGGCACCTGGCAAACCTGATTTATGCACTTAGAAAGCATGGGAGCGGGAGGAGTGAGCTGGCTTCTTCAGTTGACTCTATGGAGTTATATTAGTAACGTGAAGACAGAAGCCTGTGTGATAAGACAGTCTACTCCATGGGCCCTGTAAGAAAATTTTATATGATAAAGAACAGAACTAATTCATTTAAGATCTTAAATATTTTCCATAACTGGCAAAGAATAAGTACAAAAGGAAAAATATATGTATACACACACATACATACATACACACACACATAGAGTAATTCAGTAAGAGCTGTAAACCCATGCCTTGCAATCAGAGTCCACTTTTTTAAAAACAAGATTTATTTATTTATTATGTATACAACATTCTGCCTCAGTGTATGCCCACACACCAGAGGAGGGTGCCAGATCTCAGTACAGATGGTTGTGAGCCACCATGTGGTTGCTGGGAATTAAACTCAGGACCTCTGGAAGAGCAGCCAGTGCTCTTAACCTCTGAGCCATCTCTCCAGCCCCAGAGTCCAACTTTTGACATACTCGAAGCAGAAGGTGATGAGAATGTGTAACTGTGACCTACAGCAGAGATCAAGAACTCGGCCTCACTGACCCCTATAGAGCCAGCCTCCTGCCATAGAGTACTGACCTATGTGTTGTAAGATGTTTAACAGCATCTCCAGTCTCCACAAAACAACATTTGGCCAATTACAGCACCTGGAAGACCCCATACAAAGTGCAATAAGCCAAGAACAGGAGCATACATGAGTCCTTTATAATCTCACACATTTGTGGAATCTAAAAAAAAAAAGTTAATGCTTTCAAAGAAAAGGAAAAGAAGAAAGCTTCTTGCGCACCCTTATAGATGCACAGCAATTGCGCATGATTTCTAGAGGAAAGCTTTTAAGTCTTTTTTCTTGCAATGCAATAGGAGATACAATTTGATAATTGTGTAAATTGGTCTTGTTCACTTTTTCTTCTTTGAGCCTCAAGTTTGTGAAAAGCAAAAATCATCTCCAGACATTTTTAAATGTCTGGGGGAGGACAAAATTGCCCCTGATTGAGAGCTGGTGGTCTGTAGTAGCTGAGTTTGTATATTCAAAGGAGAAATTGCTTTGACGTGGCTCTGCTTCCCAAAGTACTGTTTGTTTTCTAAGAAGCTGATACTCTGGAGGACATAGAAATCCTACACCTTTGCCGACATGAACATGGCAACCCAACCCCGTGTCTTGAACATCACAAAGAGAGTCTCCACTATATTTAAAGGGATGATATTACTCTGTAAAAAAATAAATAAAGTCTGTGGTTATTTCAAGTATCTGATTCTACATATTTTTGTGTATCCCTCCACTATTACTGCAGTTCTGTCTTCAAACAGAGATTGATGACTAAGCCAGAGCTCTTTTAGGATGTGATTTCAAATGATATTGGAGACACCCAATTTGGCCTTCAACTTGAAGGAGAATAACCAGAAAAAATGGGAGAAAAACACACTGTCCTTGAAGTTTAGATACTTGAAGAAACTATTGATATGAAACACGAGTTTGCATCAGATGCTTAGGGAGTAATCAATTCTGTCAATCATGTAAAAGCAGTGATTTTGGGGAGGGGGTTAAGTAGTGTGTTCAAAATTAGGCAGTGAGTAAGAGCACCAGGCCCAGGGCCCAGGTGTCTAGGACACCCTCTCCCCGCTTCCTCATCACACTTTCTCAAGTTAACCAGGGAAGCATGGCGTTTCCTGGTTCTATATCCAATGAGTCTCTGCATTTGAATTCAGCAACTTGAGTGCAGAACATGCTGCCTTTCTTTGTTATCACGTCAACATATTTAAAACTATGCTACCTATAATTTTATACCCATGATTCAGTCTTCCCCAGACTCTAGTAAATATTATTCTGCATTTTTATTTTTAATGTTTTTTTTTACTTCAACAGCATTAGCAGTTTTATATTTCACAAATGTATAAAATAATGTAGGTCATGGAGGGACCGTTTGCTTTTATGTGCCTAGCTTATTGCATTTTACATGGTGTCTGTCTGTGGTAGTTTGAATGTAATTGGGCCACATGACCTCATAAGAAGTGGCACTATTAGGAAGTGTAGCTTTGTTAGAGTAGGTACGGCATTACAAGACAAAGTGTGTCACTATAAGGTGGACTTTGAGGTTCATTTTTCTTAAGTTTAGCTCCGTGTCACAGTGAATTCCTGCTGCCTGCAAGATATAGGACTCTCAGCTATTTCTGCAGCACCATGTCTGCCTGCATACTGCCATGCACTGCACCATGATGATAAGGAACTAAACCTCTGAAACTGTAAGTGAGCCACCCCTATTAAATGTTTAACTTTATAAGAGTTACCATGGTCATAGTGTCTCTTCACAGCAATAGAAATGTTAACTAAGATACCTCCAGACACTGTCATTGGTCACAGTGTGTACATGTATGGAAATGGCATAGGTACTCATGTAGATGTACCAGTACCTATGATTTATAAAATTTTAAAGTCGTCTTACTTTGTTTAGAATCTACCTTGTCCCTAAAGCATTCAATATCTGTGTGATATATTATTTGAAAATTTTGTAAAGCTGTCGTGTTTACTTGAATGTGAGAATATTACTGAAATATGAATCAAATAAAAAACTGCTAAATATTCTTAGAAAAAGAAAAATATTTCAAATTTTTGGTATACTTAATAACAGGTCACTCACTGGCTGTGCAAAAAGAAGGATGTCATTCGTTCTCACAAACATGTCTGCCGTTTGTGTCTGGTGTTGTTCAAGTCTGTAATTACTAAATTATTTCAATACCTTTCTCTATAAAAACCAAGGTATTAGAATATATTGAATCACATAGCTTTGAACACGAGACTATATTACTAACTTATCAGATATGTGGAATCCAAATGCTGATATAATTACAAATTGGAACTCCAAGTAATCGAAAATATGAGTGATTTGGATGGCTTTAATAAAACAAACAAACAAAACAGAAGAAAAATGTTCTTATAGAGACCCATTGGCCTTGGATAATGCACATGAGCTCCAAACAGATGAATTAGCCTAAGAGGAATCAACCTCATTTATGAAAGATTATGTAATTAGATATGAACACTTTGATATGTTTGTTCCAAGTAAATGAAACTCTGTTTTATCTTATTCAATTGCTATGACTGAAGATGCTTTAGCTGTCCTGACATGAAGCCAATGGAAATCCAACCTTAAATGCTATGTGTTTGTCCTCTATCAGGATTAATTAGAGTATAGGAGAAGGAAAAACTGGAATCGTGATATGGAGTGTTTTTTTGAGATATGGAGGAGCTGCAAGAAGATGGTTAAAAAAAAAGAACAGTTTAAAAACCACTTTAAACATAAAGCAAAGAAAACCAGCCTACAAGTCACAATCCCAGAGAACTTAGACAACAATGAGGACACTAAGAGAGACTTACATAGATCTAATCTACATGGGAAGTAGAAAAAGACAAGATCTCCTGAGTAAATTGGGAGCATGGGGACCTTGCGGGGAGGGTTGAAGTGGGAAGGGGAGAAGCAGGGAGGAGAGCAAAGAAAAGTGTAGAGCTCAACAAAAATCAATAAAAAACAGTTATGCAGAGAATTGCAACACAGTGTTTCAAATTCTAATTCCATATTTCTCCTTTCACTTTAAAATCTCTTTAGTCAATCCCAGCAGACCCTTTTCAAGTCACAGCTAGACAATCTTTGTCGTTCATGTGTCATGTGCTTGATGTGACATTGTTGAAGCTAGAAAGCGAGCTCTGGGGTAGATACTTCAATGAGTCTGAGCTGAGAATGGCCCACCTCACAGGGCTCTTTGTAAAAGTAGAAGCCCCAGTCGCCATGCGCTCATTTGGGAGAAAATCTGAAAATGTTTCTTTAGTTGGACAAACAAGAAGCAATTACTTGTCAATACTCTTGGGGAAAGCTGTGAAGTGATCTGGGAAGAAAATGAACTGTTTGTAAAGGACTGCAGATGGCCAGGAACAGAGCTGGCACTTGGCGGATGTCTTCTTCATTCCTTCCTGGCGAGGGGTTGCATTTTGACCTGGTCATCTCAGCTTCTCCTCCCAGATTGGTGGTGACCCTGATGGCCTCATTCTAAGAAGAAAACAATTTTCAAAATATTTCCCTAGAAGGGGCATGAAATGAAGTCTGCAAAATACAGTGTCAGAGGGAAAACATGGCTGACTTGGTCTCTTTTCTCTACTCTCAATGCAAAGCTGCACATTGGTTTTTTACACATATATACCAGCTTCTTCAGCATGTGGTTTAAGGAGTTGTACGGGTGATCCTTGTTTTCAGCATCATAGGACCAAAAGATAAAAGTAGAAATCAAGGTATTTCTTGAATTGTCACACTTTGGTTCACTCTGAACCATGTGCTGAGACATGGAAGCTCACTAAATCCTTATTTCTATAAATGGTGTAGAGTAGGTATCTATATAAATTAGCAAACAAGCATCCAAAGGCTGAAACCTAGCAGGACAGAGAGAGATGCTGAAGGTAGAACCTATCTAAGGTGTCTGATACACGTATCTGAGAGGAGCTCTTTAGTTCGGTCTGTCTTTTCGCCAATTCCTCAGAAGAGCCATCTCATACTAAGGACAGAGCTTTATGGTCTGCATTTCAACTTCACTTGTCTTAAGGAACCTCCCAATCCTAACAGCATGTCCGCTACAGTTTCTATCCCTAGGGCTTAGGAATTATAGGCATTGCTCTTCTCACAGAAACCAAAGAGACTCAGTAGAAAACACACAAATGACCATCATGGAGGATCCAAGCACACAGAGATGGGTGCTCAGCGAAATGTATGCACATCACACATCTCCATTTTTTTCTATTGGTGAATATATGCAAATATCCATGGGCATTTTATCTCAGAAAAGAAACAGCTGAATATTTGATATTTGATTGCCCTGGTTATTTGACTATTATGCATTTATTTACTATTTCAAACAAGGAAATTACCTTTTAATTTTCCCTTTGTGCATACGAAATGACTGGTTGTTGTTGCATTCTTTATATACTGAGAAGTCAAATACTACTGAGAACAGGGCTTCTTCCTTTTCCCTTTCTGACACAACAAACCAATAAGAACAAAAATCTTCAAAATAATGATTGATATTTAGAAAATATTTATTATGTACAAATTCTCAAAGTAAGTAGATTATTGTGATTCTAAGAACTAGATATTGGTATTTTTCTTCATTCTAGAAATGAGAAAATTTTGTACAGAGGGGGACTTAGTTAACCTATGTATTACCAAAATTTTCTTTGATATATCAAGGTTGATATACCTTCATTTTACTTTATATTTTTGACTTGTAAGTACTATCATTTTCCTTCTCATGTTTTCAAATGGACTAGAGAGATGGCTCAGTCTTCAAACTGCTTGCCCCTTAAGAATGAATATTAGATGTGTTGGCATGCTTATGAACTGAGGAGGCAGAAACAGGAGGATCCAGAGGTCCCAATCTCCAGACAGCAGATCCTAGTTGATCAGTTCCAGACCAATGAGAGACATTGCTCAAAAGATGGCATTTCTGAATGTGCCATCAGAGAATGTCTGGCATCCACATCCACAAGCCCACATGTAAATGTGCACATGCATCCAAACAAATATGTAACTGAACACATGCAAGCAAACCTTTAAAAAAACTTTTAAACAAGAAAGTTGAATAAGTTTCACAATACACTAAAAAACTTAGATGTGGAACAAGCTAGTTACCTTCTTTTCAAAGGTTTTGTTAATATCAATAAGGTTGACGTGAGTGATTTAGTAAAGTATTTTTTTATTTATAATCATTTCAACAGAAAAAAAGGAACATTGTCAGTCAAAATGTGTAATTGCTTTTCAGGTCTTAGACTGCTGTCTAGGAAGCATGTCATAGCTCCTCCAACAGTTTTGGGACTGTCGTCGTGCTAAACTGAAGGTGAATAAGTTTTAAAAAAAGAAAAGGAGTAAATAGAACATGTGAGTGAACATTCCTATAATGATTTTTAGATTACAGTTAGCAATGACTGCTGGGGTTGAATGTCAGTTTCGTTTGGAGATTTGGCCCCAGACAGGTTGTCCACACTCTGGTGGATCGCCTTACATTCATGCTTCTACTGACGTAACCAAATGAACTCAGTGGTTAAAGAGGAGGGGGGTGGGAGGGAGATGTAGTAGTGGTGGGGGCATCTGGCAAGATTTGAAACAGAATGAAGCGGGGTAGATTGGATCCAAAGACATAACATATACAAGTAAGAAATTCTCAAACATTCAGTAAAAATGTTGAGAAATCTAAGACTGAGAAGTTAGTTTAAAATTTAACATATTATTATTTTCTTTATAGATGTGTATGGTTTGAAAATGTTTTTGTATATTTATTAATTCTATATTCAACATGCATATAAGTACAACAGTGACTTTTGTCAAGTTTGTACATATTTTTACTTTCTTCAAAATTTTTTATTCAAAATTTAATTGTACACACACACACACACTTCACCTAAGCTTATATGGAATACCTTGGTAATGTCACGATGGGCCTGGGAGGTTTATTTCAAGTTCAAGGCTAACCTGGACTAGAAGAAAGAACTCATTTAAAAACAAACAAAAATAAAACAACAAACAACAAAACAGACCCATAAGTCAAGAACAGTATTCAGCTGGCTCACCACATGCTTCTGTCACCTTTACACAGCTGTGCTTGTCATTTTTACAGTCCATTTTACAAGTCATTTTACCACTGCTTCACATCCAATATTATACCATCAGATTCAATTCCTCCCGATGCTTTATATATAAATATAGCATCATTGGAAAAATCATAAATAGCTGCAGAAAGACACACACAACAAAAGTCAGTATTTCTGAACTTCCAAACTTCACCATTTACCCTTTTTTTCTGCTTGAACTTAAAAACTCTTAGAATATTGTTTACAACAACTAAGTCTGATGCATTATATAATCTTTCTGGTTTGTTTTATTTTAAGGCAATACTTAATTTTCTATTTATAACTGTGGTTATTATTTTCTATAACACCTCTTGAAACAAAAAAATAAGAAGTTTTAGCCACACACATAAACTCATACAGGCAGCATAAGGATAGAGGACCTTCTTCACTCTGAGACTGCTGCCTGTAAATGTTTTGTGAAGCAGACTGGACTTCACAAAGTGAAAACATTGACTATGTCTTGCAATTGATTGCTGTTCACTTTTAAAGAAACTATGAGCACAATTTGATAGAAACCAGTGGATATTAAATTAAGGAAGATAAAAAGAATTAAAGGAGGCAACTGCCTGAGACCCCATCTCAATGAAGCAGGAAAAAGGGAGATAATTATTTGATAAGCAATTACAATTTAAATGCATGTGCTAGGATTTCATATCTGTTTTAGTTTAAATAAAGAATTTTAGCTGGGAAAGCCTGACAAGATCTGAGGATTAAAAACAAAAATCTGTCTGGATTTTGCCTTCTTTTTTGTACAGTGTGGTTTCTTCATGTCACTGAGGAATGTTTTATCCCGACGTAAAGCCCAAAAGAAATGTGATTGATGCTGACACTCTTTTCCTATGTCTCTGTGTAGTGTCTACCTGAAATATAAGCTACTGTTTCAATAATTACATTGGGTCAAATGAGAACAAAAATTAAGTAAGTTTGAAGGTTCTAAATAAAATGCTGTTGTTTAGCTATACTCATTTCTTACAGGAAGAGTGTGCGTCAGGAATAATGCATTAAGAAAAAAGCAAAGAATTCCTGGTCCTAGACAAGAAGCTATGGGCATTAGAGAGCTGCCCAGGGAGGAGGAGATTTGGTTTTCTAAGTGGTGTTAACTATGGTGTATCAACTACACTGTAAGGCAGGCAGACACCCAAGAGTAGTTTGTCAACATGAACTGAACTTGATGGAGAGAGAAGAGAGAGAGAGAGAGAGAGAGAGAGAGAGAGAGAGAGAGAGAGAGAGAGAGAGAGAGAGAGAGAGAGAGAGAATGAAGTTGGGTAGTTAGGAAGGTGGGGTGAACAATATCAACATGCATAAAATTCTAAAACTATTAATAAACTATTTTAAAAAGGTGAAGCATGACTGATAACTTATAAAGAAGAAGCTTATACATTTTAATTTCATTCCATGACTTCAATTTCTATTGAATTGTAAAGGCCTTTCCCTAGATGTTGCTTCTTTTGTTTATGTATGTATATGAATGTATGCATTGTGGGAGAGCATTTGCCTAGTGTGCACATATAAGAGTCAGAGTTCAACTTTGCGTGTTGTTTCTCAGGTAGCATTCATCTTGTTTTGTATTGTTTTGTTTTGAGATATGAAGGTCTTGCTCAGCCAGGACCTCTCTGATTATGCTAAGCTGGCCCCTGATGAGTTCCGGGAATCATGTCTTCACTATGTCTTCACTTGCCCAGTGCTGGGCTTACAGTTTTGTGAACCACCATGCTGGGAATTTTTGTGAATTGTGCGATTGAACTCATATCCTCATGCATGCACGGCAAGTAATTTTCTGACTAAAGCTCTCACTCCAGCCCTACCCCCGTATCATTCATTCATTTGTGCCCAAGCAATGTGTAAGCATGCATGGGCATCCCATTTATGGTGGTTCTCCAATTGTTCCTGTTGTGGGCAGTCCTAGATGCTTGTGTTGTCGTCATGCCCAAGGTTGCACAGTCTTCCTTTATGCTGTCTCTCCAGTGTTTTTTGGGTCTTCCTCTTCGCCTATCACATGCACTCCTACAAGCAGCGCTATCTTTGGGTATCTGCTATCATTCATTCTCCTAACATGGCCAAAATATCTCAAGCACCATTGCTGTATCCTGTAGTTAACTTCCTTCTGTAGATACAGATGTTTCTGAATGTCATCTTTGCATGGCCCATCTCTTTGTGTGACACCTAGAATCCTCCTGAGACATGCCATCTCAAACATATTCAGCTGCCGTTGTGAAGAGCATTTGACTGTCCAGGTTTCAGAGTTGTAAAGACGGTAGCTCAAGACAAGTGTCTCACATACTTGTAATTTTGTCTCTACCCCCAAATACCCTAAATTTCATCAATGAAAAGTGTAAGTTATTCAGGGCAGATGAAACCCCACAACCCTCATCTTCCTAGATTTGTTGAGTGGGTTTGTTTTGGGTTCAGAGGCTTTGAAGAACAACATCATCACTCCTCAGCTTGAACTCCACACACTGCTGTTTGCCTTTCTTCTCTCAAAGTCTATATCCTAATGAGGCTGTCTTACCCTAAGTTTGTTCTCAAGGCAGAAATGCTGCATTTCCTTTGTGTTTCTTATGCTTTCCTGTGTTATTCTGTGCTTTTTCTCTCAAGTGTGATGATCTTATGGAGTATCTGTGGCTGCTGCTTGCTGTCTTTCCCAAGAGAAAAAAAATCTATTAGAGCAACCATGTAAACCTGATAAATATTAACAACTGTATTGATTTTTGTGTGTTTGTGTGTGTGTGTGTGTGTGTGTGTGAGAGAGAGAGAGAGAGAGAGAGAGAGAGAGAGAGAGAGAGAGAGAGAGAGAGAGGAGAATTCTGCTGTGCCAAGGGCCCTAAAAATAAGTTTCTGCATAGTTGTAGATTTAGAATGTGGGTCATGATGTAGGAAGTCCACATTACTGGCCAATAAAACATTGATCAAACTTCTGGTTATTATGAAATTATAATGAAGAACAACAAAGCAATTTTAGTGATTTTTTTCTGACTCCACATCCTTTAATTGATTAAATTTTATTCTGAGGGGGGAAAATCTTTATACAACGACATTGAGGGCAGTCATTCTTATATTTTGAGACATACGTGTTTGTGTGTCAGTTGGAGGCAAGTAGTAGAAACTTGGTTCTTTGAAATTAGAGAATAACACGTGTAGAGGGAGCTGCGGGTTGCATTCTGCTACCCAGCTCCTGCAACCGGCTAGCTTTATCCAAAATAATAACACATAAATTATATTCTTTTAAACACTGCTTGACCCATTATATCTAGCCTCTTTCGGCTAACTCTCCACCGGGACTAGCCCATTTCTAATAATGTGTATAGCACCCCAAGGTGCGCTTACCGGGAAGATTCTAGCCTATGTCCATCCTGGGTCGGAGCTTCATAGCATTTGCCCTGGTGATGAGCTGCATGGTGTCTGTCTGAGGCATCTTACCTCACTTCCTCTTCCTCACAGCATTCTGTTCTGTTTACTCCGCCCACCTATGTTCTAACCTATTAGGGCCAAGCAGTTTCTTTATTACTTAACCAATGACCTTCCTCCATCAAACATGAAATGTCATATGTTCTGGCTGGCAAGTACATGCCCTTTGAAGATGTTTGAGTTATCAAAAGCATCTTATGAGGTTTTATAAATGTTAGAAAAGCCAAGAAAGCAACCAGTTTTATGCACGCTAAAATTTCCAGGCACCATCTGTCACCAAAACATACGTATAGAAACACATTCTCTAGTATTGGAACTATAAAGTGAAACATTATACAGTGTTGAGAGGCATTAGAAATGCTCCATGAAATAAGATATGTATATTGCTTCAGTTTTGCTATATGTAGTATAGACATGTCCTCGGGAAACAGCTTAGAAAACATTTTTTCACTTTAGAAATATTGTTTATTTTTATTTCATGTGAGTTGGTGTTCAACCTGCATGTAGATCTATATTAGACACCCTGGGAGTGGAGTAACAGTCATGAGCTTCCATGTGAGTCCTGGGAATTGAACCTAGGTCATCTGGAAGTACTCTTAAATGGTGCTCTAACCTCTGAGGCATCTCTCCAATCCCAGAACACATTCTTGATAGCATTGTTTGGAGAAGAGGCAGTGAAGGCAGCACATTGTTCATGAGACTGAGGAGCTTAATCTGTGGGATAAACATGTAAAGGAGTCGCACATAGCACTTTGAAATAAGGACTAGTTCACATATAGAAACGTAAAACAGTATGTCATATAAGGAAAAGACACACACATTGACTTGCATACACTTGTGTAGCTATAAATTTTAAATGTATTTATTATGCATGTTTGAAATAATTAGGAAGCTATGGTAAGAAAGGAACTGAAATCACTTGAAGGATGACAGGAAATAATATTTTAAAACTAAGAATATAATCATTGTTTGAAAAGTGATTATAGAATATTATTAGAGAGATATGGTTCCATTTGCATTCATAATTACCTAAAAATAAAAGTGAATTAAATGAGTGATTCAAACTTGTAATAATAAAAAGAGGATAAAATACAATTCTCAAGTATTTTTGTGGTGAATAATGGGTGAGATGATTCTTGTAACATTTCATGTGGTTGACAGTTTTTTCCCCCAAAATAACCTTTTTCTCAGGATGATAAAGAAGACTGACAATGGATATTGGAAGACTGAAGAATAAACATCAGTGTGCTGAAGAAAATTATGAAGACATGGGAGCTTTAAGAATGCAGGTATTGTGGTTCTTGTTAAAAATATAAGAACATATATATCAGAACACACTGGGAACTTTTCATAATTACTATGCTGGGTAAACAAGGATAGAATTTCAAGCCTCCAGAATAGGAAAATCATGAAAGACATGAAAAGGGAATTGTGAATTTTTTGCTGAAGAAATCCCTCTTCACACATTAAAATGTGAATGCAAATTGTGAAGACTGCATGGTAGGACAATTTCAGTGAAAAGCATACGTGGACAGCTCAGGTTAGCAGTGGGGATTTAGGAAATAAGTTGGCTGAGCCTGTTGCAGAGAGGCCACTTGTCCTGAGTTTTTGTTAACATGACATAAGCTAGAGCCAAATGGAAAGATGAAGTTCAACGGAAACAACAACAAAAACAAACAAACTCCCAACCCCCCACAAACTACCTTTATCAGATTTGACCAGTAGGCAAGTCTATGGAGACATTTTCCCAGGTAATGACTGATGTTATTGATAAAATACCCAGCCCACTAAGGCAGTGTCACCCTTGGGCAGATGGTCCTGGGTAGTTTAAGAGAACAGGATGAGCAAGATATGGGAAATAAGCCAGTAAACATCTTTCCTCCACAGACTTCTCTTCAGTTCCTACCTCTGGGTTTCTGCCTTAATTTCCTGTTCTGGCTTCCCTCAGTGATAGACTGTAGGTTGTAAGCCAAATAAACTCTTTCTTAACCCTGTTTGGTTTTTAATAGTGTTTTATCACAATAATAGAAACCTAATGAATGTACCATTCCATAACCTTACAAAGAAACAACTGAAATCTGAGATTCCACAAAGCTAATGAGAAGAAAATGTAAGGACTGGGGAAATAGAATTCATATATGTTAAGATAAAGATACATTAGGTGATATTCAAAGCTTCTCTTTCAGGATGGAGAAAGACAAAACAAGGAGGACCTACAGATGATAAGGGATACCTTGTGTTTGAAGCTCCCTATGAGCTTCGAAGAAATGACTAATGATTCTGCACAGTAAGGGATGGAATTCTGAAGTGAGACCTGAGGAAGGTCCTGGGATTTACTAGCCAGTCATTCATGACATCATGTGGGAAAGATTTCTTTATGACAACATTTAAGATGACATTCTAAAACAGATAATAAAGTTTGAAAGAGTATTTAATGGAGGACAGCTAACAGGGCAATGGTGTCTTCAGTCATGATAATATAGAACATGAGATTTTTATAAGTACCAATATATCTGGAAGAGCCCCATATATGGAAGTATTGCCCACCTTTACCACTCCCTGGGTAACATCTTGTGAAATGATGAGCAAGGTGTCTACTCATGCCCAACACTCAACCAACTGAAGCTGAGATAAGTGACATGTCTTGTTGAAGACCATTAAGCTTTCTCATAGAGCATTGGTAAAATAATAACTTGGAAGGACTTTCATTGCTTGAATATATGCCCTCAATTTTATCATGCAGGCCATCTAACTGTATCTCCTAGGAAACATGAATTGGCTTACTCTTAAGGCAACATAGGATGATGAACATATACCAGTGGTTTTGCTACTGTCATTTGTCGTCTTCGTTGGGATTTTTATTGCTATGGAAAGGCATCATGACCACAGCAACTCTTCTAAAGGAAATATTTTATTGAGGTGTTGGCTTATAGTTTTAGAGGTTCAGTTCATTATCATCATGATGGGGAGAATGACAGCAGGTAGGTAGTCATGGAGATGGCTATATCTTGATCAGAAGGCAGCAGTACGTCAACTGACTGTCACACTGAGAGAAGCTTGGGCAAAAGTGACCTCAAAGTCACACTGAGAGAAGCTTGGGCAAAAGTGAACTCAAAGCCTGCCCCCCCGCCAATGACACACTTACTCTGCTAAAGTCACACCTACTAATAGTGCCACTCCCTTTGGGGCGTTATTTTCTTTCAAACTATCACATCTGTATTCATCGAACTTAACCTAAGTATATATTTTAGGGACTTGAAAATAGACACCTCGGCACTCACATGGTGTGAAATCTGATTGACTTCTTTATTTTTTCCCCATAAGAATGATGCATGCATAAAGGGTAACCCTGGAGAACAATGCCAAGTGCATTTCATCTTAATGCTTTAGTGGTGTTTCTCAAATCAATGTGGATTCTCCACTTCAGTTCTGATACACTAGTAGGTGGGAATGTAGGAGGAGGGCCCAAATATGTTTGCTGCACTTTGGTATAAACACTCGTCCTAGAATGGAGAGAGAAAGGGCCTACGAGTTTGTGACAACTTTCCTACGGTTGCATAAACGATACATGAAGTCAAACCCACCCTTTCCGAGTTCCTGACGGTCAGTAATCTCTGCTGAATCAAAACATTTGTCACTTTCCTTTCTGCTTTCCAGGTATAGAATTTGAGCTGGATGGAAGTGAAGTGTGACTTGAGGGTTAACCATGTAATCACCCATGTTTTCTTTTTGACTAATTCACGTGCCAAAAAAACAGAGAAGCTTATCCTTCAGTAGCCTTTAATGTTGTTTTGGACCTTTTGATTTTTAAAAGTCTGGAATTCTTTTGGAATACAAAGAACAATTTAGCTTCATGATGTGCGACATGAAATGCCATGTGTTTTCTTTCCCTGCACCTCATTTCCCTGCATTCCTGGTGGATGATGAATCCTGTTCTCAGTTTACAGGTATGTGGACTATTTTGGGTCATGGCTAAGAATTTAACATTCTAGAAAAAGCAGACGTGTTTTCCATTTTGGAGATTCAGAACACGCATAGATGACAGTTATTACTCAGGGTAATTTCACATGGATTTGTCTCAATAGCACATTTGTTGACTTTGACCTTTCTTTGTGTGAAAAAAATTAAAAATTAAAAACTTCTAGCAAAGAGCTTACTTAAATGATGATCTGCATTTTATTTGTGGGTACATGTGAAAGTCGACATCTTATTCCCTATTGAGGACAGAATTTCTGTTTAGGTAATCACATACTATCATTACTCTGTACAATTATGAGTTGTAAGTGTTGGTGGACTGAACCTTTCAGTGGTAAATGGCTTGTTTTCTTTAATAAGAAAAAACACTTCAATCTTTGGAGAGCAACTTTGATTTGTTTCTTTACATGTTCTGCATAATGATCCATGATACTCATGACTCTTCTCTGGAAAGGTAATGGGCACTAAAAAGAGACTTGCAGGAGTCTCAAGCAAACAAGTGAACTGGGCACTAAAGGGCAGAATTAAGTAGAATGAATTCAATAACCCTCCAAGTTATGAAGTTGTTTTATGTTGGAACAGTTCCTTATGAATCTTTCAATTCTCTATTGACGTTCTTGAAAATTTAGCAAAAAAATAAAGACATATTGGTTTAATGACAGTTGTGTACTGAGAAACTTACTATACAGGTGTGATGATGTTTTGTTTGTGTTTTAACAAATAAAGCTTGATTGAAGATCAGAGTGTGTAGCTAGTCACACTAGTTAGTCATAGAGGCTAGGCAGTGGTGGCAGACACCTTTAATCCCAGCACTCTGAATACAGATGCAGATGGAACTCTGTGAGTTCAAGGCCACCCTGGGACAAAAGATATTGAATCAGTCTAAAAGAGAAACAGAGCCAAGCAGTGGTGGCTCACTCTTTTAATCCTAGCACTGGAGAAGTGGAGACAGAAAGTGATATGGCTGGGTACAGAAAGGAATATTAGGCAAGAGGAGACAGGAACTCAGAATTCAGTCAGGTTTCAGAGACAGTATTCAGTAGAGACAGGATGCTCTATTTGGTCTGAGGGTTTCATAGAGGTAAGAACTAGTGGCTGGCTGCTCTGCTTCTCGGATCGTTCAGCTTTCACTTGCTAATATCTGTCTCTGGGCTTTATTATAAAGAACAATTAGAATTAGTGCTACATGTGGCTGCTATTCTCTGTCTGTATTGGGAAAAAATTGTACGTTTATATGCAATTGTATATAAATGACTACATATACCAAAGCACTTGAACCTTGATTTTAATGTATTTGTTGTTAGGAGAAAGTAAAGAACTTAGTAGCATGGGATAAAAGATATTTGTATTACTATTACAAAGAGCACACGAATAGAATGGAAAATAAAAGAACATTTTCATCATCAACAGCAGCAAGCCATGATAAGGAACTGAGATGTTTAAACAGTTCTACCTGAAAATGTTACATCACTGACTTTCCAAATCAAGACATTGCATTTTGTTTCAATGGGAGAAGGAGGGGTAGGACAGAGTGAAAGGGAGTGAAATAAAATAAAACAAGCATATATATGTGTGTAACTGTCAGAGTTAAATCAAAAATGATTTTCTAAGATGCAAAATAAAACAAGAAAAAACAGACTGACATGAGAAAAAGTTAAAGAAAAATACAAAGAAAGGCAGAAAAAGAATGAAGTTTTATAAATGAACTTGCTGTTTTAGGTAAAAAATAAGATCAATATGAGATCTTTCCTAAGATCCAGAGAGATCGACAGAAAGAAAAAATGGAACACCCACCTATCAATGACAAGAGCAGATATCAATGCCTCATATCACGATTTTCCCAAACCCAGATATCTAGGTGCCAGCACAAAAACAATTATTAACACCCAAAGCAGTATGATTGCACCAGAATCCACAAACTCTACTACAGTAGTCCCTGAGAGACATTCATGCATTGCTGGTGAGAATGTAACTCAGTACAGCCATGTGGAAATAAGTGTGGCCATTGTTCGTAAAGATTAGAATTGATCTATTTCAACATCTAGCTATACCACTCTTGGGCATATACCCTAAAGACTCTACATCCTATTGCAGAGACACATATTCAATTATGTTCATTTCTCCTCGGTTCATAAAGGCCAGATATTCGAAAAAGTCTAGATGTCTGTCAATGGATGAATAGATAAAGGCAACATGGCATATTTACCCAAATGGAATATCACTGCACTGTTAAAAAATCATTGAATTTTCAGGTAAATTGGTGGAATAAAAGAAATAATCCTAAGCAAGGTAACACAGATTCAATAATGCAAATATGGTTTATATTTGCTTATATGTTGTTGTCAGATTTAAGTTTTCAGTAAGTATACTACATCCCATATAACCACAGAGGAGGTTATGTATAGAGCAATGAACTAGTGGGGATGGATGAATCCTCCAAGGAAGGGGACATAGAATATATTTTATGGGTAGGGTGAGCTAGAATGGGAGGATTAAATGGACATGGGGATGAAAAAGGATGTGAGGAAGAAAATATGAATAGTGAGAGAGAGCTGAATCTCAGGGCAATTTTAGAGGTCAGATGGAAACCTATTACAGTAGAATCTTCTTATATATCCATATACAAAAGAAATTTAATTGAAATTACCATGGAGTTTGGGAAGATCATAGATGAACTGGGGGAGGGGATAAACTATGATCAAAATATTTTGTAGAAAAAAATTTACTATCTGTCTATCTATCTATCTATCTATCTATCTATCTATCTATCTATCTATCTATCATCTATCTATCTGTGTATGTATGTACACACACACACACACACACACACACACACACATATATCAGCAGTTTTCCCTCTTTACATGTCTTTTATGTGTGGAAGATCCACTGAGTTAAATAAGATTTGCTTTCATGAGCATGGGTAGAAGGTTATTTACTGGACCATGACTAACTAACTTATCCGGAGTCACACCAATGGAGAAAATGTCATCTTTTGCTCTAGCCACCTGTGATTATCAGTAGTCCTGTAAAGAGTGAGGCCTTCTCAGTCTTCCCTGTTTCATGGTAAAGTATTAATGAACCCATGATGGTGCAACCAAATACAGATCCAATGAGTTCATGAATACATTAGCTGGGTCATGCTTGCTCAGAAGACACTTGTTTTGCAGTTCTCTTGACCCCGAGCTCTTATCTGTCTTTCTGTCCCCACCTTCTGTAAGTTTCATTTAGTTGTGTGGATTTATGTGTTATGTGTGTTGCACATTTTGTGTGTGTTGTGTGTGTGTTGAGGCCTTGTGTGGTATAGTATGTGTGTGTATGGTGTGTGTTGTGTGTGCTGTATGTGACAAGTGTGTTGTGTGTATATTGTATGTTGTGCGTGTTGTACATTTTGTGTGTGCTGTGGTGTGTGTGTGTGTGTATGTTGAGGCCTTGTGTGGTGTAGTATGGTGTGTATGTGTGGTATGTGGTTGTGTGCTGTATGTGACATGTATGTTGTGTGTGTTGTATGTTGTATATGTTGTACATTGTGTGTGAGTTGTGGCCTTGTGTAGTGGGGTATGGTGTGTATGTGTGGTATGTGTGTTGTGTGTGTGTGTGTACTATGTGTATGGTGTATGTTCTGTGTGATGTGTGTGTGTGTGTGTGTGTGGCATTTGTGTGTGTGTGTCTATCTGTGTCTGTGATACAGATGTTCCATTTAGGGCCCAGCACTCCACAGTCACTTGACTCTTGCTTTTTAATCCATTATGAGTCTCTTCAATCAAATAATTTTCCTGAGAAAACAATGGGAAACTAAAGGTTAAAAATTTGATCTATAGTCTAGTGAGCAGCATGCAAATAAAAGAGGCAAAAAGTTATATATTTGTTCAGTTGAGTCTTTCCCCAAATACCTCCTTCATTTTCTCAGCAATCACTGCATGCCTTTGCCATCACTCCACCGGTGTTTCCTGGCATTATCACGATATTTTCCTGATGGCCATCTATGAAATTCTCATCTTTCTTCATCTTAAACTGCTCATTACACCAAATGTATTATATCATTTTCTTATTTAAATTCATTACTCTTTATGGAGCTTCAATATACAGAGCAGCTTTAAAAAAAAACCCTCTGACATTCAGTGTTATCTGCTTATCTGTCAGTTTCTTTTGTTCTCCCATTTATTTTATATAGCAGAGATTTCTTACTTTGTTTAATTTTTCCACTTTGGAAATGAATCTTTCCTCAAGCATTCTTGATCCTCAAAGATAAAATTAGATTGTACTCTGCAACTGTTTCACCTCACACCCTGATTTTAGGAAAACAAGTTCTATTAAACAATGTTGAATTTTCCCAGCTATGATACATTCTAATATCCTCATCCATTTTCCTGTTTACTTTACCCAAGAACTACACATACTTTTCAGTTTCCACACTCAAGAAAATGTATAATTATAGCATATTCCTAATGCTGCTGATGTTAGGAACACAAGGAAAAATCCAGGTACAGCACACACATCCCTTCATGAGTCTGGTTAGAATGATGCTGCTCTAGCTACTAAGACGCTGTTCATGCAGACACTTTTTACCAAAATGACTCTACTCAGTGACTACACCTATGTTCTTGTCAATTCCATTTTATTCTTCTAGATTTACACAGGAAACCATCTCTCCCACTTCTTTGTCTGGAATCCGAACTCAGCTGCTTTCAACAATCAAGTAGAAAATTTAAATTTGTGAAGCAACTCCACAAGGTGCAATGATATGATCACATTTGTAATAAAATATAGCTAAACAATCATATACTCATATACCCTGCTGATCCACAAATGGGCTAGCATGTGATCCTTTTCTACAGTTTTACCAGAAACCTAGACCTCCCTTTTATTTTATTTTTAACACTCATTAATAGTCAAATAATTGTTGACCTCCTAGCGCTCTTTGACCATACTCTAAATTCATATAATAATACTGCAATATTTTACTTTCTATCTGTAGTTCCCAACGTAAAGCTTTGCATCTGGTATTTCTGAATCAAGCCCAACAGAATGAGAGTGGTACAGGCCGATTAATGCCCTCTCATGACTCCAGCTTGTGCTTATTTGGGAGACACAATTGACCTCTTTTTGAATAAATTCCTGGCATCATAAACTGGCAAGAGATAGGTGTGAGGATAAAGGCCCAACCTGGAGGGAGAGGTTATCTATTTGTATGGTGTGGACAGTTATGGTGATTGACTGGGTACCACTACCATCACCAATACATTGGTACCCATTTTACTTAATCTTGGAAGAAGACTCTGGAATTTAAACTAGTTTGTAAAATCGCTTTGTGTATCTGAGAGTGCAAATCAAAAAGTGGAGTGAGCAAAACTGATGCCAGAACTCTGAGAGTGTCAGGAGGAGGAATTCTCGGCTCTACTGTGATAGTATGGATTTTTTTTCTTCAGCTATTGGCAGCTTAAATCAGGCTCCAAGGCAAAGAGGTCAGTGTGAGAGGCATTGCAGAGCCTCTAAGAGGCCATCCCAGCATGGAGCAGAGTGTATCATTCTGGTCCAGCAGAATCTTTCCAGACTACTTATCTTCTGAGTTTGAAAGTTCCCATGAGATTTCTAGAATAGGCCCAGAGATAAGTGGCAGTCTTTGAGGATTTAGATTGGGTTGAGGTTTTAGAAACTGTACATAAGGGCAGGGCAAAATAAATATAGTTCAGAAACATCAAGATCTCTGTTTTATTTTCAGTTTAGAGGAACATAAATCATTACAATTATTATTCAAAATGATAGATAATACTTTATCTTTTATGAAATTTTTGCAATATGTGGTTTATTATTTCCAAAATGGATTTATAGAGAGTGAAAAAGTAATATAGATTGTTTGGATAATTCAGCATGTCATCAAATTTTCTCTATAAAGAATTACATATATACTTATTTATATGCACATTAAATGCATAGCTATATATAGATACACCACTTATTTTGTGTTTATACAGACACATGTAATTATTAGCCACAGAGTTGCTAGATTCATTTTATAAAAAAGGAATTTGAAACTTTTTATATGTCCAGATTTCTGCACAAAACTAGAAATCAAGTATGGATAGGAATCATCAGTCCTATATAAAACTGTGTTTCAGTTCTCAAGGATATTTTTTCCAGTGAAATAGAGAATGAAAAGAAACTTCTCAGCCATGTTTATGTTTTGCTTTGTTTGCTGAGGTGAGAAGCTGGAGCCACTCTGGAGCTGGTTGAGAACAAAAGCTAAGTTGCAGAAAATAGCAGCTAAAATAACAGGGTCTACGCAGTAACCTCTACTTTCCCCTCTCTAAAGAAATTATTCCAGTGCATTTTATAATTATCTTGGTGTTTACTGACTCAAGCATTGCTGCTACCAGACCGACATTGTCGGCACAATTTTGGTAGCAGAAGTAGTGGAAAGGAGAGGTTTGAGAAATGCCAACAACCTCGGGAGCAAAGCAGGAAATGTTCACAGAGTGCCAGACCAGCTTAGCAAATGTTTTCTATGTTTACATGGAATTAAAGTGCTTATTTACCTTGGTGGAGTAAAACCCATAATCCCAGTAACAGTAATTTTGTGTACTGTTATAATTTTCCTATTTTGGAAACTGTATTTTAACATACACTTTATTAAATTCTAGGTGTGCATGTCCTCACACATGCCAATTAAAAATCTTTTCAAGGCCAGAAAAAAGGTTTGAGTTATTGAATTATTTGAATTATTATCAAAAAATTTGTTCTGGCTCTGTTATTCAAACACTATTAGAGTTGTATAAATGTACTGGCAAATATGTACAGTTAGTCTCTGGAAATGGTTCTAATTCTCTCTTTTCCTTGTGTGTTTAAGCATTTATCTACAGTATCTATTTGTTCTAGAAACTTTCTGAGGGAACATAAAACAAATAATGACCAATAAAGCCGGATAAAAAATTTAGAGTATAATACTACAGTCGTTATAATTTCTGTAAATACGTGTCATGTGTATCTTAAAGAAGAGCCCCAAAGCCATGCGGCCAACTGTTGGAGGATAGCTCTCATGCTCCGTAAGGTGCCAGCCATTATTCCTGCTTATGTGTCGTTTGTCATTCATTTGGGGGATGAAGTGCAGTGATAATGAACACGCTCTGATTCTAGCTTTCCAAATCCTGCTTGCTGCAAGTTCATATGTCTGGCTGACTCTGCAAAATGGTAGACAGGCTTAGGGCTGATGAGAGCAAAGGGTGCTTACCTTTTTTTAAGCTATATGTGTGCTACACAATGGACCAGTGTGGCACAAAATATAGACATTATTAATATGTTAAAAATAAACCTAAAGCAGAAAAGGATGCACTATGTCACACCACACAAGGATAGTTCAGTTTTCGTATTTGCAAATGCAATTTGTAAGATATAAGTTATATAGCAAGTGTTTCATGGTGCATGTGCCGTGAACATGGTAGGATTCCTGGGGCTCATGAGCCAAAAGTGTAGCTTCCTAGGCAAGTTTCCAGGCAGTAGGAGTCTCTGCCTCAAAACTAAGATGGTGTCTGGTCTGGGGAACAATGTGAGGAATACCCCTGGCCTTTAAATTTCCATGTACACACATGTATCATCACACACACACTTGGCCTGTCATGTTCACATAATTTTAATAGCAAGCTAATTATGTTGAGTCCTCAGTAAACAATGATGCTTTAGGCAATTACACATATGCTCACAAAAAGGAAACCCATCAGCTCCATGACTCGTCCACCTTGAAGTGGCAAGTAAGGACACATTATTTGGGCTCAAAATTTCTAATACAAGAACATACGATCAAAATATATTTAAAATTTAAATAGTCTTAAATAATAAACACATAAAGAAAAGAGAAATAGAAACCAAACAAACAAGAAGAAAGAAAAACAAAAAGAATAAAACAGCAGCATCAGTAGCAACAACAAAAATCACCAATAGTGGAACATTGCATTTGGGAGCTTGTCTTGGAGACTGCAAAATAGAATATAAGTTTTCATGATTTTGGAATTAGGGGAATTCCAAGTCTAATTATTTCAGGCAGATTAAATAATAAAACAACTATTCTTGAAATTCTTGTACACAGACTCAAGCATTACACTGGACATCTTGTTGATTAAAATAACAGCAATTAGAATAACACCTGGCAATATGTTTTTTTGGTTTGAGTTTTTAAAATGTAAGTGTTTTTTTTTTATAAAATTTGCTTTTCCTATATTTAAATATTGTGAGTCTGGGGCAAACTCCTTTCCTCTTTTTGGATGGAATGATGACTGCATAGTCTGAGAAACAAAGGTCCACCAGCAGTCACACTGACAAACAAAGGGGGCAGGGCTAGGTCTCTGGAAAACCTGCAACCCCACATCTTAGTTAGCCACAGCAGCTTTGCCCCTCCCGGCCTGCCATAGTCTCTATTTCTTCCACATGGAAAGAATTGCCCGTTAACACAAATATACATTCGAAATTGCTACTGCTTTAATTTTGAGGTACAAAATTGATTTTTGGATTCATTCCCACGTATTTATAGGAACACTATCCACGCTTGTTATTAGAGAGTTTTCATTTTTGTACTTGAAACAGTTTTAGCAGCCTTCTCTCTCTTCACTAAAACACACATCTCATTTTTTCACACATACCTGTAGGCATTTGGAGACTGTGGAGTCATGGCATCTCTTTTTTTTTCTGCCCTTACAGATCTTGTTCATGTGGAAATGCGTGAGTCCTGTGAGCTACAGTTCGCACATCCTTTATTCTTGAAAACATCTTCTATTTTGAAATGAACTTTTCTCTCATGTACCAATCTCTTAGAAACACTAAAAATTACATAAATAATCTGTATACATTTTCCAAAGTCACCCATGCATTAATGTTTCTGTTCATAGGTTTTTACTTTTCTAGATTTCTGATGAATTTAGATATTAAAACCCCCCTTAGAAAGAAGAAAAAGTCAGATACAAATGCATGTGAGTAAGTGATGGAATTATCAGATCCCAGTTAGAATGCAATCTTGGGAATAATGCAAACTCTGGTTTCTAATGAGTTTAAGGAATGTACGAAGGTGCTTTTTTTTTTGGTTTTTGGTTTTTCGAGACAGGGTTTCTCTGTGGTTTTGGAGCCTGTCCTGGAACTAGCTCTTGTAGACCAGGCTGGTCTCGAACTCACAAAGATCCCCCTGCCTCTGCCTCCCAAGTGCTAGGATTAAAGGCGTGCGCTACCACCACCCGGCTTCGAAGGTGCTTTTTAAAAGTGCACCTTTATCTTAATCTTCAATAAATCCTAAACTGAAAGAGAAGGCATATGCATAAGAAGCCCCCTTTTGAGTTGTTGACCAGAGTTGTCCAAAACATATAGCTTATTGCTGTTGCCTCTGGTTATCCCCTAGAGATGAAAGGTAAATCCCTATTGCTGAAGATACTGTGCACTTCAGAAACATGGCCCAGAGACCCCTGAGCTGGAGATGACCTGAGTACCCCTTCCTGAGGACTAGCACTCATGGTACCAGAAGGCACCATGAAAGCTTCTAAAGGAAGGCGGCAACCAACATTCCTAAAAGCTATAATACCTGTGAACTTCCTAAATAACCAGTATGGCTTGATAATCCAAAGGGTACAGTATCGTTCACACACCTTGGTGGTAACCAGCAATCTTCTACTTGGACTAAAAATCCATCAACAAGAAGGAAACTATGCTTGGTACTGGAAACCAGGCTAACTACTCAGTGCTAGTGAAAGCATGGTTATTGGAGGAGAATCGACAAGCACTAATAAACTATATCAATATAATCCCTAACAACAATCTATAAACATTTGTCATTGTACCTACAGATAAGTATAGTCTTCACCCCTCATCATGAACATTTCTGTTTGTAACAGACAGAGATCACTACAAAATATCACAATCTTTATACAGACCTGTGGAGTCCAGTTCCAAAGGATACATTAAAAAAAAGACCACTCTAGCACCTAAGGCTCAGGGAACATTGCTGGAGAAGAGGTTGAAATTTGCAAGAACCAGAGGTTCAGAGAGTTTGCTTTGGAATTGTGTCATCTAGTACCACCAAAAGATACACTCATAAAGTATCATCATATGAGTACCCAATTGTCTACTGAATAAGGACCATGCCAATGGACATACCAAAATGCATGGGAAAAAGCCCATAAGACTGTCACTCTACCCAAAGGACTATAGTGACTGAGAAAAGCTGAGAATGGGAGGAGTGGTCTTCTCCAGGGAAGAGCATAATAACTTGTTGTCCAGTGTGACAAACAGTCAGCCCTGACACTACACTTATAAGCTATATCATACAGACTGAATAGGCTACATTTAGGAATATATATATGTATATAAGTATATGCATAAAATAGCAGTTAGTGGAAACAAAACAGGTTGTAAATTAGATGGAGGGTGGGGAGGATTTGGAAGAAAATGTAATTATAATATAACATATAATATATATAACATATATTATATAACATATATAATATATATAATAACATATAATAAAAGTAAAGAAGTGACTTGCAAGAAAATTGTCTTGGGGCTAAAAAGATGGCCCAATGGCTTCAAGAACTTGTTGCTTTTGCAGGGGAGCAGGATTAGCTCAGCACCAAAATCACAGATTAATGGAGATGGGTTAAAATAAGATGTAAGAATTAGCCAATAAGAAGCTAGAGCTAATGGGCCAAACAATGATTTAAATAACACAGTTTCTGTGTGGTTATTTCAGTTCTGGGCAGCCGGGATGAACAAGTAACTCCTTCCTACATGCTGTCCCAATTTTTTTCTTATGGGAGCCTTTATATGCACATATCTCACAGTATTTCTCAGGTGATTACTAACACATATTTTTAAAAAATCAGGAATATTATTGACAATAGCTATACTTGTGATTAATAATGTAGTAATAAACGTTTCTTTAAAATTGTATACATCTGTAAGATTTATGTCATATAAGTAAAAATATGATAGAAAAGCATATATGGTTTGCAAAACTATAAGAGGTCTTTCTATATGAGCAAAAGAATAGTGTGTGAAACATGCAATATGTTGAAAGTGTTGATATAAAGATCATAAAGTAATAGATAATTTTGATTTCTCTTTACATTTTTTGTTTAGGCTTATTTACTTTATTTTATGTGTGAGTGTTTTTCCTGCATGTATATGTACCATATTTATACCTGGTGTCCACAGAGGTCAGAAGAAGCCATTGAATGCCCTGGAAGTGAAATTATTGCTTGTGAACTACCGTATATTGCTAGGAACCAAACCCAGGTCCTCTGCAAGACCAAAAAGTACTCTTAACCACTGATTTATCTTTCTGCCCCCTTTATTCATTTCTTTTATTTTTCAATAATTCCAAGCTGTATAAAGTGTTTGCCTTGTTTGTACATTAAAGAACAAACATGTAGAAATATATCAAACTCCTGACAAAAATAAATTGAAGAATAAGATGAATCTGGAGTGAACAGACTATTTCGTTAAGTTTATAAGTATTCATTTAGAATTTTATATATTCTTAGAATTCTTGTGGGATGTGTTAAATTTTTAAAAAACGGAATGAAATGTGTTTCCCACAATTAACTGTGTAAGATATATTTATATTTAGCCTAATTGAGAATAAAATAGATAAAATATAATATTATTACAAGGAACAATAGAAGCTGAGATAAGGAAGTTCTTCTAGTATTGTTATTAAAATACTTTATGAGACTAGCTGATATGACCATCAAAATGCTGACAATAAGAGGAAAGATGTCTAAATGAATTAACCACATCCAGGAAGGTGGGAAGACAGATATGGATGAAACATTTCAAGAAAGGAGGTAGGTAAATCTGAATCAATTAAAATACCTGAAAGCTATTGATAAACTTTAAAAATACCAATTTTATTGACTTCTTTTTACAGAGTCAATAGAAGGGTAGACCAGAGATTATAACAGTGACCAGAGATAAATTTTAGGTAAGGTAGATCAGAGCAATATGGCAGGTCATTAGCAAAGTTGGGGAGACAATGAATGTGGTTTCAAAAAAGTTGGATTTGGTTAACATTTATATTTGAAACCAGCTCATTAAGCTATCAGTTACATTGATACAGGGCTCAGAAAAAAGGCTTCCATAAGGCACAGAAAAAAGTGAGTTGTCTTTGTAAATATAGTAAGCAGAATCACTGGCAGGAGTATGAAACCACTTCACAGCAAGAACTGGGGTTTACTAATCCCGCCATTTAAACTTCAACTTAATGAGAACAAAAACAAAGACAAAAATTGGACCCTTGTATGAACTTTGGGCAAATGACATTGAGAGTCAACTGTGGTGTTATGCTACTAAGAGTTGCAGGAAGCAGAGAGCATTAGGAATATTACTATTGCTGAGTGTTACCAGGAACGACTAAGTAGCATGACCAGTCCATGAACTGAGAATTCCCAGAGTTAGGGGAATGGCAGACTTTTAGAGAGCAGAAGAGTATTGCAATGGATAGTATAAACATTAACTGAGTAAAGCAATAAACTGAAGCCTAACATACATCTTAATCAGCATCACAATTCCTTTCTTAAAACATTAATTGTGCCATTAAAGGTAAAAATTACATTGATCTATTAAAATTGATGCAATTTCTGATGTAGGTGCAATGAATTAGTTCATGTGCAGTTTGGACATTCATACCTTGACATCAGAGGTTACAGAGAATGAAAATGCATACAGTTAAACATTAAATATCCTTTACAACACTGATTGTGTTGCCAGAGAGAACAGTAATATGACTATGTTCTTATGGTCCTCTGATTGTTGACTTGAATTTACCCCATTATTTCTTCCACTTTATACTTAGTTTGTCATTATCTATCAAACAGCACAATGACTTCGTTCTCCTAAGTTAGCAAAAGAATGATCTGGTTTTTTTCCTCCTTCTTTTCTTAAAGAAATATTGTGAAATCCTGGACCATGGTTAGAGTTCATTGAGCAAATGCTTGTCTAGTATAAATGAGGATCTAAATTCAATTCCCAGTATTGGGATAAATTCTTTTTAAATCGCTTTTCACAAAATTAAAAGTTAATGTCTACTTAAAAGAGAACAAAAGCAGTGATCTGGAAAATGACATTCCTGGAGTAAGTTGTTAATAATTACTATTTCAAAATAGAACAAAATAGCTGTTTTCTGAAAAATTGATTAGAAAGATTGTACTCATAGTTAATAAAATTTCATCAAGTCCAATGTCTGATGCTTCTATAGTACTTTCATTCTCAGAATAAACCCGTTTAAACCAAGTGTAAGACAGCTAACTCTAAAACCAGGAATATTAAATCTGCATGTGTATGTTTTTCACCACAACACAAACACACTTTGAAAAGTAATTCATAATGGAGAAGATCAGAATGCTCCACAATGGCTGCTGGGATTTTATTACAAATTCTATACTTTCATACACACTACTGTTAAAATATCTGATTGCACTCTTAGGGTGTGCTTATTATTTTAAATTTATTGTGATCCCAAAGGACATATGTGACTTAATAACATAGGATTGCCATTAGATTTTCCATGGAAGAGCTTCGAAACTGGCAAATCTTTCTTCAAAGATGAGGGCTGTAAAGAAAGGCCCACCTCCTCCATCGTGTCTTTCTTTCTTCCTCTAGGTATCCCATTTATGTTATCTCACTTTGTATGAGTTTAATTTAAGAGACTCCAAGACTTCAGAGTCAGGAACAGCTTCAGACAGTTTTTAAATCAAACCCTTTATTCTATTCATGTGTCACCCTACTCTGTGTTATTGCTGTAAGCAGACACTGAGTCTCCATCTAACATGGTTATGAGAACACAGCTTTTTCTTGAATTTGAACTGCCCAGAGTTTGGCTCCTTGTAAGATGGTGATGTATCGTTCCCCATTATCTTCCTATCACTGGTTTAAATCTATCTTTTGGAGTCATGTGGAATAGGATATATTACACCCGATACAACAAACTTGCCCAACTTTGTCTAGACAAACTGGCACACGCAAGTCACGAGGATTAGGCTTATCTATAACTTACTAGCTGTTATATGCTTCAGAAAACACTGGAAGTTGTCTCATCATAATCCCTATAATTCTGCCTTGTAATCAAATTTTATTTTTAATGGGGTGCAGAGATAGCTCAGTAGGTAAAGTGCTTGTGATGTAGGGATGAAAACCCGAATTTATATCCCACCTACAACAAAAGCCAGGAATAGAGGCACATGTCTATAATCCATGTCTGCAATCATTGGAGACAGGCAGATCATAGGGTTCAATGAACAGCTGGCCTTTGCAAAGTGATGAGCTCTAGGTTCAGTGAAAGATTTTGTGTAAGAAAAAGAAAGATAGAGAACAATCAAGGAAGATATCCAATCTCTACAGGCACACCTACACACACACCACACACACACACACACACACACACACACACCAACATGTACACACATATACGTACCCATAAATGATCACACATAATTTTGAATTCATTTTTCAAACATATAAGCTCAGGACCAAGTGTTACCTTTTGTCATCAGTGCTGTGTGTGTACGTGTTTTCAGTAATGGTGTAGAGTCAGAGATTTTTGTGAGACTAATATTAGTTAGTTAAGCCAAAGACCTTCTCTTGAGAAGTAAGGGTGTGGAACCAAACTGGAATATATTCTCTTACCTGTTTAGATTCCTTTAGTGAGAAAGCACAGTGGTCATGGCACTCCAAGCTTGAGACTGAGATCGTACTGGATTGCCACTAACTGGCTGACTCAATGCCACCCTTTGCTGGGTGTTGACAAAGGAGTCTTGGAGATTATAAATGAGGCAGGTCAGTTCTGATCTCAAACAGTATTTCAGAATTGTCAGCCACATGGTACAGTGATGGCGACCAGCATGTAGATGAGAGGAAAGGTTGTTTGAAAGACAACCCTTATTGGGACTAGTCATATTAAGAGGCGTGGCCTTTTTGGAGGAAGTGTGTCATTGTGGGGTGGCCCTTGAGGTCTCTTTTATCAAGCTTCACTCAGTGTGACGTCAGTGGACTACATGTTGCCTTTGCATCATGTTCTGCCATGAAGATAATGGACTAAACCTCTGAAACTGTAAGATACTCCTAATTAAATGTTTTCTTTATAAGTGTTGCTGTCATCATGGTGTCTCTTCATGTCAGTAGAATAGCTGAGACAAGGTGTTTGATGTCTTGTTCCTCATTGGTAAGCATAATTCATAACTGGTTCACCCCTACCCATTCTTTTCTTTCTTCTGGTGCTTACACAGTGCCCTTAGAAATCTCTTTGACTGATTGAGTTTTGTGTTTGCTGCTGAGGTGAGAAAATTGGTTTCTTCCTTCTTAATAGTCCCAAACATTCTTATAGAGTACCACTGACTACACAGACCATGTAATGGATGAACTAACAAGAATTACTCATCTCCTAAGTCTCTTATGATTACTAATTCTACTGCCTGTTTCTGTGGTAAAATGTAACTGATATTAAGTAAACTGGAACACTTCTGAAAAGATCAAATTTTGAGAAAATGTAGAAGACAATTTCTTTTAATCTGGAAGTGAAATAAGGTTGTAAAAATGAAGTATTATATAATAGCAGCAGACTGTTAGTAATTCCAAAACAGGCAAAGCAAGCGTTGTTTTTGCTTATATACCTGCAATACAAGGTGTATGTCTTCACTCATGTTAAGAGAAAAAAGGACCTAACACAAAGACACAAAGCTTGGAACCAAGTTCCCAAAAGGAAACCAGTCCATTGGTGAACAGTGTTTAAATTCGGACAGACTTGGTAAATGCATGACTTTAGGTAGGGTAAATCTTACCATTAGGATATCCATGGGAAATAAACATAAAGAGTATGGCTTGATGTCCTGACTTCGGCTCTTTCTCTTTCATTCTTGTATTTGAAGAAATCCAGCTAGCCAAGGTCTCTGTGCAAATCCCTGAGCGCAGAGTGTCCCTGATGCTAAGGATTTGAAAACCTCAGCTCTTTATTTTTCTGACATACACAGCTCAAGTTCAAGTGTTCTCTCTCCTCCGTGCTTCCCGTTTGCTGCTTTTCCCATCTTTCCTATTCCAGATTCCAGTGCTGCAGTCCCTCTCTCAGTGTGTCCTTTGTCAACCCCTTCCTACAGCCCATCTCCCAGAGTTTACAAACATACAGACAGGTGAATCCCAAATCCATCTGAATCATCTTTAGCCATCAGTGCTATAAAACACAATGATACCCAGATCATTTTACCTGAAAAATCCAGTAGCCTATCAAATTCTATAACTCTTCAACAGAAATCCTCTCTCTTTGTTTCAGATCTCAGCTTTGTCTGATATAAATTTACATTTCAGAATTTCCTGTTAATATTTTATAACAATTACATGTTTGTTGGGTGTTTGGAATGTATCATGCTGTTGTGAAATTGCCTCACTTAAGAAATTTGTATCAAATGAACTTGAAAATGTTTTCAGATGATAAAATTTATCCAGAAAGGCTGTTGTAAAGATGAAATATACACACTGTGTGTAAAAATCTAGGGCAGCAATTAATATATAAAAGGAATGTGACAGATAAATAAAAATAAATAAACTTATTAGAAGTTGGCTTAGATATGGAAATTTTACTTTTCTTTTATTCTATGTAAATTTTGTATGTCTATACAACATATTGTATTCATTTCTGTCTCTGAGACCTACCTTCTGCTCTTTCTCCTCTTCTATCTTCTCTTCCTTCTGTAATCCCTATTCACCAAACATCATGCCCCCTTACTTTGTCTTGGTGGTAAAGGCAAAATTTGCTAAGTGACTTAGATTCAGTTTCAAAAGGAATACAGCATTGACAATTATTGTTTGCTCTCTCTTTTCAAAAAAAACATATCCACTGATTTCAGTTACTGTTGTCCATTGATAACGTGGGTGTGGGGCCATCTACTAGAATATGGGGAACCTAACAATGGCAAGGCTCTGAAAGAAAAATGATTCTTCTTACCCCAGTAGAAACAAACTGCCAATAGTTCCTCAGGGATGGGGGAAGATTTATGAGCCCTCTTTACATCTGTACTGAGATTTGTCTGGTTGATTTTTGCAGGTCTTATTTAGATTTCAAGAGATAATATCATTTCATGGTTACATCAGTCATAAAATTTCCAGAAGACAGCATTTTATAGTTTTCATCTCCATCCTTGGCACCTACATTCTGCCCCATCTTCCTCAATGCTTCCTGAAACTCAGTGGGTAGTGACTTGATAAAGATGTTCAGCAAAAGGGTCTTACCATGGAGTTATGATGAGTTATCAAAAGCAATACCGATAGCTTGTATTAGAGACCTTTGGGGTGTACTTGACCAGTAACTTATAGGGAGACATCTGAGTCCTAGCACTGAAATTTTTGTTTAATAACTTAATGATTTATGAGATTAGTATTGCCTATTCTTGTAGGGTAACTCCTGTTCAAACAGAACTTGAAATTTTTCTTTTCCACTTGACCAACATTGTATTCTACTTTCAGGCTTTGAGTTGAAAACTTTAAAGCCCCAAAGACTATCATATGTGCATTTAAAGAGATTGGAGCAGTTTGCAGTGATCTGTTTTGGGGGCTGTAAATGTTAATTAAAATAATAACAAGATGGAGCTGGACAAACAAGCTACTGAAGCTCAATATCCTTCTTTATTAATGCAGAGCTTTCTTGTTCCTTGATCTGTGAAAGCAAGTTAGAAGCTACACAGTTTACGTGTTCTCTGTCTCACCTCATGCTAGGGTTTTCAAAAACGCTTGTGAATCTGTGATTGAAAGCATAAGTCTCAAGTAAGCCCTTGCTGGGATTGGCAAGAGTCAGCACTGTCTCCTTTCAGTTCCTTGTAGACTTAGAGGAAGATTGTCTCCCAGTCAAAGAAACTGAGTGTTACTTTCAGGAGATGTCACTGTGAAACCACATTATAGATCTGCAAAGGGTTGGCAAAAATGACTTTCCAAGGGCAAAAGATCTCAGGGATGATATTAATGGTTCATTTGGTCTACTTTATAACAGAGAAATATTTCTAAGGATACACTGGGCAAAGAAAACATGGAATCATAATAAAAAGCCGTGTTTAAAATAAGAACATACGTTATCAGATAACCTGCTTTGAGTGACTGTTTTAGTCATCGGTCTGTCAATTGGAAACTGTCAGATACTGACTAAAAAGCAGATTGCATAGATTTGCCTGAATGGCATCATTCCGAACAAAAGACAGAACCAGCCTTCCTAATTTAAATTACAATAAGATTTCAAGACAATTAAAATCTGCTTTGAAAATGTTGAACTAAAAATAATAGCTTATTTCATCAGCTTAGTGATATCTCATGTATACAGCTAGTGGAAGCAGACCTCATGTTACGGGACTGAAATAAACACTGTAGTTCAAACCCTCTTTTTTTTTTAAATCAAAAAGTGCTTTATGTATACCACATACCCTGCAATTATCCCTGCCTATTTGAATGATTGGGGACTCAGGATGATTATTTACAATACAAAAGTAAGAGACCAATTACGGAGATGACCACAGAACTACTTCTCACAGTCTTGGGAAAGCTACTGGAGGAACAGGAGAGGAAGAATCTGAGAAATGATTAAGAATGCCAAGGTAACTAAGGACCACAAGGATCGCCACTTGAGAAGTAAGTTTGGGTTCTCTGGGAGACTACTGAAAGAGTTCCCACCTTCCTCGAGTAACACAGTCCAATGTGATCACTGGGGCCATGACACAAAGGACTGATTAAGTGGCTCAAAGTATCTTTTCAAAGTTATAATTAAACAGCCAACCAGCTTCAAATCTATAAATTTATTGACTTATATGTGTTTTTATATCAGACTGTGTCATAGATGCTTTATGTATGTTCAACCCATCCTCCCAAAGACATGTCCAAAAATATTCAATTAATTCTGTACAATGGCTTAAATGAGATTTAAGTTCAGTATATTTTCTAAAGAAAATTAAAACTCCATCATTGGGAAAAATATCTAGTGAACAGTGGTAATATAATACATTTGAAAGCTATTTTTCAGTTTAGATAAAATTTGGTTAAATGGGAAAACACACCAGCATGGATGACTACCTAGTTATTTTCCTTGAAGGGGCAATTATAAAAGGAATCCCTGACTTATCACTAATACACTTTAATGTGAAGTTTGGTAAGTGGATGCAGCGTGGGAAGCTGGACTGCTCCACTGAGAATCTTGAATGTAACTCATCTCTACTCAAGAGTCTCAAGCAGGGAACTGGAGGAAACTGGGCATTTCTGCATTTCTACATTACTAATTCTTTAATCAAAGCCCACTTGACTTCCAACATTGAAAGAACTTCTGCTCTGAGTATGCATGAGTAGTTAGAGAAATAAAAATATATAGGAGTAGAAAGACCTGGTGTGTGTGGAGAGAGAAAGGGAGGGGAGGAAGGCAGATGGAAAGGCTGAGAGCAAGCAGGGAAGGGGGAGGTGGAGGAGGGAGAGGAAGAGGACAAAAGGTGGATAAAGGACTGAAGAACATTTTTGCAGGAACTGTAGTAGCTACATAAACAGAACAATCTCCCAAACCCTGGAAGAATAACCAAAGAAAACACACACACACACACACACACACACACACATACACACACACTCAAACACACCTACAGGCACACATATGCACACACAAATGCACACACAGAATTCTCTCCTCAGTTTTCTCTAGAGTGACTAAATAGAAAGGCTGTTCAATGACACCATTATTACTGACTGGGCATGTTCCCTTTTCAACAAAACTGGTCCTTGGGAAAAGTTTTTAGCCCCCATGGAAAACAATCTCACACAGAAAGTTCTCTTCCTTCACTCACTTGAATGACTGAATAGCTAAAAACCAAACATCGTGGCTTAAGCTATAAATGAATAAATCAAATACTATCTAAGTACACAGAAGAAGCTTAAATAGAACTAATGTTGCATTTTGATTGTGATTACAATTATATGAGACAAACATTTAAAGTTTATCCTTTCAAAAAGAAATAAAACCCAGCTTTAGACTTCTCCTCAAAATGTTGTTTGCAATTCTTTTTATGAAAATTCTAAGGTAAAAAAAGATTATGTCATCATTCATCAAAAACAATCAGAACATTACTACATAGACCCCTTTGTAAACATGATTTTCCAAACCATATTATAGATTTTGAAAACTATCTCTCTCATGAATTACCTAAATTAATGAGATGCAAAATTACAAGCAATAATATGTCAGGTCAAAGTCCAAACTGAACTATTAAGAATGTAAAGTTTGCTTGAACTTATGCAGAACTATTAATTGAACCAACATATATTGCTATGAGTAGCACTCCAATATGCTATACTAATGAAAAATATAAATTTCACCTAATTCCCTATTTTTGGTTTAGGGACTGGATATTGATTATTGATTTATGTTCATCTCTGATAAGAACAAGACTGCCTGAATTTTCATTCAGTGTTGGTCAAATTTAGGGCAGTTTTAGGAATGTTACTTAAACCTTTCCTAGTTTAGTCATTAAAAAGGTCAGGCATGGTGTTATTTGCCTACGAATCCCAGCAATGGTGTGCTTGAGGCAACAGGTTTGTAGGGCATTCCAGGTTCCTTATTTCAAAAAGCCAAGGCAACACCAATAAAAAAGAAAAAGCAGAAGGAGAAGGAGGAAAAAGGAAGATAGGTAGGAGGAGGAAGAACAGCACCATAGGTGCTTGATTACAGAATCGAGAGTTAAGAGAACCACATGACAATTGCTATGAAATCAAATTTTCCAGTAAAACCAAATATGCAAATTGAGAAATTGCAAATATGCAAATAGAGAGGAGCTAAAGAACAAAAGAACTCAGAGGACTTTCAGGATAGGGCATAGCTTATCATCCCTAATACTCAGACTCAATCCTAACACTAACATTGAGGAACATACATTATGAATGTATTTCATGTTTCTGAAATATTTGGAGATCTTCTTTATAATATGTTTGTGGCAACATTAATGATATTCCTTATATCCTACTTGTGTTTCTACCGATTTTGTCCTTCCTTTGTAGCCTCTGTGTTTTCTGGCTGAAATTTAGTGATATACCATGACTAAAATAATCTACCCAGATTAGATATTATTCTTATTTAAATTTAACCACCCAAAATACTAGTTGGAGAGAATGATTCTGGGAGGAACTAGTTATTTTCTACAGGGAAATGTTTGAGTTGGGAAATAGTAGACCTCTCTGGGAAGGGTCAGTGTTATGGATTGTTCCCTCCCCCCTTAAAACAGGTGCCAACTACTTCAATAGATGTAAATTCCAGTTGAAGTCATTCATCTTCTAGACTGATGAGTAGAGATTTTCAACTCTCAAACCAGTGTATGTAAATGCTAATAGAGTCAACTCCTTTTTGTTTAAGCTAACCTGATATTAACTTTGAAGGATTATTATACTGAGTTTCAGAAAACTTAATATTTTAGCTCTAGTTTGATGTATCTACTCTAGAATATCATCAATCCTTCATATCAAAAATCATTCTACAAGAATGATACAGGTACTTGCATGTTGTCATTACATGGAATGGACATTTTTTCATACTCTACCAGGTGGCATCTACTGAATTTTAATTGGTTCTGTGTAGCACTTCATTTTGGTCTTTATTTCAACTGCTACTGAGAATCCTATATCTCTAACAGGTGCACCACAAGTAACTGAGCTTTTGCCCATCCAGGTTGGTTTACAGGACTCCATGATCAAAAAGGTAAGATGAAACTCTCTTGGCCTTAGGCTTATCTTTGTAGCCTATTTCTTCTCTCTTTGCCCACCTACTTGGTAAAGGATATAGTATCTCAATATCCACGAATGTTCCTTGAAGCTTCCATTATTTACCCTGTCCTCAAGCCAACTTGAAGAATAAGAGAGAGGGGAATCCTCATTGTAAATCTTCTAGTCCTCACCAACTCCCTATATTCATGAGGATTACCCTTGCTCAATGACAATGCACTCTTTTGAGTGCCTTAATTTCATAGTTTGAGTTATTCAGTTTTAGTTAGATTTTCTGGAATGTGACAGAATACCTGAAGTGAACAATTTCCAGGAGGAACAATGTGTTTTGTCTCCCAGTATCTTAGGTAGGCCTGAAGTGAGGCTGAAAGTCAAAGGTTGGAAAGTGGAAAGTGTCTAGCCTAGAATATTAAAAATAGCCACATCTAAATTTTCTTTTGTTCTGTATCTTATTACCTTAGCTTAAAGTATTTTGTCTTTTCACTCAGTGTCTATTCTATTGTGTTACTAAGAAGGGATCTATCTATATGTGGAGTGTTTCATGTAGGTCAGGATAGCCACCAACTTATCTCAGGCAAGGACGTCATGAACTTCTGCTTAATCATAATCATCTCTGACAGACTGAGATTCTAGGCTTGCACCGCCATGTCTGGTCTTATGAGGTTCTGGGATCAGAGCTTCCTACCTGCTATGGACTATTGTACCGTCTACATTCCCAGCCCCAGAGACTGATTTCTAACCTTTGTCTTTTTCTCGTTAGGCTTTATGCATGGTAGACACACACTTCCTTTACTATTGATCATTAACTCAGGCCTTCTCTTTATGTTTTCTTTTTCTTCTTTCTCTTCTTTCTCTTCCTTTCTTTTCTTCTACTTTCTTCACTTGTTCCTCTTTTCCTTCCTTCCAGAATCATTCCCTCCCTGCGAAATTTAGTTGAATGTTGATATCTATGCTATACTTTTTTTCATTCTGGGAAAGATTGGCATCACTTTTAGTTTAATAATGAAGCACCTATCCTTGGGAGTGCTTGGATGCTCTCAGCTAATTTTCATTAGCCAACTGTAAGTGTGGCATATGAAGAAAGTCTTTGCCCACTTACTTCTTATCCCTTCCTTTAATTATGCAAGAATCTATTCATAACAAAGCAAAAAACCAAAACTATAAATACAAAATGCAATTAACACTAGATTGCTGAATACAGATAGGATCCTTGTTTTGGGTGCTTAACTCCAGTGTTTCTGATGAGATTGAAGTGAAGGGAATAATATAGTCAATTGGTGAATATAAAATCAAGTAATTAAGTAATCTAATGTACAATAATATAAAATTCTATGAAATAATTAAATATAGAGCTACGAGGACTGATGTCAAAAGAGTAATTTTTTTATTAAAAATTTTCGCCTCCTCCCCGCCTCCCTTTTCCCTCCCCCTCCCTCTATGCCCCACTCCCCTCCCCCTCCTTCTTCAGTCAAAAAGCAGTCAGGGTTCCCTGCCCTGTGGGAAGTCCAAGGTCCTCTCCCCTCCATCCAGGTCTAGGAAGGTAAGCATCCAAACAGGCTAGGCTCCCACAAAGCCAGAATATGAAGTAGGATCAAAACCCTGTGCCATTGTCCTTGGCTTCTCATCAGCCCTCATTGTCCACCATGTTCAGAGAGTCCGGTTTTATCCCATGCTTTTTCAGTCACAGTCCAGCTGGCCTTGGTGAGCTCCCATTAGATCAGCTCCACCTTCTCAGTGGGTGCGTGCACCCCTCGTGGTCCTGACTTCCTTGCTCATGTTCTCCCTCCTTCTGTTCCTCACTTGGACCTTGGGAGCTCAGTCCAGTGCTCCAATGTGGGTCTCTGTCTCTATCTCCATCCATCACCAGATGAAGGTTCTATGGTGATATGCAAGATATTCATTAGTACAGCTATAGGATCAAGCCATTTCAGGCTCTCTCACCTCAGCTGCCCAATGACCTAGCTGGGGACATCTCTCTGGACCCCTAGCTGATAAACACCTTTAGTAATGTGGCAGGATACAAGATCAACTCCAAAAAATCAGTGGCCTTCTATACACTAAGGATAAGGATTCAGAGAGGGAAATGAGAGAAACATCACCTTTCATGATAGCCACAAATAGCATAAAATATCTTGGGGTAACTCTGACCAAGGAAGTGAAAGATCTATTTGACAAGAACTTTAAGTCTTTGAAGAAAGAAATTGAAGAGGATACCAGAAATTGGAAGGATCTCCCTTGCTCTTGGATTGGGAGGATCAACATAGTAAAAATGGCAATTCTCCTAAAAGCAATCTATAGATTCAATGCAATCCCCATCAAAAGCCCATCAAAATTCTTCACAGACCTTGAGAGGACAATAGTCAACTTTATATGGAAAAACAAAAAAACTCAGGATAGCCAAAACAATCTTATACAATAGAGGAACGTCTGGAGGCATTACCATCCCTGACTTCAAACTCTATTACAGAGCTACAGTATTGAAAACAGCTTGGTATTGGCATAAAAACAGAGAAGTCAACCAATGGAATCAAATAGAAGACCTGGATTTTAATCCACAAACCTATGAACACCTGATTTTCGATAAAGGAGCTAAAAGTATACAATGGAAGAAAGAGAGCACCTTCAACAAATGGTGCTGGCATAACTGGATATCAACCAGTAGAAGAATGAAAATAGATCCATATCTATTACCATGCACAAAACTCAAGTCCAACTGGATCAAAAGAGTAACTTTATTAAAAGTGGTCTTTTAATTAATGTCTAAAATGTAGACACTGCTCCATTGTCATTATAACAAGAGTTACTCATTGAAAGGATGGAAACAGAGTGTATAACATATTAATTTGTGAGGAAAACTAATTCTTTTCTTTGAATGAGCTAGAAAGCAGAATGGCAATGTAGCAATAGAACGATAATGGTGATGGTTAATATTATCAACCTATTAGGGTCTAGGACCAGTTAGGAGACAAGCCTCTAAAGAAGCCTGTGATAAATGACATAGATTAGGTTGACCAAGAAGGAATGCTGCACCTCAACTAGGTGTGGCTTATGCCATGGGCTGACATCTTGAACTGAATAAAAAGAAGACAGGCTAAGCATGAGCTTTCTTTCTTTGTTCTTATTTGTTTTCTTTTTTTTTTTTTTTTGCTTCTTGACTGATGTTATGTGACCAATTGCCTTAGACTGCTGCCACTATGACTTTATTACATTGCACCCTCAAATCATAACCTTCAAATATCCTTCCCTCCTTATGAATTTCATTCATCACATGTTCCATCACAGCAAAGAGACAAGAAATAATATACTAATATAGAGTTTTAAAAGAAGTACAAAAGTCCAATGTGCCTATTTTGAAGATCACTCAAGTTGCTTTGTGAAGACTGAATATCAGTTGTTCCAAAATATAAATTTTGAAGAGAGCTTGCTGGCTTTTTGAGTGATTGTATTCCTGAACTAGGCCAGTTCAAGAGCACTAAACAACAAGAGTGGTAAACTAGACTAATTTAAGCAGTATATGATAGACAATGGAGGTGCATGTGTCAAGGCTGCTACCAAATCTTATCATAGTAGTTTCTATGCTGCTGTATTTTATGTTGATCTACCAGACAGCAAACTAGAAAATGTGATTGTTCATTTTACTCCATGGAATCTATATTTTACATCCTCCTCTGGTGTTACTCTCCTTAAAACAAAACTTTAAGATGCTTCTGGTTTCCAGTGTATTCATTGCAAAGCGAAGGAAGGACTTTGGACCCTTCAAGCAATGTTTGAATATTTTCATGCTATTTTTTCCTATGAAAAATGTAACCATTAGAGTCTTTCTCCCTGTTTCCTGGAGAAAGATCTGGCACAGCAGTAGAATTCTTTTTTATAAAGATACCACCTGGAATGCCAAGCATGGATTGATTGTCAACTGTCTATTGTATGCTATGATGAACATAAACCACAGTTTCTCACAAGTGAAAGCCTAGATTTTTTACTTGAAATTATGCTTCAATATAAGATTCCAGGTGGCCCTGATAAGCAGCTACCACTTACTCATCAGTTGTTTTTATCACAGAATAGAACTACATACATACACAATGATAAGGATGTCTTTTCTGTTATTGTAAGCCTATATCATAATATTCACAGATTCTGTGTGTGTATACGTGTGTTTAAATCATATGTATTTCCTAAGGACTAATTTGGATCTTTGATTACAGAAGTCATTTACAGAGAGCATTTGGCTAGATTCCTATGAATACACAATGGCTGCTGATCTTAAAACACGCTTGATTACAGAAAGTTGGTGTTGCCTTCTCAATGATATCTATTCTGCCAAAAGTTTTAAAATTTGCAAGAGTTGCTCTTCTCGTGCTCCTATTTTCTTATATTTTCTATACTACCTGAATAACTTCAGTAGACCACATGCATCATTTCATTGCTTACCCATTGTTTTCCCCTCCACTAAGAGTGTGCACAAACCTCCTTGCACTTGATGATGTGCATATCATCTGGTACATAGTTGGTACCCAACGTTTTTGCACAAGTGCCTTTCCTGGTGATCTTTAATCAGAGGAAGTTGAAGGATCAGCTCTATAGGTAATACTTATGACATCTTTCTCTGGGTAAACTTTTATGACATTCTATCATCTAAGAGACGTGGTTCAACTTTTATGTTTCAATATTCAAACTGTCTTCCAGCTTCTACTGTTCCCATAGAGCAATGTGATTTCTAATCACAGAAAAACAATGTAGTGTTATTTTATATGGTGTTATTCTATCAACCAAATAACTATTTTTGTATATTCTTGGAATAATAAAATATAAAGGAGTACCTCAAAATGCAACACACCATTTAAAACTGCACACATTTTTATTCAATATAAGCATTGTGTTGGACAGCTCTGGCCCAGCCTGATCTCAACTGGACTCTGTAGGGCTGGTTCCAGGTAGTGGGTTGGAACTGCATCTGCTGATTGTGTTTCTCTTTTCCCTTTAGTCTGGCATATTCAAAGTATATTCTTCCATTTTTGCAGATTACTAAATGTCAGTAACCACACTTAACCACACCAATACATTCAGGGACTCTGCTTGCTTCATAACTACTCTCTTCCACTGACTAAAGTCTGGCAAATAATCATGGCCAAGAACAATGAGAGAAATATGTTTATGTTGCACATTAAGGAGAAGTAGAGGAGTCACTATTTTATGATCAGCACTACATGCAGAAACACTCGTCCACTTCCTTTCTGTTGGTTGTTGTTGTTTACTTGTTTTATTTTATGATCTCAATTAACTGTACATGCTTCTGTTATTATTTCACATTTGGCCCCTCTTCTGGACTTTAAACTTCTAAGCAAAGAAGTACTTTTCTATTAAGACACATATACCTAATGCCAATAATAGTGACATAAATAAATGGAGCTGTGCATTTCAAAGTAGATTCTATCAATATCTGTTTTCTAGTCTTGTAAAATAGGAAAAATACTGTATCAAAGTTAAAAAAAACATACTGTGTTTAGTGTACCTATGCAGTGTTGTTGTTAAGAACTAACCAGAAGGTGGTCTGAAATTAAGTCTTATAATAAAAAAAAGCACAGTGAATGCTATAGGATTCACAACTGCCTAATTATTTCTCTTCTTTTGTTTCTTCTTTTTTATTAAGAAATTTTTAATACAATCTTTTCTTACTTTATATAGCTTTATCCATTCCCACTCCCACCCCTCCTCCTGCTTCCTTTACTTCTCCCCCACCTCCCCATCTACTCCTCAGAAAGGGTAAGGCTTCTCATGGGAAGTCAACAAAGTCTGACACTCCACTTTGAGGCAAGAGCAAGGCCCTCCCTTCTGTATCTCGTCTGAGCAGGGTATCTCTCCAACAAGAACGTGCTCCTAGATACCAGTTCAAGCACTAGGGATAAATCCTGGTTCCACTGCCAGTGGCCCCACATATTGTCCAAGTATCATAACTTTCTCCCCTATTCAGTGGGCCTAATTTGATCCTATGCAGGTTCACCCACTATCACTCCAGATTCAGTGAGCTCTCACTAGCCCAGGTAAGTTGTTTCTGAGTATTTCTCTTTTAATTGATTTTTATTAAGCTCTATCTACATTTTCTTTGTTCCCCTCTATGTCTCTCCCGTCTTCTACAACCCTCTCCCAAGGTCCCAGTGTGCCCAATTTACTCAAGAGAGCTTGTATTTTTCTACTTCCCATGTAGATTAGATCTATGTATGTCTCTTTTAGAGTCCTCATTGTTGTCTAGGTTCTCTGGGATTTGATTTGTAGGTTAGTTTTCTTTGCTTTATGTTTAAAAACCAGTTATGAGTGAGTACATATGATAATTGTCTTTCTGGGTCTGGGTTGCCTCACTCAAATGATGTTTTCTAGTGCGATACATTTGCCTGCAAATTTAAGATGATATTTTTTTCTGCAGTGTAGTACTCCATTGTGTAAATGTACCACATTTTCCTCATCCATTCATTGGTTGAGGGGCATTTAGGTTGTTTCCAGGTTCTGGCTATGACTAATCCACCATATAAACAAACTGAAAAATGAAAACCATATGCTCGTCTCATTAGAAGCTGAGTAAACTTCCAACAAAATATAACATCCCTTTATGATAAACGTCTTGGAGAGAACAGGAATACAAGGATCATACCTAAAGATGATAAAGACAATATTAAGAATAGCAAGCCAACAGCCAACATCAAAATGATTTCTTAAAGGCAGGTGTACTGGCATTTCATTTGTATTTTAATAAATAAAGTTTGTATGAAGATTAGAGAGAGTAAAAGAGCCCCACTGTTCAGCCTTACAAATCAGGTGGTGGTAAACACACACCTGTAAGCCCAGTAGCCACTGTAGTTTCCATAGAACTAGGCAGTGAATACCTTTAATCCTAGTGATGCATGCCATTAATCCCAGCCCTAGAGAGGATTACAGATTGAGAGGAGACAGCTCTCAGACACAGTCTCATTCTGAGATTCTTAGAGGCAGTATCGCCATTTTAGACTGAGGTAGAGGTAAGATCCAGTGACTGGCTGTTTTGCTTTTCTGACCTTCAGGTTAAACCCAAGATTTTCTTTCTGAGTTTTTATTAATTGTGCATCAGGAAGGGGTGAAAATTCTCTTAAATTTTGATTTTATATTGAATGTTTTAGAGATTGACATAAATGTTTGGTGGTATTGTATATTGGTCTCTCCAGAATTGAAACATTCTGTCTTGTAAGGTGGAGGGAAGATCTTAAGACTCAGCAGGTGAACAAAACTTACAAGTACCCAGAAACTCCTGAAACTTTCAGTATTCTAAAAGCCCTGCCTACAGGGCTTTGGAGGTAGTAAACACTTGTTCGAGAGAGGAGACTCTGACCACTGAGCGGCCAAGAGGCTTTCCTGACACAGCTATTACAATGCGGGTCCTGTGCTGGGTGTTCTTTGCAGTGGTGCAGCTGCCTTTGAGTCGCCCATGCTCTTGCAAACAACCCCAATAAACTCATGGGTTCACTAAGTTAGACTCGGGTAGAAAGGAGTCTTTGTTCTGTCCTGAGTGCTTTGTAAGGGTTAAATAGATGTTTGTTTGTTCATCTCTCCCAGAAAAAGCCACCTAGAAGGAAGTTAAGACAATAGAGTATTTTAGTTTTCTTTTAATCTCTGGCTACAAAATCTGTTTAATTTTCAAAATGAGAGTGATCACAAAAATGGACAATGGAAAAATGTCTGAATTTCTTCTAGATTAATTGCTTCACCTACCCATCTATTTATATAAACAACTTATTGCTCAATACTTTTGTGCACGTGGCTCTATTTTTGTCAACTAATTACGCCTTATTATACTTAATTTTGTTCACTATCTAGTTTTGAATCTGTATTAGCCTATTTCTGGTGGTGTAACAAAATTTCTGACTCTATGTGTACACTATTTGAAAAGGAACTCTGCTTGGCACACTGTTTAGGAAACTAAAAGTCCTTGATTGGGCAGACTTCAGCTTTAACCTCTGATGAATATGGAATTGTGGATAGCTCCTTATGAAGAACACATGTAAGAGGGGAACATGTGTGGCAAGAGAACAGACATATTTAAGGACTTGATCTATTTTTCTTATAACAAATGACACTCTTGAAAAACTCACTCTGTAAAACCAGCATTAATCCCTTTTGAAAAGAGTGATCTCATCACACAATTATTTTTACCTGACCCTGTTGGTTTCACTATCTTTCAACATCTGCAAAGGACCCGCACTCCACAATGTGAACCTTTGAGGAACACAATTCAATCATACAGAAATCTTCGCAGAATGCAAACATTTTTATATAAAATTTTATTAGCTTATTAATAAATCACATTTTGAACATTTGGTGTACAAATACCACATGCAAATCCTCCCTCAGTCCCCTCTTTCCATTTCGCACACATCGTCTCTTCTTTAGTTATTGTTGTACACACATACACATAGGCATGCTTACATAAATATAATCTTTGACTTGCTTAGTATTGCTCCTATATTTGTATTGGAGCGTATGTGTGTGTGTGGGGGAGGGGGGTGTTTAGGGATACCCACTTGGACCTGGATAACTCATCTGGGGGCTTGTCCCTGAAAGTTGAAGTTACTCTTTCAGTAGCCATTAATTTTCAGTAGCTCTTCATCTCAGGGCATGATCTTGTGAAATTTTCCCTATCCACATCGACATGTTGACTAGCTTTGCCATTACTCAAGTCTGCTTTAGGAAACTACATTGCTGAGATTACCTTGGTGCAGCTCCTCGGCCTGTCTGGAAAACACTATCCTACAGCAGGCAGACTGATCTTCTGGCCCTTACAGTCTTTCCACCTCCTCATCCAGGATGATCCCTGAGCCTTATGTGTGGAAGCTGGTAACTCATGGTCAGTTGTCTTCTGTTTTTTGAACAGCTATGGACTTCTACGTAGCATCTTCAACAAAATTCTGACATACATTTCTCTCTTCCTTTTATTGTGTTTATCTATGTGGTGACTAGATGACCCTGAGGACTCACTTCCATCCCATTTCCTTGAAGTGTTAGACACTGTTTCTTTAATTAAAATAAGCCACTCCCGTCTTTGGACTTTATAGTACATACACTATTGACTTTTAAGATTTATACTTCCAATACTAAATTAGTTTTGAAAATAGCTTGTGTAGTGTTTGCCAAGTAAATAATATGTGAGAAGAATGTGAATTGACCTTGAGATTGCAATCTCCAACATCCATAGCATACTGATTTTATTATTAGCTGCAGGTTTAGTAACAATAAAATAAGTATTAAATGACAGATTCTTATATACAATTTATTATAAGTAATCACATCTCCAGAATTCCATGTTAAAAATTTTATTCATTTTCCTCCATGGGAAGCAGGCATAAAAATGGGAGCTAATGTAAATAAGAAATTAATCACATTTCAGATAGAATATCAAGAGCAATAAGAAGTTTTTTTAGTATCCAAATAAATTCCTGTTAATCTAAATTTTAATGTTTTACTATTTTTATTCTTTCATTGTAAGACTTGGTATTTTCCTTTTAATAATATTCTACTTTCCTATCTGTACACCTTATCTGGATAGATTCACAAACACATTAAAATTTGTTACTGGCACATTCAAACAGATTAATTTAACAGAAAATCATTCATAGCAATGGGGGATGAAGATGATCAAATCTTGATGCTCTGATGAGTAATTAGGTTATGCTTTGAAAGAAGACAGGGTGATGAAGAAATATCTAATCCAGTAAATATAGTCCTAACTGGCTTCAGATCTTGAAAGAAATCATATGGACATGATATTTAAAAATAGTACATTCTAGTTCTACCTTAGAGCATTTTAGCCCAGTATACTGAATCAGCTAAATAAAGTACCCCAGAGTCCCCAGTATGAGGTTACTGATCCATAGTGACTTAGAGTAACAGATCCCTGAACAACATGCTTCAAAAGTCAGTAAGCACACATGGCGGGAGGAGTCTCCTAGCAGACAGGTGCATTTTTTCTATGATCTCATCAATATCAAGATATCTTATGTTGAGAAATGCCTGTTTAAGGTTGTGTATCATGCAAATGGCATGATAGTTAAAGTATAACATCACGATTCCTTATATAAGTAGGAAAAATGTTTCCAAAAATAAACAAACAAAACACCATAAAGGGAATGTTTCTGTATTGTGAATTTTTCAAATAAATTTATAAAGCAAAGAAGATAAAAGGAAGAAAAAATATGTCCCATAAGTTCTGGAACTAGATATTCTTCCTGACTCCATGTTTCCCCATTCATATACTTTTAATCTATTTCATAGGTTTTTCTTATGTCCAGAAATCATGGAGGAACTATAGAGAGGTTTTTTTTCTTTCTACCATCTGTGCATCTATCTTAGAGAAGCAAAGTAACCTAATTACTTCATGTCAAATTTGCTCTTTGTGCCAAAATCTTTACCTGGGTTCACTGTAATTGACCATCATCTGTTGAGTCTGTGTGGCCAAAACCTAAGTCTTTAAGCAGGGTAAATGAGTGAGAGCACTTGCTATGCAACAAAACACAATATATCTGTGGTATATCTACTGATGCTTGCCAGAAAGCTGAACCTTAGTGTGAATAAATTTGCTAAATCCTTTCTTACATAGTAGTAGTCCATATAAAGACGTTAGTTTGTTGACTGTAAGGCAGATTGTTTTTAACTATGGAAATCTATAAACTGTATTTACTAGATCTTGTGATCATCAGCAATTTCCTTAAATGCAGTAATTAATTTCCTTATTCTTGAAATGGGAGCAATCTTAAGAATGTGTATCTACTTCATGCAAAGTAGTAGTAAGAGCAGTGTTAGTAGCATGAAACACAAAGTGATCATTAATAATCCAAACAAAGAATACTTAGAAGACTATTTTGAAAATTAAGGAAGAAATTACATAAAATACTTAGCATAGGAGGAGACACTGCTAGATCACCAATGAAGTGCCTGAAAATAGACGAAGTATCAATGAATACTGTGCACTGATGAAGTGACAGAGAGTGGAAAGGAGATCCCACAGCAGGCTGCCACAACTAAAAGCAACATAGTCTTGAGTGGAAAGAGATGGGTGTTGTGGTGCTTTTCTTTCTAGTTATTGAATTTATTTGTTTCCACTTGTCTACTTTTAAGATTATCTTGTACAAAATTAGGAAATTCCCAAAGATACAAGGAGAGCTATTGTCTGTTCTTAGCTTTGTATTTGCAGTCAAGCTATAATTACCCTTTTAGTAACTATAAAATATATGTAAAGAGAATTCAGAATATTCACAAAAGTCTGGATATTTGTCACCATAAATGCAAAATATTGACATAACTTCATCCAGAAATATCGAGATTAAGCAGTATTTAATGAACATGTAAAGTTTATCTCTTTTATTAATTTCTTTTTAGGGCTTGCAGTGATTTCAGATTTAAAGGTATTCTTCATTGTTGTTGGCTATAAAATTACATATGCTTTAAACATTGAGGATGATCTTTATAAATTTTGGATTAATTTATATTTGTTTCTCTTAGTGTTCTTTAAGGCAAATAGTGTACCTTTTATGATGGCATCAACAGAAGATTAATCATGCTACCAACTGACTAAAAAAATGACCATCACTGTGACAAGAAATCTGGAAATAAAAGATTCTTAGTACCAGACTCAGCATAAGTTAAGACAAGTACTTTATCCTAAGAACTCAGAGAGAGATGAACTTGTTCTTAAACACAGTGGTTTTGCTTCCTCTGATAGTCTTATGTCAGATATTTTTCACTGTGATAAAACTAAAGTGTTATATTTTTAAGATTTAAGATATTCATCTTAAAACTATATATACATATATATACACATATGTATATTTTTTGACATTTGTATATCTTATTTATTTTTATATTCTGAATTTTAGCAATATTCATTCCCCTTACTCTTGTTCTCCTCTATGTTCTATTGAAGCCTTCTACTCACATGTAACCTTCCTACTTTCATATCTTCTCTTTGTGTTTGATCCATCGATTTTACTTAAAGTGCTTTTTTTCAGTATTAGTGGGGATTATTTACTGGAGCATGGGCAACTCACCATGCGTTACAACACTGAAGAAAATGGCAAATCCTTCCCAACCACCGTTGGTTACCAAAGGCCCCTCAGTGAGGGATGGGGTCTTATAGGCCCTTTCCTTAGTTGGGATGAAATGATTAAGAGCTTGGTCTCATGTAGAGCTTGTTCAGTAAGTTCATGACTAAAATGACTATGTCGTGTCAAGAACACACCATTGTGCTAAATTTCCCCATCATCCCACTCACGCTCACTTTGTCCCTTCTTCCACACAGATCCCTAGAAGAGGGAGTGTAGCTATCTTAGGTAGGTCTGAGCACTCCAGCACCATTTGTTATTGGCCAGTTATAGCTTTATGTATTAAACACCACCTACATTGCTAGGAAGGCTTTCTGGTGAAGCCTGGGTAACACTTGTCTATGAGTATAAGAATGAGTATTTAAAAGGCAATTTGACAACATAGAAATTTAGCAAAAAAATAATAGCAGGTTTATCTTTAGGGCCAATGACTTCCAAAACATGGGCTTTTGATCATTTTTACTGTTCCTTCTTCTGGAACAAGCCAAAAAATGGAATCAGATAATTGGTTATCACCATAATAGCCACGCCACTATTACATTATAGATCACATGCAGTATAAGGCACCAGTGCTCACAGATAAACATGGAGAAATTAAGAATGTTTATCATGTAGGGTTGTCTCCTCAGTAGAGGACATGAATACCTGTTTTCCACCCAGAAAGCAAGGAGTGGAAGTTGTTAATGAATGTTTACCCAGATTCCCCATTTCTAGACATTTATCTTTAGTTTTGTTTATCAGTCAATACAACACATCATTAGTAGAGATGCCACATGGACTTTACATTCTGCTTGCCTTTATGCTATCTCCTTCAGAACAATACCAGATCTTAGACCCTTAAGCTCTTCAACCCATCTTCATGGTCACACTTACTTTGCAAAAGAGTTTCAATGTAGTTGTTACACTTTAATCTTTTTTATACTCATCAGATTGAGATGGCTGTTACCAGAAAACCTTTTTTTTTAAAAAAAAATATAGTTCTTAAATTTGTCTAAAATAAGCTCCCTGGTGTCCGACTTTAGAAGTTTAAGCCAGCCCAACTAAGAAGGAAAGTGAGTTTTCCTTCTTATCTGACACAGATAATTTCTATGCTGGCTGTAATGCTTGCAGGAACCATTAAACATGCTGTCTGGTAAGATAGTGTAAAGTAATGCCCTCAGTATTGTAGCTTATAGAATTCATAACTATATAAGACTATTGACGACTATTCTCCCCCAGCCTTCTGCGTAACATCTTCTGGCACTAACATGATTCTTTTATAGCCTATTGCCAAGTTTCCTGGTGTTTTTGGCAACTTGTACTTTGCATCAGGTACTGGTTGATAAGCAAGGGCAATGAAAAATGCTTGTATTGCTTTCAGTGTGTCTGAGGCCACATTGAACAATGACTCTCAGAAAGATGCCACACATCTGTCCCTGAGACTTTTGTTTACTTGCCCATGTCTTCTGAGGGGACCATAGTCCATGGATAGAGCTTAATTATGATTAAACTTTTCTTTCTTTAGATTACATTTTTAATAAGCATATGTCATAGTAGGTTTTCATATGACTTTTACATATATCTTTGATATGGGTACCTACTGTCCTCCCTGATCATCTTCCCTATTTTCTCTCACCCTTATCCTGATGTGAGATGTGATGTGTGCTGTTGAATATGTTTTACCGCCATTGGTTAATAAAGTAGCTGCTTTCAGCCAATGGTGTAGCAGAATAAAGGCAGACTGAAAGGTATATATACATACATACATATATATATATATATATATATATATATATATATATAGAGAGAGAGAGAGAGAGAGAGAGAGAGACAGAGACAGAGAGAGACAGAGAGACAGAGAGACAGAGACAGAGACACAGAGAGACACAGAGAGAGACAGAGACACAGATAGAGAGACACAGAGAGAGAGGGAGACAGAGAGAGAGAAAAAAAGGCAGAGTCAGGCAGAAGGCCATGTAGCCACTGCCAGAGACAGATGCCTTCGCTGGAGCCTGCCGAAATTTTGCCGGTAGACCATGAACTTGTGGTGATGCACAGATTAATGGAGATGGGTTAGCTTAGGATATGAACTATTTAGAAATATGCTTAAGCTAGGGGCTAAACAGTATTGTAAATAATATGGTTTCTGAGTGATTATTTCAGGTCTGGGCAGCTGGGAATGAACGAGTGGCCTCTCCCAACACTCTTCCTGTTTGGACATTCATGTATTTAATATTCCTACCCTTTATTTTTTCATGACTGATTTATTCTACTACCCCCTTCTCTTCCTCTTTGGATTCCATTCTATCATTCTGACCTTTACCAACACTCAATGCTAAGCATACTATTCTAAAAATTTATATAAGGGAGAATATGTGACACTTGTCTTTTTTTGACTTGGATTACTTCACTCAGTATAATATTTTCCAGATCTACTCATTATCCTGCAGATTTCATAACTTCATTCCTCTTTACATTTGAATCAAATTCCATTGTGAATATGTACCACATTTCATTATCCATTCATCTGTTGGAGAACTCTAGCTGGTTTTCATTTATTAAAGTTCTTTATTACTGTGGTTTTTATAAGATCCTTTGTCATGGATACTTAAACTCTGATCTCATATACTTGCTTCTTGACTACATATCTCTGGAAACTTCTCTTTGCTGTTTCTAAGTGTGCTTGCCCTCATACAGACTTCTGCCTGCCTCTGGTAATCTGTGTCACAGAACACTGCATCCTACTTGCTGTACTTGCAAGCCTTCTGAAGAAGATGGTTTCCTCTTGTTTGCCTAGTGGTCATGTGTAGGAGGAGACAGGAGAATGGAAGAGGAGACTCAGGGTTATTCATTCCACTTGAGACTCAGAAGGCGTCTCAAGAAGCTTTGCCTTTTCAATTATTTCCATTTCTGTCATCAATAAAATCTAAATTTCCATATTTTCAAATTTGTTAGATACCATTGCTCTTGAACTACAGTAAATTCTCCTCCATTCATTCTTCTTAGCCCAGCGTAGGACTTGATGCTTCCTATTACCAACAATTTTGAACATGCCTTTCCAAACTCAATCTAGCACATTAAATTCTCTCAGTTTTTAATGATTTCATTTTTAAGGGTGAATCCACATGGAAATACCATTTAATCACTTGCCTAGTTTTTAGATAGAAACTGTGTCATTTGTAAACAAACTTACTATAAAATATTCTGAACATCCATGACTTCTTATCATTAAACACAGTTCCTTGTATCAACTTTGAAAGAAGAATATAATAAGATGTACATTTGTAATACAAGTACAAAGCCTAAAACCACTATATAGTCCTACCACATGATTCTGGGCTCCTGATTTACCTAGAAGGTGTTGGGATGGAGATACAACTGCATAAAATGTAGCGTGTACACATATGAATTAGACTAAGTGTTGTAAAATCCCCGAGATACTTTCTCCTGCATCTTCAGTAATGGATAAATCACATGAGAGTTTAATTTTTAAAAATATATTTTAATAGAATTTTTCAAAAATAGAGGAAAGGGACAAAGTATTTTAACCAGTTATTTTCAGGAAGGAGAAAGTTTAGAGTGATTAAACTCTGAATTTTTAATTCATTTGTATTTTTTATGTCTGGTTAATGTTTTCTTGAAGGGACAGAACATAAGAATGTTATCTCTTCTCTAGTGTGTGCCACTTAATTCTCCTTCATTTTGCAGATTTAACCACCTTTTCAGTCTTGTGTTGTATTTACGTATTGGTTATATATTTTGTATAAAGGAAATAATTTTGAAATTTGAAAACAGGCAAAATTCTGCTAATTAATTATTGCAAAATGTGAACTAGAGTTATGTCTTGTACACTGTATTCTTTAGTTAACTCACTGGACAATTGCTATCTCCTTGATGAGATTCAAGCACAATGAGTATTTATTGCAATTAAATACAAACACAGTTTAGGTCTGTCAGTAGACTTACTGGAAAGCCAAACTATCAATACACACACACACACACACACGTATAAATGAACACACATGTACACACACACACACGCATGTACACACACACACATCCACACACAATGTGTGAATGCATACATCCCAGCTAGGTATGCAATTATTACTAATTGTACAAAATAATTATGAGAAGCAGAATACCTATCTTTAAGTACAAAGACTTATTTACTTATCTTATTCTTAGAGCTATAGAAGAAAGTCAAAAGAGGGCGGCAGCTCCTGGCCAATGCAGAGTAAACACTATTTATTATTTGAATTAGTAATATTTAATTCAAGCTCAAGTTTGTAGAGTCTCTGTATGTGAGCTTTCATTATCCCGTTATACTGGATGCTAAGGTTTGATCCTCAGAAGCATATTTTAAGCTAGAAATTGTGGGCCTAAGGAACTCCACAGAAGTTATAATGTAATGGTTGCTGGGCGTGGAAGACTCCACTAAGCTGGTCTAATGTAGTTTAGCCTTTGGTGCCTGTTTCTTGCTATTGTGTCTCTACTCCTTGTTGTTCTTTTGCCGAACTACAGTTCCCAGCGTTCTCCTGGATACGGACATTTCCCAGAAGCCTTTGCATTCCCCGTTAAAAGAGAAGCCAGAAATTAATTAAGAACACTCCTTCCTCTTGCTTCTTCTGTCATTTCCCCAACATTAAAGCTTCCTTTCTTTAGAGACTAGCAAGCCCGCCTTGGGAAGACTGGTTGTCATCAAGTACTTTTCTCTTCTCCAGTCAAATCTGGTTTTCCCATGGCTATTCATTAACCTATTGAGTTTAATTAAAAGACAAATAATTTCTTCCTTTTGAAAACCATTTATGAAAACCAAACAGTTCCTGAATGATTTTTTTTTCTGCACTGAATGTTATGAGATTTTAGGACTGGGCTTTCATTTCCACCCTTTGATTTACTCTGTAAAATCTTAGTTATATCCCAACATAACTAAATTTTATTGGGGCATGACAACATACTTGACAAACAGAACTTAAGAGTTGATGTTTGGCCCATCTTTTCAGCATAGCCAGTTCTCATGTGCTTGAGCAGAACATTGCAGCAATACAAGTGTGGAAGGGAAGAGAGCTCTTCACTTCCTGGCTACTCAGGAAGCAGCGAACAAGACAGGAAGCAGCCAGGAACAGCATGTCTGCAAGGCAGTGACCCCCGTCCTCTAGCTAAATACAGTCTCTCAAAATAGCAACAGTACTTGGGGACCTAGGGAACAGGGAACATGTCTTACCCAGTCAATGACAGGAACATATCTCTTGTTAGGTTCTAGTCCTGAGCTCTGTCGTCCTGGTAGAGTTGACTGTAGAAAAGAAGTCGTTTACATGGGAGAAATGAGTCTCAGTGGCAGAGAAAGAACTTCCCCAGCACACCTCGCGTCCTAGGATTGATCCACAGCAGTAGGGAACACAAGGGAACAGGGAGAGACTTCTGGCTTCGTGGCCACATGGATACTTCATCTGGCTTCATTGTCCCATCCCATCTCTCATGCCCAGCTCCAGGTGGGCATAGGATTCCACTGCTGTTTTTGCATTCTACTGTAAAATCATGCTTTTCTTGGCAGTTCTACTTGTGTGTTTATTTCTAACTAAATGAGTTTTTGTTTGTTAAGTTTCATCTTGTGAAGTGACAGCGTAAATGTTGAAATGACACTGGGTGTAACGGAGAGTGTTCAATATTCAACAACATCTTTTCTTGCCTTTTTTTTTTTTTTCTGGGCACCGAGGCTGGCCACATGCATTAGTTTTCTAGTGCTGCATATAAAACCCCACTCTCTTTGCTTTTTCCCTTTTAGCTATTACTGGTAACTTATGTTAAAGGATTTTCCCAGCTGAACTTAGACAATATTTTTTTCTAAAAATAAGACTGGGGTCACATTAACTTGGAGAGGATATTTTGTTATAACCCAACAAAAAAAAGCTAAACATTATCGGCTGTGTTAAATTTATTCCCTTCATAGGGGAGTATTTTTTAGGTTTCTCTCCACAAAGTTATTTTATTTCTTGTCATTATTAATTGAAAAATGCCCCACATAGCCCACATCTAAGGAATAGGATGTATATTTTTCTTCTTCTTAGAGCATTCAAGATATGTGTGTATATATATGTATAAATTTGTATACACACACACACACACATGCGTGTGTGTATACAAATTTACTTCAATTTTGATCACTAAGCAGTCTTTTTATTGGTGGATTTAAGAAGAATAGAAGGGAAGGAGATATTATAAAGAGGATTTACTTATCCAGTTGTAAAGGGCCTCAGTGTATACTATCAGAGATTAAGAAATAAACAAAACTAAGCAACAACAAACAAAGAAGACTGGAGCTCAGATGCAGGATCTGGTAACTGTTCTTTTATTCTGGGGAGCTAGGGAGTAAATATTTTAGAGTCCTGGTTGACCTCTGCTGTACTTTGAGGTGGGAACTCTACTGTAGGTGACAGAAACACCCATAGCAACTAGAGCTGGCTTCAGACCACAGTATCAGTGTCTGCTCTCCAGTATTTACTTTGGAGTTAAAAGACAAAAGGTTGGGTTGGTGCTTCATTGAGGAAAGGTGGTAAACACAGAGGGTATTTTTTTAAGGGAGCTAAAATTTTAAAGTCATATTGCAATAAATGATAAGTTGGTCTTTAAAGCTGATAAAACAAAACTCATTGATATGCATATGTTATTTAGAAAACTGGGCAGTTGATGGCCCTGTATGACTGTCATTGGGTGGGAGACTGAAGTGGAAAGAGTAGGAATTACCCCTTTTCCGCACCAGTTTTTCTCTGAGGGAAGTCCCAAGTAGGACTTTGTTGCTCTAAAATCCTGATAAAGATTTTTAAGCACTATGACATCATATAGATCCGGAGATAGAATTTCCCAGTTAGTAACTGACTAAAATTCATTAATTATCTTAGTTGTTCAAATTTATGTGAATATTGCAGACTTCATTGTTACAGAAAATATAGTATTTCATATTATTTATAAATATATAGGCAGAGCTTTTTAAAAGCCAGGGCTCAATTTAGACATCACATCTAAGTATCTGAACAAAATTTTGTTCTGTCTTATTTAAAAAAATAAAAATAAAAAGACTGGTGGGTAATGTCTTGGTCTTAACAAATCCCTGCAAATATCTCTTTTAAGTACTAAATAAATACTATTTGACCATGATTTTGTAGAACAATGAATGTACATATCAGTTTCATCAAGGAAAATGTCCTTTGTGTTTGCTCGTCTTTAATATGATGGAAATGTTCAGCTTAGCATTTTCCGTAGCTATGCCCAGTCTGAGCTCAGTTATCATATGTACAAGCCGCATTGGAACCTCAGTAATTTAGCATGTCACGATTTGCCCTGGCTGGAAATGACATTAAAAGCCAACACGTTCCGTTTAATAACTTCCCCTGTAAAAACTTACATCCTTATTTTGCATCCACTCTTTTTCGTGTAAGACAGTAAAGACAAGGGATTTCAGTATGTCTTTGGTATTGATTGATTTGATTTTGATTTGCTATATTTAGTGAATCATTATTTTCCTTTGTATACAGCCATGTATATTTATTACACAGTTTTCCCAAAGTGATTTTGTTGATTTGGAAGGTATCAGCTGACTTGAATTTAAAAGAAAATGGCAATATATTTCCTAAACCATCATCTTAATAAATTATGGCTGTGTATTAGTGTTTATTGGAGATAATTTATTAATATTGATTAATAATTAAATCAGTGCATCATGAAGTTACCAATGTTTATGGCTACCATTAATTTGTATAAATTCAAATTGTTTTTTCGATGCTCATTTTATGATGAGAAGTAAAATCATAATAAAAGTACTCTTGGGCCCATTCCCTATGGAGCGATACCTTGCTCAGCCTAGATACAGGGGGAGGGTGTTGGTCCTATCTGAAAGTTATGTGGCAGATTTTGCTGAGTCTCCATGGGAAGCCTCACTGTCTGAGGAGTGGATGGGGGAAGGAAAAGAGCAAGTGGGGAAGGGAGAGGGAACTGGAATTGGTATGTAAAATAAAAAAAGGTGCTCTTGGAATCAAAGTGCTCTTGGGAACAGAGAATAGTTTCATATTATGATGATACAGTTGTGGTTTTACAAGTGTTCTCATTAGTTGAGAAGATTAATATGTCACTCATTTTAAGATAATTCAAATCAAATTTAATTTAAAAATGAAAATGAAAGACATTACTTCTTAAGAATAACAACTTAAACTAGCCCTAAGTGTGCTGAATAAAATTTTATCTAATCATTTGAATTAAACATGAATTATTTACACTACCCTGCCTATCACATTTACAATTTGCTAGTTATCCTTCTAAGCACTTTACATATGCTGTGTTTCTTTTATTTGTCTCAATACCTCATGAACAGGTGCTCTTCTCTCTTCTCTAGTGGGGCTTGTCCAGGAGTATGGTTGGTGTGACAGGTCCAGGATGCGGGGCTTGCCCTGGAGTATGGTGTGTGATGTAGCAGGTGTTACATACTACTGAGGAGACATTCTCCTCTTTCCGCAGTGATGAAATGCCAACAGCCACTTAGTGGTGGGATTTCCTGCCTACTCTGCCATGTTTTGATTTTGTCGGTTTGAGCTTGTGCCCAATCATTATGAGCTCGTCTGTGCCTCTGTCCCATTGTGTCTAGAAAACCCTGATCCCCTCCCCACCCCACCCCCATGACTCTGACAATCTTTCTGTACCCTCTTCTGTATAAATCCTCGAGCCTTGAGTGGAGGGCAGTGATAATGACATCCTGCTTACTGTTCAAACACATCTTCAGGTTTCTTCCATTAAGACTTACTGTTCCATTTGCCTGGAACACTGGTTCTCAATCTCTCCAAAGGCGCGATCCTTTAATTCAGTTCATCATGTTGTGGGGAATCCCAATCATAAAGTTATTTTTGTTGCTACTTCACAACTATAATTTTGCTATAGTTATAAATCATAATGTAGATATACGTAAAAGAGTTGTTTGATCCTCAAAGGAGTCACAACTCACAGGTAGAGAACCATTGGCCTAGAACATTCTAACTTTTATTTGGACTTGCCCAAATGCAGACCATTTGCAAATTATCACTTGTGTCTCTTTATGACTTCATCTTGTGACAGGCTCCTATGCTATCTTTGGTTCACACATTGCGACCGTTTCTCCATTTAAATCTCCTAGAATGTAGGACCAAGTATTTAATTCTAGAATTTCTAGGCTTTCCTATGCTGATGATAGTGCTTGGGTAATGATAATATGATGTGGGATTGCCCTCTGTATGCTATGAATACAATTGCTTAATAAAGAAATTGCCTTGGCCTGTTGATAGGGCAGAACTTAAGTAGGCAGGGAAAAACTAAACAGCATGCTGGGAAAAAGGAGGCAGGGTCAGTGAGAAGCCATGTAGACCCCGCTGGAGACAGACACCGGATTTAACTTTGCCTGGTAAGCCATACCCATGTGGCAATGAACAGATTATTAGAGATAGGTTAAATTAAGATGTAAGATTTAGCAAACAAGAAGCTCGAGCTAATGGGCCAACCAGTGATTTAAATAATAAAGTTTTGGTGTGATTATTTTGGGGCTGAGCAGCTAGGAATCAACAAGCAGTCTCCCTGCAACAATAATATTTAAAAGTATTTGTGAACAGTAGACAAATGAAAGCAATTTTCTTTTAATTAGAACTTGTTGTCTTCTGTAACTGGTCTCCAGTAAAGCAACATGTGTCAAATGTATCTATGTGTATGCATATTTTGGGTGTCTTAAAAGTTTTGCTACCCCAAATTTAATAGAAAATGCTTTTCTACTGAGAGATTGCATCCACACTAGCTAGATCCCGAAATCAACATGCTTTGTAAGATAAATTTTATCTTTCGCCTCACAAACACAAAAAGATCTATAGGGGAATAAAACAGAGTCTGTAGCTGATTTTGATGCCCTAGGTAACAGGAGCCAATGAAGTCCTAAAAAGATTCTTTTTAGTCCATGCACCTTTTCTAAAGTAAAATTATTTGAGTGTGGAAAAAAAATTCCCTGCTGCCTGCAGCAATGCTTTACTATGAGGAGAGTCTGTCACACGAATTTCCATTGCTTGGGTTAGTTATAGAATCCTCCCAGTGCTTTACAATGAATCAGTATGAACTGACTTGTTGAATAAGATTATCCTGTGGGTTTTCTTAGAATAAACATAAGAAGTACACTTTGAAATGTAAGGTTCATAATAAGGAAAAGGTACCACCCAATGGTTGTGTAGGAACTGAAACAATCATGAAAGAATTGATTCTTTTTGCCAAATCCTCCATTCAATAGATGCTAAATAAATATTAATTAAACATTCTCCTTCTAAAGAAAAGAATAGGATATATTCATACTCTAGCTCTTTATTTTGCAGCAGGTCACACACATGTTGATATCACAGATCATTTCACATATTAAGACACTTGAAGCACATGATAATGTAACATAAATGTAGGCTAGCTTGAGTGTCTTGAATTTCTCATTTACTTTGTCCATGTGTTAGGTGTTCCTACATAACTATGGCTGTGTTTGTGTGTTAGATGCTGAAGACTATGAACTTCTTAAGTGGTCTGATGGTGAACATAAGTCATAGTAGACTGAATGCTGCTCCTTGCTAGGAAAAGGGTCACTTCCATCTGCCTGTGGAAATCTACCCTTATATTTCACTTTTGCTTTAATACAGCTGGCTGTGCTGCTTGGGGGTAGGGGGCAAGTGTAGTGGGAAAAGTCTGTGAACAAGAGAAAATGATTAAAAGACCAGCTGTTCTTAAAAGTCCTCTGTTGCTAAAGTCTTATCCTAAGCTTTCTCTTCCTAGGCGTCTAAAGTATATGAAAGAAATAAGCAGAAGAATAGTAGAACACATGTAACAAGAAAGAAGGGGGATGCTGATAATTTGAAAATTACACAAAAGTCACAGCTCAGGTTTGGGGAAGAGGAAAGAATAGGTAAGTTAACTAAAACCAAAGATTCTGATGAAGCATTATGGGAACTCAGTAGTTCATAAGTTAATGTCAAAATGTAACTTAAAATAGAGTTCAAAATGAATTTCCCTGAGTGGGTGGATATTGTTTATCCCAGAAGATATAGATTACTAATAAAAATGCAGTTCAGGGCATGGGAAACTTTCTTACAAGTTATTGTGCAGAGAGGCCCAGAGGCCTCCAAAACAGCATAGACTATTACCATATGCCTTGGTTATCTGCCATGACTACATGGCAAGACCCAGAAATGTAGAGAATGTTCTGGTGGCAGAGATCTATGGTTAGTTGGAAGGGAAAATGGAGGGTTATATGATTACATTTCTTTGTATGTGTTTATGAAAGGTTAAAAATAAAAAAAAACTACAAAAGGAAAGTGTGTTTAGAGTTTGAAATACACATGGGTATATATAGTCTCTAAGGATATTTGTTTTATTGAGACATGAAACTAAGGAACTCTGTATAAACTCCATGATCATCATTTTTAATGATGGGATTTGAACAAACTTGTAAAAAATAAAGAGCCTATATTTAAGAAAATGGATCTAAAACATATTGTCATCAGGCATTCACCTCAATGAATTGACCAGAAACTCAGTGCTTAAACAATCCTACCTAGAAGAACTTATTCCAAAACTAACATCATAATGGGCTAAATTTGAATTTTATCATTAAGCTTCTAAAGGAACAATCAAGTTTTGATTATATTCCTAATGTATTGATTTAGCATTAATTCTGTAATTGATATATAATTGCTTACAGATGCTCCTAATATAAAAACAATTATTATACAGACAAATACAGTTATTTTAAATGTACTTATTGGATGTTAGAAAAGTAATTGTTCAGAGTCATTTCGTTTAAGACAAAATGGTACTGTTCTTTTCTGTAACTAATTATGATTAAGCAGAAAAACTCAATTTTTCTTCAGTCATGGGTTTCTTAATTTATATTCCTTAACCAAATGCAATAAGAATTGATTTGCCATTAGTCACTAGCCCTGGTTGGTTGTTACTATCCCTGAAGAATAGTTGTTACAATACACTGATGATAAAATGCTATAAATATTTTAAAGCATCCACATAGATTTACAAAAAAAGCAATATTATAGAAACTGAGTGACTGTCCCAATGATCAGCTCGCTTTGTGGTATCCCCCAGTCATCAGGACTAGAGAGCCAGCCCCAACCTGTCAATGAAGATGGCTGGACAAGTATATGGAGTGTTTCCATTCTGGAAAAAAAATAATCAGTCTAATAGTGGATCAGAGAATCAAAACAATATCTTTTTCTTCTACATGTCTGACCAAATCTGAAAAAAGGCAACACGCACTTAATAGCAGCATATCCTGACAGGTCCTGAAGGTTCCTGTGTAGCGCCAACTAATGCTGAGCGTCTCTTCCTCTGAGTAGATGGTGCTGTGGCCTAGATTCCATACTTATATAAAACAATTGCTAAAATATCCACCTACAATTTTGACCATCAGAAAGAGGCCCATAGTAAAAAAACTTACTATCTTAATCTGGTAGCAGAAATTAGTTTATTTTTTTTCCTAAACATCACATATCCCCTTTTGGGATATAATAATACTACAATGCCCATTCCACTTATTATTAGATGAAGTTCTCTGCCTATGTTTTGATAAAATAAATGTTGGCAGATGCAATGCATATTTTTAAAAACACACCCTTTCTTTTTACTTCTGTTGGGTAGGTGTTGATCCCTGATCCTGTTTCAGAATTATATTTCCTAAAAAAAATGTTTAAAAACTTGTTATGTTTACTTAAATATATGACTATAAGATGTTCAGGGTTCAAAATAGCCAAGTGCCAACACAGTTAAGCTAAGTATTTCTAATTATGTGATCCACTGCATTCCACCATACTGTTTATTCCTGTCCTACAGATGTGGGAAGTCACAAGGGCACAGATGAATGCTTTATCTTTACCTGATAGTCACTATTTGTGGCTTCTTTGAGGATGAGTACTTTCAAATCCATGTGTTTTACTTCGTCTATGCCTTTTTGGGTTTTGATAAAAATGACTCATCCAATGAATAAATCCTGAATACTAAATATGTACCATGTACTTTTTCAGGTTCCAGAAGGTGTGAAAGGACACAACAAGCAATCCTGCCTCATTTGGAACTTCTTGACTATAAATGCCTAGTGTAGAAATAAGACTTTGCTGATACAAATGCAATATACTCAACAATCTACTTTAAGAACCCTATAATTTTGCATTTTCTTAGCAAATCAGGAAAGACCAGTGATGTCTGAGGTCTGCAGATATGAAACATAAAATATGGCAGACATGAAATAATAAAATGCCAAGCTTTATCCTTTAGACCAAATAACCTCTTGGGACAGATTCTTCACAGATGTCTAGAATTTGTATAGCCCTTTTGCTCCCTTTGGCATGTCCTCTTTCTGGTGTCTCTTCTGACTCCATTCCCTGCTGTAACAAGGTTGGCCAACATCGAATGGGTATAGGTCCACTGACAGTGTTTGGCTTCCTGCCCTCGAACTTTCCTTTCATTCTCATCATTCCTGGTTCAACGAAAGCTAGGCTTTAGCAAGAATGGCCCAAATACAATTGAAAAAAGCAGGGAAAATTACTCTCCTAATGGTACAACCTTTTGAGTGGTGGAAGGCAGAGGTTGGCAGATAGATAATGGTTCTCCTTTATTGGTTGTGAACACTGTCAGAAGATGCAGTCATCCCTAGGGGGACTATAAAAGGATGATTTCTCAGCAATAATCATTGAGCCACATCTGGTACAAAGCAGTGTCCATCTCAAGGGTTTACCCACCGGCATCTGTTCCACCTTCATATCCTTTTCCTGATCTCCTTTCATTCTCCGTAGTTATACACGCTCACTAGATAGTATTTAGTCTACTTTCTGGGAACACTGAATTATTATACTTATCAGAATATGACAGCAAGGACGAGAGAGCTGCGAATGACATGATATAAGCGTGGAAAAAAGGTGATCTTGTTTCTAGGTGTGGGTTGCTAGGTGAGCAATGACAAGCGAAATTTGGGTTCTTAGATTTCGTTTCAAAATATAACTACAATTAGAGAGATGTGGCTGGATACCGTTTGGAAGACAGAAGAATATAAAATGTAAGAATGAATTAACCTTTCATAGATGATTGACAGTGGTAATCAAATGGTGATTCTTAAAGAGAAAGTATGTGGTGGGGCTAAGAGATAACATATTGAAAGATGGATGAAAGATGGAGGTAATCACATATTACCAGGCATGACGGTAAGCCTCTAGTGAGGTAAAACCTCATGAAGGGGACAGAGAACGAGGAAGAACCATGTTTGGAAGTGCTTCTTATTTTACTACACGTGAAGACCCTCCCCAGGTAAACGGGACCTTTTTCTGATGTCTCAGTCCAGTAGCTTTGAGGTAGGAATTCATAGCTTCCTTCTTAAAAACTGCCAGGACATTCTGTGGTTTCTTCAGTAATCACACCATGATAGCAATTATCCTGATGATGGAGAGAGCCTTCTCCTCTGTAGGTCAACTGAAGAGGACCAGCCCAGTGTGTTTAGTGGTGCTTCAAATGCATTCTTGACATTTTTGCAAATTGGGAAGTTAAATTATTTATTTCAAGCAATTTGCAATACACCTAAGTTGTTGTCACCTCTGTTGTGAGTGTTGACAAAATTTTCCAGTACTTTAACCTGAGACTAACTCTTTCAATTAACTTGCCACTGATCTACTTTCTATAGAGGCCATGCTCCTCTGTGATAGGATATAGAAAAGGTAACTTTGTCCCAGAATCAGCGAGATGCAGTCAAGAAACATAAGTAATGTAATAGGAAAGGAATAAGAATCCCAAATAAGGAAGATTAAAGGAAGTGAGACAAAAAATACATGAGCAGCCATGTGGCTCAGCAGATAAAGATGTTTGTTGTCAAGGCCGAAGACCTGAGTTCAAGACACAGGATCCACAATATGGAAAGAGAAAACCAATCACTGCAAGTTACCCTTTAACTTTCTTCACAAGGGCAAGCAAACATCCCTTCATCCCTTCCACCTCTCTCTCTGTCTCTCTCTCTCTCTCTCTCTCTCTCTCTCTCTCTCTCTCTCTCTCTCTCTCACACACACACACACACACACACATAGGGAGAGACACACACACACTAAATGGTAATTTATCCATTTCTTTTTATTAGAAGTACTAGAAGTAAGCCATGTTAGTAATTCTTTCAAATATGTTTTCTTAACTGTGGAAAACACTGATATGAATTCCAACGTGACAGGGAAATGATGTATTTCTATTTGCACAAGTTCCAGGAGACCTGAATTCAGCGGTGAGACATAAAGACCATGTTTTCCATAGGGAACTGGGTCTGCATTAAGCCCTGCAGAGGGTTTGCATAAAATTACCCAGGCCCTTCTTGCTGTGTCCTGGAGGATAAAGGGAAATGAACTGATGGCCTTACAGATGAGACAGGAAGGAGTCTTTTTCTGTTAACTAAGTTCGGTGGAAGCAGGCTTCTAATTTCATGTACCACCAGTTAGCCCGTGTCCACAAAGAGTGCTGTTAGATCTTCTCAATAAGAATGTTAACTACTGAGGAGAGATAGCATGGGTGGCTCATTAGAGTAAATTCATCTGTCTTGTTGCTGCTAAGAATTCATAGCAAATACTTTTAGTAGCATAAATTATGGCCATGACTAATGTGCTAGGGAATTCTCTCATAGAAAGGGCACACCTCTATCCATGTGTATTTCGATGTGTATGGGAAGGAAAAGAGATTACAATTTTCAAGGTGTATGAAGGGATACTAACCCACTTGAGCATGGTTCTGGCAGGCCTTGCCCTTCTTTCCCATTCACTCTGCCTTGCGAACAACCATTAGATTATGTTATTAAAGCTCGTCACCAAAGTCTATTCCCTTATTTGGCCACTTCCTCCTCTTGAGGCTGATTAGTAAAGCCCAGCAATCAAAATTCCCTAATTACCATGACGAATTAAAATTAAACAGGGGTTTTCCTTTGTACCTTTATGAACTGCCATTTTCCTATTGGCTCCTTCTATCTCTTCTCTACTCACAGATAGTCCTTTGCACCACTCTGGGACAAATACTCCTGCCCCCTCTTCCTTGTTCCCTTCTCCTTCACCCTTGTTTGTCTCTTGTGTTTGTCTCTAATTCCCTTCCCTCTGGGGTTTTGTGGGTCCTCAACTGATACTTTTCTTTTCAGTGTAAAACAACAATTACAAAAGATCTATGATTTTTATGCCTCTTTTCTAGGTTTTCCTGTTTGAGACCTGTATCTCAGAGGCAAAGATACAATATAGAGTAAAATGTGAGACCTATTTTTTTCATAATTTCAAAAGGAACAAAGGTTACCGCTAACATTTATGTAATTTTGTTTAAAGACTAAAATTATTTAACATGTTTAGAGCACCCTACAGGCAGAATCAAAGGACAGAACACTGATTGATATGTTTGTCTGCCATAACTAAACTATACACAAGCTGAAAACAGATATTTTTGCATTAATTGACCAGAAATTTAGAATAGCCATGATTAATATGAAAAAGATTTTCATGGTGAAAATCCAACAAGTAATAACAGAGTGATAATGTGAGTAGATTAAAAATCCTAAAGTAGAATTTGAAAAAAAAAATTATGATCATTAAAAACCAAAAGCAAGCCAGGCCAGCCTGGTCTACAAGAGCTAGTTTCCAGGACATGCTCCAAAGCTACAGAGAAACTATCTTGAAAAATCAAAAAGAAAAAAAATAAACAGAATAAAGATGGAAATTAAAAAAACATCTTCCACTAAAATAGAAATGAAGGAACAAGAGGAACGGGATGGACAAATTGGGGCATGGAGAGGGAGAGCAATGGAAGAGATAGAACCATTATGGGGTTAGGGAAAAACCTGGTGCTAGGAACATTCAGAGGAATCTACAAGGATGACACCGGCTAAGATTCCTAGCAATAATGGAGAGGGTGCCTGAACTGGATGTCTCCTCCTAACGAGGTTACCCTAATTGTCATCACAGAACCTCCATCCAATAACTGATGAAAGCAGATGCAGAGATTCACAGCTAAGCACTGGCCTGACCAGTGGAAGAGAGGTGGGAGGGGTTACATGAGCAACGGGTGCCAAGATCATGGATCATGACAGGAAACCCATAGAGACAGCTGATTCAAGCTCATGGGACCACACAGACTCTGGACCAACAGGTGGGGAGTCTGCATGGGATCTAATTAGGCTCTCTGCAGGCAGGTGACAATCGTGTGATTTAGTCTGTTTGTTTGGCCTCTGGCAGTGGGACCAGGACCTATTTCTGGTACATGAACTGGCTTTTCAGAGCCCCATTACCTGTGGTGGGATGCGTTGCTCAGACTCAAAGCAGGGGTAGGGGGTATGATAGGGGTGGTGGTGGTGATGGTGCTGGTGGAAGGCCATGGACTCTCTTCAACTTGATATGCCAGGCTTTGTTGACTCCCCATGGAAGGTCTTTCCCTGTCTGGGAGTGGATGGGGAGTGTGGTGGAGGTGAGGTAGGAGGGAGAGGGAGGAGAGGAGAAAAAAGGAACTGTGGTTGGTTCTTCTGAGGGTCTCACAAGGAGACCACAAAGAGTAGAGGATAGAAGATGTCTTAATAGGAACTTCCACTGCAGAGCGCAAAGAATGAGGAAATTAAATATCCAGAAACCGAGGGAGAAATGTGACAGGAAATTCCAGAAGGGAAAGAAACGTGGAAAGAAACAGAAGAAATCCTGAGGCAATAATGGCTGAGGAGTTTCTAAATGTAACAGTAAGGAAATCTAACTCCCAGCTCCGGACTGTGTGCCTTATCCTTCCTTTAGACAAAAACAGAAAATGTTGAAACAGATCAGGAAAGATGCAAACCTTATCTCTAGAAAGCATGTCTTCAGAAACCAAACAATCAAGAAAAGAATGTAAAGCAATATTGAAAGTTCTAAGAGAAAATATCACTAACCCAAAGTCATATATCCAGAGAAATCTTTTCAAGAGTAAGGTGGAGCTGAAGACAATCTCAGACAAACCTTGATGGAGCATGTTATCTAGAAGTGAAATTACTTCTCCTCAGTCTATTTGTAAGGCAAGAAGAATTTAATCTGTAGACGCCTGAGACTCTGTCACCCCAGGAGATAGCCTGTCTTAGTTTGCTTTTTATTGCTATGACAAAACACCATGAAAAAAGCAGCTTGTGTAGGGGAAGGGCTACTTTGCTTATATTTCCATATCACAGTCCATCACTGAAGGATGTCAGGGCAGGAACTCCAAGGATGGTCCTAGAGACAGGACCTGATGCAGAGGTTGCAAAGGAGAACTGTTTACTGCCTTGCTCCTCATAGCAGCACAGCCTGCTTTCTCAAAGTGCCCAAGAGCCCCATCCTAGAGGTAGCATCTCCCAAAGTGAGCTGGGCTTAATCACATCAATTACCATTCAACAAAATTTTCCACACAGACATACAGGCACATCCACACATATTCACGCAGGCCAGGCGAAAGATTTTCCTCAGTTGAGCTTGCCTCTTCTCAAACAACTCCAGTTTGTGTTAAGCTGACTTAAAACTAGCAAACACATAACCACAAAGTAGAACATTGTCATCCACATCTCCGACGATGCTTGCTCAGGAAGTGTGTAGGTCTCTATCCATCCATGACACTTGTGTTTTTTTCCCTATAAGATCAAGTTGTTTGTAGTAGATGATACCAACAGTATAGCCACTAGAGTGTCATTTTAAAAAAATGAAACTTTTTTTATTTTTATTATTCATTATTTCATTTCTAGCATACAAATAATGGGCTCGTTATCATATTTTTATGTATCTAATTATACTTTGAGTTTGTTTAACCAACCCATTTTCCTCATTTATTGTGCTGTGCTCCTCTTTCAGGCTCCAGCACTTTTCTACCTTCCTGCCAAATAACTCTCCCTCAGCTTTCTTGTCATGAGTACATGTGTGTGCATACATGTGTGTGTGTGATTATGTGAGCATGTATGTATGTCTGTGTAGGTATGTGTCCCTCTGTGTGTATGTTTCTGTGTGTATCTGTGACTGTGTGACTCTGGTGTGTCTCTCTGTGTGTATGTCTCTGTGTGTCTATAACTCTGTGTGTGTGTGTGTGTGTGTGTTTAGCTGCAGATGGAGCCCAATGCCCACCATTTTCACTGCGATTACCGAGTACATTCTCAGCAAGGACTTAATGCTTTGCCATCGAGCCTCTCAGTATCTGGCTTCTGCTCACATGGAACTGTCTTTATCAAGCTTACTCTATCCTCCCCACATCGTGTCCCTGCCTGTGTGCTGTACACTACGCAGCTGCTCCACCACAGGTACTTTGCATATGTGTCGCATCTGGTTGGAATACATCTTTCCACCGTCTTCCTCTCTGCCCCTAAATCTCGCTATTCATATCTAAGGCCAGGTGTTACTCACTCAAGTACTTTACTACGTTCCATCTTGTCCCTCCCATGAGAGCATTTATCATAATTGTACTCCTATCGTAGTTCTGCAATCCATTTTAATTACCAACTCAGCAAAACCAAAGAGAGAATCAGTTTCTTTTCATTATTTATTTCTTTGGCTCCAGCAATACAGCTGACATTGTTAAATAATTTTGGAAAAATTATAAATAATTCTTTAAAATAGAATAATGCATATGCTTTAAAAGTGTGATTTTCTTTGTTAAAAAATTAGAATGATTTCACTTATCTGTATTTTTAATCATAGGTTAGGTAAGTGACTGTCAGCATAGCGACATGTCACCACAGTCCTGATTTTCTCTACTCCCTAACTATTGCTTGAACGTCTAATCAGAGAAATCCTAACTGTTGATGAAGCTTTCAGCTCTTTTTAGGAAGAAACTTACTTCTGAGGCTAGAGGGAATTTTTTATTTTATTTTGAGATGGCACCAAACTTGGACTAAAGTGGAGTTTTCTAATTCAGCAGCTGATTGATACCTTTAAAGTATTAAAGCCTAGCACATAATCTACTTTCACAGTTACCTTGTTTTACGTTCTATAGTTATAATAATAAGTAATAAACAAAACCAACTCCCAAACCATGTTTCTTTAAAAAAATATAGCAAATTCTGACCATCCTTTATGTAAACATATTTCTGTTGTATCAGGTACCATCCTTAACATTTAGTAAGACTGTGCTCTTAGAAAATGATCTTCTAAGGATCATTGTGCTATACTGTACAATTAAGGAAACAGGTCAAGGACCTCAGAGATGCAGGCATATCACAGAAGCTGTTGTCAAACTCAGTGTGGCTATATCACTGCCTCATCCACTTCACCTGCCATTAAATAGATTTAACTGGTTTAGCCTTGCTTAGGAAAGTCTTCAATGTATGAAGCTTTAGAGGCTGACAAAATTCCATTGAAAGGTTATCATATGACTTTTTGAGAGTAGGTTTTCTTGTGGTTATAAAAATGTAAAGAGCTAGTTCCGGGACAGGCACCAAAGCTACAGAGAAACCCTGTCTCGAAAAACCAAATAAAAAAAAAATGTTGAGTCATATTCCTCAGAATATCGACTACCAATTGACAGATGTTAAACATTTAAATGATAACAGTTTTGTAAGTGCTATCAAATGCTTCAAACAAATGCTTCAAACAAGCATTTATAAAGTCAATTTCAATACTGCCTTGATATTTTTCATCAACTATCACAAAGAAAAGTTTCACAACTTTATTCTTTCAACCATGATTTAGTTTATTTAATTGAATTTCACAAGCAATTTAAAAGGCCAACATTGAATACTTTCACCATAATATCACAAATAAAATATTTAATATGGCCATGACAATATATTATTTATTAAAATAGTAAATACATGGAGAAAGTTAGGATTGACTATATGTACATTAAATACAAATAGGAACTAATTGTACATGGTCTCTAATTGAACCTAAATAAATGGTCATATTTTGAAAACCTGTACTCCACAGAATTGGAAAACTTAAAGGAAATGGACATCTTTCTGAATAAATATCATTTACCAAAATTAAATCAAGACCAAATAAGCAAATTAAACAGACTTATAACCTACAGAGAAATGACTGTTGAACTTCCCTAAAGGTTAAAAAATTCTTCTGGGTTCCTGCTTCATGAAAGAATCTACCAGACATTCTGCAGGACACAGAAAAAAAGTGACTGGCAAACTGCCAATATGGGGGAAACTGTCTTTGAAGTTTCCTGCTTCATGAAAACGTCTGCTGGATACTATGGGCCTTTAGGCTGAAGATGGATGCCCCAATGGAACAGAAGAACTTTGGGTGACTGTCCAGGCATCGAGATGTGTCTGTCAATTCTAGAATTTTGAATGTTGATTACAATGCACTTCCTGTTTACATAGGTAATATATCCTTCTGGAGTCTTTGATGAAGTTGAAGAATAGTTATAGTTTCCCTTAGTTAAGATAAAAGACAAAGTAGATATAAATATAGTAACTATAATTATTGCTTGATACCCATTTTGTATATCTAATTTTACTATGTTAAAACCTTCCTTTTTAGTTAAACAGAAAAGAGGAGGTAATGTGGGAGTCCCCTCTTTATGCTGTGATTATAAGTAATGAATAAAGAAAGCTGACTTGAGCCTACAGCAAGGCAGAACTTAGCTAGTTGAGGAAAACTAAACTGAATTCTGGGAGAAAGGAGGCAGAGTCAGGAGAAAGCCATGGAACTGCCACCAGAGACAGACTCATGAAATTTTGCTAGTAGGCCAAGACCTTGTGGTAATGCATAGATTAATTGAGATGGGTTAAATTAAGATGTAAAGGTTAGTCAATAAGAAGTTAAAACTAATGGGCCAAGCAGTGATTTAAATAATACAGTTTCTGTGTGGTTATTTTGGGTCTGAGCCTTCGGGCAGCTGGGAAACAAACAAGTAGCTACCCTACAACATCTATAGAGTTACAATTTTTAAACATTAGCTACTGTATGGACTGCAAAGAACAGTAAATTTAAAATATCAATAATTTTATTTTAAAACATAACACTATACTGAATAAAAGCATATTAAAAGAATATCTCAAGTGACTTAATTTTAGATCATGTAGGTGAGTGTACATATGAGCATCCACAGTGTCTTTCTTAAATGCATTTGTAGTGTGTGAGACATATGGCCTTTCTATTCGCTATGTAAGTTATTAATGCTTTCAAACACAGATTGAAATGTTTTAAGGATTACTCCTTTTAGAAAACATCTTAAAATGTAACTGTGTCATTCCTCCTACCCTTTCCTCTCTAATACCTACCATGTATTCCCATCTCTCATAATTATGTATTCTTTTCCTTTAATCATTATAGTTACACACACACACACACACACACACACACACACGAAGTTCGTTTAGGGATACTTGTATGCATATGATTTCAGTGCTGACCTCTGAGTATTAGACAACCAGTGAGGGGGCTCATTCCTGGGGCAGACCATTTCTCTCATTCTCAGCATTACTTAGCTGCCTGTAGTTCCTCATCTGTGAGTGGTGTCCGTGAGATTTGCTACTTCTATGTTAGTATGCTGATTTTTGTCATTTGTTCTGTTTCTTTGGGGGGGGGGGCAGCCATAATTATTTGGCCTATTACGAGTGTCTCCTAAAACTTCATAACTGAAGTTACAAAATCTTTTTCCTTTGTTTCTTTTCCCTAAAATGTACACTATACCAAAGATTTTCATTGTGTTTACACTTTATTATATGAGAAGTAATCTAGGGAATTCTTAAACAGAGGAGAATGCGTGTAGGCTGTATATAAGTAGTATGCCATTTAAATGGGGGACTTGAGAATCCCCATGTTGGTACTAGAACCAATTCCCCACAGCTACCAAGAGGTAGCTCCTACCAGAAGTTACATTAGCATTTCTTTGATAAAGGTGGGAGTTAGGGAGCTTTGGCAGTCACCTTGAGGAAGCACACAAGCTCAGTTCTGCACGATGCTTAACTATTCGTATGGCACCATCAGTTCTGGGATCATCTGGCCAACAGCTGGAAAATTGTTATATAAACTGCCAAAATTACAAATAAAGTGCCAATTTGGAAGTGTTATTTTATAAAAATATGTTCCGACCCTCTGGAGACAGTGTGCAATGCGGTGTGGTTCTGGTGCAATTCCTGTGGCCATGACACTGTCTTTCCACATGAAGGAATGGGAATGAATGACCCACTCAGGGTGTTTCTGCCTGCGTCTCTGTACTCTGTTAGTTTAGATATTCCAGTCCTTAAAGTAGAGGAAAGAATTGCCAATCTATAGGATCTAATTTGTGCCACCAGCAGCCCCACTGAGTCCCATGCTAGACAAAGCCTAGGGATCTAGAACATACACATCGCCCACCATTGTCTTCCTGCAATGATTCATAATTTGAGGAAAGAATTATCCACTAAAAGTCTGGAGGAGCTGTTCCAGACCATGTATGGAGATTGACCAGAGTGATATAAGGGAGTATTGCGATGAGCTGCAGAGATTCCTCCTTAGTTGGTATTTTCTCCAGACACTGTGGGCACCCTCTGAAGTTCCTTGTTTTGTCTTCTCATGTGCTTCACTGTGTCTGGGATGATTCATTTTAACATCTATATCTGGGTACAGAGCTATTTACTATCCACACAGGACTGTCTATGTTATGTCTATTATCTTTTTCTATCCATTGTCTCCTTTTGGGTCAGGTAAGCACTGATGAGCTTTCTAAAATTGTACATGGAAATTTGTGAGTGACAACACGTGTTAACTGTATGCGGACAGGCAGAGTCATGAGTTGTTAATTCCAAAGCTTGAGGGTTTCTTGGGGCTGACTCAACCCAACTGCCAACATACTTTTGACCTTTTGTTCTTGAGTCTAACCTTCTGGAGTCCCAATTCAAACCAGAGGTATGTTATTAAAAACCCCATTTCTTTTGATTCTGGAATTCTATTAGCAAAGAATGCAACACCCTGGCTTTAATGAAATAGTATTGCTAAGACTACACACCCATAAACATGAAAAGAAAGCTTATTCTTGTTTTACATGTTTACAAACATGATAGAATCTATTACTTACATTTTTTCTTGCTAACAAAAAATTAAAGTGATTAATGTTCTATGTTGTTTCCCTATTTCTTAAGCTGATCTTGTTAGCTTCATAAATTCTTAATTTCAACTTCTTGCTATTTAAATAACAATGAATAGGTTTACATGTTGAGTAAATACATTTGTGAGCAAACTTTACATTTTCACTTTTGTCTACATCATGGATTTTTGTTATATATTTTTATTTATAGACATAATTTCACATAGCTCACATAGCCCAGGATAACCCCTAACTTCCTATGTAAGGAACAATTTGAGCTTCTGATCCTTCTGCCTCTAATACTTGAGTATTTGGATTATAGGTGAAGTAAATCCTTAAGCTGTAATGATTTTTAATATAAAAATCACTACCTATGCAGAACGATCAATTTTCCAGTTTGACAAACACAGGGCATTCTTCAGAGCGAAGTCTCTGTCTCTCAGTCTGCCCGTCCATTGCTTTTCTATGGAACTTTCATGTGTGTCCAAACAGTGATCCAGGGGAGCTATGAACACATAAACTGTAAATTAAGTTAAAATATTATGAGGTTTGCATTGTATAATTTTGTTGTTCTTGTGTTCTTTTCTTATTTGTTAAATTTAATGGTTCTTTCTTGAGTGTGAACTTTATAGATGACAATATAGCCCAGAGAAGACAAAAGTTGGTAGACTCCTATGTGGTCTTAAATAAATTCAAGAAACTGCTTGACCCCAGTTTTTCTGTTTTCTGACTCTAGCCCTCCAAACTTTTCATCTTTCCCTTTTGTTCCACTTTCATTCAAAACTATCATTTTGAACCTTTTCACTTTTTCTTATGAAATTACATTTTATTTTTACATAAAGACCCCAGAAAGTACTCCACAGAATAAAGAAGGTAATTAGTTTGAAAATATTAGATACTTAATAAAAATAACATCCATTTTAACATTACAATCAGACTTTACTTTCCTTAATGGAACATTGATCAAGACCTTGATAACTTATAATGTAGATATAAAGCAGTGATGGGTTTTTTAATTTCTTGCACAAAATGTTCAATAAGACAACAAGTTTGATCATTTGGGATGATGTTTCAACATTTTCAAAACAATAGTTTTGTTACTACATGACAATCAGGAAATTGTCACCAAAGACGATAAATATAAGAATGCTATTGGAGATTGTTATTCAATGAATCCACTTCATCCCATCCCACAAAATAATGTATTTATGGAAGCTCCAATCTCTGTTGCAGTCATGTGTATCACAATGATACTTTGTTTAGCACCATATGACAAAAAAGACAGTGGTAGCTGGGAGAGTGTGTCTCCTAATGATTCTGTCAACATCCTGGTGTATGTAAGCACATTCTATGAGGCATATTAACAACACTGAAAACCGCCCAAGCATACTTTTTGGAAAATGTATTCCCAGAGCATGGCTGCATTTTCAAAAGGTAGCATAGTTAAAGTTGAATCAGCAGAATGGGTCCTAATCCATCATAATTATGGTTCTCTTAAGGAAAAGGAACTGAAGGACAACATAGAAAACTAAGCACAGAAGTTAAGCAGGAAGGCAGCCATCTGCAAGCCTAGCAGAGGGACATCTGAACAAGTCAAACCTGCCACTGCTTTGGTCCCAGAAGTCCTGCCCAAGGATGATGCAAATGCAGTTTTTGGTGTTTCAGGCTCTTGGATTAGACTTTTATTATTGCATTCCCAGCAAACTCACAGGGCCTACGTGTCAAGGAAGGTGAAATTTGGAAAGGACATAGAACTTGTTTCATTTTTTTCCTGTAGGCATTCAGGGCCTGGTGAGATAAACTCTGCTCTTTAAAATACCAACACGCCTTTCAAAGTTCCCTTTGAAAAGGTTATTTCAGATTGTTCATTTCTACTCATACTTTTTGCTCTCTGTCAAAAATTATCTTTTTGTCCCCCAGCTTAGCATTTTCATTTGACTACACAAATAGGATTTATAAAGTGTTCATGCAAATGAAAAAACCAGATTGTTCAGTATGCTGTGAGACAAAGGGAGAGTGTGGGGAGGGGAGGGGCCAGGACAGAAAATGAAGTATAACACAAGCAGGCTGAATCAGCCTCTGTGTCCATCCAGAGGGCTCAGGTTCATAGCGCAATGCAGCGGTCTCCACTGTTCCATGGAGATCCTGGGGCCGTTCAGGTAGGTCTCAGGCTCCATTTTACTGGCCACCATTTTTTCACTTCTGTGTGTGATCCAAGATGTTCTTGCTAATTCACATATTTTTTAAGCTACGGAAAAAGTTGAGGTAATTTTTGAAGTTTTATTAATTTAAAAATTATCTCTTAAATTTCATTTTTTCCTGTTTCTCTATGTAAGACATAAAATCATTGAAAAAATAACCATTTCTATCATGAGTATTTCTTGCTCATAATCATGTCATAGAATGTTTCTGTAGATAGCTTATAAATGGAATTAGGAGTTGTTTTAATCATATGATATCAAATATAATACAAACATATAATATACATTATGGACAATCAAGGGATGTCTAATATAAATTATACTTGCTCTCCTATTGATATGATACTTAACATTTTTTAATCTCATATACAGACACACACACAGAGAGAGAGAGAGAGAGAGAGAGAGAGAGAGAGACAGAGAGAGAGAGAGAGAGAGAGAGAGAGAGAGAGAGAGAGAGAGAGAGAAACTTATGTTCTTTTTCTGAACCCATAAGTATTTTTGTAAATATTATTTGTTAGAGTTGGCTGACTTGTTTGTTTTTGTTTCTTTGCTAGAGCCTTGCTATATAACTAAAGAAGGCTTCCTTAACCATCTTGCTTCTGCTCTTGACTATGGAGCTCCATGAGGGAAAAGCACCATATCCAGCTGTATTTTTGTTTTATTAAGACTTTCATTGTTACAAGATTTGTCACTCAGTAGAATAATAAAACCATTTTAGAGACTTGTTAGATCATCTTATATTTGTAACACATATTAACTATGCATATTAGTAGGGTTCACATGCTATTTCCACAAACACATATAGAGTTTACATTGATTAAATGTACTTCTTCCTTATATTACTTCTCTCTTCCCACACCCTTTTAGCCTCTAGGAATTCACTGTACTGAATTTTAGTCAGCTTTTTTTTTTTTCTAAATAAGCATACACATGAAAGAGAACTTGTGATATTTGTCTTTCTGGGTCTGTATTATTTCATTTACTTTTTAATTAGCCACCAGATGGAACTTAATCTCTTGAGAGACCGCACAATATTGGTCACTGCATGGAAATTAAACGTCCCCTGACCTAGCATGAAGTTGCTTCTGGGGAAGTATTACTTAACTAAATGGAGCAACAGCACAGCAGATGCCGTGGATTTTCTAATTGCTCGTTTCAGAAGTTGGTATCACCTCACTTTCCCCTAGCTTTGAGTGGACTTCCCAAGGCTGCTTTACCCATGGGTGTGCCTACACTACCACTTGAAAGAATGACACATGTCGACAAAACATGTTAGGCAAGAACTTGATGTTACTTGCCTAAGCACATCTGGCATCTGCTTATATGTGTGAGCATGCTCCCAACTGCCAGCTTCTGCACCCAGGTGGTCGATACAGATGTGCAACTACTGCACAATCACAGGTTCTTCCTGCAACAGCTTTAAACCATGAACAGTTTTCTGTTCTTTTCAAAGCTTCCGAGTCACTTCAAAAGGTCCTCCTGTTGTGTTTTCTCTTACGCACAATTCTAAAAATGTCTAATCTTTGTAGGTTACAGGGCTTGAGGGTCGATGTTATTAATGATTTCTTTTCTATTCTGGTAGTATGCAAAGCAACTCCCAGACTCAGGAATGCTAGTCAATAGGGTGATGCTTCTGCTTGGACACCAACTTAATTTCTCCCTGCTTGATGACATAAATAAGTGCTGTCTTCAGGAATAGGGCCTTACCATCAGGTTATAGAGGGTAACCAAAAGCCTTGGCAATATTCTATGTTATTTGTTGGGGCAGTTGTGAAAATCCTTTAGTCGATGACTCAGCAAACTGTAATCCATTTCTAGAACTGGAGGTTTTACTTAGTGTCTAAAAGTATCTAGTCGAGGCATGTGTTTGTCATTATACGGTGACTCCATTTTAAATTCCTTTCATATTACATAATTAAAGAAACTTTTGCTATAGCAAGTTTTTACATAGCTTTTAGAACAGCCTTTAGTCTTAGAACAGTTGTATTTGATTTTAGCCTTGGTCTCTGGGCTATCCATACTCAGGCTCATGGTCATCAAAGCAGTGTCAGGTAGGAGTAGGCTTAAGTCAAATCAGATATTGGTCGGTTGCTCCCACAGGCTTTGCGCCACCATCGTACTTGCATGTCTTACAGGAAGGACACCTTTGTCTTCAGCAATGGGACCTTTCTGTCAGTTGGTGGAGAATAACCTATAGTCCTGGCAAAATCCTGAGTTGTTTGGGAGTGGCCATGGAGTACATTTAGTCAACAATTCATTTATATGTGTCTCAATTCTGAGACAGGAAGTGTTATTTGGCAGCAAAAGATGGCTAGTTGTAGCTCTGTCTTTCCCATTATTGGGTGATTTCATTTAGATTGCCTTCATATATGTTTTATTTTAGGAAGCCTCCACCATATTAGATTTTCATATTACCCTCCTAATGGCCCTTAATTTTACTTTCTCTCTCACTGACCCTCCTTTGTTCTCCTTCCTTCCTCCCCCAGCACTTGATCACCCCCATTCCAGTCTACTCCCCCCACTATATATCTGTAACTGTCTATGCTATTTGCTTTCCCTAAGGAGATCTATCTGCTCCCCAGTACTCCCTTATTCTATATCTAACCTCTGTAGTTATATGGCTAATAGCTTGATTATCAGTGACTGCTAAACCCAATATCTACATAGAAGTGAATACATATCATATTTGTTTTCTGGGTCTGAGTAACTTCACTCAGTTTGATTTATTTTCTAATTCCATCGTTTACCCAAGAATTTCATGATTTCATTTTTTAACAGCTAAGTAAAAGTCAAGTATGTAAATGTACCATATATTCTTTACCTTTTCATCTGTTGTTTCTGAGTCCTGGCTATTATGAATAGAGCAGCAAGGAGCATAGTTGAGTCTCTCTGTGGTATGATGGTATGTCCTATGGGTATGTGCCCAAGACCGGTAAAGCTGGGTCTTGAGATAAATCTGCTCCCATCTTTCTGAGGAACTTCCACATTGATTTCCATAGGGGCTGCATAATCTCTACTCCAACAAGCAACAAATGAGTGTTCTTCTTATTACATATCCTTGCCAACATGAGCTGTCATTTGTTTTATTAATCATTCTGTTTGGTGCAAGATGAAATATCAAAGTAGTTTAGATATGTATGTCCTTCATGTTTCTCAACCATTTGAATTTTCTCTTTTGTGAATTCTCTGTTTAGATCTGTATCCCATTTTAATTGAGTTATTTTTCTTTTTGATATCTAGTTTGTGTGTGTGTGTTCTTTATATATTTTGAATGTTAGCCCTCTATTTGTTGTGTAGCTGATAAATATATTTTCCCATTCTGTAGGTTTCTTCTTTGATGAAAAGACGCCATCCTTTACCTCACAGAAGTTTCTCAATTTAATGAGGTCCCATTTGTTAATTGCTGACTTAAGTGCCATGCTAATGGTGTTCTGTTCCAAAAGGTTTTTCCTGTGACAACAAATTTAAGACTATTCTCACTTTTTTATTTTTTTATATAATTTTTTTATTTATTAAAGATTTCTGTCTTTTCCCGCCACCACCTCCCATTTCCCTCCCCCTCCCCCAATCAAGTCCCCCTCCCTCCTCAGCCCAAAGAGCAATCAGGGTTTCCTGGCCTGTGGGAAGTCCAAAGAAATCCCAATTCCATCCAGGTCTAGTAAGGTGAGCATCCAAACTGCCTAGGTTCCTACAAAGCCAGTACGTGCAGTAGGATCAAAAACCCATTGCCATTGTTATTGAGTTCTCAGTAGTCCTCATTGTCAGCTATGTTCAGCGAGTCCGGTTTTATCCCAGACTTTTTCAGACCCAGGCCAGCTGGCCTTGGTGAGTTCCCAATAGAACATTCCCATTGTCTCAATGTGTGGGTGCACCCCTTGCGGTCCTGAGTTCCTTGCTCGTGCTCTCTCTCCTTCTGCTCCTGATTTGGACCTTGAGATTTCTGTCCTGTGCTCCAAGGTGGGTCTCTGTCTCTGTCTCCTTTCATCGCCTGATGAAGGTTAATATTCAGGAGGATACCTACATGTTTTTCTTTGGGTTCTCCTTATTTAGCTTCTCTAGGGTCACTAATTATAGGCTCAATGTCCTATGTTTATGGCTAGAAACCAAATATGAGTGAGTACATCCCATGCTCCTCTTTTTGGGTCTGGCTTACCTCACTCAGGATAGTGTTTTCTATTTCCATCCATTTGCATGCAAAATTCAAGAAGCCCATGCTTTTTACTGCTGAGTAGTACTCTAATATGTATATATTCCATACTTTCTTCATCCATTCTTCCACTGAAGGGCATCTAGATTGTTTCCAGGTTCTGGCTATTACAAACAATGCAGCTATGAACATAGTAGAGCATATACTTTTGTTGTATGATAAGGCCTCTCTTGGGTATATTCCTAAGAGTGGTATTGCTGGGTCCAAGGGTAAGTTGATCCCGAATTTCCTGAGAAACTGCCACACTGCTTTCGAAAATGGTTGCACAACTTTGCATCCCCACCTGCAATGGATGAGTGTACCCCTTTCTCCACAACCTCTCCAGCAAAGACTATCATTGATGTTTTTGATTTTAGCCATTCTGACAGGTGTAAGATGGTATCATAAAGTTGTTTTGATTTGCACTTCCCTGATCGCTAAGGAAGTTGAACATTTGGCTATTTGATCTTCTTCTGTTGAGAATTCTCTGTTCAGCTCAGTGTCCCATTTTATAATTGGGTTGATAAGCCTTTTACGGTCTAGTTTCTTGAGATCTTTATGTATTTTGGAGATCAGACCTTTGTCAGTTGGGGGGTTGGTGAAGATCTTCTCCCAGTCAGCGGGTTGCCTTTGTGTCTTAGCGACAGTGTCCTTTGCTTTACAGAAGCTTCTCAGTCTCAGGAGGTCCCATTTATTCAATGAGGTCCTTAATGTCTGTGCTGCTGGGGTTATACATAGGAAGTGGTCTCCTGTGCCCATGTGTTGTAGAGTACTTCCCACTTTCTCTTCTATTAGGTTCAGTGTGTTCGGACTGATATTGAGGTCTTTAATCCACTTGGACTTGAGTTTTGTTCATGGTGATAGATATGGATCTATTTTCATTCTTCTACAGGTTGACATTCAGTTTTGCCAGCACAATTTGTTGAAGATGCTCTCTTTTTTCCATTGTATACTTTTAGCTCCTTTATCGAAAATCAGGTGTTCATAGTTTTGTGGGTTAAAGTCAGGGTCTTCTATTCGATTCCATTGGTCCACTTCTCTGTTTTTATGCCAATACCAAGCTGTTTTCAATACTGTACCTCTGTAGTAGAGTTTGAAGTCAGGGATGGTAATGCCACCAGACGATCCTTTATTGTATAAGATTGTTTTGGCTATCCTGGGTTTTTGTTTTTCCATATAAAGTTGATTATTGTCTTCTCCAGATCTGTGAAGAATTTTGATGGTGATTGCATTGAATCTATAGATTGCTTTTGGTAGAATTGCCATTTTTACTATGTTGCTCCTCCCAATCCAGGAGCAAGGGAGATCCTTCCATTTTTTGGTGTCCTGTTCAATTTCTTTCTTCAAAGACTTAAAGTTCTTGTCAAATAGATCTTTCACATCCTTGGTCAGAGTTACCCCAAGATATTTTATGCTATTTGTGGCTATCGTGAAAGGTGATGCTTCTCTAATTTTCCTCTCTGTTTCCTTATCCTTAGTGTATAGGAAGGCCACTGATTTTTTGGAGTTGATCTTCTATCCTGCCACATTACTAAAGGTGTTTATCAGCTATAGGAGTTCTTTGGTAGAGTTTTTGGGGTCGCTTATGTATACTATCATATCATCTGCAAATAACGAGAGCTTAACTTCTTCCTTTCCGATACGAACCGCTTGATCCCCTTATGTTGTCTTATTGCTATTGCTAGAACTTCAAGCAGTATATTAAAGAGGTATGGCGAGAGTGGACATCCTTGTCGTGTTCCTGATTTTAGTGGGATGGCTTTGAGTTTTTCTCCGTTTAATTTAACTTTAGCTGTCGGCTTGCTGTATATAGCTTTTATTATATTTAGGTATGACCCTTGTATCCCTAATCTCTCCAAGACTTTTATCATAAAGGGGTGTTGAATTTGGTCAAATGCTTTTTCAGCATCTAATGAAATGATCATATGTTTTTTTTCTTTCAGTTTATTTATATGGTGGATTAAACTGATAGATGTGTGTATGTTGAGCCAGCCCTGCATCTCTGAGATGAAGCCTACTTCATCATGATGGATAATTTTTCTAATGTGTTCTTGGATACGGTTTGCCAGTATTTTATTGAGAATTTTTGGGTCGATATTCATGAGTGAGATAGACTTGTAATTCTCTTTCTTGGTTGGGTCTTTGTGTGGTTTTGGTATCAGGGTAACTGTAGCTACATAAAAGGAATTTGGCAATGACTCTTCTGTTTCTATATTGTGAAATACATTAAGGAGTATAGGTATTAGCTCTTCTTGGAAGTTCTGGTAGAATTCTGCATTGAAACCATCTGGTCCTGGGCTTTTATTGGAAGGGAGATTTTTGATAACAGTTTCTAGTTCTTCGCGACTAACAGGTCTATTTAGATCTTTCACCTGGTCTTGGTTTAGCTTTGGTATATGGTACTTATCTAAAAACATGTCCATTTCTTTTACATTTTCTAGTTTTGTGGCATACAGGCTTTTGTAGTAAGATCTAATGAGTCTCTGAATTTCCTCTGTGTCTGTGGTTATGTCCCCCTTTTCATTTCTGATCTTGTTTATTTGCGTGTTCTCTCTGTCATTTAATTAGTTTGGATAGGGGTTTGTCGATCTTGTTGATTTTCTCCAAGAACCAACTTTTTGTTTCATTGATTCTTTGGACTGTTTTCTGTGTTTCTATTTTGTTGATTTCCACCCTCAGTTTGATTATTTCCAGTCTTCTACTCCTCCTGGGCGCGTCTGCTTCTTTTTTTTCTAAAGCTTTCAGGTGTGCTGTTAAGTCTCTGATGTATGCTTTCTCCATTTTCTTTAAGTGGGCACTTAGTGCTATGAACTTTCCTCTTAGCACTGATTTCATGGTGTCCCATAGGTTTGAGTATGTTGTCCCTTTATTTTCATTAAATTCAAGGAAGACTTTAATTTCTTTCTTGATTTCTTCCTTGACCCAGGTGTGGTTCAGTAGTTGACTGTTCAGTTTCCATGAGTTTGTCGGCTTTCTGGGGGTAGCATGATTGTTGCCTTCTAACTTTAATCCGTGGTAATCTGATAAGACACAAGTGGACACTGATATTTTTTTGTATCTGTGGAGGTTTCCTTTGTTTCCGAGAATGTGGTCAATTTTCGAGAAGGTTCCATGAGCTGCAGAGAAGAAGGTATATTCTTTCCTATTTGGGTGGAATGTTCTATAGATGTCTGTTAAGTCCATTTGCTTCATTACCTCCAGTATTTCGCTTAATTCTATATTAGGTTTCTGTCTGATTGACCTGTCCATTGCTGAGAGAGGTGTATTGAAGTCTCCTAATACTAGTATGTGTGGTTTGATGTCTGCCTTGAGTTTTAGTAATATTTCTTTTACATAAGTGGGTGCTTTTATATTAGGGGCGTAGATATTCAGGATTGACACATCATCCTGACGAATTGTTCCTGTTATGAGTATAAAGTGCTCATCTCGATCTCTTCTGATTGATTTTAGTTTGAAGTCAGTTTTGTTAGAAATTAATATGGCCACACCTGCTCTTTTCTTAGGACCATTTGCTTGAAAGACCTTTTCCCAACCCTTTACTCTGAGTAGATGCCTGTCTTTGTGGTTGAGATATGTTTCTTGTAAACAGCAGAATGTTGGATCCTGTTTTCGTATCCAATCTCTTAGCCTGTGCCTTTTTATAGGTGAATTGAGACCATTAATATTAAGTGATGTAGTAATATGGGCAGCGGCAGAGTTGCGTCCCCAAACACCCCAGCCGCCTGCCCGGCTCGGCTAGCTTATGCCCCGAAATAATTACACAGACACTGTATTCTTTTCATCACTGCTTGGCCCTTAGCTCTGGCCCTTACTGGCTAATTCTAATATCCCAATCAACCCATCTCTAATAATCTGTGAGCACCGGTCTTACCGGGAAAGATTCAGCATGTCTGACCTGGGTCGGAGCTTCATAGCGTGCGTCTTCCCTGGAGCAGGCAGCATGGCGTCTCTCCTACGTCTGCTCCGGAGAGCAGAGCTGTGGAGTCTGACCTCACTTCCTCTTCCTCCCGGCATTCTGTTCTGTTTACTCCACCCACCTAAGGGTGGGCCTATCCAATGGGCCTAGCAGTTTCTTTATTGCTTAGCTAATGAAATCAACAGATTGATATATGACACTCCCACATCACTTCCCCTTTTTCTGTTTAAACAAAAAAAGGAAGGCTTTAACCTTAACATAGCAAAATTACATATAACAAAACAGTTATCAAATAAAAATTACAATAATCTTTATCATAACTAAGGAAAACTATAACTATAACTAACTATTTTTAACTCCATCAAAGACTCCAGAAAGATACAATACTACATAAGCAAACAAGAAAAAAGCAACTTTTAAAACTCTAGAAATGACAGAGACATCTCGCTGCCTGGACAGTCACCCAAAGTTCCTCTGTACCGTTGGGGCATTCATCTTCAGCCTTCATGCCCATGGTATCCAGCAGACATTTCCATAAAGCAGGAAAATTCAAAGTCAGTTCAGTCACTATCTGTTGTGTCCTGCAGAATGTCTCGTAGACTCTTTCATGAATCAGGAACCCCGAAAGATCATCTCACCTTAGGCAAGTTCAGTAGTCCTCTCTCTGCGGGTTCTCTGTGTCCATTTTATGCAACAGTCCAGGCAAGAGCAGTTTCTTGCCCAAATGGCTATTAAATTCCATAAGGATCCTCTTCGATGCCCATCTTCCTCTCGAAGTAAATTGGTGCCGCCAGGAGCAGACATGTCTCATTGTCATGAAAAGTCCTAAGTTATTAAAATATTAAATGTCCTATTCTGTAGTCTTTGAAAGATATGAAGAATGTCTATCTAACTGAAATATATACTCTATATATCTAGAAAATCTAACTAACATGACTACAAGCTTTACTATTATCGATGATTACCCATTAACAACCTATATTTCCCAATTATACATTTTAAAAATGAACTACACAATTACAACACCTTATTCAAGATCAGAAATACATATACATATAACAAAATTGACCTTAAAATCCATACCAATGCAAATTATTCATACCTATATCATTTCCCCCTTTAAATGTAAAAGAACATTTATAAACCATATTTGGGAACATGGGCGCAGTTTTTTCTCTCCAAACTGCTTCCTGCTGAATGGGGGCGTCGTTAATTAGGTCTTTCATGGCATAACCTGTGTGCTAGTTTCATCTCAGTTGGCAGTTGAGTGAAGCAATTTTCTGAAGATGTTCACTGCAACCCTTCAGGAGGGCGTGGTCCATCATACCAAATCGGAATAGAAGAAATGAACAGGGTCTCATCCTCTGTGAAAACAAAAGAAGACTCTCTCCAAAGCATCATATCCTTAGACCCAAATTCTGAAATCGTAATACCCTTATATCCATTCTGGTTTAGCTTGGCAGCCCATATAATGAAATGTCTCTCTGTACTTAGCTCCTTCACAGTCAAAAATTTTAAAGAAAACACAATAATACAAAGAATCCAGACTCTCTGTGAATTTTTCATCTTTACGCGGCTTATTTTTACTCTATCACTTTACTTTATTCTGTCTCTTTAAAGACTTTACCTTTTTTTTTTAAACCATTAACTTTATTCTCTATATTCTTTTTCTTCTCTGTCCCAAGCCTACGTACATTCATCCAACAGTGTGACTCATTCAGTGGTCTGAATCTGTCCTATTGTGAATCTGCAATTTTTTACTATCCAGGAGCACTTTTGATTTGCGCCTTTAAATCACTAGGCGCTTAAGAATCTAAGCTGTGACATTCCTAAGTTAACTTTTTGCTTTTTGAGCATATATCTTTGACCTGGAATAACCCTGTAGACCAGGCTGTCTTTGAACTCTCAGAGATCCGCCTGTCTCTGCCTCCCAGGCATTGGGATTAAAGGTGTACACTACTATATCTTGAACTCACAGAGATCTGTTTGTCTCTGCCTTCTAGGCACTGGGATTAAAGGCGTGTGCTACCACACCTTGAAGTCACAGAGGTTTACTTTAAGAATTTTAACTTTTAGTCTGCATATATTTTAACACTATAAATCATTTAAAATTTTTCTTTGTCTTTGACGTTCTCTTTACCGTATCTCTGTTTTTCTGACCACATGAGTCTTTAATGTACCAAGCAATATCAGTAGGACTAAAGCCGTGGCTTTGACGGCTGGATCCTTAGCTTTCCAGCCTCATGGCTGAGGTACTGGCTGTAAGGTCCCTGCCAGCAGCACAGAAATTCTTTTCATCCAAGTTACATCCAAATCTGACACGCAGAGCACTGTGCAGTCTGAAAACACGTCCCTGTATGGCGGCAGGAATCCGCCATGCTCTTCCGCCTGCCTAAGCCTGATTCTGCCTTCTGCCCAGGAGCAGGCGGGGAGCTCTGAGTCATCGTCAAGGTCTCAGAGCACTCTCCTTCTGATCCCAAGCGGGAACACAAACATAAAGCCAGAGTTTGCACTGGCGGCACAGCCCCAGGAGGCCTCGCTTTGAAATGACACAGCGTTTTTTCTGCTGTTGTTGCCGAATCAGGAAATCTCTCTACAGCACGCCACCAACAAACAGCAAAAATCTGTGTTAAATGCTCTCTCCCTTATTTTTAAGCCTTCTCAGGTTTTTTAAGTGGGTTTAGTTAGCCACACGTCTGGGCGTCATTTGTAGTAATATGGGCGGCGGCAGGGTTGCGTCCCCAAACACCCCAGCCGCCTGCCCGGCTCGGCTAGCTTATGCCCCGAAATAATTACACAGACACTGTATTCTTTTCATCACTGCTTGGCCCTTAGCTCTGGCCCTTACTGGCTAATTCTAATATCCCAATCAACCCATCTCTAATAATCTGTGAGCACCGGTCTTACCGGGAAAGATTCAGCATGTCTGACCTGGGTCGGAGCTTCATAGTGTGCGTCTTCCCTGGAGCAGGCAGCATGGCGTCTCTCCTACGTCTGCTCCGGAGAGCAGAGCTGTGGAGTCTGACCTCACTTCCTCTTCCTCCCGGCATTCTGTTCTGTTTACTCCACCCACCTAAGGGTGGGCCTATCCAATGGGCCTAGCAGTTTCTTTATTGCTTAGCTAATGAAATCAACAGATTGATATATGACACTCCCACATCAAAGTGATATTAATAACCAGTGGTTGTTTACTCCAGATATTCTTATTGTTTTTGGTAGTATAATTTGTGTGTCTCCCTTCTTTGAATTGTGCTGGTAAAGGGTCGCTAGATGCTTCAGTTATTGTAGGCAGTGTTGGCAATGTTGAATTCCTTGGGTTGCGATTTTCCTTCTTTTATTTTCTGTAGGTCTGGATTCGTTTCTACGTATTGTTTAAATTTGTTCTTATCCTGGAATGTCTTGTTTTCTCCATTTATAGCAAACGAAAGCTTGGCTGGATATAGTAGTCTGGGATTGCATCCATGGTCTCTTAGCTTCTGCAGTACTTCTATCCAGGACCTTCTGGCTTTCATTGTTTCCATAGAGAAATCAGGTTTAAGTCTGATCGGTTTACCTTTATAAGTTACTTGGCCTTTTTCCTTTGCAGCTCTTAGTATTCTTTCTTTAACCTGTATATTTTGTGTTTTGATTATTATATGGCGAGGGGATGTTTTCCTTTGATCCAGTCTGTTTGGTGTTCTGTATGCTTCTTGAATATTCAAAGGAATATCTTTCTTTATGTTGGGAAAGTTTTCTTCCATAATTTTGTTCAAAATATTTTCTGGGCCTTTGAGCTGTGACTCTTCTCCTTCTTCTATTCCTATTATTCTTAGGTTTGGTCTTTTTATTGTGCCCCATAATTCCTGAATGTTTTGTGATGAGAATTTGTTGGCCTTGCAGTTTTCTTTGATCAGTGCGTTTATTTTCTCTATGGTGTCCTCAGAATCTGAGATTCTTTCTTCTATTTCTTGTATTCTATTGATTATGCTTGTTTCTCTAGGCTCTGCCACCGGAGAGAGAGATATGCTGAAACTTTGCTGGTAAGCTATGACCTCATGGTGATACACAGATTAATTGAGATGGGTTAAATTAATGTGTAAGAGTTAGCCAATAAGAAGCTAGAGCTAATGGGCCAAGCAATGATTTAATTAATACAAAAGAAAAGAAAGAAAAGAAATCGGGCATGGTGGTTCCTCCACAGTTCTTTTATTATTCAGGATTATTCAAGCTGTCCTGTTTTTCTTTTGATATTGTTTTTATATGAAGCTGAAAAATGTCCTTTCAAGACCTGGGAAGAATTGAGCAGAAATTTTGATGGGATTGCATTGACCCTGTAGATTGCATTTGGCAGAATATCATTTTTAATATGTTAGTCTTACCAATCCATGAGCATGGGAAATTTCTCCATCTTCTGATATATTCTTCAATTTCTTTCTTCATTGTTCTAGTTTTTATTATACAAGTTTTAACTTATTTGGCTGGAATTACCCTAAGATATTTTATATTATTTGAGGCTATTGTGAAGGGTGTTGTTTTTCCGGTTTCTTTCTCAGTCCATTTTCCATTGGTATATAGAAGGGCTACAGATTTTTTGCATTACTTTTGTATCCTGCTACTTTCCTGAAAGTGTTTCCTGGTGGATTTTTGGGATATATATATATATATATATATATATATATATATATCTTTATCATCTCCACATACTCCACATAAAGATACTTTAACTTCTTCCTTTCTTCTTTTTTTTTTTTTTTGGTTTTTCGAGACAGGGTTTCTCTGTGGCTTTGGAGCCTGTCCTGGAACTAGCACTGTAGACCAGGCTGGTCTCGAACTCACAGAGATCCGCCTGCCTCTGCCTCCTGAGTGCTGAGATTAAAGGCATGTGCCACCACCGCCCGGCCTTCCTTTCTTATTTGTATTTCCTTGATCTCCCTAAATTGTCTTATTGTTAAAGCTAAGACTTCAAATCTGTATGTAAAAATTTAATAAAATTTCCATTATTAAAACCATTTTAAAATATTTGTGAAAAATTTAAATCCTGAAATTTTGTTTATAATTTGCTTTCTTAGAAGAACATCTACATACACATTTGGCATAAGTCTCTCAGTTTCTACCCACGCCCAAACTGTATCATTTTCATAGACGTTTGGACATAATAATAACCTAAATGATTCTTGCATTTAGCTTCCTTCAGCAACTAATGGTATGAACTGATAGCTTCTTCTAGTAGTGCTGAAATTTTACTCTCATGAATAAATTTCCATGTGGTATTATAGAGTTTCTACTCCAAAGGAAGTAGTTATTGGATTATTCTTCAAGGAAGCTTGGACATCCTCCAGATGAAACAGCAGTGTGGCTGAAGTGAAGGGTTTCTCTTTAGATAGTGTGTTTTGAGCAAACCACCTGCTTCAAGGAGAATGCATATTTGTTGCTGTTGTTGCTTATGTATTTTTAAAACCAAGAGTCATGTTTTTTGTTTGTATGTTTGTTAGTTTTTATACTTCATCCTAAAATATTTTAGGTTATAAAGGTAAAATTTTAGGTAGACTTACCCCTTGAGAAGGCTCTTATACTATAGAACTTGCCAGAGTTTTCTGGTGACAGATTTCCTGACTCTTTTGTTTTCTGAAATATAAGTTAGATGCTCCTATGGGTAAGTTAGGAGGAGCAGGTCTTCCCCATTGGTAAGGTACTTTCAAAAGGGCTATGGAGCTGAGTTTCACTAAGCCCTAAGTTCTCATTTGTTTTCAGATGCAGAGTTGGCCTTGTAACCATATAAATGTAGAGACTCATAGTCTAGACAGAACCTGAACTTCCTTTCTCTGTGCTAACTAGGAAACAGGTGCAGACATTAACTTCTAACTATAATTATCTTGGAAAACAAGGATGTTGGAGATGTAGAGTATTTCTTCAGACTTTAAAGCACTGTTATTTAAGGAAAGTCTAGTGTTTTATTATAGTAAAGTTGACTTAACATGTCAGATAAAAATTATTTGTACCCTAGCGAGTTGCCATAAATGTGAAGAAATGTAAAGTATAAATAACCCATACTGTGATAAAAGGTATGTCTGGCTTATTATATAAAACAAACGCTAGGGTAATGTGTATTGAACCAGTACCTTGCACAAATTATATTTATTTATATTAAATACAAATTTATATTAAATGCAAATCATTTCTGGGTTAGGGATGAGGGTGTGTGGCCATTTCTTTCAGTTCTGGGACCCATGTAATTGTATCTTTTTCTATTTTTTTTTACTTTTTTATTTATCTATTTATTTTTATCCTTTTTTATCCTACAGGTCCTTTGAATATAAATTTTGTCTTCCAATTTTGTGTTTTTATGGGATTTTTGGGTGTATAAATGTTTGGGTCTCTGTGCCTATATCTGTTTCTCATACCTTTTCTTGGGATCTTTTCCTTCCATGTGTTTTGTTCTATTCCAATGTATTCATTTTTTGTTATATCATATTATACTATTCTATATTGTATTTATATTATATTAATTATGTATTGTAACTCCTTAGCGTTCTATATTTTTTAATGAGGGACAGAAAGGTAGAAGATCTGGATAGTAGGAATTGGGAGGAGTGGTGGGGCATAATCAGAATACATTATGTGTGGAATACCTATTTTCAATATAAGAAAGATTAAAAGCAATTATAAGATGATATCAAATATCAAAATCCAAAAGAAATAAGTGAATAGCTATTAGAGGTGGGAAAAGGTCAACTTCATATTATCAATAGAATGAATGCTACCAGATTTTTTCAGTGAAATGAATCTTTGTAGAGATTAAGCAAAATAAAAGAAACAATATCTGAAGTTTTGAGTTGTGATGAAAGAGATGTTTTGCAAAGAAACAAGCATCACAATGACACTGAACTGATTTAGCAATACCTAAGTGGAAGAAATCTAAACACCCAACCAACCTCTACACATTGTACAGGAAGCTTAATATGAAATCTTAATTAATACCCATCTAATTTGTAATCAAATAAAAGGGAAACAGTCAGGGACTTTGCATAACATTTTCTTTTCCAGAGGAAGTGTCCAGATAGCATAGAGGCTTTAAAAACAGCTGCAGTGAACTGAAGATATCTAAGAAGAAACCCTTAGAATGGCAGCTGACCAATGGGCCTGGATGTGCTTATCCAAAATCTTCATAAACCTATTGATGCTGTTACACAGATAAATTTAGCCTTTAATCTTTGTCCAACTTAGGATACCAAAAGTCTATATTCAACTCACAGAAAAACTACTACTTTAAGTTCTCTTGAGTATCACAAAAGTAAGTGCTATTTTACTTCATATGTGGCCAGATGATAAAATGTTTGTGCAAAACTCTTATGAGCAGTCTGTGGGCTCTCCTCACAGGTTATTAACTACTTAAAGTAGCAACTACTTAGCTCAGTTGTCTTCTGTGTTTGCATCAGAAGAAATCAGAAATCAGAAATCAGTCAAAGCATTCTCAGTGTAACTACTACAATGAAAAAGTGTTCATACTGGGGGCAGCATGCAAAAGTTTTGAAAGACCCCCAAGGTGGGCTGCCTTTCAGTCTGGGGAGACCCTCCCCAAGGAACAGCGAGGCCATACGTGTGGATGCAAACAGCAAGAGCTTTATTGAGTAAACACAGGTACCTGCGGGCAACAAGTCTTTCGGAGTACTTGCACACCTTCAGGTTGAGGCAGTGGATTTTTTATAGGGTAGGGAAGCAAAAGCGCGGGAACAGAAGCGAGACATATATTTACAGGGTTCTGATTGGGCAATTCGAATAAGGCTCGGGTTCAAACTGAGTACAGTTCTGTGGTTTCCAAGAAATCAGATATGCATGCTGACTCGGCCTATCTAGGGTACAACTCTTCTTCTGGACCCCAAGTTCCTTGCCGGCAGTCCAGATGGTCGACCATAGATAAATTGCCTGGCTCAACGCCCCTGCCCCTAAGCTGACCAACGCCCCTATCTCTAAATTGAACTCCCCTGTCCTAGCTTTTAGTTATATTGCTCAAAAATTCAAGCCTTGCAAAATAGCGTTATTGCTGCTGCTAACTTAATGCTGCTAAGTAGGGGTCTTTCAGTTTAATTTAAAAAAGAAGTTTGAACCAGGTGGTGGTGGCACACACCTGTAATCACAGCACTTGGGAGGCAGAGGCAGGTAGATCTCTGTGAGTTCGAGGCCAGCCTGGTTTACAGAGAAAGTTCTAGGACAATCAGAGCTGTTAGATAGAGAAATCCTGTCTTGAAAAACCAAACAAAGAAAAAAAAGTTTGCATATTCTTTAAATTCTCCACTTCTAATGAGTTAGGAAGAAATAATTCAACAAATAAGAAAATATTATTTAAAGAAGTTTTGTTGTGACATTTAATGTATTTTTTTAGCAAATAATAATTTGATGTTCATTTATTTAGATGTACTCATTGAAATGAATATCTGCCTGGTTTGTTTGTCTGGTTACTTTTTTGTTTGTTTTTCTTTTTTTTTTAATTTTTATTGAGAAAAGGAAAAAAAAGTTTCAGCCTCCCCCCAGCCTCCCATTTCCCTCCCCCTCCTCCCACCCTTCTTCTCCTCCCCCCATTCTTCTCCCCCTCCCTCTCCAGGCTAAAGAGCAGTCAGGGTTCCCTGCCCTGTGGAAAGTCCAAGGTCCTCCCCACTTCGTCCATGTCTAAGAAGGTGAACATCCAAACAGGCTAGGCTCCCACAAAGCCAGAACATGAAGTAGGATCAAAACCCAGTGCCATTGTCCTTGACTTCTCATCAGCCCTCATTGTTCACCTTGTTCAGAGAGTCTGGTTTTATCCTATGCTTTTTCAGTCATAGTCCAGCTGGCCTTGGTGAGCTCCCAATAGATCAGCCCCACTGCCTCAGTGAATGGGTGCACCCCTCGTGGTCCTGACTTCCTTGCTTATCTTCTCCCTCCTTTCGCTCCTCGTTGGGACCTTGGGAGCTCAGTCCAGTGCTCCAGTGTGGGTCTCTGTCTCTATCCACAGGGTTTCTCTGTGTAGCTTTGGAGTCTGTCCTGGAACTCACTCTGTATAATAGGCTGGCCTCAAACTCACAGAGATCCTCCCACATCTGCCTCCTGAGTGCTGGGATTAAAGACATTGCCACCACCACCCAATTGTTGAAATAATTATCTTAAATGCAAATAAGTTACTGGATATAGCATATTTATGCATGGAGGTGATAGTCATTATAGCCATTGATGATATAGAAGTATATTTATTAAAAAGTAGATGTCCCATACACATTTAAAAAAGTCATAATGTTACACATTCTCATGTATAAACACACACAATACATATATATATATATATATATATATATATATATATGATTAATAAATACCCTCTTCTGTTTATCCACAAGTTCTCTGTCCTCTTGAGAGCGTCATCCCCCATAATAACAAGACTGTTTTTGGTCCTTTAACCCTTTACCAAGATGCTATTCCTCTATCATACCTATCATAATTTTTTTCTGGTTTTTTTTCATACCTATCATAATTTGAATAAAAACCATTACCAGAAGACTTTGCCTGAATTCTTCTGTCCCGTTTTCTCATTCAGGCCATGCTAGATCCCCCAACTTTGCCATTAGTATTTGCTACTAATGTCAGTGCTTCCTGTCTTTCTCATACAGACTGTTTCTACCATTAAGCTATTGCCTGTTACTAGTTTTTAATTGAAGACTTGGTAATGACAGATGAGGAAAGAACATGATTGAAATATCACATTTCTATGATTCCTGAAACTCACAATTCCATCTCTTCCACAGAGAAAGTCTGGTGTGGGAGAATTGTCTGTATTCTGTTAATCATATTTTCAATAAACACTGATTGGCCAGTCAGGAAGTATAGGTGGGGCAACCAGACAGGAAGTAAAGGTGGGACAATGAGAGCAGGAAAATGCTGGGAAGGAGGAAGTCCATTCCTCCTGAGTCCTGCCCAGACCACCGAAGAAGCAGGATGTGACCAATGCCACTGAAAAAGGTCATGAAGCTAACATAGATAAGAATAATGGGTTAATAAAAGATATAAGGGATAATCAGAAGCCTGAGCTAAAGGGCCATTCAGTTTATAACCTAATATATACTCTCTCTGTGATTTTCTTTGATGGCTTAATGACTGTGGGAACTTGGCAGGACAGAAACCCCAACAAATAGGACCTCATGTTACTTTCTAGGTTCTTTAGTGGGCTCCACTCCTCTATCTGTGGATTATTTATAAATGTGTGTAAACAGTCTGATGAAGTTTATATTATTACATTTATTGCACAGAATGCAAGTTTAGAAATATTAAAGTAAGCAAAAAGAGCAAAGCAGAAAGCAAGGAGAATCTGACAAAGCTGTAAAATAGTAATTAAATAGATACACTTAAAAAAGTTACATTGAAAATTTTTTTTTACAATAGACCCCTTTTTGTTAGGGTAAATACTATATTTCTCTTTCTATTATGTTCAGTTTCTCTAATTGAAAAAAAGAACAGAAATAAACTATTCAAATTCATGACCTCTTCTTTAGTGATCATTGTTTCAGATATATAAACTAGAATAAACTAGAGTCTACTTAGTGCTGCTTACTAGGAAGCATATGTGATTAGAGTGGCCATTTGGAAACCATTAGTTTCTGTTGCTGCAACAAAACACCACAATCAAAGGGTTTATTCAGCTTACACTTCCACATTGCTGGTCATCACCAAAGGAAGTCAGGACAGGAACTCAAGCAGGACAAAATCTGTAGGCAGGAGCTGATGCAGAGACCAGGAAGGAGCATGCTCACTGGCATGGTTCACATGACTTGCTCAGCTTCCTCTCTTATAGACCCAGAACCACCATCCCAGGGGTGCCACCACCTGTCATAGGGCCCTCCACCATTGATCACTTATTTAGAAAACACCTTACAGCTGGATCTCATGGAGGCCTTTCCACAACTGGAATTCCTTCTTCCCTGGTGACTCTAGCTTGTGTCATGTTGGCATAAAATTAGACAGTACAGGAATAGATAGCCTACCACTGAGTTAATCCCTAATGGATTCGTCTTCTCTCAAAACTCATAGATTGCTTGGAGAACTTCATCAAGGGATGGAGCCTTGTGAATGTTCCATCAATTTTGGCCTGTCAACCTAGGCTGTCATTATGTTTAGGCAACTGTAATGCTGAGATTGTATGGGTGTAGCTTCCCTCTCATGTAATAAAAGGCACTACCTCACAGAAGGCATCCTGGTGCCCAGGTTCTTAGAATCTTTCTGTCCCTCTTTTGTGATTGTTTTTCTGAGCCGTCCTGTGCAGGTTTCATTGCAGTTGTATCCACTGGGGCTGGGTAACCAGTGGCCACTTGTTCTCTGCATTTTCTGTAATAATTTCTATCTGTCACACATACACAAAGTTCTTTTGATGAGTGGTGTCTTAGTTAGTTTGCTATTGCTATGAAGAGACACCATGACCAAGACAGCTTATAAAAGAAAACATTTAAATTGGGGCTTAATTACAGATTCGGAGGATAAGTCCGTAACTGTCATAGTGGGGAACATGGCAGCAGTCAAGGCATGAGAGCATTAGCTAAGTGTTGACATGTTGAGAGAACAACAATGAGACAGAAGAGAGATAACTTGGAGCGACATGAATGAGCTTTTGAAACCTGAAAGCAGACCACCAGTGACACACTTTCTTCCAGAAAGGCCACGCTCACACAGCTCTACCAAATGCAGACCAAGCATTCAAATATATTAGTCGGTGGGGGCCATTCTCCTTCAAATCGCCACAAAGGGTAAGAGCTACAATTCTCTGTGGGGATAGGATTAGAATATAGTTAGAAAGTGTATTGGTTTAGGAAAGTAAGAATAAATGGTTCTTCTCTAGGGTTGATGAGCTCTCTGATCGCATGTAGTTGGCTAGGCTTATAGTACTAGGCTTTATTTCCTTCTTACTGAGCACGACTTAAATAAAATTAAACAGCTGTAGGTTTCTTCCAAGATGAATGCCACTATGGCACCATTGGGGCCATCCTTCATGAAGAGTTGTTGTGGTCCATAGTCATTGCAATGGAGTAGGATTGTTGATTGCTTTTCTCACCTGGCAGTGTGTGTAGCACTTCAGGGTATTGAAGAGCCAGTTTTAGGAAAGAGGCTTCCAGGTCAGTTCCAGTTTGATTCTTATAAGTCTTGTATCCTAAGTGTGTGGTTTCTACTGCAATATGGACTTATCTTCAAATTCTGGTAAGCAACCAAAAATAATAATAATCTATTTTGTTTGGGGACTCTCTTAGACTGCCTTGACTGACAATTCCAAGGTCTATTTTCCATGTCTTGTGCTGAGATTTTTTTTGGTAGTTTATGGATTTTAGGGAGAGCATTATCCCCCATGTAGCAAAACATTCCTCTCTCCCTTTCCCTCTCCCTGTGTGTTCATTTAAAGTAAGCTTAAAAAATAATAAACTCCGTATATCTTTTTCAAGTGTCTGATTGCTATTTATCTCTCTCTCTCTCCCCCTCTATATTACTCCTCCCACTGCTACCCCAGTTAAAGTCTCCATCCCATTTTCTCAGATTGTTTAAAATATGATTTGCATAAAGTCCCATGAGAGTCCAATAATTTTCTTAGTCTTAGAAAATAAAATCCTAAATCTTTGTATGGTTTCATTAGACTTTAACGACCCTTTCTGATCTGGTTTGTGATCTCAGACCTTGTCTGTTTGGAATTTCCATTATCTGATTCCCTAGATTACAATTTCCCCCTTTGCTTTCACATGCTAAGATTGTCTTATTCATTCATATCCTGTCCCTTTTGCTAGAAACATTCTGTCTGCAAAATTGGAAATCATTCCCTTCATCTTGTCATTAGGCCAGTATGTAACTTTCCTTGACAGCCATGATAAGGTTCATACCTCTACCCTCCTCTTTCCTCACCCCTCTACCCACACAGCCACTTCCTCCCCATCTTATATTGTTTTTCTTTTATTTTTGAGATGCCCCCAATCCTTTTCTAAGAATGAAAGCTGAATTTCTTTTATTTTTCCAGTGTTGTGACTCTGTAGTCATATTTCCTAAAACATCATCATTACCTATGCAAATAGAATGGTTTAAGCACTGTGCCAAGCATTTTTTTAATTTTTGATTTTAATTTTTGATTATCTTTGATTTTTCACAACCATTCCAAAATTTAAAGCCTAAAAATTATTGCATTATCTTGTACAATTCCATATTTTCATGTGGGAGACTGAGGTGAAGGTCAGCCTGGAATTCGCTAAGGTCATATAGCTAGTGGTAAACACACTGGGAACACCCTTCTTTCTGCTTAAGCTGTCTGTTCCTCAATCTGATTGTTTAAGCTTCTGACTTTCCTGGAAGGAAGACGTCTTGTTATCTGATAAAGAGCAATCGTTGCCATAGGTGATTGGCCAGAGTAGCCCTCCAAAGGAGCAGGCTAATTTTAAGTGCAATTCCCTTTTACAAAACAATAGCTCTTAACCCACTCTGTACTGAATCTTGGAGCTCCATAAGTAATTTTGCAGCTGAACTGCACATCTGTCTGTTTTCTAATAAATCCAGTATAAAGCAAGATATGTTTTAGAGGAAAATCACTCTGTAAAGGGCCTGTTAGGAATAGCAAGTATTGTTTGGTTTAATACTTGTTAGGAATAGCAAGTATTGTTTGGTTTTAGATGGAAGACCCACTATACTATATCTTCTATTAATTTTTGAGGTATCATTTTGAATTGAATTTTAAATTCATAGTCATTATGGGATATTTTTACCTTTCTTGTGAGTCTCATTTTTTCTTTTACTGTATTTAATATTTTAAAGGTAATTATTGTGTTCACCTGAGAGCAGAACATCTCATAGAGTTTTTCTCAATACTATTTTTATGTTCAGGTAATTAAGTCTAAGGTCTACAAGGAAATAAAATCATATTCTAAAACATGTATTCTTCTTACTTATAAATCTATCATTAAATATACTGTAATTATTTAGAGTGGCCATAACTTAAGCACAAATTTTAAAGACAGATATAAATAAAAGCTTTGAAATTTTCCTCTTTTTTGCAACAGAATTTTTTTTTGCCTTTTTATCCTTAGTGATAGGCATTTGTCAGGATTCTATTTTTTTAAAAGTTTCACAAACCAAGCTTGGTGATGCACACCTTTAATCCTAGCACTTAGGATGCAGAGGCAGGGAAATTTCTGAATTCAAGACCACTTTGGTCTCTAGAGTGAGTTCCAGGACAGCCAGGGATATATAGAGAACTACTGTTTCATACAAGAGATGAACAAACAATAGCAAAAAGCTTCACCAAGAGGTCTTCAGTATTTGCTGGATTAATATACCATTGGCTGTGAGCTCTTTGTTTCCATGATGTCTTCATTAGAGATGTTTTAATTCTTACATAGCATCTTTCTTCTTACAGGGCTAAGTACAGACAGGGCACATATGTAACCGTAATTCAGCTGTTGGTGTCAACAAAAGGGAAATGTAGCATTGGTGATTTTTTCAGATGTATTTAGCACACTGCTTGAATGTGGTGGACAACTGGAGAATGTTTCTAGATTGATTTGGAAACATATTGTGTGATTCTTTTAACTATTAAAGCAGTGAAGTACCAGTTTTCATCATTACTGGGGAGAGAAAGGAACAAGGAGGTGGAAATGTGATGAGGATAAGAAATAGCTCTGCTCTTTACAATGCTTGTCGAATTCTTTAGATATCAAACATTCTAGTGACTCTAAAAGAACGCAGTTTTGGACTGGTATCCAAGGTCAACAGGTGGTTTTCTTTTTCTATTGATGCTGAAACAATCCCAGACAATTTCACAGGCCCCTATCCCCCACCCCAGCACTTTTCTGAAAAGTCCTAGTGACCTCACACAAATGGTTACATGGTTAATATTAGAGTTCTTTGGCATTTAGAAGCCAGAGGCAAATTCCTAGAAACCCACAAGGAGAATCTGAGAACATTTAAAAAAGAGATTTGTTGATTTTTTTTTTGTCTCGTGTTCTCTCTCTCTCTCTCTCTCTCTCTCTCTCTCTCTCTCTCTCTCTCTCTCTCTCTCTCTCTCTCTCTCTCTCTGCCTCCAGGAAAATATGTGTACTGTGTAAGTTCCAGAAGAGAATATTGGATCTACTAGTATTTATGTTAGACATGGTTATGAGCTCCCATGTGAGTATCTGGTAACCACACCCAGGTCCTCTTCAAGAGCAGAAAATCTCTTAACCACATAGCCATCTCTCCAGCACCTCCCTGGTCAGTTTTAATGTAAAAGGAACTAAGTATTTAATTGGAGCAATTATTAAGACTGAGTCAGCTTAGTTGCCAACTTGACTACACCAGGAAGTAACTAAAACGCAAATGGATGGCCACACCAGTGAGACATTTTTTTCTTAATTGAGTTATTTGAGATGGGAAGACCTACCTCTAATCCCCTTCTTTAAGCTTGTAGTATCCATCTTTAATCTGGGCCACACCTTCTGCTGGTAACCTACATAAAGGACATGGACAAAGAAAGCTCTTTGCCTGTTTGCTCTCTGTAGTAAGTCCATTCCTTCCCTGGGGTGAAAGCCTACTTCTTCAGGATTCCAGCATATACTGAAGACTAGCTGAGATATCCCTGACTCATGGACTAAACAACTACTGCATTCTTGGGCCTTCCATTTGTAGACAATCATTGGTCCAGTGGCTTTTACTCCTGGCTCTGCCCACCACTCCTTTTGTGAGCATGATCAGTTGCCTTGATGTGAGAAAATGACTTTCTCTTCATAGCTACAGTATGGTGGGTACCTTGAATTATGTTTTAGGGTTTTTCTTTGCACTGTGTGATTCTTCCTAAGCAATTGCCCAGGGAATGTAAACACTCTCTGGTGCTGCTACAGCTGCGGTGTGACAATTGCCCTCCGAGTCTTTTCCTGTCAGATGGTTTAGTCTGACCCAAGCAGGAAATGCTTTAAAAATAGACCTCTAATGCTGAGAAGGGCTAGGAGACATTTCTGTTTCTCTTTGTATTTTAATCTTTTCCTTTTCCAGCCAGTTTATCAAGCAAATAGAGTTATTAACCTAAATGAGATCACATTATGCTAATATGTGACTCAGTTTCTCTTCTTCATGGTCACGCCTTAAATTCCTTGTAAGCTAGAAGGTAGGCTATCAGCAGTACAAGCATGTTAGTGATGAATTACGTTGAACCTTTGAATAACATATTTTTAAAGTCATTAATGTAGAGATTTCTTAAGAGATGAGGGAGATAACTCAACACAATCATTTCTTGGTCTGGGATGACACAATCAACCAGTAGCTATGTGAGTCTTTAAGTTCAGGCATGGGAGGGAGGAAAGGCTATAGCTCCATGGCATCCCTTATGATTAGGATGGGCAGGACTCAACCAAGTGTTACCTGTGTCCCTACCAAGGACCCCAGCACCTGGCAATCAGGCACCTGGTGCAGACCTGGGCAGGCTCTGCGCTTGCTCGCTCTCTCTGTGAGCTCATTCTATTCTCTTCTTTCATCGTTCAAAGGCTTTGCTATGTTCCCTGTCTACTGTGCCCCTTTTCTCTATTTTAACCTTTAGTGTCTACATGCTTCTATCTTTCTATTTGTGGTGACCCATGTTCTGTTTTATGAATTATTTTTGTTTCTTTCTAAGAGACACTGTTAAGCTAATCTGTTGATGTTGTATTTTCAGTATTATTTTTATTTCGTTTTTGTTTTTTAATACATTCTATTTTTTAATTAATTAATTAATTAATTTGTGTTTAGGGGGTGTTTTTTGTCGTTTATGTGCTGGTAACCTTGGAGGCCATAAGAAGGCATCCCATTCCCCAGGACTAGCATTACAGATGATTGTGATCAACCATGTGTGTGATGAGAATTGAATCTGGATTTACTAGAAGAGCAACAATGCACTTAACCACCAAATCATCTCTTCAGTCCCTTAATACATTCCATTTTTAAAATCCATGCTTAAGATGCTGATGGTGGATACATTTATAGTCTATTACCCGGTTTCTCTATATTCTATCTTATAGGCAGAGGTGCAAAATGTGTAAATACACACATTGTCCAAATTACTCTATGCATTAATTTCAGTAGCTTACACACATTTTAAATTAAAATATAACCTTCAGTCTCTAAAGTTAGGGTTTAATCACCCACCTTGGATCAGTAAATCTGTAAGAAAACTATTTACTAGAATTTAAGTTTTGAGAAGATTGATCTATTCACATTTTGCCTCCTTATTTCCCTATATGGTTGCATTGCAGGGTTCTTTTTTTTTTTTTTTTTAGAATTTCAAGTTCTTTATTCGTGAAAAAAAACTAAAAATATAAGAATGACAAGAATTAATACAGGATAAAACATAATAGGGCATCACTTTATAATTAGACATTATGACATAAATTGACATTTTAAGGTTTTTTATTGATCTTTATTGAGCTCTACATTTTTCTCTCCTCCCCTCCAGCCTCTTCCCTCCTCTCTTCAACCCTCTTCCAAGGTCCCCATGCTTCCAATTTACTCAGGAGATCTTGTCTGTTTTTACTTCCTACTTCCCATGTATATTAGATCTATGTAAGTCTCTCTTACTGTCCGCATTGTTGTTTAAGATCTCTGGGATTGTGGTTTGTAGGCTGGATAAGGAAAATGTGGCATATTGACACAATGGAGTACTAAACAGCAGAAAAAAATAACGACATCATGAATTTTGCAGGCAAATGGATGGAGATAGAAAACATCATTTTGAGTGAGGTAACACAGACACAGAAAGTCAATTATCACATGTACTGACTACATGTGGTTTTTAAACATAAAGCAAAGAAAACCAGCCTGCATTGCAGGGTTCTTAACTAAAATTCTTGGCTATTTACAAAAGGTTTCTGTGGCTAAATTGAACAACATTCCTTTTGGCACATTTGTAAAAAAAAAATGCCCAGAAATGTGCTTGGCATTTGGTATCATTTTTTTAATGATTTGTTTTTATTATGGAAATAGTGGTACAAAATTCAATTATTTTAGTTGCTTAGACATCCTACCATCTTAAGACAATTTAAACATGGTTGCCTGCAAATTCTTTGAGAGAGTAGAATATATTGTTTACACTTTGCTGATGATCTGTGTGCTTTACCAACTGCAGTTAGTAAACAACTAGTCTAGACATTTACATTCTACGTGAATATAACCCAACATGAGAAAATGGAAACTATAAATTTTGAGAACTGATTTTCCTTTCCACAGCAGGCTTTTAAAAGAAGCAGCTGGTCACTTTGACAACCTGAATTGGGAACGTCAAATCTACAAAAGACCCTTAAGGTATCATTTTTCTCTTAGTTTCTTCCCTTTACAACCTCCTGAAGCTTTGAGATAGGCATATGCTCATGTGAGGAAAAGTTATACTAGAGCTGGAAAGATACCGCAGCCCCTAAGAAAACTTGCTGCTTTTATAGAGGGCCTGGGCTCAGTTCCCAGCACCTACACTGAAGGCTCACAACTGCCTGTCACTCCAGTTTGAAGACAACTGACATCCTCTTCTGGTTTCTGTGCCCACGTACATATATGTAGTGCACATGCGCATAATCAGGAACACACAATTAGTGTGCACACACATTACATAAATAAGTCTTTTACAAAAAGTAATACTCTTATCTATGTGTTGGGTCCAACCTGACATATTTATTCATGCTTTGGGGGAAGAGTGTGGATTTAAGAGAGAAATAGACAAGAGACATCAGATCCAGTGAAGGTATCCAGTGAATACTGTGATCTGCCTTGTGTTTATTTCTCATAGCCTTTATATACGCCAATCTAAAAAGGAGGGGCAAGAAGGCAAAAGACTTCTTTGCCAAGTTACAAAGAACAAAGTAATTACCTTCTTAAAATCCAAAACATCAAGTAACCACACCCTAGGTCAAGCCTTCATCACATATCCCTGAAGGAGCAAGAAGAGGTCTGAACACTCTGACCTTTAGTTAAGATGGAATGGATCCACTTCTGTGGACTCCCACATGTAGGAGTATAAGGAGAAATGTTTATAGATTGTTATTAGAGTCTATGCTGGTTTTGTAAATTAGTGGTTGTAGATTCTTCTCCAATGATCATGATTTCATTATCACTTTGTAGCTGGCTAGGTTTCCAGTCCAGGTATGGTAGCCCTCTTTTTGAGAGGGTTAAGTACAGTTAGAGAGGTATTAGTTCCCACTGAGGTATGTGTACCATATCTGCACCCATAGGATTATTGTGCAGTTTAATGGTACACATACCTCAGTGGGAACTAATACTGGCTGTTTAATGAGACAATTAATGACAAATAGGTCATAGATTTGAAGAAAAGCAGACAGCAGTATGTGGTAGGGCTTAGAGTGATGTCCACTTTTCTATGGGACTTTGTCTTTGAGCTCTGCCTGATTTGGTAGCTATAAGCTATAGATGTTCATTCTGCAATCTATTCCTTATGCAATCCTGTGAAGCTACTGTAAGCTTTGGGTTGCTACTGTCCTGTGAAGTATGTGCAAGTCGACCTCAATATACTCTCTCAGCAATGCTGACCCTCATGGTTTGGAACATCTTGCTGGATCGCTAATGTGTGTAATAAGCAATACATTTTTGTTGTTGTTGTTGTTCTTAGCCAGTAGGTTAGTTTGTTACAAGCTATTCTTTCACTTTTAAAATAAAAGTCCTGGAGCCTACATTTGTCCTGGAAAATTAATTATTATGGCAAAAGAATTATGGAAGTCTGAAATAGAAAAGTTTACCTGAAATAAGTTTCCTATGATCACAAACAATATAGCCAAAATGTCAACATAGTACTAGCGTAAGAATGGGCACAAGCCAGGGAGCATTTTATCTGAAGGCTTGGATATTTTAAAAGGTCTAATTGACTGAAAAAAATAATTTCAGGGTTATCATTGGATCTCTAAACCTAATAAAATTATATAATAGGAGAAATATCTAAAGGCATATAAGTATGCTTGGTCTTGATAAGCATAGTTCTGGGTAGAGTTAGTGATGACATTAAATATGACTGAAAGTACTTAGGGATGTGGAGCAGGAACAGAAGTGATCCGAATTGATTTGAACATCAAAACTTTCCACGAAGATATTATCTAAATTGAAAAGTGAAACTTCCAGTCTTTAGGGCTAGCCACCAACGCCCAGAATTCTTCCAGAAAGCATCAGAAGACAATATGAAGCGATATTACATGGGGCAGGCCCTGGAGATACAAAAAGCCTTTTTTCCTTAGGAGGAGGGTTAAACATTAAAAACAAAAGCAGTGATAAAAATTATATTCCCATTGACTGAGTTACATAAACAATGAGATGTAAGTGCCTTAAATTAAGAATCGTTTTTAACCCCTACAAGTTTGTGAATTAAATGTCAGTATCACTTTACAAATGAGGAGGAAGTACAAAGGAGGAAGAGTTTGTTTAGGAGAAGTGGAGAAGGATGAGATAGGCCCAAAACTCAGGCATCTGGTTCCAGACACGACACCCCCATAGACTACAGTACACTATTTAAGCTGAAAGTCTTCACCTTTTCCTGAACTTGGGTAGTAGAAATAACCAAAAATCACAGTAATCATATATAATTTGCTTATCCTTGTTGGAGGGGGATGTTGCAAATAAAATAATAATGGATTTTAACTTCTTTGTTATGTGCATTGTTTAATGAACCAGGATAAGAAACTAGGGATAGTCCTTGATAGAATTTAATTTAAGTAATGCAAGCAAAACAGGACAAATTAATATTATAGTGAGATATAAAATATGCAGTCTTTATGCATGTGTATACAAATAAACTTACCATGAACAGAATCATCTTATACCTCAGTCAATTCTTACATAAATATTATAGGCATAAACTTGGTGGAAATTCAAAATATCGTTTAATATAATTTGAATGCCTGCTCTGAGTACACTGGTAATTTCAATGAAATTTTAAAGTATACTTTAAAAGAAGTCCAGGAAAAAGAATCTGAGGTCTCTTTTGTTATCTAAGTTAAGTTACCTGTCATGTCTTTGCTATTGTTTCTCTTATTTATGATTCATCAGTGTGACCAATGCTAGCTAGATGGTCCAGGAGTGAAGTGTGATTGCTGGGAAATCACCCAGAGCAGATTCAGTCAGATCTCAGCATCCGGGCAACACGCCTGCTATAGGAAAATAGCTGTGACTCCAGCCCTGAGAGATTCAACCCCCTCTGCTGGCTTCTGCACCCAAGCACACCTACACAGGCATCACAAAGACAAATAGGTCCATCAGTAAGATAGTCTTTATGGCGGGGGTGACAGTGCACACCTTCCGTCCCAGAACTGGAGATGTAGAGGTGGGAAGATCTCTAGCAGCTTAGGGCCAGCTTGGTCTATATGGTTAGCCAAGGCTACATAGTAAGATGCCGTGTCAAACAAAACAAAGTGAAAACAAACCAAAAAAGATAAACTACAGACACTATGTGTTTGCAGCCATTTCATGCCAGACACTTGGCAAACGCAGGCCACTTCTATGTCTTCAGGATAATAGTAAAAAATTTGAGTTCAACGCCTCAGGTGTTGAAGAATCAATAATTAATTAATTAATTAATAATTAATTAATTAATAATTAATCAATAATTAATTTATGATTAATCTGGAAACCACAATAAAATCATTTGAGCAGAAATCAAGCCTTAGATTTACTGTTCATCAAAAAGCGCTATTTTCCCTCAGTAGGGTGATGACAGGTGGCTGCCTCAATTACCTGAAGCTGTGTCTCGACATTTTGAGGACGTTCTGACACAGCTCTTTAAGGGCTTGCTGGAAAGCCTGTTTTTTCCCCTTCATCTCTACAGACTTCAAAGGAGTCTGGTATTTCAGAAGACTGTCAGAATGTGCTGATGCATATTTGAGAGAGCACATATTTTTATAGCTCGCCATCGTTGCTACACATTATTATTCCTCTCAGGTTTCCAGCTGTAGAGCCATATAATGGAAACGGAGTCTGTGTGTGGGAAATAACAGGCTCGTCACAGGGCGAAAGGAACCTTCCACTGTCTGTGACTTTTCTCCAGAAGGAAAGAAGAGAGGAATCCATCAAATGTTAGCGTTATGAACTGAGACGCTCTGGAATGTTTGTCCAGAGTCCCCGGCCTCAGAGCAAAGGCTCTTACACCGTTGGGCTCCAGGGGAAGACTTGAGCCAAAGTCAACATGAGCAGAAACTCCATCTGATGGGGCTGTGGAAACAGCTGGAAGCACTTAGCAGGAAAACCACCTCAAATTCCTCTCCCAGAAATGCTGACGGCATGGGAGATGTGTGTGCATGTGTGTGTGTGGAGGGGGGGGTGGTGCTGTCAGGATCTCTCTTCAGCTGTGGTCAGAAAAAATATTTTCTTTCCCCGAAAACTGTAAATATATGTGTTCAGCCTTGGTCATAATAAACATCCAGCCAAGACGTCTTTCCTTTTCTGAAAATCAGCCCATGTTGGGTCCTTTTGGATATATTAATCAGCATTTGGTTTAAGTCAGCTTTCATGCTTTCTTTCAATTTTTAATATTCCCTACCGTTAGGCCTCATTTTCTAAATGAAATTGGATAGCATCCAGACTTCTATTAGGGGCCAGCCTGTCCAATGAATGTTTCATTCTGACAAACTTAGTTGGTAAAATAATAGTCATTAATTCTTTGCCTTGTGCATGTTTTCCTCACTGTTCTACATAGCAACTTTTGCAACATGATTTGTTAGGAAGAAAAAAATAAATGTCACACAAAACAGCAAGTAGATTTTTGTAGCTTTGTTGACGTATAGTGGCCAGTTGAAAATGATTTGTTTGTAAGTTCTTCAAGAGGATTTGCTAGAGCCGTACATGGTGAGACTTCCGCACACTCGGACAGCACACAAATCATCCCATAGCTTCTCCTTCTGGTGTGGGGAGAAAACCTGAGATCTACATCCTGTAGTTGCTTTCTCTATCTACTCTTTGGGGAACCCACCACCCAGCTCCCAGATAAATACACGGAGACTTATTCTTACTTATGACGGCCTGGCCTTAGCTTGACTTATTTCTAGTCAACTTTTCTTAAATGATCCCATCTACCTTTTTTCTCTGGGCTTTCTCCTTTCTCTATTCTGTATTCTTTTCTTTCCTTCTTACTCAGTGACTGATTGTGTGACTGGGTATCTGGTCTCTGGCATCCTCTCTTTTCTCCCTTTCTCATTCCTTCTTCTTCTTTCTTCTTTTTATTCTCTCTGCCTAGTTTTCCTGCCTATTCCTCTCTCCTACGTAACTATTGGCCATTCAGCCCTTATTAAGAGCAATTAGGTATTTTAAGTAGGCAAAGTAGTGCATATTTACAGAGTTAAAGAAACTTAATATAAAAGAGATCGACACATCTTTACATCATTAAACAAATATCTCACAGTACAAAAGAATGTAACTCATCTTTAACTAATATTCCACACCATTCTTAGTCAACTTCCTACACACAGGATCCTCTGACACTCATTGGTAATCCAAACTGCAGTGTCATACGTTATATTAACTTGAGCTGTAATATAATTGGAAGCTTTTGCCACTTGACCAACATGTCCTAATGAGTCCCTTAAAGCACTATTCTACAAAGTTTGCCTTTGTGGAGCTATATAAAATAATATAGACAATCTGTTTGAGAAATAGATTTTCCACTCTATAGAAAGTAAATTTTGCTCTTGTGATAAAAGCTTTGAAAATTACCACTAGTCTAATGACTGTAATATAGGTAGAACAAAGAGTGAACCATGGGAAAACTATGGAAAAAAACATTATTTTACATTCAGTATCTGAAAAATGCATAGTGTGATTTTCTACTGGATAAACACAAGTGACACACATATATGTCTAATTACTTTTGTAACAAGTACTGAACCTAGGGTTTAATGAACGACAGGCAGACAGTCTACCACTGAGCTCTGTTTAGGTTTTAATCATTGAGACAATTCATATATATATAATATTTATTTGCTTACTTGTTTGAAATAAGTCTTATTATATCGCCTTGATGATCGTACAGTTCACTTTTTCAACCAGGCTAGCTTCAAATGCATAAAAAGCTGCCTGCTTCCTCCTGCACACTGCCAAGACAGAGGTGTGTATCACCACACCCAGCTTATACTTCTCAAAAGGTGTGTTTTATGTCTACCTTTGATTAGATAGCTTTTTAATTATTACTGTTATATAATTCTGTGATAAATTCAGTTGTGGGAGCAAGTCTCAATTCTTTTTTTAAAATTTATTTATTTATTAAAGATTTCTGTCTCTTCCCTGCCGCCGCCTCCCATTTCCCTCCCCCTCCCCTAGTCAAGTCCCCCTCCCTTGTCAGCCCAAAGAGCAATCAGGGTTCAATTCTATGTATAGAATAAGTCATCTAAATCTGTGCGGTGACTTGTATTATTGAGCACTCTGCTTCCAAAGTATTACATAACATATTAATGATTATTTTCCCCAAAGAATGGGGAATATTTCATTCATTTATTCACCAATTGTTTCCAAATTACTGGAAATTATTTCATATTCCTAATGTAGCAGTAAACTTAGCAAGTTTCATTCCTTTAAGGAGATTATTATGGTCCATTACAAGTACAGTGTACAGATAAAGAAATAAATATGAACATCAGGTTTTGCTGATGTCTTTACATAAACAGAAAATGAGGGAAGTGTGAACACAGCACACTGAGTGTGTGGGCTGCTTCTTCATAGAAGATGATAAGGAGAAATCTCTTGGGGATAGTGATTTATCCATGTAAACCAATTCATGTGTCTAATGTTCAGTAAAATTTTCCAAGAAAGGGGAAAATTTCCCCAGAGTAAAACCTGCTTGGTCTATTCAAGAAAGTCTGAAGTAGTTAGCTGATGTGGCTGAACACATAGAATGTGCACACAGTACGTGACGATGAGGTTGATGGAACCAGATCTCTAGACAGATGATAGGTGTCCAGCCCTTGATCTGGGAGGTGAAGGTATGGAAAAGCTTTGAGAAGAAGCCTGAATCAGTCTGACCGATATTTGAAAGGATCCTTCTGACCTTGAAATGGATGATCCCATTGGGAGGCATGGTGATAGTGGCTTGCATCAAGGTCACATGAATGAGAAAACAATAAGCTAACAAAAGGTCATATTCTGAACTACCAAGTCCTGAAGATATTTTGAAATAAATTCACTGATTTTCTAATGGTTTGGGCATGGGAAAGAGATAAAATGATGACTCAGAGTTTACTCCAAATGTTTTAGTCTCAGTAACCATAAAACTGCCTATATTTTTAAATATATTTATTTTATGGAAAGCTTCAGGGAAAATGGTTTCTTTGGAAATTTTATGGAGATATGCCTCAAACCTATAACTAGAATGTCTGTAGGTTTGATTCATGAGGAGTTAAGACATATAGATATGGGAGGAATGCATATAGTAGAAAGGCATCATGATTAATGCTACACGCAGAACTAACTTAAGGTACTGAGCCAAGGAACAAGAAGCAATTGCACAAAAATGGAAAAGTATTGTTAGGGAAGTTTCCAAGAGTAGCTTGATAGATCCTCCAAAGTTGGCTAAGGAATTTTCTTCAAGCTGAATGACAGAGGCTAGGTTAATGACTGGTTCCAAGAGGATTTCACGTCGTGAAATGCAGCTATTGGGACATGTGCAGAATAACACAGTGCTGGCGAACAAGGCTCTCAGTTAGGTAGATGAAAACCTGGACTCTGCCTTTCATTATCTCTTTGACCCTGAGCAAGATAGGCAACCTCTCTAAGCCTCGGCTCTTTCATCTTCAAATGAGGGGTCTGAGAATTCGGGGGGTGAGGACTGCAATGTGCACAACAGAGCGCCTGTTAGAGAATCAATATCAGTAAGTGTGGTCTGCATTAGCACCAACTCCAAGGCGCATCTGATCAGAGGGACACTCGATGGGCAGGGTCCCAGGAGTCAGCAGAGAGCAGGGCTCACACAGATCTCCTTTGCCGGTGTGAGAAAGAACAGCTGCTCTCCAGATGGAAGTCAAATGTTTGCAGTTTTTCATGGACTTTCCTTTGCAAAGTCTACTGAGATGTCACCATAAAAGGCTGCCACACCTCTGATGGGGAAGTCAAGACTTTCCTCACCTCAATTGAATTGGTAACAAATTGTATATTTTAAAAATCACCCTAAAGGGATAGGAGTACAATTATCATTTGTAATCCAAGTTTTCCTTGAAGTATACATTTTGTGTTTAAAATTCAACCAGAATATGAACACAGATTAGCAGGTACCATGAAAAAAAATAGTCAGAATTGTATGGTGCATTGCAATTGTTTTTGTTTCGAAAAGTTTCAATGTGACATATTTTATGTTGGGCCTATAGCTATCAAAATGCTTTACAGAGCTAGAACCCAAGCACAAATGCATTCATGCTTTAATAGACAATTATATGTGCACAGAAAAATGTCTGAGTGACTCTTTAGCAAATTAGAAAGAGTGGTTATGCTTCAGTGATTTGGGGCTTTTCATGTAATGGCAATTTGAAATTTTTCCATAGTTATTTCTTCTACAAATAAATCCAAACTTACAACCACATTCAGAACTAATCTAAATGATATGCCCTTAAGATCAAGCTTTATTCATAAATAGCAAAGTATTGAGTTAACAAAAATGATCCACAAGTGACAATTCTCTGAGTAAGGCTATTTTTTTTGCCTCACCTTTATAAGGAACAGTTTCAAGGACCTTGTTGTGAAAACACTGGTGAATTCTCCTCATTAAATCTGACTTTTGTTAAACCTCCTCTACTCATCCACTTAAAACAGGAACCCAAAGTGATCCCAGATGTGAAGACAAGTGAAGTCAGGATACTAAGAAAATATTTGCGAGCAATGAGCGTTCAACCAGTTGGAGTAATTTGAATCATCTTGTTTGTTACTTTATCTCAAATTATAGAATCTGCTTCTTTAAATTTAAGTTACGAAGAAATGTTATATTACCTGACCAAACTAATACATCCATGACTATTCCAATATTCCGAGGAATGTCACTAACTTCTTTGTGTTTCTACAAACTTGCCTCAACTCCACCCACGAATGATCAAGTGATACAACCAATCTCTTGGGTTCCATCCAGAAATTTCTAGGTTGAGGAAACCACCAGAAAGTATATTACTTTAGGTTTTGTGGATCCCTGTGCATTTCTGTGAAGCTGTACTAAAAGGTGTTTCGCTTTTTAAGGTTAAAAACCAAGTTCGCTGAATAGACTTGTTACAATAATGTTCCTGAGACCAAATACTGGCAGAAGCAATCTAAATGAGAGGTTTGCTTAGCCCCTAGGTAAGAAGATACAGCGCATTGTGGTGGGGCAGTCCCGGTGGCGCAGAGAGCTAAGTCTGCAGTGTGTGAATGGGAAGTGACAGAAACTCACACATTATTAGAACTGGAAGCCGAAAAGTGGGCCAGAGGTGGGGTTGGGCTTGAACTCTCATAGGCCTGGCTTCAGAGACCCATCCTGCCAGCCTGGTGTCCACAGGTGAAGATGGGACAACTTCTAAAACAATAGCCAAGCTATGGTCTCAGATACATTAGCCGGAGGGAGACAATCCACAACACAAAGTTTAGATGTATGTGTTATTTCAGAGAGTAGAGACTGTCTGAAAGACTTTCACCTATTTTTTTTTTTTGAGACAGGGCTTCTCTGTGTTGCCTTAGAGCCTGTCCTAGCTCTTGTAGACCAGGCTGACCCCAACTCACAGAGATCTCTCAGCCTCTGCCTCCCGAGTGCTGGGATTAAAGGTATGTGTCACCACCTATCTAGTATTTATATCAAATATGAATGAGCTGTCAGCCAGTGCTGTCTGCTGTAAATGGCTGCGTTAACACAAAGGAAGAAATGTTTTAGTGCTGAAATTTACTCAGATTGATTGCTCCTGGCTACCAAGGAAACCTAACATTTAATAAATGGTGAACTTTGTGGAAATTTCCGTTCAGTGTACCTAGAAGATACCCTATACCCTTGAAACACCGTAAGCACATATAATCGGTATTTTCTGCACATACCTTGAACGTAGCACAGTGCTTGAGTTTGCCAATGAGTACTTCATGAAATAATATAGAAGCAGAAATTTCGAGCCCAAGCAAATTATCCTCACAAACTTGAGCAAGTGTCATGGATTCTCATTAAGGCCAACTCTCAGGGTCAAGAGAACCTGGCCTTCGTCATGTCGATGAACCAGCACAGCTGTTTAAAAGGGGAGTGCAGAACTAGGAAGTTGTTCTCAGAGGATGTAGATCATACCTTGCTTATTTATAGCTGATCTTTAGCTTTAGAGGTTATGAAACACATGTTCATAATGCCTACTAATTGGCCACATTGTTTATTTATTATTCATCACGCAAGTAATTTTCAGGAATTATTTCAGCATTTCTTTGACTGTCTCCAAGACCTCTTACTGCTATGAAACGCAAATATCCCAAATGTCTTAAATTGGACCTTGCAGAAAACAATAGAAATCACACTATCTTTTATTTCTGGCTTTGGAAGCGAGCTGCACTGTGAGATCTCTCTCTCAGAAAAACTTAGCAACACTGACCCTGCCATGAGCCAAACAACCCAGATTCCTTCCTGAAACTACTTAAAATTATTTGGCTAGAAGAGAGAACCACGGGGATAAGCACAGTTCATTAGGTGAACTGAGCTGAGACACAGGAAGAATTTTTGGAAAGAAAATTGAGTATGTTTCCTGTTTGCACTTACAATTCTCTATAAATAAGGCCTAGTTAGCATTTGCACTAATTTAAAATATTTATCCTTCAGTGAATGGCATCTGTTATGAATTTCTCTGAAAACATGTGTAAGAATTTTTCTTATTATTTTTTATTTTCTGAAATTAAAATATAGTTATATCATCTTCCTCTTTCCTTTTCTTCCCCTCCTTCATTTCCCTATGTCCCCTTCCTCACTCCTCTCAAGCAGTTGGCCTTTTCTTTGCAAGTATCTCTCTATAAAGATGCATATGTAAATATGTTTCATGCTATATATTTGCATAAAATATATTTGCACACTTACCTGTAGGAATAAGGGCAAGTTTCAGGATGCAATTGGGAATTGTGCTTGTCTAGGTTACGTGAAAATAGTACATTCTCCTCTAAGATCCATAGCCTCACCAGCCCTGGGTAATTGCAAGTTTTCTTGTACCAGTCATGAGTTCCTGCCTGTTGAGTCAGTCTTGTATTCAATTTTCTATCTGATACTTTCTGTAAAGATATGCACCTTTAGAGATACCTTCCTTTACTGGTCATTATTGGGATGTGCAGGTATCATAGCTGGGAGGAATTGTTGACTGCTTCTCTCCTTTGGCAGCCGTCATAGCAACCTCTGGCACTCTGGAAGCTAGACTGTAGTAATATGGAGCGGCGGGGCTGCGTCCCCAACACCCCAGCTGCCTGCCTGGCAAGCTTTACCCAAAATAATTACACAGACACTGTATTCATTTAAACACCGCTTGGCTCATTTCTACCTAGCCTCTTCTAGGCTAACTCTCGCACCTGGACTAGCCCATTTCTTATCATCTGTATAGCACCGGTCTTACCGGGAAGATTCTAGCCTAAGTCCATCCTGGGTCGGAGCTTCATAGCATGTGTCTTTCCTGGAGCAGGTAGCATGGCGTCTCTCTGAAGCGTCTGCTCCAGAGAGGAGAGCTGTCGAGTCTGACCTCACTTCCTCTTCCTCCCAGCGTTTTGTTCTGTTTACTCCTCCCACCCATCTCCTAACCAATGAGAGCCAAGCAGTTTCTTTTAATTTAACCAATGACCTTCCTCCATCATTTCCCCTTTTTCGGTTTAAACAAAAAAAGGCTTTAACTTTAACATAGCAAAATTACATATAACAAAACAGTTATCAAGTAAAAATTACAATAATCTTTATCATAAGTAAGGAAAACTATAACTATAACTAACTATTCTTAACTCCATCAAAGACTCCAATAAGATACAATATGACCTAAGCAAACAAGAAAAAAGCAACTTTTAAACTCTAGAAATGACAGAGACATCTCACTGCCTGGACAGTCACCCAAAGTTCCTCTGTACCATTGGGGCATCCATCTTCAGCCTTCAGGCCCATGGTATCCAGCAGACATTTCCATAAAGCAGGAAAATTCAAGGTCAGTTCAGTCAATATCTGCTGTGTCCTGCAGAATGTCTCGCAGACTCTTTCATGAATCAGGAACCCCGAAAGATCATCTCACCTTAGGCAAGTTCAGTAGTCCTCTTTCTGGGGGCCCTCTGTGTCCAGTTTATGCAATAGTCCAGGCAAGAGCAGTTTCTTGCACAAATGACTATCAAACTCCATAAGAATCCTCTTCGATGCCCATCTTCCTCTTGAAGTAGATTGGTGCTGCCAGGAGCAGAGTGTCTCATTGTCATGAAAAGTCCTAAGTTATTAAAACATTAAATGCCATATTCTGCAGTCTTTGAAAAGTATGAAGAATGTCTATCTAACTGAAATGTATCTCTATATATCTAGAAAATCTAACTAACATGACTACAAGCTTGACTATTATCGATGATTATCCATTAACAACCTATATTTCTTAATTATACAGTACATATTTAAATGAACTACACAATCACAATACCTTAATTAAGATCAAGAAATACATATACATATAACAAAATTGACCTTAAAATCCATACCAATGCAAATTATTCATACCTATATCATATCCCCCTTTAAATGTAAAAGAACATTTATAAACCATATTTGGGAACATGGGCGCAGTTTTTTCTCTCCAAACTGCTTCCTGCTGAATGGGGGCGTCATTAATTAGGTCTTTCATGGTATAACCTGTGTGCTAGTTTCATCTCAGTAGGCAGTTGAGCGAAGCAACTTTCTGAAGATGTTCACAACAAACCTTCAGGAGGACGTGGTCCATCATACCAAATCGGAATAGAAGAAATGAACAGGGTCTCATCCTCTGTAAAAACAAAATAAGAAACTCTTTTCCAAAGTATCATATCCTTAAATCCAAACTCCAAAATCACACCCTCATGATATCCGTTCTGGTTCCACTTGTCAGCCCATATAATGAAATGTCTCTCTGTACTTAGCTCCTTTACAGTCAAAAATTTTAAAGAAAACACAATGTACATAATCCAGACTCTCTGTGAATTTTCCATTTTTTACGTAGCTTATTTTTCTTTATTTCTTTTAATCTCTTAACTATCTGTACTCTGTCTCTTTAAAGACTTTACTTTTTTTTAACCAGTAGCTTTATTCTCTATATTCCTTTTCTTCTCTCTCTCAAGCATACGTATACATTCATCCAACAGTGTGACTCATTTAGTGGTCTGAATCTGTCCTATTGTGAATCTGCAATTTTTTACTATCCAGGAGCACTTTTGATTTGCGCCTTTAAATCACTAGGCGCTTAAGAATCTAAGCTGTGACATTGCTAAGTTAACTTTTTGCTTTTCGAGTGTATATCTGTAGACCAGGCTGTCTTTGAACTCTCGGAGATCCGCCTGTCTCTGCCTCCCAGGCATTGGGATTAAAGGCGTACACTACTACACCTTGAACTCACAGAGATCTGTTTGTCTCTGCCTTCTAAGCACTGGGATTAAAGGCGTGTGCTACCACACCTTGAAGTCACAGAGGTTTACTTTAAGAATTTTAACTTTTAGTCTGCATATATTTTAACACTGTAAATCATTTAAAATTTTTCTTTGTCTTTGACGCCCTCTTTACTGTATCTTTCTCTGTTTCTGACCACAAGAGTCTTTAATTTACCAAGCAATCTCAGTAGGACTAAAGGTGTGGCTTTGACGGCTAGATGTAGCCCATTCCTTAGCTTTCCAGCCTCATGGCTGAGGTACTGGCTTTAGCCATGTTTATAGCCACACCTCTATGGCGTTTCAAGGTCCCTACCAGCCAGAGAGCTACAACAGACAACACTCAAGTTCTCTCTCAGTAGCCGGCCCTCCTGCCTCAAACAGTCAGAGTTTGCCCTGGCAGGACAGCCCAGAAAGCCGGCATTTTTAAACAACACAGGTTTGTTCCTGCTGCTGAGTCAGGAAAATTTCAAATTGGAGGACGTACCATTTTGTGCTAGCTCTGGGGCCACCAGGTAGGAGCGGCACTCAGCACTTTAATTCTGAGACTGAGCCTGCAGCACAGAAATTCTTTTCATCTAAGTTACATCCAAATCTGACACGCAGAACACTACGCAGTCTGAAAACACATCTCTGTATGGCAGCAGGAATCCGCCATGCTCTTCCGCCTGCCTAAGCCTGATTCTGCCTTCTGCCCAGGAGCAGGCGGGGAGCTCTGAGTCATCCCACGGTCTCAGAGCACTCTCCTTCCGATCCCAAGCGGGAACACAAACATAAAGCCAGAGTTTGCACTGGCGGCAAAGCCCCAGGAAGCCGCGCTTTAAAATAACGCAGCTTTTTTTCTGCTGCTGTTGCTGAATCAGGAAATCTCTCTACAGCACGCCACCAACAAACAGCAAAAATCTGTGTTAAACTCTCTCTCCCTTATTTTTAAGCCTTCTCAGGTTTTTTAAGTGGGTTTAGTCCATCACGTGGGCGCCATTTGTAGTAATATGGAGCGGCGGCGGGGCTGCATCCCCAACACCCCAGCCGCCTGCCCGGCAAGCTTTACCCAAAATAATTACACAGACACTGTATTCATTTAAACACTGCTCTGGCCCATTTCTACCTAGCCTCTTCTAGGCTAACTCTCGCACCTGGACTAGCCCATTTCTTATCATCTATATAGCATCGGTCTTACCGGGAAGATTCTAGCCTAAGTCCATCCTGGGTCGGAGCTTCATAGCATGCGTCTTCCCTGGAGCAGGTAGCATGGCGTCTCTCTGAAGCGTCTGCTCCGGAGAGGAGAGCTGTCGAGTCTGACCTCACTTCCTTTTCCTCCCAGCGTTTTGTTCTGTTTACTCCTCCCACCTATCTCCTAATCAATGAGAGCCAAGCAGTTTCTTTTAATTTAACCAATGACCTTCCTCCATCACTAGACCTCAGGAAGGAGGCGTCTGGGTCAGACCCAGCTTGAACTTTTATAGTCTTCTGCCTGAAGTGTGTAGTATTTTCAACAATAGGGATTTATTGTCAATGTCTGGAAGCAGTCAACAGCAGTCATCTATTGTGTTTAGGAGTGTCTTAGATTCTCCTCACCAATAGTTCAAAGGAGGTATCCTATGTCTTGTGTTGGCATTTTGTTAGATAGTGTGTTACTCCTATAGGATCATTGTCAGTCCTAATGGATATATATATATATATATATATATATATATATATATATATGTATATATGTATACATATATATATTACTATTGTAGCCCTCTCTCCCTTTCTTCATGTGTGTGTGTTTGTATGTGTGTGTGTGTGTGTACATATGTATGAATAGGAAGGGAGTTTAAATTAGGAAGGAGTGAGGGAAGTCAATACAGAAGGAGAGAGGAACAAATAAGGACGTTGGAAAAACCTTAAGGAATCATATCATTTTGTTTTTATTCCCCCTTATTTAGCACATTGCTATTACTTATCAAAGACATATACAGAAATGGCAATCCCCTCAGAGGAATGGAGGCATCTCAGCTGAAATCACTTACCTACACCAAGCTTTGACCAACTTGATTGGGATAGACTCATTTGGATGTGTATTATAGTCAGGGTTATAATCTGAGCAGTGGAGAGACAGTGTGCCTTGGACTTGATCTGTCCTTCGGCATCCTCTAACCATTCCTGTCGGCAGAAAGAAAAGAAGTCTTCAGGAGCCCCCATGTTTTGGTTTATGATTGATGTTTTTGTTGTTGTTGAAAATGCATGGAAAAGGAGGCTGTGGAGAACTGAAGGTGAAATGAATCCACAAACAGCCCGTCAGACTACCATGAGGTGCGCAGTTCAACCACATCAGGGCGGGTAGAGCGATCATGGCCACAGATGGTCAACAGGTTATTCCTTCAGGTGTCTGTCCCAGTCTACTCCCTCTAGGTTAAGGGAGAGGCTTCTATTCGGAAGTTTGATTTCTCCATCTTACATAAGGATATTTGTAACCAATCTCACAAGGTCCCTGTGAGGTTGACACACTGTGTCAGATGTCTCATGTGTGTCCCACACGGAGTACCTGTCATATTACAGCAATTAGCTATGAGTAGCTGACGGTGTTTACATAGGTCAAGGGCAAAGAGATCTAAAACATAAGAGTGGTAGAGTTATTTAGCAAGGACACTGTGTCTCTAGTGACTTCAGGCATAATACTTCATACTTACAGAGAGTCTCATCTCTATTTTGTTTTAACTTTCTTGTGCTTCTCCACTGACATATTCTAGATGAGAATAAATACTTTTTGAGAATACCTAAAGAAAGAATTGAAAAACTATAATAGCATATCTGTATCTCTCACTGAAGTATCTGAAGGTGTTTTATCATTGTTAAACCCTTTCCTTGGAAAGTGGTAATTTGTTCAAAAACAGGCTTTTGACTTTCAGGTGTTTGATATCTGTGGCATCCGAAGGAGTTGATGAATTACAAAGATCTCCAAATGCTGTTCCCGGGTATAAGTATAATCCACAAATACAACAATAGTGATAACTCCCATTAAATGTGTCTAAACCAACTTGTTCTTTGAGTTTTAGAGTAAATATATTCTTTAGTTATTCCAAAACCAATAGTAATCCTTTTATTCTCCAAGGTAGAAAAAGTTTGACACAGAGAAACTAGGCAATCAACCAAGGATACAAGGAGTAATTTCAAAGTTAAGACTCAAAACAGAGCAGAGTTCCTCAAGCATAAATTTCCCAGTGCTCCCCAAACAGTGTTCTATGGTCACAGTATTTCTCCCTGAGTGATGGGTGTTTAGCTAGATGGAGGAAAACCACACTGCCTCCTATATAGCAATAGGCCTACAGTCTTTACTACTGATGATGGGTTCCCTTCCTGTCAGTTATTATAGCTCTGGCCCAGAGAGCTACATAGCTGCATCCGTGACTAAGACTGAAAAGACACTGATGCCTGAGGCTGAAACAATTGCTTCACAAAGCAAGACCCTCCTTCCGCTTCCATTACATACATTACTCTCTGCCTAACTCCAGTGAGGATAATCTGCTTTGTGGTGGTTCTCATTACTTTCCCGGCTTCTTTTCCTAACTGAAGGAAGATGTCCAAGCATCAGCCTTGCAGTTGCGACGGCTAATTATCTCACAGATTTTCTATTCAATCCAATACCAAGGCTGTCATCCTCAAACACAACACCTGAATTTGTGTTTACTCTTCCCCTGGAGATGATTAAAGGAGACATGCTAAATATGTGGACTGTCTACCAAAGCAAATTAGGAGGGAAATGACTACCTGGTGCAATACCCATGGACTCCCCAGGGTGACTTCCCTGGGACTTGTGGTGAATGAGTCTTTCACCATTGTAAAAGAGGCTTAGAGAGCACCTGCAGAGATGCTCTTCCAGCTCTGTCAATGTGCATTTTAGTGAGCAAGATGAAGAGAGAGCAAAGAAATGACAGGACGCACAGTGTAATCCTTCCTTCCTTCCTTCCTTCCTTCCTTCCTTCCTTCCTTCCTTCCTTCCTTCCTTGTCCTTTATGAAGATCTAGGGAAATAGCTTAGTTGGTTATGTGCTGTGCAAGCATAAAGGCATGAATTTGAACCCCAGAACACATTTTCATTTAGATTTATTTATTTTATTTGAGATCTCTATCTGCATGTATGACTTTATGCCAGAAGAGGGTATCTTTTCCCAGTATAGATGGTCGTAAACCTTTGTGTGGTTGCTGGGAATTTAACTTGGGACCTCTGGAGGAGCAACCAGTGCTCTAAACCACTGAGCCATCTCTCCGTTCCTCACATCTTCCCTAATATATACTTATCTCTGAGGCCATGGGTGAGTTGAGAGAAGGGCTTATTAAAGAAAATTCACAGAGATGAAGGAGGATGATTTACATAGGTCATAGTTTATGTTGATGCTTTTTTGTCTGGTTACAAAATAAGTGTAAAAGCTATTTAAATACTCAACTCAGCCAGTGGATTTTAGTGTGGAAGACTGGCGCTACTTATAAAGAGGAATTAGAGGAATAATTTTTTTTAAATATTTATTTATTTATTATGTATACAATATTCTGTCTGTGTCTATGTCTGCAGGCCAGAAGAAGACACCAGACCTCATTACAGATGGTTGTGAGCCACCATGTGGTTGCTGGGAATTGAACTCAGGACCTTTGGAAGAGCAGGCAGTGCTCTTAACCACTGAGCCATCTCTCCAGCCCCTTAGAGGAATAATTAAATAGTGATGAAAACCTCTTGTCACTTAAAAGAAAAATCAAAAAGGAAATGTTGCTACATGTCATTACTTTTTTGACATTTAAAAATATGGAGGTAGACAATTTGAGGCATGTTACAATAAGTGATAAAATACCTGAGTTCTAGTTTGTTTGTTTGTTTTCCGTCAAATAACCTGTATAATATGGGGCTCTTATCAATACAGTACTACGTGCAAGCATGAGTACTTGAGTTCAGATCCCCAGCACTGACATAAAAAGCCAGATCCAGTGGCAGGCACCTGTAATCCCAGCACTGTGGACATAAAGACAGGTGGCTGTCAGGGTGGGGTGTCACTGGCCAGCCATCCCAGCTGAATCAGAGAGACCTTTTTTTCAGAAAATATATGGTAGAGAACTATTGAAAAAAGACATCTAATGTTGACCTTTGGCACCCACATACATGTGCACACACAGGAACACAAAAGACAAAGCTAGGATAGTAATTGTGAATACTTAATAAGAGACTATAGTCATTAAATATTGAGCAGAGTTAAATAATGTGGTGGGTTATGAACAGGTTATGTTTGATAATAATTTATGGAGACCTGTTGAGTGAAGTGGCTTTTCATCAAGTAAACTCCTCAGAAGGAATAAGCACAGGAACTCTGCTTGTATATTAACAGGAGAGCATATTAATGTTACACATCAGCTGGTGGAAAGTAGTCATCTGACATATCAGCACACCAGATGCTAGAGAAAGAGCTTTCAGGAGGATGTGCAGCACAAACTGAAGGAGTCACTTCAAATATAACTGATGGTGATCACAGTGAGTTTTCAGACCATGCCTACCAGATGCCCGTGAAGATGCAGCAGATAAGAATCCCAGTCATTCTAAGACCCATGCCATATTAAAATTATGTTATATTTCCTTCTATACACAAGAAACTATATGTGTATATATATATATGGTTACATGCACATAGGAAGGCCATATGTAAACATAATATATGCAGATATGGAATATAACTAAAAAGAAATTTCTGGCTAAAAGACTGAAGGAAAACACATAATAAAATATATATAACTTATATGATGTACTAAGATAGTGAATTTATTTTCAAAAATGTAAGGACTATTTGGATGAGATGTGGAAAAAATCGCTTAGTACAATTCAGGAAAGTCCTTAATTTGAGTAAGTAAACTCACAATGAAAACTTCATTGCAACCCCATTTCTTTAAGATTTATCCAAAGAAACATAGGGGCTGAGGATACAATTCAGAGGTAGGGTGCTTGTCCACCCAGCTCTTAGGTCATGGGTGTGGAGTGTGTCTCAACAAAGAAAAAAATAAAACCAAGGATTCCATGATGGAGCCAGGGTAGGAAGGGAAAGCAGAGGGGACAGGAAGATTTTAAAACTGAAAGGGGTGGAACAGATACTTTAGTCTTACACTGACTCTTTGGGTCTTTTGTGATCTTCATCTCAAACTCAGCCTTTCTAAAATCTTTTCTCTTTAGGTTTTCTAACTATGCATGAGAAAACACAAAAACCGCTATGGCACTCGTAACAGGGGAATTGCTAATGAATTTTTGACAACATGTTGCAAAGTGATTTCTAGCTGGTCTATCAAATGGAAGAAAGATGTTTGGAGAGCAAGTCCTCCACACATTTGAGATGATTAGCTCAAGAGTTGCTGTGATTTGTGGTGAATTTTACCTAGCCCAATCTCTTGCTTAAGGAACAGTGAAATAAAAAGGCCAAGAATAAAAATAACAAGCTAAAATCAGCAGAACCAAATAAAGAGCCTTTCGTTTCGTTACTTACTATTGCAATGAGTGTCCAAATCATGGAAAAATGTTGCTAATTCCAAATCATTAAAATGTATCAGATAAATAACCTGCTGTGGCACTTTCAACACCTTCTTGGAAACCGAACTCTATAGTATAAGGTATCCTTTAATAACCCAGGTGTGCCCTGTTATTTTTAACAGCCCACATACCCCAATGTTGAAATACCAAGAAACTGTGGGCAAGCTCTCTTTTGCGTACTTGAGTTACAGCTACCAGCTTTAAACCATGTTAGTGAAATGAGGTGTTCCCTCAACTTATTAAAGGACTCCTGATCTCTAACCTGAAACATCATCCTTTCAACCTACAAATCTGTATTGTTTGTGTTGTTCTGGGAAAACAGAAAGCAAAAAGACCTTACTCAGGGGAAAGACTTAGAGAAACAAAATGCCAGGAAACAGAAGGATCACAATTAGACAACATGAAGGTGTTGTGAACCTATTGGGTTTTGTGAATTTCATGCACTTTCTATAAAGCTGTTTTAGCCTGAGATAGCTAGTGATGTAGAAAACGATGTCATTTTCTGCCCCATTGAGTTTGATGTTGTTCAGATAAGAAACAGGAACCCTTCTGTATAGATTTTCTCTAACCGTATGTTCAATTATGTCTCACTGATTGCAGGATTCTTACTCTACCCTTATAGGACATAATTTTCAGAAATAATTTATAGCCCTTCCTGAAATCCAAAGGAAAGAATTTCCAGTTCTCAGTATTTACGGTATAAGATTAAGTGTGTTTACTTCTCTGGTCAGGTTATTAAGTCAACATTGTTTGTTTTTACAATTAGTACATTGATTTTACTTCCTGGGTCACTAGTAGACTGGGCACTTCTATGGTACTCCTCTATCAGTTTTACAGAAGTGACGCTAAGCAGTATTATCTGAATTTTTCAAAGTATAAAAAACTTTTATGGCCGGGCCATGGTGGCGCACGCCTTTAATCCCAGAACTCGGGAGGCAGAGGCAGGTGGATCTCTGTGAGTTCGAGGCCAGCCTGGTCTACAAGAGCTAGTTCCAGGATAGTTTCCAAAGCCACAGAGAAACCCTGTCTCGAAAAACCAAAAAAAAAAAAAAATAAAAAATAAAAAAATAAAAAACAAAAAAAAAAGGCGATGAAAGGAGACGGAGACAGAGACCCACATTGGAGCACTGGACAGAAATCTCAAGGTCCAAATCAGGAGCAGAAGGAGAGAGAGCACGAGCAAGGAACTCAGGACCGCGAGGGGTGCACTCACACACTGAGACAATGGGGATGTTCTATCGGGAACTCACCATGACCAGCTGGTCTGGGTCTGAAAAAGCATGGGATAAAACTGGACTCGCTGAACATAGCTGACAATGAGGACTACTGAGATCTCAAGAACAATGGCAATGGGTTTTTGATCCTACTGCACGTACTGGCTTTGTGGGAGCCTAGGCAGTTTGGATGCTCACCATACTAGACCTGGATGGAGGTGGGTGGTCCTTGGACTTCCCACAAGGCAGGGAACCCTAATTGCTCTTCGGACTGATGAGGGAGGGGAAGGGAAATGGAAGGCGGTGGCGGGGAGGAGGCAGAAATCTTTAATAAATAAATAAAATAAAATATAATCTCAAAAAAATAAAATATGCACAATATAAAAAAACTTTGATATCTTTTGTACTCATAACAAGGGTTTTTTACCCTTTTTCCCCTGCTTCTCAAAGCCTTGCAAAATGCAGCTTCCCTCACTCACAAACTGCAGCAAGTTGGCTGGCCATTTCATCCCCTTTCTGCCTTTGATCCGCTCTTCTGAGAGAAGGACTCGCTGTGGAATGCCACCCTTCTCAGTTCATTGATCATCAGCTCTGCCTACAAGGTGGATTCATGGCAGGTGTGTGAGGAACATCATACTCAGGCCTTGCCCGGGAACAACAGAGTCAGTCAGTGCCTGCGGAGAAAGAGCATGCACACTTCTGGCTTACACGTGTCTAATGAGTAGTTTTGGTGCATGGTGGACATTAAGAAATGAATTAAGCAATTCAAAGCAACTTGTTGGCAAAAAGGGCTGTGGTTTAGGAATACACTTTCTGATTCTTTTCTGCCACACACATGACAGTATGCGCAGAACATGATATGATCACAAATCCAAACCCAAAACTCATTCAGCTTTTGAATGGCAAGTTGGCCTAGTTTTACATATCAGCCATAATTGGTTCATCATTGCTCCCCATGGAACATGTAGAGAAGAATTCAAAGGGTAGTCAGGGTGTGACCATCCAAAATAGTTGATGGCAGCAGGGCGGTGGTGGCACACGCCTTTAATCCCAGCACTTGCGGGGCAGAGGCAGGAGGATCTCTGTGAGTTTGAGGCCAGCCTGGTCTACAAGAGCTAGTTCCGGGACAGGCTCCAAAGCTACAGAAAAACCTTATCTTGAAAAACCAAAATAAAACAAAATATTTGGTGGCACAAGTGGAGAAGAGGCAAGGTGAAGCATGTTTATTTCAAGTTTCTATTGCTGAAAGAGCCTCAGTAACTCTTTCAATGGAAAACATTTTATTGGGTAGTTCAGTTTCGAAGATATATTCCATTGTCATCATGGTGGGACATGGTGGTGTGCAGGCAGACATGGTGCTGGAGAAGGAGCTGAGAGTTCTACATCTTTGATCCACAGGCAACAGGAAGTGAATTGGACACTGGATATGACTTGAGCATATACAAGACCTCAAAGCCTATATCCATAGTGACACACTTTCTCCAACAAGGCCATACCTTCTAATAGTGCCTTTCCCTATAGCTTATGGGGGGCAATTACATTTAAACCCCCATACATACTAAGTACTTTCTTTTAAAATATGTTATTATATATTGGTAAGACAAAATGAGTTTCATTTAGGTATCCTATGTTATACACACATATATTGTACTTTGATCATATTCAGCCCGCATTTTACTCTTTCAAAACCCAATTTCAGAGGTGCTCCTCAGAAATAGATTACTAAACTGAGTCCTGTGTTCAGTCTTGGTCAGAAGGATGGTTAAAACCTGAAGAATCTCCAGGAGGGGGTCAGCAGCCACATTGGAGTGAGGCCTTAGAGCTTACCTGCCTCATTATAAGCTGCATTACGAACCAGTGAACATGTCTGCAGTGGCCCTGACTGCTTTGGTGTTAGCATCTCAACTCAATGGCTTTGATTTCTAAAGAAAACACAGCAGCAGAGCTTGGCTGGCCCGATTCACAACCAGTTCCACTCTTTTTGAGGCCTGAGCTCTTAGGAACGCCACTGTCGCATAAGAGAGCCATTTTTTCAAAAAGCTCAGAATAAAACGGAGGCTGCATTTTTCATAAACCAGTGTTGATGTGGTCAATTTGGTGTTGGTCGAATATAGAGGAAGCTCACTGCGTCATGAGAATGTCAGATCCTGATGCTCTTCGCCACATCCCAGTCTCTCTATGGATCCCCATTTCCCTGGGGGAAAGAAAATGTGGCTGCACAGGCCTGAAGAAGTGCACTATGCAACCTTGGAATTTTGATTTTATTCTCCAGAGTCACAGAAACCAGAAGAATAAACATTAATTCTTTTAAAGTCCCCAAGTCAGTATGGAAGCAAGTGCACAGGACTAATTCATCTCAAATGGCATGGATTTCCATTTAAACCCATGGATTTAAATGGGTTTCCATCCGTGACAGCTACAGTGTACATTGGACTGTGCTCTCGTTGCCCACTCCGGAGCCAATGCCTTTGCTTCTGTAACAGTGACTGCCTTTCCTCACTGAATGGAAGGGATTAAGGGTTGTTATTAGTGACATTACACAAGGCTGGTCTTCTCTTTGAAGGGATGCACATCAGGATTTAAAGGTTTCCAACTCAGTTCTGAGTTCCATTGTCTTCTGAAGAGTTCCAAAAGGTTTCTTCTGAAATACACAGGCTCAGAGCTGTTCTAATGGCCTGGGAGCCATTCACCACAGGAATTCCAAACCAGGATCTGCATCATAGAATATACTTGTTTTTCAATGAGCATTTCTTCCGTCTGTTTCTGTTCTGTGAGATGTTGTATGCTTTTCCACATGACCCTGGCAGACAACAGCTTCCCCATTGTTTAGATGGATCTCCTGAAAACTGTAATAACAACTCAAGAATCTTTTTTAACAACACACAAGAATGTGTCTGAGTTGACAGTGTTGATAATTTTTCTAAGTTGAAAATATCTCCTTGAGTATTTTTTCCCAGCAACAATCTAATATTAAATAATATTTGAATGGGTATAAGTAAATCAGGCCCCAGCAATTCTCATGTCTGTTTCCATAACCACAATTTCTCTCACTCAGTCAGTCAATTACAGGGTGAAGCCCTCTCTGAAATAAGGGGAAATGCCATTTTGCTGGCCTCAGGCAGAGCGGACTAGGCAATGGTTCAGAAAAGTAGAAGCACATGATGAACTCAAGCAATAGGGTAAAGTGACATGGAGCTAGAAGGAAATGGTGACTTTAATCTTCTGGCTTTGAACTGGCTGGGCTGCCTCCCTTGGTGGCTGACTGGATACAGAGACTCTCTTAAGCACCCCACTACTCAAATAAATGCTGCTTTCATTAAGCAGACTTTGCAAAGCTGTGACCTATTTTGATGGAATTCATAAAAAAATTTTGAAGTGCATTTTTTCCATACCAGCCAATAAGCTAGTTTTCTGAAAGACACACCCACAGAGAATCCCTAAAGTTTAAAATTAAGAAAATTACATTAATTTCCATATACAAAGAATACAAAACACATTGTATATGGATACCAATATTATCCACACTCAAGTGTCCATATTATTGTCTTCCTTTGTCTTTCTTGGTCTACGACGAACATACACATCTGAAAACCTATACTATTTGATATTTGCATAATAAATTCATCATGCCCATGTGTGTACATGTCTATATATACTATAAATGCTTACAATGTGTGCAAATACTTCGATTAATATTTTTAGCTGAGTAGATGCTTCCATCTCAAGGACAGGGGTGAGGTTCCCACATCTTGGTTTCCCTTTTGTAGTGGTCAATGCAGCAAGTGTACAAAAGAGTACAGTTCCTGGACAAAGACTGCCGCTGTATCTAACTAACTATATGCCTCATGACCCCTGAGCCTGAGTTCTCTCACTTAATATGGGGATGGCTGTTTCAGATTGACAATGATATCGTCTATTCAAAGTGCTTGATTATTAGTAATTACTAAACCTTTGAGTATTATCATTATTATTAGCCAAAATACATGAAGAAAAAGACTGATCAAGATGCTTTCTAGCTAGCATATTATTTAGGATTTTAATGAGTGATTATATATATATATATATTTATATATATATATAAGTATGTATATATATATATATATATATATATATATATATATATATATGTATGTATGTATAAAACCCAGACTATGAAGGGTAAAAAATCCATTTCACAAATAATTAGTAAGAAAGGTGTGAAAAGAGAGAACTAAAGAGGGTGTGCAGAGGGGTGTGGAAGGGGTGGTGCAGAAAACCCGAAGGGACGTGGCCAATGCCACATTACTGGTGGAGGCAGAGCTGAAGGCTGTGGTACCTGCCATGTCACCACATCTTTTATTTTTTGTTGTAGTTGTTCCTTTAAGATTTCAGATTGAGCATCCTTATCTCACCAAAGCCTCCTGCTGATTTACCCTCTGGTCAATCATCGTGGTGAATATTTCTAGACAGTCCTTACCCCAGGGAAGAATCCCTGTTTGTTTCTTTCTTTGGTATGTGTTTAAATAACAGCCTTGATTTCTTAATTAGGGATTTTCAAATAGTGCTCACTCCTGACCCTTTTCAAATCTTCTAACTGCCAGAAATTAAAATTATGCCATTTCTGAAACCATGAATGTAGTAGTCCTCTCGACCCACAACCTCCTGTACATCTGGTTCTATTGCTCATGGTGGGAAAGCTACATCTGTATATGTACACAAACATACACATGTATTCGCACACACACATATGCACATACACACACACACGCACACGGTTACTCATTGTTTTCATGATCTCCCACAGAAAAACCTCTGACTATTCATCTCTATTGCATTCTGTCCTACATCTATTTGTTCCTTTTTGTTTGTGTACCCAATATGTAGTATACAGAAGGTAAGCAGTCATTATTATATATGATATGTAAAAAAAGTGTTAAGCACAATAGAATGAGAAATAGGAAGATAAGTGTGCCTTTCAACTAGGAAATCACTTGCTGTATCACTAATTTAGGAAAATTGATTTTACAATATAAAAATGAAAATTAAGTGGAAATGGTGGAATTGCATCCTTTAATCAGTTAGGATGGTATGAGCAAACTTCTATAGGACAAGAGACCTCAGCTTTGCTCTCCACAGTTTCATTATCCTCAACTTCTTTTGATTTGTTCTCTTCTGCTGCTTGTACTGGGAAATGACACCATTTGTAATACTCTGGAAGATAACTAACTTCTCTATATTAAGGTAAACTGAAAACTGCAAAATGCATTGTTATTTTCTAGGGTGGACAAATGACTAAAGACATAACCGTAGAGTCTATAAGACATGTGGGAAGTCCATCTTATGCATTGCAAGGGCCATCCTATTTTTGCCTTCCTGCTGCCTGCATAGCTTCTGGCTCTTACCACCTCCTGCCTAGAGCTGCTTTACTTGGGTTCCAAAGGGCTAACACAGACAGTGTCTGGCTCCTGTCGGGGACCAACCTTGTCCAGATTACCTCTTCCCAGGGTAAAGGCTTAGATATTTAGAAAATATTAGTAAAAAATATGAAGATGCAAATGAAAATAATAAAATGGAGAAACACCGAATAGTATCGGGAGGGAGCCATAAGCCTATTTCCAAGTTGACCAAAGATCAGAGAGTTGGAACTTACCTCTAGGCCTTCAAGGTTATTGTGTTTCTACCTCAAACAAAGATCCTACCTAGATTTAGGTCAGAGAGTTCTTCTCTCTCAAGGTGGTGGTCAACGAGTGTGGCTAATAGCCAGACCTTGTATTTCCGGAATAGAGAAGTAGACGTGTTTCTACCTCAAACAAAATCCAACTAAGTTTGGTTCCCTTGAGGAGATAACTTTGGAGTCCACCCAAGGAGTGGTTTGCCTACAGAATGTGTTGGTCTGGGGTGTGAGTCCAGGACTTGTTTTGCTCTGCCTGTGACCTTCAATTAATATGCTCATTTCCTTGAAGCAGTAATGCAGTTTTTGTTTTACTCCTACCTTTTGGAGTCAGGGGTATATAAAGCAATGGAAATTAAATGCGGGTGAATTTCAACATACACTGGAACTCACGTTATATTCTATAGTTTCTCCGTTTTATTATTTTTAATTTGCATCTTCATATTCTTTCCTAATATTTTCTAAATCTTCATGTCTCTACTCTGGCAAAAGGTATTTTGGTCGAGGCTGGCACTTGACAAATGGCAGCCCAGTGTTGTGCGGTCAACTGACAGCTTCCCAGCACCTCCTGCCTAGAGCTGCCTTTACTTGGGTTTCATAGGACAAACACAGGGGGTGCCTTTGACTACAGCTCTGTTCCTGGAGCTCAATGTTCCAAGTGGTTGTGTCTGTACTGCGACTCCATAGCTTCTAAAAGCCTGACTTGTCCTCCTCCCATCTGTTTTTTGAATGGAAATTCAAAAACAGGCCTCTGATGGGTCAAGGGAAATTCCCTTGTCATTTATGAGCCATTATTCAGGACTTCAGTTGTCTGTATCTAAGACCACCTATACTATCTGCAGCTTGCCCTATGCCTATCTTTTAAGTGTAAGCCACACATAATGTGCACATTACTAGAACCAAGATTAGGGCATGGGAACTGTTTTCTGGGATGCTGAGAGACCCTGGTCATGCAAGATGGGATGCCAAGATGCATGTAACTTAGGCTTCTCAAGATATACAGCAGAATGGCACGAAAAGAGAAGGCATAAAAATGTTTAGCAGGAAAATTCAATTTTCTCTTATTAACAGAATAAAGAGTTTAGATTAAAAATAAGTAATCATTGCATATTAGAGCCTACAGGAAGATGGAAGAGTTTAAGCTAGTACACAGCACTTGGAAGTGACCTCTAAAAGTACTTTTTCTCTACACTAAGTCAAATGAGGCTCTGCCCCACCTTTTAGAGTCTTTATAGAGAGCTAGCATTACACACAGTTAAGAAATGGCACACATTCAAGTTGGATGGTTAGTACCACAAAAACTCACACACAGATGTCTGGATACTTCCCAATAAAAATAAGACATATGACTTTTTTTCTTAATACTGAAGAAGGATGAGCAAAAATATTGAAAGGCAACGATAAACAGCTGTGACTGAATTGTCCAAAGCTAATTCCACTTTAAGTCAAGGTCATGTGATTTATCGGTGTGGTTTCAATTATATTGTTTTCTAGGGAGCATTATGGGTGTGTCATTGTTAATTTCAAATATTTCATAAAGTTTTCAATTGCCTCTGCTGTAATGAGCCACAATCTAGCATTAACTTAATCAGAACCCCACCTAATTTCAGTGGGACTATTCTGTGAGGATAAACTAAATATTCTAACAGAGGATCTTGAAAGGCAATGATGACCTGTGATTGAGAGATGGCTTTTGTTTGCAGAAAAATGTTCTTTCTTTGGTCTCTAGATAGCTAAAAGGATTCTTGGCAATCATAGATATATAGATTTACCTACTTAGATAGTATAGAGATGTTTTTACTCTTTCAAACAACATACTGAAATCTGTTTAAAATATATAATGCATGAGACAATCGTGCCCAAACCAAAGAAATGAGAGCTAAGCTATCTGACAGTTTCAAATCATTGTGCATTTGTATGGTTGCTTCTGTGAAAAGCTTTATTCATTAAACCTTTTAATTAAAATGAACCCAGAATGACTTTAGGATGGTAGAAAAAGATGTTATTTTTGGAAAACTTGTAGCTTATCTTCAAGTCTTTGGCACAAACGGCATATTTTTAAATAACCTTTACAAAGAATGAGAAAGGAAGAGGAAGTATGAAAACTTTCAAAAAAAGGACTTAAGCACAGCATGTTGATGCTTATGTTAGCCATCATTATGTTTGCGGGACTCTGCTTTCTCTACTCTCCAATCCATTTGAATATCTGCATGCCTTGTCAGAAAACTAAACAATAAGACCACACTTCAGTTTCTGTGGTTGGGTGTCTCTGTGTGCCTCTAGTCTGTTCCTGTAACCCAAATCTCCTGTATACTAGTCTCAACTTTGCTAATGTTATTACCCTCTAATACAGTTCCTTATGCTGTGGAGACCCCCAATTGTATACTTATTTTCTCTCCTACTTCATAACTGTAATTTTGCTTCTGCTAGGAATCATAATGTAAATATCTGATACGTGACCCCTGGGAAAGGGCCATTTGAACCTCAAAGGGGTCATGACCCACAGGTCGAGAACCACTGATCTAACCGATTATGTTAAAATAACTAAAATCTTTAGGATGATATATTTTTATCTTTACAGTAAGTTCCTATCAGGCTATGTTTGATAATCCAGAAGGGATCTTCCCCACTATTTCAGAATTATTTCACTCATAGAGGAACATATCTTGTTTGTGCCCTTCTGAAAAATAATCAACAAAGAACATCGTTCCCCAAGCTAACAAGTCTTTATCCTCTCACACAAAACAGTACGGAAAACACATTTTCACTAAAATTTAGTTCACTCATTAGATCTTTGGTCATTGTTGTATGAAAACCTGTAAGATGGAAAAATAAATGCGTCACTATAAAATTTACAATTCTATTGTTTTGACTGCATGCCATGTATTTATTTGTTTTTGATGACTCGCAGGCCTTTGGAAGACAGTGGGCAGACTGTCAACATTTTGCTAGTATTTATGTGTTGAGACTAAAATAAGGAGAGTGATTTACTGTTCTTGGATAGGAGCCTAGTTTTTAAAGAGATTAAATGGACCTTGTTCTAGCTCACATTGAAGCATATAAGAATGTTTAAAAATAAGTGACTATAATGCTTTGTTAAAATAACAAAAGCAACATGTATTGAATTGAAAAATACATTGAGTTATTACATTCTCTAAGTTTTATTATGAGATATATGTGCCTAAACATACTATTACTAAGGAAGTACTATTTGGTGCTTCAAACATAAATCAGCATAGAGTCATGATGGAGGTGTAGCTGGTGTCTTAGAGAAACATTTCACAATCCCTTGTTAGTATATTTTTGTGGCGTTCTCTTCAAAATACTTAGCATATCCAATAGTGATTCCTTTGAGAGAGTGCTATTGGCATAAGGCATAATGAAACACACATTTTGCTGTTGGTGATAAAGGAATCCTTCTTTGTTAGATCATTTTGGCTGGACATTTATGAACAATAATGCTCTGGAGATTTAAATATTTGTTTGGAATCCTATAAAGCACACATCCCTGATTGGTGTCGATAGTCCATTTGGTTTGGAGCTCCTTTGCATCATTTTTGTTTCCTTGTGCCCACCTGAGGGTGCAGAGACAGGCCTGTCATATACCCATTCCTGTCTGAATGGTCTTGCTTTCCTTTTGTTAAATTTACCCTGTGGATTAGATCTGTGTACGTTGTTGCTAGTGACACTTTGTTAATAGCAGTAAAATAAAGTTGCCAGTACTGTGACACGAATATTTTATTAATTGTCCATTCTGGGCATCAGCCCAAGGTAAAACCAACAGGATAAATAGCACATTGCCATTGCTTCCAAGAGAAGATTATAGCACTGTCCTTCCCTTCCCAACATTGGCTCAATTTCCATTCTTTAATTGATCTGCAAGAGACTGTCAGTATTATTTTTTTAATTTTCTTGTTGGGGATTGTCTAATGATTTCCCGCCTCCCATCTATCTCTATCCATATCCCACCCTCTCCACTATGTTGTTCTGTATTTATATGAATTCTCAGTGTTTTTCTTTTGTTTTCTGCCTCTTAATAGACAATGTAAGATTAACTCACCCCCAAATGTGTCTTTTCTATTTTATTGTACTCAAGGATGTACCCACACAAAGAGGAAGTTAATAGAGAAAATATTAGAGAAACATTTATTATTTTAGTACAGTCTCTAGTGTAGCTTTGGCTAACCTTAAACCCTCTATGTAACCTTGTATAATCTAGAACTTTTGATCCTTCTTCCTCTACCTCCCAAGATCTGGAATTAAGGTATGGATTCCAATACCTGTGCGGATTGAACCCAGGGCTCTGTGCCCGTTAGGAAAGTACTCCGTCACTGTAGTTGCATCTATCTTTTGGGAGTAGGGGTGGAGACAGGATTTCTCTCTGTAGCTCTGTTTGTCCTGGAACTCACTCTGTAGACCAGACTGACCTTGAACTCTGCCCCCCAAATCCTGGGATTAAAAGCAGTGCCATCACAGACTAGCTCTGAGCTATAGTCTAAGCTCCCCAAAACATACATGTCTTTTGACAAAAGACTCAAGCTTCTCATTAGAAGTTTGGAGATAATAAGGGAAACATGATGAGAAAATACTGAGTTTCAACGTTTTCTGCAAAATGATATCACATAAAGCAATGCAAGGCATCAGAATAGTGACCTTAGGCTACAATGAAGTAAGAAACAACTTGTAGTATTTTTTTCCCCAGGGAACATTCATTGATACATAGAGATTTTCTTTAGAGAAAAACATACTGCTTTTAGCATCCAATTTAAAACTAATGTCTATTTTATGCCTTTCATATGAGCTGTTTTAGAATTAAAAAAGAAACAGGTATTAGTAACTTTATGATAAGGGCTTCTGAACATTATTATAACTGATCATGGTGTAAGCATGGTTAGAAAAATTACTTGAAATTAAGTACACAAATATACAAATGGAATTTATACCTTCCCTATTTTAACTCAATGAAAAGTTTTGTTTGTCAAAATATTATTCAGTGATTCCTCGTCTTGATTAGCAAAATGTCAAAATGAGCGTATGATACAAAGCCTGCTAAGCCTTGGATCTGATGTACACTATGATTTAAATCTCCACCTGGTACCTATTTATTTGAGTCTGTAATTATAAACTCCTATCAAAAGGACTATTAACTACATCTGCCAAAAACATCTAGTTTAATCATTTCGGCAATAATTTCATCTTTGTTTAAAAATGATGCATGTTGGATAGTTGAAAATTTTCTCAGAACCAAGTGTTTTGAGAAATGACCAGAACAGTTTGTTACATCCTTTTTATTGTTTTTATTGAACTGTATATTTTTCCTCCATTCCTCTTACTTCCTCCCCCTTCTTCTTCTAGCCTCTCATGATCCCCATGCTCCCAATTGACTCAGGAGATCTTTTCTTATTCTACTTCCCATGTAGATTAGATCCATGTATGTCTTTCTTAGAGTCCTCTTTGTTGTCTAAATTCTCTGGGGTTGTGGGTATTGTAGACTGGATTTTTTTTTTTTGCTTTGTGTCTAAAAGCCACTTATGAGTGGGTACATATTATATTTGTCTTTCTTGGTCTGGGTTACCTCACTCAGTATGGTGTTTTCTACATCCTACAGTTCTTAAACACCTTCAGTAATGTAGCAAGATTCAAAATTAACTTAATAAAACAACCAGTAGCCCTTCGTTATACAGATGATAAATGGGCAAGAAAGAAATCAGAGAAATACCACCTTTCACAATAATCAAAAACAACATAAAATATCTTGTAGTAACTCTAACCAAACAAGTGGAAGACCTGTACAGTGAGAGCTTTAAATCTTTAAAGAAAGAAATTGATAAAGACACCAGAAAATGGAAAGATCTCCCATGCTAGTGGGTAGGTAGAATTAGCATAGTAAAATGTCAATTTTACCAAAAACAATCTACAGATTTAATATAATGCCCAGCAAAATTCTTCACAGACCTTGAAAGAATAATACTCAACTACATATGTAAAAGCAAAAACCTCAGGATAGCAAAACAATCCTGTACAGTAAAAGAACTTCTAGAAGCATCACAATCCTTGACTTCAAACTATACTACAGAGCTATAGTAACGAAAACAGCTTTGTATTGGCATAAAAACAGACAATGTCAATTCTTTAAATATTAACATATTTAATATAAGAAATCTGTTGTCTACAGTGAGAAAAATTTTTACTAGTGAGTCAGTACCGAAAGGTCAACTGTGACTATATCCCTACATATGATTTAGAAACAATAACACAGCACTAAAAGGGGATAATTTTTAACTTCCTGAAATAATGATGTTTGTATTTGAGAACCTTCCATTTTAAATCTTTGTAATCTTTTCTAAGTTTGCAAATAATGTTTATAACCCCATGACACCTTGGCTGTATTCATCTCTTAAGTCAGTAAGATTGAGCCAATAAGACATATTTTTAGAATAAATCTCTTTCCAACATCTGTGTATAAAACTAACAGAGCTGTCTTATAAAATATTATGTTCAGTTTATAAGAAAATGTAGACATTTCCTAAACCTTATTCAAAGTAACTCATTTGAAAGGCCTATATTATAAAAGATATATTTTCTTCATGGTTCTTGTAGTTTTATAGGATATTATTATGGATAACTTGTTGGTTAACAAGTGGGCCAAAAGTTCATTGAACATTATTTTTAAAGCTGTTTGTGACTTTTGAAGTGTTTCACCCTATTCAGAATGGTGTTTTTCTGGCATCATAATAGATATTTTGTAAATGGAGACGGCTCTTTGGTTCCTGGCCACGCAGACTCGAATACTAACATAGAAACTGTATTAATTATAACACTGCTCAGCCAACAGCTTAGGCATATTCCTACTATCTTTTCTATCTTAAATTAACTTATTTCTATTAATCTGTGTATTACCATGAGTCTGTGGCCTACCAGTAACTTTCCTGCATGCTTCTCCTTCAGTAGCTACGTAGCGTATCCTTTCTCTGCCTACTCTCTCTATATATTTCTGTTCAGATTTCCCACCTGGCTTTACTCTGCAAAGCCATTGGTCACAACAGCTTTATTCATTAACCAATAAAATCAACACATATACAGAAGGACTTCCCACATCATATTTTAGGCTACAAAATAGCCAAAGTTAATGACAAGAAATCCTTGAACATTAACTAAATGTCTGCTAAAAAATTAACTAGTCTTGAGTACCAATTTTAAAAAAGTAGGGTTGTCCCAGTGACAACCTTGGCTTCACTGGTATGTTAGGGTGGAAGACAGCATGGAAAGGCATATGGTCGGAAGAAGTGGCATTATCAAGACAGCATATTAGCGTTGCTTCTTACACCACTCGAAACCCAAATGAACAAAATTCTGAATATTTAATGCTGAATAAAGACTGTTCAATGGATTTCTGAACTTTATTAGTCTTCTCGAAAAGCTAGAGGTTTTGTTGTTTTTTTTTAAGTGGATGTATTTTCATTTTTTCTGAACATAATTCATAAGTCAGAAAACAATGAGGAAACCCTGAAGAAATATAACTGGACCTTTGCAAGACATGGAAGATACTATTTTTGCAAAGTGTCCACTTAGTAGATGAAGGACTTTTCTACAGTGGAAAAACTATAATGAACAAATTATCCATTGTGGTTATTAAATAATTTTTTTATTTAAATGAGGATCCACTTAGAAAATACTGCAATATAACCCACTATTTAGAGTCCTAAGAGGAAATGGAATGTTTCCTTGGATGAAATTTAATCCTTTTTTTTGTTTGTGTAAAAATTGCCAATATGATGATATCAATGGATGTCTTTTGTTTTTAAGTAGCAGATGTCAAATTCAAATTTACTTCATCACAAAGGGGAATTTATTGATTCAAGTAGGCTAAGGATACTGAAGTTCTCTGGAGAGCCAGCAGCTCAGCTCAAGTACCAGTTTCTATGAAGATACCTTGCCTGTTCCCTCCCTGAACCTCTTCCTCCTTCTCTTCTTTATTTCCTTCTCTAATTCATTTTTTTAAAATCTTGGCCTGTCTTTTACTCTTTAACTCATCTCTCTCCACTTGTCTATTACAGCCCCAGTTTGACCACTTAATGAACAAAAAGCACAGCCATTTCCTAGTGTCTGTGCAACAATTCCAAGGACGAGTGTTCTGATTTTCTTTACTTGGCTCATATGACTATTTCTTAACTGTCTTTGATATTGTAGGGAAAAAAAACTGTTCTGAGTCCAAGCAGGGTCTTATGTGGCCTAGTACAGTCTTCTCAGGGAGGAAAGATAGCAAGAAAATTCTTTATCACATACCATTATCTCAAATTAGTGCGACTTCTTTGTCTAGAAGCTCAGAATCAGAGCTAATGGTAAAGCTAAGATAATGGTAAAAATATGTGGACACAGGATATGACTTCCATTCTGAGCAAACAACTCATTTGCATACACATGTACACACACACACACTCCTCAGAACAAGTATACAACTTTTATGTCACATGCTTTATCCATGTCTCCCATATCTGAAATCTTGTTTTTCTCTTGTTTTTATTTTTTTTAAAAAAAATACTTAATTATTCTCATTTTAAGACATGTCTGGTGCTACAAATGACTTAAAATTCACTTCTGAAATACTTTGTATTACAAAAAGCAACACTAAACACAGGTTGGCTCTCAGTAAATCAGAGTGTCATCTATTTTAGAAAAGTTAAATAAAGCATAGAAGCTTTATTTCAGCATATGTGGGTCTCTATTCAAGCAAAACATGTGACTAGAAAATATTGGTGATTCTAGAAAGTACTTCATTAGCTGCTGGTGACTTAAGTAGTGGTTAAACAAGATTAAATTGTGATTTGAAATGTAGATGTTGACTTAAAATTACCCAGGGATTTGACTTTTTGTTTTTGGAAATGCTTAAACTATTTAAACTCTACAGGTGAATGAGTGTCCTAGGACTCAAGATGTTGCTAAATCATAATAAAGTTTCTAGGGAGTGTAGTCAGGATAAAAGCATGACAATTTTTAAACCATTATCATCACAACTGAGTGCAGATTTCAATGGAGCTTTTCAATGTAGGTAAGATGTCAAGTGTAAACAGTGAATAACAGTTACAGATTTGGTTATCTTACTATTTCAGAATGCTGTGAACATGCATTTAAGGGTATCAACAAAATTTTGGTTTTCTTTTATTTCACAACCTCACTACAGTCACAGGACCCAGAAGAGAAAAGAGTGTAAATATACAGAGATTGAAGATGGTTTGAGAAGCCACATTTTTTTGGACCCTACCAACTAGAGAACAACTAATAAGTGTGTCATTTACTGCCTTCAGTGAAAACTAAACTCACTCAATATCCCAGATCTATCTAAATAAATTAGCAAAGGCTTTTCAGGGCACACAGAAAGTACCTGAAAACCTCTGAGAATGGAGCTGTATTTCTGGGCTAACCAATTCCTCAGGTTTCCATTTCCCCAAAATCTCCTAGGTCTCCATTCTTTGGAATTTCTGTCAAATAAAACTAAAAGGGAACAGTTTCTCAATATTTCCAAAGGGAATGTACCTCCTTTTAATGAGAGGCTTGGAGTTCTGTGCAAGGCTTTCCACTGATGTTCAAGAGTAAATCAAAGAACAATTTTAAGCTGGAAAACAAAGAGATAGCAAAATAGATTGCTAAACAATTCCCTGCTACACTCAGGAACTTATAATTTATTTTTAAAATGGCATCTTTTCATTTGTAATGAAATCATGGATCTTTAGATGAGGAGATTTTTCTAGACCTTCTATATATCTCAGAGACCAATGATTAATTTTTTCTTCTCTTTTTTGTTTTTTAAAAAAGGAGTGACTCATAGCAAAAGAGAAAGCAAAGTGAAGGTGAGGAGAGGGACATAGACTTAAGCGAAATGGATACAATTCAAAGAAGGGGCTGATGGCATTATACTTCTCTGTAATTTCCTTACTTTAGTCTTGTAAAATTAATATATGGATGAAATAACAATAATCTGATAGGATACACAAAGGTACAGTTGAAACTGTGGGTCTCAGGTAAGATCTCAACATAGCCAAGTGCAGTTGGTTTTGGTCAACTTGAAACAAACCTAGACATATCTGGGAAGAAGGAACTTCATTTGAGAAAACATCTCCATCACATAAGCCTGTGATAAAGATTGTGCAACATTTTTTTTTTTTTTTTGGTTTTTCGAGACAGGGTTTCTCTGTGGCTTTGGAGCCTGTCCTGGAACTAGCTCTGTAGACCAGGCTGGTCTCGAACTCACAGAGATCCGCCTGCCTCTGCCTCCCGGGTGCTGGGATTAAAGGCGTGCGCCACCACCGCCCGGCTGTGCAACGTATTTTTTAAAATTAATAATTGATGTGGAAAGGCCCAGCTACTTGTGGGTGCAATCACCCCAAGGTCAGTAGCCTTGAATGGTAAAAACAGACTAAGCAAGCAATGGGCAACAAGCCAGTAAGCAGCATTTCTCTATGGTCTCTGTTTCAGCTCCTCCCTCTTAAGTTTCTGCCTTGAGTGTTTGCCCTGATTTCTCTTGATGGTGAACTACAAACTGTAAAATAAAATAAATTCTTTCTTCTGCAAGTTGCTTTTGATTATAGTGTTTATCACAGAAATATGAACTCTAAGATACTGAATAGACATTAATTTTTAAGTTCCTTCTTTAAGAATTTCATACATGAATTCAAAATATTTTGATCATATTAATCTCCTACTGCCCCACTTCTGCAAGATATTCCTGCCCTCTTCTGTAGCTTAGGGAATCTAATGGGTGCTGTATTTTAATATGTTTCGTGTGCATCAGCACACATGTGCAGTTTTAGATTAATGTAGCAACAATCAATTTTTCATTTTGTTTGTTTGCTGGTGATTGACACTAAGACCTTCTTTATTCTCAATAAGCACTCTACTATTGAGCTACAACCCCAATCCTTTCTTGCTGTTCTTAGTATGTTCTTTTTTACTTCCCTCAATAATGTGTCAAATATTTTCATTTCAGTTCAGTAAATATGTCTTTGTTCAATAGCTCTATATAGACAAATAGTATCTCATAGACGGTTTGGACCACACCTGATTTCCAGTTCTGATTTGAGTTTCTGTTGATTTGGATTCTTTATACAATAAAATAATTATAATCTTTTCTTACATATATTACTGACCTTGGAGAACTCTCGAATTCCAGTGTTAAACTTTTGTGTACGTAAACTTTTGTCAGAGTACCTGCTTTGTGAATATGAACAAATCACTGAAATTTTACATACTTGTCTATTTACCTGTAAACAAAGAAAATAAATAGCATTTTACTTTTAGGACCACAGTGATGCTGTGCCTTTTATTTATATATTTATTGTTTGTTTGTTTGCTTGCTTTTAATCTCATTTAACTTAGGCTAGCCTCAAACTCTGTAAATATTCAACAAAGATGACTTTGAATTTCTGACCTTCCTGCCTCTACTTTTAAAGTGTCCCAAGTCAACCATTGTTTTGTAATGATTTGAAAGTTAATATAAAATTAGGATACGAGATGAATACTATCCAGGGAGAAGAAATAAGTAGCTCAACTAAAGTGGCTATGGTGTTATCACCAAATGAGCAACTGAGATCAGTGCAAATGTCTCCTTGATGAAGAAGTGGCGCTCATTAGTATGGACCGGGTAGCTAGAAATTGAGTGAAGATTTTGTCTTTTCTCCCCTAAACTTTAGGTAAACTTGTTCTTCTTATAAGAATGCTGAAATGATTTCTGCATGTTGATCATTGTTTTCAACAGATTGTCTAGCTAGTGATAATTTAAAACTAATAAGAAAAACTAACATTCAGGCCGGGCAGTGGTGGCGCACGCCTTTAATCCCAGCACTCGGGAGGCAGAGGCAGGTGGATCTCTGTGAGTTCGAGGCCAGCCTGGTCTACAAGAGCTAGTGCCAGGACAGGCTCCAAAGCTACAGAGAAACCCTGTCTTGGAAAAACTTAAAAAACAAAACAAAACAAAAAAACAAAACAAAACAAAATCCTAACATTCATTGTTGAGAAACAGGAAGTTATGACAGATCAATGAGCAGCCTTGTAAACATGAGGAGCAGGACATATAGTAAATTCAGCCTCTTGCCCTTTTAACACATAACAACAATCTATACCAGAAACTCACTATTAGAATTTGAAGGTATTCTTTCTGTCTGGTCAGAGCAGCTCATCATGTCCACAGTTTTCTAGAAGTTTCTAAGCGCCCCATGTGATTCTTTGGGTTTTAAAATGCTCAGTGGAATAAAGTCTGGTAATTTGAAAAATAAGCCTTAATGTCTTTTTAAAAAGAAAGAGAAGAGGATCTGTTTGTTAACAGTGATCAAGTAATGGGCATCAGTGTTTGTCAAAGCACATCTGTTGTAATAAAAGCGGCGGGCTGCTTCCCGCCACCCGGCTAGCTTTACCCAAAATAATTACACGGAAACTGTATTCTTTTAAACACTGCCTGGCCCATTAGTTCCAGCCTCTTATTGGCTAGCTCTTACATATTAATCTAACCCATTTCTAATAATCTGTGTAGCCCATGAGCTGGCTTACCAGGGAAGATCTTAACCTGCATCTGTCTGGAGTGGGAGAATCATGGCGACTCTCTGACTCAGCTTCTTTCTCCCAGCTTTCTGTTCTGTTTACTCTGCCTACCTAATTTTATGTCCTATTAAAGGGCCAAGGCAGTCTCTATTTAACCAATGAAATTAACACAAAACAGAAGACTCTCCCCCATCACACATCTTTATTATTGTTAAAACTCCATACCAGACCACTTACAAATACAACCCCAAAGACAACAAAAAAACTTATTTGCAAATGAAGCCATTACATGCTGGAGATACACATTTCTAAACAATTGCCCAGATCCTAAAAACATATTCACAAAATATGATACAAATACTTCCACTTTCTTGTTTTGTGGCAGGATTGCACCAATGGATATCTCATGGATGAAAACTTATATTTCCATTGTTGAGATGGAAAACTCTTGACTTTATTAAGGACTGTGGAAGTTTTAGAAGCAATGTTAACTACTGCTTTAAAAGAATTTTTCATAGTCAGTCTTTTAGGTGGCATGTATTTTTGAACATGGACAATGTGATGTTGAATTGTTTCTGAATTCTAATTTAGTCTTAGATAATCTGTCTAAAATTTTGGCATAAAAACACCCACTGATACTTCTAAGCATTTCTTTCAAATTACTTTTTTTTTCAATTTCCATTCAAACCACAGCTTCTTGTTTTGTGTTCCAGTTTTCTTCTATTTAATTCTTTGTTTTTGTTCAAACCCACTCCCCCCTCCCCCAGCCCTGCTCAACTGTATCCACTTAGAAAAAGTAAAGCTTTACTCAGGGAAGTTTAACATGTTTATATTTCTTTTTAAAATCAACTTTTTACTGTTTAAATGACATAATCTATCAAGTGTGCATTGTAGCCGTTTGCCATTTGAAACCTTAACTTCACTTATGCCAGTCTATATTTGCTAAATTAGAGAAGTTGTGCAGGGAAACCAGCTCAGCAGTGACAACGTATTTACATAGAATGACAGCTCACTTGAGCCATGGAGAACTGCACACACTCATCTTACAGACTGGATTCAGTCATGTAAAGTTGCTACGATTACAATAAAAGAATATGTTATTCCAGTTGGTTCTAATAATTATACTCCCTCTTGAAAATGACTTTTCTATGATAACACTTAAATATAAAATTAGCATAAAATAATTAAGGAAAATCTTAAAGTGAATTATTTACTTAATATTCCTCATATCAAAATTATTTTCAAAACATAATATTTCAAAATATTTTTAAAATTTCTAAATGCTTAACTATAAATGATCAATAATAAAGATAGTAAAATTTACTATTTAGGTACAAAGGAGCATTTCATTTATTTAACCAGTGTTAATATGCCATTAGTTATAAGTCAACAGTAATTTAAAGGCTTCTCTTTCTTGATAATGCCTAAGGATTTCACAAAATATTTGACTTGAATAAAACATTTCATTAAATAACTGTCTAACATAAGGGGATTAGTTGTGTTTATACTATAAAGAAAAGTAATCTTTATAGTATAATTTTGGTGTTGAAAAGAGTTCTTTAAACTTTCATCAATATTCTAGTGTCCAATCTACCCAAATCAAACAAAAGAGAGAGGCGGGTAGACTTGATCAATTGCCCAGATGAAGAAGGAGGACAAGGGCCATTAGGTAACCAGGTGAGTATGAAATCATTTCAAATGAATTTTCAATATCTAAGTGAGAATAGTAGGTAACCAGGTGAGTATGAAATCATTTCAAATGAATTTTCAATATCTAAGAAAGGAAAGTGTTGTTCTGTCATTTGCATAGCTTGCAGTCTAGATTTTCAGCCCCTTCTTTTTATTGGCAGCTAACTATGCAGCTGTGAACAAGACATCTTAACCTCACAGGTATCAATTCCTCTGTGTGTCAAAGAATTAGTTAACAAAGGATAGGTTGTGTATTAAATATGTGTGACTTTTAGAAAAGAACATGTAACACTAGCTTTAACTTAGCATCTGCAATAATTTTTTTGACCCAGAATTGTACCCAAGCCGCATCTCTTTCCTTTCTGGGAAGCCATGCACCTTTCCCCACTCAGGTCTACTTCCTGCTCTCATCCTAAAATACAATTCTGTCACCTTCACACACCTTTTGCATCGTGGGAACTGGTCATGATGGACTTCAGGTACCATAGCTAGGATTTTAATTTATTTTCAAAAGTTGCTTTCTATAACAATGGCATTGGATCAATGCATAGTCTAACTGTTAAAGAGAAATACACCTCATTTCTACATAATTCTACATCAAAGTGAAGGGACATCTGTGAGATAAACAATTTTCAGTGAAGACAGTAATTCTCCTAATTACTGTCTAATACATAGAAACAAATGATGGCAGTTTTTTTTACCTCTAGAAGGCAATTTTGCTTTTCCTCATCATCTCCTTTTAAGTTTTAAGAGGGTTTTCATGTTGACTCATATCTAACGTTTTTGTTGTGTTGTGGTGACAATTTAGTGAAATTACTAACGTAACACAAATGCATGTATGCTTCCCCTGCTATCATCCCCGACCACAAACTCAGACACAGACTGAGAGAGAAGTGGGGGATTAGTAATAGTTTTAAAAGGATTTAGCTGCTACTCATATCATTTTAGAGAAAATTAATTACCAAATTTATTTATTTCAAAGTTTACTTAATTGGTGAGAAGTTATTGACAAGCATGTGTGCTACAATCTAGTTTATCTCTTTAGTATTAATGTTTCTTTTACAAAGACGAGAGCTTCATTTTACTTTCAAATGATCTAGTCCAGCATGTTGGCAATGCTGTGGTAGGACAGTGGAGTTCACCTCATGGTGGCCTGGAAACAGAAAGAATTCCTGTGTTATCTGCCCACTCTTGTTGGACACAGCTTCCTAGCCTGTGGTATGGTGCCACCCATTTTTAGACCCATTCTTCCTTCCTTATTTAATCATCTCTTGAAATACCTCTGCTGGCATACCAGAGATGTGTTTTACTAATCCTAGAAGTGCTTATCAATATAAGCAAGTGGACATTCAAGATTAAGCATCAGAAATCCATCCTTCATTAGTTTGGCCCCTCAAAAATACCATATTTTTTTTATATTTACAATGTCAATGCATTAAAAAAACTGCTTCTCATGTTGCTAATGATGGCAAATTATAGCAATAACTCTTAATAATTCTTTATATTTATGTGTTAACATGCTTCCCTACACAGCTTGGTTGTTTTTGTCCATCAGGATACAAAATCAGCTAAGGATTTTCTGTGTAGGTTGGTCTTGTGTCTTTAACAAAGGTTAAGTGACACAAACTCTCTTGTCCCTTTCCAAGTCTAGACTTTTAAGCTTCCATTCTTTGCCTTTTAAGACACTGAGGTCAACACATGAAGGAACACAGACTTATTTTTTGAAATCAATATAGTCAAAGTGGCAGGAATGTTGTTGGGGCCATCATACAGATTTCAGTAGCAGCTAACCCACCATGGGAACTAGGGTAGGAAGATGAACCTTAATGAGATCAACAGAAGAAACCCTCAGCTGAACACAGTCCAAAGTTCTCACCAAGATGTCATGGGCAAATGAAATAGTAGTTATGTTTAATGCTACCATGTTTTGATATCATTTATTAAAGGGGAACAGACAAGTATTTCAAGAAGAAAGCAGGTGATTTCATAGGTTAAAGATTATCTTGTTACTCTATCCAGTCCCCTTATCCATTCAAGTATTCCAGTCAGGGAAAAGACATCTTTTGTTTTGGGGGAAATGAATCATCAAATTTATTTATTTTGAAGTGTACTTGTGTACTTTTCGGGCAGAGTGATTGAAATAATATTGGTTATTACCTAATTTACCACATTGTATTAAATTTCCAATCAAGAAGAACCTTATTTTTAGGTTTAGATGATCCAGTTGAGTGTGGTGGGAAGGGTGTGATAAAACAGAGGAGTTTACATCGTGTTGGCCTGGAAAGAGAGGGGATGCTGTGCTCTTTGTCCACCCTTATTGCATCCAGGCTCTGGTGGGAAAACTGAATTTCATTTAAAACCTAAAAATACTCTAGTAAAGATATGGTTTTTATTCTTTTCCCTGAAACAATTAAGAGTTCTATTTTTCTGTTCCCTTGCTGTTGTAGAATCTACCCTTGGTTTTACAGAATGAGGGGACCACTTGGCAATTCTCCAAAGGATAACTATAGACATATGTTTAGGATACAAACTGCAATTTGCTGAACTCTGGATAATTTATTATGCCTTCTCCTACCAGAGTGATTTCTGCCAAACATTCAAATGTGTACACTAAATCACTAAGCATAAATTAAGGACCTGGTATAGCCATCTCTTCTTCTTTCTCCTCCTCCTCCTTCTTCTCTCTCTCTCTTTAATATGGATGGAGATAGAGACAGAGACCCACACTGGAGCACTGGTCTGAGCTCCCAAGGTCCCAATGAGGAGCAGAAGGAAGGAGAAGATGAGCAAGGAAGTCAGGACCACAAGGGGTGCACCCACCCACTGAGACAAGGGGGCTGATCTATTGGGAGCTCACCAAGGCCAGCTGGACTGTGACTGAAAAAGCATGGGATAAAACCGGACTCTCTGAACATGGTGGACAATGAGGGCTGATGAGAAGCCAAGGACATTGGCATGGGGTTTTTACCCTACTTCATGTTCTGGCTTTGTGGGTGCCTAGCCAGTTTATTTGTTTACCTTCCTAGACATGGACGGAGGGGGGCAGACCTTGGACTTTGCACAGGGCAGGGAACCCTGACTGCTCTATGGACTGGAGAGGGAGGGGGAGGAGTTTGGGGGAGGGGGAGAAGGGTGGGAGGAGGGGGAGGGAAATGGGAGGCTGGGAGGGAGCGGATACTTTTTTTTCCTTTTCTCAATAAAAAAAGATAAAAAATGATATAATACACCCTCAAATTTATTTCTATTTACATAATATGACCTGAGACAAACAATGTGCATTTGAAATTTTGCCTTGCTTTTGCCCTTGTACATTGTGGCATGGGACAAAGTTAACAAAAACATGTTCATAGGCTGCCTATTATTCCATCATTACCTTGCACTGTGCCCCAATTAGGTAGCCAATCTTTGACCCCAAGGAATAGATCATGATGGCAGAGCAGGCTGTGCATTTTTGTAATCATTTTAAGCATTATTTTTTGTTGAAAGATATTGGGAAAGTATATTTAAAAATAGGATACAATAGGTAGAGGCAATTTGCTAAAGGAGGTTCTCTCCTTTCACCATGCGGAGTCTGGAAACCAAATTCTCAATCAGGCTTGGCTGCAAGTGCTTTAACCCACTGATTCATGCTTGGTCCTAACTAAATAAATTCTTAAAACACCTAACAATAAATTTAATGATTTACTTCTAATTTTGTAAGCAGAGACTCTTTGTTCATTTCCCAGCCACCCAGATCCAAATAATCACACAGAAACTATAAAAATTGCAACACTGTTTGGCCAATAGCTTAGGTGTATTCCTAGTTAGCTCTTACATCTTAAATTAACCCATTTCTATTAACATGTGTATTACCCTGAGGCTGCGGTCTACCAGTAAGGTTCTAGTGCCTTCCTCTGTCAGCAGCAATATGGTGTCTCCTTGACTCTACCTATTATCTATCTATCTATCTATCTATCTATCTATCTATCTATCTATCTATCTATCATCTATCTTCTAGCCTGACTATATTCTGCCCTGTCATAGGCCAAAACAACTTCTTTACTAATGAATGGTAATAAAACATATTCACAGCATACAATAGGGAATCCATCATCATAGTTTAATTAATATTAAATTATTACAATAGATGCACAATCTCTCCTCGAAGAAAGATGCCTGCCTGAGAACTGCAAAAGGAGCTCCAAAATGCAAAAAAGTATACAGAATTTCCATATGCAAAAATTGATCTTAGAAAGAGGTCAATTACTAGCTGAGTATGGTAGCTTTGCAATGCTAGTACTCAGGAGGCTGAAGCAGGAGAAGCTTGAGCTAGAGGTAAACCCTGCTATGTATTACATCACATCTTAAAACAAAAGTCAGTAGGGCTGTGTATACAGTGTAATAACTAGGCTAGCTTAACATGAAACAGCAAATTTTAATGAAGGGATAGCTTACAACACCAGGGATCCAGCGATGGACAGGAAATACAAAAAGGACTGTTGGGGCTCACGCCCGCCAGATTTATAAGTAAACATTAGCCCGAGGTGAACATGCCCCCCATTGGGCTGGGCTTCCCCTACAGGGTTGGGAATGTAAGCTGGTAGTTAGCAATGTCAGATCAAAATTCCAAAGGATTATTTTATTCAGATTTATAGCAATGTCAGATCAAAATGCCAATGGATTATTTTATGTAACAATAAAAATGCCTTATATCTTAAATTATCCTTGAGTAGTCAAAGCCTTTAGGAAGAGCAGACTAAACAGAGTCACAAATATAAAAATATCTGAGAAATCACATATGGAACTATATAATCTACTAAAAGGCAATGTGTAAAAATGAACTGCAAACTTCTTAATGGAATTCAGTGGAAGAAGCAGTGATAGAGAGAATGCAGACCTACAGAGACAAATACAGATGTGGACAGTTGCTAAAGTATGTTCAATACATATCTAAGAAACATGTATGTAAAGGAAGTGCACAGCCATTATGTAAACTGTTAAATGAAGTCAGAGATGTTAGTTGTTGAAGAAAAGCTGTCATTATCTTGTGTTTGTACTTAATGATTAAAAAAAATTCCAGAAGAAATGATTTTACCAACATGAGGGGAAAAAAAGCTTACAATGTTAGAAAACAGATACTATTCCTGGAAGGCCATGATTTGGTGAAAAAAAAAACCCCACAAAAAAGTTTAAACTCATTAGCATTAGTAAATTGAATGAAAATGAAAGTAGATTTGTTATACACTTTCAGTTTTTTTGGCATTTTTTTTATTGATTTTTTTTATTGAGTTCTACATTTATCTCACTTTCAAAACTAATGCTTTAGAGGGAGATGCTGTGAGAGCAAAGGTGACCAGAGCCAGAGCATGAGATGGGAAGGGTCATCAGCAAGAAAATGTATGCATTCAGACTCCATAATAAGATCTTTTACTGCACATGTTAATTCAAAAACCTAATCAAAATCAAATAATATAATATAGCAGGCTTTCTTTTGCCTGCCAACCAGCTCCCAAATAAGGATACGAAGACTTATTATTAGTTATAAAGGCTCAGCTTTAGTTCAGGCTCATCCCACTAGCTCTTATAACTTCTGTTAACCTGTTTCTCCTCATCTTCATTTGCCTTGGGGCTTTTCACCTTTCATTCTATATGTTCTACTTTTCTTGCTTCCTCCGTGTCTAACGGGCAGGCAGTTGCCTGACTGGCCCCAGACATCTATCTCTCTTTCTCTCTTTCTTGCTTGCTCTGTTCTCTCTGTCTCTCTTTCTCCCTCACTCTTGTCTTGCTCTCATACTCCCCCGCCCCAGGCTCCTTCTTCTACTTATTCTCTCTGTCCTCTAGCTCCGCCTATTCCTCTACTGCCTACCTATTGGCCATTCTGCTTTTTATTATACCAATCAGGTGCTTTAGGCAGGCAAAGCAGCACATCTTTACATCATTAAGCAAATGCACCATAAACAAGTGTAACACATATTTACAGTAATAGTCGACAACAATATAAAGTATAAATAACAGATGATGTTGTGTTTTAACATAAAATGAAGCAATGAATACTAATTATCCTTTATGCATAATTTTCATGTAGTGTCATTTTATGCATAAAAGTGAAATCACCTCTCACCAATTACAGTACAGTACCTTATTAGTACTTTGAGAGAAGGCCGTAAAATTAGCCCAGAGAAAACTGACAGCTTTATAAAAATGATTCTGCTTTCTAAATATCATCTCTTCCCATCTACTTTAGACTTCAGAAATAACGATGCAATTTAGTTGTCTGTATCTTATGCTTCAATTTTCATTAGTCACTTGCTTTATTCTCATCTTCTCATGATAGATTTAACACATTCTTTAATCATTTATTGTAAATGGTGGTTTTTGTAGAAATTCATTTGATGAATATGCAGGAGTATTCAACTAAGTTTCTGTGGCTATTTTAGGAAGTAGAAGTGAAAAAGTGAACAGAAGAGACAGAAATTCAAAACTCATTGAATGAGAAGGGAGGTAGAAACCAATAATGATTCAAATACAGATTGTTATTTAAAATGTAAAAGACTTTCCTAACCTTAATTTAGTCCAGTGGGACACAGTGTAAGAATAGAAAAGGATGTGGAGTGGACATATGTGTCTTTGTAAGACCACGTGAATGAAATTAGGATGAAAGATACATGTTACTGTAGAATATGTGTGCTAAGAAGGAAATGCTAAAACAAAGAGTACTGAAAGGAGAATAATGTGTCAGCACATCATCCGCTGATTTGAAATATTAGGACAGCCAATCAGACCTCACCAGAGTGACCTCTGGGTGAAGGATGTCACATGATTATGCAGCTAGGACTTCCTGAAGAAGGAGAAAAGACAAAACATTACCAAAGCAAAATGTGTGTGCTATGTTGAGATTAGCAAAGGGAGGATAGAAGGGGAAATTCTAGAAAGATGGCAAAGAGAGATTGGATAAGAGGGGACTTGAAGTCCAGTTGAGCCCTTTTAGAGAATTGTATATTTGTTTAAATTGAATTTGTGTACATTTTCAATTTTTAGTGTGACTAGATTATTTTTACTGACCAATAAAATCAGAATTGTTCTAAAGGTTTTAAAGGTTTCTATTTTTATCACAGAAGGCACTTTCTATTTTCTGGGTAGAGTTGGGAAATTATATAGGTAGACAAGTGGATGGGTGGATAGACGGGTAGAGGGGCAGATGATAGGCATACAGAAGGTTACTTATTTGTGTTAAATGCCTTCTATATTGTTATTTCAAGCCAGCTGTTGTCAACAACAGGCACTGGGCTTATATCACAAGATGAACTTCATAGTTCATCTTCCAGCCCCATCTAAACATTGTCATACAATGTCAGACTTTCTGGGCCTCGATCTTATTAAATTCTTGGAAATTGGGGTGTTAACTTGTGTGGCCACAGTCTCCCTTTTTTTTTTTCATTGTGAACTAGTACTTTTCCAATGTCTGTTTTTGTTTCCTGGCTTTTTTTTTTGAAAGGTATTGAGACTATACCATCATGTTCAAAGGAGAAATCCTCATTGATTCTGTGTGAGAGTAAGAGAATTTTATGGTTACTTAATTGTACTGTCTTCAAGATTAGCGCAAAAACAATGGGCGTGACTTGTTGGATACTTACAAAGTGAGAAAGTTCCCAATATGCTGGGACCCAATTTGAATAGCTGCCATTACAAGATGGCATTTGGCCCCAGCCTCGCTTGATAGATAACTCCATATTAGGGTTGCAGTTCTTACACCGGAAAACAGGGTGAGTTGTTGTGATCTAGCTGCCCACACTTCCCCTGACCGGCAGGGGAACATCCTGGTCTGTAATTGACAAGGATGTTCCCCTGCTTTCTTTCCTGCCGGTGGGTCTCCAGAAAAGCAGTTAAAGTATCAAAGTATCAAAAGTTGCTAGGCAGACTCCCTATATAAGCAGCTATAGTTCAGAGCTCCGGGCCCCTTGCTTTCTGCTCTCCCTACAACCAAGAGGCTCCAATAAAGCGTGATTTGAGAAGAATCCTCGTCTGGTGGCTGTTCCTTCCTGCTGGTCAGGGAGCTCGCCGCACCAATATATACAGATAAAGATAATCAGAGCTTTAGAAGCCATCTCCATCAGACTACCTACCCTCCAAAAGACTTTAATACTTTTTGTTTTACATTTGATGACTTTAATTTTAAAATCTCCAACTCCTTGACTTCTAGTTTTATAATCAGAAAAAAATAACTTGAATTGCTTTTGACATTTGTCTCCCGGCTCTGACTTTGGCTCTCCTTTCCACTCTTAATCTTTTGCATGTTGCTCTTGCCTTCCTTCCAAGCTGCACTCCATGAGCTGGCATCCAGGAGACATAACCAGGCATGGTGTCACAGTTAAAGGCCTTTGTCTGGTTCCTTAGAGAGAGAAAGTCAGCTAGTCTTTCCATTTGGTGAACTCCCGATCCTGCAGTGTCCACAGGTTTAAAGAAAGCTCTACAGGAGTGATTCTCTATCCAACAAAAACACAAGGTAGAGCATGTGAGCAATTAGCTGGACTCAGTGTGACCCACTGGGTGGGCGTGGGTGTCAGCGCAAAGTAGGAACAACTTGGACTGATCATGCTCTCTGAAAATTTCCCAACTTCCATTTCTAGGGTTTTTCACAGCAGAGGGCATGAGTGTCAACATGGGCTAATGTTATCTACACCATCAAGAGCACAGGTTTCTCAGCTCACTGCCACATAACTTGGGTTTCATTGACTCCAAATGACCTTGGCAGGTTCCAATGCCAAAGCTGAAATCCAGACGTGAATTCCACTTCTCCAGTTTCTTATGCTTGCTCTTGCTCTGTACCCCTCCCTTTCTAGACTCTTCCAGATGAATTTAATTCTAGCTCTAGCAAGGGTTTTGGTAAACCAAGTGAACATCAGGGTTCTCAAAAATATGTGGTAATTACGTGTCTGCAAAGCACCACTGCTTTGAGGAATTCTCGCGTTGTCTTACAAAGTGTTCACTATTTGAAGAGCCACAGTAGAAAACACATGAAATCATGGAGACATAGAGTGTTGCCAGGCTCGGCCTTTGCATTGTCAATCCTTTGAAGTAAAAATGTCACTAGGAAAGAGAGTGATTGCAACTTCTAAACTTTATGTTTTCTTGCCTCCAGTACAAAGCTGGAGTGTATCCAATTTTAAATAAAAACTACAAAAAAATCCATCAGCATAGTCAGAGTCTGATCCTATCACTTGTTTTAAAAGCAGAGGCCTAACTCTCAGTTAATGGGAGTATCCCTGCCACTTTTTGCACATGTTCGGAAAATGGTAAGAACTAAATGTTACTCACATCACAAGTGTCTGTGTGCCCATTGTTTTCTGGGTTTGGGATATGAGAAAACAGCCACTAGTTCTAGGAATTTTGTGAATGTCTATAAAATTTTATTATGTTTTGTTTTGTATTTAATTATAGAAATCTAGAATGGCATTTATATCATGGAAAATATTCTATTGTAAAGGAATATATTTCAGTTAATCACATGTTTCTAAATTCATAGTTATTAAATATCCTAGGAGAGAACCCAGATGGCTGAGAATATGTTTTCATAAAGTATGCATTGTTTATGGTGATGGAAAAAAATCAAATATTAAATTTGTATCACCTCCATGTATTAAATACAAAAAATATTGGTTTTACTTTGTAACTGATTAAGTATTTCATAAAATTCTTTCATGTGGTGGCACTGTGCCAAAGGCCTCATGACCTCAGCCGTTGTGCATGCTGAGGACTCATTATAATAACTTATATAGAGATTTAGGCACTGCATCCACTCTGGGAAATGGAAAATGGAGGCTGCATGCTTCCTCAAAGGATTCCTCTTTATAAGTTATATGAAACATTTAAACAGTGAGTGCCATCCAGCCAGTGTGCTAATGCCAAAGAGAAACAACACACTCAAAGACATCAAAGGAAATGTCTGACTTTGGAAACAGAATTTATTCTATCAACAAACAAATCATTGAAGGATCATTATCTTAGATCGATTGTTAAAACAGAGTACCTTGTTGCTGGGCCCTAAAGTCTTCCTCAGGAGAGGGGGTGAGAAGGTGCAGTGTCAATGTCTCAGACACTGGGTCAGGGAGAAGGCTTACACTCATTTATTTAACAACAGGGAAAAACTTATCCAGTCTGGGAGCACCCAGGCATTCCAATCCATTGACATTGTGAAGTAACCCTCATTGGCTTGGCATGATCAGGACCTCTGACAACACCAGGCAGACTCCAGGTTGGCTTCTGTCAGACTGGTAGTCCTTAACTTCCTAGAGTGCCTGTCTAGGCTACACATAAAGAATGTATGTTTGCGTTGATATAGAAATGGGATACTGAAGATGCTTCTTTTCTTCCAGGAGTAGATTTGGACTGTGTCCACTCATAGAGGGCTAAGTTGTGAGAGAGTGAAACAAAGCTAGGAAGTCCTATTTACCTTTAAATCAACCTGTTTATGCAATGACTCACTTCCAGAGAGTCTTATACAGGAACTACACTATTTAAACTATTTAAAACTAAGTACCCACATTAGGTCTCATGTACCAATACTACCACACTGGGAGACAAACTCCAGCTTGGTTTTGGTGTAAGAAAAGCATAAAGTTCAGTAAAAGGAGCTAAGTTAAGGGAAAAGGCACTTAGTCTGGTGGAAAAACATGAGAAATAATTCTTTGCCAAGACACACATGGAGTGCTAGAGTCAATTATGGTACTAATCTTGATTAGCAATAATTGTCCCTCAAAATTAACAGTTGGAAGCATGCATAGGAGGTGACCGAGAGAGTGAGATTTGACTCTGTGAGCTATGATGACAGGATGAAGGTCTCATGACAACCCTCCTACTGGATAGTTAAGACAAACGTGATGGCTGTCCTTTCGCACTGGGATGGGAAAGAGGGATTAGCTCTGTTCTGTATAGGTCTGTAAGTGCTGCTAGTGCCATACAAAACTTCAGAAGGATGAACATCGCAGTGGCCAGTAAGTGTCTAACAGTAAAAAATAATCTGGAAGTGTTAGAAGTAGCCTCAGGCCGGGCGGTGGTGGTGCACACCTTTAATCCCAGCACTCAGGAGGCAGAGGCAGGCGGATCTCTGGGAGTTCGAGGCCAGCCTGGTCTACAAGAGCTAGTTCCAGGACAGGCTCCAAAGCTACAGAGAAACCCTGTCTTGAAAAATAAAAAAAAAGAAAGAAAGAAGTAGCCTCAGAAGGAAGGCTTGTATGCAAGGTAGTATCAGGTTCCTTTAGCAAGGTCACAAAGTCCACCTCTTCCAGAAACAGAACCACACTATCTCCTTAGATGCTCCAAAGTTTTTGTGTCTTCACATTTAGACAAGAAAATAGGCTGGGTGGTGGTGGCACACACCCTTAAATCTCAGTAGTTGGGAGGCAGAGGCTTGCAGGACTCAGTGAATTCAAGTTTGAGACCGGCCGGGTCTATAAAGTGAGTCCAGGACAGTCAGGATTGTTACACAGAGAAACCCTGTCTCAAGAAGCCATAATAATAATAATAATAATAATAATAATAATAATAATAATAATAACTGTTGTGTGTCAAATTCTTAGGGCTATTTGTCAATATTTGGTGAGTACTTAATCTACATAATAACTAGGAGATTCTAGACTCTCTGTACAGTTAACAAACCAAAAGCTAGGCAATGTATTAATAACCATTACAGACTCAAATGATACAAGACCTGCATAAGACTAGTCCTGCCAACAATTCATCACAGACAGGGGAGGGGCCACGAGACTTATCCCCTCCAGTAGGATTGCTGGCAATCTGTGGTTGCTGAGGGTTGAAATGTCATTGTCTTCAATCGTGTAGTCACAGATATATTGCCCACGCCCCACTAAATAAACTCCAACCAAAACTGGGACAAGTAGCTCAAAGATCAGTGGATGATACACGCACACACACACAAACACATGCAACTGCTAGCGGGGATTGCATAGAATGAGAGAGAGAGAAAGAGATGTGAGGGGTAGAAAGGAAATGACTGGAAGTCATTTTATAAATGGGTGGAGCTGTCAAACAATAAGAGTTTTGTGAGATGCCATCTAATATTCTGTGTTATTGAAAGAAATTATTCATACAATATATTTTGAACATTTTCACCTTTCCATAATTTCTCCCAGATCTTTCTTACCCAACCAACTTTGTGTGCTGTTTCTAACATTCTCTCTCAATAAAAGAGCAAACAAGCAAACCAAAAACAAAAGAAACACACTTGCACACACACAAACCCACAAAAATAGAAATCAAAACAAACAAGCAAAAGACAGCAAGAACAAAAACGTACAAACAAAACAAACTGAGACAGTAAGCCTACAAACATGCCACTGAGTTTATTTTGTGTGGGCCAAGTATTCCTGGGCTAGGGACCTGTCTTGAAGTGTGGTGAATATACTCAGTGAAACTCCATTGGAGGAAACTGATTTTTCCTTCCCCAGCAGGTACTAATTGCGGGTAACTTTATTGTTAGGGGTAGGAGCCCATCTCTGCTTTCCCTTCTCAATGCTGGGACACCATTTGGCTTGAACCTATGCATATGTTGTATGCTCTGCCATAGTCTTTTGAGTTCATATGCACATCAGTCTTGTTTCAGCAAGACACTGTTCAGAGTCATCTATCACCTCTGATTCTTACAGTCTTTCTGCCTCCTCTTCTACATAGACCCCTCAACCTTCAGGGGAGGGCTTTGGTGAAGATGTCCCATTTAGGACAGAGTGCTTCAAAGTCTCTTACTTTGCACATTGAGAATGTTACCTAATGAATGGTGCTCTGATCTATAGGTATAGCAATATGTCATAAGGAGTCATTTTATTACTATGCTGGTTTAGATTAATAATAGTAGTGGGTCCTCCCCAAGGGCTAAAATCTATGTAGTCTCAGGTTCTTGGCCACTTCTTCAGTGCCAAGTATGGGTTCAATCCTGTATAATCAGAAAGCAGTTTGTTGCTCTCATAACATTTGTGCCAGTATTGTGCTAATATATTTTACAGGCTAGTCACTATTTTAGGTCACAGGGTTTGTAGCTGAGAGATATTAATGATTGAGTTTCTCTTCTGTAGCTTGCAAAGTACTTCCCAGTACCATAAATGTTTGTTAGTCGGGGTGAAGCTTCTAGTAAAGAATGAAATAAAATTTAAAACATATATCAATCAATGGTTGAGGAATCATCACAAGCAAAGAAGATACTAAAGATAATGGATTGGGGAAAGTACAACTTTCTGAATTAAAGTGAACTGGTAAGTTATAGAATATATAGCAGAGTGGCCAAAAACAGATGCTATCGAATTGTAGGAGAAAACAAAGTCCCCAGCAGCCACCAAAGGTTAAGTTATGTAAAGTTTATAAAATTCTGTAGATCATCAGGAATTGGACTGCTATATAAATGTCAAAAATGGCTTGCATGATATTTGAAAAACCAAGAGTTTTTTTCAGCAATTCAGATTGGATTTTGTTAAGAGGTAAGATACAAAGATGTGGACGCAACTCAACTACAATCGTGGTGAGAGGTTTATCTACTCTTTATCAGAAACTTGTTCCAACAAATCAGAAGTAGTTTAAGAAAGGATAATACACAGATTCCAGCTGGGAGACATGAAAGGGTGATTTGGAAAACATTATTTTATATTAGAAGGAAACACCTGGAGTGGCTGACTGATCATGAGGCTTCGGGAGAAGAGGGAATATTCAATGGATTGGTGATAGATAAAATCATTGCTGACTTCACATGTATTTTGCTAGAGAAATCATGGTACATTTTATACAGATTGGTACATAGGAACCATAATCTGGAACTAGATGTGCCCTCATCTGGAACATCTGCATTTTTAGACCTGTAGATTGATCTTAGAATATAAAAGCAGACCAGGATGAAATACAGATGTAAATATACAGTTGGCATCTTGTGAAGATCATTTCCTATCTCCGCTATTTCATCAGTCTAAATGAGAGTCATTTTTCTGGCTTATATTCCATTCTTAGCCCCTTGTTTGTGTTATGGGTTTCATAAACCACAAGAATATTATCAGTAATGTTTTGTGCAGAAAGGTTGGTTTCTCTTTTTCTTCTGATTCAGTCTCTCTGTTCATGTGTCCTTTATGGACTGTTATCCTTCAACACCAGGTCAATTTCCTTCTTTCTAAAGTATGCTAGAGAAGTTTGATGATGGAAATTCCCTCAGTGTTGCTTTTATATGGCATGATTTTATTTCACCCCTGATCTTGAAATGTCACTTTTTGGGTTTACAATTCTAGTTGAAAGATGATTCTTCAAAGCCACCCTTAGATAGTACTTCAGTGTTTTCCAGTTTCTGTTCCTGCTGGCAGTGAAAGACCAACTGCTATTCTGAGTGTTCTTTCTTTGTAGGTAATCTTGTTTTCCCACTAGCTGAGATTAAGACTTTAAATTTCAGTGCCATTACGCCTAGAAACATATTTCTTTTCATCTGTCTTTGGCTTTCTACCTCTGCCTGTGGAATATCAAATTTTTCCTTTGGCTTTCTACCTCTGCCTGTGGAATATCAAATTTTTCCCATGCTAAATCTTCAAATAATATTTGTTAGTAATTAACATCCTCTACAAGTTAGGTATACTTATAAACTAAGAAAGCTCAGTATCATCTTGTAGTTTTCTACATTTTTCATTGCATGTATATCCATTACCAGTAGCATAATTCCTTCATGGACATCTTTCTTCTTGTTTGTTGTTTAAAATTTCCATTCAGGTTTTAATTATAATAATTAAAATGACATATTGTAAGGACATAAAGTGCAAAGAATCTGGGTTAAGAGACTTTGCAAGCATTGAATCTGTACTTATTTTCTAAGGTGTGTTATCAATGAAATGATGAAAAATAGCTTTGGCTATTTTATGATTATTATGTACTAAGATGATACTGCTTATATATTGTGTTAAAATACACTAAAATTATGTCTTTCTATGTATTTGTGTTTTTTAGTGTGACTAAAATTAAACTATATTTATGGCTTTTATGTCGTATGCAATTGAAAACATGTAACTTTCTATAGTACTTGTAGGTTTCCTGGGATGCCTGCTCTACATTGAGAATAATGCCATTAAATATGAACATTATCTCATAAACTTGCAAAGGTAAATCATAAATGAATTCTGTGAACAGACTCTATAGTTCTTCCATCAGAATTTGCTTTAGTGGGAGATGGCTTTGTTTTTGTTTCTATTTACAAATATCAACATTCTATAAATAGAGATTTCTGTCTCACCTACCTGTTCCCAAATAACCACTGAGAGGCTTAATATTAATTACAAACTGTTTGACCTATTATCTCAGGATTATTATTAACTAGCACTTACAGCTAAGCTAACCTATTTATATTAAACTGTATTTTACCATGAGCCTTGTGGCTTGTTACTTTACATCTTGCTTCCCAGGCAACTGCTGGCATCTCCCTGAATCTGTCCTTCTTTCTGTTTGGCTAGTGGACAAATCAGTTTCTTTATTAACCAATAGTAATAAGACATATTCACAGCATACAGAGGCACATCCCACAACAACATTCCCCTTAAAATGCCTGGTAATGTAGATATGCTTACATCAGGGATTAAAAAAAAAACACACAGTGTTGATTAACCTTCATTCAGAAAAAATACTACTGTATTAGAACTTCTAAGGCATTGAATAGTATGCACCAACATATATGACTTTTAAATTAAGGATCCTTTCCATATATTACACATGTGAACTAAAAATACATTCCACACCAAATTGATGGATACCTGAGGCTGGTGACAGCAGGAGGGGAGTCTGTGGAAAGGCTCATTACTGTCTGCTAAATTCCAATTAAGTGACAGCAAGCAGCTCTGTTTAGCTGCTACTGCACATTAGCATAACTGCAAATAACAAAAACGCAGTGCACATTTAAAGAGCTATAAGATAGGAGTTTGAAAGTTTCTACCATAAATAAATACTGAAATTCTGAGAGAGTTTAATTTGTACATGTTATACAGTTTGACATAGATTAAAATTTTGCCATTTTACAAACTTTCACAGTGAATATTATATTAGATTGCCCTAAGTAAAATGTGTATCACCTTTAATTTCATGCAATTGGTGTTGTTGATAGAAATTGTCCATTCTTCCTCAGATGGTCTAGGTTGTGAGGTTAAGGGTAAAATAACAAATAAAAGGTTTTCCTCACAGGGGAAATATAAAGGGAAGAAAAACAGTGAATGTCAAAAGGGAGTAAAAGGGTAAGAGAAGTAAGAAGAATCCACATGCAAACCCTGTATGTAATAGAGATATTCATGAGTTTTTTGTGGGAACCAGGGAGTCTTGCAAAGCATGAGTAGCCCCGTCTATTTATCACATTTACCTTACCACCAAGAAGACAGACTGCTTCTTTGTCAGTTTATAAGTGCTTGGTCATTCTTGTGTAAGCTGAATGCCAAGAGAATCTGCTTGAAAATATATTTCATTTTTTTCACTTAGTTAAAATTTTGGAACTTACATTTCAGCAGCAACAGTAGCAAAGTTCTGATTGAGCTGGTAGCAGAATCAGAAAGACGTTGGGTTGAAGGAACATTTCACAGACATAACCAAATAGACTTTTCAAAGCATGAAGGAACAAGAACTCACTAACATGAGGAAGCAAAACTAGCAGTTCAATATTCCATCTAGTGACCTACTCTGTAAGGGACTGGAAAATCAATTACTTAATCAGAAAACTTAATTACATTTAAGTCAATTTCTCCTCCAAAAGCCCAGTGACTACACTGGTTATAGATTCTAAAATGATGGTTATATTATGATGTCCTACAAGTCTATAAAATGAGATGGTGCATTGAAAATTTTATAATAAATTAAACTAGTGCAATTAGTTATTACATTTGTACATAGATCAGGAGATTGACCTATATTAGATATATAGACACCTTTACATTTTAATAAAACTTCAGGATTCTTATCTACAATTATACCTTACATACCAGCCTCTCTACTTACATCTGTGAAATTAAATGGCTTCTGGTGCTTTAGCTTCTGTTATAATTTATGTAAATATATGTGAAGTAAAACAGTGAGGTCTCTCAAATCAAGTTACTCTAGTGTTTCAGTGCCATGATAGTAATTCTTGTGTAGCTGTGTTTTGTAAGATTATTTTTAACACATCGTCTGCATCATGCACTCACATATATGCAAACTTTACCTATCTTTAATTTACATTTTCTATTTTACTCCTCTTAATTTACATAGCTCAAATATGACCTTTTGATTTTCAGATTTAATATTATATGATACAGTTGTCTTTAAGAACTTTTTTTGCAACTACCATTTTCCTGTAATTGTAAGCCTGCATTCAAGATGGGCAAATTGTGTCTTGTTTCTGAACATACATGAGAAGTACATTTCATATTTCTAACTCTATTTATGAAAGGACATACAGAGATGGGATGGATATGCATTTGATATTTAATTATAAATATTATTTGTAAAATGTCTACTGTGCCTTTGTCAATTTATCATCCCTATGATGCTACATGTTTTTCTACATTTTAATTGATTGAAAGGGCAAGAGGAGTGGAAATAGAAAAGTGTCCATTTTTCTTCCACTGCTTTTGAAAAGCAAACCCTGCTGTTGATGATGCGAAGCTTCAGGATATTTACATAACTTACTAGAGCTTTGATCCTGACCAAGGTCCATTTTTAATAAGAATCAGCTACCTCTGGACTAGAGATTTATGCTTCACTTTTCCATTCCCCTAGGGGACAGTGTAAAGGCTTGTATACTTTGTAGTCTTATACCTAATTTCTATTCCACTGATAATCATAGTAGTCAACATTCATTAACTTACTCAACAATGTATTGGCCTCCAGCTATGTACACAGAAGCATTTTAAAAACCAAGAATGTTTGCACAAGATAAACGCCTATCTTCTGAAGAATATTGTGTAGTATAGAAGGAAAGAAAGAAATATGAAAAGGATAAGGAAGGGTGAGAGCACTCCTTGCTCTAATGGAGCACCATCCTAGGTACGGGAAGAAAAGGCTTGTGAATTTGGACTGGAGAGAAAGCTGTGGAGGTGTGTGGGCTGTCCACTCTAGTCAGTCAGAGCCAGGTTAAGTAATGGGCTGTCATATGGAAATAAATTTTAAATATATTCTACCCCACTGGGAAACCACTAGAGGTCTAGATGATGGGGAAAATAAATATTTATGTATTCATTTGGATTCTCACATCTGTGAAAAAAAATGAATCTTAATTATAATGTCAAATTACATCATTCCAACACATGAAAAGAAAGATATCATCTAAGTTAAATTTCACTTGATATTTTAATGGACTAAAAACCAAACAAAACATACAAAAGCGCACACATGTACATACAACAAGAATTCCCAAGTGGACCATATGCCCTGTTTGGATTTCTCTAACCAGGAATCAGACAATATATTTGATTTGTATCAATACACTTGCAAGAGGACTCTTCCAGGAGCTTGATCAACATCTCCACACTTGTTTAGTAGCAGAAGTGACACAGTCAGATATTCATGAGTCTTTCTCTACTGCCATCTCCTAGGGAACTTTGATGTGACCTTCATTCATCTCTAAGAAATGAAAGTGAAATACAACACAAATAGCAATCAAAGTCTTTTATATATATTTGGCATCTATAGCTGGGAATTTGGAAGCATTTATTAAATCAATGAATCCTGTCATCTAAATATGAAAAGAAAATTATCAGTTATGTAAATATTTCAGAGATATTTAATAACATGCCAGAAAAATCTATTATCGTAAAAATAAACATGCAAATTTATGTAAACCCTGAGTGCCTAATAATCATCAGCATAAGCAGGGGAGCACCCAGTATAATGTTTGATAAATAATATAATTTTAATCAAACAAAAGCAGAAAATTTAATGACTTTTGCATTTATGAGAAATAACAAGTAAAATCATAAAAGAGTATTATTCTTTGTTGCCTTTTACTTATTGAAAAAAATTACAATATTTTAATCCTGACATGTTGTAGGAGGCCAATTGTTTGTTCCTGGCTGCTTAGACTCCCAAAATAACCACACAAAAACTATATAACTCAAATCACTTCTTGGCCCATTAGCTCTAGCTTCTTATTTGCTAACTCTTACATATTAATTTAACCCATCTCCATTAATCTGTGCATTACCACGCTATTCATGTCCTACCAGCAAAGTTTCAGCCCCTCTGTCTCCGGAGATGGCTCCATGACTTCTCTCTGATCTGACCCCTTTTTCCCAGCATACAGCTGGCCATCACCTGGAATAATCCAACCCACTGACTTATCTGTATTTAAAATGATAATACCTAGCCGGGCGATGGTGGCGCACGCCTTTAATCCCAGCACTCGGGAGGCAGAGGCAGGCGGATCTCTGAGTTCGAGACCAGCCTGGTCTACAGAGCTAGTTCCAGGACAGGCTCCAAAGCCACAGAGAAACCCTGTCTCGAAAAATCCAAAAAAAAAAAAAAAATGATAATACCTTTTCATTGTGGATTATGTATTAGCTTGTTTTGACTTTTCATAAACATTGTACTATTCATTGTTGATACAAGGCATTGTCCTAGCCTCATGTATTACATGTGTCATACCTCCGTCTCAGCCTAGCCTTACCCATAAAGGTTCACACCGACAATGTTTCTGGCTGAAAAGTTTTGTTCTTTGTGCTGTTTGTTGCGGTTTCAAAGCCAGAAATAAAGGCAACAGATGAAAACTGAGAATCCAATATTCCTCCTGTTTTATATTTAGAATATGAGCTTTCACATCCTAAAACAAGGATGCTTCCCAAAGTAATTCAGATTGGAGCTTTTGTTTCATTATAAAGAAACAGCATTCTTTTTTCCATGAATGTAATAGGGAACCAAGAATAATGCACAGCTAAGGGCTATGCATTTCTCTGTGGAGAGCAGAGCACAGTGACCGCTGGTCACAAATCACACAGGGTTTTGCATTCGCCTCTTCCTATTGATGATGGAATGGAGGAAGATGTTGAGGATTTCCAATCAAATATAATTTGCTATAGTCTGCATTGTCCTAAAGGCACTGTGGAGAGACAATGGAGACACAGGCCTGAGTAATAAGAGAGTACCGTGAGAAAAATAGCCATGCGTGGGGAGAAAAGACTCACAGACTTTTCTATTTGTTTGTTCGTTTTTGTTTTTGTTTTTCAAGATGGGGTTTCTCTGTGCAGCTTCGGAGCCTATCCTGGAACTCACTCTGTAGACCATGCTGTCCTTGAATTAACTTAGATCTACCTGATTCTGTCTCCCAAGTGATGGAATTAAAGGTATGTGCCACCACTGACCTACTGATTCTCAGACTTTTAACTGGGTCTGTGTTATAAAATGAGTTCTGCTGTCTTCTACAGTGGATGGCATGAAGACATTTATCATTATTACACTCACAACACAGCGACTGACAGGTAGAGTTTTAAATTTTAGTTTTGAGATTATAATATAGTTAGAATAACTATCCTTTCCTTTCCTCCCTCCAAGTCTCCCATACTCCCCTCCCTATGTTCTTTTAAATTCACCACCTCTTTTTTAACTGATATTACATGCATGTATATGTGTATATATGCACATATTCCTAATTATAACCATATCATCTTACTTGTATGACTATACCATTTGGCTGACTGACACTGGACAACCAATTGGTGAACTCCATGAAAAAGACCACTTCTCCCATTCCCAACTTTCCTTAATTGCCTATAATTCTTTATGTTAGGAATGAGGCCTTGTGAGCTTTGCCTTCTTTACTTGAGTGTACTCATTTGTATTTTGCTTGGTCTGCTTGCGTTTGGGAAGTCATCTTGGTGAGGCTTTATGTTTGTAACTTTTGACGTTACTAGGAAACAAACTCTCACGTCCTCTGGAGCTTACATTCTTTCTGCTCCCTCTTCGGCAGTCTCCCCTAAAGCTTAGGTGTGGGAATGTTTAGTGGTAGAACCTATTGGGATTTGGTTCAGCAACTCTGCACTTTGGTTGGTTGTTGTTTTCTGCAGTGGTATTTATCTGTTGCAAAGAGGACTTTTCTTGAGGAGGGGTGAAGACTAAGTTTATCTGTGGGTATAAGGACAAATGTTAATAAATTATAATTAGAGATTATGCTAGTCTAATAAATTAGTGTTGGCAGAATCTCTTCCAATAACCATGGCTTCCCTAGCATTGGGTACTTAGCTATGTTTCCAGTACCCGGCATGGTTTCCCATTTGTTGAGCAGTTCTTAAGTCTGATTAGAGAGCCATGAAATAGTGGCATGATATATGCGCCACTGGTTTACTCTTAAGGTTACCATGCCATGCTGGTCACTAAATCTGAAATCAGGTTTTTTTTTTTTATTAGTTACTGCCTACAAATTAGTTACTAAGGTAGTTTCTGCTAATCTACTCCAAGTTCAGAATTATCTCCTTTGCCTCTTCAGGTGTTGGGACTTGAATCCAGGCCCTGAACATGCCAGATTTGTGTCCTACCATGAGTTTCTTCTTCTAGTCACATTTTAACTTCAGCTGTGGTGAAGAACATGGTGGCAGAGAAGTATTTTAAGATTTATTATATTTGCTTATTCTGTGGAACACTTGTTTAATGATGTAAAGATGTCTTCCTTTCTTTTATGTTGCATTTGTTTAACTCTGTGAAGCTGTGTTCCTTCACCTGTCTAAAACACCTGATGGTCTAATAAAGAGCTGAATGGCCAAAAAAAAAAAAAAAAGAAATACGTTTAATTAAAAATGCCTACAGAATAATATGGTTTAATATTTTGTAACTAGTACCAAGTGAGTGCACCATTAGCTTAAGACATTATGAGGAGATCATTCTTCATTTTTGAGTTAGGTTCTAATTGCATCTAGGATATTTGAGTACATGAAGTCATTCCATTTATCTCTCTTGGGTTATGTGTTCAAGTGCACAAATTTTGGTTTGCTTTGTTGCTTTTATTTGGGCAAAAAGAAGAAGAAATGAGGTCAAACACTATTTTAGTAGAGGTTCACTAGTGTAAGTAAATAAAGAGAAAGAGAAAACCAATGCTGGTGAATGCGAGGGAAAGCTCCTTCAAATTCCAGAACAGAGTGCTTGACAGTGTGAGGAAGTTTTCAGCTTAAAGACTTTCTGTTTGGGAGCCACAGGGGCAATCTTGGCAGCTCGATGTGATGCATGAGGCTGGCACAGCTCAGCCTTAGGGTCTTGGCTTTCTTCCTGTCTGTGTGCACAGCTACAAAACAGAATATTGGTCAGCACCTCCAAGGGAACTTGGGTCATTGTAAGTCAGAGACAGGTCCATCTTCTGCCGACAAGGCTCTCCTAGAAGAGCAAACAAAGGTGGAGAAGAAGCTGAGGGAGACCATAAAATAATACAATCCAGCTTGGGCGGATACAGAGAATCTACATCAAGTTGGTGGAGGCGGCCAAGCTGTATATGACATCCAGAACTTCTGCAGCTACTCACTGGTGGTTATAGACGTCACAGAGAAGGCAACCCAGAGTGTTGCAAAGGAGAAGAGCAGCAGCAACCTTCACCTGAAGAGCATAGTCGGCTCGGGATTACTGATGTCCAGATTCAGGCGGTGTTCACAAAACATGGCTGTTCAGGCTCCACCCCATCAGGTCCACATTTGACCTTTACGAACACAAGGCCTCCTTCCATGTCTCTGTGGAGAGAAAATAACTGGGCACTGTAGCACTAGTTAGTAAGGTGGGCTACAAGCAGCACGGGAATGTCCTGGGACCAGCCCTGATAGGGGTGCTGAAGGAAGCAGAATTGCCTCCCTTGGGGCTCTGGATTTTGTAGGTTACTTGTTAGAACTTGAAAGGTAGGCTTGTAATTTCTCATCTGTGAACACATATGACCCTAACACAGCCTTGTTGGAAACCCTAAGGAAGTTAAAAAGAACGTTAAGTGTCTTGTATACAGTGTCAGAGTGTCTGGGACCCAGGCCACTGAATTTTCTGAGAAATTGCCATACTGATTTCCAGAGTGGTTGTACAAGTTTGCATTCCTACCAGCAATGGAAGAGTATTCCCCTTACTTCACATCCTCTCCCACATAAGCAATCATTGTTGTTTTTAGTCTTAGCCATTCTTACAGGTGTAAGATGGTATCTCAGAGTCATTTTCATTTGCATTTACCTGTTGGCTAAGAATGTTGAACATTCCCTTAAGCCGTTTGAGATTCTTCTGTTGAGAATTCTCTGTTTAGGTCTGTACCCCAATTTTTAATTGGATTATTTGACATTTTGATGTCTAATTTCTTGAGTTCTTTATATATTTTGGAGATCATTACTCTGTCTGATATGGGGTTAATAAAGATCTTTTTCCATTCAGTAGGTTGTCTTTTTGTCATATTAACTGTGTCCATTGCTTTACAGAAGCTTCTCAGTTTCAGGAGGTCCCATTTATTAATTGTTGCTCTCAGTGTCTGTGTATAATACTGGTATTATATTTAGGAAGTGGTCTCCTGTACCCATGCATTGAAGGCTGCTTCCCATTTTCTCTTCTATCTAGTTCAGTGTGGTCAGATTTATATTGAAGTCTTTAATCCATTTGGACTTGAGTTTTGTGCATGGGGATAGATATGGATCTATTTGCATTCTTCTACATGTTGGCATCCAGTTATGCTAGACCCATTTGTTGAAGATGGTTTCTTTTTTCCATTTTATAATTCAAACTTCTTTGTCAAAATTAAGGTGTTTGTAGGTGTGTGAATTGATATCTGTGTCTTCAATTCTATTCTATTGGTGAACCTGTCTGTTTTTATATCAATACCAAGCTGTTTTCATTACTGTAGCTCTATAATATAGCTTGATGTCAGAGATGGTGATGCCTCTGGAAGTTCCTTTATTATGCAGGATTCTTTTGGCTATCCTCATTTTTTTCCATGTGAAGTTTAGTATTGTTCTTTCAAGGTCTGTGAAGAATTATGTTGAGATTTTGATGCTGATTGCATTGAATCTGCAGATTGCTTTTGGTAAAATTGACATTTTCATTATGTTGATCCTATCTATACAGGCGCGAGGGAGATCTTTCCATTTTCTAAATATCTTCTTCAATTTCTTTCTTCAAAGATACTCTGGTTTCTCTTTAGATCATGTACATCTTTTGCCTTTCACTGATCCCTCATATTGTTAAGTGCTCTTTTAATCGCTGGAAAAATTTTAATTTACTTTGAAAGACCCTACAGACCCTCTCCTCAAAACCCGTAGCTAGCATGCTCCCGGGGGAATGTCCTGTTTGCTTTAAAAAAAAATTTCTCCGGATCAGCAGCCAGCCTGCTCCCATAAGAACATCCCATGTGCCCGAGAGAGCAGGATATCTATCAGATAGAGATAGGAAGACTGCAAGGCAAGATGTCAACAAAGCAGGTTAGCTATAAGATAGGAACAGGATGATTGTTGTGCTGAGAGAGGAAACCATTCATGCCCCCCGCCGCATTCTGATAACCACGCTTTTGCTTCTGTAAACTTGCTTTTTACTGTTCCCTATAAAAAGCCCACCCTCCAGTTGGCAGGGGCGCAAATCTTCCGAGAGATCTTGCTGTCCACAGGTAGCTGTGTCTACTCAATAAACCTCTTGCGATTTGCATCTGTGCGGTCTCGGCCTGTTCCTTGGCGTTGGGGAGGTCTCCTCCCGAAAAGCGGTCCTCGTCGAGGGTCTTTCAACTTTAATAACATTTGTTTTCATTGGTTTCTTAACTATCCTTCCCATTTAGTTTTCGCTTAATTTGTAACATATTAAAATCTCTTTCTTTCTTCAAAATGTTTCTACTTTAAGATCCTTGAAACAAATCTTTTTTCTCTAGCTATGTTGTAGTTAACACATTGGATTCTGAAAATGTTTTATATTTTAACTATATAAATTGTACTCTGGTTTCTCCCACTAAATGAAACTATTCCTTTTATGTAGTGTCTTCACTCTGAGCATATTAACTTCAGGCAATTATGATTCCTTAATTTACTCAAATAAACTTTTCCATATTATAAAATGAACTAACTATTCTTTCAGCAGAATAGAGCAATTTTATATAAAATTTTAAAGTACATCCACAATTTGTCTCCTGTTTGTCTATGTGTTTGGATACTTTTTGTTTAAATTATTATGGTGTAAGTGGTTCTTCCAATACTTCAGTTCACTATCATGAAAAATAAAGGCTTATACACATCTAATGTTGGGCATGTGAACAATTTTTTCTAGTTTTGGGAACCCTAGTTTTTTTTTACTATGTATAAAGGATATGCAATTACATATATAATATTTTGAGAAAAATTCTAACCTTACATATTTGGCCAACTTATTATTTTTTGCATGAAAGCTAAGTGTGTGTGTGTAATATACTTAATGATAGAAATTTACTTAGAGTGTGGCATTATGTCATGCTATGAGAATAGTTAGAAAATTAAATTCCTTTTCCTTTCAAAAATGTGTAGGGGGAAGAGACATTTTTGTCATCTTGATATTTGTTAAAAACCAACCAAACATTTAGAAAATGAAGGAACAACATAGTTTTACTATTGGCATGTAGCTGATGGCTAATTCTATAGGAATGAGCAACACCCCTCCAAAGGGAGCTCGGTTTAGGTTCAGTGCTGACTGTGTGTGTGTCTATTTGACTTGCATGGGAAAACTGTGTGTGTTTTCTATTTTGAGTAGCATGATGCATTCCTCACCTCTTCAGATGCTGCCATAACCTCCCAGTGAACCAGCAAACAAAGAACATATTAAGTAGAGTTGTTTTTATAAGGCACCGTGTGAACAAAATGCCACAAAGCAGGACCTGACAGTGAAGGCAAAGGCTTACTGTTTCCTCTTGTCTCCTTTGATCAGTTGTTTGTCCTTCTGGTTTTCAATAGCTTACCTGCAAAACCTTTGATCTCCCTCAGTAAGTTATTTTTTATGGAGTCTTAAGACCAAGGAAGATGCCTTTAAGGCCTATGACAGGCAGAGAAGTCCCAAGAAAGGAAAAATCTAGACTTGCCTTTATCAAATCCATTTGTTATGTCTTGATATTCTCTACCTTTGACACCAGGACTTCATATAAAAGCTTGCTTGAAACTTTATTTTAACAACCAAAATGTATTAAAGAGCCAAGTAATGAATAAACTTTAGCCTTTCAAATGCCATCCTTCCTATACATTACATACAATACATAAATACAAATAAAAACGCTGCATATACTTATTTTATCTTTCAGATTTTATAACATTTCTATATTCATTACTTTTTAAAATAGTGTGCTGGAGGACAGATACAGTCCTGTCTTTTATGGGTGACATGGGTACAGGAATTCTGATCCCCTTCCTGGGTCAGTTCCACACAATCAACTCCACTAGCTCTCCTCCTCTTGTAACAGACATAGGCAGACAGCTACTGTTATTCATCCAGTTTTGGATTTGCTTATCAAAAAAGCAACTTCAGCAGTTATTTAGCATATCCAAATCCAGAGTGCATCAACTACTTATCTAGACTTACAGCAATTACATGAATCAAGGAATTAACTCCTAACAGATCTTTGCATTGGGTGTAGCCATGATTAAGGGGCTTTCATTTAATCCTTGCCTTTTGCTTCTGTGCAAACCAGGTGAGTATGCTCCGCAGCACGCTGAAAGCTGGGGGCTGTCCTGCAGGCATAGTGCTATTTTCTTGTTTCCACTTTCCTCTCATATGTGGTTCTTATCAAAAGTTATGCAAACAAATTGTCCTGTTCTCTGTTAATATTATAACCACAAACTGGGGGCTGGAGAGACATGTGGTGAAGAATTCTTGCCATGCGGAGGCAAGAGAGAGGACCACAGTTCTTATTTTAGCATCCATATAATGATCCTGTCATCTTACAAACTCTTGTAACTCCCTTACCAAGGAATCTGACACTCTTTTTGGATTCCTTTGTGTACATCCCTTATGCACATGTAAGCTTATCTCACACAGACATATACATATACACAAAACATATATAAAGACAATAAAATTTAACAAGTATTTTAAAATAATGAAATTTTATGAATTATTTTATCCTGTGGTATACGTCTTCGAAAGAGATTCCTTTTATTTTTTGTGGAAATTTGAACCTTTATGTATAGGTTTCTTGAAAGTAAGTGTCATATAATGATGTGGTATCAGCTACAAGAAAACCATAATAGAGGAAAACAGATAGATGGAGAGATTGTTGCTCTTAAAAATCGTCAATTCATCCAACTAATGTCTGAAAGTACTCTAGCTAGCTTGAGCATAATAAACATGGCTCAGGCAGGTCTTTCCCTTCTCTCCCACTCAATCTGCCTTGCTAAAAACTATAAGATTGCATTCCTAAAGCTAGCCACCAAGGTCTGTTCCCTTATTTCACCACCTAATAATGTGGGTGTCCCCTCTGTGTGTTGTGCTTAAATTAACTAATAAAGAAACTGCAGTGGCCTGTTGACAGGGCAGAACTTAGGTAGGTGGGGAAAACTGCACTGAATGTTGGGTGAAGGAGGCAGAGAGAGAGAGAGAGAGAGAAGAGAGAGAGAGAGAGAGAGAGAGAGAGAGAGAGAGAGAGAGAGAGAATGAGAGAGAGAGAGAGAGAGAGAGAGAGAGAGAGAGAGAGAGAGAGAGAGAGAGAGACCATGGATCTGCGGCCAGAGGTAGACGTGATGAAACTTTGCTGGTAGGCCAAGACCTCATGGTAATACACAGATTAATAGAAATGGGTTAAATTAAGGTGTAAGAGTTAGCCAATAAGAAGCTAGAGCGAATGGGCCAAGCAGTGTTTTAATTAATACAGTTTCTGTGAGGTTGTTTCTGGTCTAAGCTAGCTGGGTGGCCAGGAAGAACAAGCGACTCTCTCCTTCAACAAATTTTGGGCTGGGTGGCCAGGAACAAACAAATGGCCTCCTTCAAATAACTAAAGTCCAACTATTCAAGTCTTAAAGTCCAGTGATCAAAATTTCCCTTTGGCTGCCCTAATTAATATGCCCAATCAAAATTAAACATCTCATTCTAACACATGGTTTCCCCTTTTACCATTATAAACTGACATTTTCCTATAGGTCACGTTTATAGGCCTCTACCCAGAAGCAGTCCTTTATCTCCTGGGACAAATAGCATGTTCCCTGCTTTCTTTTGTCTCCTTTCTTCCTTCTCTCTTTCGTTTCTCCTTTCTCCTTCAGCCTTTGTCTCCAGTCTTCATCTCTGATTCCCACCCTTTGTTCTTCAGGGGCAAATAAATCTCCTTTGTGCTGAGAACTTTGTCTTGTGCTGATACTAGCCCCTTAGTCTCCTAATAGGTTTAAGAAACTTACTATATTACTTGCCACTGTCCAAAAAAGGCATTTAACTTTGGGCCTAGTACAAGACCAAGTCCTCAAAGGATTCATGGGTGGCATTTAGACTATGAAACAGCTGTTTAGATACCGGGAGGCCACATGAATAACCAAACCACAATTAAAGAAGAACATCTTTTAATTAAACTAATTATAGCGTTAAAATTCAAAAGACCGTATTTGTCATTTTTATACTCTAAATCCTGTTATCATGAACTCATGACTCCAAAAGACAAATTGAAATTTAGATGAACTCAAGAAACCATAAACAACAGGTAGTGAAACATTCTTGCCATCCAGAAGCCTCACGCCATTCCAGAGCATTGTGGCTACTGAAACACAAGAAAAAGAGCTGTGAATATATGTATATATGTATATTTGGTATGCATTTCTAATGTGTGATTTTTTTAAAAATATGTGGAATTTATGTTACTTTCTTTAGCTCAAAAGGAGATGGTTATATATTTGCGAATGAAAGCATAACAAGCAGTTACAAGTTTCATGTTTCTTTAAAGTTGTATAAGATTCAAATAATAACCATATCAGAAATTCCTAAAGAAGTGTGCACAGAGTATAAGCGAGGCAAGAAAGAGGCATCGTGATTCCTCTGTCAGTTTTGGCTTCACAGGGAAGACACTGTTGGCATCTAATTGAAGAAATGTACAAGATGGGAAATTCGGAAAACAAAAGAGCCATGAAAAAACGTGGAAGAACTGAGGGAGGAAGGAGAGAGGTCAGATCAAGAACATGGGGAGGACTGGGCAGAGGACATCAAAGGGGAAGGGGAGGGTAATGAGGGTGGAAAGAAGGGCTTGCCGGGAAGTGAGTTTCCTTTCCCTACATTCATTTTGGGATGGGTTCTATGTTCTTAGTCTAGCTGTGCCTGTACAAAAAGTCAGTGGTCTAGCAAAATCTGTATTCACCAGAATGCTAATCAGTTATATGGGTTGTGTTTTAGAAAATAATGAAAATCTACAGTAGGATTTCTAATGTGTTTTAGCTTACCCAAATAAATTATTATAAAATAGAGGTCACTGTATCAAATCATTTTAAATTCTTCTTCCAGAGAAGGAGGTCAATTTATTTTTAAAAATCTTAACTGGAAAAGATGTCTTGAAATATAAAATGCCTTGTCTGTCATCCTGCCACTATATATACTAAACTATAAACCCAGGTTCTGACAGAATGATTAATTGATTTATATCAATCCTCAGGGAAGTTGTGGCAAAAGGCTACAGGTGTCTTTAGTTTGACATACAAAGAATAATTAATCTCACACTTTCATGGTTTAGTCTGAACCTGTGAACATTAGAGGATAGCATGTTCAGATAGTTCAAAGAACATATATGAGGATAGCATGGTCCAGATAGTCAGGGAACATATATGTTTCAATGTGGAAAATAAAACTCCAAAAGTCCCTATTCCAAGTTACAGCAAAACCAGACTAATTATTAAAGAAACAATAAATGTAGTTCATCTAAACAGTGTGTGATGTGCTTCAGTTTCCTTTGATCATGAGGAACAGTCTGAGAAACATGGAAAAGGGGTGGGAATAATTTGATTCTATGCTAATTTTTCAATCATAACAATTTATTTTGATTCTGTTTAGAGTGAAAAGGTTTTTGCAGTTTATATCTAGAGATTTTTCTGTTGTTGGTAACAGAATACTAAATCTATAGCTCTAATGCATATAATAACATAGCTTATTATTTCTTATCCTTGCTAAACATAAGGGAATAAAACTTTGATGGCTGGAAAACTCACTGCAAGAAGAGAAATTGCTAGGGGATTCTTTATGAAAATGTCTTTCTCTTCATCTAATAATATTCAATTCTTCATTTATTGAAGCAAGTTGTGGTGGTGTGGAGTTCTTCTCAGCTTAAATATTTTTTTAATTAGGTATATTGCTATCTCTGTCTATCACCAAGGAATCTTTCTTGTTTCCAGGAATATTATTCTCTCCAAAACCAGCCTGTCAATTATAAATTTCTCAGTAAAGCTTGTGGCATCAAACTTACAAAGTACACAATGATTGTCTGTCATGTGAAATCCTAAATGGGCAATTTTATCTGGTAAACTACTTTTGAGGCAGAAGATCATGCCGGAGTAGAAACAAGAACGACAATCACTGGTATAGATTGTCAAGAGAGCTAGTACAGACAGGGAAAAGTAAAGTCACATCTTTCACGTCATTTCTCCTGCCCCATTTTGCCCTGCAAAGGTCAGAGTGCAGCTGGAGGACCAAGCAATTCTTTCTCACATCACTTCTTGTACACATGAGGAAGTGCATCAAAAGCCCTGAGCCTGAAAGATTTGAGTGACTTTTTCTATAACACACATAGCTTAATGCACCTGTTTCAGGCACTAATATAAATACTAAATTGTTAAGATGACTGGGTAAATCCTTCCTAAAAGAAGATTATATATATATGTTACACACACATACACACATACACACAATACACATGAATAAAATGTGTTGTAACTAATGGATGGACCTATAGCAGACAACAGAAACACTCTATCTGGAGTACTGACTTGGGAAAGGTCAAATAAGAGCTTAATTTAGAAGGACCTGATTTTGACGGTAACCACAAACAGGAACAGGGAAATCTCCCTTAAACGCATATTTTAATTATGATAGCATCAGCTGTTGCCTATATTTTTACTTTTACTCTTACTAATACATCTCATTTTGAACCATTACTTTAACTGTCTTTCAGAGATATACAATTCAGCAAGCATACGAAAGTTATTTAATAAATATCAAAATAAATAATCAATCTACAAAAAAATATGTGGGACCAGGTTTGGTAGTGCATGCTTATGATCCTAGAATTTGGGAGGAAGAGACAGGAGAATTACTAGAAGTTTGAGGTTAGCCTTGTCTACACAATGAATTCCAGGACAGATCGGGTTATTAAATTAGTTATTAAAAAAGTATAATCTTGTGCTGATTAGTAACTTTTTGTCAACTATACGTAAGCTAGGGTTTAGGAAGAAAGAACTTTAACTGAGACAGTGATGCGATTAAATTCGTCTGTAGTCAAGTGTGTGAGACATTTTCTTGTTTAGTGATTGACGTAGGAGGGCCCAGTTCACTATGGGCTGTAGCATCCTCAGGAACATGGTCCTGGCTTGTATAAGGTGACCTAAGGAGATGTGGGTAGAGAGGCATTAAGAGTCACCCCTGCAGTGTCTTTTCTTCACTTTCTGCCTGTAGGTTCCTGCCTTGATTTCCTCCCATATTATAGACTGAATTGAAAACAGAAATAAGACCATTCCTCCTCTAATTGCTTTTGACCATTGTGTTTTATCACAGTAATAGAGAGAAAACTAAGACACCTATAAGACACTTAAAAACCTTTTTAAATATTTAAATAAATATTTTTTAAATGCCTGTTGATTTATATAAAAAGAATTGCTAATTTTAGCTAAGGATTAAACAAATTACTTGCTCTTAATGTGGAAAGTTAAATTCACATTTCATTTTACATTTTAAATATGTGAAATATATTATGTATTGAGTTTTTTTCTTTGCTTCTGCCTTTGAAAGTAATGTTTTTTGCAGATACAAATGATATACACCTGGACATAGTTTACAGTTTTAAAATGATAAGAATATATTCAAATTTATAAATGCACAAAGTACATTAGAACATTTAGGTTAATTCATTGGATGATGTTAATTAATCATATTTGGTAAACCAATATTTTTGTTATGATGGGGACAGAACCTAGGGTCTTTCATGTGACAGGAAATTGCTCTACAACTGAGCTAAAACTCCAGTCGCCTGTAAGCTGATTATTAATATCAATTGCCTGGTAATATTAATGAACTAGTACAACATGCATGGATTAGACAATCTCCTTGGGTGAGGTTTGTGTGTACAAGCATGTTTTATTTACAATTCATAATTATTATCAATAGAATTTCCATCTTGTTAACTACTACTTATTCTAGTAAAAATGTGGCTGCATAATGGAATGCGGATTGTGTATGAGAGTTTTCACTTCTAGGGTATGGCAATCATTCTTTAAAAAACATTCCAGGAATGATTTTGTATTATTCAGTTCTGCCAAAACAGAAAGTGCCCTTTAAAGGTATGATGCATAAACAAAACATATTCTCATTTCATGTCATTTCTTTTATTTTTAGCATTGTTTATCTTGCCTCCCATGCAAATGAGATGGCAGATCTGAGTCACCAGTGCAGACAGGAGCAGCTTGTTCTCGTCCTGTTGTTAAATCCAAGTCCATTCTGCTTCCCAGACACAATTCAGTTTTCAAAAATTAGGAGCTGTTTGAAATTTATTTTGAATTATTTAATAGTTTTGGTTGGGAAGTCTTCGTGTGGAGGGGTAAGAGAAAAAGGAAGAGAGGGGGAAAGAAAGGTAGCAGAGAGATGGCAAATAGATAAGTAGATAAATAGATAGATACATAGATACCTATATAGACAGACAGATAAATGTTAGCTAGATACACAGATGATAGATAGATAGATAGATAAATAGATACATACATACATACATAGACAGATGGAAAGACAGACAGACAGACAGATAGATAGATGATAGACAGCTAGATAGCTAGATACATACATACATACATACAAAATGAAAGACAAGTTCCTGTATTTTAAGGTTGTAATTTGCTAGAATGTGAACAATTCTGATTTAAAAAAATTACTTTTTGGATACTCCATATCATTTTCCCTTTAACTATAACCTTAAAGCCCTAGTAATATTTAATAGAACATTACATTCCCCAGAAACCTGTCATCTATTCCTGATGGGGAAAGAGGTACAGATCTCCACCTATTCCCATTTTTCTCCTAATTCACTCCCCACTCTCACTCCTATCTCTGTGGCAAATTATCTCCTGTGACCCCCCTTCCTCCATGCTCCCATTTCCAGTAGATCCCACAGTTTTCCTCCAAGCTTCCTTGCCAGCACTCTCCACTTAGTCCAGCCTCCAATCCAGCAGGCTCTCTGCCCGAATTCCTAGGAGACTAAGACAATCCTGGAGGGATCATTCTGCTTCTCTCCATTCTGTGAGCTGCATCAGTTACCCTCTTAGCTTATTCCCATTCCTAATTGTCAGCCCTAATACCTAGAACACTAAGTAGTCACATTTAGCTGAATGCCAGAAAAATTCTCTACAAGACCACACAGAACCACTACTCCCTCCTAAGAAACAAAGAGGACAACATTGTTCTTGAGTTCTCAGTAGTCCTCATTGTCCACTATGTTCGGCGAGTCGGGTTTTATCCCAGGCTTTTTCAGACCCAGGCCAGCTGGCCTTGGTGAGTTCCCGATAGAACATCCCCATTGTCTCAGTGTGTGGGTGCACCCCTCGCGGTCCTGAGGTCCTTGCTCGTGCTCTCTCTCCTTCTGCTCCTGATTTGGACCTTGAGAGTCCAGTCCGGTGCTCCAATGTGGGTCTCTGTCTCTGTCTCCTTTCATCGCTGAGCAACGGCAATGGGTTTTTGATTCTACTGCACGTACTGGCTTTGTGGGAGCCTAGGCAGTTTGGATGCTCACCTTACTAGACCTGGATGGGAGGTGGGTGGTCCTTGGACTTCCCACAGGGCAGGGAACCCTGATTGCTCTTTGGGCTGACGAGGGAGGGGGACTTGATTGGAGGAGGGGGAGGGAAATGGGAGGCGGTGGCAGGGAAGAGACAGAAATCTTTTTTTTTTTTGAGTATAATAACAATCATTTATTTAGGGGTAAACTCACAGATAACAATCCTCTGCTCAAACAGGGAACAGCAACCGAATCCCACAGCCAGAAAAGAGGCCACCCATACACTTTACAATGGCATAAATAGTATAAGAGGCCATGCCCAAGTGGGCAGATAACTTAAAGGCTACTGGAAGTAAAAATTCCTACAACATGTATATGTATAAATTTTACAAATATATAACAAAACTTACTGATGTTCTATCTTAGGAAGGAGATTCACAAATATTTTGCAACCTCATTTATATCTTCTAACAAGGGTTGTCCTGCTTTTGCTAAATTCTATTCTCATTTACACATACATTTTCTATGACTGATATAATTATCCTTAGATATGGTAATGTTGAAAATTCAGAAAAAAATAATTCACCCATTACAGAAATGAGAATAAATGCTTTCAGTTGGGGAGGTCCTTTCTTAAAGTACTTGTGGTAGGTATATTAACCAACAATTCCTCTGTTAGGTATCAAGTCTATTTGGTGATAGATACTTACTCATGTCTATATGAACTTCTCCAATTCTCCTGAAGCAAGACAGAAATCTTTAATAAATAAATAAATAAAACCAATAACTTGATGGCAAAAAAAAAAGAAAAAAACAAAGAGGGCAATAGAAGCCAAAGAACAAAATGCCCAACCAACAAAGCTAATATCAGACATCATCACCTAAAATAACAACCTTCTAGAACCTAGATGACTAAATACCAGTGCAAAATGCAATTAGTATCAGCTAGCACAATATGTTTCCACGAGAGCCTAAAGATGCTACCACAGTAGGCTCCGAAAATTACAACATAGCCGAAACAAAAACCTTAAAATAGTCTTTGCACCTATTTTAAGATCCTCTATAACTGGGCAGCGGTGGCACACGCCTTTAATCCCAGCAGGGAGGCAGAGGCAGGCGGATCTCTGTGAGTTCGAGGCCAGCCTGGTCTATAAGAACTAGTTCCAGGACAGGAACCAAAAGCTACGGAGAAACCCTGTCTCGAAAATAAAAAAAAAATTAGATGCTCTATAATACCCTTAAAGAGGAAATTAATAATTAATAAACCTCTTAAAGAAATCTATGACCTCAGCTAAGAATGTAAACAATAGCGGAGAGGGTAACTGCCATCATAGAACGTTCCTCCAGTAAATGATGGAAGCAGATGCAAGATCCAAGCTAAGCACTGGACTGAGATCTTGGAGTCCAGTTGAAGAGAGGCAGGAACCATAATATGAGCAAAGAGGTCAAGACCATGAAGGGGAAACCCACAGAAACGGCTGACTTGAACTAGTGGGAGCTCACAGACTCTGGAATGACAGCAGGGGAGACTGCATAGGACTGAACTAGGCCCTCGAATTTGTCAGCGACAATTGTTGGCGTGGGTATTGGAAGAAAAGAAATAAAACAGTTCAAGACCTGATACTAGAACTGGAATCAATAAAGAAAACTCAAACTGAGGGAAAAATGGAACTGAAAACTTTAGGAACTTAAACAGTAATCTCAGAATCAAACTTCACCAACAGAATAAAAGAAATAGAGGAAAGACATCTCAGGCATGTAAGACACAGTAGAAAAAGTGGTTACCTCAGTCAAAAAAATTGTAAAATCTAAAATATATTATCATCAATTATACAAGAAATGTGGGGAACTAGGAGAAGATAAAAATCTAAAATAATGAGAATAGAGAAAGTGTTCCCAACCACACAAAGGCACAGAGAATATTTTCAACAAAATCATGAAATAAAATTTCCCTAACATAAAGAAGGCAATGCCTATCAAGGTATAGGAAGCACAAGAATATCAAATAAACCAGAGAAGGAAGCAAATTCCCATGGGTAAATAATAATCAAAACACTAAATTACAGAATGCAGAAAGAATATTAAAAGCTGTAAGAGAAAAGACCAATTAACAAATAAAGGCCGACCTATTAGAATAACACCTGAGTCCTCATTAGAGATTCTGAAAGCCAGAGAACCTGGGCAGATTTTCCACAGTCTCTAAGAACCACAAATACCTGCCCAGATGACTGTACCCCAAAAAACTTTCAACAAGTCATTTCAGGATATAACCAAATTTTATCAATGTCTATCTAAAAATCTAGCCCTGTAGAAGTTAATTGAAGGAAAACTGAAACTTAAGCAGATTAATAACACCCAAGAAAACACAAGAAATTAATAATCCCAGGCCAGCAAATCAAAATGGGACACACTCATACACACACACACACACACACACACACACACACACACACACACTGTAATAACAAAATAACAGGCATCAACAAATAGGGCACATTGATACCTCCTCTCAACATCAGTGGTCTCAATTACCCAATAAAAAGTCACAGACTAACAAAATGAAATTGACAACAGAATTCATCTTTGTGTTGCATTGAAGAAACATATCTTAACATCAAAGATAGGCATCAACTCAAGGTAAAAAGGTCGAAAAAGATATTCCAAACAAGTGAATCTAAGAGGCAAGTTGGTATAGTGTTTTTAATCACTGAAAAAAATAGATTTCAAACCAAAATTAATCAGAAGAGAATGGAAAAAGTCCTCATCAAAGGAAAAATCCACTAAGAGAACATTGCTATTCAAAAAAATTTTTTTCTTCATATATGCCACTTGCCAAACTGAAATTAAAAGTTTACCAAAAAAAAAAGCCCAGAAATGTTCGATTTTCTTGTATTTATTGAGACTTCCTTTGAGTCTGAGTATATGGCCAACTTTGGAGAAAATTCTGCGAGGTGCTGAGAAGAAGGTATATTTTTTTTGTGTTTGGATAAAATGTTCTGTAGATAGCTGCTAGGTTTTGTTTATAAGATCAGTTTGCTCAAGCAGTTCTCTGTTTAGTGTTTGTCTGGATGATCTGTGCATTGGTGATAGTGTAATATTGAAATCTCCTTCTGCCAGTGTGTACAGGTCAATATGAGATTGAAGGTGAAAGAGTGTTTCTTTTATGAACTTGAATGCTCTAGTTTTTGGTGCATAGATGTTAAAACTTACAAACTACATATTCAATTGAGGTCTAGTCAGTCCAGTTTTACCATCTTTGGGCATAACACAAATGATGTATCAGCCTACCATTGAGACTCTTGCTCAACCATGTTCACTGATATTTTATGACAATAGCCAGAAATTTGAAATAGCAGAGGTAAGCCTCAACAGAATAATGAATAAACAATATACTACATTTACTTGATGATATTACATAGCAATACCATCAATCATTCTACATATCAAAACCTACATATCAGTAGATTAATTTAAATATCGAGAAATTTAAACAAAGCTACATTTCTAAACAGAATTTTCAAAAAAGGAAACTCAAATGGCTGAGAAACAAAGAAATAGACTGAATCCTTATCCATCAGTGAAACTTCAGACACCAACCCAACTACAAACCCTTTGATATACAATGATATCCAGCCTGCAAGATGCTAATGGTGGTACAAAGCTTGTTAGAGTAACTAGCCAATATTTGATTTGCCTGAAGCCCCCCAAATGAGATGAAAGCCATACCAGACACTATTTGGGTGATGGAGAACCTGAGACAAGATAGCCCAGAGATCTAGGGTTAAACCTAATGTTACTATTATACCAAACAAACAAACAAACACAATCATAAATTGTATAAATAAAAAGATTCCTGACAATATTCTATTATATCCATAAATCAGTGCCTTGGTCATACACCATAAGAAAGGCTTATTCTTGAACAAAATGAAAGCAAGTACAGATGTTCATAGCCAGACATTATGCAGAGAGCAAGAGAACTTGAAACACTCACCCCTAAACAGGATTCCTCCATTGAATATCTTTCCTCAGGAAATTCTGTAGAAGAGGAGATGAAGAGTGTGAGAGAAATTTCGGATGAGTGACACCAATAAAAACAGACCCTCTAAACCCCCAAGGTCAATACACATTAGAACTCACAGAGTCCAAGGCAGCATACCCAGAACCTGCTCAGGTCCATAGCAGATGGGGTCATAGAGTTAGCTGTAAGTTGGAGTAGACTCATGCCACCACCATCCCTAATCCAGGAATATTGCTTACAGTGAAACATGTGTGACAAATTTACATGTGTCCATATTCTGTCTTCCCTGTGGTGGCATCACATGCATGCACATGAATTGTTTCAACATCACAGTTATTCTCGAAAATGTTCTAATTTTCTCAAACTACCACGGTATCCTTTTTTATTTCCATGCATTTGGCTAGTTTATATACTTCATTTGAATATAATCACACCAAATTTATTCTTCTGTTTAATGGCTTATTACACTTAACACAATGTCTTCAAGTTTCATGCATATGTCAGAATACTCTTAGTTTTAAGGGTAAATTGTATTTTGTATTATACACATATTTGGTTAGTAATTATTTTAAGTATAATATAAACACACACAAAAGGTAAGTATTTAATAATAGCATTATATATAATTTTGGAAGATTAAAAAGATGTAATTGCACATCCATGAGGGCATACATAAAAAGAATACGAAGTATCAATATTTTGAAATTTCACACAGACAATTTTAATACACCTATTTATTTATTTTCTGTTTATGCATATCTGTGAATCCTTGAATGTACATGGATGGATGAGTACCATATCCTCTGTAGAGGTCAAAAGGTAGCTTGTGAGACTCGTACTCTCTTACCATGTGGGCTCTGGAACCACACAGGTGTAGGCAGTCTTGCTTCAAATATCTTCATACACCTAATCCTTCTACAGAGGATTTTTTAAGTTCATATAAGCATTGAGAGTTATTAATAATTTACTGCTTGGATAACAAAACCGGTGCCATGATTTGAATGAATTAGGAAAATCACTTTGTTCTCTGAGTCTCGTGTTCTCATTTTAAAAATTAAGTGATTAGGACTCGGGCCAGGGAAGCAAATAGGCTAATAGCAGGCCTTCACCTCTACTATGCCATGTCTAATTCCCTAGTCTTATCCTCAGCTCTGTAGCACACTACCTGAGGCAAATCTCCCCCTTCTCTCTGCTTCTGTCTCACAGAACTTTTCCAACTTTCCTCCCTCCTTATCCTGTTATCCCAGTCCCCAAATCCACCAGACTTACTGGTGACACAGCAGCCAAGCTTGACAGAGAAGCATGAGGCCAGAAAAGCAGGTAGGCTAGCTTCAGATCTTCGGTTTCCCTCCTCTGCTCAATATCCAATCCCCCAGTATCACTCTAACTCTGTAGCAGACTACTTGTTGTGGCCTCTCTTCACTTCTTCCCTCATTCCCAGGAAACTATGAAAATCCTGGTGGAGTGACCTGCTTTCTTCCCTCCTATGGATCTCCACAGCCCCTTACTTCCAATCCATCCTCATTCCAAAGTATTAGCTCCCAATACATATAAAAACATTTTACTGAGAACCCACAGTGGCTACATAGAGCAAGATTCTAGAAGAATTTCCTAATAGGAAACGCACAGCCACAATACCCTCATAAGAACCAGAGAGGACAACAGAAACCAAGAAACAAAATACTCACTTGACAAAGACAAGACCAGACATCAGCACCTAGAACTGTAATTTTCCTAAACCCATTTGCTTAGGTACCAGTCTAAAAACAACCAATAACAAAGAAGACAGAAGTCTTCACTAGAGCTCGACAACCCTACCATAGTAGCTTGAGAATTGCAAAGCTTCTGAAACACATGTCAAAGACCTTAAAATCAGTCTTTATGGATTTGAACAATGTCTTTAAAGAGGAAAGGAAGACATCCCTTAAAGAAATCTATAAGAACACAAACAGAACAAAATGAATAAAAAAGTTCAAGTTCTGCCGGGCGATGGTGGCGCACGCCTTTAATCCTAGCACTCGGGAGGCAGAGGCAGGCGGATCTCTGTGAGTTCGAGACCAGCCTGGTCTACAGAGCTAGTTCCAGGACAGGCTCCAAAGCCACAGAGAAAACCTGTCTTGAAAAACAAAACAGGAATAGAGGGAGGAGAAATCATAGTCAGTATACATGACTTGAGGAAAATAATCTATTTACATTAAAAGAAAACTAGGTATATAATTGGCTTATGTCTTAGTACTTGGAGCTTTTCTCCTTAATTGCCTTTATGGCTCAAAGAAAGCCCAGGACCAGGTGGGCTTAAACACTGTTGCACTATCTTTATTACCTGAATTTTGAGCTGTTAGATGAATGGGGGCCTTTTTTAAGGTGTATATTTGAACATCTGGATAATTTTTAAACCTAAAAACCACAATATACCATAACATGTCACAATTTAAAAAAAAAATGGTTATTTCTGGAGAGAGAATCTAGTCAGCAAAAGAATATTCTGTGCAATCACAAGAACCTAATTTTCAGTTCTCAACATCTGTGTAGTAGCTGGGCATGGTCATGCATTCCTTCTGTTTGTTTTGTCCAAATGTGCATGCAGACAGGGAGATCCCTGAAACTCACTGGGCAGCTAGTCTAGAGGGAGCTGTTAGTTTCAGATTCCATTCCAGGTGCCACCTCTAGAGAATAAGTTTGGCAGCTGTAGAGGAGGATACCTTGGTCATTGCAGCCATGAACATGAGTACATGCAGCTACATACACCACTTCTTTTCCCATACAATATCCTCAAATAAGGTGGTAATAAAACTTAGAAAAAGTCGGTCAGATGGAGTCACCAATAATGACAGGTGCAGAACAACTACTTCAACATTTGATGTAAATGATGACTAGAAGCCACCTTAATTGATGTTTTCCTTGTGTTGCCTGTCCTGCAATTCTCCAGTAGACACTAGATTTGATACTGGGAAGAACACAAGGGCTGTATGACTCATGCAAAAGGAGAAAATACCTCTCTGTTGAAATCTCTGCTGAGATTTCAAGGTATTTTCACAAAACAATGAAATTTTATTTCCCTACCTGAAGACATGTTTATAAAAATATCAGAACTCTGTGGGTGCTGTTTCTTTCTTGGTTGCCTCCCACAAAACAAAGTCTCCTTCATCCCACACTGAATTTGGACTTGCTGTGTAGCTGCAATGACAAGGAACTTATCATCACCCAGTCTCCAATTCGTAAGTGCTATGACTGCAGGGTTATGCAATCAGGCCCAGTTATATAGTGCTGTGATCACACCCAGGCCTCACACATGTCAAGTCATGACTTCAACAGTGGAACTATACTTCCAACTCCCCAAGAACACAGAAATTAGCATACAATTGCATAGATATACAAATTAAAGAATGAGTGCTTGCTACAGTTTTTACGTGGAAAATTGTCAGTAATGAATAATGCAGCAATTATCAATGTAAAACCATTTTTAACAACTGTGGTTATAGTATCAAAACATGTGTTTGGGTTTATAGGGTCTGGTTTAGTATAGAGTCATAGTAAGGGATTGATAATAATGCTTTAATTCCAACTTTTTCCCCAAAGACACAGTTCATTGGTGAAGAATCTGGAGCTTAGACGTGTTTAAATTTGTGTCCAATATTCTGTAATATCTGAGAACAGACACATGCCTACAAGATGTCTTTCCTCTGCTGCAGAAATACACTATCAAAAAACACCTGTGCTCTCAGAGTTTCCCATGACTACCTCCTCTGTTGGATAGCACAGAGCATAGAGCTTGAACTCTCTGTATAGCTATTTTGTTTGTTTGTTTTGTTTTTCTGAGACAGGGCTTCTATGTACCTTTGAAGCCTGTCCTGGAACTGGCTCTTGCAGACCAGGTTGGCCTTGAACTCACATAGATCTGCCTGCGTCTGTCTTCCGAGTGCTGGGATTAAAGGTTTGTGTCACCACCATCCGGTTTGTACAAGTATCTTCAGAGTTAACCTTCCTTGGGATTTCAATGAAAAATAGTTTTTACATGTAAACATAGCACTTCATATTTTTAATGTGGTTTATTGTACTATTTATTATTATGCACAACACTAAACAAATATTCACAGACAACATAAATTTATGGTATCAACTATGCAAAGTCAGAGAAGGTAAAGTGGTCGGAAGCGTGTTGAAAGCTGGTGGGGAAAGGCGATTAATCAAGGCTGCATTTGCTGTTACCCTTGGTTACTTTCCAATTACATTTCAGTTTTCTGATATCTCCTCAAATACAGATTTTCTGTCATGGATTTGAAAACTCCTAAGTGAGCCAATAAAAAATGTAAAACATTGTCATCATGTTGAAAGTATGGATTTTCAAATTGTTTTTGTTTATATAACTTTAACTTTATCATGGATCATTTTGTAGGAAGTGCCCTGAAATTGGGGATATGGTAAATGAACTTTCTTACATCATGGTTGTTATGATACGGGTAAGAAGGATGCCCCAAACTGTTTGCTTTTGAACATTGTTCTTCAGATAGGGAAGCCAATCCCTGGGGTGGGGGATGGTGATCAAGGTAGCTTGTGAGGGCTCAGACTTCATTAAGAATTTAATCCATTAATGAATTCCAAGTTTGATGTGGAGTTTGGAGGTGGTGGAAATGGGATCAGGAGGAGAATGGAGGTTCCTGGATATTTGCCTTTGAAGGATTCTTTGGCCCTGATCTTTGCTCTCATACTCTGCCTCCTGTTCACTATGAAATAGGTATCTTTGCTCCTCCACCCAACTTTCCTTTCCTTTATTACATTCTGCAGTGGCAAAGGTGCTGCAATGGACCCCACAGTACCAACTGGAACCCCTAAAGCTCTGCACCTAGCCCACCATTCTCTTTACAGCCCTTTCTCTCATATATTTGTCAGGGATAAAAACAAAACAATAAAACTCACTCACACAGTGCAGATATTTTTTTAAATGCAAGGCATACTTTTTAAAACACGGATGGGAAGCATTTGAACCATGTTCCAGGTATCCTCTGCCTTGCATTGAGAAAGCTGGAGAACCTTGGCTCTGAGGAAGCTTGTTTTCATATACGTTGAAAAGCATCTAGCATATATTTGCTGTAGTCAATGCAATCTTCACAGCAAGTTTGTAATGTAGTAGCTTAAACTTATGGATAATGAGCTGCTGACAGACATGTTTTCTAAATTGACACTTGAGGATGGTGCAGCCAAAGGACTTGGCACGAGAGAGCAGAGGAAATGGAGATTGAGCTTGCAGAGCTCCTGAATCTGAGTTAAGGCAGAAAATCAAACTTTTTAATAGTCACTGTGGAGTCATATCTTAGAAACTTGAAAAAGTAATGTGTGTAACCATTAGAAAAACTATACATTTTCCCTCCATTTGTAAAAAGATGGGTTTTCCCCTCTATTGGCATATCTTGAGAAAATCAGTGTCATTTAAGTGTTCTTGGTGTTCCTTCTTAAATTGAGTTATTGAGCCCTCAGATATTAAAACTGATCAAGTACAAAGAAAAAGAAAAACTTAAAATATATATGATAAGTAAATAGGAATAAGGACATTTTTAATTTTAAATTGTTTCAAGTTTTCAGAGTTTATATTCTTTTTATCTTTATTTATTTTTTATTTTCATTATTTACTATTTTTTACTGAAAAAAATTTCCACCTTCTCCCAGCCTCTCATTTCCCTCCCCCTCCTCCCACTCCTCTCCCTCTCCACACACTCCTCTCTCTCTCCAATCCGAAGAGCAGTCAGGGTTCCCTGCCCTGTGGAAAGTCAAAGGTCCTCCCCCCTCCATCCAGGTCTAGGACGGTGAGCATCCAAACCGGCTAGGCTCCCACAAAGCCAGAACATGAAGTAGGATCAAAACCCAGTGCCATTGTCCTTGGCTCTTCATCAGTCCTCATTGTCCATCATGTTTAGAGAGTCCGGTTTTATCCCATGCTTTTTCAGTCCCAGTCCAGCTGTCCTTGGTGAGCTCCCAATAGATCAGCCCCACTGTCTCCGTGGGTGGGTGCACCCCTCGTGGTCCTGACTTCCTTGCTCATGTTCTACCTCCTTCTGGTCCTCATTGGAACCTTGGGAGCTCATTCAGGTGCTCCAGTGTGGGTCTCTGTCTCTATCTCCATCCATCGCCAGAAGAAGGTTCTATGGTGATATGCAAGATATTCATCAGTATGGCTCCCTTAATTAGGATATATACTTCCCTGCTCCCATATCCACCCTTCCTTTATCCCAACCATCCCATTTCCCCAAGTTCCCCCCAGCCTCCCCTTCTCACTTTTCTCTCCCCATCTCCCCTTATCCCCATCCTACCCCACCCCCAAGATCCCAATTTTTTTTGCCAGGCAATCTTGTCTACTTCCCATATCCAGGAGGATAACTATATGTTTTTCTTTTTGGGAGTTCAACTTCTTATTTAGCTTCTTTAGGATGACAAATTATAGAGAAAGTGGGAAGTACCCTACAACATATGGGCATAGGAGAGCACTTCCTATGTATAACCCCAGCAGCACAGACATTAAAGGCAACATTGAATAAATGGGACCTACTGAAACTGAGAAGCTTCTGTAAAGCAAAGGACACTGTAACTAAGACAAAAAGGCAACCTACTGACTGGGAGATTATCTTCACCAACCCTGCAACAGACAAAGGTCTGATCTCCAAAATATATAAAGAACTCAAGAAACTAGACTTTAAAATGCTAATTAACCCAATTAAAAAATGGGGCACTGAACTGAACAGAGAATTCTCAACAGAAGAAGTTCAAATGGCCAAAAGACACTTAAGGTCATGCTCAACCTCCTCAGCGATCAGAGAACTGCAAATCAAAACAACTTTGAGATATCATCTTACACCTGTCAGAATGGCTAAAATCAAAAACACCAATGGTAGCCTTTGCTGGAGAGGTTGTGGAGGAAGGGGTACACTCATCCATTGCTGGTGGGAATGCAAACTTGTGCAACCACTTTGGAAATCAGTATGGTGGTTTCTCAGGAAATTCGGGATCAACCTACTCCAGAACCCAGCAATACCACTCTTGGGAATATACACAAGAGATGCCCTATCATATTACAAAAGCATTCGTTCAACTATGTTCACAGCAGCATTATTTGTAATAGCCAGAACCTGGAAACAACCTAGATGCCCTTCAATGGAACAATGGATGAAGAAGGTGTGGAATATATACATATTAGAGTACTACTCAGTGGTAAAAAACAATGACATCTTGAATTTTGCATGCAAATGGATAGAAATAGAAAACACTATCCTGAGTGAGGTAACCCAGACCCAAAAAGATGAATATAGGATGTACTCACTCATAATTGGTTTCTAGCCATAAATAAAGGATTTATATTCTTTCTTTTTTCTTTCTTTATTCCTTCCTTCCTTCTTCCTTCCTTTCTTTCTTTCTTTCTTTCTTTCTTTCTTTCTTTCTTTCTTTCTTTCTTTCTTTCTTTCCTTCCTTCCTTTTTTCAGGGGTTTTATGAGAAAAGGTTTCTCTGGAGGTTTGGAGCCTGTCCTGAAACTAGCTCTTGTAGACCAGGCTGGCCTCAAACTCACAGAGATCTGCTTGCCTCTGCCTCCCGAGTGCTGGGATTAAAGGCGTGCACCACCATCGCTCAGCTTATTTTTCATTTTTAACTTGAAGTTGAATAGTGATGAGAGTTGGCTAGTTTATAGATTAAACACCTCTGCCTAAATTTCAGTATGTTTTCCAAAGATAGTATTTTCAGACAAATTTTTGCACGCACACACTACATTTCAATTTGCTTTTCATTTAGTGATTGACAGTCTTTGCTATTGGGTCTTTAGTGACTCCGGACCCCAGATTCTGATCAGGTAATGTAGTATTAAAGCCTTCACTCAGGAATGGAGTGGGCTTCTTAACTTTTAGTCAAAGTTTAGGCAGCCCTGAATGTGAGAGTCCTTTTTCCCATAGACACCCATGCTTTGTAGCAAAGGTCACGATAGAACCCCTAGACATTAAATAAGCACAAGGAACCCCAGGTCAGTACCTGTTGCCAATTCTAAGTTTTCTATTTTCAAGAGTTCATGCAGTCTGGTATAAAAGTCCTCATTTTTGTTCTATTGCTTTCCGTGCAAATATATACCCTAGCCAGGTTTGTGCATCTCCTGGACCTTGTGAGTTGAAACTGTGTTTATATGCAGTGGGATACATTTCCCTTTATGACACTGCTTTCAGATTATTTTGAATGTACTGTTCATCAGCAAGCAAACAAATAAAAACTCTCACTAGTAGCCAGACTGCTTAATGGAAACTAAAATATCTAACAACAACCTAAGGCTAAATTGAGTAATAGAAACTAAGTCTAGCATCATATTAAACTGATTTAAACTGCGAAGCCGGTATCTCCAGTGCACAATTTAGATTCACAAAGACATAAACTGCACATATTCAGTCCCATAACACCCAGCTGTGATTATTCACACCTAAATATCCTCCCAGGGAAATGATGTGTCGTCCAAGAAAGTACTGATTGATGACCTTTGCCTGCACGCAGCACTTGAATTCATCCCTGGGAAGACTCAGGCCTGAAGTTGTATGATATTGTTCAAATTGATGTTTCATTAAAATTTAAATGTCAACTTAGATTTTGTAAAAGTCAGAGCTGTTTATGAAGAGGCCATATTTTGCAGAAATCTTGAAAAGTCATGCACGTGATATTTTGTTTGACTGATTCTGGAAAGTAAAATTGAGATACAAAATTGAAAAAGTAAATTAAATAAGTGTAGGCCTTCTATCTACATAGCTCTGAAATTTAAGAAGAACTGGCAGGGACATTATTTTTAAATCATGTAAAGTAGAAAAGCAGAGAGGGCACTAAAAATGTTCATTGAGTATTGGATTTCATTTCAAGCACTTAGGAGGGAAAGTGGGGGCCAAGCAGGCAGCATTTGTCTCTCACAAAACTTCTACGTTTAGTGGGAAGAGAGAAAGATACAAAGGAATTGGATACCACAGTGCCATGTACTCATAAATACCATGCAGGAACCAGCTGAGGACTCTAGATAAAGCACACGACCAGACAGAGTGGGCATGCACATGAGGTAGAGTGGTAGAAAACCAGACTATAATAAACCTATGAGAAAGCAGAAGACCACAGCAGAGTGAGATGTGAACCCTTGAACAGGGCTTCAGCAGCTGACACAGTCAGGGTCCTCTCATGATAGCTCTAGAAGCTGTTATCTCCTGAGAACATCTGTAGGCAATATTTCAACCTTGCTGTGAAGGATAGGAGAGTGTATGATGTTTCATACCAAGTCTGGGTATAAAAGGCAATGTTAGAATGGCCATGTAGTGATGTGGGAAGTCCTTCTGTATATGTGTTGCTTTTATTGGTTGATGAATAAAGCTGTTTTAGCCAACAGCTTAGCAGAGTAAAGCCAGGTGGGAAATCTGAACAGAAATAAAGAGAGAGAGAGAGAGAGAGAGAGAGAGAGAGAGAGAGAGAGAGAGAGAGAGAGAGAGAGAGAGTAGGTGGAGTCAAGCAGATGCCATGAAGCTGCTGAAGAAGAAAGATGTTGGATCCTTACTGGTAAGCCACATCCTTGCAGTCATACATAGATTAATAGGAATATGCCTAAGCTATTGGCCAAAGAGTGTTGTAATTAATATGTTTCTGTGTGCTTATTTGGGTTTGGGCAGCCAGGAAATGAACAAGCAGTCTCCTTCTACAAGGTAGTGTTGTAGGGGAAGGAGCCACTTGTTTAGCTGCGAAATAAACACAGAGAAACTGAATTAATTAAACTACTGCTTGGCTCATTAGCTGTAGCCTCTTATTGGCTAACTCTCACATCTTGATTTAACCCATTTTTATTAATCTGTGTATTGCAAAATGGCAGTAGCTTACCAGGTAAAATTTCTAGTGTCCATCTCTGGCGGTTCCACGGCAGTTCTCTCTTGCTCTGCTTTCTTCCTCCCAGCATTCAGTTCTGTCTTCCCCGCCTACCTAAGTCTGCCCTATCAGCTAGGCTAACACAGTTTCTTTTTTCATTAACCAATTAAAGCAACACACAAGCAGAAGGAACTCTGACACGAAGGTAGTCCTTTAGCTGTTAAATAAAGGGGCTAAAATGATGTTAGCTAGTGAAAAGTAGCATTTCCTCTGAAAATCTGTGAAGGATTGGTCCCAATGCCCTACACAGAAGCCCAGGTTTATAGAAGCCCAGGGCCATCATATATCAGGGTGGTTTTCAAAACTTTATTAGCTGAACTCTTTTTTTTTTTTGAGATTTATGATGTTGAATTGCTTTCTGTTGGGTCACCATGCTATTTATACAATTTTCATTATGTTTTGTTTGTTTAACTTTATTCAAATTTAGAAAGGGTGGCCAGTCAGACAACAATTGTAAAAGCACAAATTAGTTTTTAAGTTCAATTTTAGCTTAGTTTTCATTCATATCTACATCAAAATTTGTGCTACACTCTTTCATGAATCTGAACTACCAGGTGTGCAACAGGAAGCATTTCAGCCTAACTCTAACATGCTCCATAAGAGAGTAATTTCCACATTTTGCTAGGTGCTTGGGAAGAATTGATCTGACTTGCTACCAACCGTGAACACATCTGGAATGATGCTATTTGAGTAAGTATATAAAGTAATCAATGAAGGCAATCACTATATGGCTACAATTTCAACAACAACAGTAAACAGCAGTGGTCATATGGGTCAAGTAGTGAGTTAGACCCACAGTAATGGTCATCCTTAGACTTGGGATCACTTCCTCTTACCAAACAATTTTTGGTTTAGGTTGAAAATTGACAACAGCAAATTTCCTCCTCAATTTCCAGTTTTAGCATGGATTCTTTTTATCTTATGTTGAGAGCAAGAAGTCAAATGTCTGAGAAACCTGAATCAATGTGAGGAGTTATAACGAAGTAAAAGTTTATGAAGTAAAACCCTCTTGTGGAATTTTAGAAATAGAAGATAGGAACCACATAACTTGTGCAAGCTGTCACTCTCTCACAGTTTCAAAGACTAATCTAAAACAGAAATTAAAGCTGCCAATCGTTTTAGAACACAATGGCTGATACACTCATTGATAAGGTACATGCCCTCATCCTGTAATTTAAGAGCACTGGGCAAATTCTAACCCCGAAGGCGGAAACATTTGTCAACTAAGGGGGAAAAAGGAGAAGGCTTTCAGTTTAGGGAATGGAGGGGATAGTGAGTCACCCAAAGCCAGACCTGCTAGATGAAGAAGGATGAACTGTCTGCGGGCTATCTGGTTCTTTCAGCTTTGCAGATTGCTGCAGACATACCAAGTTTATAAAACAATAAGTTGCTTCATCTGGAGAAAACAGCTGCAAAGATTACTCAAAAGGTGGATATTGTAGAGCTCAATAAAAATCAAAAAAGAGGTGGATATTATCCTTTATTGTTTAAAACATTCAAACATTACCTAAATGGAAATGTCTTCTCAGTCAATGGCAAATGATGGAAAAATTGCCATTCCACAGTATTCTCTGCAGTAAGAGTCTACTGAGTTTTATATAACTATGCTTAAAGCTTAAATTATATTAATTTGAGATAATGAGCAAACTTTGAATCAAATGTTTCATTGGCTGTCAGAAACCCAGTGAATAAAATACATTACAATTAATTTACTCATTTTAATATCTCCTTTAAACCTAAAACATTTGATGTTTCAAAGTAATACAATTACACATACACTATTGCAGACATACCACACTTGCCTTTTAAAATCTTTCCAAGGAAACTTGAGATTAATATCTCATACTGATATTGAAAATTAATGTTAGTTCACATCTATGTCTGTTCCCTGATATAAATAATATTAGAGGTATTTAAGTAATACCTCTAATAAAAGATAAAATAACATTAAAGGAAAATAATATCAAGTGTATAACACAGACTAAGTGCAGCAGCCATAGAGAAAAAAAATACGCTCTAGATTTAGATAATGACATTTCAAGGAGAATTGCGGAGCTCTCCCACACGTATCCTTTAGTGATAGAAAATGTTTACCCCTACTCTATCTTTCTCTTACTCCTCTTCTCTCCTTTCCCATATTTTCCTTCTTCCTCTTAATTTACTTTGTTTGTTATATGAAGGGCTGAAAACCCAGTTATAGATTTCTACTTTTCACTCTCCTCTTCCCAGCCAGTGTTCTACCCTCACACAGGCCACTTTCCCACAAGGACAACATCCAGGTCTGTAGTTGCACAGCTGAACCCAGGTTTCTCTCAGAGCCCCAGTAAGGGTCTTTCGTCACTAAGCACTGGCCTTCTTTCTTCCTCTGGGACTAATGGAAGCCACTGGATCGCATCTTCTGAGGCTGACGGTGGAATCTTCACTTGATGCCAACAAAAATTAATATCTTAAGAGCAGTACCTGCTAGAAAATGAGGAGATGGAAATATCCTGGAGACCAATGTCTATTGTCAAGCATTACTTTTCAAACCAGGCTAATTCATGTCTCCATAATAAACATAGGGTTTCAAGAATGTGGTGATACTTATAAGTTCATTGATTAATTCAGAGACCACATGAAAAATGTAATTACATCTATTCTAAAGCTTTCATCCTTATTTCCTTGGTTAAGACTAATCTGTGGGACCACATAGGCTAGGCATAGAGTAAGGGTATTGGCAGGGAATAGATAGATCTCCTTAGGGAAGGGAAATAGAATAGATAGTCATGGATGTACAGGAAAGGCTAAAACAGGAGGATCAAGGGAGAAGAAAGAGGAAAAGGGGGAGTGAGAAAGGGTATTCAGGGAGAAAGCTAAAATTAAGGGCCATTTGAGGAGTACTGTGGAAACTTAATAGTAGAGGCTTCCAATTATATATATATATATATATATATATATATATATATATATATATGAAAATGATCTAAATAAAATCACTAATGGGGGAGACATAGTCCCAACTGGATGTCTCTTGCATTATGAGAAATGAATTTCATCTAACTGAGTTGTTGACCAAAGGAGCCCATGGGAATCTCTAAACAAAAGACTATAGTTTGCTTTCCACAAGTGAACAGGCAGGTCATATTGCTGAAGACAGCATCTACATAATTTCTTGAACATGGAGAGGCTGAGCTCTTGCCTACGTAAAGCCTTCACTCTTATGGGCTAGAATCCTTGGTATAGAAAGGTACTCTGCATGCCATCAAAGGGAAAATGTAAACCACAACCCAACCACAAACCTTTGATCTACAATGGTATCCTGCATGCAAGATATGCTATTGCAATCGTGGTGCAAATCTCGTGGGAATAACTAACCAACATCTAATTTGTCTTAGGGCCCACTTCATGAGATGTAACCCATATCCAACAATGCTTAGGTAAACAAGAACATGATACTAGATAGTCAAGTGAACAAGGGTAAAATCAAATACTACCAGTCTTAAAAATTGTAGTGATAAAGTGACTGCTAATTATGTTCTGGTATACTCATAAACTAGTGCTTTACTCAGCCATCATCAGAGAAGCGTCCTCGTGCAACAGATAGGAAAAAAATACAGAAACCCACAGCTAAACAATGTTCAGAGATTAAGAGACCTCAAAAAACCCAGCCATAAATGAGATATCTCCATTATATCCCTGCCCTCAGAGTTCCAAGGAGGTAGAAATAGGGTAATAATTAAAAAGGATTAAAGACATCAAGAAAACACGGTCCACTAAATCAACATGATCAAAGCTCATATGAACTCATAGAGACTGAAGCAGCATGAACAAAGACTTCACGTGTCTGTACTAGGTCTTCTGTATGTCTATTATGGCTTCCAGTTGAGTGTTTTTATGGGATTCCTGAGTGTGTGAACAAGTGGGTCTCTGAGCCTTGTGCCTTTGCTTTGGCTCTTTTCCTTCTATTTGTTTTATTTTTTTTAAAAAAACTCAGTCCCAATGTGTACTTCTTTGTATTATTATATTTTAATTATTATTCCTTAGAAGCCTGTGTAGGGATAAGTCCCGCCCCTTAGGGGGCGTGTTCGCCTCGGGCTAATGTCTGCCTATAAATTTGGCGAGCGTGCTCCGAGCGGTCTCTTCTACTCTCCTGGTCTCCGCGGGAACGGTGGTTCTGTAAGTCTATTTCTACATTAAAACTATATATATCTTTACAAACTGTCTGCATTCGTTTACGCCGCTACATTTTGGCGTCCAACGTCGGGCTATTTTGCCCTCGACTCAAGCGGGTAGCCCGCTAGCTAACACAGCACCCTCCTGGGTGCTGTTTTTCAGTTCGTGACTCCGGCCCTAGTGCCGAGTCCGAGACATACTCGGCCACACAGGCCCATTCTGCCTGCCTTGGCTAAGTTTTACAGCGGAACCCCACTGCCTGAATTAGCTGAAGCTTAAGTACCTGCGGTTTTGCAACAAAAGCTGCCACAGCGGCAGATTTGGTCTGACACAAAGTGACTTGGCAGGGCAGTGGTGGCGCACGCTTTTGATACCAGCACTTGGGAGGCAAGGGCAGGCGGATCTCTGTGAGTTTGAGGCCTGCCAGGCAGTGGTAGCACACGCCTTTAATCCCAGCACTTGGGAAGCAGAGGCAGACGGATCTCTGTGAGTTTGAGGCCTGCCAGGCCGTGGTAGTGCACGCCTTTAATCCCAGCACTTGGGAGGCAGAGACAGGCGGATCTCTGTGAGTTCGAGGCCAGCCTGGTCTACAAGAGCTAGTTCTAGGACAGGCTCCAAAAACACAGAGACCAACAACTGGCAGGAACCGAATATTGCAGGTAAAAAATTTTTTCTTTTATAAATAAAATGTCTGAACACATTACTGTTCAAGAATTTAACAGTTTTTTTAATTGTACCATGTGGGAGATTTTACAAGAGGTGTCTGTCACGCCACCTCTATGGATCCTTCTGGGATTCGTAGTTTTCATTGGCACCAAATGGTTTGATAATAGAAACATGATAAAGTCTTTACGAGACGAATCCAGGATTCTTAAGGCAGAGATAGAACGCTTAAAAACAATTGAGAATGATAACAATCTTCTCAAGAATCAGTTTGAAGTTCTCCAGACTGATAACAATCTTCTCAAGAATCAGTTTGAAGTTCTCCAGACTGATAACAATCTTCTCAAGAATCAGTTTGAAGTTCTCCAGACTGATAACAATCTTCTCAAGAATCAGTTTGGAGTTCTCCAGACTGATAACAATCTTCTCGAGAATCGGTTTGAAGTTCTCCAGGCTGATAACAATCTTCTCAAGAATCAGTTTGAGGCTCTCCAGGCTGATGTTAAGGAGAAATTCATTACTATGGAAGAGGGAACAGCTGATCTGGATCGTAAGGTTCAGTCCCTCTCTGTAGGAACTGAAACATTAGTGGCTGATATTAAGGAGAAATTCATTACTATGGAAGAGGGAACAGCTGATTTGGACAATAAGATTCAGTCCCTTTCTGTAGGAAATGAAACATTAACTGAAAGAATCAAAACTGCTGAATGTGACAATTGGATTTTGTCTAAAGCTTATGACAAATTGATGGAAAGAGTGTCAATACAAGAAGGCACAGTTTATGCCATAAAAATTATGTCCAAAGATAAGATGTTATCTCTAACGGACAAACTTCATACTTTAGAATCCTCAATGAAGGCTTTGGAACATAATTCTGGACAGGAGATTCAGACATTGCAGAAGGCAATAGTGAATAGAATTGAAAAGATTGAGGAATTTCTAAATTCTGATGAAGAAGAGCAAAGGGTAGAAGGGCAAATTTTAACTACATCTGTGGGTAAATCTCTCCGGGACAATTTCCACAAAGCTCTACCGACAGCTCTACCTGCCTTTCCAGTAATAACAACAGAGAAGGTGGTTGGTTCCAGAAACCCTAGGGTCATCAAGGAGGATACATGGGAGCCTGTCCGTATGAATGACCTCAAGGAAATTAAACAGGCTGTCATGACTTTTGGGATGCAAGCCTCTTTTGTTAAAGAGATGCTAAGATCTTGGGCCACGACAAACAAAGCAACCCCCTTGGACTGGCTCCAGCTGAGCTCTGCAGTACTTGAGAGTGGACCACAATTGAAATGGCAATGCTTATTCAGGCAAGAGGCTAAACTCTTAGAACAGCAGGAAAAAGCAAAGGGAATTGACATTTCCCTAGATAAAATTCTAGGTGAAGGGCTCTTTTCCGACCCTCAGGAACAAGCTAATTTGGATGAAAACACACTCTCCATGTGTACTACAGCAGCCTTAAGGGCTTGGGACAGGGTACAAGACCCAGGACAGAGAATAGAATCATTTGTCAGAGTTAAACAGGGTCAGAGAGAACCCTTTAGTGACTTTTTACAAAGATTAACTAAGGCTGTACAAATAGGGATATCTGACCCAGAAGCAAGACGTATAATGATTGAGTCTTTGGCTTATGAAAATGCAAATGTGGAATGCAAAAGGATTTTGGGGCCTTTAAAGCTCAGATCAGCGCCTTTGGAAGAATGGGTCTTGCATACACTCAATGTTGATACATTTGATTATGGCACTGAAGCATGGGTAGAAGAAGCAATTTCCAATGGTAAAAGGAAACACCAGAATACCAAATGTTTTAATTGTGGCAAAATGGGTCATATGAAAAGGAATTGTAGACAACGGATTTTCAGAAATAACAATAATAATAATGCATCTTTCAGAAACAATAATAATAATAATGCATCTTCTAGAAATAACAGAAATAGGAGGACTCAGCCTTCAGGTTTATGTAGAAGATGTGGAAAAGGCAGACATTGGACGAATGAATGCAGGTCTACAAGAGATAGACAAGGCAACCTGATACAGTCGGGAAACGTGAGAGGGGGGGCCTCACAGGCCCCCATGGCAAACATGGTTCAGTCATATCCAGTTTCTGCAGAGAACGTGCCTCATCAGGACAATTAGGAAGCCCCATGCCTACTGTTACAAGCAATAATGATCAGAAAGATAAGTTACGTGTGTTTTGGCAAACTTCTATAAATGATCAAAGACCTAAACTGAGAGTGTGTGTAAATGGCATTTTTATTACTGGCCTGCTGGACACAGGTGCTGATGTAAGTATCATTACCCCAGAATCTTGGCATCCGTATTGGCCTCTTCAGAATGTAAATGTTCAGCTCCTGGGAATTGGAACCCTATCTCGAGTAAGGCAGAGCACGAGATGGGTTGAATGTATAGGGCCAGAGGGACAAATAGGAACATTAAAGCCATATGTAGCCAATATCGCAATGAATTTATGGGGTCGTGACCTATTACAACAATGGAATACCGAAATTAACATTCCTGCTACTTCTAGAGCCTATATTTCTGAGAATAATATTAAAAGATATTACAAATGGAGAAAACCGGCCATTCGGGCTGTACAAGAACAAGCAATTGATGTCCCTTCAGAGATACCAACAGCCTTGCCTCTAAAATGGTTGACTGAGAAACCAATATGGACAAAGCAATGGCCTTTAGCTGAGGATAAGTTACAGGCTTTAGAACAGCTGGTACAAGAACAATTAGATGCTGGACATATAGAAGAATCTACCAGCCCTTGGAATTCTCCTGTATTTGTGGTTAAGAAAAAATCAGGTAAATGGAGAATGGTGACAGATCTCAGGGCCATCAACAAGGTTATTCAACCTATGGGCCCTCTGCAATCTGGAATTCCTTTGCCCTCTTTATTACCAAAAGGATGGCCTCTCATAGTTATTGATTTAAAGGATTGTTTTTTCACTATACCTTTGCAAAAAGAAGATAGAGAAAAATTTGCCTTCACAGTGCCTACTTATAACAATTCTCAACCTTCGAGGAGGTACCACTGGACCGTTCTCCCCCAGGGTATGTTAAATAGCCCCTCCCTGTGCCAATATTTTGTGAACCAACCATTGCAAATAATACGCAAGAAATTTCCCAAATCTATAGTATACCATTACATGGACGACATCTTGTTATCCGATTCAAACATGGATACCTTGAACAGACTGTTTGAAGAAATAAAGATACTTTTACCTAAATGGGGATTGCAAATCGCTCCTGAAAAGATTCAGAAGGGAGATTCTGTTAATTATTTAGGTTATAAAATAGGTTTGCAAAAAATTAAGACACAAAAAGCACAAATTAGGAGAGATCGCCTACGGACTCTTAATGACTTTCAAAGACTGTTAGGAGACATTTCCAGTCTACGACCAGCTATTGGAATAACACCTGATCTAATAATTCATTTGAACAAAACCTTGGATGGTGATAAAGATTTAAACAGTCCCAGAGAATTAACAGCTGAAGCAGAAAAGGAACTGACAATGATTGAGGAAAAATTACAACAGGCACATGTGGACAGGGTGAATCCAGAGCTCGATTGTATTCTTGTCATACTACCATCAAAAATTTCTCCTACAGGAATTTTAATGCAGAGAGATGATATTATTTTGGAATGGATCTTTTTACCACATAAACCAAGTAAGAAACTGAAAACTTATGTGGAAAAAGTCTCTGAGTTAATTATAAAAGGCAAGCTGAGACTTCGTCAACTAGCAGGCATAGACCCAGCAGAAATTATAGTGCCCTTCACTGCTGATGAACTAAAGAAATTATGGGAAGATAATGAACCATGGCAAAGAGCTTGTGCTAATTTTTTGGGAGACATTAATAACAACTATCCAAAAAGCAAGCGGCTTAACTTCATAAAGAGAACTTCTTGGATTCTTCCTCGAATCGTCCGTGATGCTCCAATAACTGGAGCCCGTACATTCTATACTGATGCCAATAAATCAGGGAAGGCAGGTTACAAATCAGAAGACTTGGATAAGGTGGAACAAAGTCCGTATAATTCTGTTCAGAAGGCAGAATTATATGCCATTCTTATGGTGCTAAGGGATTTTAAAGAACCTATTAATATAGTTACAGATTCACAATACGCAGAAAGAGTTATTTTACATATTGAAACTGCTGAATTTATACCTGATGATACTGAACTAACCTCATTGTTTCTCCAGGTTCAAGATTTGATCAGGAACAGGCTTTGCCCTATGTACATAACACACATCCGATCCCATACGGGTCTGCCAGGTCCTCTAGCACAAGGTAATGCAGAAATTGATCAATTACTGATTGGTAGTGTGCTACAAGCCTCTGAATTTCATAAAAAACATCATGTTAATAGCAAAGGTTTGAAGAAAGAGTTTTCAATTACATGGCAACAAGCTAAGGAGATTGTAAAGAAATGCCCTACTTGCTCTTTCTATAACCAAACGCCACTGCCTGCAGGGGCTAATCCAAAGGGCACCCAAAGGAATGAAATCTGGCAGATGGATGTGTTCCACTTTGCAGAATTTGGCAAATTAAAATATGTTCATCACACCATTGACACTTATTCAGGCTTTCAGTGGGCAACTGCTTTAAGTTCAGAAAAAGCTGATTCAGTAATCACTCATTTATTAGAAGTCATGGCTATCATGGGTATACCTACACAAATAAAAACGGACAATGGTCCTGCTTATGTTTCTAGGAAAATGAAACGGTTTTTTGATTATTACAATATCAAGCATGTTACAGGTATACCATACAATCCTACAGGTCAAGCAGTCATAGAAAGATCAAATCGAACTATAAAAGATATGTTGAACAAACAGAAAGGGGTGGAAAACACCCCCAGAAATAGGCTACATAATGCTTTGTTAACCTTGAATTTTCTCAACGCTAATGAGAAGGGAACAACGGCTGCAGAAAGACATTGGATAATGGAAAAGTCTACTGAACTAAATCAACCAGTTTATTTCAAGGATGTGCTGACCTCACAATGGAAGCCAGGATATGTGCTACGTTGGGGAAGGGGTTTTGCTCTTATCTCCACAGGTGAGGAAAAATTGTGGATACCATCAAAATTAATAAAGGTTCGGTTTGAAGAAGAGAAGCCACTTGGAAAAGATAAATAACAATTCTTTCATAAGGATGGCGAACATACTGATGGTAAGAAATACAGATAGGTTTGGAGGCGGGGTTCTTTTCTTATCTCCACAGGAAAACACTCATCTTCAAAGAAATTAAGGAACCCTGAATATTTAATTACTGATGGATGGACACATTTTGTAAGTATTAATTTTTATTTATATATCTTATTAAACATTTCTTTATAAATATATAGAGCTGGTTTTGAAGTTGGACTCTGGCTCAGTCCTTCTCCAATTCCAAGCCTGTTAGTAAGAGAAAAACCCAGAGTTTCTGGAGTTTCTGTCTCATGTCAAGAGCCATGATATGGGACAGAAAGAAATATGAGTTTAGAAAACATCCTTGCTTTTCTTCATATCTATCATACTTTTCATTGAATATATATATCATGCCTTTTATTGAATATATATATGTATGTATATATATGTCTATATGATTAATGTTTAAGTTTTTCACAATGAACAATGAGTTTTTCCCGAAGTGACATTTGAAGTTTCCAGGAAGAAGATGGGGCCCCACAACAACAACTCTACCTGGTTGATATGACGTCATGATACTGATAGCACTACTACAAGACCTGTTTTGGATACCAGCTGCACAAGACGATCCCAATTTGGTTAGCTGAAATGGTGCACATCTTGTACAACATTCTGGCCAGACCTCCACAAAATACTCAGAGACTATTTGCAATTTTAAAAGACATTGATCTTGAAATTTAACCATCATTTTACTTTCACAGGATCCCCCAGAAAGAACGTCGCCCCCATGACAGCTGGAAGTAATTCTAGAGGACGACGTCCCCTCTCCCAGTAAAGTTTACCCCTGGGTTTAGGGACATCATTTAGGGGTTGGGAGGTTGGGGGAGGAATTTTATAAGCTCAGGGATCATTTTGAAAAAAAAAAAAAAGAGGGAATGATGGGATAATAGATTTATAATTGTGAGTTACTGCTTTTAGACAAATATATTGGTATCAATTCTTGTATATTGAAACAAAGTTAAATTATATTGACTATTGTATGCATGCATGTTTCTATGTCTGTTTAAAACATTTTTATGTATTGACATATATTGTATTGATATATATAGTGTATACATTTACCATATTGCAATGTACATTTCTACCTCTGATTAAGATACTTATATAATGTTTGTGCATTGATATATATTTACCATATTGCAATGTATATTTGTACAGTGTTTATATTTGGAGGTCATTATCCTCATTTGTTACACAGTTGTTTATTGTCTTAGTTTTTAAGTTAGATAGATATTGAGAATTATATAGATAAATAGTCATCTAAGTTTGTCATTTATAATCAGACTAATCAGGTTCTTTAGATATAGAGAGATTATACTCAGTATAGATAGATAATCTTCAACCTCTTCAAAGAGCTGTAGAAAATGGCCTTTAATCTAACTCAGAGTTTCGTGATAGTGAGACACAATTGCTCCTGGCAATACCACTCCATTCCCGAGAGAATGTTGAGCACCAAAGACACTCCACCTGGAGCCTTTTTATTTGGCAGAACTGGCCTTTGGGCAAAGAAATGCCTATACCTCAGCCACTGACACAGATACAGAACGTGCATCAATGGACAAAACAGGACTGTCATATCCTGCCAAGACAGGGTAAGATAGTTTTGAAAAGTTCCTTGCCTTTAATAATGGTATGTCAGTTATGTTAGGCCTTAGCCAAAATTGGTTGACTCAACATTGCAAACGAGACTTTGGGTGATTGCCCAGGTAGTCAGTTGTCTCTGTCAATTGTTGCACATTTTGGATATATCTCGTTTGTTAAGTAATATTTATTCCCTTCTGAGATCTTTGATGGAGTTGAAGATTATATAATTGTAGTTACTCTCTACATTATTTAGGCTCCTTGAGATAGAATGTTTAGCAAAGCTTTTGTTCTCAATATTGTTTGTTATATTTATTATTTGTTGTTATTGTATGTAGTTGTATTTGGTTTAGTTCTGTCTTATTTAGACAAAAAGGGGAGATGTAGGGATAAGTCCCGCCCCTTAGGGGGCGTGTTCGCCTCGGGCTAATGTCTGCCTATAAATTTGGCGAGCGTGCTCCGAGCGGTCTCTTCTACTCTCCTGGTCTCCGCGGGAACGGTGGTTCTGTAAGTCTATTTCTACATTAAAACTATATATATCTTTACAAACTGTCTGCATTCGTTTACGCCGCTACAAGCCTGTTTGTTTTTTAATGAGAGTCAGAAAGGGAGTGGATCCAGATGGGTAAGAATATGAAGAGAAGCTGGGAGAAGTAGAGGGAGGAAATCTGTGACTAGGTTATAATATGTGAGGGAAAAAAAATCTATTTTCAATAAAAGGTAGAAAAGGCTAATCCAGAAATAGCTTGCAGAACAGACTGAACAGGGTAGCCTTCCCTTCCACCATACTCATGAATATTGTCTGGCAGTCTTCAGGTAGGACCCAAATTGAGGTACTAACATCTGTCTGTATGTAGAAAGCAGAATCCTTTAGGAAGAGAATTCTAGAATTCTGTTAGATGAGCATTAGAAATCATTGGAGTAGATTATTTGTAAAAGGTAGATAGATAGATGATAGATAGATAGATAGATAGATAGATAGATAGATAGATAGATAGATAGATCAAAAATTACTGAATTCAATAGAAGCCTCAGAGATGACTTAAAACACAATTCAGAAAATTCTTAAGATTCCCCACTGGTGACATTTTTTAAGCAGCTCTACAGAGGACAGAGAAGATGTAGAATCATTAGTACTAAGTTACTTGTGAGAATATATTTAAAGTGTTTTGGAGGGACAAGAAAAAGCCTCCAGATAGAGAGGATATGACCAACTGGAACAGACTGAGTTGAATCTTCTAATTAAGTTCTCTTCTCTTCTCTCTTCTGGGAAGCGTGGCCTCAAAAATATGTCATCACCATTATTATTGTCATGAACTATAGCTAATATTTCCTGAAGGTTATGAAAAACTCAGGGGGATCTCTCTCTCTCTCTCACACACACACACACATAAAAACACAGACACATATACTCACATACAGACACAAACACACACACACACAAGTACAAAATGTGGTGACAGCCATAAGTGTAGAACTGATAAAGGAGTAATTTAAAAAAATAAATTAAGAAAAGTAATTAAAAGATTGAAATTCCTATTTTTTGAAAAAGCTACAGCATTTCATTTGCAAGAAGATATTAGCAAAACAAGAAACAGAAAATACAAATCAAATATTGAAAATATATCTGAACCATGAGAAAATCATTGTTACAATTTTAATATAAGGCAAAACAGACTTCAAAGTGAAACCTTAATCAGATACAATAAAAATAATTGAAACTATTCAAATAGACACTATCTCAAAGAGCTACAACAGCTACAATATATAAGCACTTACCAATGTGGCTTCAAATCTGATTCACTTGGTCAGGAATAAGCATGGAGATTCCTTATTCCTTAAGAGTTAGCCAAGTGACTTATTTTCATACAGTTGAAAATTCTTACACAATGCCTACCCAATAAGAAAAATATAGAACATAAAAATAACAAAGTATGAATTGTCTAAAAATTAGCTTTACTGAGGAAAATGGACATGGCTTTTAAACCCAGAACCTAAAATTCTCTTGAAAGAGCATCTAAGAAAAGCCTAGGAAAAGTAATGCAATGTATTATTGAATGCAACAATCTGGCCTTATGACATGAGGTCGATTTCTTCACAAACCAGTCTGTACCTTCAAGGTGATTACATTGACACATTTATCAATTTTGGAAGAACTTAACAAACTCATCCTAAGATATACATTGAAGAATAGTGTCTTTGGATTGAGAAATCATTTCTATTGCCTGAAAGAAAAAGTGGGTGGGAGTCTAAAAAATAAAAACAAAGAAGCTGTATCTACTAGACATATTAAACAGCCTCAGCAATCAAAACAGCATCAGACTGCTGGCAAAACAAAACAAATGAATAGATTGACAAATATATATTCAATACAGAAAAATACTAACTAGTAAAGACCCTAGAAAATATGGAATTGATAGGATCTTTCTCTACAAAGGGTTCTCCCTGATCTAGCCTGAAGAAAAGTCTGAAAATTGAAAGGTTGACAGAGCTTAGAGCGTTTGCCTGGCAATTAGGAGAGCTTACTGATCTTCCAGAGAACCTGTAATCACAGAGCCCATACCTGGTGCTCACAACTCCCTGAACTGCAGCTTCTGAGGATCCATCAACCTTTCCTGGTCTCCATGGATACCCTCTCACATGTGCATATACCCAGATACGTATTCATGAATAAAAATAAATCTTAAAAAACTGACAATGTTACTTTGAACCATTTATATTTTCCCCCTTCTTGGTATATTCATTCTAACATTGTACAGCTCTTTTTGATTAAAATTAATTTTTAAATTCTTTGACAAGTTCATACATGCATATAAGAAAATGCAATTTTTTTATCCTTTTGCTATCTGTGAAATCACTCCCTCTGCTATCCCGAGACCCTTCTTTTGACAAGCCTTCTCCTATTCTGGCTCGTGTGTGTGTGTGTGTGTGTGTGAGAGAGAGAGAGAGAGAGAGAGAGAGAGAGAGAGAGAGAGAGAGAGAGAGAGAAAGAGAGAGAGAGAAGGATAGAGAGAGGAAAAGAGAGAGAGGGAGACCTTCCTTATTTGGATAGGGTGTTCATTATTATGTTAGGCAGTGCTAGGACTTAGTCTAACCACACATGATTATAAAATCACTCATTTTTCCAAAGGAAGGAGCCAGATGTTTGCTTTATGTTTCCTTTCCGATGAGAACCTCAGTTCAGACCTTCAGCAGGATACTTAAGTGTGCCTGGGTGTTCATGTTACAATGCTGTAAACACTGAACACTGAAGTAAGCATTTTCCTACGGTGTTGGTCATCTTGGCTGGTCTTTCCAGACACCTAGAAAAAAAGGAGCATGTTTGCTTAGTGATTTTACTCTGTTTTCATGGAAATCAGCTGTCATTTGTTCCCCTAGGCCTGTTAATTTCCACATTAGCACATGTTTTTAGATCTTCAAACCGTTCAGCACATACATGTTTTCTACCACTGACATCCTGAACAACACTGTGGGAAATAAAAGGCGCCCCACTTGTCTACTTCTGATTCCAGGATGTCTGGCAGCTTTTATGAAAATGCTCCTGAGGTCCTCAGGGCAGCACACTAGATGTGTGATCTAAATTAAATGGATAACTTTTAACTAAGGTGATCGTGTGATTCATAAAAAGAGATTAAAAGGGCTATTTAGTAAACTGAAATTGGCTTTCATTGGGAATGACTATACAAGTCACAATCTATAGTACAGAACTGTTTGAAGGTTGTCATAAGTGAAAGGAAGTGAGAAATAGACATGGGATGAAATTTATGAGTCATCTTGGTAAGTAAAACTTTTAATTAGTTAAAAATGGGAATCCAGTTTATAGTGAATTAAACTACATATTTTAGCCAATTTCAAAGTTCAACACTTAACTTGGGAGTCATTGTTGAATAGTCTTTACTATATCTATCTATCTCTATCTATCTCTATCTATCTATCTATCTATCTATCTATCTATCTATCTATCTATCTATCTATCTATCTATGTGTCTGTTTGAACACATACTCTATATGTGTGGTTGACTACAGAGACCAGAGAAGTTGTTGGATCCCCTAAAACTGGACTGGCATTACAGACAATTTAGAGACATGGATATGGGTTCTAGAAACTGAAGTTGGGTCCTCGGGAAGAGCAGCAAGGGACCTTAATCACTGAGTCTTTTCTCCATCCCTAATTTCCCTTTTTCTTTTAATTGAAAGACTTAGCTAAATTTTATGCAAGGTGTGGTATGCTTAAAAAAAGTTTTCATCTCAAAACATCTGTATCTGTTTCCTACCTTCCCCTGGAGCCCAAGGGGCATAATATATTTTAATATACTGAAACTTGAGATTCTTAAAGCAAGAGAGCAGACCAAGGTGTGTCACCTTACCCAGAAAGCACATTGATTTTGGAGCTAAAAAAGAAAAATGTTCTGTCACTGTAATCATATTTAAATTCCCTTCCTTTCCAAGTGTTCCTGTGGGCCACATGATGAAACATGCATCTTGACTTGAGACCACATCACCTTTTCTGGAATCTCTGTAGCCTGGATGTTAGAACAACTTTATCCTGCTTCTCATCGCTTTTGATGGGTGTCTGGGAGGAGGTTGACTATACTTTCTCTTCTTGTGAGTCAAATAGTTGAGGCTTCATTCCTGAAGAATGCTAATCTGATGGTTATGCTTGCATAGACGAGGTCTTCAGTCATCTAAAAGCAATATTGGCTTTGCTTGTCTGAAAAGTGATAGGAAACTCTACTGTCATGCTGTTGAAGCACATCCTCATCTCAAAAATTGTCCAAGAGGAAGGATGCACTACTAGATTCTGAAAGGAATCTCAAAATACTTATAGACTGCCATCAAAGCCTTGTTTAGGCTCAGAGATAAAGAACTTCAATGAAAAGATGTGTAAAAATCTTCAAAGACACCCCTGGCTGCCTGATCTTTCATTAGCCACCTCTTGATCTTGGCTGAAGATAATGTCCATTCTTCTAGAAGCTCCAAAATGAGAGAGACAGGCTTTATATTCCAGGACATGTACAAAAAAATGTGTAATCCAACCCCGGAGAACCTAGACAACAACATGAACTCTAAGAGGGACATATATGGATCTAATCTACATGGGAAATAGAAAAACAGACAAACTCTCCTCCGTAAATTGGGAGCATGGGGACCATGGGAGAGGGTTGAAGGGGAGGGGAAAGAAAGGGAGGGGAGCAGAGAAAAATGTATAGCTCAATAAAATCAATAAAAAAAGAACTGTGTAGTTACTAAAATTGAGAAGTTGAGGCTAAGTGTCCTATGGCTCCGAGGACCATACTGGGAGTTTGGCAGGCTCTCACAGGGAGACAAGAGAATCTATTCACTGAGGAGACATGTCACATTGTATCCATCAACAATATCAAGTGGAAAAGTGGAACTTCTGTTACAATGGTTTCTCAAAACATACATGACATCAAGGGGCTGCTGTATGGTTACAGATGGCTTTGGTTTGATTCCTATGAGTAACCATGCAATTCTTCCTTCATTTTCCCCTGAAACCAGAACATGGAGTTTCATACGGTTAAAATATGTACTATCCTAGGAGTCTGACTCATTTCTTTGAAACTGGCTTTAAGTTTCTAGAAATATAGAATCCAAAATGTAGTGCAAACCTTGTGTTCAATTTAAAAATAACTAGCAGCTTTCTTTTATTAACAGAAGTGTTCATGATTGCTATATATCCTTTGTCCATATCTACCAAGCAGTAAAATAGAATATATTTTATGCTTCTTCCACTCTAAAACAGTGTAGAGACGAAGTTTTAAGCTGCTATAACATCCCCTATGGTGTATCGCAGGCACCCCTAGCTGTCATTCTCAGGTAACTAGCCTAATTTCATTAATCCATTTGTTTGCAGTACATTTTTGTTATAGAAGAGAAATATGTTCATACTCTGCAAGCTGGGTTTTAAAATGTCCATGATTGTTGTTAAATCTGAAGCAATAAATGGTGGGGCTTTAACATAGTCCAGCTGTTAGTTTCCCTGTTACATAAACATACCAAGATATCCTGTTACATTTTTCTAGCTACAGGAAGAAAAATTGCGTTTTGCTCCTAGGGTCTGTAGCTATAAATTATAAGAAAGGGTTTAATTTGAAGAGCAAGATGATCTTCATGGATAGGAATTATTTCCCTCCGAAGAACATTTTTCACAAGAACAGTGAAATAGACCTGAGGGTGTATAAGCATACCATGGCATTTACAGAATGATTAGAGTTTTAACTCTCAAAAACATTTGCTTTTGCAAATAAGAGTATGAAGGCTTTGACAAGGGTATGGAAATTGGGCTACTATGTCCACTATTCTGTCAACAGAGCTCCATCCCTCCAGTAATGAATTGCAACCAAGGTCTTCAGGAGTCTCTGTACATGGCAAGAACCCTACCTGGCTTTCTGACACCCTAACCGTTTTTCTCATTTGGCATCTCCAAGATGTCAGGATACACTAAAAATGATACAAGATAGAGATGATAATTGAGTAGACACTAAACTGTAAATTAAGTTTAAACTTAAGGAAGTATGAATCTAATAGCAACCAAGGACACTGTACAGCATGTCTATTCCAAGGCAATTCTGTTTCAAACACATCTCCTCTCTAGCTTAGTTTTCCAGACAATGCTTTGGGGTTGGATTTGGCAAGCATTATGGTTGCCTCAGTAGTTGCTGACAATATTTTAATATTAACCCATGCTTTTAAGTATTAATATTTTGTCATATAATCTGATAGTCTGAGTAGCATTATACAATATAAACTGGTACACCCATTTTATAAATATTTGGGCTAAGCTACAGTTTATACAGTGTTATAAATGTAATCAAGCTTCTTTTAAAATTCTTTACTTATGCATGTATTTCATGTTTATGGGCATTTGGTCTGCATGTATGCAAACCAGAAGAGGGCATTAGACCTCATGGCATTACAGGTACAAACAGTTGTGAGCTTTCATGTGAGTGCTGGGAATTGAACTCAGGACCTCTGGAAGAGTATCCAGTGTTTTTAAAGCTGAGCCGTCTCTCTGGCCTTATCATCAAGCTTTTAAGCAGATGCCCAGTTTACTATGACAAACCCCTGAATGCTGTACAGCTTGTTTTTTCACATTTCCTTCGTCTTGCAGACTTAAATATTTTGCATCTATATGAGACTAAGATTCCATAGTAAACTTTGTAGTTTGCCCATTTTTAAGATAATTGTTAAATAGGTTTTATCATTGCTCCTAATACTAAGGTTGTGGAAGAAGAAGTTGATTCCTTCAGCAAGACTTAGGGCATGAGAACATAAACCGATTAGTCTTGGTGATGATGGACTTCTCAGTGCGAAAAGCCATGGGTGAGCACAGGCTGGTGCCATAGACTGAGATGAACCATGACCAGGTAATAGCTTTGGGAACAATAAATCAAGAGTGAGTAGGTGGTAGTAGAAGATGGTGTTGATGAAGACATGTGTAACATTTTAAGGGGGACAGGAGGAGTGTGCAACTTAAAGCTCAGGACATCCTGGACCTTCATGTGGCCTTAACCTCAGTCAGATATTGTTGGGAATGTTCTGTCTTTCTCATATTGCATACGTCTTTTCAAATAGTAGTTTCTGAAGTTAAAGAGGTGATTCTTTTCAATGGCATATTCTGAAATCTGGCATTTCTTTTCTTTCAGCCAAAAATCTTCCATTAAGCAGGACTGTATTTCCTGAGCTACACACTCATCATTCTTCATGAAGTACCTAAAATGCCACTAATTTACTGGGAGCTATGCTTTTAGCAGTGTGGCTGGTTCCTTTTTCATGTGCATGTTGCTTAGCACTGGGAATGGATATAAAAATATGTCATTAAGAATATTAAAGCAACTTGAGTTTTCATTATCTGATCTCTTCATTAGAAAGTAATCATTAATAAGAGGACAAAGGCTCTTAAAATAGAAGATTTTTTTCTGTTTCTTTGTTTACTTGTTTTATTGTTTAAAATGGCATTCATTCATCAGTTAAGCAATTCTTTGCAGGTTTAATTTTTTTATCTAAGTATCAAGGGAATTTTTACTTTATTTATAGAATGAACTTTAGTGTACATTCCATTATTGAGTTTAAGTTTTTTATATATGTAAGAAAAAGGGGCAAAAAAGACCCCCAAATGTATTAAAGAACATTTTCCAGATGTCAGCAACATGGGCTGGATAGAGCGCTCAGCAGTTAGGAACACTTGCAGCTCTTGCTGTAGACTAGGGTCTGATTCCCAACTCCCACAGAGCAGCTCACAAATACCTGGAACTCTAGTCCAAGGGATCTGATGCCTTCCTCTGACCTCCTTGATCACTGGATATACATGTGGTACAGAGACAGGCATGCAATCAAAACACTTATACACATAAAAGTAAACAAAAACACTAGTAACTTCATTTAAGACTTCAGTTTATGATGTTGCTGATTTCATTTAAGGGATTCTGATGTAGCTAAAGTACATCATTTGTAGAGACCTGTGGATATTTTGGGAGAAAGGAAGGACCAAATGGTGGTGACTGCTGTACTGCCATATTGAATGAACTTGCATGAGAGGTTAAATAAACTCTCTGTATGAACTCTGCCCTTTGCTAGGTTGCCACTCCCTTTCATAAAACACTGAGTAGCTCTGATTAATACTGTGTGTTATCATTATCATGTTGAAAATATTGTGTGCATCATATAGTAATGTAATATATATTAGGCTATATACCATATGTAGCTAGAATATGCTATACACTTATGTACATATATAACATATAAATTAACATTGCAACTATTTTAATTTTACTTTTTTGAGTGATACATTAAATACATATATTGCTACCACCACACTCATACACACTCATGTGTATATGCATGGGTGTCTTCTTATAGGCAACTTTTGTTTTAAATAGTACCACAGAACTACAGAAGTGACTAAATAGAGTGAAACTATGAAAAGTAAGATTCATAGCCAAAGGAAAAATTATAATTATAATCAATAAAATGTTTACTAAAATGTTAAAAAAATCTCAATGTAAGTATATGAGAGATAAAGGAGGAAAAACTTGAAAAATCAATGTTCATGTAACTATTCATATAACTTAAAGGCTATAAATATAGAGCTAAAGTGTTTTGTTTCTTTTTAATACAAACTTTTCAAGAACGTTATTATAATAGTGCTCACCTTTAAACGGTATAGCATCAGATATACCTATCAACTTTTCTGTCATTTCTTCAGTATTTTTATTACTAATTGGGAATGTCGTACAATGTATTTTGATTATATGCATTCCTACAACTCAATCTTCTTCCAGTTCCTCTCCCAACTCTGCATCTCCCTTCCATTCTACTCAAAGTTTCTCCTTCTCTCTGTCCCTCCCTCTATCCTTCCCTCCCTCTCTCCCTCCCTTTGGTTATCATCCCTGCATCCTCCCTTACCATCCTTCCTTACCATCAAGTTTAGTTTGTATTAGCTGAAACTATGAAATTATTTTAAAAATTACTTTTAAGATTTATTTTGCTTTATGTTTGCATACGTTTGCCAGACAGCATGTTTCTCTATGTGTGATGGTGCCTGGGAAGGCCACAGGATGGTGTTGGATCTCCCGGAAATGAAGTTATTGTCAGAAGTGAGTTGCCATGTATAAGTACTGAACTCTAGACCTCAAGAAGAGCCATGGGTAGTCTTAAACATTGAGCCATCTCTCTAGCTGATGGAGGAAAGAAATGATGTCTATATGTTACTTTCATTGGTTAATAAAGAAACTGCCTTGGCCTTTGATAAGACAGAAAATTAGGTAGGCGGAAAAAACAGAACAGAATGCTGGGAGGAAGAAGCCAAGTCAGGCAGTCGCCATGCCATGACTGCTCTCTGAGATGGATGCCTGTTAGACTCGCCCCGGTAAGCCACACTCAAGTGGCAATACGGATATTAGAAATGGGTTAGATCAATATGTAAGAGCTAGCCAATAAGAGGTTATAACTAATGGGCCAGGCAGGGTTTAAAAGAATACAGCTTCAGTGTAATTATTCCAGGTAAAGGTAGCCGGGTGGCGGGACGCAGCCCACCGCTCCTATTACTACATCTAGCCACAAACTGTAACATTTCTAAGCGTGGACATGTTTTTGGAACTTTATCCTTTATACACCCAGCATTATTGATTTCTCTGAAATAACTTTTTTATGACAGCATTCTTTGTGTTACAGCTACTCTCTTTGATTATGTCAATAACAAATTTACCTTCATGAAATCTCTCTGGCTTTCTAATTTTTTTCTGATGGTGGTCATATGAGCATTCCTTGTTTGTTTTTTGAGACAGAGACTTACACTGTAGCCCAGAGTGGCCTAGAAATTGTTTTGTAAGCCAGGCTGGTTTTAAACTTACAGACACTTTGTGCCCCGGACTTCTGAGTCCTGGAATTACTGCCATGCAGCACCACATCTGATTCATTCTACTTTTATTCATTTGAATTTTAGTGCAGCCTTATCATGTTTCATGTGTGTGCTGTGGTTCAATCTTTCCTAGTGGGCGTATCTTTTCCTTTATTGCAAATTGTCATTTGAGGTTTCCTGAAGGACAACAAGGCAAAGCCAGTGTGCTGTCTGTGAAGAGACTGAACAACCACCATCCAGCGACCAATCACTGGCAGACAGTGAAGGTGGTCGAATCAGTCCATGGCCATGATGTGCAGCTGCCTGCTGTTTACACAGCGATGTGTAGATAAGAGTAAGCAGTTAGGTTGATTCCTTATACTTCTTACAATATGACAGCTGTAACTGAAATTTGAAAGTGTTATTGATAAACATATATTACTCAATCACAGTAGTTGAAATTTGTGACCATGAGAACTTTCTGAAGGATGGAATTCTTGTAAATTATTTAATTTTTTGCAAAACTATTCTGATAATAATGCCATAATGTCAAATATTTAAATATAATGAAATTTGAAGTAAATTATCTTTGGCAGGAATGCTTATAAATTAATTTTGGCTGCTTCTTTTGTGTCATATGGAGAGTGTCCAGACCATTAAAATCAACACATAATTAACTGAGGCATAGCATGAAAAAACAGACAGATTTACATGTTTAAAAATATCTAGACTACACAAAATTTTGAGCTTTAAAATTTTGATTAGGGAAGAAAAAACGTCTTCATTGAAGTTGTTTTATATGAGAATAATGTATATAAATAGATTGCAGGTGTATCTTAGGGTTTCTATTGCTGTGAAGAGACAAAATGACCACAGAAACACTTAAAAAGGAAAATTTTTAATTGGGACTGGCTTACAGTTCAGAAGTTTAGTTCATTATCATCATGGCAGAAAGCATGATGGCATGCAGGCAGACATGGTGCTGACCACGAAACCAAGAGGTCGACTTCTGCATCAAGAGGCAGCAGGGAGAGGAACACTGGATCTTGTTTGAGCTTCTGAGATCTCAGAGCCTGTCTCCAGTGACAAACTCCGTCCAACAATACCATACCTACTCTAAAAAAACCACACTCTTGATAGTGCCCCCCTGTATAAGCCTTTAGGGGCCATCTTTACTCAAACCTGCATAAGTGTTAGAAAAAAATTTGTTCGAATACTTTATAGTTTGTTACTAGGAGGGCATTGAATTACTTTCATGAAATAGATACTGAGACAGTGCTAGTACTGGAAACAGAATTATAGATTCTCAGGAGCTAAGGAATGTCACCATAGATAAAGGGAGGGAAAGAAGTCATTAAGAAACAACCATGGCTTCAGGTTTTGCTGACTTTCAGAAACCTGGGAACATGTGTTATCCTATGATACCATGCCAGCAGTGTTTTCAATGCTTTGAACAATATAAAAACAATTAGATTATCTGAAGAAGTTACGCAGATCATCAGCCTTGCCTATTCATCAATGCTGCTGACTTACAGGCTGGTAGTAAAAAGAAAATCTAGCTGACAACATCTGCCCACCCCTTTTAATCTTATTTCTCTAGTTCACATGGCACTCTCTGAGCAATATGAGCATCTCTTTTACTTAAGTTATAAAGTTAATTTTAAATGCTGCTGGAAAATATATAGTTTAAGATCTTGGATTGTAAAGACATATTCTCTTATATTGTTGCTTTATTCTTTAATATTTTAGACATTTAGACTTATCCTCAAATTCTGTTCTTTTCATTTTGGAGAGAAGATCTGTCATAGTTAAATAAACAAATTGAGGCTTTCCACCTTCCCACATTACAGCTTCGGAGAATCAAAAATGTGTTGTACATATTCCTAGCTTATTTTAGTCTGTTTGTCATCAGCAATCATGTGTTTCTAATATTGTGAGCCTCATAAATGTCATTGTGCCTCTTGCATTTGTCTCATAGAGTATGCTTGCCAACTGTGGTCTGTAGAGGAAAGCCTTCAAAATGCCAATCTGGGTGGGCACAGTTAAAACACAGAGAACTTCTAATGGTATAAGACAAACCAGAAAATGCAGAATTTAAAGAATAGAATGCATATTTGGCGATACTAGAATGACATTTAAAATAAAAGGTATCTTTGTGGCTCTGAAAGTCACAATGTATTATTTTTGAAATCAAACAGATCATTGTCCACTGTCACCTTTCCTGGCCTGGGTGATGGTGCTTTAACAATGTATTCAGATATGCTTGTCTTGGCACGAATGTGTCTGCCATGTGACATGGCAGAAGGATAAGACTTTTTTGCCAACAAAATAATCAAATGATATGAGAACATGTCTGCGGACATATGGTGCAGCAGATTGAAGGAGGAGAGGCCCAAGTTCCGGTTCTGACTCCACCTTCCATTCGCCTGATTGACAGAGGGGGAATAAAAGTAATATACCAGCCTTCAGATCCTTTCTCAACTGGATGATAGCAATTCCATCCAATGAAGGGTTTTGGCATGAAAGACAAAGAGGGAAAATAAATGAAACTGTATACATATCTGTAGCATTATATAGGCCTAAGGCTATGGTATTGTTATAATCCAGAATACACCATGTTTACATTGTAAAACATAAAATTTACCATAGTCTTCAAGCCTCTCAAACTGTCCCAAATACCCTTTTGCTGACAGAGTCAAAATAAAAGAAATTTACAAAAAGATGGGTATCGTGGTATATGCCTGCTGTCCTAACTACTTCAAAGACTGAGGTGGAAGTTCATTTGAAGCTTAGAGTTTGAGAGTAGGCTTGGGGTTGTGGGGGGGCATAGTAAGATCTCTTCTCAAGAAAACAAGCAGCAAAGTCAACAGGAGCAGATACAGGACATTTAAAAGGACGTGGGGTCATGTCTTTAATTATGTAAACAGGTTAGACATCATTTTAGTGACAACAAGAAGTTAAAGTATGTAAAACTATGATTAATAATATGAGCTCTGTCAGAAAAAGTTGATGGCATGCAAGGAGAGATGGGAAATATAAAACAGACATTTTTAAGAACTACAAAGAAGAAATAATAAGGATTTCCATAGCAGGAATAAAAATGGTTCTTAGGTTTTTCTAAGGAGACTGGAATATATTACAATAGAAAACAACAAAAGACAAACAATAATACAATAAATGAGAAAAGTAGGTGACTAAAAATTGTGATGTTTGTAAAAAGAGCTTAAAGAAGAGAAAATGAGCAATAAAGCAGAGCATCTATCCTGAGCAATAAAGCTCGAGAGTTTCTCCAAAATCAACCTCGAACACAAAACAACTGATCCAGGAAGTTCAGAGAATACTAGGCAGGAAATATGCCAAATGTTATCTGGGCATACTGTATTCAAATAACAATACATCAAAAAAAGTGGCGAAAGTCCTGATAGAGGGCAGAGGATGTAAAAATAGCTCCCTGCATGTGAGGAAAGATAATGTTTATTTTCTATTTTGCAGAAACCATGATGCACAAAAAGACTAAAGAATAATGTCTAAAGAATTATGAGGAACAAAGCACCAACCTAAAATTCTTGCTCCTTCAACAGTGAAAGTGAAATAAAGACTTTTTCTGGGAAACACAAACTTACTATGTTTGTTGTTCTGTATTGCAAGAGGTGTTAAAAAAATCCTTTACAGCAAGGGAAGCTTGCATTGCTCAGAAACTCATATCTACATAAAAAAAGGAAGCACATTATGTTGAAAGAAGAGGGTTTGTATGGAAATTTTTATTTTCAGACTTTTATTTTAAAATAGCAATTTGTTAAAAACAGGAATACTATCAGTTTATTCAATTATGCTTGATGAGAAAAAAGAGTTAGGATTGTTTTATTACTGCTAAATGTTCCCAGTGACCATGTCCCAAAATAGCATATTTAAAAACAGACCTGGCTTAGTAGTAAATGTACAGTCCCAAACCTACGACAACTATCATTTCTTTAAAGGACAGCAATGTGATTGCTGTGTTAGAAAGGAGAAGAAATATGCAGGTGTGCAATATCCAGTTAAAAGCAGAAAGAACAGATGGCAGTGGAAGATAAAACAGAAACAAAGAACAGGAGCAACAAATAGGAAACGTACAGCAGATATTAAATAATCTCTGCTGATAATCACCTTGAATGTCAAACATCTGGCTTGATGTGGTACCACCTGCCTGTAATGATCCCAACTGTTCAGAAAGACAAAGTAGAAAGATTATGAATTTGAGACCAGTTTAAACTAAATAGTAAGACTTTATGTAAATAAATAAATTTGGGAGTGTCAGTGGCCTGAATTCATCAGTTAGAAGGCAGAGACTGTCAAAGCATATTAAATAATTTTACATCGTGTATAAGAAACTCAATTAAAATATAAAACATATAAAAAGTAAGGGTATATCAAGCTTACATTAATGAAGTTAAAAATATAGCATGGAAATATTATACAGCTCATGCTTCCCAACAAAGATAGTTGTTAGGTATAAAGGGGAGCATACTCGTAAAGTAGCCAGTTCTGCAAAAAAGATACAACAAAATTAGATATCCATACATCTAAAGTCAAAGTATTGAATATATGGTGCAAACACTTCAAGGGACAACCTCTGTTTTAGTTGAAGATTCCGAAAGGCTTCTCTGTCAGAAATAGGCATATCAGAGGAAAAAGCATCAATGGTACAGTTCAATGATTCAGTTGAATTAATACTGAGTGTAACCAACAATGAAATGAATATGACTGACATCAATGGAACACTTTATCCAATTATAGACATCTTCTTCTTGTTGCAAACATTCACAAAGACAGAGCACATTATGGAACCGCATGCATGTCTCAGCAAATTTAAAATAATAAAAATTGAGTCTCTCTTCAACCACAATAGAATTAAACCAGTGGTGAATAACAGAAAGAGCTAAATGAATCTCAAAGCACTTGCATGTTAGACAACACATGTCTAAATAACATCACTAAAAAAAATTAAGAAAACTTTAAAAGTGTATCAAACTGAATGAAAATCGTAACACAGCTCATCAAATTTCAGGGAGCTCAGCACAGATGGTACCTGAAATTTATGTGACTGAATGCTCATATTAAAAAGAGGAGACATATTTAAAATCAGTCACATACGTTTCACTTTAGAGAACCAAAAAAGAGCAAATTATAGTAAATAGAAAGAAGAGAGATAACAAAAGTTAGAACAAAATCAATGGAAGTAAAATGGATGATTGACAAACATCAAATGAAACAAAAATCTGAGGATTTGAAATGATTAAAAAATGGTGAGTGACTCATTGGGCTAATTATTTTAGAATGAGAAAAGGTTAAAATATCTAATATGAAAGAGGTATACATGTTGTAGTCATTGAGGGAATAATAGATACTATTAAAAAGCTAAAAACTTGCCTATATATTAGATAACTTAGATCAAACAAAAAAGTTCCATGAAAGGTGCAATCAACCAAACTCACATAAGAATGGAAGAATTAAACAGGCCTGTGCCAATAAAGTAAGTTGATTAAATAATTAATGATCTTCTAAAACAGAAAACACAAGATTCAGGTAGATTTTCTGCTGAATTCCACCAAATATATAAAACATGAATCATCCCAAGCCACTATAATTTCTTTCAGAGCAAAGAAACAAAAGAAATGCATTATAACTAAGTCCAGCATTACACCAATGCCAACCCAACGCAAAAGTCTAAGAAAAGAGTATTGCTCATGAACATAAATGCACATGTGCTAAACTAAGTGTAATCAAGTCAAATTTTAAAGTGTACAAAAATAGTTATGCAATATATATAAAACATGCTTTAATGTTTGAAAATTGATTAATAGAATAGTTAAGGGGGTCTAAGCTAAATTAGAAAAATACGAACATGTTAGTGGATGAAGGACAAGCATTTAAAAAATTTCCATCTATAATAAAATTCCATGTAAATTAAGAATGAAGTCAGTATCGGCAACTTGATAAGGAACATCTACCAAAATACCTCATTGTGCTTAATAATGAGAAACTAGATGTCACCTCTTTAGAAAGAGTCAGCATAGGCAGAGATGGCTTCTCTTGCCATATCTTTACCTATTAGAAATTCTTGATCGTTCAAATAACACATGGAAATACAATATATTTTGACTGTCACATCAGACTACAGTAACTGCCTTCAGTCAGCAAAGGGTTTGCTACTCAAGCACAAGGACCCCCGTGACAGAGTCAGGCATCATGGCCCACACTAATAATTGAGAACTGGGAAGACAGAGACAGGTGGATCCCTGGGAGTTGTAGTCAGCCATCCTTGCCTAGTCGGTGAACTCCAGGCCCAAGTAAGAGACCACTGGATTTCAAAGAGCAAACAAAAACCAACAAAACAACAAAAAACCTGAGCTAGGTGGCTCCTGAAGAATGACACCCAAGTGTGGCCCCCCACACTTAAGCACACACAATAACCTATGTCTTTATTCTCAGATGAACCTGATAATCTATGCTGAAAATCTAAGATAAAGTAAATAATAATAAATGATTTATAGCAAAACATTAACGATTAGTGTTAAGAGATAAGTCTGATTCTTGTGTTTGCTAGAAATGAAGAAGCAGAATTTGAGGATGAAGACACAACACTATTTCACTGGGATTCTTCCAAAAGTAAATATTTATATTTATAAAATTAAACAAATCTACAATGAGGAAAATTAGGAAATTTTGATGAAGGAAATAAAAAAACTAAGAAAGTGGGAAAATATCACATGCTAATAGAGAGGGAAACATCAGTATGTCACTTTCTCTCAATAGTATCTAAAATAGTCAGTAAAATTCTACTCAGAATTCCAGAAAATTATGTTGTGGAGACTGAGAAATTTATTCTGAAGTTTGCAAAAAAGAGGAAAGACCAGGGGCAGCCATCATGATATTGAAAAGAGAAATCTAGCAGACATTTTCTGACTGAAAGTACTGTTATTAAAACTGCAGTAATCAAAACACAGCAGTGTTGGAGAAAGACAGGTCAAAACTGCAGCAGAAAAGAGATCCCAGAAATAGACATATCTGTACTCAAATGATATTTGCAAAGGAGTAATAAAAAGGTCCAATGAAAGGATAGATTTTCAGGTGCTGGGACATGAAAAACATGCCTCTGCCTCTCTCTCTCTCTCTCTCTCTCTCTCTCTCTCTCTCTCTCTCTCTCTCTCTCTCTCACACACACACACACACACACACACACACACACACACACACACACGCTGGGGAATATATGCATGCTACAGCCATACATTAAACACTTGTCTGGGTTCCCATTTGTGATGGAACTATAATGCGAAGCAGCAGATAAAACACTAATGACTTCCAATAAAACACCTGGGCGATGACTGTGTACCATCAGTTGAAGACTCTTTTCAGCTGAAAAAAAAAGAGACGAAGTATAAGTTAAATATTGCACAGATATTACATTATATAGGGGCTGGAGAGATGACTCAGCAATGAAGAGCTCATACTGCAATTGTGAGGACCCAGTACCCGAGGCAGACAGCTCGCAACCACCTGTGACTCCAGTTCCAGGGAATCCTATGCCTCTCAGCTTCTGTGGGCACTGACAAAAATGCCACAGAGATGCACACATACCCCCACACAGATGTACATGTCCATGTACACATAATTAAAAGCAATAAAAGAAGAATTGCTGAGAGCCGTGGATGAGAAGAAAGGACGCAATAGTGGCGACTGTGTGATAAAACAGCATCTGTGCAATGTTTGAAGACTGGACAGAACAGCAGTTACATTTGAAACAGAACGAATGTGGTGCAGACTGGGAGGCAAACATTGGCAGAAAACAATAGAAGCCAAGTTAAGATGCTAACTGCAGGTCTTCCTGGTTTGTGTTTCCCTTGGTGGGAAGGTGGAAGCCCCGCAGCCTGTTTGAATGAGTCAAGTCTCAACATTTAGCTTTCTGCATGGCAACTAGTACAGATAAGTAAATGCTCTAACCTTCCAAAATTAGATTGCAGCTTTCTGTAGCTCTCCATTGTTTCCAGTCTTGTGCTTATTAAACATTTTTGTATGGATCAGATTTCCATCAAAATCTAATATTCATTCGTTAATTAGTATTAGCAATCTTGCCATCATTTGTGTTGTTGGTATGGATGGTAACAGGGGAAAGATATTTATAGACAAGCCCGGGGTTTGTAAGTGATTTTCCCAGCAGCAGCTCCTCATGCCCGGGAGTAGCAAGGATGACCTCTGTTGCCTAGCAACACACTTAATCACAGACAACCTGAGAGTCAACAGAATTGGAGGATTCAGAAGTTGAAAATGGAAAGTACGATCATTATTTGTCTACATGGAGATTTATACTGGTTTTCTATAAATTGTGAAAATACTGACCTTGCAAGTATATTTTTCATGTTTATAACCCCATTAACATAGTAGAAGTCGTGTATCAATAAAACTTGGGTGTATCAATCACATCTGTTCCCAGGCAGGAGCTCCTATAGCAACCTGATTCTGTGGCACAGGCTCTGGCAAATGGTCATGAATAATCATCTCAAAACACTTTAAGGAATAAATCTTCAGGCCTTCTACCATGCAGTTCTATTATGTTGGAAGCACTCTGATCACCTGTAGCTGAAAGCCTTTGTTCCAGCTGCCTTTCAATCCTATCAGTTAGTTGGTTTGTGGTACAGAGTGTTGGTTGCTTAAAATAGAGGCAGGGAATGAGAAACCGTATTTGCTATCCCCTTTACTGCACATGTGATTTTTTTCCTGTAGCTGTTAAAAAGCCGGGAAGCAAAGAACACAGATATGAAGTCATATAACTCATCGTCTTTCATAGAAGTTGTGATTTCAATAAAGTAGTTAAAGGGAAATTCTCTTGAATCAATGGATCCCAACTTATTTTATTGTGGCATTTAAAGGAAATTGGATATTTTTATGAAATTCTAATAGTCAAAGTCTCATTTTCTCCCCCTCTCAACATTTATCTATCCACCACTCTCAACAGCCTTTCTCTCATACACCTGTGTTATTTTCATTCTCATCTTTCTTATTATATTTTTACCATAATCACCATATTAACAATGTTTCCCCACATTGTTTTCTTCTCTTCATGTTATGTTCTCCCTTGATTCTGTTTTAAGTGTGTGTTAGAGAGCATGTAACCATTATGCCATGTGTTTGCTCTGTGTCCTTTGCAAAATGATTCTAAATTTTCTAGCATCCTAGTGATATATCTTTATTTTATAACATATAGTAAAAAACATGTTCTTATGAAAGAGAGGTGAGGTTCAATACACAACCTGATGGCTCTGCAGATCTGTGCAATGCCAAGTTTTCACAGCACTGTGAATTCATAACTTTGCAGAGATGGACTTGAAAGAAAGCCTGTAACTCTGTGAAATATATGGTTTCACTTAAAAATCTGTGGTTGTCTTGCTATTGGGTTTGAAAGCTCAACTTACAGTTATTTGAAATCTAGTCACAACCTTCTTTGCCCCCAAAAGTGTGTGTGTGTGTGTGTGTGTGTGTGTGTGTGTGTGTGTGTGTGTGTGTGTATGTGTGTGTAAGCCAGAGGATAAGTATCATCTTCAGGAAGGCCATCCACATTTATTGAGATAAAGTCTCTCATTGGCCACGATCTCACCAATTAGGCCAGAGTGGCTAGTGAGTGAGCCTCAGGATCCTAAGCATACTGCCATGCCCAACATTTTTATATAGATTCAGGAACTCAAACTCAGGAACTCCGAATTCCAAGCAAGCACTGAATAAAATGGCCACCCGTCCCAGTTCTCAGCACTGCGGTCTAAGAAGAAATAAATAAAGCATATGAATGGGGTATGAACAAATTTTCCACTTGGCAAAATAATCAAAATATCTGTGGATTTTTCATTTATCACATTCTACAGGTGTTTCAGATTTCAAACACTAAAACAAATATTTTAGCCCTGCTCTTAAGAGAGGTTTGTGACTATCTAAATTTGCACTATGAAGGGTTTCGGTTCAGCCTTGTAAGACTCATTGTGTGACCACAGCAATTCATTTGCCACTTGGAGTCTACTGTGGTTAGAATGTGGTTTGTTTCCTAAGAGTCATGTGTTAGAGCCTTGGTCAGTGATGAATTTGAGCCGGTGGAACCTTTAAGAGACCAGGCTGAGTGGGAGATGGTTAGGTCACTGGTTACCCTGTCAAAAAGGATCAAAGTCATTTATGTAGAAATCAGTTCAGCTAGCTTTTTTCCCATCTCTCTCCTGAAGAGGTAGTTTCTCTCTCTTCTCCTATCCTTTCTCTCTTTCTCTCTCTCTATTCCCCTTTCGGCTTTCCCTTCCTCTCCATAACCCACTAAATAAATATCCAAACTCAAGAAAAGAATATGAAATCAGTTCAGCTCCTAGGAGAATGTTATCACAGACAAAGCCTGAAGCCTTTTTCCCTTTCTGGCTCCCTGGCTCACACACACCCACTACAGTGCCGTCTTCTATGAGGTCCTTTCCAAATAGAAAACAAAGGAAGTTTCCTATTTATTTATGGACCTACAGTCTCAAAAATGATGTGCTAAACATAATTCTTTTCTCTATAGTAACTCATCCTCAGTTATTTTGTAATAGCAATGGAAAATAGATTAACATGTCATTTATTTTTATGTGTACATAGGTATTAATAATATCATATATACTTCACAGCTGACCAATGTCGTGAGAGACTGTTAGTTCATTCCCAGCTACTCAGACCTGAAATAATCACACAGAAACTGTATTATTTGAATCACTGCTTGACCAATCACTTAAGCATATTGGCTAGCTAGCTCTTATATCTTTGGCTAACCCATTTCTATTAATCTGTGTATTGCCACACGGCTGTGACTTACCAGCAAGGTTCCATCCCGTGTCTGTCTCCAGTGGGACTACATGGCTTCTCCCTGACTCCACCTTCTTTCTCCCAGTATTCAGTTTAGTTTTCCCTGCCTACCTCTAGTTTGCCCTATAAAAAGCCAAAATAGCTTCTTTATTTATTAATCAATAAAAGCAACACATATACAGAAGGACTTCCCATACCAGATGAAGAAATAATGTTGTTAACCAATAGTATATTCAAAATTGTTATTAATATTTGCAAAATCAAGGTAGTTTCACAAGTCAGATCCAAATATTTTCAATATGGGTGCATTTTATTGCATATTTTAAAAATATTTTATCACTAATTATCTAGTCTTATTTCTTTTGTTTCAAGTCTATAAAGATGATTTGTGTTCATGATTTCTTTTGTGTAGCCTTGAGATTATGAATTTTCTGGGTCTCATCTACCATCAAAAACACAAACCTAGCTTACCTGTGTCTCAAATATATTTTTCTCATACTTTTCTGTAATTCACGGAGGATAAGAAAGCATTTATGTATATCACAAATCTGTGAAAACTTCTAGTAGAATGCAAAGGTTTGAATTTTGTCAGTTCATGGCTACAGATAAAAAACTGTTTGAGTAGAATTAGAATTATTTCAACCTACAGTGTATGTCTTATGTTCATATACTATTTGTTTCTTAATTGAAGATTGTCTTTTAGTCCTCTGTTAAATAGTCCTAAAGTTATCCAAGTACATAGAAAATCATTAAACATTTATTCTTTGTGTGTGTTGTTTGTGAATGTGTGTGTGCATACATGTGTTTGTGGGTGCATGGTCATACATCCATGTGTACATAGGTTGATGTCAGGTGCCTTCTATAACTCATCACCTTATTTTGTGATATTGGATTACTCATCAATTCAGCAAGACTACCCAAACAGCATTCTGGAATTTTAGATAGGTGCTGGGATCTAAAGTGGTCTTCATTTGAACAATAAGCACAGCTTAACTGAGCCACATTTCAAATTCCAGTATTTATCCTTTTCTGTTTTGTTTTGTTTTGTTCATTTGTTTCTTTTCCTTTGATAGAGGGTTTCTCTGTATTGTAGCTCTGGCTTTCTGGAACTCTCTTTGTAGAACAGGCTGACCTCAAACTCATAGAGTTCCAGCTGCCTCTGCCTTTCAAGTACTGAAATTAAAACCATTGCCTGGTTTCCAACATTTATTCTTATATTGCTATTCCTTACACAGTAACTTCTGGTGAACTGAGATTAATAATTTTTCTTGTTAATTTTCTAACCCATGACATACAATACATAACAATACAGATAAGGTATATTTAACTAATACTGCTTCTTGCGTCCTTAAGCATTAATATGGCTTGTCACATAGAAGGATAAGAATATATTTTTTCATCCTTGAGTACAAATTCCTCATACCTGAGGAAAGACTGAAACTGACACTGCATGTCACAGAGACAACAGTCTGCTCGGCTTCTCTGTCATTGCCAGTGTTGGTATTTGGCTGAACTAGGAAGCTGTTTTCCAGGAACCAGTTCTCCACTCTAGAAGGATGCAAGTTAAAAGCATGTCCAGCATCACAGTGAGCGACTGGGATTTTGCAGCTGAAACTAAAGTTAAAATAGAGAGAGCTGCGTGAGTTAGCAAACAGTGAGCGAGAAGAGGAAGGTCTGTCTATACTTAAAGAATTCTCAAGATGTGGGGCAGAGGAAGAAACAACTTCCCACACAGGAAATAAGTCCTAAGTGGAACAAGATGCTTCCTCCCCTGAAATGCTGCCATTGAGTTATGGGCAGCAGAAGTAAGGGCATAGATTCCCAGTGTCAGTTTCTTTGAGCACTGGAGGAAAGAAAGCTCTGTCTTCTTGCTTTTATCCCAACCTTTGTGTTGAAAGCATTTTTCACTAACAACACAGAGGACATTGCATTACTATTTATTTCCTCTAGGTGCTTCCAACACTACATAGGAAATTCACATCATCTAAAGAATATGTTCACAAAGTAAGTTTAAACTAAGGGAAACAGTGTGTGATTTTTAACTGATACTTTCTTCATTGAGAAACATATACATTCCCAATCTTAATGTTTGGTCCAAGCTGACCTAACTAAGCATGTCACTGATTCCTAGGAACTTGTGGACTAATAGATGGAGATGAACACATAGAAATAGCAGAGCCACAAATAGAGCAAGTTCCATGGTGAGAATTAATCCAAGTAAGCTCTATTCATCTTTGCACCTATGTTGATTTTATCATGAGTTCCCTATAGGTACAGAAATAGAAGGTCTACCAGTTTCACACTTAACAATTAGTAGTTGACATGGAACAAGGACACAGGAAGGTTAGCAGGATGCTTCCGTGGCAATCTGAAACAATTAACAATTAGGCCTAAAATAAGATAACCTAGGACACAGAAGGAAAAGGACTTTAATCTGAAAACAGCACCACAGAGGTAATTAAGACAAAGTGCTGTAATATTTAATTATTAGAGATTATGAATTAAATTGTTCTACTTACTACTCAGAACTACTCTGTCTTGGGGTAGGAATTGAAGTAGGGATTTTAAGTGGTGATTGAGGTCATTTTGTGACCTCTGATCCCTTGTGATTAGTGTCTATATGAGAACAGGTTATGACTCAGCTTCATACAATAAGGAAAGACCATGTGAAGATGTGGGCAAAGTGGACATCAGGTAGCCTGTGACAAGCTGAACAATAGCTTCTGTAGTTTGATCCACCAGTCGGTAAGACAAAAGTTCTAAAGAATACTCCAGCAGTCTCATCAACATGAAGATTCCACTAATAGAAATGCTAACGCAGAAGGGGGAATCTTATGGGGTTCCAAGTTGAGACACAGAGCTACAGGCAACTAAGGGATGCTGAGAATCAGGGAAATAGTCTTCCTCAGAATCAAGGTTCTAATCTGGCTATTCAATGCCAAGTGATCAGCCTCTAAATCATAACTCCCATATATATATGCATGTATATTTGTAACATTGTAAGTTCTAACAACATATGCTATTTTATGACAACTTGACACAATCCAGACTATCTGAGCAGAAGAGATTCCAAGTGAGAAAATGCTTCCATAAGATCAGGATAAAGGAAATAGGGAGGAGGTTTTCTTATTTTCTTAATTAGTGATTGTTATGGGTGGAGCCATTCTTAGGCTAGTAGTCCTGGGTTCTTTAAGGAAGTAGGCTAAGCAAGCCACGACAAACAAACCAGTAAGTAGTACCCCTCTATGTCCTCTGCATCAGCTACTGCCTCCAGGATTCCATCCGGCTTGAGCTCCTGCCCTGGCTTCCCTCAATGAAAGACTGTTTTCTGGAAATGTAAGTGAAATAAATTATGTCTTCTCTGGAGTTGTTTGAATTAAAATGACCCCCAGTAGGCTCATATATTTGAATATCTAGTCTGTTGTTGGTGGACTGTTTAGGGGATTAGGGGGTGTGGTCTTATTGGAGTAGTTGTGACCTTGTTGGGGCTGTGTCACTGCTGGTGGGCTTTGAGGTTTCAAAAATGATATCAGACCCAGAGTCTCTCTCTCTCTCTCTCTCTCTCTCTCTCTCTCTCTCTCTCTCTCTCTCTCTCTCTCTCTCTCCCGCCCGTGAATGAGGAGGTAAAGCTCTCAGCTTTTTGAGCAGCATGCCTGTCTGAGAGCTATGTTACTCCCTTATGATAATAATGAACCAACCCTCTGAAACTGTAAGCAAGTCCAACTAAACATTTTCTTTCATAAGAGTTGCTTTGGTCATGGTGTCTCTGCAGAAATAGAGTAGTAACTAAGACACCACCCCCCCCAAGTTGCTTTTTGTCCCGGTTTTATCAAAGCATTAGAAACCATAGCTGACAATAGATATGAATATATACGTATATACATAAAATAAATAGAGGCCATAAGTTTTAGAGGAAATGGGGGATGTGGTGTATTGAAAGGGCTGAAGGGAGGAAAGGGAAAGGGGAAATGATGTAATTCTATTTCAAAAATCAAAGAAATTTAAGAATAAGTAGAAAAGCAATTTATTTGCCTTATGAATAAGAGGATTTTCTTCAATAATTCCCAGTTTTAAGGAGCGTTTAATCAGCAGACATAGGATTAAAGAAATGCACACTTTTAGAGACAAAATAGATTTGACTTCTGCATTTTTCCTGCTTTTCCTCGAGGATAAAACTTGTTTGTTCTAGATGTTTTTGCAAGAATCACAATGAGCACTGACTACAATAGTGAGACAAGTATGTCTGGCTTGTTGCAGGCTCTAGACAAAGTATTCAAGGAATACATATAATGCATTGAAATAAAGACAATCACGGAACAGGTGAGTTAACCTTTGCTTCACTCTGTTCCAGTGTTGATGTGACTGTTCTTCTGCATTCTGAGAAAGTTCTCCTTTTGTTTGTCCAAGCCTCTTCTCGTAATAGTAGGAGAGACATGGAAGGACAATCTCAGATAGCATCAGGGTCTCAGCAGACTAGACATCCATCTGAGATCCTGCCCGCAGCTATATATTTTTGTTCATGGTTGTTCCAGCCTTGCATAATATTTCCACTGTTAACAGAGTTAGATTATTAAAGACCCTTGGTCAGAGAGTTAGGTGCTATTGTTTAGAAAGTGTCTGGGCGCATGAAGAGATCAAATAAAATCAAAATGGTCTATCAGACCACCAGGGACTGCAGAGACTGAATTGTTTGCCTCTGGGAAAATTTTTACCTCAGTCACTGCCATGGTGCTCAGTTCCCTAGATTTGTGCCATCTTCATATCATAGTTCAATTCTTTTCTTCCTGCTTCAAGACTTGTCTGTGGATGCTGAGAGGACAGAAACAGTGAGATCGTGCCGGCCTACCACACTATCCACATAGGAATGGGGGATGATGTGTTCAAGGAGAAGAAATAAGAAACAAGTGATGCCAGATAAATCCCTGGACTCTCTTGAGTTACGGTTGTGTCTGTTCCATCTCAGAATAAATTCCAAAGATAATAATATATTCACTCTACTTGGTACCAGTTAGTAATCAGTTAGATATGATTGTCTCTCCCTGTTTCTCCCCCTCTCATCTCTATTCCAGGTATAATTTGAGTTTGAAGGCTCCCACAGGCTCTTGTGTTTGAACACTTGGTCTCAAAATGGTCCTATTATTTAGAGAGTATGTGGGGCCTTAGAGTCTCACTAAGTTTATAAAGCGTGTTTGAGGGCAGGCCATGCCCAGCAGTAGATAGAAAATAAACTCAATCGTATCCTTGGAGGTAAGGTGTGTCAGGTTGTCTCCTAGTACTCTGTCTGACCTTTCTTCTTCAAAAACAGAAACAATAAACCTTATAAGACTCTGGCTAAGTAATTTTCTCCAGAAGGCCACAAATCCTAATAGTGCCACTCCTTATAGGTCATGCATTTAAACACATGGGTCTATGGGGTTATTCCTATTCTAACCACCAAACTATCCCCTTTACTTACTGTAATAGATTTATTATTTATCTACATTAAAATAATATAAATGACTATAGATGCTGAGTTGTATTCATTTTTTTATATTCATGAAATTGTATTTATTATATGATGAGTACCATGAATGACTACAGAGTCCCATCTTTGACTCTGTCTGAGAGGAAGGATAGTCCAGTAAGATAGAAGATAGCTATTAAAACCAATGTGAGCTCAGGCCACAGAACAGGGAAGGTTTCATATTGTTTCAGTTTGAAGAAGTGGGCTCTAAGCAAGACTTCAAAGACAGGATAATTTCAAGTGACAGAACATTAAGGTATCTTTCAATATATGACAAAAAATCAAGTAACATTCCTACATTAAAATAATGCTCATTGGTTATGCTTATTAAAATGAGATCCCCATCTAAGTTTTATATTACGTAGAAAAAAACTAATATCCATGTTATTAAATAAGTATCTACAATGAATTTGCTTAATGATGTATAAAATGTATTTATTTTCTTGATTTCTTAGAAATAATTATTATAATATCTTAGTTCAGAAAAAATTAACCTTATGCTTAGGCCAAGAAATAGTTTATAAATTAAAAATAACAAATACATTTTAAGTGCAATGCATGGAGGAATTATCTACAATAATTTGTTAAAAAATCTTACGTACTGTAAATTAATGTATGTATATATGTCATGTATATATTATATGGGAATTACTTGAATGACTTTCCGGTTGAAGTTGAACAATGGCTAGTTATGAATGAAAAGTCCAAGAATCTAGTAGTTGCTCGTCCCACAAGACTGTCTCAGCTGGTCTTCTGTATATGCTGGAGTGCAAAAGAAGTGGACACCAAAGCCAGTGAAGGAATGGATGTTGCTGTCAAGGCAAGGGCAAGCAGGTGAAGAATGAACACACCCATTTCTTTCTTCCATTGTTCTTAAATAGGCTGCCAGCAGAAGGTGTGACCCACATAAAGATATGTCTTTCAGTCTCACAATCTAAATTTAAGGCCTGTGTCACCCAACCTAAAGATCCAGATTGCAGGTGTGCCCTCCATTTCTTGATTGTACTTCATTCTATATATTGTCAAGTTGTCAACCAAGAGCAGAGAAAAATGTAGAGCTCAATAAAAAAAATCAATAAAAAAAGAACAGCTATCACACAGGATTTCACAAAGACCTCTCTGTCATATAAATTTCTTCTATTGTTTATCTAAAGCACTTGGTAAAATTAAATGGAAACATTGCTTCAATTATAAACTAAATAAATATTCTGATAATATGAAAGAGCTCATTTATGAATTTTAAAAACAAGGATTACATTATATATCATCATATCATATCATTATATTATATTATATGCAATAACAATCAAAGTAAAAGAGGCTACGATTTTGAAAGGAAGCAAGGAAGGAGTACATATGAGGGTATGGAGAGAGAAAGGATAGAAGAATGTTGTATTTATATCATAATTTCAAAATGAACATTTAAAAGCAATTGTACTTTTGAGCTAGATTATTTCAGATGCACTTTAAAAACTGGTCTAATGTATTACTTTAGGTTATTTACTATTATGTACACTTTACCTCTTTTTATTTATTATGTGTGTGCGCATGTATGTGTATGTGAGTGTGTAGACACCCAAATGTGGCAGCCCTTGTGTATAAAAAAACAACTGGGACTTCTGTCACCTGATAGGCTATAAGGATTAAACTCAGTTTCTTAGGCCCTAGTAAAAGTAAACTTACCTGCTGAATCATCTCAATAGCCAGAGAATTTGACTTTAGAAACAAGAATTTCACAGTTGTTTTCTGTAAAATTTGAAAAATACTTAAATTTACTATGGTCTTCATGTTAACTACCAAAGTAGGCTCATCTAGTACAAGAATGAACAAAAATTACATCTAAAAGTTTGTCTTCAAATAAAACTTAACATACAAAAATAATAGGTAAAAACCTATTTTTATCTGTTTTTGTGCAATGTGTGGTAGATAGCCTATCGACTTCTGTTCTTCATTTTCAATATTTGTGCTTTACTGAAAATTGTGTTGTTCTATCAATGTATAAGGAAACACTTTAAGATGCCAACTTGCAAATGGGAAGGTGTACATAGTTCTAATATCTTAGGGGCTAGATGTATAAAGACTATACACACCCACAGCCATTGAGAGGGATGGAACAGAGGATAGGAAGGCAAGCCAGGCAAGGAGGAAAAGGTCAATCAGAGAAAGGAGGCAGAGTGAGCAACAACTTGTTCCTCCGACAGCTCAGAGTCAGAATACAAGATCCAGTAAGGCAAAGGGTGCATTTGAGGTAGCATCCGATGTACTGATGGAAATGCTTCTTATGTGCCTCAGAGATTTGGAATTTATCATGCAAATAGTAAGAAGTCATTAAAGTATAAAGTGCCATGGCTTGTAGTTCTGAGTATGTAAGAATGGCTTGAGAAGGTAGGACGTTAAGAAAGAAAGTCATTAGGAGACATTCACCTAAAACTGCAAACTAGGATGTGTCTGAACTGTGAAAGTGAAGTAGGAAATGGATACAGGTCTTCATCACTGGCTGGTCAATCATATGAGAAAGCAGGTCAAGGCCATTGCTGGTGACCCAGAGGAAGGTGTCCTAGTACCTGAGCAGAGTATGGTGTTATCAACTGAAATGAAGACATCAAGAAAAAGTGTTCGTGTGTCATATGAGGTATTGGCCTTCAAAACAGAAGTTTTCTTTTGAAGTTTTTGATCTGCAGTACCTTTAGGATCTTTGAGTAGAGTGTCAAGACAGGAAATTGCATGTAGTTTCTAAAGGTATTTATGAGAAGCTGAAGTAAGAGCATCCATGAGTATCCTCTTAGAAGGAAAGTAGCAAGAACTCCACTAAGAATTAAAGCTTCTATAAGATGAAAGCAACAGAGAGTACCATCTAACTGTTAAATCTATGAAATATAACAATGGTCATTCTACAAAGAGTTCCCCAATGTTGCAAGAGTGGAACTTTTTCTAAAAGTAACCAAAATCTGTTTAGTTGGATTCAAGGTTCATTGGGTAGGAGGGAACTCAAGCATGATACTATAAATCTAACCAATTACTCATAGTCTGAGATGTCCCAGACCATATAAAGAAACCACTAACTTTTCCTAAATCGACATAGTTTCTAGCTGCATTTTAAATACTTTCTCTTATTCATACTCAGAGCTCTCACCCCTCATCAAAGATATTTCTTTGAATAGTAGGTGGAATCTGTTACAGAGATCCACAACTGATCAAAATAGCTGAACCATGGGGAGTCTAACTCCAATCAGCATGTCTGCAACCAAACTTCTATACCTAAGATTTAGGGACTATCATGGAAGAGGGAAAGAAAGATTGTAAGATGTAGAACATCAGGATGCCTGCTGCAAGACAGTGTCTTCTAGATATGATGGGGAATTGGTACCTACGAACTCTCTACATTATGGCTACCCTAACCAGACTGCATGATGATCAAATCTTTAACAGGGTATGGTAAAATTTTAATGAGGATGAGATGAAATTCAAAGGGGAGAACTACTGTAGGGAGAACTACAGTAACCAATGATTACTAAGTGAAAGAGAATCAATTATTTTCAAGGAAGAGACCACTGATAGGTTATCCAAGTCCAAATAGTTAGCCCTAAATACATGTACATACAAGCAACCTATATATCTATATCTATAGATAAATAGATGATAGATAGATAGATAGATAAATAGATAGATACAAAAAATAATTTTAGAAGAGTAGGTCATGAATTCAAGAGAGAATGGTAGGAGAAAGGAAGAACTAAAGAAGAAGAGAAGTAAGGAATGATGTAACACAGTGTACTTATCTATCAAATGCTCAGAGAATTTGAAAAATATATCATAATACCATTTATTGAAAAAAGATGTAAAGACAAGAAGTAAAGATAGAAAGAGACTCATGCTCTCATTTGCTTTCTGTTGTTGTGATAAGGATTAGAAAATCAATTGGGAGAGCAAAGGGTTTACATCATGAATGGAAATCAGTGCAGAAACTCAAGGTATGAACCCAGAGCAGGAACTGAAGTGAGGCCATGGAGGATTGCTGTCGGATGGCTTGGTTTTCATGCCTCGATTTTCTCATTTTCTTATACCATCCAGGACAACTTTCTCAGTGACGGTATCATCTACAGTGGTCTAGGCTCTCCCACATCAGAAGTAAATATAGAAAATCCCTACAAGCTGGAATGTGGATATTGTGATGGAGACAGTCCCTCACTTAAGGATCCCTCCTCTCACATCATTCTAGCTTGTGTCACAGTGACAAAACCTAACCGTTGCATCTGAAAAGGCACTAAACACTAACAGTACTATAGTAATCCAATGCAGTTGGTAATTGCCAAAATGCAATGCTGTAAATATCCTTTGTATTTATACCTTATCTAATGTAATTTCCAATGCCTTATGAGATCATTAGTCTATAATGACATTATAGTTATGATATAATCATCAACTTTATGTAAGATAAGACAAGGAAATTAAAGACCCTTAATGGGCTTAAGCAAGGATCCTAGGGAAGAATGGATTATAAAGATGTTCAAATTTTGTGGTGCGTGTGTGCATGTGTGGTGTGTGTGTGTAGGTGGAGATAGGAGTTTGAGTAACATTAGATGTCTTCTGCAATCTCTCTCTTCCTTATTTTTTGAGTAAGGATCTCTCATTGAACTGGAGTTCAGCAATTTGGCTATATTGGCTGACTAGTGAGCTCCAGATATCTACCTATGTCTAACTCTCCAGCACGGGAATTAAAAACACACATGGCTACATGCAGAATTTTATATGGATGTAGGGCTCCAAGGTCAAGTCTTTGTTCTTGTGTGGCAAGCATTTTACTAAAAGCGCCTTTCTAGCCCAATTTCCAACCTTCCTACATTGTGAAAAGATGTTATTTACAAATGATTTGTGTTATATTCATAATGACTATGGATGGCAAGTTGCCTTCTGAAGATACCTGGACAGTCTAGAAAGCATGGTCTTAGTGAGAAAAGATTAGTTGACTTGAATGCAGAAAAAGAAGATTAAACTATAATTGGAATTCAAATGTAGACAGAAAATAAAGAGTTCAACATGGAAGAAAGAGTAGAGAGGCCTTTAGGTAATAAAAATTTAAAGCGGACATTGAGGAAATGGAGTTTGGCTAATCATGTCTAGAAGACAGTGCTTAGCAAATATCTATCTTGTCCTCTACATTTCCTGAGCATTTCTGCACCTACAAGTGTTCATCTGAGCTGAAGAGGTGCATCTTAGCAAGGAGAAAAAAGTTCAAAGTAGTAATTTTCTGGATGCTCCCATTTCTAACCAAAAAAATTCTAGACCATATGTGTCAATGGTTGAGTGTTATTGAGTGGATCTGTCCTACGTTACCAGAGTACATTAAAAAGAGAAAATAAGCTCTATTGTATTAAGCTCCTGAGATTTGGAATGTGTTTATTACAGGGGCACAGAAGAACTATTAGCATTAATGGGCCAGCAATTATTGAAGGTCGTTTCCAGGGTTACAGGTCAGGGCATGCAGGACTAAGGTGTGTGATTGAATGTCTTTGCTATGACTGTTTACAGAAGCTGGAAAATGTATGCTTGAGTGTTATTACTGGAAAGGGAGAATCTAGAACAGGAGAAGGTAACATGAGAAGCTTCTTTCAGATAGAAAAGCAGGTATTTGGGTGGAATATAGAGTATTCTGAAGAATGGAAGATATAGTCAGAGAATGAAATGCTTGGTATATCATTTGCATAATTGGTTATTTCCTGGTAAGGTTTATATGCATGGACTTCATTCTTTTTTTATTACTTACATGAATCACCTATAAGCCATAATTAAGTCTAAATAATATATTTATGAAGGCCATTATGAAGCATTAGTTTAGCTACTTCTTTTTTAGCATACTGCTTTTATTTAGAAAAATAAATATGTCCTGTAGGCATTTTGATGGAGTCCTTCCTACACCAGGGCAGATAGAAGTGAACACTGTGAATCTGTGCACTTTCAACATGATATGTTAAATAAAAAAAGATCTATCTATTTATCTATCTATCTACATATATATATACTTAAGTACATTAATTATATAGTTATAATTCCACTAATTCTAATAATTAGAAGAATTATAATAATAAGGGAAACTAATGCATATTTAAAATATATATAAAATTATATCTTATTTTTAAGAAAGATTAGATTTAGGTAACTGACTTAGGCTCAGGAAAGAGTTAAATTAAACAAGGAGTACTGCTATACCAACAGTAGAGAAACACAGCATCCTGAACAACAGTTTGCACTTCATAATGCTTGAGATCATTACAATCAAATATATTTGCCAATGCTCTTCTATAAATATTCTAGGATTATATATCTTGCATCTATCCTGGCTTCGAGGTGTAACTCCACAAAAGGGGTCTGAGCAGGGTTTTCACAGTCTTTGCTTCACCTATATAAATGTCTCAAGACTGTAGGGAGAATTTACTGGGTAATAGATGCCTCCTCTTCTCCTTCACTAGCTGCAAAGAAGTTTATCCAAAGAAAAGGTGGGAAACCCATTACTAGGCTCCTGTCATTAATCTATTGCCAAAAGGTGTTAATAAAGAACTACTTACAGTATGTTGAGGTCTAGAGTGATTGTGGCAATTCCTGTCACATCTCTGAAGGCAAATGATGTCTCCAGGGAAGTTTTGGAGAGGGGGGGGTCATGGAAACCAGATCTTTTCACCCAACTAGCCTAGATTATCAGCCTCATGTGTGAAGGGCACACTATTCCAGATTACAAAGTTAAAAACATTAATTTTTAAAAAAAGGAGGAAAGATGTTAAATGTCTTTTGCTCCAGGCAAGCACAAATTGGAAGTTTCCACAGGTCTTGGATAAAATTTCTGGATCTTTAATCAGTTATAAACAAACAGCCATTCTGTGACTAACTTAGCTTTTCAAGTATATTTATTTTTCTGTCAATTTGAGAAAGGTATTTAAAGTTATTTAACTTTTCATAGACCCAGTGATGTGAAGTCACAAGAGAAAAAGGAAAAACATTTTAGAAATAAACAGAAAGAAATTGTAGTTTCATGCATGTGGAATAAAAAGAACTCTACCTGCCCTATACTTAATCATTTCCATGATGTTTTTCAGACTTAATCAGAAGTAATAGAGGACAAAGTATCCTATTATTAAAGCTTCTAGAGCCTGAACTCTTTCTATAATTGCCATGATGAGTCAAAGTTGGTTGTTCTGTACCTAGTTAGAGCTATTTCATGTCCTTTGCAGTTGTATTCAACCTTTTAACATCACAACATGACATGGTGCCAGAGATTACACTAGATAACTACACAGTTCAGTGACAGGAAAAAAAAAACCTCTCCAAAGCTCCCAAGGTCCCATTGAAGAGCAGAAGGAGGGAGAACATGAGCAAGGAAGTCAGGACTGCGAGGGTTGCACCCACCCACTGAGACAGTGGGGCTGATCTAATGGGAGCTCACCAAGGACAGTTGGACTGAGACTAAAAAAGCATGAGATAAAACTGAACTCTCTGAACATGGTAGACAATGAGGGCTGATGAGAAGCCAAGGACAATGGCACTGGGTTTTGATCCTACTGCATGTACTGGCTCTGTGGGAGTCTAGCCTGTTTGGATGCTTACTGTCCTAGACCTGCATGGAGGGTGGAGGACTTTGGACTTCCCACAGGGCAGGGAACCCTGACTGCTCTTTGGACTGGGGAGGGAGGGGGTGAGAAGTGGAGGGGAGAGGAGTGGGAGGAGGGGGAGGAAAATGGGAGGCGGGGAGGAGGTGGAAATTTTTTCAATTAAAAATAACCCTCTCATTTCTTAAGCTCAGATTTTTGCTTTTAATTTTGTATTTGGCCATATTCTTAACTATTCCCCACTTCAAGTGAGCATAGGGTCAAAGCTTGGATATTCCTGAAGGAAATAAAACCTGCTCCTGTGGTGGAAACAGCCATGCTCCAACTTTAAGCTAGGATAAGAAACATGAGAATTCATTGACATCAAAATAATGGAGTTCCTTTCCTTGCACACACCCACTTATATAGTGCTATTCATTTTAAAGTTTAGTTCTCTTCTCACATTTGAGCATAGATACCATCAGGAAACTCCTTGAGGGGCCTTTTGCAGGCCCCCAAGCCAAATGTGGTCTAGTCAATCCCAGTCACTCTGGACGACATGTCTCAACAGGAAAATTAAAAAATCCAGAGCCTTCTATAAAAGACCGTACAATTATGGATGATGGAATAAACATGGAGGATAAGTAAAAAATTCCAATAGGAAATAGGAAACGTATATTCTGGCAGACTTCTATAAGTGATCAAAGACCAAAGCTAAGAGTGTGTATAAGTGGCATTGAAGAGGCCAATTTGGATGCCAAGATTCTGGAGTAATGATATTCACGTCCCCATTCTCTTCAAGAGGCAGATGTTCAATTAGTAGGAATTGGAATCCTATCATAAGTGAAACAAAGCATGAGATAGGTGGAATGGATAAGGCCAGAAGGACAGAGAGGAAGTCTGAGGGCGTATGTGGCTAATTATTGTAGTGAATTTATGGGGTTATAACCTGCTACAGCAATGGCATACCCAGATTAACATTCCTGCAGTCCCAGAAACTCATAATTCTGGGAATAATATTATGAGCTACTATATACAAAGGTCACTAGCCATTCAGGCTGTACAAGAACACAAAGCAACTAGCAAATTTTGGAGGTACCAACAGCCCTACCTTTAAAATTGTTAACTGAGAAACCAATATGGGTTAAACAGTGGCCATTAACAGAAAAAAAAACTGCAGCTAGTACAGGAGCAACTTGATACTCACCATATTGAAGAATCAAAAAGCCCTTGGTATTCTCCTGTACTTGTTGTTAAAAAGAAATCTGGTAAATGGATAATGGTGACAGATCTAAGAGCTGTCAGCAAGGTAATTCAACCTATGGGAACTCTACAATCTGGATTTCCTCTGCCTTCTCTAGTACCAAAAAAATGGTTTCTTATAGTTGTTGATTTAAAAGATTATTTCTTCACTATACCTTTACATGAAAAGGACAGAGAAAATTCTGCCTTTATAGTGTCTACTTATAATAATTCTTAGTCTACTAGAAGATACCAATGTCCTCCCACAGGGAATGCTCAATAACCCCACCTATGCCAATTTTTTGTAAGTCAGACATTGGAAATAATACTAAAAAATTTCCTAAATCTATAATTTACTGTTACACGGATGACATTTTGCTATCTGATTCAAACACAGATACTTTAGAAAAAATGTTTGAGAAGTAAAGGAAGTTTTGCCAAAGTTCATCCATTCTGATTGGGGGAGGGGGAGGGAAATGGGAGGCGGTGACGGGGAAGAGACAGAAATCTTTAATAAATAAATAAATTAAAAAAAAGCAAGTTTTGCCAAAATGGGGATTACAAATTGTTCCTGAAAAAATAGAGAGATGATATTCTGTCAATTACCTAGGTTATAAAATAGGTTAACAGAAAATTAGAACACAAAAGGCACAAATTAGCAGAGACCAATTGCAGATTCTGAATGACTTTCAAAGATGTTAGGAGACATTTCTAGTCTACAACCAGCTATTGGGATAACGCCTGATCTAATAGCTCATTTAAACAAAACCTTACATGGTAACAAAGACTTAAGTAGTCCCAGAGAATTAACTGCTGAAGTAGGAAGGGGATTGATTGTTGTTAAAGAAAAATTAAAGGAGGAACATATGGATAGGGTGAATTAAAATCATAATTGCATTTTAGTTATATTGCCTTCCAGAATTCCCCTATAGGAATTTCAATGCAAAAGGAAGATATTATCCCAAAATGGATATTTTTATCCCACAAACCAAATAATAATTTAAAGACTTATGTGGAAAAAGTCTCTGAATTAATTATAAAAGAAAAATTGATACTTTGTCAATTAGTAGATAAGACCCAGCAGAGATTATAGTGCCTTTTACTACTGATGACATTAACAAATTATGGGAAGACAATGAACCCTGGCAAAGAACTTGGGGTAATTTTTTAGGAGAAATAAATAGCAATTATCCCCAAAGTGATAGAATTATCCTTATAAAAAGAACTACTTGGATCCTTTCCCACATTGTATGGGACACACCAATAACTGGAGCCCATACATTCTATACTAATGCAAATAAATCAGGAAGGCAGATTATAAATCAGAAGATTTACGTAAGGTGGAACAAAGCCCTTATAATTCTGTCCAAAAGGCAGAATTATATGCTATTCTCGTGGTGTTAAGAGATTTTAAAGAACCTCTTAATATAGTTTCTGATTCATAATATATAGAAAGAGTTGTCTTGCATATTGAAAGTGCTGAATTTATACCAGTGATACAGAATTGACTTCATTATTCATACAGGAATGAGCTTTGCCCTATATACATACACACACACATCTGATCCCATACAGGTCTGCCAGGTCCTCTAGCTCATGGTAATACAGAAATTGATCGATTACTGATTGGAAGTGTGTTGAAGGTCTCAGAATAACATAAGAAACATCATGTAAATAGCCAAGGCTTAATAAAAGAGTTTTCTATTACATGGCAACAAGCTAGGAGGTTATAAAGGATATCCTACTTGCTCTTTCTATAACCAAACACTGCTACCTCCAGGGACTAACCCAATGTGTAGTCAAAGGAATGAAATCTGACAGATGGATGTGTTCCACTTTGCAGAATTTAGAAAATTAAAATATATACACTACACCAATGAAACTTATTCAGGTTTTCAATGAACAACACTTTGAGCTTAGAAAATGCTAATTTAGTAATCACACATTTATTAGTAGTTATGGCCATCATGGGTATACCTGCACAAGTAAAGACAGACAATGGTCCAGAATTCGTCCCTAAGAAAATGAAACAATTTTTTCTTATTATAATATAAAGCATATTATAGATATACCACACAACCCTATAGATCAGGCAGTTATAGAAAGATCAAATCGAACTATAAAAGATATATTGAACAAATAGAAAGGGATGGAAAATACCCCCAGAAATAGATTACATAATGCTTTATTAACCTTGAATTTTCTTAATACTAATGAGAAAGGGACAACAGCAGCAGAGAGACATTGGATAATACAAAAGTGTTCTGAATTAAATCAGCCAGTGCATTTCAAGGATGTGTTGTCTTCACAATGGAAGACAGGAGTGTGCTACATTGAGGAAGGGGATTTGCTCTTGTTTCAATACGAGAAGAAAAGTTATGGATACCATCAAAATTAATAAAGATTTGGTTTGAAAAAGAGAAATCCCTTGAGAAAGAGAAATTAGAGCTTATCCACAGAGGTGACAACCAATCAGGTGCTAAGGGAACCTCATAACAGTTGGGGCAGGGTTCTGGTTTTGTCTTTTCAGGAAAATATCCATCTTCAAAAAGTAAAGAGACCCTGGACATCTAGATGCCTAAAGAGGAAAAGATAATTATCCAGATAGGATCACTAAGCAAAGAGAATTATGACTTGTGAGGACATGTCATCTGAGGGCAAGAATCTCTGAATACTAAATAGAATTAGTCATGATTCACTTTAAAAAATCAAAGCTGGTTTTGGAGTTGGACAATGGCTCTGTCCTTGTCTAATTCCAAGCATGTTCTTGAAAGAAAACTTCAGAGTTTCTGTCTTATGCCAGGAGCCATCTGGTATAGGAAAGAAAGAATAAAGAATTTAGAAAAATTTTACTTTTCTTCATACCTATTTTTGTCTCTTTTGTACCTTTCATTGAATATATGTCTGTATAAATATTGTTTAAGTTTTCCACAATAAACAATGAATTTTCCTGCAGCAATCTTTGAAGTTTCCAGGAATAAGATGGGGCCCCACAACATCCATCTGGTTGGTATGACATCATGATGCTGAAAGTGCTACTATAAGTCCTGTTTGGGTCCTAGCTTCTCAGGATGGTTCCAACTTGATTAGATGAAATGGTGCACTTATTTTACAATGTTTGACAAGAACTCCAAATAGGAACCTGAAAAAAAAATCCTTACCAAACACTCAGAGACTACTTGCAATTAAACCGGACAGCAATCTTGGAATTTAACTATCATTTTATTTACACAGGATCCCATAGAAAAAACATCACCCCCAAGACAGCTGAAAGTAATTCTAGAAGACTATGTCTCCTCTCCCAACAAATTTGTCCTCAGGGCTAAAGACATAATATAGCGGTTGATTATAATTTATGTAGGGTTGGGGTTTGAGGGCAAAAATCATGTAAGCTCGGGGATCTCTTTGGAAAAAAAGAGGAATTTGAAGGAGATAATAGATCAGTGTGAGCTTCCTCACACTAATAATAATTGTGAGTAATGGAGTGAATACTTGTGATCTATTATTTATAAGCAATTTCCATTGGTATAGATTCTTGTATATTGATACAAACCTAAATTATATTGAATATGTTCCTATTTTGGTCTACAATATTTGTATATCTAAGCAAAATTATTTTGTCATATCATATGCATGCATGTTTCTACCTCTGCTTAAGACATTTTGTATATTGAAACAATTTTAGTATATATTTATCACATTGCAATATATATCTCTACCTCTGATCAAGATACTTATACATCGTTTACATTTTGAAGTCATTGTCCTCATTTGTTGCAGAGTTGTTTAAAGATTGTTTAATATTCTAATATGAAGTCTTAGTCTTTAAGTTATATAGGTATTAAGAATTGTAGGTCAATAGTCATTCACGTTTGTCATATTTATAGTTAAGCTAATCAAGTTCTTTAGATACAAAGAGATTGTATTCTGCACAGATAGGTAATCTTCAGCCACTTTAAAGAGCTATAGAATATGGCGTTTAAATAACTTAGGGTTCTGTTGAAGTGAGACACGATTGTTCCTGGCAATACCGATCTATTCCCGAGAGTATGTTGAGCAGCAAAGACACTCCACTTGGAGCTTGTTTTCTTCTTGGCAAAACTGGCCTTTGGGCAAGGAATTACCCATGCACCAACCGCTGACAAAATGCATGATGTCTGGGCAAAACAAGCGAGATACAAGAAAAAAAGACTGTCAAGTCTTGCCAAGATAGGGTAAGACAGTTTTGAAAAATTTCCTGCCTCTGAAAATGGTTTATCAGTTATAGTAGGCCTTAGCCAAAGTTGGTTGCTCCAATGTTGCAAAATGAGACTTTGGGTAATTACCCAAGTAGCCAGTTGTCTCTGTCATTTGTTTTACATTTTGGAAGTTGCTTGATTGCACTTCCTGCTTACTCAAGTAATATTATCTCTGGTCTCAGTTTTCAATGGGGTTGAAGACTAGATACATGTACTTACTTTCCTCTCATGAGTTGGCCAAGTTATTTATAATACAAGACTTAAACTGGTTAGGTTAGGATAATTATTGAAATATTTATCACATATTTCTTGCGTGATATTGTTTATGCTGTTGAATTTTAATTTTTATACCTGATATTTCTTCTTATTGTATATAATTTTGCATTAGGCTTAAAACTTTCTTATTTAAGCAAAAGGGGGAGGTGCAGTAGAAATTTCTACAGCCTTTAAGTTACCAGCCCATTTGGGCATGACCTCTTTTACTATAAATACCAATGTAAAGTGGGCAACTGGCTTCTTTTTTCTGGCTGTGGGGATTTGCTTGCTGTTCCCTGTTCAAGCAGAGGACTGTAATCTGTGAGTCTACCCCTAAATAAATAACCCTCTATTATAATCAATTCTGAACTAGTGTGGGATTTCTTTTAAGTGTCCATTTTCAGAGATACAGTGGTTCTCCAGCTGGAGAGACTAGTCCTCTCTTAAGAGCACTGGCTGTTCTTGCAGGAGACCTAGTTGCCGCTCCCAGCAACCACATGGTAGCTCACAACTGCCTGCAACTTCATTTCCAGAGGATGTGACACCTTCTGCTCTTCTCAGGTATTAGACATATACACACATGCAGGCAAGCACTTGTAAAATTAAAAGAGGTAAAATTCTTAAAAGATGAAAAAAAGAGGTCTAATGAGTCTCTGTAAAATAAAAAACTTATCGGACATTTAGCCAAACATAATGTTTGTGTGAAGAGTACAGGAAAGAAAATTGGATAAGAGAAAACAATGTTAAAAATTTGGCATAAGTCATTAATGTTTGGTACAATGTCAACTATCAAATAAAAAGAGGTGTTTGCTGAGGTACCCCATTCCCATGAAACCTTAGCGTTTTTCAGGGGGGGAAGGCAAGCCTGTTGGAGAAGATCCCTCTTGTCAGTTCCTGGCTGACCAGCTAGCTTAGCCTTGAAATAACCACACAGAAACTCTGTTAATGAAATCACTGCTGGCCCACTAGCTCTAACTTCTTATTGGCTAACTCTTACATTTGAGTTTAACCCATTTCTAGTAATCTGTACATCATCCCAAGGTCGTGGTCTACCAGCAAAGTTTTGGTTCTTCTGACTCTGGTGGTTTCATGGCGTCTCCATCTGACCCTGTCTTCTTCCCAGAATTCTGTTTAGTTTTCCTCACCTACCTAAGTTCTGCCCTATCAACAGGCCACTGCATTCAGAGGGAAATTCCACATCACAAGCCTGACTCAGTACCAAATATAACGATGTCATGGTGAATGTATACATCTTCTGCCCTCGTTTTGAAGTTATCCTAACTACATATGTGATGACTTGAGCTAATTTTGTTTCTAAGTGGGTTTAAAATTTTTACATTATATATATATATATCCTTAAACCCCGGAATTCGTGGTGCAAATTACAGCTCAATGGACTTTTTCTTTTGTCATCAGTTATAGAATGGTCACATTTCCCTGGAGAAATTAGCTAAATTTTCTAGTTTTAGTTTTTAATATGAAATGTAAACATCAGGAACGTTTCCAAAGAAAGAAAGTATATAAATTTATGACAATTAGTTGAGTAGTTATTAAAGATTATGAGAAACTATCATGGAGAACCTGAGGGACAGAGCATCTCTGCTTTTGCAGGTATGATCAGTTGATAATGGCTTTTTTTAATCGTTTAATGTTGCAAACAACGTATCATCCATCTTTATTACTACTCACATTTAAAATAATAGAGATTTTTTTGTTTTGTTTTTATTTTTTTTAATTTTTTTTATTGATAAAAGAAGAATAAAGAAAAAAAAACAAATTTCCACCTCCTCCCAGCCTCCCCTTTCCCTCCCCCTCCTCCCACTCTTCTCCCCCTCCTCCCACCCCTCTCCCCTTCCCCCCACTCCTCTCCCCCTCCCTCTCCAGTCCAAAGAGCAGTCAGGGTTCCCTGCCCTGTGGTAAGTCCTAGGTCCTCCCCCCTCCGTCCATATCTAGGAAGGTGAACATCCAAACTGGCTAGGCTCCCACCAAGCCAGCAGATTGCGTAGGATCAAAACTACGTGCCATTGTCCTTGGCGTCTCATCAGCCCTCATTGTTCGTCATGATCAGAGAGTTCAATTTTATCCCATGCTTTTTTTGGTAATAGTCCAGCTGGCCTTGGTGAGCTCCCAGTAGATCAGCTCCACTGTCTCAGTGGGTGGGTGCACCCCTCGTGGTCCCGACTTCTTTGCTCATGTTCTCCCTCCTTCTGCTCCTCATTGGGACCTTGGGAGCTCAGTCCATTGCTCCAGTGTGGGTCTCTGTCTCTATCTCTATCCATCACCAGATGAAAGTTCTAGGATGATATGCAAGATATTCGTCAGTATTGCGCTAGGATGGGGTCATTTCAGGTTCCCTATCCTCAGCTGCCCAAGGAACTAACTGGGGACCTCAGCTTGGGCACCTGGGAGCCCCTCTAGGGTCAATTCTCCTGCCCACCCTAAAGTGGGTCCCTTAACTAAGAATTGTGGTTCCGTGCTCCCCTATCCAACCTTCCTTTATCCCGATCCTCCTGTTTCCCCAAGTCCCCCCTCCTTCCCTTCTACCTTTTCTCTCCCCATCTCCCCTTACCCCCTTCCCACCCCACCCCCAAGATCCCACTTTTCTCCCCGGCAATTTTGTCTACTTCCCTTATCCAAGAGGATAACGATATGTTTTTCCTTGTGTTCAGCTTCTTTAGGTTCGCCAATTGTAGACTCCGTGACCCCTATTTATGGCTAGAAACCAATTATGAGTGAGTACATACCATGTTCATCTTTTTGGGTCTGGGATACCTCACTCAGGATAGTGTTTTCTATTTCCATCCATTTGCATGCAAAATTCGAGAAGTCATTGTTTTTTACCACAGCGTAGTACTCTAATGTGTATATATTCCATACTTTCTTCATCCATTCTTCCATTGAAGGGCATCTAGGTTGTTTCCAGGTTCTGGCTATTACAAATAATACTGCTATGAACATAGTTGAACAAATGCTTTTGACATGTGATAGAGCATCTCTTGGGTAAATTCCCAAGAGTGGTATTGCTGGGTCGAGTGGTAGGTTGATCCCGAATTTCCTGAGAAACCGAAACACTGACTTCCACAGTGGTTGCACAAGATTGCATTCCCACCAGCAATGGATGAGGGTACCCCTTCCTCCACAGCCTCTCCAGCAAAGGCTATCCTTGGTGTTTTTGACTTTAGCCATTCTGACAGGTGTAAGATGATATCTCAAAGTTGTTTTGATTTGCATTTCCCTGATTGCTAAGGAGATTGAGCATGACCTTAAGTGTCTTTTGGCCATTTGAACTTCTTCTGTTGAGAATTCTCTGTTCAGTTCAATGCCCCATTTTTTAATTGGGTTAATTAGCCTTTTAAAGTCTAGTTTCTTGAGTTCTCTATATATTTTGGAGACCAGACCTTTGTCTGTTGTGGGGTTGGTGAAGATCTTCTCCCAGTCAGTAGGTTGCCTTTGTGTCTTAGTGACAGTGTCCTTTGCTTTACAGAAGCTTCTCAGTTTTAGTAGGTCCCATTTATTCAATGTTGCCTTTAATGTCTGTGCTTCTGGGGTTATACCTAAAAAGCGATCACCTGTGCCCATTCCAAAATTATGAACAGAAGTTCTCAGTGCTTTAATTATTTTATTAATTTAAATGAAAGAAAATGACAACAGATTTTATAGGTCTAGAGTATGACATCTCCAAATGTTCTGCACTAATTTATGTATCTGTCACCTAATCACTTAGCTATCTGGAGAGTGTGTATTTTATTTGGCCTCATCCCTAGTGACCATTTAATTCCTATTTTATAGTCTTCACTGGTTGAGATTCTGGTTCCCTTTTTGAACTCAGCATCATAAAGGAAAACTGGCACTTTTTATCTGAACTTTCAGTGCTAGCATCTGAAAATCCACTGAGAGTAGAAACCTAATTAGATAGGTCCCCTGTGGCCCGAGTAGCTGTCAGTCCTGGAGCCTCTTCCTGGTGAGGTGCTGCATAAAAGGGGTCAGAGATACCAGCACAGCTGGGCTTCCCGCATGTCCAGACCCCCTACCAAGAGAGAGCTGATGGAAGCATGTCATGGAGATTTTCCAGGATGTCAGGGTCATATAAGTAAGACAGATCACATAGCACCTGTGACAGTGTTGGTATTTCATATTAAAATAAGCAACTCTTAACTTCTTCTTTTTCAGTAAGGAAGAGAATAATGAAGCAATTGTTCACCCTTTTATAAACATCAGATGTCAATATCGTTGTAAATTACATGTCTTTGTTTTAGCTGTAGTGAATGTACTGACTCAGTACATATAAGCCAAGGAAACTAGAAGTTAGAATTTTTTTTTCCTCTAGATTTAAATACGATCTAGGAAAGGGAAAATTGGGAACAATCACCCTAAAGTTCTAAAGAACTGTAAATAACCAGACAATATTGTTTTAAAAAATATATTCTATTTCTGAGAACTTCTATTTTCTCTGGTGTTTATGTGAAGAATACACATGCATTTACATCTGTTACACAGCTAAGCTGAGGCATAGTAATTCTATTTTATAAAAATTTAGGTCAAGAAATGATGACTTCTGTAATAGGCTTCTCTACAAAGTAGAGGTTTGGAAAGGGCCCCAGGAACGCAGAAGAGGCATGGCAGAACAGCACAAAAGCACAAGAACAATATTTGGCTGGTAAAACAGTGTTTCTTTTGGTCTGTCCTAACTCATCAAGCAGCCCCTACTTCCTAAGCTTGTTGGTGGTTTGCTTGTGGTTGATTGAATTTAAGATCTGCCATTACAAAAAACAAATCCTTTATAGAGTGTAGTTTCTAAACTACTAAAAGTAATAAGACTGTCCCAAAACTGGATAAGATTTCTAGGCTCTAGCTTAGAAATGATTTCTATATCTAAGTTACTATGAAATACAGTCCCAGAAAATAGTAGCCCACTTAGGATCAAAATTTAATTGATTTTTATAATACTTTTGGAAAAATTCAGTAAACAATACTAAAAAAAATAAATCTTACATTTGCTCCAAATGATACAATTGAGTAAAATATTAGTATAGCAAGTTCAAGTCTTCACAGTTAAAGGATCAGTCAGAAATTCAATTGAATTGAAATGTTTTGAAGGTGACACCTATATCCATGCACAAATAATCTATTAACAAGTTCATTAATTAAAAGAAGAATAAATGCCAGATGGTATTAGAAATAAAATATTCAAATGGCCTCCTATAAAACCCAAGATTAACACTGATGTTTGCACAGGCATTTATTTTGTTGAGAAAAGAAACATTATCCAGGCATTTTGATTCCTGGTAACCATATGAAAACTATGGACTATTTGTTGAGAGGGACCACCTATGGCAAACCTAACAAATATGCAGGGAGTGAAATTCAAAATAAATCTTAAAATTTCTTTCTCCTTTTTATATCTTCATAGGCTTTGAAAGAGAAGATAAAGGTGTGTTGCAGAATATGTTAAACTTTAAACTAGATGCACTTCTACAGAGAATATCAAAAATGGCTTCTGCTAAAACATGCAAGTAGCATAACAGCAAACTGGGAAACGAACAAGCCATTTTATCTTGAGCTAAAATAGTTTCTTATACACCCAATAAACTTACAAATTTTTCAAAGCATTAATAAAATTGCCTAAAAGAGATGATACTGAGGGTCTTGAAAAGAAATGGTAAGAAATATATGGTATCCTAATAATGACTAAGCATTTCAAGCAGCCACCAAACATTCTGTACTGTGTATGTACAAAGGGATTCGTGCTGCAGAGAAATTTAATCTTTCCTATTTGCTTTTCCAAAACTCTGCAATAAATTCCAGTCTGCACCAGGACAAAATAGGTGACTTTTATGGAAGAGAATTATGCCAAGAGACCACTAATCTTCCCAGAAAATTAAGACATGAAATTCCAAGTATGAATTCATTTTTGTCAGAAAAATTCTAGTGTAACTTCCAACTAAACACATTTTTTGTTCTCTCCTACCTTTATTTTTATAACTGTTTCTTGATCATGCATAGAGGACAGAGGTTAAGAAGATTATAGGCTTCATGTGCTAAGAAAAAATGAAAAGTAACTGTATTATTCTTACTGTAGAAAAACCCAGAAAACAAATCCCACTTTTTGTTACATTCCCAAGAATGTATATGTTCACCTAGCTCAGCAAAATGTACGTTTGCTGTAACTTTAGCATAATTGTCTTACTTTGAATGTCCAAAGACTACAAAGAAATTGAAATGCTTGCTAATAATAAAGCAAAATTAAGTGGTTATTGTACAGTGATGTTCTCTAGAGCAACAAGAAAAATTTAAATGGGTGTGAGTCCAGTCTAAAAGAGTTTGGACCACGTGATCTCATTGGGGTGCAGTTCCAATGTAAAAGAAAAACTTATCAATAATAATGCATTACTGCAATAACAAACCTGAGTGACTGGCAGTAACAAGAACAGGAAGACAAGGAAAGTCATGGAATTATACCATGAATATTGCATGGTTTAATTTTTTAAATCTTGATGAAGAAAACATTAATATTCGTGTGTACAAAAATATATTTAGTGCAATTGAAAATATTCTGAGTGTAATATATTGAAATGCCATTGAGTTTATTTTATGTTGGTCATCTATGCTTGGGCACGGGGCCTGGCCCTAAGAGTCATTTGTATATGCAGTGAGACTCGGTTGGAGAAAACAAATTTTTCATTTGTGAGTACTGACCAGTTGGAGATAACTTCTGAGCTAGGGATAAGGGTTTGTGTCCACTTCTCTTCTCAGAGCTGGGACTCCATCTGGCTTAGGCACTCATTCAGGCCATGTTCATGCTGTAACAGTCTCTGAGTGCGTAAGTACACTGGTTCTGCTGTGTTTAATAGGCTAGCTTATTTCCTTGCGGTCCTCTGTTATGATACCCCACTTGTTTGTTCCTAACTGCTCAGGCCAAAAATAACCACACAAAACTATATCAATTAAATCACTGCTTGGCCTATTAGCTTTAGCTTCTTATGAGCCAGCTTATACATATTAATTTAACCCATTTCCTTTAATCTGTATATTGTCATGAGGCTGTGGCTTACTAGGTGAAGTTCCGGTAAGTATCTCTGGTGAAGCTACATGGCTTCTCCTAAATCTGCTTTCTTTCTTCCAGCATTCAGTTTAGTTTTCTCTGCTTACTTATATTCTGCCCTTCATAGGCCTAAGACAGTTTCTTTATTAACCAATGGTATTCACAGCATGCAGAAAGGAATCCCACATCAGTTCTCCAAACTTCTGGGTCTTACAATCTAAGAAAACATGACTCCATGTCTTTCTTTTCCCTAACCTTGCTCTCACTCTAGATGAGATCATCCATACCTGTGGCTTTCATGGATTTAAATACTGATGGCTGCTATTTGGTGTCTACAGGCATTATCCATTCACTGAGATCTTGAGTTATATGTACAACTGTCTTTCTGAGATGTTCACCTAAACATAGTATTAATGCCATAGCTTTCAAAGTGGTCACTAGACAGCCATCTGCCTGGTCCCTTAAATCTCTTTTCTCAGTGGTCCCAGTGAGACTAAGATGTTATGCTTTATTCCCATTTTTTTTGTTTTAAAATGTTTCTCTTTTATTTTGTTTAAGATTTATTTTAATTTTTATTTGTGTGTGGTTTTGTGCATGCATGTGTGTGTGCGTGCACACGTGTGCACATGAGCATGCATGCCTGGAGTTGAGAAAAAAGCCATCTGATTATATGTATCTGGAGCTATAGGCAGTTGTGAGCCACCAGATATGGTTGCTAGAAACAAACTCAGGTCCTGTGTAAGAACAGCAAATGGCCTTAAAGACAGACTCATTTCTCCCATCCTTGAATCATCTTATTCTGTTGCACTAAAACAAACCACTGGCAAATAGAGCGACATCTTTACCAAAGCAGGGATAAGCAATGAAATCTCAGATTATCACCTCCCACACTGCCATACTGTGATCTTTGAGATTCTAAAGCATTCCTCCCTTGCGTTATTCTCACCTTTTCATCATTTTAAAGTCTAGGGAGGTTTTCTTGCATATTTACTTAAAACTCATTGGTTATTTTTTTAATTACACTTGAACTGAGTCCAAATATTTATAAAAATAAGAACCCAACCATGTTATTATTGAAAATGCCTATCTGATCTCTAGGTTTAACTTCATTCTTCTCCCTGCTGTTCATGAATGTGCACCACACTGGCCTTCAGCTTGTTCTCTACTGTATCTAATGACTATTTTGACTAGTCTTACCTTGTTTAACTCACAAAACTTACTATTTATGACTATGTTTGAATTTGTTTCCTTCAAAGATACTTCCTCTCATAGCATAGTCCCACTGTGCTCTTCTGTCAGTTTATCCCTTTAAAGTCTCTTCATAATAATTGCTACCTTAAGTTGATGTTTCATTTTTTTTACTTATCTATTTATTGTCTGTATCACCATAGTTACCACAGCTCTCCTGAAAAAAGCAATTTTTAAAGCTTTGTTCCCTGTATATTATTTACTATATACATAATTTCCCAGGAATTTAAAATAGTCTGTATGAGCAAGTGATCAGAAGTGATAGTTTGTAAATTATTTAAAAACTATATATTATGATGAGAAACACAAAATATGATATATGAAAACTATAAAATATGAAATGTGTGTTCATTCAAAAACATTTCATGTGTGAGAGAATCTTTAAGGTATTTGCTAAATAATTAGAATACTCATGGATAGTATGTGTTAACTACACAGATAGACCACCATTGATGATTATAAGACTGCCATCAATGACCAAACAGTTAAAGACACTTGCAGAACCCTCTAAATAGAGTTTCATCTAAGATGTTTTATGACTTTTCTTTTTATACTTTACAATTACCTAAGTACATTGAATCTAACATGGATTTATATACCAAATTATCTTCATATTTTTATTTTCAAAGGTTTAATTTTAGTTTTCATGAAAATACCTTCAGCATGGTGTTCATATTTCTTTGGCTTAATGTGATATAAACTAATATATATAATAAACTGCAACTGATGCCATCATTAATGTATCTGAGTGGATTCAAATGCCTCTTCTGACTTCCTTCAGATAAACCAATATATCTAGCCTCTTCAGTTCCTTCAAACTGTACTTCACCCACTTAAGGATAGAAGGATAGTCCAGACTTTCTTTGTCTGTCTGTCTGTCTTTCTTTCTTTCTTTCTTTCTTTCTTTCTTTCTTTCTTTCTTTCTTTCTTTCTTTCCTTTCTTTCTCTCTCTCTCTCAGCAACAAACTTGATTAAAGTTTACTAATTTGGGATGCTTATATATTTCCTATATTTATTAACAAACAAAAATATAAACATTAGTCACACTCAAAAATATAAACATTGGTCACACTCAAAAGACCCTTAAGTGATTTTATATTAATAGATGAAGAGGCATTTTTCCTTTTTTGTTTATTCTTCTTTTATATAATATGTCCTGACCACAGTTTTCCCTCCCTCCACTTCTCCCAGTTCCCCCTCCACCTCTCCTCTCCCTCAAATTCACTGCTCCTCTGTTTCCTTTCAGAAAAGAGCAGGCCCCACAGCAATGCCAACTCTGAACACGGCCTATTAAGGTGCAATAATATTAGGCACAAACCCTTATATCAAGGCTAAATGAAACAACCCAATAGGAGGGAAAGGGTCCCAAGAGCAGGGAAAAGAATCAGAGACACCCATTCTTCCATTATTAGGGATCTCACATGTTTTTATAAAATCAATTTATGAAATTTAAAGCATTGCAAATGTCACATATTTTGTTCAATTTTTACATTTTTCTAGACCCTCAAAAGATACATGAGTCATTAAATTTAGTAGCAAAATCAAGAATGATGGTGAAATATTAACAAATATATCTAGCATTAACCTGTATCTGTGAAAGACTTATAGAGGTATCTTCTATAGCCTCTATATTTATTTTATACTAATGTTGTGTGCTGAAACACATAAATATTTGAAACAACAATTTCTACAAATTTCTCTTTCTCCATCTATATTCATATCTATATAGAGATAAATAGATCACTTAGAATTTATTATAAGAATAATTTTTGATAGATTGGAAATTAAAATACTGTTCATTGTATCATGTACTGACACCTTACACAGCAGATTCTTTGCTCAAATAATTGAGTGGAACACAATATATTATTTTATGCATTTTAATATATAGTTAAGAATTGTATACTATTCTTTCTATAAAACTTGAATCAGTACAGAGAGTTGCTTTATTAACATTTTCACATGGCTGTTTTATTCACTTATATTTGTAAGTTAAAATCAAAAATTTAAGCTACTAGTTGGAAGAGTTCAGTTAGGTACATTTTTTTGTAATCTTTCTAATTGCTCATTCATTCATTCATTCATTCATTTATTCATTCATTCAAGGAACAATGGATTTCAAACACAGGTCCTCACCCACATTCGTTAAGCAGGCTTCCACCAAGCTAGCTCCCTAGCTTTTACAATAATTAGAATTTTAAGCATATATACTTTTTATGTAATGCCATAATTACTTAGTAGCTTATTAAATAAACCTTATCATTTTATCTAAAGATTTACATAATTTAAATAAAATATTTAATTCATAAAACCACTAATTATCATCAGTGTCTTGCTGTTGGACCTCAGTACTAGTGGCTTCTGATTGGCTTCACACCTAATACTTCAAGATGGATGATTGCTAAAGGTTTAGAGGCTCTAAACATTTCCTAAAAGAGGAGAGCAATAATATGTGCCACCAATAGACCCTTCCATTCACAGAAGACATCTTTGTCAAGAGCATCCTCTCCACAGTGGAAATACCATCAAAATTGGAGTCATTTGTCTCAACTCATGTTATTGTGCTATCATTTAAATTTTTTTCTGTACTATCCCAAATCAGTGTTATTTTACTTCTCCTTCATAACTCAGGTGACCATATATATTGCAAAATAAGCAGTGAAATCTGGAAAGAATCTATTTTTTATAAATAGTAGCTGTTAATAGTTTAAAATGTTCAGCAAATCATGCTATTATCTGATGCATCACTACCTTGCATCACTATCTTTTGCAGTTCACTAACACAGCAAAAATACACAGACTTTGTAACATTTTGGGTGGAGGTCAGTGTTGACAGAGATTTCTGTCCCTCCTGGTCCCACAGCCGTTCAGTCCCAAAGAAACACACAGAGGCCTACATTAATTATCAACTGGTTGGTCAGTTGGTCAGGCTTCTTATTAACTAATTCTTACATTTTACATTAGCCCATAATTTTTGTCTGTGTTAGCCACGTGGCTTGGGACCTTTATCAGTGAGGCATTCTCATCTTGCTTGCTCTGTGTCAGTATTATGACTGAAGACTGATTTTTCTTCTTTCCAGAATTCTCATGTTCTCATCTCCCCACCTCTAAATTCTGCCTGGTCGCCCCACCTATATTTCCTGCCTGGCTACAGGCCAATCAGTATTTTATTAAAAATAATACAAGTGACAAGATAAAAGATCATTGTCCCACAGCAGGTTAGGGTTTTCAGAATGGTAAATGAGCATTAGCTTCAACTTGAAACATAGTCTTGGAAGACACTCTTCCTTCCTTTCAAACTTCAAACTAAGTCATGAAATCCCTTTTCTATGGGCTCTTAGAAACCATCTGCTCATTAGGAGACTACATCATTTGCACTGAACTCATTTGTGGCTTAGTTTAGGCACCCTCACCAATAAGTTTAGCTACATCTTCAATTGGCTTCATCTAGTTCCCACATCTGCACTTTGTTGCCTCAGCCTGTTTTTTGATATTAGTAAGGCAATTATTTTTTCTTAAATATCCTAGCTTCAGTCTTTACTGATTCACTGCTCTCAGCCTTCACAGAGGTAAAGAATGCTGGAGGCTTGCTCTGGAGTAGGTTTTGGCTACTTTAGGGACTATGCTGGCTCATTTGAACCATTATTTGGACTGTTAGAGTTTCTTTATATCATTAAGAAGCCTCAGAGTCATTGTTATCATTTGCTTGTACAGTGGTCTAGTGTTCTTAATTCCCTTCAGAAACCTTTCCTTTGTACTAGTGGCTTGATAACAGGTACAAAAGAGATAGCATTTATTCTCTCTCATTTTTTTCATGATTTCCTTATGCTTAATCGTCACAAGTTCTTAATTTAAAGTGAGAAATATTAGCACAGTTATTATAGAAATTACTACAGAAGTTCCATTAAAAACTTAGAATTGCCATATGATCCAGCAATTAAAACACGGAGTATCTATCTGAAGGCAATAAGAAAAGGGAGTGAGATAAATATGTTGAAGAGACACATTTCCATGTTCATCACAACTACTCAAAGTGCTATTTCTAATTATCGTTAGTTACTACCAAATATTATTCTAAATAGCCAAGAAGAGGAAACCCCATAAGGATCTGACAAACAGAAGAAGCAACTATGGCATAAATACTCAGCAGAATACTATTCATCCATAAAAAAGATGAATTGCTGTCACCTCAATATTCATGGACTTAGAAATCACATTTAGTAGAGTAAATTGGCAACTGGCCAATCAGAATTTATTTAAAATATAATTGACAGAATACAGACAATTGTCCTACACCACAGGACATCCTGACCCTCTGGCCCTTATAGACTTTCTGTCTCCCTTTCTGTAATGTTTCCCAGAGTCTTAGGATACAGGGTCAATATGTCTAGTGGAGCAGGGTACCCATGGTCATTTATTCTCAAGAATGACCAGTTTTGAATCTCTCTTATCATCTCCATCTGCTTCCAAAAGAAGTTTCTTTGATGAGGGGTGATAGTTACACTTGTCTGTGGTTATAAACATACTTATTTAAAATATAGTTAGTGATTATCTTGAATTAGAAAAACAGTAGTAGTTGATTCTCCTCTGTGGTGTATGACTTCTCCAGCCACAAGTAGTTGGTTATGTCTGCAATACCAGGCTAGAATTCCATTCTATTGAATGGACCGTAAACCCAATTAGATAGCTTTGGTTACCACAAAGATAAAAGTGCCAGTATTTCATTCACCCTTGAGAATATCCTACTTGGCCAATAATCGCGATGGTTCATTGTCTTTACAGATGGGCACAACAAATTTGCTGCCTTTTCACCCTTGGCATCTTGCATAACACTGACCAATACTATGAGAACAAGTCTTCAGGGATAAGGTTTCCAGGTCAGATTCAGTTCAATTCCTCTAAGTTCTATCCCAGAGTACACTATGTCCTCAGCAACAGGTTTTGTCCCCAAGTTCTGGAAGATAACCAAAGACAACAGCAATGGCCTATATTCGTGTGGTAATGCTTGGATTCCCTGACCAACAATTCAAAAGATTTCTCCTGCCTGAAACTGAGATATTGTTAGATAGTATATGGCTTTTGGAGTAAGGCTTATAATCCCAAATGACAGAACATTATTTATAGTATACCTATATATCTATATCTGTATCTCTATCTATCTATCTATCTATCTATCTATCTATCTATCTATCTATCTAATCAATCATTCATCTATCTATATAATCTATTGATGTTTACATATGAACACATATGTATATAATATATTTTAAATAAGTTTATAAAATGTTTGTTTTTCTGTAGCCTTTTCAAACATCCTTAATATCATTTACCTCTCCTTTCTCATTATGACCTTTCCTGTATTTCCCAAGTTAAAGATTCCCCCAATTTCTCCATTTCATGAGATGCATATATATAATAAAACTTAAGTGTCATATGTAATCATATCACACATAATATTGCACCCCCAAAATACACAGCTTCCATATTTTTGAGTTTCAGCTAAAAATTAGCAAGAAAAGCAAAGGAGATAGCTCATGATGAAAGTGCTTATCATACAAGCCTGATGAACTGAGTTCGTTTTCTGGAACCTACATAAAACCTTGATGAGGTGGTATCTATATGTAATTCTAGCACTACTTTAATGAGATGAGAAATGAATACAGATCTAGAAAATCATGCATCATATAACCTGAATTGTGGCAGAAAGAAGACAGTCCATTCCTCAACAAGGTAAAGACAAGAACTGACTCCTCAAATTTGACCTCTGATCTCCACAAATATAGCACGGCTGTATGCATGTTATATATGCATGATCACTCATAAACATAATCTAAAATATTTTTAAATGAACAATAAATGAAATGAAAGACTGGAGAGGTTAAAAGAACTTGTTGCTTGTTCAGAAGTCCAGAGTTCAGTTCCTAGCCCTCATGCCAGGTAACTTGCCTAACTTGAGTTTCAAGGGAACAACACATGACCTCTCTGAACTTTGTGGTTACCTGATCATACATGACACACACAAACACAGACTCATACAAATAAAAATAAACCTCATTGAAACTAAAATAAAGGGATCACAATTCATGGGTTGAGAAGCACTGCCTTCAAGAATTAAAATTACCTGTACATTTGTCATGTTTAAATCCTTATTTGTCATGCTTAAATCCTTACCACATGAATCATTACTTGAGATAGTATATTTGCACATTTTAAATTGTATTCAGATAAAAATTTTCTCATGTCTTTTTAGTTGATAAGCCAAATATAATATGTCATGCACTCTTCAAAGAATGAATGTAACCAAATAAAGTCAGATTCAGGAGCTAGGCATCCCAACATTTTGCTACAGTAAGATTGTATTAACACATTGGAAGAAAAATTATTTCTTTTGCCTCAATGCTGGGCTTATCTTAAAACTGGAATTTAGACCATTTATTACAGGACATCTAGCTTCATGCAACACTTATTTTTATTTATTTTCATTGATTTTTATTGAGCTCTACTTTTTTCTCTGCTCCCCTCCCTGCTTCTCCCCTCTCCTTCAACCCTCTCCCAATGTCCGCATGTTCCCAATTTACTCAGGAGATCTTGTCTTTTTCTACTTCCCATGTAGATTAGATCTATGTATGTCTCTCTAAGGGTTTATTTTTCTTTCTACAGTATTAACAAGTACATGAAAAATTAAATAGTAGAAAAACTAAATATTTTGAGGTCACAACATCTAGAGGTGGTCACCTTCAATCCATTCTGACCATGTTAACTTATGCATTCTTTCCAAAGTGTGTGCTCTGCTCTAAACAATTTCAACTTTATTTCATATTAGGATGAGAAATCTTAAATTAATTCTTGAGTTGTCCACATGCCTGAGCAGGTAAAGCTGCTTGTAGTCAAACCTGGCAACACCCCAGGATTCTCATGGTAGAAGGAGAGAACTGAGCCTGCTAGTTTGTGTATCCTGCATGTGTCTCCTTCTCCCAAATAAAGTATACATTAAGCATTTTACTCTATTAAAAATAAAAATGAATAAATTTATACTTGAGAAATCAAACCATGTAATCCCATTAGAAACATCTTGTATGACACCACAATATGATTTTATAGGTTTCTTTCTTTATTTACATCTTAGTTGTGATACTACAAGCACAGTGGAAACTTACATCAATAATGTGTTTGTTTCTCAATGCACTAGAGGCTACAAGTCCAAGACCAGAGTGCCATGAAGTAAAGTTCATGGTGCAGGTAATTTTCCCAGACTGTAGACAGCCATCAAATCCTTAGGAGTCTGAGGAGAGAAAGAATTCATGCTCTTTTCTGACCATATTTGCAGATCATTAATACAACCACGTGGGCTCTGCCCTCACCTGTAATTAATTCCCCAAAGCCCCATTTTTAAATAAAATCACCCGAGGATAATAGTTTCAACACCAAATTTGGAGATTCACAGATATTCATTCTGTAGAATTATGTAGTCACTATGGGAAATCTAGTGATTATAATTTCTAAAAATATGCTTATTCCATATCTTAACCACAAGCTTATAGTTAAAATAAATAGTAAGGCTATAATAAGACAGTATAATCAAACTATTTTCAATTGATTTTTAATGGGCCTTTATGTTCAAGCCTTGTTTCTATTTTTGAAATGCATATAAGACCTCTCATTTACTCAGGATGCTTTGTCTTGCAAGTTTAAAAATCAGGTATTTGCCTATGTGTCTGCAATGTACATGCCAAAAAGTGCATTACTAGACTGTTAGATGACTACAAACATCTCACCTCACACTCAAATTGCTTGTTAGTCTCTACCCCTGTATCCAGTTCCCATTCTCCACTCTTAAATGCTCTTTTGATTTAGTAGTAGAAAACATAATCAAACTCATTCCTATATACTTTCTATTTCTGTTAGTTTCATGGTATGACCCTTCCTAACCATTTTATGGAGCTCTTTTCTCCAATATTTGCTTGTGTGTAACTTGAGTAATTAGTTTAATTTTTAAAATAGAATTAAATAAAAGATTCATGTCAACATTATTCAAGTAATAAAGATAAAAATGTAACCCAGTAAACAACAGGACTGTATACACTTAAAATAATCTAGTATATTCAGTGGTGGTGGCAGCACTTGATAATCCCAGAGCTTAGGAGGCAGAGGCATTTGTATCTCTTAATTCAAGGCCAGTCTGGTCTACAGAGTGAGTTCCAGGATAGCCAAGGCTATACAGAGAAACCATGTCTTGGAAAATCAAAATAAGGAAAAATTTAAAAAAGAAAGAAAGAAAAAAGAAATGATGAAAACCCTGTTAATGTATGAGCATTGAGGTTATGGTCTTAAATGAAATAAATCAAACAGGTAATAATGTAATAACAGAGATGGTCTGGTTTTGCTCATGAGGGTGGAAAATAATAACACTTAGAGAAGCTACAGAAAGGAGTTTCCCAGGAACTGGGCAGGAAGCAGAATTTACTCCATGTACAAGCTGAGCAAGTCCTGGAGATCTTTTTCACATGAATATACTTAATGCCATCAAAATCCAAACTGAAAGGATAGTTGCTACCATCCACTCTAAGTACACTCTTTTAAAGCCACAACAAATACAAATACATAAAAACGGAAGGTGATTTTTCTTCTGTTACTTTTAAGAAGTTGTCTTCCTGTTACTTTTGTGTTAGAACGATGACTAACATTCCCCGAACATCTACTGAATATTTGGAGAAGCCTTTGAGCAGCATCTGCAACAAGAGTTCCACTGTGATGGATTTGGGAAGACTGAGTGAAGCCAAGAGAATTTGAAAAGATCTGCACTCAGTGTGAGCTCTACTCGTTGGAGTTCAGATTCCAGGGCTCAAAGGGCAGTCCGGTTTCCTACTTAGGAGACATCAATTGAAGCATGAGATTTTACTTAGCTTAAAGGCAACTCCCTCTACAAATTCTTTCTCAGTAGTGCAGCTCAGAGGAAGTGGCCCTCTACCAACCAGGATAGTTTCTTTCCATGAGACAACTGTGTATGTGCTTGAAACGGGGGACAGTTGATTAGCTTGAAACTTATCTTTGAACTCTAGTTACCTTAGTCCACAATACTCCTGACAATATGAAAACAAACAAATGGAGACTGAGTTTTATTTGCTGTAAAACAGGAATAAGACAAACAGCTTTATCTACAATCTATAAGTCATGTTAAAGCTTTTTTTGCAATACCAAATAAGCTGCCTTGACGAATACTTGAGTTCTTTCTGACATTTATTATGAAGGTCATGACCTGGTGTCCTCTCTAGACTTCTAATTAAGACTCTTAGATGTTGGGTGAATAAGAAGGGGAAAGGTCCATTAAAACCTGCCAATGTATTTGCGTACCTTTACTCCAGTGCTGTAATTATTTCACAAAGCACTTCTTCAGTATTTCTTGTTCTTGTTCTTCCTTTGCAAAATTGAATTTGCATTTTTCAAATTTCTTTTTTGAAGTCCACTTATCAAGAAAGGATTTTGAGTCCATCCGTTAATTAATTACATTTTGTAATTAGTGTACAGAATAATGGAATTTCATGTAATATTTAAATACATATATCCTCGTACCCGGATCTTACGTTCTTCCAACTTACCATTCAGTGCCCCTCTCTACTCCTTATCCCATTTCTCCCAAATAGTCTCCCTGTGCTATATTATTATGTAGATGTGTACATATATGTACTAATATTATACATATACAGACATGTATATGATAATACCTGCAATATTTGAGTTTAAAAAATAAAGTTGTTAGTACAATAATTATCATAAACAGTTCTCATCAACAGCTTCAGGAGTCTGGTATAAAATTGAGATTTTTTTCCAATTTAAAAAAATTAAGATTCATAACTTTTAAGATTAAATTTATTTATTTTTCAGAAACTATAATACCAGAGTTAGGAAAAATAATCCTTCCAATAATCCCAGAACCTTCAGTTTCCACTAAGAACTTTCTATTTACAAAGATTTACAGTTACTATTTTTTTGTTTATTTTATTTTTTTTAGTTGTTGCAAAAAAATTTCCCTTTTCCCTCCCCTTCCTCGCACACATCACCCCCTCCCCCCACTCCCCTCCCCGTCTCCCCCTTCCCCCACTCCATTCCCCCTCCCTCTGGAGAATGAAAAGCAGTCCAGATTCCCTGCCCTGCAGGAAGTCCAAGGTCCTCCCACTTCTATCCAGGTCCAAGAGGGTGAGCATCTAAACAGGCTACGCTCCCACAAAGCCAGTTCATGTATTAGGATCGAAACCTAGTGCCATCGTCCTTAGCTTCTCATCAGCCTTCATTGTCCGCCACTTTCAGAAAATCCGGTTTCATCCCGTTACTATTTTATTTTAAGAGGTAGGATTCATTGAGGTAGAAACTTTGGGATTAGAAATTGAGGAAGCACAGTATTTTTATTTGTTGTTAAAAACTAATGCTTTCAAGTCACAGAGTTCCTTAACAGTTTGGGGTTTTTAGAAAAATAAATGCAATATAAACTTTTCAGACTCAGTAATCTTTATAATCATCTATTCTATTAAAGTGTAAATTTTTGATGGCCAGCTCTGTGTTCTGGGTGTAGCATTCTGTAGCTGGAGAGTAGCTGCAGCTATAACATGGAGATAAATTTAATGAGATGTCTTCTCCCTTCTTGGGTTGGTTAATAAATCTACATTTTACATTAACTATATATAATACTAAAATGCAACTCAAAACTACTCTAGAATACTATCATACACCTGTCAGAATGGCTAAGATCAAAACTACTGATGATAGCTTATGCTGGAGAGGATGTGGAGTAAGGGGAGCATTCCTTCATTTTTGGTGGGAGTGCAAACTTGTACAGTCACTTTGAAAATCAATATGGCAGTTTCTCAGAAAATTGGTAATCAATTTGCCCCATGACCCAGACATGTCACTCTTAAGCATATACCCAAAGGATACTAAATCACACCACAAGTACATTTGCTCAAGTATGTTAATAGCAGAATTATTCATAATAGCCAGAACATGGAAACAACCTAGAATCCCCTCAACCAAAGAATGGATAAAGAAAATGTGCTACATTTATACAATGGAATATTAATCAGCTGTTAAAAATCACTGACATCAGGAAATTTGCAGGCAAATGGATGGTGAAGGGAAGGAGAGGGAGAGCAATGCAAGAAATATCTTGATAGTGGGATCATTACAGGCTTAGGAAAAATCATGATAATAGGGAAATTCCCAGGAATGCACAAGGATGACTCCAGTTAAGACTCCTAGCAATAGTGCAGAAGCCATCGCCTGTAATCAGATTGTAACCCTAATTACAATCGTAGAACCTTCATCTAGTAACTGATGGAAGCTAATGCAGAGATCCACAACCAAACATTGAACCAAGCTCCAGGAGACCAGCTGAAGAGAGGGATGAGTGGGGGGTCAAGATCAGGATGTGGAGACTACAGAGACTGTTGACCTGAGTTAGTGGTAGCCCATGGACTCTGGACTGACAGCTGGGGAGCCTTTATAACACTAAACTTGGCCATCTAAATATGAGTGATAGTTATGTGGCTTGGTCTGTTTGTGGGACCCCTGACAGTGGAACCAGGATTTATCCCTGGTGTATGAGTTAGCTTTTGGGGGCCTATTTTCTAGGGTGAGAAACTTTACTCAGCTTTGATTCAGAGTGGAGATGAATCAAGGATTTGAGGGAGTTACTTGGTCCTGCTCCAACTTTATGTGCCAGGCTTTATTGACTCCCCATGGAAGGCCTTACCCTTCCAGAGGAGTGGATGGGGTCAGGGAGGAAGTACTGAGGCGGTGGGAAGAGGGGAAGGCTAGAAAACTGTAGTTGATGTGTAAAATGGATAAAAAAAATCAACAATAATATTTTCTATAAAAATTATTGTGGAAATCTCAACACTTACGAAAATGCAAAGGACCTAAAATACTTAGAATTTTTAAAATTAATTTATTTGTTAAATTAGATTCTTACTCTAATTTCTATTCTAATAAAATAGATTCTTCTTTCATATGATACATTCTGACTACAGTTTCTCCTCCCTCCACTCTTCCCAGCTAACAGCCCACACCACCTCTTCCCTAGATCAACTTCTACTCTGTTTTCTTTTCAGAAAACAATCAGGCTTCCAAGAGATCACAGCCAAACAGGACAAAAAAAGATACAAGGAGACAAGGAAAAAACCCTCACACTGAGGCTGGACAAGGAAACCCAAGAGGAGGAAAAGAGTCCCAAGAGTTGGCAAATGACTCAGAGATATACAGTTCACATTGTTATGAGTCCCACAAAAACACCAAGCTATCAGACATAATATATACACAGAGAACCTGGTGCAGAATCATACCTGCCGTGGACTTGCCTCTAGTCTCTGTGAGCCTATATGAACCCTATCCAATAGATTCAGCAGGCCTTTTATTCTTCTGGTGCCCTCCATTCTCTCTGATTCCTACAATCTTCCTGATGCCTCTTCCAGGGGTTCCTTGAACTATGAAAGGAAGGACCTGATGAATATCCCCAATTTAGACTCTCTCTTTCAGCATAATGTCTGACTATAAGGTATATCAAATATGAAGGAATCGATTATCAGATTTCATAAAAAGATCATGGAGACATTGAAATTGCAATTGCAAGAGTGTAAGAGTTACATACAAGCAGATACATCGGTGGCTGAGGGTAGAAGATTTATTGTTATCCAAGAAACGAGATGAGATAACTGGATAAGCATCTAATTAAAAACAGTAGAAAATCTTGAACTCTATCTTGTGCTATATATAAAAGTTAATTTGAAATCTATTATAGTCCTTTATATAAGCCTTTGTGAAGATGTTCAACAGCCTCAGCAATCAGAGGACTACCAATTAAAATCTAAATGAGATACCATTTCACACTCACAATAAAGGCTACAATAAGGGGTTGGGTTGGCAACACCAACGGAGGACAAATGTGGAGCCCCTAAAATTTGCATGCATTGCTTGTGTGAATAAACAATGGTATTGCAAGTTTGGGGGACTCTTTACAATTTATCATACAGATGAAAACATGTACGCTTTAATCTAATTAATGTCACTCCTACAAGAGAGTGAAGGAATTACCCCCAAAAATAAATCTGTAGAAGAGTATTCAGAGAAATTTCATTCACATTAACACATATATCCAAACAGGAAATATCCTCAAATTCTTCAAAGATCAAAATCAAGTGAAAATGAGAGAGGTTGTGAGAATAGTTCCATTTTTGGAACTGGGAAAGCACTGATAGGAAGTGCATGGGAAAATATCTGTGAAATAAGAAATAAACCATAATATATTTCACGTCACTTTATCTGCTTACAAGAAGACATGTAAGTGTAGAAGGGCACACTTAAAAATAGGACACTTTATAATATTTCTATTGAAGTTAACTATTTTACATAAGTTAAATTAGTATAATATTTTTGAAGTTATTGATCATAAACAGTTTACTTTATGCCAATTAAGTAATCTTCTAATTACTATCATGGCTAGTAATACTTGGGGAAAGCACTGAATTTCCATGTTACAGTAACTAAACTTAAATATTGAAAAATCCTTCAGTTGAGTAGTAAGATTTCTGAATGTGTCTCTTTTATCAGTGGTGGTGCTATTTGTGGTGTTAATGGGCAGTAGTGGTGTTCTTGTGTGATGGTTTAAGTGCTGTGAGTGATCAAACCTAGAATCTTATGAATGCTAGACAACAATTCTACCAAAAAAATACACCCTCAAGCATTTATCAAGTATGAAATGCTACACTTGGTAAATATTTTATTTTCTTTGTTTAACAGACTGGAAACAAAGACAAGGGCTGACTGAGCAAGACTAGCACATAGGGGGAAAAATAGAGAATCTGAACCCAGAATACCCATTTCTCGCTGGCTTAGCATTTTATACTATTGGAAGAAGCTCCAGCTTCTTCTTGAGTCCACAAAGCAAGGTTTTCACAGTCCACAGTCATCTTAGTTTTCAACTTCAGGATAATAAACAGAGATATGTGTACTTAAATAAAATGTGATTACTATAGAGCCCTAATCCCTGTGGCAATACACCAAATCTATATCACTTTAAATATTATAGTCTCTAGTCTATCCCATTAATAAAGCTTTTGTAAATGCAGTCACATGCTTCATTGTGACATCTTAATCAGCTACACAGAAGAAAGATGGCAAGGCAATGGAATAGACTCCATTCCCCTTCCATTTCATCCTCATTAAATATAACTATCAGGGTCTTCACATTGATAATGATTTTCAACTATCCACATTACTATCTGTAGTAATAACTGTCTATATTTGCAAACTTAAGCATCTTTTCCTGGATTCTATTAATTTATGCTTACTTTTTAATTTGTTGTGTGTTTGTTGTGTACATGTGTATGGAAGAGCATATGGAGGTTAGAGATCTGCATCATGCTTTTTCTAACACTCTACAACTTATTTGTTTGTAACATGGTCTTTCCCTAAATCTGGAGCTCACTCTCACTAATTCACCAATACTACCTGACCAGAAAGCCATAGGATCTCCCCATTTTTGTATTTCTGATTTTGCAACAGGTGCTTTGTTTATTGTCTAGATGATCTGTGTTCTTAACTTTATGCATACAAACATATAACAGGGAGCATCCATTCATTCATATATAGTTGACACACATGCATTTCAGTGACAAACAAGCATTATGATAAAATTCTGTGTGTAAGTTCTTGCACATTTCTGCTCTCCATGCTAGGATTTTTGTCTAGTTTGAGCCTGGACAGAATTGTGCACGCTGTCACAGCCGCTGTGAGTTCATATGAGCAGTTGTCCTGCTGTGTCAGCAGGATATCCTTTGCCTGTAGAGTCATCTACTGTCTATGGTCTTACAATCTATCTTATTCCTCTTCCTCACTGATCCCTGAGCTTTGCGTTGGAGGCTGTGATATAAATGTCCATTTAGAACTGAGTGTTCTGTAATTTCATATTCTCTGTGTGTTGACCAGTTATGAGTCTCTATGTTAATCACCATATACTGCAAATAGAGGCTTCTCTGGTGAGGTTTGAGAGTTTCATAAATCTATGGGTATAGACCAGTAGTTCTCAATCTTCCTAATGCTGTGACCCTTTAATACAGTTACTCATGTTGTGGTGAGCCCCAACCATAATATTCTTTTGTTGATACTTTGTAATTTTAATTTTGCAACTGTTGTAAATCATAATGTAAATTTCTGATATGTAGGATTCTGATACGTGAACCCTATGAAGTCAACTGGATTATTGGAGATAATCTTTTTGATGGCCTCTTGAATTCTATTGAAAGTACTTTATTGGGGGCTTTTGGGTCTATGTTCATCAGATTGACCCATAATTTTTCTCTTGTTGTTGGATCTTCATCTCTTTGGGGTATCATGATAATCTGCTTACATAGAACAAACTTGGAAATATTTCTTCCTTTTTTGTTTTAGGAAATAATCTGAAGAGTATTGGTAGGATAGCTCTTCTTTGAAAGGTGTTTGGTAGAATTCTACACTGTATTCTTATGGTCCTGGCCTGTTTTTGCTTGGGAGGTTTTTAATCACTACTTTTGTCTCTTCAGTTGTTATGGGTTTTTAAATTATTTACTTTCTGTTCATTTAATTTTGGTAGATTATATATATTTAGTAATTCATCACTTTATTTTCCAATTTATAGAAATGTAGTGTTTTTTTTTTTTTACAATACTCTGTGTTTCCTCAATATCAGCTGTGAACAGTTCCCATTTGGTCAGTGATTAAATTAATTTGAGTAGCCCTAACACTCTTTATTTCTATTAAATTAGCTAAAGGTTAGTAATTCTTGTTTACTTTGTAAAAAACCAATCCTTCTAAAAATCTTTGTATTTTTTATTCCCATTTCATTAATTTCAGCATTGATTTTGAAGATCTCTTCCAGAATACTCCTTTTTCTTGCTGTTCTTGTTTTTCCAAAGTCTTTGGGTGTATCATTAAGTTATTAATACAACATTTCTCCATTTTTTTAAAGTGTAGGACTTAGTATGTATCTAAGTCTCTTTTAGGACTGCCCTCATTATACCCCGTAGATTTTGGTGTGTTTTTCTTTTTATTGTCATTCTGTTCTAGGAATTTTACAGCTTTATTCTTGATCTTTTCCTATGGTCCTCTTAGTGTTCACTAGTGCACTGCTACGTTTCCTTATGTTTGTGTACTTTCTGTGGTTTCTGTCACTGTTTTATAGCCAGCCTAATTCCTTTGCGGTCGTATGGAATGGGGTGACAAATGGTGTAGCTGGCACATAGGTCTCAGACCGGCCCTAGGAGTTTTGTTTGGGGTTCTGGGTCACAGAAATCAACATACTCCTTCCGTGATGTGGCAGGTGGAATGGCTTGTGGGCAAGCAGGTGGACTATAAAACACTTTAGAAATAGCCAGAACATTCCCCATTGTTTAAAATGTAGATTTTTGTCCATGTCTGTTTTTAGTAAATTCCTATAAAGCTGCACTGAGTATGATTTCCACTAAAGAGAGGTTGGGAATTCTGGAAATCTTTTTAATAAAACCTATAGTGCAGAAAATACTTTCTGAATTATGCACAGTTAAGAAATACATACAAAATTAAAAAATGGGGCACTGATCTGAACAGAGAATTCTCAGCAGAGGAAGTTCAAATGGCCAAAAGACACCTAAGGTCATGCTCAACCTCCTTAGCGATCAGGGAAATGCAAATCAAAACAACTTTGAGATACCATCTTACACCTGTCAGAATGGCTAAAATAAAAAACTCCAATGATAGCCTTTGCTGGAGAGGCTGTGGAGGACGGGGTACCCTCATCCATTGCTGGTGGGAATGCAATCTTGTGCAACCACTTTGGAAATCAGTGTTTCGGTTTCTCAGGAAATTTGGGATCAACCTACCCCTGGACCCAGCAATACCACTCCTGGGAATATACCCAAGAGATGCCCTATTATATGACAAGAGCATTTGTTCAACTATGTTCATAGCAGTATTATTTGTAATAGCCAGAACCTGGAAACAACCTAGATGCCCTTCAATGGAAGAATGGATGAAGAAAGTATGGAATATCTACACATTAGAGTACTATGCTGCTGTAAAAAACAATGACTTCTCGAATTTTGCATGCAAATGGATGGAAATAGAAAACACTATCCTGAGTGAGGTAACCCAGACCCAAAAAGATGAAAATGGGATGTACTCACTCATAATTGGTTTCTAGCCATAAATAAGGGACACGGAGCCTACAATTGGTGATCCTAACGAAGCTAAGTAAGAAGGTGAACCAAAGGAAAAACATATAGCTATCCTCTTGGCTATGGGAAGTAGACAAAGCTGCCGGAGAGAAAATAGAACAAACAGAACCAATTAACACAAACTATTTTGAGCACATAAGAGATGCATTACATACAGAGTAAGATTTCTCCAAGTAGAATTGAATTCTACTATGATGATTTGATGGCTGAACAAAGATACATTGAATACATGTGGTGAGCATTATCATTCCTCTGGTTTGAACTGAATGTCAGAATATAAAATTGCTATTGTTTTGACAACTTTTTTTTTTCCATAAGTGCATATGTGTGCAGGTATGTGCATATTGTATGCCTGAGGGTGGAGGCCAGAGGGCAGCCTCCGGTGTCTTTCTCGGGACCTATTTACATTTTATCTCTGTTACAGCATCTCTCACTGGGACCTGGAACCCCCACATTAGGCTAAATTGATTGGTCAACAATTGCCATCGTTTCTGATTTTTCTCTTTTCCCCAGATATGGAATAAAAAGCAAGTATCACTATGCTTAGAATTAAAAAACAAAACAGAACAAAACCCCCAAAACACAGATGCTTGGCTCAAAACCAGGTCCTCATGTTTGTATGATAATCACTTCACTGACCAAACCATTTCCTGGGTCCTTAAAACAGTGTTTTGATGTTGAAAAATTACTTCTTTCACAAAGGCCTAACCATAGTCCACAAACAAAATTAAAAAAAAAAAAAGACTTTACAGAAGCATAACTAGTTCAAGAGAAGACTCAAAAAATATATTTCTTAACTACTAACCCCAAACTTCATTTTACTACATTGCCAAATACATTCACGTCAATATACAGGGCCATTATTAGGTGCAAACACACCTTATGGTACCAACAGCTTTCTAGTCAGGTTTGCTTGTAGCATAATCAATTCCTGGTATCAAAGAAGTTAGCAAAGCTGTCAAGAAACATTAGATTCATCCCATTCTGTGCCCTATTACTTTCTATCTAAATACAATTCAGCATTTATTTTGAAGTCCACAATGTTTTCAATGCACAATTGGGTATAAAATAGACTCTGTAATGCTGTGAATGTTAACTTGGAAAATTATTTAAGTTTCTACTACTTGTTAATACAGAAAGTTATTTGGTTCCCTCCTAAAGCAGTTTAAGCAAGGAGAAATTTCTTACTTAATGATAAAATACCACTGAGTTCTTTCATTTCTGATGTGCAAAAATTATTTCAATTTTAAAGCATGAATTATCTTAAGTAAATGTATTACCTTATTTAATAATTTTATAGATTTTACTCAAAAATGAAGCAGAGATAGAATAATGAGAGAAAGATGGAGAAAAAAAGAGAGGAAAAGGAAAGAAGAAAATCAGACTGAAAGGAACAGCAAACTTCTTCTACATAATCCCCATGTATAACTGAGAGTAAGTTCATTTTACTGCTCAGTCCATGAGTTTAGACTACATAAAACAAAGGGATCTGGCAGATATCAAACATCTTCACTACTTGTTGCTTCAGGCAAATATGTTTTTATTAAATTATTAATATTAAATAATTTAATATTTTATTAAATTATTAAAATATTTATTAAATATATATTTATTAAAAAACCAATCATGAATCCTTAGTGTTGAGTTTCATATAACTTGATAGTCTAAAAAGGAAAATATCACAAAGTCTTTAATTTTTTATATTTCTTATGGAAAAATGATTACTCTTTATGAACAAATAAACATCTTGTGCCTTTATGTGTCTTCTTAAGTAAGATAAAATGAAGGTTAATCGATATCTTTTCAACACTACAGAAAAAAATAGTTTGAAAAGAAGTGATATTAAGAGTTACAGGATATGAAATAGTTCTTAAAAATAATTTTATCCAAATCAGTGACGATAAGTGAAAAATTACACTTTAAAGTTTTGTATTATATTGCAGGTGGAATGGAAAAGCTAAAACTTTAGAACTATGCGGCTAACCTGCTCTTAACCCTGATCCTCAAGAACAAACAAACAAAAACAAGCTAAAATGTCCAGATCCAGACTGGGTAACAAAATATCTCTTCTGCTCATTAACATGGAAATAACCACTTTTTTTTTTTGGATGGTTACCAAGGTATTTTAAATCCTGGTTAAATAAGAACAATATAAGTCCAGGTTATGCAGTCCTAAATAACATGCTAATTAGGATATGTTAAAGTGGTTTCTAACTCCAACTTGCAAGTATTTATTACACAAGATACAACAATCTGCCTTTTTTTTTGTATTTCATATGTAAGTGCTATGCATTTTGATCCCATCTACCCCCTCCCCTCTCCAACTCCTCCTGTGTCCCCTCCCACATCCCCCTCTCAATTTCTTGACCTCTTTGGCTGTAGAATATTATTTTAAAGTATGTTAAATTTGTTTATGCTCTGGAACATTTATTTGACAATGTAAAGATATGTTGCTTTTGTTTTGCTGCATTTGTTTAACTCTGTGAAGCTGTGATTCTTTGCCTGTCTAAAATACCTGATGGTTTAGAGCTGAACGGCCAATAACAAGGCAAGAAAAATAACAGGCAGGGCTAACAGACAAAGAGAATAAATAGGAGAAATCTGGAAGAAAGAAAAGAGGCGCAACTGGAGAACAAGGGGAGGAGGATGTCATGAGTCTCTCACCCAGCCATCCAGTCACCCTGGCAGCCAAGGAATAGTAGTGATATACAAAACATATATCTTTTTTTGTTGTTGTTGTTTGTTTTTTTTTTGTTGTTTTGTTTTGTTTTTTTAGGCAGGGTTTCTCTACGTAGCCTTGACTGTCCTAGAACTCGCTCTCTAGACTAGGATGGCCTTGATCTCAGAGTTCTCCTGCCTCTGCCGGGGATTAAAGAAAGGCACGTGCCACTACTGCCCAGCTAAACTAACCTGTGTCTTAAAAGATGTTTGTTGTGTTTATTTTTTATTTTTGGAGCAATCTCTTTGGAAGTACTTTTCCTTTCTTTCTGGGGTTAATTTTACCACAGGCTTTGATGTTGTGTCAACATAGGCTAGTATATTTGACAGAGGGCCTCAAGAATGAAGAGTTAGATCATGTTGGATTTGGATCTGCACTGGGTGAATGAGTGGAGGCTGAGCCTTTACCTAATCTTTCACAGAAGTGTATTTTCTCACTGAGATCAATAATCAGGTTTGAACCTCCCCTTCCCCAACTCATACCCACTGTGAAGGAAACGAGAATTGGGAGACATTGGTTGTACCAAGTTCCAGACGTTACAGAGGCATGACTGTTGAATTCTGAGGGAAGCCACAGATGACCCTCCACACAGAACGTGCTTCACTTGGAAGGTCCTCCTAGAGCAGTCAGGATTGCTAAAGAAGCACCCATGGCAGACTCATTGTCAAAAGCAGGCTTTACTAACAGCTAATGCTGAGAGCAGTGTGCAGTTGATGGAGGTGAGCTAATAAGGAGATGGAGGATAAATAGCCTGAGTGCTTGTGTCACCATGGAAACTGGAGTACATGAGGCCATAGCCCAAGCTAAAGAGCCTCTGACATGTGTGGACCAGTGGGCTGTAGAGAAGGCATTCTCTCATCCAGGGCCTTTCAGCAAGGCTTGCCTGTGCTTGCCATGCGCTCGCTCACTCGACCCCCAAAAGGTTTCTTAAGAGAAGGTTGCACTTGCTTGTTACTTTTGGTTATTTTGCATATATATATGTAATTATAAAGAAACAGCCAGATATATTGTTTTTATATTCATGTAATATTCTGAAATTAAATTTCTGTTTCCTAAAAACAAAAAGTAGTTGAGATAATTTAAGTTAAGAAAAGTTGTCAAGAAACAGGCCAAGCTAAGGCCAGGCATTTATAAGTAAGAATAAGCCTCCATGTGTGATTTACTTGGGAGTTACTTGATGGGCCCCCCAAAAGTAAAATAGGCAACAATATTTTTCTCCTGCTCTTGTCATGATATATAAAGATAATATTGCTGTTACTTTGTGTTTTTACATTATGATTATAATATTCTATAAAAGTTTTTGGATTATTTATGTTTTAGAGTTAGAAATGTCTCTGATGTATAGAAATACTGTCTAGCAGCAAATGTCCTGAACCTCTGGCCCTTAAAATCTTCCTACCCTGAGTCATGGGGTGGTGTTGTAGATGAATTACTGTTGGATTGGGGGCCCTACGGTCACTTATTCTCTGTATGTTCACCAAACATGAGAGATAAAATGAGCCCATGAAATCTCAACAGTATGGTTGCTAGAACACCAGTATAATGTAACATCAGTTGAAATGCCTATATAAAATTCCACGTGGTTTCACCTCTACATGAAGAACTACAGGTAATCAAAAACTGTTAAAAGAGAAAGGATCATTTTCTTCTAGGGAAAAAGCTCCACTTCAGTTGTCTGATCTCAAGTGATCAGCTCTTGTGGACACATGTCCATCTGAGCAATGATAAATGGACCCAGCATGGTGTGTGAGTGTGTGTGTCTCTGTGTGTGTGTGTGTGTGTCTGTGTGTGTGTGTGTGTGCCTGGATGTGTACATGCCCTCACACATTGTAACAATCATAGCTAAAGAAAAGGTCATAAGTCTGGATGGGAGAGGTAGGACATGGCAGGGGCTGCTTGTAGAGCGGAGAGAGGGGCTTGCACAAAGCTCATATATGAAGTTCACAAAAAAACTTTAAAAAGTGTTTCTTATGCTTGAAGATTAATTTCTTTCTCCACGTTTGTGAAATTTTTCTACAGTAAATATTCTCATTGAATAGGTTACCTATTCCTTTAGTTTATGGCTCATGTTTCTGACTCGTGTGGATTCTTGAACTTGATTTCGTGATAGTAGTCTTGAGATTTTGGACACTGTATTGAAGCCTGTTTATTTACTCTCCATTCAATGATCTTTGGAGATAGTTTTATCCCCTCTGTATCTTGTCCTCTATTCCTGGTGTTCTTTCTTCTGCTTCATTGCATTACTTCTCAGATTCTTTTCATTATGGTTTGCAATTGTTTCGTTGATTTTTCTCACTTCTAGTATTTATATGAGATTCTTTTTCAAAGTCTCAATTTCCTTGCTAAATTTTTCTCTTATTTGCTTATTTAGACATCCGTTTTTCTAACTTTATCCTCTGCATTTATGGCTTTCCTTCCTAAACCCTGTAATTGTGTATTTTTGTTTGTTTGTTTAATTCATCAGCTTGTTTATAGACTGATCATTTTTATCACCTGTCATTTCACCATTCTGTGCCTTTGAATCCATGCTGGAAGAGCTATAACTATTTGGAGCAGCCTCACTGCCCTGATTTTTAATGCCTCTTGTGTGTTTTTGTGTTATAATTTCTGTTTTTGTTGACTTCCTCATGATGTCTTCTTTTGTTTTTGGGGATATTCTTTGTGCCCAGTTTACTTTTCAGGGCACAATTCCCACACAGTGAAGAGAAAAACTGTGGGAACAATATCAAGGCACAAAAGATTTAGAGACAGAGTTCAAATGTGTAAAGCCTACAAACACATCAGTAGCGGTCATAAAGAGACAGTCACAAGAAAATAGCATTAGTAATAGATGTTTAGCTGAGCTATAGTGGAACACGCCTTTAATTTCAGCACTTAGGAAGGAGGCAGTAAGGCCCCAAAGCTACACAGAAACCCTACCTCGCAAAACCAAAAATCAATCAATCAATCAATAAATAAATATGAAAAATAAAAATTAGAAGTTTAAAAGTATTTAAAGCAAATGTGGGAATAGTAAATGAGCGAGATAAATAAAGGGTGCAGGGAAAGAGAAAAGGAAATAAGAAACAATGTTAAGTAAAAGAAAGGGGGAAAGAAGAGTGGAAGATGAAACTTGAAGGGAAACTCAAAATCCCAAAAAATAAAAAAATCGAAAAGACACATAATAATAAAAAAGTATAACTGAAATTTGATCAATATAAGGGAAATTAAATACAAACAGAAGAGTTTTTAGAACAAAATAAAGTCACAACATTGTGAGCAGTTCAGCAAGAAGCAACAATAGAAAACACATCAAAAATAAGAAAAAAAAAGAGTTTCCTGACAATAGGGAAAAGGTTTAAGCAGAATAAATAAATGCTCAAATGCTATGAAGTGGTTTTATTAAATAACTACAGACCATGCGTGGAGGGACAGACTGTAACTGTGACATTTGAGTGCCAGGAGTAAAAGGATCACCAGAATTTTTAGGACAGTTGGGCCATGCTGTATGTTTTTTCAAAGAAAAAGTGAATATGTTAAAAGTGTAATAAAAAATAACTTAAAGAGGAACAGGAGCAAAAATCAAAATAAAAAGGTGGGAAAAGATATTATGGAAGAGAAGTTCCTTCTGGGACTGCGAAAATGAAGGCTAGTTCAGGATAGCTCTGTAGTATGGGAGCTGGTTAGCTCTTAGAAGCCCTGCTGGCAAGTTGTTGCCCCAGTATGAGGTGGTGAGGAAACAACCGCAGCCACTGAGATCGGTACAGTGGCCCTGCCTAACTCACTAAGCATTTATCAGTCCATTTCTGGGATGTGGCTGCGGGCAGCAATGAGTTGGTCCTCTGCTAGTTTGAAGTTAGACCCTGCAGCCTCCTCTTGTCACCGGCAGAGAGGAGAGACGCCTTTGTGCACTGACTTAGGCTAGAGGTTAACAAACTCCAGAGCTATCCTCAGTTGGTGAGATCTGCTCCAGGACACCAAGAGCAAGCCACCCTCCCCTATCCACTCTAAGCTTAGCACAGTCTCTTGTCCGTAGCTGATATCATTGAGCTTGTCAGAGTAATTGTCTTTTGTTATCCATACCTTTTCCCTTTGCTGCCTTACACCCTGTTGGGGGTTGTTGCAGGTAAATGCAGGTTATCTGACTTGAGATTATTCCCTGTCTCCACGTCTTAAGAACAACTTAATTTTAAATGTTTGATTCCCAGTCTAGATGGAACCAGCCTAAACCTGGATTGATCAAACTTTCTCTACTGCTAACCTGCGTAGAAGAACTCACAGTCTATCTGCAGATAGACTTGAGGATTGAGGGAGCTATGGGATAGCCATTCTCTCCATCAGGGCTACTGGCTTGTCTTTTGAGGCTTCCGTTTTCATTTTCCACAGGCCAGGCCAGTGTCGGCTTGAGTTTCTTCCTGTCTTGGGTCATCTTTCCATTTCATCCAGGCTATTTCCTACCCTAAAGTTTTCCCTCTCATGCCTTTTATAGAAGAGAGTCTATTTCTTTTATGTACTTGCTGAAGGAACTGCAGGCCTGGGTTCCTGCCACCCAGCTCCCAGCCACCTGGCTAGCTTATGCCCCGAAATAACAACACACAAACTGTATTCTTTTAAACACTGCTTGGCCCATTAGCTCTAGCCCTTACAGGCTAATTCTCATATCCTGATCAACCCATCTCTAATAATCTGTGTAGCATCAGTCTTACCGGGAAAGATTCAGCATGTCTAACCTGGCGGCTTGCTTCGTAGCGTCTGCCCTGGCGATGAGCTGCATGGTGTCTGTCTGAGGCGTCTTACCTCACTTCCTCTTCCTCCCAGCATTCTGTTCTGTTTATTCCACCCACCTATGTTCTAACCTATGAGGGCCAAGCAGTTTCTTTATTAATTAACCAATGACCTTTCTCCATCATGTACTGAGAATTTTTTCCTTCACAGAAAGTCAACTTCTATTCCACATTGTACCAATAATTTATTGTAAGGTTTCTGATAAGTGTTTTTTTCTACTTTATCACCCTCAAGTATCATAACAGAACACAGACACTAAGTGGTTCTTCATGCCAGTTAAAGGCCAAACATTTTTTTTTGTCAGAATGTGGCAGCATATCTCTCTTCTGAAAGAGCAGGTAGTGTGAATAGTGACTGTCCTTTTTCCTATGTGCAGGCGGGTTGACATTATGGGGGCTGTTAGTCGGAGTTCTCTAGAGGAATAGAACCTATAGGACACATATATATTGCAAAGGGGATTTAGTATATTGATTACCCAATATGTGCTGGCTAATTCAACAGTGTTTGTCTGTATACCGGATAGGCTGAGAATCCGGCACCCAACCAGATTCCTCAGCAGTCCCAATCTGTTGTTGAAGACCTGAAACATTCCTGGGGAGTTACTCCTCTTCAATCCATGTCAAGAGACTGAAGAACCTGAGTTCTGATGCCACAAAGGTGATAAAATTGGTGACAGCAACCAAGGAAATGTGCCCAGCAAAGATGAGTGAATGCAGGCAACAATAAGCAACCTTGCCTTTCCCCAGATTTCCTTAGATCTGTGCTGCAACGGAAGGATGCACCTACTGATAGAATATCCTCACACATCAGCTGGTCCTTCCAAGAAATAAATGCTTCACTGAGCTGCACAAAAACATTTCTCTTAGTTGATCTAAGTTCTCATCAAGCTGACAACCAGAAGAAAACATCACAGAAACCTAATGGAGAGTTTAAACTCCCATTAGATGAAATTTCATTATTAAAATAAGAAGTCTGAATAGTTTTCAAATTAATGAGTAAATGGGTTTGGTGTGAGGTAGTTGAGAGGTGAAGGCAGAAGAGTGAGAAGGCCAAAATCCATCTTTAGCCAGTTTGGGTTCCATGAGATGAATGAATGAATTAATCAATGAATAGGCTCAATAATAAAATAGCAACAACATAAAAAATTATCAATGAATTTGATGATTCAATGGTCAATATTTCCCAACCTTAGTAAGTAGAAAAAGTTATCCTAAAAGAAATAAAAAAAAAGTTGAAGAAATGCAGTGGATTACATTTTAAAAAGTAATATCAATGTCATTGAAAATACAGGCAAAATGAAAAAAAGGAGGTAGGAGTGGAAAGCTATTTGAAAAAATGATGATGGAAAATTCCTCAAATTTAAAAAAGAAACCTTAAAATCCAAGATGTTCAGAAAACTTAAAGAGATTAAACCTAAAAAAAAAAAGTTATTTCAAGAAAGAATCAACTTTTGAAAACCAATGACAGAAAATGAGCTTTTGAAACCTGCCTGGAAAAATAATGGTAATCAGAATGAGAACAGACTTCCTTTTGGAAAGCAACAACAGCAAAGGATGCACCATTTTTAAATGTAGACAGATCTGACAATCCGGAACTCTAAATCCTGTAAAATTTGTCTTAGGACTGATAGGCGGTATGGCTGAGTTTTCAGATGAAGAATAACCTCATCATCCTACCTAGCTTTAAAGATTGCTAGCAAAATTTTTGAAACAGAAAGAAATAAAAAAAAATCTTGAGGCATTTGGAGAAAAGAATGAAAATATACTATAGGATTTTCTTCTCATTTTATAGATTAGATTTTATGGTTAAATAAAAATACATTACTGCCTAGGAAATTATAAATTTCAGTAACGTTGTCTACATAACTCTTTGACAGTAAACGTCTTAGCCTTGAGTGCATTTGAAAGTGAATAATTTCAGGGAACCCCGATTGCTCTTAGAGCTGATGAGGGAGAGGGACTTGATCAGGAGAGGGGGAGGGAAATGGGAGGCGGTGGTAGGGAGGAGGCAGAAATCCTTAATAAATAAATAAATTTAAAAAAAAGAACTATTAGCTAACAGATTTTTCCAGGGCAGTGGGCAGCCTACCAGGCCCTATAGCTCTGATCTTTTCAGTACAACCAAATTGTAACTATAATCCTGAATGTCCTCTTTGGTTCTGTGATTCTGCATAAAGAACCAAAGTGTCTTTTTATTTTAGGATCATTTTAGTTAATAAATCCATGAATTGAAAAAAAAAGAAAGTGAATAATTGACCTGGGAAACAAAAGGTGTCCATTTGTGTACATGAGCTCTTGTAAATTTTATTAAACGATACAAATGTTATATAATTTTCTTTTTTCTTTGGATTAGAATTAGAGTACAAAATCTAATGATTTCATAATGTTATTTTTGGTAGTATATTTTACAATCTCTGAAAGACTTCAAAAAGAATAGTATTAAGATTATTACCTTTTAGAATATGGTCTTCAAGGGTGTCATTGTTGAATATGTTTAAAATATTTAAGAAGCAGTGAAATTCATGATTTATGTTGAAATAAATACAAAATTAAGAGAACTGAGTGGAAGGACAGAGAAGTGATTACATGATAAATCAAGTATGGCAAACACCTACCTATACCATATATTTACAGATATATATGTATACACATACATAAACATTTATAAACATATATAAAACTCAACAGATACTAAGCAACATCATAAGATTTTTGACCCTGGTATCTTTGTCCACTTCTATCATTCCAGCACTTGGGAGGTGAGGACATAAGACACAGAGATAAGGCCATCCTCAGCTGTTTTATTTTGAGCTCGGTCCAGATTATAAGCGATCCTCTCTCTGGAAAGAAGAAAAAAATGCAAGTTCTACCCCAAATTTGTGTTCTTGCTATGCTCAAGCCATTCTTAGGCCCTTGAGTTTTATCTTTGCAATATTCTCTGCATATGTGGATCCAGCACTCTATACCAAGTTTATGAGAGAATTGAGTCACATACCTTTAATTTAATAAGGAAAAGACACATAATCATTTTCATTTCCAAATAGGTAATTTCAAAATTCTCTATTCCTTTATACAGCATTGGTTATGAAATCTAAGTTCTGTTTAGATTATACCCAACTCAACTCAAAACTGTTTGGTCCTTAAGATTCATGAGAATCAATTTTATTTTTCTGAGCATGTTTTTTTGTTTTCAAGCAAAGAGACTTATAATCAAATTAAAGTATCTGAAAATGTTCCTAGGGACATCAACTTGCTTTTATAAAGTAATACTTGAAGGCGAATTTAGATGAGTCATATGCCTTGATGTCCACTAAAATAGCCACACACCAGAAAGGTAAGTGAGCTTTAAAACATTTGTAATATGTTGATTACCTATAATGATCAAGTTTTATGGTTTCAGCTACAAAACCACGATTGGAGAACATGGTCATGACACAGAGCAGGAATGAATGGCGTTTCAGTGTAACCTATATGTTCAAGCAAGGCAAAAGATTTACGAATGCAGTAAGCATCTTGGGAGCAGTGGTGTCGTAATCAAATGACGGACCCAAGAAAGAAGGAAACACCAGCACTGTTCTGCCTTCTAGGAAAAAAAAGACCTCCCGCATGATGCCTATGACAGTTTCCAGTGTGGCCCATCTGAGAGTTCACTTCACTTGAGCCCGCTTCTGTATTGGCTCCTCCCTTGACCCTCTCTTTCTTGACCTGTTAAACATTTTCAGGGAGATCACCTTCCCCCAAAATATTCTCTGCAATAAAAACCTCAAGAAACCCAGCCTCTAACAGTTTTATTTTGATACTGACAAAAATTCACCAACAATGAATAGGAAAGAGCAGATACAGAACCAGAACGCCTGGTTCCTAGGCTACTTCTTTTTTATCTGTATCACTCAATTCTGTGAACATCACATTTTAAAACGTGAGGGAAACAATATTTCAGCATGCTGCACTGAAGGTTACTGTGAGAAGAAAAGGAAAGCACACATTTGGAAGTGCTTTAAGAAATAGAACGATCTATATAGTATGATTACCTTCCTAAACCATTTTATCATCAAAACCAGTTGTGAATTCTGTGACATTTCATTATGAATGGACCATTAAATTTGACAAAGTGAGAAATTATTTTAAGATAAATAGAGATTAGCTACAATGTGGACGTCACAGGGCTGGCCTTTAGTGTGTTTATTTGCTTAGCTTGCCCTTTCCCTCTGCCATTTTTTTCCTACCTCTTTCTGAGAAAGGTGTAAATTTGATCTCCTAGCAGGCAAGAAGCCTGGCCATTTCTATGTCCAGAAAGCACACTTTGATTTTTCTTCCAATAATGATGGAGTATTTTGAAAACTGATGCAAACAATTGAGAACATAACATACTGAAAGACAAAAATTAAACAAATAATATCACTTTACTTACTTCCAATATTGTTAATACTCATCTGAGATACTGACCATATGTTCAGTTTTCCAAAGTGCCCACTGCAAAGAGCAGATTCCAATTTCTTTATGCAGGTTATTATATATTACCATTATATGTTCCAATCAGAAAACCTAACTACATGTCAAACCTGACAGGTGCAAAACTAAAATACTTTTAAATATGATTTAGTAAAATAATATATTATAGTCATATTGAGAACTCAACCCAAGCATAGGAATCATGCTGAAGGTTGTATTTTGACCTTCACACATGCGCTATGGCACCTTCTACTCCCAACAAACACACAATGAACAACAATAAAAACCATACACAGAAAATAATGAGCTCTCGGGCAGGAACAAAGATTCTGTCCATAAACTAGTTTTTGCACCATCATGAGGAACTAAGATCAAATCCCAGTACCCACACAGAAGAATATGCTTCAGCAGTGTGAACTTTAAACCCTGTGCTGGGAAAACTGAGACAAAATTTTTCTGGCTCGATGATCAGATAGTCTAGTCAAATAAGTGTTTCACGCTCAGTGATTCACCCCAAATTAAATTGAACAGCAACTGAGGAAGACAGCTCATATAAGCCTTGATTACCCCACCATGCAAACACAACACACACACACACACACACACACACACACACAATCTGGTTATCTACTATCATGTACATTTCTTATAAGTCAAGGACTGATTTCTGTAAAATATAGAAGATTATAGATATTTTTAGCAGACTAAAACAGAAACAATTTATGTCAGTCTTCCATAGCACCTGATTTCTCAATGGTTAAATTGTTTCCACCAAGTATACTGAACACATAAGAAAGAGCTGTTAGGCCTAGTGTTCTTAACATCTGCTCTGTAGACTAAAGAGGCAGTCGTTTAAATAAACATCTCACACTTCGAGCAAAAGAAAAAGATAACACAGGTGATGACTAGCAAGTGGAATGGACATTGAAAACTCTCTCGAGTGATGAATATATAAATGCATAAACTTATGGGGAGAGAGAGAAAGAGAGATTCTCGTCCAAACCTGCTTGTCTTGAATTCATATTTTCCTGAATGAATATGGAAACATTTTCTGTCCTCTGCTTAAGAGACAAACAGATCTACAGAAGCTAGGGAGTTGTGAAATGATGTTTCCTGCTGGCATGGCATAAACTTCTCTGAGCTGGACCAAGTGTGACCTCGAATGTGTCATCTCCTTAGGCTCACAGCTGAGCACTGGGCCTCTAAGCAAAAACAAAGACCTTTCCTAAAGATGAAACTCCAGAAGTCAAAGGCCACCTTGGCATCTCAGGAAAATGAACTTCTCACTGCCTCTGCTTTTTCTGAGCTGCTCCCACCACATGCCCCAGGTAGGACGGTTGATGCACCAAACAGGAGAAAGGCTCTTTTGGACTCATACTCACCCTTGAATTCAAAAGCAAACATCAGATCCCCTGGATTCATTCTGTTCCATCTAAAGGCTTACTGTAAACATAGAGACCAAGGAAGACACGCGGTCACATGGGCTGGAGGAGACTGGGAGGATGAACAGAAAAGCAAGAAGAAAATATTAAACTCTAGGTTTTTATCTTTGCATATGTACTCCTCCCAAATGAAATCATATTGGACCACATTAGGAATGTTAGTGTAATTTTAAGAAAACAGAGAAATGAAGATAAAACATCCCACAGAATGTTTTAATCAGTAAGCTTTGTAAATTTTGTACAATTCCTCTGGTAGGTCCCTTGTGAATTTTTCCCTGGGTTGTTTACAAATTGAAGCAAATTAGACATTTCTGGGTATCTGAGGTTATTTCATCAGTGAATTGGGGGTTAGGTAACAGATTTGGTGTCTAAAAGGAATGCTGGATTAGTGTCTGCTTTTCCACTAGGGTTTTCAAATTCTTTTAAGTATAACAGTTTATACATTTTTAAAGTATTGAGTTCCTTCAGAATTATGTTTCAAAGTAAATGGAGTGGATATAACTTTTGCACATTTCTTTTGCTAACATTGTCACTTAAGTGTGGACTATAAATATAAACAAACAAATGAAGAATATAGACATGGGAGCCAGAAAAAAAAACCACTTAATACGAGGATCTAAGTGAAGACAGTGCCATAAAAATCCTTGGGTTTTAGTTTTGCTTCCTGCTGCCAAAGTTGGTTGATAATGGAACTGACAAAGATGAGAAAGAGAAAGAAACGGGGAAAGAGAGGTAGGGAAGAAGTTAAAGAGGTGAACAATGGACTAACACAATCAAGTGTTCTTCATGAGCCAGGCAACAGCTGAGGACATTAAATTTTCCCAGCACCATTTGTAGAAAAGTCTATCTTTTCTCTAGTTTATACTTTTGGAGTTTTTGTCAAAAATTAGGTAGCTGTGGGTGAACGAATATAATATGTCTGGATCTTATAGTTTAATAGGTTTTTTAAACTGATTTTTATTGAGCTCTACATTTTTCTCTGCTCCCCTTCCTTCCTTTCCCCTCCCCACTTCAACCCTTCCCCAAGGTCCCTATGATCCCAATTTACTCAGGAAATCATGTCTTTTTCTACTTCCCATGTAGATTAGATCTAAGTAAGTCACTGTTAGTGTCCTCATTGTTGCCTAAGTTCTTATCAAAAGGACAAATAATCCAATTAAAAAAAATAAATGGAGTACAGACCTAAACAGAGAACTTTCAACAGAGGAATCTAAAATGGCTGAAAGACACTTAAGGAAATGTTCAGCATCCTTAGTCATCAGAGAAATGCAAATCAAAAGAACTCTGAGATTTCAGCTTACAACTGGAAGAATGGCCGAGACCAAAAACACTGATGACAACTTATGCTGGAGAAGTTGTGGAGAAAAGGGAACACTTCTGCATTGCTGGTGGGAATGCAAGCTGGTACAACCCCTTTGGATGTCAGTGTGGCAATTTCAGTCCAGTGGTTTTTAATGTCTCCTTTTGTACCAATACCATGCTGTTGTTCTTTCTCAAGTTTTATAGGGTAACGTGAGATGAAGTATATTAATGCCTCTAGCAGCGTTCCTTTTACTTGGAATTGTTTGGGTTGCACAGGGTCTTTTGTGCTTCCACGTCAATTTAGCAGTGGGTTTTTTTCTATATTTCTGTTGGGAAAAAAAAGGAATGGAGATTTTGACTGAAATTGTGTTAACCTAATTTGGTTTTCGTAGAAAGGTCATTTCTACAATATCCCTCCTATTTGTAACCATGAGAAGAGTTCCTAGCCTTAGCCTAGTGCCTTCCCTGATTTCTTTCTTCAGTTTTTTAAAATTCCCATGATAAAGGTCCTTCGCATTTTTGTTAGATTCAATTCAAGGTGGGTTGTTTTTTTTGTTGTTGTTGTTTTTGTTGTTTTGTTTGGTTTTTGTGTTTTTAGATTTTTTATGAAAACCACTGACCCCAATTCTTGGAATCCTTTTTTTTTTTTTCATTCTTTCAGTGTAAGGTAGCGTCCAACCTTGAAGATGATATGTATTTCTTGTTATCATAAACAAACAGATTCTGATTTGTAAGACAATTAGTATGTTTTTCTTGGGGAATTGAGGTCATTAACACTCAAAGTTATTATCAAAAAGCATATTAATTGCCGACATTTAGTTTATTTTACAGCCTTACTATGATTAGCCATGATTCTAGAATCATTTATTACTTTCTCTGTACCCTCTTGGATGTATTTATCCTTCTCTCCAGTTGAAAGTTTCCTTCCAATATTCTCTGTGGGGCAGGTTAAAAGATAATAAATTTCTTTAACTCTTTATTTTAATCATTACTTGTTTTTCTCTTATTATCCTATATTTCTCCTTCAATTTTTACAGTTTTTTGTGGTCTAAACTTATATTTGTCATTTTTCAGAAACTTAAGTACATTGCTCTAATCTCTTAAGTTTTGAAAATTTCCATTGAGAAGTCAATTACACTCATGGACCCACCTTTCTCTGTGAATAGATCCTTCTTGTTAGCAGTTTTCAGTATACTCTTTTTGCTGTGTAGTTTGAGTTTTCACTATGATATCAAGTAGGGAGATTTTTCTTAAACCATGGTTATGTCTCTTGACATGGATTTTTTGCAACCCCCCCCACATACTTGTGTTGGGTTTGGGGATTTATAGTTACTATTAGCCTCATTTACCTGGTTTGGGGTAATTTGGGAGATTCTTGAAGCTTAGTTTTAGCCACTTAGTGATTATTCATGAGTGGGGTAACTGAAATTATTCCAGTTAGAGAAGGGTGTGGCTCAGACATCACCAACATGTGCATTTGTTTGCTAATTTTGATTTCTATTTTCTTGTTTCTTGAGTTATTGTTTTTCTTTGGTTTTGCTTGTTTGTTTAAAGAGAGAGAGATAAACAACATAAATTTTTGTTAATAGAGAGATTCTAGAAGGAATTTGTGGAGGGAAAAGCATGATAAAATATATTGTATGAAAAACATTCAATAAAAATAAGCTTACTCTACTATAACTTTTAAAAGCCACCTAATGTCCATAGGAGATGCTATAGATTCTACCAGGCTCATTTTTTTTTTTTTACTCTCTGGCTTTGGCTGTTCCTTAAATATTTATGTGTTCCAAGATTGTACCTCCAGCCCTCATGAGAACAAACATGCTTCTTTTTAAAGAAGGATGGCTACTTACTGTTGTAAGTGGCTAAGAATGTGTGGCTTTCTTTGAAATAAACTAGATATTATTTTAATATCATTTCTCTTTCAGCAGCTGGACTCTTGAGTTGAAACTAGAAATTATTTAAGACCCTTTAGCAAAGAAAAATATAAATGGAGAAGTACAGGCTTTAACCATAAGGCAAGAATCCAGTAACTGTTTAGTTGGCTAGAAACAGGAGACAGGAGGTATCTAATGCAATGCTTTTATTGAATAGATACCATATTTTATGAGTGTTTTGTTATGTGGACGCATTTCCTATTTAAATGAATGACTGTATGTGTGGATAATTTACTAAACACATAAATAAAACATTGTTAAAGTCTTAGGTCGAAAAGGTAATTTTTCTTCCGTGTTATTTTCTTATTTTTCTATCTCAGAAAAAATGTTTGCTTATGGGGAAAGTTTTATTTGGAAATATTTGAAGAAAAAAATAGTTCTCTCTTGGCTATTTATTACTGCGCTTACCATTGGTTTGGAGTGTTGTGGAATCTGCAAGCAGTGTCTGCAGCCACCAGTATGCTTCCTTGGTTGCTACCAATTTTTACCATGAGTAAGTCATAAAAGATCAAATTGACTTGCTGGCCCCTATGAAAGTAGAAGCCAGAATCCTTGCTGTGTCTTGCCAAGGAGGGGATTGCAAGCAATGTATCAAGTGCCTAGGGAATGGTTGCTATTTTAACTGCAAGAAGGGCAGAAGTGTGATCATTAGAATCACAACCAATAATAAAGTAAAACAGTGACACTAACCAGGAAGTGCCATGGCAATTAAGTTTCAAGTAGCCCTGGCTCTCGAAAGAGTAGCACCAACAGTGTTCGTTTTGAATATTATGAGACCATTCAAGAGCCAACTGGCCACTTCTGAAGATAAAATCTGAGAGGGAACAGGAGAAATAATAAGCCAAAACCCCAGTGGCTCCATACTGCCAATATTTCACTGGTTCAGTATTTTTTAAAAACCTCAATTTCATGAGGTCTTTGTTAGCTTTATATTTCCCATGGCAATCTGTGATTATTTAAGTGGATATGAAGAATCTGTATGCATGTTTCAAAGGCAGAAACTGTATTCTAACTGCCATTGATAGTCCACAGGGAGCTGAAGTCAACTTACAAAATCCAAATACCAAATCTTTCACCACAATGCTTCTGAAGATCAGCATTGCTAGTCTAAGATTTGGTACCTATGTACTTAAAGTTCATGGACCTCGGGAAAATACTATTGACAACTGTTTACAGGAAGGCTGCTTGTTTGTCCTGGCTGCCCAGAACCGAAATAATCGCACAGAAACCATATTCATCAAAACACTGCTTGGCCCGTTAGCTCTAGCTTCTTATTGGCTAACTCTTATATTAATTTAACACATTTCTATTAATCTGTATATCGCCACGTGGCAGTGGCTTACTAGCAAAGATTTGTCATGTCTGACTATGGAGGCCCCATAGTATCTATCTGACTCTGCCCCTCTTTCTCCCAGCATTCATTTCTGTCTCCCTGCCTACCTAAGTTATGCCCTGTCAACAGGCCAAGGCAGTTTCTTTATTCATTAACCAAAAAAAGCAACACACATATAGATGGACCTCCCACACCAGACAACTGAAAATTGGTTGCCATCAATTTGGCATCAAAGTTACCCAGTTCTTGGTTTATTAATTAGAACTTCAGAATGCTACCACATAAACTAACAAAATCTACTAAAATCTGTCTATTTTCATAAGAACACTGATATAAGAAATAAAATATTCTATATTAGGGTATGTCCTTAGGGAATGCTTTAGTTAATATTAAGGATTCAGACAAAAAAAAATATGCTAACTCTGTCCTGAGGAAGTTCTGGTCATCCTCAAGAAATCTTGGCATAATTGGATGAAGAGGAAATTAGATCATAACATAGTAAAAGGCATAAGAAAGGAATCATGTAAAACAGTATCCAGTCAGGACCAGAAATGAGGAAAGGGGTGAGGAAAGCCTTAGGTTTCTGTGTAAGGTTAGTGTTACAAATGAATTATCCTGGCTAGAAAGTAGAAAAAAATCTATTTAAAGAGGAAGTGGTCTAGAACTGGACTTTGTCTGCAGACAGGGACTGGAGCAGTATTTTCTGAGGAAACTACGAGCTGTTCTGGTGTTGATGGGAGAAGAATAGGCTATCCTTGACTTCTGTAAAGAGATGGACTTGGCCGTGAATGGCAAGGTATATGTGGAAGGCCATGGGTAGAATGCCATGGGTCTTAAGTTCACCTAAGTATATGTAAAGAAACAAGGCTGCAATTTAACAGAAAAATGACATATTAATTTACATTTAATAGGTTTTTTTTTAGTTGTGGGGTCTTATGAGTAACTGGCTTCTAGGTGTGCCCGCACTATGCCTTTGCCTGTGTATATATCCTTACACATCTTATTTGCTGGTCTTGTACTGAGAGAATCAAGAACAGGAGAGACCGAGCATGCACTGCTGCACTTCCTCTGTTTGATTTTGGTCTGTAAATAGAATTCACTGAAAGACAGGATTCAGGTGAGACACAACCAAGTGAGAGAGGAGCGATTAGATGGCAGGCTTGATTCTTTTGAAAGTACCTTTGGGAAATACAACTGTATACATGTAACAAACACAGTCATATGTAAAGATGTGTTCAATAGCAGTTAATAGATGTGGTGGAAGAGAACGTATATAAATACTTGTTCCCATGGAAACCTGAGAGCTCCACTCAGGAGGGTCTGAGTAAAGTCGGGCTGGAGACAGCAGTGAAAATCAGCCAGGATTGTGATCTCTGTAGAAAACAGTTGCCCTCAGAGCTGACAAAAGTGGACAAAAGGAGAGATAAGCAAAAGGGGATGGCAGACTACAAGTGAGCTGTATTCTGGAAAGTGGCAACATGAAGGTTCCGTGAGGATTCCACTAGGGAGATAATGACTGAACTAGTATTTTGACAGAATGAGTAAACCGTGGTAAATTTGCATACGGGTACATTAAATTTTTCATTAAACATGGAATTTAAACAAAGTGAGCCTTCAGTACTGTGATATTGACCAAGACAATTTCATTATGAAAGTGAAGTCACCAGAGCAATATATGGTGGCACAAAGACTTTGGGAGGGCTGTGTGACTGAAAGGGTGATTGATAAATTGAAGAAATTTATAAGAAATAGAACATGTTCAATTCAGTGAAGGCTAGAATTGTGAAATAGAATACAATCAATTCATAATGATTTAAGAATTGTAATGCAAGATACTGTGAACAGCTATAAAATCTGTCTCCTGAAGATGTTAAGTAAAAAAAAACACAGTACTTTTCAGTCTTCCGTTTTAGATCTAGGACATCTTTAGAGATAAAATTTTATCATAGGACTGCACAGGTGTTCAGCAGGTAAGGACACTGGGTCTGTTCTTTTTGATTTGGTTTCTTCCTTCATACAACCCAAATGCAGCTTCCCTTTCCTCCACTCCTCCCAGCTCCTGTCTCCTCCAGATCTATTCCTTCTCTTCATAAAAGAGAGAGCCTTTGGGGAATATCAACCAAACATGGCACACCAAGTTACAATATGACTAGGCACAAACCCACATGTAAGACTGGATGTGGCAACCCAGTAGGAGGAAGAGGGTCCCAAGAGCAGCACTTATTGTACTTGCAGAAGACCTAAGTTCAGTTCCCAGCACTCACATTGTGGGTCACAGCTGACTGTAACTGAAGTTACAGGAGATCCAATGCTTTCTTATGACCTCTATTTATATGAATGATACACATGGTGCATACACTTTTATGCTGGCAAACATCCATAAACACAAAATAGAAATAAATAATTCTTTAAGAACTAAAATAAGACGTTTCTCTTGAATTTTGAATGGTCTCTTCCAACTCTAATTTTCATATGAGAATGTAAAGAATTGTAGTTTCTTATGTTGTTTTATGAATGTTATCTATGTTCTAATTAGTATTATTTTGTATAGATACATATTGTATAAATAAAGTATAATTTGTAAAATTTATTTTCTCAAAAATTATACAAACTCAAATGAGTTTTCTCTTTGCTATATAGAACCTTTATTTTTGATCATGTATCTAAAATAAAAACTGGATAGATATGTGAAATACTCTGAGTATAAACAGATATATTAAGGACAGATTTATTTATTTGGATATTTTGAGAAATCAACTAGTCCATATAGAACATAGTATTTATAAATATTGCCAATAAAGAAGTAGTTATTAAGCAACTATACAGATGTGATATGGGATTCCCCTCTCTATGCTGTGCATATCATTGGTTAATAAAAAAAAACTGCTTTGGGCCTTTAGGGGAACAGAGTTAGATGGAGAAAACTAAGTTGAATACTAGGGGAAAGGAGGCGGAGTCAAGGAGAAGCCATGGAGCCTCACTAGAGCCAGACAGAACTTAACCCAGTAAGACACTGTCACCTGATGATACACAGATTAATAGAAATGGGTTAAATTAATATGTAAGAGATGGCCAATAAGACGCTAGGGCTAATAAGGCAAGCAGTGAGTGATTTAATTAATACAATTTTTGTGTAATTATATCAGTTATGGGTCTCCAGGACAAACAAGCAGTCTCTTCACAGCACAGATGTGGAGCAACAAAGAAAAGTTTATTGCTTTCATAGATGCAGATGAAGGTATAACATTTAAAAAGGGGGAAAATGTTTTCAGCTAGATCTTTGCTGAGTTTGTCTAAAAAGTTGCTTTGTCAAAAGGACAGGGCAGAGTCAACTAAAGACATGTAAAGTTGTCATTGACCAGGGATTACCAGTGTTTCTCAGATGATGGTATGTGAACAGTCTAAAAGAGAATTATTATGGCTGGAAGACATACAAATACCCAAGCTTTTCTTCTGGTTCTTTTAAATCAGAATATGGACAGAAGTAGCTATGACATCTCCATTTTAACACCTTTCATAGATCTCAAGTCCTCTAAAGTTCAATAAATGGCTATCTCATTTATGCCAATAAGTGCATCACCTCTGGACAGAAGGTAGAACTATTCCCTTGAAAAAGAACTCTGTTTCATTTCCATATTATAACAAAAATGTATTTGTTAGAATTTTATATAATCTTTAACATAATTATATATTTTTTAATTTTTCTTGAAGAAATAAGTATGTCATCCACCAAAAATCAAACATATTCACATTTTTAATTATCCACCTCTGTACTCTAATGCACAAAACAATTCCAGCCATGGTGCCCAATGAAACTAAGAAAATTAATAAATGAATGTCAACATAAAATCAACATCTGAATCAGTCTTCAAAATATGATTTTATTTGGTGGGAATTTCCAATACCAAGCTGATTCCCATAATATTTATGTTAACTTGCAATCCCATTATCAGTGAACAAGTTCCTCTTTTCCAAAATCCACTCAAACTTCTGTTTTCAGATCTCACAGTGAGAGCTTTTTTAGAATAGGTGACACCTCAAAGCAGTTTTAGCTTTTTTTTTTGACTGATAACTCAGAATATTGAACACTTTTTAGAATGGTCATTGGCCATTTTTGTTTCTTCTTTTGAAAATTTCTTTTGGAACTTTAGCCTATTTTTTGATTAAAAGTTTTATTTCATTGGCATTTTATTTCTCCAGTTTTCTGTCATTCTGTATATTAGTTCCCTATTTGAAGTAGGTCTGATAAAGAACTTTTCCCATTCTTAAGGTTGTCTGTTTGCTCTATGGGTAATTTTTTTCCCCCTGGGCAAAACATTTTTAACTTCATGTAGTTCTATCTGTTAGTACTAGGGACTCATTTCTATGCTACGGAACTTCTGTTGAGAAACCCACTGCCCACCCAGTGTCTAGAAGTGTTTCCCAGCAGCTTTCTCTACCAGTTTTAGTTTTTAGGGTTTTAATTTAAGAACTTTGATCTACTTCAAACTGATTTTTTTGTATAAGTTGAAATATATGAATCCAATTTTATTCTTTAGGTGGGTATCAATTTTTGCCAGCATCATTTGTTAAGTATTTTTTTCCACTGCATGTTTTTGCAACTTCATTTCTAAACATTGTGGCCATAGCTTTGCTGGTTTATTTTTTTAGTCTTTGACAAGGTTACTTAAATCTGTCTTCATACCATTGCCCGATGGGCTTTGTCACTATTGTTCTATACTGTAATTTGTGGTTCTCTGATATGACGCCTACAACTATCTCAATACTAAGGAGTGCTTTATGTTTAATTCCATAATAAACAAAAATTTTAAAGTTTAGCCATCACTTTATCCATCTTGTCTATACTTTCTCATATACCCAGAGAATTCTATACACTACTATAAAAATATTTGAACAGCTATGTTCATTGCTGCTTTATTTATGAAAACAAGGAAATGGGACTAACCTAGATGCCTATCAACAGAGCAACAGTGGAATGGATTCTGTGAGTGTGTACACATATGAGCATTGCTTAGTTATAAAATTTGCAACAAAATAGATAAACTTGAAAAGCGCAATATGAAGTGAGGTAAATTCAAACTCAAAACAAACAAAACCCCAGCATTGTCTCCCTCATATGTTGATCCTTACCTATAATATATACATGTATATACATAAACAGGTGTAAGGGTGAATATAAATAGAAAGGAGACAAAGGGAGATTGATAGCAGAGTATGAGAAAGGATAGAAGATAAGCAAGAGGGTACATGGTTGATGAAAGACTCATTCCTAATTTCAGCTCTGCCACAGCATCCTTTTTCCTTTGTGTGTGTATGTGTGGCAATAAGTGAATAAAAATGTGATTGGTGGTAAGAATGCAAACACCCAAGCTAAGCTTCAGACTTCAGACTGCCCAGTCCATAAAATTTGGGACTGGGCAATTGTTTACAGGAGTGACTACTTTACATTGACTGTGTGTTTTCATTTCTGCTGTCATGATAAAAAGTGATTTGTTTAATTTTTAAAACACAAGAAAGGTAAACTGGAAAAGAAAAGCAAATAAAAAACAGCTATTTGATATTTCCTTTGCTCATAAGTGCTTATGTTTGTTAGCTGAATTCAGTTTGTGTCCTGCTCACATTACAACCCAGTAACAAATCTTGGGTAATGCCAAATTATTTTTACCTCTGACTTTTAGAATACCTATTATTACCTGCTGAGAAAATATAGATAAGGCCACTTATTGTTTAATTGGCTTATTGCAGTTTGTAAAATCTAAGAAATATTCACAGTTGAAAGGGTAGCCAGGGAAAAGAAGCTGGCATGATGACAGAAACATGCAAGAGGTATGAATTTGAAAGTTAATGGGAGCTAAAGAAAAGGAAGAGGAAAGGAGAAAAGTGAAAATAGTATGTACAAAGAAAGGGTCTATAAGCTTTAGTGATGAGTACAGGAGGTAGATACAAAAGAAATATGAGTGGCAAGGTATTTGCTCTTTGTTTTACACTGTAAATAATGTTGACATAAATGCTTATTAAGATGATCAAATAGGAGAATGAAGGAATCCGAATACAAGAACAGTCAGTGAACTGATATAGTAAGCTCACAGAGTACAGCTGAAAGATTTAGCTTTCCATGGAAGAAATAATCCTCCTTCAACATGGGAACAAATGAAATAAGCATGATGTAGTCCAGATGACCAGACTGAGAACAAGTAGAAAACCATGTGGGAGTTGAAACTAAGAGAATTTGAATCATGAAGAAAACAGTGGGGCTTTGGGAGTTGAGGATTGTTGAGGACATGAGAAAGGACTTAGCAAGCCAAGATCCCAATATCTGCAAATTGGAATTGTAATAGATTTGGATGGTTTTCTAAATTCCTCAACAATAAGTAAATAGTTCATTGCACAGATCAAGGATTAGGATTCTGCAGGACAAAGCAAAAGAAATCCAAGATCAGATAATCTCCATGAAGAGACAAATCAGGTCACTCACTTAAAATGCTTGAATTGAATAAAAGTATTTGGTTAGATGAGTCCTCAACACTTCTGGTCCTGCAGTTCCCAGACAAGAAAGCCAAGCACCCTCATCGCCACCTCAAACAAAGGAAAAAAAATAATGCTATTTTGCTGTGAAAAAATTAGGAAGTTGGGCATGAATCTGGTGGAAATTGTGCTAGTGTTATACATTATAAATGAAAATGTGCCCTTCTTTCTATTATTTTCAGAGCGAAAAAAAATGACATGTTCTCTATTTAGAAAGTAAACATGTGCAAAGATGTGACAGAGATGCCAGGTGCCCATGGCAACATCTTCTATTAAAAGAAAAGCATTCTGAGAGACGTAGAGTCCTGCTAATTTCAATTCCAGTTATTCTAAACTCAAAACAAATAAGGTAATGTCTCAACTAGCCCTATGGAACATGAGAAAGCTTCAGGCTGAGAATTGAGGAGCCATATGGAACTTGTAGTGAGCTTATAACTGAGACAGATGGCCACAGAATGGAGCCAGCCTTGAGGCTGTGTAAACACCCCAGTGACCATGAGCAGCCAATTAAGAATTGAGACAAGAGGGAAATGTCATTTCAGTTCCTGTAAAAATCTATCTGGTATACACATCCCTGTTGCTGTTTCAAACTTGACTTCATGGTCCACAGCTCTAAACTGGAGCCAGAGAAAATGCCTGCCTGACCACTCAGTGTTCGCATCTGAATTCCTGCTCATTTCTGGAAAAGCCTTAGCAGGCTATTAGCTCCAGTACAGTTCTCGGTAAAACCACAGTGGATTATTCTTTTAACTGCCTGAACAGCTTTATATCTTCAAGAACTATTAATCCTCTAGATAAATTCTAAGTATTTGCTTCCTGCCAATCACTCCTTAATTCTGATAGCAACAAAATGGAAACCATAGTTCCAATCGATGGTAAAAGATACTGATAAGCAAAATGTAGTCATAGCATAGTGTTCATTCCAAGAGAAACTCCACACTCTGATCACAGCTGAGAGTCAACTTCCTACTCAGACCTGTGTGTGGAGTCTTCTCAAGAAAGGGTTGGTTTTGCCATCTCAAAGTGAAGTGAGATGGCTAGGAAGATGGGAAAGTAAAACAAACATAGAATATGACTATTTTGACAAAGAAAAGTCAAGCTAAGCAAGAAACAACATCATTTAGTAAAAAATTGAAAAATTAGTCTTAAAAAAAAAGAATTTCCTGGGAACCAGGGAAACTAAGTTTGAAGGGGGTAGAAATGAAAGGTTTGACATGTGACTTTGAAGTCTGATGCTCTAGAGAGCCATTAAAAGAATGAATAAAGCCAAATGTTTAGATATGAATATATAAGTCTATCTATTGAGCTATGAATTTATAGATTTAACTATTGATCTATTTCTGTGTCAATCTATTGATATATATATATATATATTGATTGATTGATTGATCAAGCAATTGAATTATTATTCTTCATTTATTGATGTATATATTGATCTATCTAATATGTACTGTTTATTTTTGATCTGTCTATTGATCTATTAATATATAAATCTATTGACTTTCTATAAATTGATAGATTTATCTATCTAGGCTTTATCTATAGAGCTATTAGTCTTCTTATCTATTGACTATCAGTCTGTTTGTTGACCTATTAATCTATCTATTGATCTATTACTCTATCCAGTAATCTATCAATTACTTGTATATTGATCAATAAATCTACTAATAATCTATCTATTAATTTTTTGATCTAGTGATCTATATAGCTATCCATTGACTAGCTTATCTTTCTGTTCATCTAATGATCAATTTTTGGTAGACCACTAAATAGACCATTAGATCAATGGATCAATCTATTGTTCTGTCTATCAATTGGTCTACATTGATCTATTAATTTATGGAAATATTAATGTATATATTGATCTGTCTATTAATTTGTCCATCTTTCTTTCTGCATAGGGGCAAGACAAACAACAGGGAAAAAAATAGCAGTTTATTTATGCTACCTGGTAGATAAAGTAAAATTGAACTTCTATATTTGAGAAAAATAAAGTTTGCATGGTAGATGAAGGCAATTTAAGAAAATCAGAAAATAACATTGATAGTTCCTGGTAGGACACTAACGAGTAATATTATAGGATAGCCTTTACTATTAGCTCTGCTCAAAAATATGTTGGCTAAGTTAAATAAATAAGATTTATTATTAGCTTTGTGGATTTTTCCATTTTCAAAAGTATTTTGGTTAGGTTAAATAAAAAAAATTTTCTGGGGTGAACTGTGTCTTAATTTCAATTCAAAATTCATTTATTTAATGACTTTTAAAAAGAAACTCAAATAAATAATTGAAATAGAAAATTTAAAAATCGAATATGTAACAAGTAGGTGCAGGGTAGTATTATCACAGGCACCTAATATTCATTAAGCTTTTGATATTTAATAATAATGTATTTATTCTTTGAAAATATATAATAATTATATTACTCCCCATTTCTTACTCTAACTACTCCCCGCTTCCCTCTTGCTCTCTCTGAAACTTTTAGCTACTTTTTCTTAAATTGCTGACACAGAGAGAGAGAGAGAGAGAGAGAGAGAGAGAGAGAGAGAGAGAGAGAGAGAGAAGAGATTTTAAATACATAAAACTAAACTTCTCAGTCCATATAATGATACCTGTAAATACATTATCTCAGGGCTGACCACCTGTATTGCATAGTCAACTGGGACATCCTCCCTGGGGAAGATCCTACTCTCAGCATTACCAAGTTGTCCATAGTTCTTTGTATAAGTGAAGTTGATTTTGAAAGGTTTAAGTTCTTACACATTTGGAAAACTTTTACTCTGGCAGATATTGTAACGTCAACAACAAAATGTTGGTCACAGCTCATTATTTTGGAAGCTGTATTCTCTGAGCATTAGAAGGCCATGTTTCAGTCAACACCTTGATTTTAACCACTTTGACCTATTTCAAATCTTTAATTTATGCAGCTAAGAAATCTGTGTCATATTACTATGACATTTGTTATAAGAAAATTTAGTGCCAGGTTGAAGGGTTGAGAAAATAAAGTACAAATATTATTCGAGAAATAAAAAAATTAATTAAAAATGCAGAAAAATTATTGGAGAGCAATGTCAGGAGGACAAAATAAAGTCCCAAGTTGCACCAAGATCATTAAAGCAATACATTTGGAAAAGCAAAACCATTGGAAGTACAAAGAGTGATAAGATCATGTGACCACTATGAAAAAGAGGCTGTGAAGGAGACTCAGAGGATTTGGACAAAGGCACAGGAAGAAGACAAAAGTAAGCTTAATGTGCAAGAAGCCAAAAGAAAGTGGCCAACAATATTTTGAACACAATGGAGAACTCATCACAAGGAAGTGAAGTCATTCTCACAACCTAATGACTGAGAAAGAAAGAGGAAATGATGGACCCAAAGACATAACAGTTTGACTGTTACACATCCTGAGATGGCACAGGCTGGATGCTACTGTGCACTGGGCTTCCACTGCCTGCTCCTACATTCTGGGTTGAAATTTTCTTTAATCCGAAGAAAAGGCTCAGGAAAATAATTTGGTCTAAGGTGCTTTGGCAAATTAAATACTATACTACTATGTATAACACGAACATATTCTGCCAGTGGTAGAAAATTCAGTGTCTTACCCTATGACTCTGGTGACCTGTATTAGTTTAACTATTTTTGTAGCAAATTTTCTGAACCAAATCCACGATTTCCTTGCTGAAAATGTCTTACATGTAGAGTACAAGCAGGTGTAATTACAAGGCCTCTTGAGAATTGAGAGGCACCAGTGTGAAAGCTGCGTACATGCTAAGTTAGCAGTAAGTTAACCCTTTCTGCCCTGTGAGATGTGAGAGGCTCTTAAAACTTACATCCAGATCCATGAACAACATTCATACAGGTATGACTTCCCACTTCTGAAAATAGTTTCTCGGTAACTGCTCCCCCAACCAAAGTTAAACTATTTGTATCTTTTAATCTATGTGTTTTAAGATCATATTGCAGAAATTATTAATATTTTATATAAAATTAGTATAAATCAACTCCCATAGTGACCTCTTGGATATTTTCATCAATGAATATATGCATTAGGTTATTAATCAAATTTTAAATTTACTTTTAGCTGTTGAGTTGTATTTTAATGAATAATCATATCAAATAAATATAACACTAATATTGATCATAAAATGGGGAAGAAAGTTTATAATAAACTCTTGAAAATATATAAAAATTAATGTTGCCTGTTGAGTTTCTGATCTTAATTTATGTTAAAAAGTATTTTTGATGCATGGATGTTGAAATAGGAGCGGCGGGGCTGCGTCCCCAGCACCCCGGCCGCCTGCTAGCTTATGCCCCGAAATAACAACACACAAATTGTATTTATTTAAACACTGCTTGGCCCATTCTGCTTGGCCCATTAGCTCTAGCCCTTACTGGCTAATTCTGATATCCCCATCAACTTATCTCTAATAAACTGTGTAGCTCCGGTCTTACCGGGAAAGATTCAGCATGTCTGACCTGGCTGCTTGCTTATCATGCGCGTCAACCCGGGAGAGGGAATCATGGCGTCTCTGAGCTCACTTCCTCTTCCTCCCAGCATTCTGTTCTATTTACTGCTCCCACCTATGTTTTAACCTATGAGGCCAAGCATTTTCTTTATTACTTAACCAATGACCTTCCGCCATCACATGGACGTTAAAAAAGTAGAAAGTTGCAGATTAATATCTCTCATGAAAATTTATTCAAATCACCTCAGAAATGAATTAACTATTGAATCAAACAGTGTACAAACGTACAAAAAAGAATTACCTACTAGAAATACAACTAGCAAGTGAAATTTAGTCCATATACCTGGAAATGCTTAGATATTTGAAAAATTCACTGTGAGTCTGAAGTTGACAGGGGAAAATAACAAGAGTAAAACACCCATAGGAGCTATGTCAGATCTTATGGGAAATAAGGCACTTACTACTCTTATTTAACCACTCACTATTGGCAAACAATGGACAAAGGATGTATTTCTTGACCTGACAATGCAACAATAGACACTTACTTTGTCCAAACTTAAATGCTTTTCTCAAAGATCCGGAACAAGTAAATGATAGCTTAAACAACTTATGGTTCATATCACCATGCTTGGGTAATTGTGTGAACAAATAACTCTCTCTTTCTCTCTGTATTCTCTTCTTTTTTCCCATATATATGCATGTGTGTATGCACATGAATGCACGTATAAATGCGTAACGATGAGGAAATTGCCATAATATTAATTTCTTGTAACTTGATTATAGATTATCACCTAATAAAAATCCAGAAAGCTATATCATAGGTATTAACAATATGATTGTAATGTTTACATGTAAATACAAATTCAGGATATCTAACATTATCCTGAAGAACAAACTTAAAAGTCTTGGTAATATTTCAAGAATTATCATATCACGTTAATTAAGGAGAAAAGGCAGTGACTGATTGGTTTACTGTTTAAAAGACACAAGTAAATTAATTAAAAGACACAAGTAAAAGAATTGGGTAACCAGGAAAAAACCCACATAATTTTAGTTAGTGATCTTTGACATGAAAGCAAGGGCAGTTCAATGAGAAAAGTATAACCTAGTCTTTTATCAAATGGTGGTGAACAATCAAACTTTTACAATTTTAGAGTGCTGGAGAAAATTTAGATATCAGTATTTGAAGATGACTTTTTAGGTAAATGAAGAAAGCACCAAAGGGGCGGGGCAGAGACAAGTTGCCTTTCATCAAATTAAATGCTTCAGTGTCTGAGAGAATTTCCTGCTTCATGAAATATAATTATTAGTTGTTTGGTTTTGCTTCCTAAACTGCTCTCGTGGTTTCCAGATTTGTCTTTAGTATACAGTGTATTAGCAAAAATACATAACTGTGTAATACTCTATGTTCACATTACTCCACCATTCCCTGTCTCTGATGTGCAAAGACATTCTGTTAGTTGGCCAGAGCTTATCATGCATCATTGCTCTTAGTAACTAGTTACTACTTCATTTTCTTGGCAGGGAATAAGAATCTGAGATTCAAGCTTTCTATGTCTCTCTCACCTTGTATAGCATCTCCCACATTGTTTAAACTATCAATACTGCAGTCGGCACACTGAATCCACAATAATGCCCAAGACTATCAACACTGCAGGCAACTTACTGAAACTTCTCATCAGTCATACAAAATTAAACCATAATAACAGAAAGAGAAATTTACCAAGGATATGGTCTTACTCGTTCATAGATTTTCATTGTATATAAATATTCCACATTGAGTATTAAATAAGTTCAAAGACTAATTATGCTCCACTATTAAAACATTGCCTTCCTGGTCAACACATGGGTCAGTAGGTAAAGGTGCTTGCTACCAAGCTTGATGATTAGCCTTTGATCACACACACACACACACACTCACACACATTTTCACACACACATGTGCACCCACACACTCACACACACTTTCACACATACACACATGTGCACTCACATACAAATGAATAAATGTAACACAGTTTCAGCTTTTCATCTCTTGTTTTCTGTCATTTTTGTTCTAACATCAAGGTTGGATCTTAGCTATTCTATTTCTTAGAAATATTCTATTTCTTAGTTGTGAGATTCTGAAAAATTACACCACATTTCTTGGAGCCCAGCTTTTTCATCAATAAAATGGGACTAGTGAAAATTAGGTAACACTTAATACAATTATAAGAGCTAAATAAATGCACTAATACAAATAAAGAATCAAAGTAGTATCCTGTAGCTATTAATAAGTCAACTATCATTAACTATGACATATAGCCATTGAGAAATAATTCAGGAAATTCTTTTGAAAAGTGTAGCTGGAGTCCACTTGGAACTAATAAACACTATATTGATGTGGAATGTCCCCTGCAGTACCCAACTTCTAGCCATTCTTCCCGCTGATGAGTGATTCATTCTTTTCATGGGAAAAATGCACGTGGAAACGAAATCTGACCTTCCTCTCCTTGGGAAAGCTAATCCCACCAACCAGCTGCTAGACTGCTATATAGACACCCCGAACAGCCTATACAGGGAACAACTGACATGAAGATTTCAGTTTCTAGGCCTGTCTGTCATTCAATTTGCTCATTTTTTTTCCTTTTTGCTTTTCTCTTTGTGTAGTAAGAATACAAATACTGACACGATAGTCCCTGAACTGAGTGTGAACCCCTCTATGAAGACTTGTTCATGGCAGTGATTAATGGGCTGCAAAGGTTTTGAAATAAAATCCCCCAAACCACATACTACCCATATAGTTGGTTAAATATTTTGCTTGGGCAGTCATACTCAACTTACAGATAGCCTTGTGTTGACCCTGAATTCCTCATCAGGAAGAAAAGCATGGCTTTTCAAGAGGGAGATTTGTGTTTTGGGTTTGGTGTGTCTATAAAAGAATGCTATAACACACTATCTTAACTAAGTTCATCTCCCAAGACCCTGACCAAGACAGTGTGAGCTTCTCATAGGAGCAGTTTGTAACAGCTGGAATTTGCACTCCACAGCTCCACTGGCTGAGCTGCTGATCTCAGACAGATAGATGTAAAGCCCTAAAACAAGTCTGTTACCATTCTTCAAATTCACTGCAGCAGGCGCCGGGGAGGAATGTCACTGCCCTTTCCTGCTAGACAGCAGTCTTGTCACATCATAACTCTGAGGAACTTCTGGGGTCTCAGGGTCTGCTAGACGGAGAGATTCTGTTCCCTGGCCTGCAGCTGAAGTGCATGCCTTGTTTAAACATAGAAAACAAATTGGAAGACAAGAAACCTACCTTAAGGTCATTGCCACGTGAAGAAAATATACTGAGGGTAGAAAACTGACTAAAAGTTAGAGAACTAACTTATTAAATCTTAGGATTTTCTGAACTTGTGCTGAATTTGAACCCCTTTAAAATAAGGCACACACATACTACTTACTGTTGTCTACTTTGAATATAAAACTCAGTTTCTGAGTGAAGTACGGTCTTTTTTATCTTTTTTAAAAATGTATGCATATGTGTGTGTGTGTATGTATGTATGTGCCTGTGTGGGTTTCTGTGTGCTACAGGCATGAAGGTAATCAAATAAGCCAGAAGGAGGTATCAGCTTCCCTGGAACTGGTGCTACAGATGATTGTGTGGCTACGAATGGTTGTGTGTTGTCTTATGTAGGTCCTGGGAACCAAACCTGAGACTTCTGTGAAAGAAGTCAGTGCTCTCATCCACTGAGATGGCTCTTTGGTTATACCTAAAAACTGAATTATTACTTATTTTATAAACCAATAAATAAAAATAATGTTAAAAAGCAGTTCCTTTTTATCACTTCTTTAAATAAACAGTATTTAGACATGGGTCAGTACTCATTTAACTTGTGAATGGTAACAATTAAAATCGATTTGATGATTATGAAAACCTATATAAATGTTCCAGAGTCTCTCAAATCCTGGTTTTACCATTTACTGGTATGTAATCATGAGCAACCCTTCTGGCCTCCAGAATTATAAGTCTCTCGAGCTAAACAAATAATAATAAAGTTATTGATGGTTGTAGAGATGTGATTAATAAACATTAAAATATCCTTTAAAACCAAAAGTGTTGCAATTTATAAATAAAATAGTTCTACACTAGTTCAGAATGAAGTATAATAGAGGTTTATTTTTTGGTAGATGAAGATTGCTCAAACATTTCCTGGCCGCCCAGGCCTGAAATAATCATACAGAAAGTATATTAATTGAAACACTGCTTAGCCTATTAGCTTAGGCTACTTATTAGATAACTCTTACATCTAAAATTAATCTATTTATATTATTCTGTGTATTGCCACCAGGCTGTGGCTTACCGGATAAAGTTATAGCATCTGTTTCCTTCGGCAGCTGCATTCCATCTCCTTGATTCTGCCTACTCTCTCTATATATGTATATCAGATTTCCCTGCCCAAAGCAGCTTCTTTATTAACCAATGGTAATAAAACATGTTCACAGAATACAGAGGGGAATCCCACATAAAAGTAACATAAATATTAAATTTTTATAATTTTAGTAAGGCTTATTCAATAAAAATTTTAAAGTTTTTATTTCTAAAATAAAATGAAGATTAGAGTATTGATAATCTTATAAAATAAAATTGAATTTTATTATTATTTTAAACTATATGTAACAGAATAGAGGGGAAATACCAAGAACAACATTAGACGTGCTGGCACATACCTGTAATCTGAGCACTGAAGAGGACAAAGCAAGAGGACCACTGTAAGTTTGAAGGTAGCCTGGGCTACCTTGTAGCAAATACCAGGGAGTCCAAGGCTATGTAGCATGGCCTTATATCAAACCTATAGCATTAACAAAATTCCAAAACCACTACTGTTAAGCCAAGTCAGTTGGAATCAGAAACTGATAGTAACCATATTCTAGAAGGCTAAAAGGGTCATCCATATGGTGTTCCTGGAAATGCAGGGGTCTAGCATGCCCTGAATGCTTCAACATCGACCCCTGGAATTATGAATAGCTAATGTATACCAGTTATCACTATATACAGTAAAAGTGGCCACTATCATCATGAATAAATTCACAGTAATTACATGCTCAGGAAAAATAAAAACTCCTGAATGGATGCTCCAGGCAAGTGGAAGAGTAGAAAAGCTTGAGGGAGTGAGAAAGATGACCTTGATGAACTGATAAAAAACCTAAAGGAACTCAGGACCTCGAGGGGCGCACCCACACACTGAGACAATGGGGATGTTCTATTGGGAACTCACCAAGGCCAGCTGGCCTGGGTCAAAAAAAGCATGGGATAAATCCGGACTAGCTGAACATAGAGGACAATGAGGACTACTGAGAACTCAAGAACAATGGCAGTGGGTTTTTGATCCTACTGCACGTACTGGCTTTGGGGGAGCCTAGGCAGTTTGGATGCTCACCTTAGGAGACCTGGATAGAGGTGGGCGGTCCTTGGGCTTCCCACAGGTCAGGGAACCCTGATTGCTCTTCGAGCAGATGAGGGAGGGTGACTTGATCGGGGGAGGGGGAGGGAAATGGGAGGCGGTTGCGGGGAGGAGGCAGAAATCCTTAATAAATAAATAAATTAAAAATAAATAAATAAAAGTTTCACTTCAAAAAAAAAAAAAAAACCTAAACGCAGTGGCTTTCCCAACAGCTAATGAACAACAAAATGGAAACAGTCCTTGACTGCACTTCCAAAATTACAGAGACATCAGAGAATACAGTTGAAAAATGTTGAACAAGCTGGAAATGAGAGTAGGGTCTGTATTTTAGCAGGTTGATGTCTAAATAACAACAAAATCAAGATAGACAACAAGTGTGGGCATCTCTACATTTGATGTTTTAAAGTAGAAGACAGCCACAGAAAATATTCTTACATAAACGAAGGAAAAGCAATCCTAGGAGAGGAATCGGGATTCATGTAGAGCTGGGAAGGTGAAATACAGGCTGTAAATAGGAAGATGAAGCTTGTTAGCGGAGGAAAAGAATTGGCAGAACAATAAGACAGCACAGAAAGAAATGCCTATATGTTTGGGAGCAGGAAGGAAATTGAAATGCTTAACTTCAGTGTACATTCATATTTTATTTACAATGTCACTACAGAGTTCAGTGTAATGAAAATGCAAAGGGAAATTTGTGTTATTCATCTTAAAGGTGAAATATTGACCAATAGAAGCACATAACCTAAGTAAAACCTTGTAACTAGCTCCTTGTTTGCAATGTCATTCAACAAAACACCGAGTCTTGAAAGTATCAGGAATTGTGTTGCTTCTGGGGGTACACGAAGAGACAGCAAAATAACTAACAACAGCACTATTGCTTGGCTGCAAGAATTCTTAAACAACAGAATAATTTCCTGGTGAGAAAAGTGAGTATTTTACAGCTGCTCAAAAGAGACTCTTGTTGTTAGTGTGTTGGAGACCTAACCCTGTTGGGTAGAGTCAGCTGGCATGTCTTGCTCAGGGAATGAATCTTTAAAACATTTACAGTCATCAAACACTCCTGAGACTATGGAATTGAATGTTCTGTACTATAAAATCATTCCCACAAATCCCCAGGCAGGACAGAATGTTGATTTTCTCCAATTTACTTCCGGTGTTCCAGATTTCACAAAAGTAAATGTGCAATTTGTTTTGATATTATCCAGAGAAGCTTGGTAAGATAAGCAAGACAGTTTTACAGTCATGTTGGGAGATCTTTATTGAGAAAAGACTCTGAGAAAGTTATTCTAAATATTGAGGGGTTTATCTGTTCAGTAGAGGTATATTTCATTATAATAATCTTAAATATTCCTGCAAGCATTGAAATCTAGAAGACACGTATGCTAATAAGTTTGATAGTTTACATTTTGACCCTAACTAACCTGTACTTACCAGACATTTTATTTAGAATTATGTTTTAGCCTCATAGGAAAAAATAGGTTATAAGTTATTTGAAATCATTTCAGTTCCAGCTTGCTTTTTATATAATAAATAAATAAATATAATTGGAAAAGCTTAAAAATTAAACTCCAGGATGATTTAGCAAGTGTCCATGAGATATATGTTAGCACATGTATGTACATGGACAGACACAGGCATATGTAATCTTAGAGATCAATTAAGCCTATAAAAAACCTAAAAATTTGAACTATCCTAATATTAATATTTTATAGCAGGCATGTACTCTTACTAAAATGTTCCCATTTCTTATATCTTAAGTATGACACATGAATATCCCGTGTGAATGTATTATTTATTTAATATGTATGTATATATGGACAAGGAGTACACTTGAATTTAATGCATATGAACTTCATTGGCAAGGTTCAGTCACTGAAGATATAAACCATACATGTTTATAGCTAATTATGTAAGTCACAAGTATTTTTCACAGCCAACAATATACTTTCTACGGTTAAATGTAACACAGATATGTTGGACTTAACATACAGAAAACTATCTAATAGTTCACTTGGGATTAATTCTCTAAGCTAACAATCTCCTTAAATTTCTATGGAAGAAAGAGTGAAAGAGTCTTTGTTGGCTCCATAGGTGTTGAAATCTGTCAACATAGAAAGATGATTTCTTTGAAAGTTGGTGTTAGTGAGGTTCAGGTATTAATTAGAAGTGCTGGGGAAAAATCACAGGAACTACTTTAAGATATTTTCAAGTGAATTAAACAAAATCTTGGGACCACATAGCACTTGACTAAGATGGTCATTATCCTGGGGGTATTAGTTTCTGGGAAAAGGGTAACTTTGCAGAAGTGCCTGTTTGTCCACATCTGTGAATATAAACATTGAAAAATATGTCAGCGGAGGCTGAGGAGCAGGCCCAGTGTAGAAGACCTGAGTTCAGTTGGCATCACTAATGTGATGGCTCACAGTCACCAGAAATTTTAGATCCAGAGCATTTGTAGGCTCTTTGATCTCTATTGGCACCAGGCATGCAAGTGGTATGCATGCCTGGTGCCAATACAAGCAGACAAGCACTCATACACACTAAATAAATAAGTAAATAAAAATGAATATACCAGTGGATAGTAATAGACAGGCACATTATTAATGCATTTAAATTATACGCTAGGATGGCTTTAGAAGTTCCTTGAACTCTTTCAACTCATCGGGAGTCATTTCCCAACATCTTCTTCACACTCTCTGCAGCTCCCCAAACTTCCTCCAGAGATGTAACCCAGGCTGCTTGCTGGGTGAGGACAAGCAGTGAGTAATCTTATTTTCTTTAAGAAAAAAAGCAACAACAACATAAAAACAAATATATGCATGCTGTGCCCTTTAGCTAATATTTATTTATGCAACAATAGCCTTGTCCTATTTAGAATTCTCAGGTTCAGATGTATTGATGAGCTGTGAATGCAGCAGGAGGGGTCATGCAGGAAATGAGAGATGGATGATGTAACTCTAGGATCTGTATGAGAATGGCCGCTGGATGCCTGTTCTCCAGAAAAGTCCAGAAACAGTTATATGCTGCCATAAATAACCTAAGAGAAATCAGTGGAGCATCTTTGGATGTCTTACTGGTAAAAGAGTAAGTGAAGAAATGGAATGAGAAGGTAGGGTGAGGAAAACATACAAGGAAAAAAGTCAAAAAGGAAGGGATCACTTGTTTTTGTCCAATAATTCAATTATCTTAATTGTTAAAGTTCCAATCACCTAAAAATGACATACTAAAAAGAATACATTAGTTACGTTCAGTCAGAATATTTATCAACTGATTTATTTGCCAGGAGTGAGTGGTAATGCATGCCTATAAGCCCAGAACTCAGGAAGCTGGGGCAGGAGCATTGTGTTTTGTGGCCAACCTGGCTTACACAGTAAGATCTTACCTTGAGAAAGCAAACAAGCAGCAAAATATTCTCTAAAGAATGTTTCTGTTATGAAGTTATGGCAAACCTATAGGAAAAGAAAAAATGGGCAATTTGTCACTGGTCCAGCTAAAGAATCAGTTTACCCTCACTACAAAATGGGCTGTATTTATCTAAAATATTTGTATTGCCCAAGCCACATTTGGGGGGGGGTATATAAAAAATAAAAGTTAGAACAAAGAAAACACTAATGTAGGCATCTTCCATTTTTTTTTTATTTCTGCAAATAAAGACAAAAAGAACAAATAACTTAAAAGGGTAGTTTATGAGCAACCCACTCATGATTTTAAATGTTTTATGATTAACTCTCCGATTCAGGGAGTGAAACAATGTCTAGATTCCTGTCACTCTTGGTGTTCCACTAGCAGTCACTGAATGTTCTTTTGAACATTAGAAGCCAAAATCCCATTATGTAATTATCTATAATTGTCTCTGCTAACAACAGAATAAAGAAGTCTTTAGAGTGGTTTCTTTGACTCAGAATTTAAGTAGTGCAGAAATAATCCATGGAAAGAATAATTGAAGTGGGTTAAAATACAAAGATATTGTCTCTAGGGCTTCAAAACATACAATATTTTTTAATAAATGTGTACGCATAAAGTAAAAGTCTAAAAATAAAAACAGATGATGTTTTTATGACAAAAGACTCTGAAGTCATTATTGTTAAAGTGTAGTTTGTATAGCTGTGACTGTATCTCTAAGATTCTTATAAATTTTAACTGTTTTATGTCTGGGGATGATTAAGTCTGACAATGCTCTCAGTGAGGACTTTTTAACCCTGAAATGTAGAGAATTCACTTCTATGTCTTTGGTAAATATCCTGAATAGTTTTACATCAACTTGACACAAGTTAGAGACATCTGAGAGAAGGGAGCCTCAATTAAGAAAAAACCTCCTTAAGATGTAAGCAAGCCTAGGGAGCCTTTTCTTAATTAGTGACTGATGGGGATAGCTCAGGCCATTGTGGGTAGGATCAACCCTGGGCTGGGTTCGTGGTTCTGAGTTCTATAAGGCAGCAGGATGAACAAGCCATGTAAAACAAGCCAGTAAACAGCACCCCTCTGTGGTCTCTGCATCAGCTCCTGCCCCCAGAATCAGACCCTGTAGTAAGAAGAGCGACGGCGGGGCTGCGTCCCCAACACCCCAGCCACCTGCTCGGCTAGCTTATGCCCCGAAATAATTACACAGACACTGTATTCATTTAATCACTGCTTGGCTCATTTCTACCTGGCCTCTTCTAGGCTAACTCTCGCACCTGGACTAGCCCATTTCTTATCATCTGTGTAGCACCGGTCTTACCGGGAAGATTCTAGCCTAAGTCCATCCTGGGTCAGAGCTTCAGAGATTCATTGCGTGTGTCTGCCCAGGAGCCGGGAGCATGGCGTCTCTCTGAGGCGTCTGCTCCCGAGAGGAGAGCTGTGGAGTCTGACCTCACTTCTTCTTCCTCCCAGTGTTTTGTTCTGTTTACTCCTCCCACCTATCTCCTAACCAATGAGAGCCAAGCAGTTTCTTTTTATTTAACCAATGACCTTCCTCCATCATTTCCCCTTTTTCGGTTTAAACAAAAAAAAAAAAGGCTTTAACTTTAACATAGCAAAATTACATATAACGAAACACTTATCAAGTAAAAGTTACAATAATCTTTATCATAACTAAGGAAAACTATAACTATAACTAACTATTCTTAACTCCATCAAAGACTCCAGAAAGATACAATACTACCTAAGCAAACAAGAAAAAAGCAACTTTCAAACTCTAGAAATGGCAGAGACATCTCGCTGCCTAGACAGTCACCCAAAGTTCCTCTGTACCGTTGGGGCATCCATCTTCAGCCTTCAGGCCCATGGTATCCAGCAGACATTTCCATAAAGCAGGAAAATTCAAAATCAGTTCAGTCACTATCTGTTCTGTCCTGCAGAATGTCTCGCAGACTCTTTCGTGAATCAGGAACCCCGAAAGATCATCTCACCTTAGGCAAGTTCAGTAGTCCTCTCTCTGTGGGTTCTCTGTGTCCAGTTTATGCAATAGTCCAGGCAAGAACAGTTTCTTGCCCAAATGGCTATTAAACTCCATAAAGATCCTCTTCAATGCCCATCTTCCTCTTGAAGTAGATTGGTGCTGCCAGGAGCAGAGTGTCTCATTGTCATGAAAAACCCTAAGTTATTAAAACATTAAATGTCCTATTCTGTAATCATTGAAAGACATAAAGAATGTCTATCTAACTGAAATGTTTCTCTATATATCTAGAAAATCTAACTAACATAACTACAAGCTTGACTATTACTGATGATTATCCACTAATCTATATTTCTTAATTATACATTACATTTTTTAATGAACTACACAATCACAATATCTTAATCAATAGCAGAAATATGCATATACATATGACAAAATTGACCTTAAAATCCATACCAATGCAAATTATTCATACCTATATCATTTCCCCCTTTAAATGTAAAAGAACATTTACAAACAATAATTTGGGAACATGGGCACAGTTTTTTCTCTCCAAACTGCTTCCTGCTGAATGGGGGCGTCGTTAATTAGGTCTTTCATGGTATAACCTGTGTGCTAGTTTCATCTCAGTTGGCAGTTGAGCGAAGCAATTTTCTGAAGATGTTCACAACAACCCTTCAGGAGGGCGTGGTCCACCATACCAAATCAGGATAGATGCAATCCACAAGGTCTGATCCTCTGTGAAAACAAAAGAAGAATCTCTTTTCCAAAGTATCATATCCTTAGATCCAAATTCTGAAATCATACCCTCATGATATCCGTTCTGGTTCCACTTGGCAGCCCATATAATGAAATGTCTCTCTGTACTTAGCTCCTTCACAGTCAAAAATTTTAAAGAAAACACAATGTACATAATCCAGACTCTCTGTGAATTTTCCATTTTTACGTGGCTTATTTTTCTTTATTTCTTTTAATCTCTTAACTATCTGTACTCTGTCTCTTTAAAGACTTTATCTTTTTTTTAAACTATTAACTTTATTCTCTATATTCTTTTTCTTCTCTCTCCCAAGCCTATGTACATTCATCCAGCAGTGTGACTCATTTAGTGGTCTGAATCTGTCCTATTGTGAATCTGCAATTTTTTACTATCCAGGAGCACTTTTGATTTGCGCCTTTAAATCACTAGGCACTTAAGAATCTACACTGTGACATTCCTAAGTTAACTTTTTGCTTTTTGAGCGTATATCTGTAGACCAGGCTGTCTTTGAACTCTCAGAGATCCGCCTGGCTCTGCCTCCCAGGCATTGGGATTAAAGGTGTTTGCTACTACACCTTGAACTCACAGAGATCTGTTTGTCTCTGCCTTTTAGGCACTGGATTAAAGGTGTGTGCTACCACACCCAACTACTCTCTTTCTTCCTTATTTTTGTTTTTACTTTAAAAACTTGAACTTTTAGTCTGCATATATTTTCAACACACTGTAAACCATTTAGAAATTTTCATTGTCTTTGAATCTCTTTTTACTGTATATCTCTCTGTTTTTTGACCACATGAGTCTTTAATTTACCAAGCAATCTCAGTAGGACTAAAGGCGTGGCTTTGCCGGCTAGATGTAGCCCATTCCTTAGCTTTCCAGCCTCATGGCATTTCAAGGTCCCTGCCAGCAAGTGAGCTTCAGCAGCCTATGCTTGCAAACCGCATGAACCGCCTGCATAAAAGAGTCAGAGTTTGCCCTGGCAGGACAGCCCAGAAAGCCGGCATTTTTAAACGGCGCAGCTTTTTTCTGCTACGGCTGAAAATCAAAAAGCATGCGTTCAGCTTTTCATCAACACCATTTAAGTGTTTCATGGTAGGACCTCTTAATGAGCTGCAGGCTTTGCAGCTAAAGCTGAGTCAGGAAGCCTCTCTTAGATGAGGCGCTTGCTTGCCTCTGGCAAGCTGAGTAGACCCAAGAGAGTGCTGCTACCAAAAAACCATGCACAACACTGTCATTTTGTTCTAGAATTACTTCCCAAGCTGTCTCAGGCTTTATGTGGAAGCAGTTGTCCACTTGGGCGCCATTTGTATTAATAAGAAGCAGTGGCGGGGCTGCGTCCCCAACACCCCAGCCGCCTGCCCGGCTAGCTTTACCCGAAATAATTACACAGACACTGTATTCATTTAATCACTGCTTGGCTCATTTCTACCTGGCCTCTTCTAGGCTAACTCTCGCACCTGGACTAGCCCATTTCTTATCATCTGTGTAGCACCGGTCTTACCGGGAAGATTCTAGCCTAAGTCCATCCTGGGTCAGAGCTTCAGAGATTCATTGCGTGTGTCTGCCCAGGAGCCGGGAGCATGGCATCTCTCTGAGGCGTCTGCTCCCGAGAGGAGAGCTGTGGAGTCTGACCTCACTTCTTCTTCCTCCCAGCGTTTTGTTCTGTTTACTCCTCCCACCTATCTCCTAACCAATGAGAGCCAAGCAGTTTCTTTTTATTTAACCAATGACCTTCCTCCATCAAGACCCTGTTTGAGTTCCTTTCCTGGCTTTCTTCAATGGTGGATTCCAATGTGGAAGCATAAGTCAAATAAACTTCTTCTTCCTGCCAGCTAACTTTATGGTTATGGTGTTTCATTCCAGCAATAGAAACTCTAATAAGACAGTAACATTGACAGGATGGATTTATGTATTATTTGTTGAAACAAATTAGGCCTTGACCATTTCACATAACTCCAGTTCTGTTGGCTTCACTCTAATAACTTGATTTAAAATTTCTATGTAAAATATGCACTTAGTCATGGAACGCCCGTCCTCTCCCAGTATGACTTTGCTAAGAAATGTGTGTCCAAAAATTCACTACGTTCCTTAGGTTGCTTTCAAGATCTCAGTAATCCCCTGTCTCAGTCTTCCAAACCACCACTCTAGGTTTAACCCTTAAATGTTAGTTTTGAGCTCAAATCAATTCTGTTTGTATATCCTCCATTGAATGTACTTCTTTATAGTCTTGTTTTTAACCTATGTTTTAGTTACCACAGACACTTTTTCTCTAGAAAAATGGAAAAATCCTTCCATGATTTTCTTTCTTACCTCAACCAAATGTATGACTTCTTTACTAAACCTCAGAATACCTAACGACTGATTGTGTTTGACAAACCAGCCCCTCATTTTTTATGTAAATTCGCACATGGTTTTACTCCAAATTGACCATGTACTTCAATAATTAAATTAGGTTGTATATTTTTGTCAAAGAATTTGAAAATTCTTCAATTTATTAAAAAAAAACATTATCTTTTACCTACCTGGAAACCAAGGGCAGACAATGCATTGGTGGAATGCTACCTTTCAGCTTTTATCCTCAAGTAAGAGTCCTGTGCAATACACAGCTTGTTCTAACTGTTTCTGGATAAGCAGAATTGTCTAGCATTTGTTCAATGCTATGAGTTTTGTCATTGTTATTCCAGTATGATTATTCTGTTTTTTTCACCATAGACAATGAGTTAGAAATATGACTGTCTTCACCAGCCTCAAGAATTCATGAAGAGATTTACATAGACCTAAAGAACGCTTGTAGTATATATAACACAACAGATTAGGTGAATTATGAAGAGAGAGTTGATCTTATTCATAGTTCTAGAAGCTGTATAGTCCAAGGGCAGAGGGGAAACTCTTGAAAAAAAAACCTTCATTGTATCACAGCATGGCAGAAGGTGAAAGCAAACAAATACAAATAAAGCTTCCATGGTATGGTAGGATAGCTTTCTTAACACTTTCTCCTATGATAACTTTCTCACTTTGGGAAATAATATTAATTTAATCCAGAAGAACCTACTGTTGGTAGAGACTGCTCGTTCATTCTCGGTCACCCAGACCAGAAAATGATCACACAGAAACTGTATTAATTACAACAATTCTTAGCCTATTGCTCAGGTTTCTTATTGGCTAGCTCTTATATCATGAATTAATTAATTTCTATTAATCTGTGCATCACCACAAAGTCATGGCCTACCGGCAAGTTTCCAACAGACTCAAGTAGATGTCATTCTTCTATGGCAGCTACGTGTTGTCTCCCTGACTCCACCTACTCTCTCGCTATATATCTCTTCCAGACTGGCTATATTCTGCCCTGCTGTAGATGGAAGCAGCTTCTTTATTAATCAATGGTTTAAATATATATATTCACAGCCTACAGAGGAGAATCCCACATCACCTGCCACTTCAAATCAATCAATTGATTTGAGGATCCCTTTTCTAAAAGAGTTTCAGTGAGACCTTAAGTTTACAGCACAGTAGTGGAGAGGAAATATTTAACCCATATGTCTTCTGTTGGAAAGCTGACAGTTTCTCTCTTGCTTAGTTCTGAAACCTGTATTTCAGGTCTTAGTTTCTGAGCAATTTTGTTAATCCTGTGAAGATATCCTGGGGCAAAACTCCTGTTTCTCTTCTTCCCATGTTCCAGGCAGGAAACAAAGACCAGAGCCAGGGGGAGATTAAACCTGCAAAGACATACATCTAGTGATTCTTTCCTCTAACCGGACTCCATCTCCTACCAGCTCATTCTGTATTAGTTCATCAGTGGGTTTGTCTATAAATGAGGTGAGAATGGAGGGATTTGTTGGAAGTATGCTAAGAGGCAATACAGGAAGAAAATAAATCATTAATGCACTAGCATAGTATACATAAAAACCATAGTATATCCCAAATGTGGCACAGTTTTTAAGACCCATAGAGCAAAAGGGTGTGTATTCTAGTGTTTTAAGGGAAGAACTGTTACCAGTTTTAGATTTTTATTCTGCAAAAGGATATTGGATTGATTGGCAGCTAATTACGATTTTGGTAAGAAACCTGGTGAGCAGTATATTGTAATCTTTGGCATGAGAGAAGGCATGGTTTTTTTTTTGATTGTTTTTATTTAGCTATGTTTTTCTCCATTCCCTCCCTTCTTCTTCCTTCCCCTTCAACCCTCTCCCATAGTCCCCAAGCTCCCAATTTACTCAGGAGATCTTGTCTTATTATCTTTCCCATGTACATGAGATCCATGTATGTCTTTCTTAGGGTCCTCTTTGTTGTCTAGGTTCTCTGGGATTGTGAATTGCAGGCTGTTTTTTGTTTGTTTGTTTTTGCTTTATGTCTAAAAGCCACTCATGAGTGAGTACATATGATGTTTGTCTTTCTGTATCTGGGTTACCTCACTTAGTATGATGTTTTCTAGCTCCATCCATTTGCCTGCAAATTTCAAGGTGTCATTTTTTCTGCTGTATAGTACTCCATTGTGTAAATGTACCACATTTTCCTTATTCATTAATTGTTCGAGGGGCCTTTAGATTGTTTCCAGGTTATAGCAATGACAAACAATGCTACAATAAACATAGTTGAGCACATGTCTTTGTTGTATGATTGAGCATCAATTGAAAGAGGTATTGCTGGGACCTGAGGTAGGTTGCTTCCTAATTCTCTGAGAAATAGTCACACTGATATCCAAAGTGGCTGTACTAGATTGCACTGCCACCAGCAACGTAGGAGTGTTCTCTTTACCCCACATCGTCTCCAGCATAAGTTGGCATCAGTATTTTTGATCTTGAGCACTCTTACAGGTATAAGATGGAATCTCAGAGCTGTTTAGTTTTGCATTTCTCTGATGACTAAGGGTGTTGAACATTTCCTTCAGTGTTTTTTAGCCATTAAATTCCTCAGTTGAGAGTTCTCTGTTTAGGAATGTACCCCATTTTTTTATTGGATTAGTTGTTCTTTTGATAACCAATTCCTTGATTTCTTTGTATATTTTGGAAATCAGCCCTCTGTCTGATGTGGGGTTAGTGAAGATCTTTTCCCATTCTGTAAGCTGCTGTTTTGTTTTGTTGACTGTGTGCTTTGCTTTATAGAAGCTTTTCAGTTTCAGGCAGTCCCATTTATTAATTGTTTCTCTCAGTGTCTGTGCTGCTGAGGTTATATTTAGGAAGTGGTCTCCTGTGTCAATGCATTCAAGTGTACTTCCCACTTTCTCTTCTATGAAGTTGAGTGTGGTTGGTTTTATTCTGAAGTCTTTAATCCATTTGGACTTCAGTTTTGTGCATGGTGATAGATATAAATCTATTTTCATTCTTCTATATGTTGATATCCAGTTATGCCAGCACCATTTGTTGATTATGCTTTCTTTTTTCCATTTTATTTTTATTATTTTTTCTTCTTTGCCAAAAATCAGGTGTTCAGATTGATATCCAGATCTTCAGTTTGATTCCATCAGTCTTCCTGTCTCTTTATATGCCAGTACCAGTCTGTTTTCAGTACTATAGCTCTGTAGTAGAGTTTGAAGTCAGAGATTGCTATGGCCCCAGAAGTCCTTCTATTGTAAAGGATGATTTTGGCTGTCCTGGGTATTTTGCTTTTCCATATGAAGTGGATTATTATTCTTTCAAGGTGTGTGAAGAATGTTTCTGGGATTTTGATTGGCATTGCATTGAATCTATAGCTTGTTTTTGATAAGATTGCCATTTTTACTATGTTAATTCTACCCACCCATAGAGATCTTTTCATCTTCTAGTGTCCTCTTCAATTTCTTTCTTTAAAGATTTAGAGTTCTTGTCATACAGGTCTTCCACTTGTTAAGTTAGAGTTGCTCCAAAATATTTTATATTATTTGTAGCTATTGTGAAGAGTGATGTTTCTCTGATATCTTTCTCAGCCCATTGGTCATCTGTGTAAAAGAGGGTTACTGATTTTTTTCGAGTTAATCTTGTATTCTGCTACATTACTGAAGGCACTTATGAGTTGTAGAAGTTCATTGGTAGAATTTTTTGGGTCACATATGTAAACTATCTTACCATCAGCAAATAGTGAGAGTTTGATTTCTTATTTTCCTATTTGTATCCCCTTGATTGCATATTGTTGTCTTATTGTTTTATCTAGAACCTCAAGTACTATATTGAATTGATAGGGAGAGAATGGACAACCTTGTCTTATTCCTGTTTTCAGTGGAATTGCTTTTAGTTAGAGAAGGTAAGATTCTTAGCAAACAATCTGGCAGTGTTGTGGAGGGCATAAGGCATCTTTTGACATGTAAGTAGAAAACCATCAAAAGCCTATAGTCTCTGGTGTTGGATGGGAAGAAAAGATTCTTAACATGTTCTTGAGAGAAAACCATCAAAAAAGGAAAAGCAAACACAGATAATGAAAATAACAATCAGGAAATAAGACATAATAATAATGGTAATACAAATGGATTGGAAGTCAGGTCAACTAAGGGGAAACTGAAGATATTCTGAGCATTTAAGGAAGGACTTGACAGCATAGTTACAGGTACACATGCTTATTTTTGTCTAGAGTGTCTCATTCACATAACAGGGCCAATTTGGATTGAACAGCTTATTTGGGATGTGCAATTCTGTGAAAGTTTTACTTTATACAAAAAAGTAGTTTTCCCAGTATCACTCCCAACCCCTAAATCTGTAGTTTATTTAGTGTTTATTGTAAATGTTGACTTCTACTTATAAGTACAATTAATTAACCTATTGCCAAAAGCAAATACTCCCAAACCACTAACAACAACAAAAAATATTTCCATCACTGATGCTGGCTGTTCAGGTTTGTCCTGGCAGCAAAACCACACTTGGCTCTGAAGAAGATTGGGAAACTTTTCCTTCTTCAAAAGAGAAGCTTCAGATTGCCACAGTTAAAGACTGTTGATTAGAAAAAAGCACAAACCAAGTACATAATCAATGTACATTCTATTTTCTCACATTTTCATTTTTCTCGTGCCATATGGTAGGCCATTTAAAACAAATTATAGCTTCAAATCTAAACATATAATTTCCCTGTTGGGCCACTTTCTTAGAAATAATCAACATTATATCTTTGCTGAAGAATTCAACTAAGGCCTGAGTTTCATGTGTATTCCACAAGCTTTTGGGTACTGAGCATTAAAGGCAGGCTTTCATTTACCAGCCATCATTTTTCAACCCACTTTTCAAAAGGCATAAATTATTCTCTAAAGTGATTTAACTTTTCATGTGTGTGTGTGTGTGTGTGTGTGTGTGTGTGTGTGTGTGTCTGTGTGTGTGTGTATGTGCTTGTGTGTATCCTTCAGGTAGAGTTCAGTATACTGAAATCATTGTTTCTCAAATGATTCAGTAATGCTGTTGATTAGCATAATTTTAGCACACAAAATACAATTTACCTTTATGTATTAAAATTATTTGAAGAAGAATGAGAAAAAATATAGCATTTTCTTTTCCCTGCCATAGCTGGATATTTCATTAGGCTAAAAGCAGAGGTTTTCCACTTCAGTTCGATAAGGAATGTTTTCTCAGACTTAATTTGATTGTTGTTTTCTGTTCAGTGCAAGTATCTTGCTAAGAGTATCCTTACTATTGTACAAAATTCAATACTGGCTGTTCAAAGTTGGCCTTTTCACATTTTAAATGACATATGATGCCAAATACACTTATCCTCTTTAGTGAATTGTCTTATTGGAAGAGAAGGTAAGGGTAGAAAATATTGTATCAATTATTTTGCAGTAAAGCAAACATACCTTTTGTTTATTTAATTTATATTTAGTCTTTGGTAATTTCATACAAGAACCCTATATATTTAGATCATATCTATCCCCACTCACCCACTCTAACTCCTCACCTTCTCTCTCAACTTCATGTTTTCTTCTTCCCTCTGTCCCCACAACTCCACTGAAGAAAACTGACTTGTCCCCTCCCACCGTCCATCACCTACTAACAGTTCCTCAGCTACTGATAGAGCTTCATGAACCCCTTTCTGATCCATGCTGAAATGTTGACTGTTTTAATATGTGAAGGCCTTGTGTAGATAAATACAGGTGCAGTGAGTTCATGAGTTTAACATCAATGCCATATTTAGAAGACATTATTTTCCAGCTATCTTCTCCAACCTCTGCCTCTTACAATGTTTTTCTACCCTGTTTTCCCAAGTCTTAGGTAGAAAAAGATGTTCTAAGTAAATTCCATCTAGGATTTCTTTGTCTAGTCATTTATTCTCTTCATTTTGACCAGTTATGAGTGACTGCATTAACTACTATTTCTGCATAAATATCTTTCTCTGATGAAGAGTGAGATTTGCACTAGTCTGTAGGGATATGATGTGGGATTCTCCTCTATATTCTGTGAATTACCATTGGTTAATAAAGAAGCTACCTTAGCCTGTGGCAGAGCAGAATATAGCCAGGCTGGAAGACATATATAGAGAGAGTATGCAAAGTCAGAGAGAAGCTATGTAGCCACCAGAGGAAACAGATACTGGATGGACACTTACCAATAGGTCACAAACCCATGGTGATACACAGATTAATAGAAATGGGTTAATTTATGATATAAGAGTAGCAAATAAAAAGCATGAGCTAATAATCCAAGCAGTATTATAATAATATAGTTTCTGTGTGATTATTTTGGGTCTGGGCAGCTGGGAAACAGATGAGTGGCCTCTGTTTACAGAATGGTATGATATAGAGATGAATACTTTGCATTGGTCTGGATCTTGGTTTATTGATACAAATTTAAGGTCAATTTTGGTTATATGTATATTTCTGCTCTTGATTAAGGTATTGTGTTTGTGTAACTCATTTAAAAACATAATGTACAATTAAGAAATACGGGTTAATAGATAGTCATCTATAATAGTCAATTTTGTAAACATGTTAGTTAGGTTTTCTAGTTATACAGAGATATATTTCAGTTAGATAGATAATCTTCAAACCTTTCAAAGACATATAGAATATGACATTTATCATGTTTTAAAAACTTAGGACTTTTCATGACAATGAAACTCATCTGGTCCTGGCAACACTAATCTACTTTAAGAGTATAATGGGCATTGAAGAGGCTCCTTATGGAATTTCCCAGCCATTTGAGCAAGAAACTGCTCTTGCCTGGACTGTATGTTGTTATGAACTGTATATGTAAGACCCACAGAAAAATGACTGTTAAACTTCATAAAGAAAGTGAGACAGTCCCCTCTGTATGCTATGAATATGTTTTATCACCGTTGGTTAATAAATAAGCTTCTTTGGCCTATAGCATAGCAGAATATAGCCAGGCTGGAAGAGATACTAATAGAGAGAGTAGGCAGAGTCAAAGAGAAGCCATGTAGCTGCCAGAGGAGACAGATATGGGACAGAAACTTAATGGTAGGCCACAACCATGTGGTGAATCACAGATTAATAGAAATGGGTTAATTTAAGATAGAAGAGATAGCCAACAAAATGTGTGAGCTAATTGGCCAAGCAATGTTGTAATAATATAGTTTCTGTGGGATTATTTCATATCTGGGTAGCTTGGAAACAAACAAGTGCCTTTGCTTACAGGGATAAGGATAATTATTTAGATGGCAGGTTAATAGTTTGTCCTTTTAGCATAATAACTGTAGTAGGGACTTTGACCTCTCCAGCATAAGTTCTTGATCAGGTTATGACACCAGGCAAGAGGTCTTTCCTGTGGAGTGCCTCTTAGTCTAATTAGAAAGCTAATACTGTTGATGACTTTTCTCCCCAAGCAAACTGCAGAGCATCTTCTAGCATCCTGAAAGCTAGCCAGCAGGGAGAAAGCCTTTAGATGAGTACCAGCATGCTTTACTTCTGTTCTGTGATCAAAACTGATGCTATCTTCATCAAGAATGTATGACTATAGACTTAATAAGAAACCAAGAGCAATGGTAGTAGGATATATTCTGAAGTCTCTGAGAACTCTCTGAACAAGGAATATTCCATACCTATCATCAGCATGGCAACTGATGACTTCAGGAAGGAGCTTTTCCCCTCCATGTAGGGTAGGTAGTTCCAATTATACTTTCAAAATCATGTGTGTGTGTAAACACAAATTTCTCTATAACTTTCTCAAGCATCCTTAGTGTGAAGTCATTTTTCCTCTGTTCCCTTCTCTTGCCCTACCTGGCAAACACCTTATTATTTTCCAACGTCATAAGTGATTGCACCTAGGACCTCAACAGGGTTGGTCAAGTAGTCTATCACTGAGCTTCATTTCCCTGTAGTAGTCATGCCATTTTTAAAAATATGCTCAAAAGACTAATATATTGTATCTTGATGCAAACACAAAATACAAAATGAATTAATGTATACAATGCTGAACCCTGTACCCTTTTAGAAGTTTATTTTTAACAATGTACATTTATTTGCAGATTCTTTTATCTGCAGATAAAGAAATCTTTGTAAAAAACTAATGATGGTATAAATCTTTGTAAAAAGCAGATTAAAAATGTTCCTCTTTAAAATGCTTTGGGTGTTGTATGACAGTCCGGAAAGAGATTCTATTCAACATCTTTTACTGCTGTGTAATGAAACCTGCCACACAGTTCTGTTGACAATAATAAATGATTAATAATTCTGATAAAACATGCCTTTCCAAAAATTAAATACTGCCTACAAATCCATAAATTCTGTATCAGTATTAACATTTATCTTGACATATCAGATATAATTCTAGACTATAATCAAATCATTATCTGTGCTCTATCATTTTTCATTCAGTAGAATGTCAGGGAAATAAGACACAGTGTGCAAAAATGTCAGGAATTTAATAAGAAATCAGATGGGAAAAACCCATGGTGATCATTTCCCTTCAAATGAAAAATCTATCATTCTGACTTGTCTTTCTTTTTGATCATATATATCAAATTTAATGTTTTACGCAACTTTAAAAAAGGTGTTCATTGTCCAATAAGAAACACGGACTTGGAATTACAGACCATCTTAGTTTTACTTCATTCCTCCCAAATAATTAAATAAAAAAATCATACGCTAATGTGGTAGATTTTTTAAAAAAGTATTTTCTCATATAAAGATAAACTCACTATGACCATTATTTTAGCTTGAAAAAAGTTTATTTTTATTCAAAACCATAAGACTCGAAATTCTCAAAGACCAAGGCAATGGTTGAGACAGTTCACAGGCAGTAGCAAACTTTAAAAATAATGTCATATTTGTCTTGTTGGAAACATTACCTAACTGAAATCCTGACATTATCAAACATAGAGAATACTGTTTAATAACTGACTCAATTAGTGTATTTCCTTATTGTATAAGAAAATGTATCCCATTCTCTTTTTATTGATATCCAGGTGTTTACTTTGGAGAATTGAGATAACTCATGCTCTAGAACTCAACAGGTGAGGACATTGTGCAAACTTAAACGTTTCTGGTTCTTAGTTCCCTTATGTATAAAATGACCCCGAGGGTGATTTTGTGTGGTTATAAATTACAAAACTGTGGTAAGTTGAACCTTTGGCACAGGACAGCTAAATGCTTTGGTCAGGTGGATGCTACCATTCCTACTGTGGATGGGTAGAACTCTGCCTTTTCAGTATATTTGAGGACAAATAAGTCATCAAATTATGATACTAATAATTTCAAATTAAATAACCTCAATTGTTAAAGGTGGTAAAAGCAAAATTTTCACTTACTTTAAAACTATATTTATTTAAACAACTGTTATTTCACTGAAAGTTATCACTACAGAGTAAATAATAAAGAGAGTTACTTATAGTAACCCTGTAATGAACATGCAAACATGACATTAAATTCCTCTCTAGAGTTTCAGAGGTATATTCACAAATCAACCACCTGCATGTTTGCCTCAATTTGACAGATTACTTTTCACATCTGGCCTTTTTTGGACCATATCCAAAATTCCATATAGAAATTTTAATTTGATTTCATGTATTTTTGTATTATATAAAATGTCATTATGTCCTAATATGGCTGGGGATTTTAATTTATCAATAATTATGTCTTACTTTGTATTTAAAATGTTTCCTTTTCACCTTGAAAAAACTACTTTTCATATAATTAATCTAGTAATTTGCTATATGATTTTTAAAAAAATTCTATCTTGTAACTACTCAGAATTCACTATGTCAGGCAGTTTTCTAACCTACCTGTGTATAGTCTATATGTATTTAAAACATGACAGCAATATACCACTATGGTTTGGATACAGCCTCTAAGGATAATTTGGGGAGGCAGGAGAATTGGAGAGGTTGTTGTGTCTTGAAGACTTCTGCCATATCAGTTGTTGGTTTAATGTACTCATCCTTTGTCCACTGATGAGTTAATAGCTCAGTTGGGCTCATACAGAGGTAGGGTTTAACAGGACAAAGCAGAGCACTGTGGTATGACTTTGAAAGGTATCCCTGAAAGTATATTCCTTCTCCTACTGTCTTTGGTCCTCTTCCTCCTTCTTCTTCCCTCATCTTCTGCCCCTCCTCTTTCCTCTTGTCTCTGTACCTTCTTCTCCCCCTTCCACTCTTCTTCCTCCTTCCTACTATCTCTGTCGTTCTTCCTCCTCCTTGTCTTTCTCCATCTTCTTCTCTTCCTCCTGCCTCCCTCCTCTTTGTCCTTCTTCTTTCTTTTCTTTGGCCTACTTCCTCATCTTCTTTTCCTCCACCTCCTCTTTCTTCCTGGCTACCATGATGTAAGCAGCTTTCCTCACTATGTTTTTTGCTTCACTCTTCCTATTACGTCACAGTTCTAAGATCAATGCAGCCATCTAACCATGAGCTTAAACTTATGAAATTATGTATTAAAATAATACATCTTTCTGCCTTTAAGCTATTTTCCTCAGATAGTCACAAGAATTGAAATCTGAATAATAGGAATGTATATTATAATTAGAATGTAAACCTTGAGTCCATAAAAGGCAAAATCAAAAAAATATGAAAACAGTAACTTGACTTTTTTAGAACTAAGCTTGTGTTAGATCATCAATGAGTTGATTTTCTTTATATTTGTTTTGTTTTTTGAGTTTGTGTTTTGCTGTGTGGTTTTGGAGCCTGTCCTGAAACTCACTGTGTAGACCAGGCAGCCTCGAACTCATAGACATCTGCCTGTCTCTACTTTCTGAGTGCTAGAATGTAATATGCATAGCCAATAATATTCCTAGAAGAAATGAAATAAAGTCACATAGACTAATTTCAACATCCATTGAAGAACTTAGACAGTACCCTTATGTCCTAATGTGACAGCCAAGCATAGCGTGAACCCACAGCTGCTTTTAGTTTTGCTTTCTGTAGACACAGGAGGTGCTGCTCTGTAATGACAGAGAAGGAAGAACTAAACAAAATTAAAATATAAATCTGCATATTTTATTCCAATTATTGGTGTTTTTAATTCTTCTTACACTGGCAAGTCAAAAGTCACTTTAGCAGATGATAGGCTTCTTTTTGTATCCTGTAGACTAGACTGACTGTCCTTGAACACAGAGATTTGCCTGCCTCTCCCTCCTGAGTGTTGAGATTAAAGGCACAAACCACCACCACCCAAAAGTCACATATTAAAAATAAAAGCAATAACAGAAACTTACACAGAATGACAGTGGAATAGAGAACTTGATAGAGAAATAATAATTTAAGAAAGAAATTCTGATATATCCATGCTCAGGCACATATGTGTGTAAATACATATATACACTTAAGAAACAGCTCTTCCCAATTCAAAAGAAAAATTGACTAAGTCTGGATACGGTTTGAAAAGAGACATAGAGTTAATTTTGGAATTTTTTCTACTAAATACTGAAATAGTATGTTTAAATTTCCAGGGCACTAGCTACGGATCACAGCATTAATTATTGATGCCTATGTTTTCCAAAGTGGTAGATTTTCAAGTGAAGCTATTTTAAAAATCCACAAATGTGAAATGGTTTTTAAGTCCTTATATATTTTAGCCTTTTATATACTAACTAGTTTAGCCTCAAAAATACTGGAGACCAGTGTTCCAGCATCTGCATTAAATGCCTGAAGTGATATGAAAGTAAACAGCACTTCAGCTCTCTGAAAAAAAGACTTCACTCTTTAATTTAGTTTTGAGTTCTTCTAGTTTAGAATTAATACACAATAGTATTTCAATGAAGGTTTAGCAACATAAGTCACCTGTGAACATTCTCACTTTTTCATTTAAACCAGTGGTTAGATGGTTCTTGATTTCTTGTTGAATTTGGTTTGTATGAATATGGTTAGAAAATGTTAGCCATTTTGATTTTGATTCAGATGAGCAAAAATGTGAAGGGTTGATCTGAAGAGCGACAACATGTCTGTCAGAAATATGCTAAATTTTATCTTTGTGAAGACAAATCTAAATGACCTGGCAGAATGAACAATCTACCTTTTCAAGACAGAGAAATTGGCTCTCTTCGTTTCTTTGGGAGAATCACTTAAATAAAAGAAACTGTTTCAAGATAGAACATTCTCTAAATCAAAACAAGGATGGGAAAGAAAGGGATATTCCATATTTTAATGCAGACAGAAAAGTTTAGCTTTCTAATGAGAAAGTTCGGACATTTAAACTGTGCTCTGAAACCACAAAAACATTTTTTCAGAAGGTTGTCGAAGAGGCAAATCCACAGGGAAGAGAAATTGGGCACATGTGATCTCTTGGCATTAGATTTGTGTGTTCATCCAGTTTAAATAAGAAGGAGCCAGACGTTTTGATGCGGTAGGGTCTAAACGTCTTCCCAAGTCTTCCCAACTCAAATGTGCTCATTTCTAACTGTCTCACCTTGAGGGAAAGACACTTTCCAATCTGCTATTATTTTTCTTTTAAGAAAATAATTGTTTGTATGCATATGTATGCGTGTTTCTGCATAAGTGTGCACACTAGTGCTTTTAGGAACACAACACCTCTGTATGCGGAGGTCAGAAATGGTCAGATCAGCCCTGGGCTGGAGTTACAGGTGGTTGAGGGATGTCTGGCCTGTGTCACCTGTGCTGGGATCTAAACTCATGTCCAAGACTGTATAGCAAGTGCTCTTAGGTACCTAGCTTTTTCTCTCCAAACCCCTTGTTATCGACAGCTCTATTTTTTTTTTAGGTCATCAAGACAATTTCAAAGTATATTTTCTTAAATTTTTTTCGTTACATTCTCTACAAAGTTCCAGCGATGCATTTGGGCAATCACAGCCAGCATTTCTTTGTCATACACTGAGAACAATTTCTGCCTGTTATCCCCTGAGGCACGCAGGGAAGCCTGTAATTTTAATTGTACCATTTTAAAGGCTGCCTTGGCTCGCATACAGACACATCTGATAATTTATACATTTTTCAACAGGAACTCTTGCTTTGGAACACACGTAAACTCACAAACCCCAGAAATACTTTTTTCTTTCTCTCCAGTTTCAAGCAACAAGGGAGCCAGAATATTTGGAATTTGTATAACCCCAAACTATGTTTTCCTAACTAATCTTGGCTAGCTTAAAACCCTGGAAAGTCACAATTCACTTCTCAGGCGATTGTCTGGGACAGCTCCGCAGCAGCAATGAGGAACAGGATATCCAGCTATTGAAAGGGGCCGTGGCCCAGGTGGCCCGCCACGCAGCTGTAGAGGGGCCTCCAGAGCAGGGCTGCTCCTGCAGGAAGACTTCGCTTTTCCTCTGTCTGTTTTCATCTGGGGAAGAGAATGTCGTCACGATCCACATGTGCAGCTTGCAGACCCTGCAGTCTTCCTCCGAGGCTAGCGTAAATCAGCAGAGAATAAATCATTTAGGAGATGCCTGACGCCCCCCCGCCCCCAACTCAAGCAGCTATTTGACTACGGAAAGCAGCTTCAACTGTAATATCGCACAGAGACAGATGTAACATTACAGTCGGGAGACCACTTAGTTGCTAAGTTCATGAGTGGGAAAGACGCAAGGCTCTACAAACAGAGTTGGTGGATTCCCTGACCTCCACGTTAGGGAGCCTCACCACCAAAAACAAGGTCGTCGTTGTGATGCCCCGCTTCTCTTTCTATGTATTTTAAGTTTTTGAGAAAAATGATAAATTTTATTTACTAATACTCTCTTGTCATTTTAAGTCACTCATGAAATACTTTCCATTTTAATGTTCTGTGAAGTGCTTGGAGAGGAGGAGAAACTATAATTGTCTTCAGAAGAAAAATGGATGGTGTTCTTCAAACCTGACACTTGTATTTCTAGCTCTTACAATTAAATTTGTGCTCCTGTAATTGTATATATGTACTTGATATATATGTAATTTTCCTTTTATATTTTTTTAAATTTATTTATTTATTAAAGATTTCTGTCTCTTCCCCGCCGCCGCCTCCCATTTCCCTCCCCCTCTTCCAATCAACTCCCCCTCCTTCCTCAGCCCAAAGAGCAATCAGGGTTCCCTGCCCTGTGGGAAGTCCAAGGACCATCCACCTCCATCCAGGTCTAGTAAGGTGAGCATCCAAACTGCCTAGGCTCCCACAAAGCCAGTACGTGCAGTAGGATAAAAAACCCATTGCCATTGTCCTTGAGTTCTCAGTAGTCCTCATTGTCCACTATGTTCAGCGAGCCCGGTTTTATCCCATGCTTTTTCAGACCCAGGCCAGCTGGCCTTGGTGAGTTCCCAATAGAACATCCCCATTGTCTTAGTGTGTGGGTGTACCCCTCGTGGTCCTGAGTTCCTTGCTCGTGCTCTCTCTCCTTCTGCTCCTGATTTGGACCTTGAGATTTCTGTCCAATGCTCCAATGTGGGTCTCTGTCTCTGTCTCCTTTCATCGCCTGATGAAGGTTAATATTCAAGAGGATGCCTATATGTTTTTTTTTGGGGGGGGGGTCTCCTTCTTATTTAGCTTCTCTAGTAGCAGCATTGTTTATAATAGCCAGAACCTGGAAACAACCTAGATGCCCTTCAATGGAAGAATGGATGAAGAAAGTATGGAATATATACATATTAGAGTATTACTCAGCAGTAAAAAACAAGGATTTCTTGAATTTTGCATGCAAATGGATGGAAATAGAAAACACTATCCTGAGTGAGGTAAGCCAGACCCAAAAAGGGAACATGGGATGTACTCACTCATATTTGGTTTCTAGCCATAAATAAAGGACATTGAGTCTATAATTCGTGATCATAGAGAAGCTAAATAAGAAGGAGAATCCTTTTATATTCTTAATACCAAAGAAAGGTTAATGTGATGGGAACTGGATTTTAGAACAGTGGTATATGGTAACTAGGAATAGCAGAAGATAGATGATAAAGGGCTAAAAAATGAGCTATGAGAATCTAAACACTGTGCCTTTCAGCCCCTGTCTGGACATGCACCATGTTAAAGCATCAACATTAAATTTCTGCTGTTTTATTCTATAAGAATTTTGATTGACATTTGATTTACTATGAATGTTTTTGAAATTGTCAAACTAAATAATTTATAATTACAATATCTGAAAATATTACCAAATTAGCATAAAATTAATAAAATTGTATCCAATATACATTTTTTCATAAACATAAATAGTGCTTAACAGTATTGTTTCCTAAATTTGTTTCAATTTTGAAATAAATTTCAATTTTTTTAAAAAATAGTTATGCAACAGTTACAAGTTGCTTAAATGAATCTGCTCTTTGTTGGGGAATGATGCTGCTGTGAAGACTTCTGAGTCAGTTTGCCCTTTGAGGACTGTGAATATGACCACGTTCAAATAAGAGGAGTTGACCCTCTGTGCTGTGGTCATTGTGATGCATATCAATTTGATGTTCATTTCTCTGTTTATTGAAAGTTACTGTTTAGCAAAAATATAGAGAATTCTTAATCTGAATAATTTTTCATAAATTAATAAGGAAACATATCTCAGTATTCTATTCTAGTTTTCATCTTTTTTCAGTAATCAATCAAGCTATATTATATTAATTTTAAGTGTATTGTATTTAGGAATTATCTGGACAGCAAATACTTAGGCAGAAGAAATTTTTTTTCCAATGTAGGAAAATCCACAACAAATTTCATATCCCTCACCAAATTTGTTCTTTTTCTTTCTGTAATAAGAGGCGAGCGGGCTGCAAACACCCAAGCCCACAAATGCTTCATAGCTGGAGTTTGCACCAGCGGCAGGGCCCAGGAAGCCGCATTTTAATCCCACGCAGCTTTTTTTTGTTTGTTTGTTTGCTACGACTGCTGAGTCAGGAAATTGTCTCTTAAAGGAGCTATGGCACACCGCCAGTTGTGCTAAACTCTATATTTGTGTCTAGAATTCCTTTTTAAGCCTCCTCAGGTTTTACGTGGAGTTAGTCGACCACGTTGGGCGCCACTCTGTACCGGGCAGCCCGGACAAACAAGGACCCCCCTCCTCCTCCTACAGCTCTCTCTCTCTCTCTCTCTCTCTCTCTCTCTCTCTCTCTCTCTCTCTCTCTCTCTCTCTCTCTCCCTCTGTGTGTGTGTGTGTATGTGTGTCTCTGTGAGTGGGTGTGTATCTTTGTATATGTGAATATTACGTTCTTTCATCTTATAGTTTATTTTATAATACATCATACTTAAAATTTTAAATTCAGAAAGCATAAAGTTTATCCAGAAATCTTCTACTAAAATATAATGAACAGTTAATAGTGGCTTTTTCTTTAACCATTTCAAGGTCTTAGGTCTTCTATAAGGTCTTTCATCCATTTGGGGTTGACTTGGGTACATAATGATAACAGAGACTTAATTTCTTTCTTCTACGTGTGGGTATCCAGTTTTGCTAAGAGCCTTTGGTGAAGAGGCACTTCTTTCAATGCATATTCTTGGTATATCTTTGTCAAGATTCAGTTGACTATATACTTACGGGGTTTAATTTTAGGTCACGATTCTATTCTATTGATCTATATGTACTTTTTAATACTGTGGTTCTCTAGTAAAACTTGAAATCATTATTGTAATATCACCACCATTACTGCCTTTGTTCAGAAATCCTTTTGCTATCTGGAGTCTTTTGTGCTTTTCTGTAAAGCTTACTATTTTTATTTTCATTTTTATGATTCTGTAGAGAATATGTTGAAGTTATGACATAGAGAGCCTTGATGCTATAAGTCACTGTTGGTATTATAGTCATAGTCACTGTTATTATATTAATTCTACCAATCCATAAGCAAGGGGGAGCTTGTCTAGTATTTTCTTCAGCTTCATTCATTATGAAAAGCTCTCCCTTCCTTGGTTGGATGTTCTTAAACCTATTGTGATTGAGATTCTTTTACTGATTTCTTTTTCAGCATTCTCATTATTTGGTAAAGAAAAGCAGTGTTACTTAGTTAAGCATGTTTATTAGGTCTAAAGTATTCAGATGAAATCGTTAGGATCTCTCATGTGGTAAATCATATCAACTGCGGGGACATATAAATTGACTACTTCCTTTTCCTTCCATCCCTTTTATTTGTCACCTCTGTGTTATATTCTTTTTTTTCAGTATCTTTTATCTTTATTTTTTTATTGATAAAAGGAGAATAAAGAAAAAAAAACAAATTTCCACCTCCTCCCAGCCTCCCATTTCCCTCCCCCTCCTCCCACTCTTCTCCCCCTCCTCCCACTCTTCTCCCCCTCCTCCCACCCCTCTCCCCTTCCCCCCACTCCTCTCCCCCTCCCTCTCCAGTCCAAAGAGCAGTCAGGGTTCCCTGCCCTGTGGTAAGTCCTAGGTCCTCCCCCCACCGTCCATATCTAGGAAGGTGAACATCCAAACTGGCTAGGCTCCCACCAAGCCAGCACATTGCTTAGGATCAAAACCGCATGCCATTGTCCTTGGCGTCTCATCAGCCCTCATTGATCGCCATGTTCAGAGAGTCCAGTTTTATCCCATGCTTTTTCGGTAACAGTCCAGCTGGCCTTGGTGAGCTCCCAGTAGATCAGCTCCACTATCTCAGTGGGTGGGTGCACCCCTCGTGGTCCCGACTTCTTTGCTCATGTTCTCCCTCCTTCTGCTCCTCATTGGGACCTTGGGAGCTCAGTCCAGTGTTCCAGTGTGGGTCTCTGTCTCTATCTCCATCCATCGCCAGATGAAAGTTCTAGGATGATATGCAAGATATTCGTCAGTATTGCTCTAGGATAGGGTCATTTCAGGTTTCCTATCCTCAGCTGCCCAAGGAACTAACTGGGGACCTCAGAACTTCAAGATACTACTGTGTAGGAGTGAAGATAGTGGACACTCTTATTTTATTGCTGATTTAGTAGAAATGCTTTGATCTTTTCCTCATATAGAATTATATCAGCTAGAGGTTTGCCAGTTATAGTCTTTTTTGGTTTGAGGTACATTCCTTCTATACTTGGTCTCTTCAAGGTTTTTATCATGATTGCCTGTTGGACTATGTCAAAGGCTTTTTATGCTTTTACTGAAATGAAAATGTAATTTCTATTCTTGAGTCTACTGATACAATATACCAGATATAAGCCGAGCGGTGGTGGCGCACGCCTTTAATCCTAGCACTCGGGAGGCAGAGGCAGGTGGATCCCTGTGAGTTCGAGGCCAGCCTAGTCTACAAGAGTTAGTTCCAGGACAGGAACCAAAAGCTACAGAGAAACCCTGTCTCGAAAATCCAATATATACCAGATATATAAATTTGTACATGTTGAACCATCTTTGCAATCCTAGAATGAAGAACCCCCTTGATTGTGGTGAATGATTTCATTGATGTGTACCCAGATGCCATTTTTAAAAGTTTTATTGATATTCTTTTACCTGTGCTTTTCAGGAAGATTATATAATATTAATTTTTAATATCATTATCTACTTTTGATAACAAGGTAATACTATATTCATAAAATTAGTTTGAAAGTATTTCATTGTGTTTTACTTTATGGACTACTTTAATGAGTAATGATGTTATTCTCTGATAAAATTCAACACTAGCTCCATCTTGATCTGAATTTTTTTTCCAGTTTGAAGGCATTTTATTATTTCTTCAATCTCCATGCTTACTATAGATCCACTTATGTTATGTACATCCTCTTGGTTTAATTATTATTGATCATGTTTGTCGAGCAAATTATCCATTTTTCTAGATTTTTCCAACTTATAAGAATTAACATTTTCAAACAGCTCTGGTGATGTTCTGAGTTTTGTTGCTGTTGACCGTAGCATCTCTCTTTTCATCTCTAGTTTTACAAATTTGGATCTTCCTTCTCTTTTGGTTGGCTTGGCTATGGTTTGTCAATTTCATTTATCTTTTTAAAAGAATAAATCTTTGCCATTTTCTTTGCCATTTTCATTTCTAGTTCACTAATTTCTTACTGACCTTTATGATTGCTTTTCTTTTAATGATTTGGAGTTTGATTTGTTTTTATTTTTAAATAAATATGGAATGTGGTGTATACATGGATAGACAAAAGCAATCCCCTAAGAACCACTTCTGTTATATACCACAGACTCTGCTGTGTTTTTATTTCATTTCATTTCTACGGTCTATTAAACTCCTCTTCTGATTTCTTTTATGACCCATTAACAATTCAGTAATGTGATTGGTCTCCATATGTTTGTATGTATATGCCTTGTGATATATTGTTCATTTCTGGTTTATCCATCAAAATTAGATAGTTTACTAGAAATTATTTCAATATTTCTGTACTCATTAAAATGATTTATGTCCTAAAATTTAAGTCTTTCACAAGCTGCTAGAGGGTAAGTACTTGCCAATTTGGGGGTAGAATACTTTCTAGATGTCTGATAGCCTGTTTGACCTAGATTTTCACTTAAATCTGGTGTTCCATTGTTGACTTTCCCCCTCTGAATGACCTGTCTTTGGGTGAAGAGAAAGCATCGACACTACACACTATTACTATACTTTTTTTAGTATAATAATATTATAATGTGCCCTTTTTTAATCCAACAGTATTTGTTTTATGAAATTAATGTCCAGTGTTAGAACTATATTATCTTCCTGAAAAATTGTTTCTTTTATCAGTGTAAACTGATTGTCTTCATCTTTTTCCTTTAATTTCAGTTTTATTCTTCCAAACCTGTTTGCTTTCTGGTTCTATTTGCTTCGAATATCTTTCCTATTCTTAACCCTAACAGAGTGTTTCTTTATCAGCGAGGTGTGTTTCTTATAGAAAACCTACAATTGGGTCCTATGATTTTTATCCCATTTGTGAACCCATGTCTTTCAATTGAAGAATTGAATCCATTAATACTCAGAATTATTATTAAAAGGAATGATGCTATTGAGCATTTTTCAATGCCATTGGCCTAAGTTCCCAAGACCTGTGGGTTTTTGTCTTTGAATAATTTATGAACTGCCCTACAAAGTAAGTTTCAGTAAAAATAAAGGCTCTCTCTTTTTTTCTCATGTTGCAGCTCAATTCTGACTAGGTAGCCAGCTCTCCTCAATCAAGCTGTTATCTGAAATGGGTAATGATCTCTCTACTTTTACCTGATCCCCAATGTTTCTTTTCTCTTTTTTCAATATAAACTAGTGTTATTGTTATCCAGCATCACTCACTTTACAGAATGGCTTCTGTCCAACTGTCCCAGTATACTCTCCCCCAGATTCCAGCAGTCTGTTTATGGGCATAAGCCCTCATCTTTCCCCTAGACTGGCATTCTGCTTTATAGTGTGTTCTAACTTATTTGAGCAATCATTATAGCCAAACATTTACTTTTCTTTTAATTTTGTGTGTATCCTAGAAGAGTTACAATAATTTATTCTGTTGTGTTTGAGAATTCAGATACTTATTTTTTCATATATTCAATTTTAAGATAAGTAGCCCAATATATTTGTTCAAATATGTGATTTCATTTTTGTTAGCAATCATTTTATAATTTTTTATTTCCACTTGGACTATTTTTCTTTGCTTATATTTGTTTTCTACTCATTCTGCCTATTTTCTAGAGCCTTATTATTACTATTTTTGTTTAATATTTGATAGTTATTAATCATTTGCTTATTAAAAATAAAGCATTTTTCTAGACGGTTGTTTGATAATAGCTTTTCAGCAGAAGGATGACTTCAAAGTTAGTAAACTTCGGGTTTCAAATCTGTATTTCCTCATTTACTAGCTATGTAACATTTGTAAGCCATTGGAGATCAGTAAGATTCAATTTTAGCACAATAAATGATAGGAATAGAAAACTAATTATCAACAAAAAGCAAAGTTGCATACCTTAGAAAAAGAAAGTACAAAATTAAGATCACTGTTATCATTTAATATAGTATAATGATTGTGACATTCAGACTTTTCTGAAATACCATGAAGTCAAATCTCTAATGTCTCAGTAATGTGCAAAGATTGTTAAAAGAAGATAGTGAGTGGAATCCTCAGTTGGAACACTGGCTCTGATTTGTTTTGACTACAGATTTATCAAAATTTTCATTTGAAACGTAGACACATAATAATATCTCCATTTGAAGGTGTTGAAACCATAAAGTAGTGCTTACAAAACACCTAAAACAGTGCCTGTGAGCCATTCTGAATAAATATCAGCCTTATATCTGGGAGGTTAAAGCATACTTTTCTGCCATTAAGTGCTCCTCATTTGACTTGTGTTTCCTTAGGAGTTTAAATTGCATGAGAATTACTTTATCTTCCCAGTACAGAAGAATCCAGCATCAGATATGTTCCTTGGCTCTATTTATTTGTGTAGCAGAAGCTCACATGCTACTCTCAGTTTTTCCCTAGAGGAATATGACAGGCAATCTACTAATATGTTTTAGTATTGCTACTTTGATATGTAATACCTTAATACATGTTTGGACATTTGCTCCGCTGGAAAATTTGATCATTTTCACTCTTCTTTTTGTAATCTTTGAGGTTAAAAAAGACAGTCTTAAGGAAAATGATTTCTAAAACTTGGTTCCTACAAAAGACGCAAAGTTATCTCTCCATGGATAGAGTTCATTTCAGACTCTGGTAAGACAAAAAGTCCTGTATTTACATAAGGGAACATATTCGCTCAGGGTGTCCCTGAGAAGGAAGAATTTAACACTGTCTTTCTATTTAGAAGTTAGGATTGCTAAGTGACCCATCCAGACATACTCAAAGAGAGGAAGAGAAAGTAATTGCCTTGGCAATGCAGTGGTGACTCCCTGTGAATGGGCCACCATCATACTAGACATCACTTTTTCTAGATCCATATATGATAAGTAATCAATAATTTTCTCCATCTTCTGGAAGACCTAACAGACACTTATAAATTGCATTTAATTTACATGTCTTATGTGTAGGTTTGTGTATACATACATACATACATGTCATGGAATGCTAGTGGAGGTCAGAGAACAACTTGTGGGAATCAGTTCTCTCCTTCCACTCTATGGGTCCCTGGAATTGAACTCAGAGTGTCAGTGTTGGTCGCATGTACAAGTACCCCAGGACCCATCCTTTGACAACTGCATGCTTTCTCTTTTCCAAGTTCAGTTGATGTAAGGAACAGTGTTTAGAAGACACAGCAGTTACTTAACATGTAAATCTTGTCAAGGTTTCTTTCCTGTGAAGAATGCCTCCACCTTAATGAAAACATGTTTCTGCATTACTCCCCTTCTTTCCTCTTTTATTGCTTGATTTCTCATGGGTTAGTGTCCTACTGTATTCTTGATTGACTGAGCCTGTTTTGTGCTAGATAGTCCAACTCCAGGATAATGGTTTGATCCTCTCATTATAAGACTTTCCACTACTTACCCATAAATTCAAATTCAGAATAGAGACCTCTAGACTAAGCCAACAGTTTTAGAGTAATCTCATTCTGGTTACCCAGGCCTCCTGGTCTAGCCCGTGATCTGCACTCTGCTGTTATCCCCTGAGTTTATTATGCTCAGCAATATCATGAAAATCTAAGAGCCACACCATCTATTTATCTACTGTGCTTTCTCCATAGGTGCAATCCATTCTTCAGATTATATCTGAAATGAGTAAAGGCTTAATAATGGCGACTCCTGAGTTAGGATTCATAGCTATGTCTCATAGAGAGAGAGCAAAATGAGAATTCTTATGTAAATACAATTATTATTACTCACTTTTGGTATATCTCACGGTTTCTCTTGGCAAATATCCCATATCCTTTGCAGAAATACATAGCATAAAGAATTTGTATGCATCATAGATTCTACTGTGTAGTCTTTTATTCATATTGAAGTCTTACATATTATTGTGGAGGGATTTCTATGTGCCACCTAAATCAATTATATTCAACCTAGATTCCTTTGTGCATTACGGGGAAAATGCAGAGACCATTGAGTTAAGTTTGATTTATATGAAAAAATAAGTCAAAAAGAAAATGTTTCCTTTCAGGAGATTAAATTCATCAAATAATAAATGGAAAAGAAAAGGTAGACCTAGAATTCCACTCTAGATAGACAAATGCTATTATTCGTGGGGGAGAAAACCCTCTCATTCTATGAAACGGCCCCAAGAGACATCTGGCATATTCACAATATAGCAACCACTCTAGAGAGCAATGAATACAAATATGTACAACAAAATCTGTCACTCAGTGACTAACATTATTGTCACATCAACAGAGAAATCAGCTTTATAATTCAAGCAGAAAATCTATTTCCTCGGTGTGTTTCTGGTAATGCAGACTGTATAAACAAACTATTAAAAGCCTAATTGCAGAGAGCAATAGGGAATTCTGCTTCAGTCCCCTTTGTTCGATTAAGCAAAACTATTTACAGGTAGAGCAGAGAATACAGCTGCAATTTCCAACAATGTTGCTTCTCGTGTTTGTGAAATTATCTGTGCATTAGCAATAAACAAACTAACAAGATACAAAAGCATTGCATTTTTTATCTTTTGCTCGCATAATCCAAATAAAATGTCTAAGATGAAGCACTCAGATAAACAGCAAACATACTTTCATGTTTCTTATTGTAGAACATTGGCTTTCCATCCAGGTCATAGTATTGAGAAATTCCCATTAGTTTACCCCAATTAGCATGAACCAATTTGGTTGGTATTGTGATTGGAGTATGATTATCAAATGTATTATCAACTCAATACCAAAATCGTGTCAATCACTGGAGCAAATTTACCCCTTTACAAGTTATTGCATCAGAGTGTTTACATCATAATCTATTTGTCCCAGTCATGACCATAATTCAGTGAGTAAATAAGAACAAATAAATATTGTTACTTTTTGTTGATATGACAAACTTTTTCCAAAATATTCCAACGCATAGATTTCAACTACACACTCTCCTTTCTTATTCTCCATGCTCCAGTGGTTCCTGCAGCATTTCAGATGAATTATGATACAGACTGAAAAGACATCTCCTTTGCTGACTGAAATACAGAGTTCAAACAAATGGAGAATTTCTGCTTTTTTTTTTTTTTACTAGTACAGCAGTTTTAAAACGCATGCTGTCGTTGAGATGCATATCTTGACGACACAGTGTTTTACAAGCTCTTAGTAGTTGAACCATCTCTCTGGCCCCAAACTCCTGGTTTTTAACTACAATTTTTGGTACCAAAAGAAACATCTTTGCCATGTCTGGTCAAGATATACGCAGGTTCTATCTCACTAGTGACTTGCAAACAGAATGTAGTTAGCAAGTTCAGAAACATCTGAGTGGTTGTAGTCAAACCAGTTCATCTCCTCAGCCCTTGGTCTTGTCACCTGGGAAAGAAACAGGTTTCCTGGCTGGCCTCCTATATTGAAGAATGGTAAAGAAAATAAAAGGTAGGGTTATTTCTTATGAAAATATGAAGTGGGCCCTAAATTTGAATGCATAAATTCTCACTCTTAAAAAGAAATGTAAAATGTTGAGATTTGAACAAGGATTTCTGCCTAAGCTCTCACTATATTTTCACCACATGTACTGTTTGCAAGCTTTGTGACTCTCCTAGAGATCTGCTCCGGTCAGGGAACTTTGTCAATGGTGTAGCACCCACTGCATTTTGTTAAAATCCTACAGTCCTTGCTCACACATTAGTGTGCTGTATCCATTATCTGTGCAGTACTGGATTCCTGGGACAAGAAAGTGGAGGTACTTGTTGTATTTTACAGAATCCCTCATGTTTCCTGGAACACTGTTCAATTCACAGACAGAGAAAAATACAGATTCATGGTTCAGCAGCTAAAACACTTGCTACCAAATTTTATAACCTGGATTTTATCTCTGGGCTGCATTCACATAGCAGGAGAGAATCAACTCCTATCAGTTATCCTTTGACCGCCACACTCACACCACGGCTCATGCACCTGTGTGCATACATACATACATACATACATACATACATACATATTACATATAAGCACATAGAATCACACCAACACAGTAAATAAATAAATTTTTAAAAAATTAAAAATAATAATTTTCACTGAATTTTAATTTCTTCATCACTGACCTGGTCATGTCCTATCTTTGCACAACTATTTTCACTTGTCCAGAAAGGCATTGTCTCCATTTATAATTTTTTTCTTCATTTATCTTTGAATTCATAGTCTATTTTTTACTTACTGGTAGGAATATTTTTTAATGACTCTTTCTTATTGCATACTACATTGATTAAAATAGCCTATCTGGAAGAGTCAAAGGTGAGGGGGAATTTCACTGTATGGAGACGTAGTTGAGATTCTTCCTGGATACAGGTCAAATCCTCCCTAGAGGGAACAGTGGATATATCCACAAGTAAATAAATGGGGACAAAAAAAAGAGAGAGAGAGAAATGCCCAACAGGAGCTGGAGACATGATTTATCAGTTAATAGCACTTGTTCCTCTTGCAGAAGATCTGGATCCAGGTTTCAGAATTCATATGGGAGTTAAAACTTCCCATAACTCCAGTCCTAGGGTATTCTCTGCCTTCTTCTAGCCTCCATAAGAATCAGGAATGCCCATGGAACACATGTATACAGGCAAACAAATACTCATATACATAAGTAAAAAATAAATAAACATTTCAAAAAGGAATCTATACCAGGCTTTTTCTTTTAGGCTAGCAACCAGCTCCCAAATCATGACACAGAGACTTATTATTTATAAATGCTCAGCCTAGCTTAGGCTCATTTCTTGCTAGCTATTTTAACTTAAATTAACACGTTTCTTTTTACCTTTTGCCTTGGGGCTTTTTACTATAAGAAAAAAACTAGAATTCTTTATCAATATTTTGGAAATTTCACATCATGCACCCCAATACCGCTCATTTCCTAGATCCTCCATATGTGTTCCTCACCCCTGAAGTATGCCCCGCAAATTAACCAAAAAAACAAAACAAAACCCCACCTTGCTCCTCCATCTTTCCAACACCCTATTCATCCTAGTGGCAATAAGAGCTTCAGTGTCATGCAGGATACCCCTTTGATCTAATCAGCCCCACCTCAAAATGCTCATTTCAATGAGTCATTGGTCTGATTCCTGGCTGGTACACCATCTTCACTGGGCTGGGTCCTTATCAAAACTACTCCTTTATATCCTGTTGTTGTCTCTAGTCATGGAGATTCTGAGGTTATCATTGGGAAGGACCAATCATTTACATGTACCAGCAGGCCAAAGATAAGACAGCTGTTAGGGTGTGCCAACCTCAGGCCCAGGATATGGGTCTTGGTGGTAGTCTTGTCAGTCTGGGTCATCTGGACCAAACCCTCAGGTGAGAAGCAGAGCCAACTCTCCTAGACCCATGGTGATACATAGGATAGTCTCTCCCAAGTGCTAGGGTCAGCTCTCCCAAGGGTGGGAGATGGCGACAGTTTTCCTGCTTATAGTGTCCCTCAGTGGGCAGGGCCAGCAAGAAACAGGGCTGACTCCTTTCATTGCTTTTTGTAACTGCTGGATGGCAGCTGCCTGGCCGGCTCGGGGCATCTCCCTTGTTCTCCCCTCTTCTCTCCTCTCACTCCTCTTTGACCTAGATTTCTCCTCCTATTTTTTTATCTCTCTCTGCCCGCCCTGCCTATCCTTTCTCTTCCTAGGTATTCTCAATTCAGCTCTTTATTAGACCAACTGGGTGCCTTGGACAGGCAAGGTGAAATAAATGCAACACATCTTTACATAATTAAACAAATGCAGCATAAACAAAAACAACACACCTTTACACAGTTAAAGTAATATTCTGCAGGATAAACAAATTTAATATATCTTTGCCTAAGTTAAAATAATATTCCACAACAGGAATCTGCTAACTTCTGCTGTAAGTGGGCTTCAATAGATGAAGATAACATTTTTGAGGAGTCAGTGCATATAACATGTTTGGGGACTTAGAGACTGTTGATTAATATATTTTCTTGATTGATGAAAAAAACAACTCCCCTATGGGCATTAGTGTTACTAGAATGCCACATAGTACATTATCTAGCATGAAGTAAGTTTTAAATGCCTAATAAAATTAGAAAGAAAAACATTCTGTTCTACTGAAAAGAATAATGATACCATGCCAGGTGTGGGGTGCACATCTTTAATCCCAGCGCTCAGGGGTGAGGGGTAGGTGGGTCTCTGTGAGTGTAGGGTCAGCCTGATCTAAAGAGTGACTTTCAGGTTAGCCAAGGCTACAAAGTGAGACCCTCCCATATAAATATATAAATAGAAGAGTAATAAATGTATCAGTTTTTTATGAAATGATATCATAGTCATACCACAATTTTATTAACAGTTAGTGAAACTCAGATTTTTTTCAACTTTCTTATATTAATGTGTTTATTTTGAAGTGTTACTATTTAAAATGTATTCAAAGTATCCTTGCAAACTCTTCTATCAATTTTTAATTACAAGACGATATTTCCTATTAAACTTCTGATACATTGTTTTGGTTGGCTGTAAATGAAAAGAACATAGACTTAATGTACCTCCCACAAAGACTTTTCTGTGATCAGGACAATTATTGATGTTTAGGACTACATGGAAAAAGTTTACTATTCACATGTTCCTCACTTCCATAATGGGGTGATACCACTCTTCATTATAGAGAGGCCGATAAACAATGACTTTATAATATCCTTCAATTACTGCAGGCTTTCCTGCCCACTGTGTATTGTAGATAAGAGGTCTATTAATAATCGCATATTAAGGCTTTCCCCTTGCAGGGAAAAAACATTTCATGGGGGTAGAGATTAGTCTCCCAAATACTGCAATAACTTTACTAGTATGACAAATTTATACAGAGAATAAATGATGTTTCATACTTTCTACTTGAATTGCTGCCTGAACCATTCCTACCACTAGTGGGGAAATGGCATGTTCATCGGCCATTTCATTGTCAATAGGAACTAAAGAAAATGGACAATGTCTACTTGGATAGTGTGTATCTTAAGGAAGACTTTTAACTTATGGTCCAAAAATATTACAATCTGAATATGGAACTGAGGACCGGCAATCTGGTTCATTGGACCAAAGTGTCTGCTATCAAGCCTGATGACTAAAGTTTGATTCCTGAGGCTCATAGAGTGGAAGGAAAGAACTGATTTCCACGAGTTGTCCTCTGACCTCAACATACCTACAATGCATGTATGTCTCCTGTCTCTCTGTCTGTCTCTGTCTCTCTCCTTTCTTCCCTCCCTCTCCCCTCTCTCACGCATATGTACACACACACACATATCCAAAATAAGAAAGGGAACTGTCATAAAAAACAAGCAAACGAATAATTAATCAGAGAGTTGACCAGGGTTTAATTATCATTTAGGCTAATAACTACAAGCTCAAACAAACCAGAAAAGCAGCATGGCCCAGCTACAGAGGTTTACACCCTCTGCTGTGTGGAGTAGATTTACAGCTTCAGCTTCAGTCAATTGCTGGCATTACAATGACACAGAGTAGGGTTTCTATTTTTCAAAAGAAGGTAGAATATTGTTTTAATATGAACTATGACTGTTTCCATCAATGTCTTACGTCACTTGTGTTCTCTGCATGTCCTTTTGCTTTTTCTACTATGAAATCACTAATACACTGAGAAGAGGCACTGAGAACCTCATTCAACCTCTATCAAACCTCAGCTGAGAGCCTAACATAAAGCCTACCAAGGGATGCTGCTAACTGGTGGGCATCTGGACTGCTCTGGGATTTCTAGGACTGAGCAGTTTGCTCTCCATAGAGTCAATATTCAAACCTTTAAAAATACAAAATCTTAGATTTAAAAGAATTTATAGGACTCTTAAGACAGAGTGGGTCTGTGGTAGATGGCAGCTGATTCGGCAATAATAAGACGCAGCATGTTTCAGGAAAACATTAGTGTCAGAAATCAGAGAACAATCATTAGTCTTACTGGAAAAGTAGACACACACTAATGGAGTATATAAACACAAGAACAGAAATTATTTAGAATTAGTCCACTGTGAGTAGCTGTTTTCTACTTCATATGAAAAAGCGTAGCATTAAGCATTCAGTAAGGAATTTAAAGTTGTATTTTTGGAGAAAAGAAAGACTTAAAACTCTTTAAAGAAATATAGCCTTATAGTGGCCACTGATGTGAAAAATAAAATGAATTACTCAAAGTTGCACTGTATTAAGATCAGAAGGGCTGATTTGCTTCTGACTTTTAACACTTTTACAAGCCAACACTTTAAGAGCTAAAAATACAAAAGTTTACATAACCCAATATTTTCAAAACATCCCTCAGCTAATAATAAGATTGATATACAAGTTATTCCACAGTTTTAGTTTTTTGAGGCCCAATTAGCATTTATGGTATATCTCACTATTAGCAAGCCACACTAAAATACCCCAAAGTTCCCAGTATAGAGCTATGTCTATGTTTTTTATGCATAGTTAATAAAATCTAATAATGAGAATGCTATCTCTATTCATGAATAATGGCCCAAGTTTCTGGCAAAATGCTAGCCCAATGAATTTAAAGTAACTCAAAACTGCTCTTCTCATTATTTAAAATGCTGTTAAAACCAGGCCTATCGTTCCCTCATCCAGGTTTTCTGTTCCCTTCATGAAATTCATGTCACACATGAATTCACAAAATGGTTCAGTCAGGAGTTCTATTTGTAGACATTATCTTCTTTCCATTGTATTATGAAGGCTATTATAGCTACAGTTCCCATAGAGTAAATGCTTCCCATTTACTTATCTTCTGAAGTTTATTTTCGGAAACTAGATGTAACGAGCAAAATCCAGATGTATTATTGTCACAGAAACAATTCAAATCCACTGTCCAGTCCTCATCCGGAAAGAGTTGGAGAATTAGCAATATAAACTAGTTTTCTGATTTACACAAGTCAGGAAGCTGAACTCTCACTCTAATACAAAGAGAACAGGATGCTACACGTAACACTCATTGCCACCAGCAAGGGATAGAAGTGGACTCAAGGACATTCTCATGTAATGACATGGGGAAGAGGAACCAGGGGTCATTTCTTCTACAATTTTCTGATCACTCTATATCATTGTCACCTAAAACATTATGTTTAAAAAACACTGGCGTTTAATGTGAGGATGAGTGGGAACAAAATTTCCTATATGTGTGTGTGTGTGTGTGCATGCATGCGCGCGCGTGTGTGTGTGTGTGTGTATGTGTGTATGCATACTTTTGGTATGCATTGATTTTGTGTTTTCACCCTCCCCTAGTTAGTTGAGGCCAGAAGGAAAGGAAAGGGCTTGTGCAGAAGAAGAAGAAAGGCCACTCTGGAGGAAATGGGGTGTGAGCCCTTGTACGAACAATGAAGACTACGGGCGCTTTCTGTGACTTAAGATAGCAAGATTAATTCCACTAAAGGCCCAGCAAAGGCCTTCAGGAGTGCTTATCACTGCCCTTCAGAGAGGAAGCAGTCAGTTTTTGTTGCTGTAAAATAAACAAACAGTGCTGCTTTTTGCACTGCTGAGCTAAGAGCTGCTTTCTGTAGCTCTCTGTGATTTTAAACCTCCTCCTCCCAGGATCCAGCAGCAGGTGTGAGGGAACTGAAAACAAACTGTTCAAACTAAGAAATTCCTTCCTCCTGGAGGATCCTCGTTACTGTTAGAGTTCTTGGAAAGGCAGGGCTGAGGTCAACAGTATCACTCTCAAAGATGGCTGCCAACTGGCAAGCAGTTCTCAAGGTCACAGAGAGTGGAAAAATTGAAATTCATTTCTATTATTATTCCATTATTTTGATGTGCAATATTTTGCATTTGCTTGTGGGAATTCAATCCTGACATATAAAATTTCCATATTTATAAAAGAAAAAAAAGACAAGGAAAAGGGAGAGAGAGACAGAGAGATAGAGAGAGGGAAGGAGAGAGGGAGAAAGGGAAAAAGAAGGAAAGAAGAAAGAAAGGAAGAAATGTAAATGCAAGTTTCACTGTGATTTGCAGTAAAATTGGGGCAGGAGGTACCCATCAGAACCCTAGAGATGTTAAACTATGAAGTTGATCTCATTATTCAGACTGGAATCTATTAGGTTTAGAACCCCAAAGCACATCAGAACCAGAATTTCCTTTAATTGTGTGGTTTTGTTTCGGCCCATTGGGTCTCTCATCATCAGGGAAAAGAAGTTGGCAAGGAAAGATACTAATTACAGAATTCACATACACAAGCTGGGACTCCAGCACACATTTAAAGGCATTCTGTAGGTTCACAAAGTGTTCCTGAGTAGACTTCATGTTGATGTGGTCATTCTTGCTCAGGTTTTTGAGGGAGTTCCTCATTAGATTGCTGGAGAATAGAATCACTTGGTCTGCAAAAGTGTGGAGAGCTTCAGGAGCTGTATGCTTGACGCTATAGGAATAGGATGTGAAGAGAAGACAATGAGATGACCATTGTCAACTTATGACTAAAAATACTTTTATTCTCTCAGTGATATTTGATCTGAGAGGACTAACTAGAAACCATCAGCTTTTCTCATGTACAATAGAATCATAGCACTGTAGGGTTAAGACAACCCCTTTAGGGGGCGGGGTTTGCCTCAGGCAAATGCCTGCCAATAAATGGGTGCACGGGGAGGCGGCTCTTTCTCTTTTCCTCCCTACCTGTACTACGCTGGAACTTTGGTTCTGTAAGTTTATCATTAAAGTGGTAAATATTCTTTGATATCTGTATTCCATTTATTTTGTGCGGGTACATAGCACTCCCTATAAAAATGTGGTACAACAACATAGCCTCCTTGAGAACAAACAAGTCTACTGCTGCCCCGTCTTAGACACAGGTGTACATTCTCTTCAAAAATATATAATCAAGCAACGCATGCACTCAGAACCCATATATGCACACAAGCACATACAATAGGAAAACATACAGTAGGAACAGAGTACACACACAAACACACACACACGCACACACACACACCATTTCCCTCAGAGTAGTTGACATTATTTTTTCTGATAATTTTCTATGAAAAAAAATCTCACAATTAACTAAATGTTATATTTTTAAGTCTTTCTAAAATTATTATTTATTAGTCCTACAGAAATAAAGATAATGATCATAATGCTATATCATTGTAAAATTTAGATAATACAAAATATACAATATATGTGAAAGTTGCTAATAGATGATAAAATATTTACTCAATAAGTAGTAGAAGTCTTCCCTTTTTTTCTACACTACTATTAGAGATATTCTCCTAATGCATCTATTTCATGGATAGAAGCATTTTGAAATAATAATATACTGAGCTAAATTTTCAATTTAGTCTGTTTACTATTACATTGATTTTCAACTCTGCATTATACATTTTATAGAATGCTCACAAAGGCTTTCTTATTTAACTAGTTACTAAATAGTTTAGACCTATTTGTTTCTAGTGATAGAAGCCACTGGTGGGCTGAGGTGAGAATTCACATCTGATAAATATGTAAAAATAATTATACACATAATATAATAGGTCTATTTTATATACCTTACTTACATATGTTTAAAGAAAAATAAACAAGACTGGACTACATGAAAGGATGTGGTAAGACCACTCACCAATGTCCAGAAATGTCACAGGAAAAAAAAATCAAATATTGTCATAGATACTAAGCTTATGCCAAGAAAAAAAATAAAAACACAGGACACAGAGGCATTTAAACAGCTATGTTTAAATAAATAGTTTGCCAAATGTCCAGAAATGTATTTTCAGAATTTTTTTATTTTTAATTATGCTTCTTTATAACATTGTTGAAGTTGTCACTGAGTAGGCCAACTGGGTTACTGTCCTCTCGGCTTTGTAATTTTCAGGTCTGAGACTCTGGCAATTCCACCTGTGATTTTCTCCAGGATGCTCAGCGTCGGCTGTGTGTCAGGTGCAGTGGAAATGATTATCTACACTGCAGGCTACTTGATAAAGAGCCAAGGGAAAACAGCGGTGAGACCTTCGGGAGGTTGCCCATTAGTGAGAAAGAGAGCCTGTGATTAGCAAAATGTGCCTTTTACACAGTCTGATACTTGCAAGTCAAAAGGGCTCCTATCCAGGAAGAACTGCCACAGAGTATGGCTGCACTCTGGAGGAGAGAACAGCAGTCCTCTTGAATTATTGACTACATCGATGCCCTTTTTGTAACTTAGGGTACAAAAAGAACCCTCCATCTCCAGTTGAGGTAGTGAATCAGATTTCAACATATAAGTTAAAAAGATAAATATTTCTCACCCATGACCCCATCTCTTCCTGTATTATCCTGACCTTAATTGTACTCATTTACTGTGTTCTGTTACATGAATTATCATTCCTTTGATTTTTGAGGCATATCATTTTCTGGAAGCCTGTTGAACTACATTATTCCTCTCCTCTTCCTCCTGATACTTATATTTATTTCATATACTGAAAAGTATGGCGTTAATAATGAATGTATATATATATTTTTCTTTTATGTATGTATGTACATTAAGCAGTCATTTGTTTTGTTGGAAGGGACATCTTCGTTTTCATATTTTTGTTTTACTGCTGAGGGCCTATCACATAAGAAGAGTCCAACAAATGTTTGGAAAAAATAAAAATGAGTTTTCTCACCTAGTAGGAAAAGGAGCAAAAATAAAACTGCATTACCATGTTCAGATCAATATTCCAGAGAAACCTTTTGTCTATTGAAGGAAACAAATGTTTTGACAGGAGTGTATGTGTGTGATGGGAATCTCATCAGAGTAAAATATCTGTAGGTTTGTTGTTGAATTGATTTAAAATAGCAAATATGCCAAACACGGCAGAGTTTAGATGAAAAGATGATGTTCTGAACTGTTCTCTTAGAAGAAGATGTAGCTTTTACAAGATATTTTGAGGTTTTTGGAAAATAAAACTGTTGACCTTTTTCAAGGAATTGTATAAGAGGCAAAACTAGACACAGACTTAGCAATGTTCAGAAAGCAATGCTAACAGTAAACGAGACTTCTTCACTTAGGTAGGCATGCTGTCTGACATAGATTTGCCTCCACTCTCTCTCACCTCTATTGGATATGCAAAGACACAGTGAAAAGGCAGCCCCCCTTCCTTCCTCTAAGCACATGAGACACAGGGGAGCACAGACCTTCAGAGTTTTTGTGTCCAAAGGAAACAATGACTCCTTGCAGCCTTGAGAGAAGCAGGAAATGGGAAAAAAGGAACTTCCCACTCTACAGAACACCCCACAAACAAGGCCTAATCTGCAAGGTCAACCTTTTCTGTAGAGATATTCATTCAATAGCTGTGAATATCTTACGTTCAAAACAACAAAGCAAAACCTTGGGAAGCAAACTCTATTTTCAGGCTCAGAACATAGTCAGAACTTGTGGCTACAGGTGTCGTGGAATGTGAACATGTCATTGACTCAGATATTACTGCATTAACTCTGTCAGTCTGTGATAATTGTTAAAATTGAAAATACATTTATCTGAAGAAAAAGGATTGCTTTGAAACATCTCAAAACATCTTATTACAAAACGGTTATATGTATAAACCACCCATCATGCTTCTGTTTGTAATTTTTGAATGAACATTATTTGTGAAACAATGTATTAGTATAATAGATTTGGGGAGAATCATGGAAACACAGCATACATATGTATTTAAATATATAGAGAGAATTTTAAAAAATCAATACTTTGGCATTTGAAACAATGAGCCATACTCTTAGATTAAATATATTCATAGGTAAATTCCTTCCTTAGGTCAAGAGAATTATTTGAGAATATATCTCTTGAGAAAATAAAAAATCCTAAGCAATTATTTATATAGATCATAAATTATGGACTATTTTCTATTCTTCATTGATCAATATTGCATTTTGAATTATTTTAATTATTTTTTCTCAACTACAAAAGACTTCAAATATTTTCATCAAAGACAACATTGTCCTGATTTGAGTGTGTGTGTTTCTATTTGTGTAGCATTTTGTTAGTTTCCAGGCCAATCTTTTCAAAGTGCTTGAATTTCCCTAACATACACTTTTCTTACTATCAGCCCAGTGAAGTTATTGTTGAAAGAACATGGACTCATGATGATCTTCATGGCTTAAAATAACTTCCATTCATCATGTATATCCTTATTTTGTTCCTTAAAATTATCAGGTAAATTTTTGTCTTGTGTCTTCACCGTTTCAACAGCTTGTTTTGATGTCAAGGCAAACTTTTGAAACACAGTAAAGCACAAAGTATATTCATGTACATTCTGAAATATGTATCTATTCATATTTCTAATTAAAATAGCCATGAACTGGACAGAAGTTGGGCTGTGAGGAAGTTGAGGTAGGTGAGACAGGGTGAGACTCCGTACCGTCTATGTTTTTACAGTACATGTGTCTCTGCCACCTACTTCCCTCATTCTGAAGCAAACAGTTTGAGCTAAGTGAACTGTTTAAGAGCGGTTCCACCATCCACATCTAAAACACTAAATGTGGACACAATGTAATTTTCTCATGGAACATATTCTAGAACTCTAAGGACAGATTTTTAGATACTGGTAAATATTAAAAAAAAACAAGTGCTTATAGACTATATATGTTTGTCATACAAGAAAGTAAGAAAGAAATACTGCATGCATACATACATACACATACATTCATACATATATCCTCCTCCCAACTCAGGATCATTGCAGAAAACAGGCAAGGTTGAAGAGAGTATAAGAGCCAGAAGGAGTAGATAACTATAAGGAAACAGTGTCACCTGGACACAGCTGGGCAGCTGCACATATGAACTCACAGAGGGCATGACAGCATGCACAAATCCTGTGCAAGTCCAGGCAAGACAAAATCCCAGCATGGAGGTGGGAGCTAAACACTAAATCCTGTCTTTAACCATGAAACCAATTTTTGGCTCCTGGAATAGGGTGAAAGTGTTTCTCTAAGAGTGTTGTGGCAGCGGAGTAGTTCACACTGTAGTTGAAGACCACATAGGTACAAATATTTTGACAGCATAACTTTGTTTGCACATATTTCAAAAAAAAGAAAAGAAACAAAGTTGCGAGAGTGGAAAATGAAGGCAGGTCTGTGAAGAGTTGGGTAAGGGAGTATGAATATGATAAAATACAGTGAAAATGATTATCATAATCCTCAAAAGTTATTATTTTCATATAAAAGGAAAAATTTTAATACTTATCTAAAAACTTTAAAATGTGTAGAACTTGTCTCAACAGTCAAGTCTGAATGTTGGTGTTGGAGGATGGGACCACTTTTTGTCCCGGCTGCCCAGAACCGAAATAACTACACAGAAAATGTATTAATTAAATCACCGCTTGGCCCATTAGCTCTAACTTCTTATTGGCTAACTCTTACATCTTAGTTTAATCCATTTCTAGTAATCCGTATATCACTACGAGGTTGTGGCCTACTAGCAAAGATTTTTAGTCTCTCTCTGGTGGTTGATCTATGGCATCTCCCGATTCCACCCTTCTTTCTCCCAGTATTCAATCCTGTCCTCCCCGCCTACCTAAGTTTTGCCCTATCAACAGGCCAAGGCAGTTTCTTCATTCATTAATGGTAATCACAGCACACAGAGGGGACTCCCACATCATGTTGGAATTTGGAAATGGAAAGAATTAACCAGAAGAATACGTAAAGCTGGCACACATTCGAAAGAGGGCACTTAGAGACACAGAAAAGTGTATGGCTCTTCTCAGTGGCTACTTCAACTATCAGAAAACAGAAGAATCATCTCTGGCCCTTGCTCAAGATCATCTCAAACATTGAAAAGTCTGGAATAATGTATATATAATAGCTGTACATATCCATGAAAAAAGATAAAAAACTGCGGCTTTTATTTTAAATATTCCATATCCTTGGCATCGTATTCTGAAATTTTTAGTTTTCATTCTTATTGATACCCAATTGACCTTGGAAATCTGTTTAATTTTAGCTACAACTTCATTTGCTAAGGGAGTCACACAGTCCCTCTAATGAGAGCCTTACTGAACGCTGCAGAGTAAATTGGCACTGTCACCTTGTTTCTAAGTCCATATAATCTCTGTTTTATTTTGTATAGCACAAAAGTCAGATCTCACTTACTACAGGATGCGATGACGCAGCCATCACTATTACTTAGGCTAATTGATATTCTTGCCATGTTTGCAAATGAAGTTAAGAATAAAGGTCATCAAGGTAGAAGTTTCCCACCGACCTGGTGATACTGGAGAAACAGAGGCTGGTGTTGTGCATCTAACTTTTACATGGTTCTGAGAATCTGAACTGGGGTCCTCACACTTTTAACCACTGAACCAGCTCCCAAGCACCTACAACAGTAATTTCAAGATTCTATAAAATCTTGCTTATATAATCAAATCAATAATTCATCATGTAGCAATAAGTATTTAAAACAGATTAAGCCATTCACATTTAAAAGAGTAGTTTGTTTCCTCACTGAGACTCCTTCCGAGTCTGTATATTCTAAGGAATAAACAGGTTCCTAATCATAAAGCAAAGAAAACCAGCCCACAAATCACAATCCCAGAGAACTTAGACAACAATGAGGGCACTAAGAGAGACATACATAGATCTAATATCCATGGGAAGTATAAAAAGACAAGATCTCCTGAGTAAATTAGAAGCATGGGGACCTTGGGGGAGGGTTAAAATGGAGGGGAGAGGCAGGGAGCAGAGAAGAGAAAAATGTAGAGCTCAATAAAAATCAATAAAAAAGAAAGAAAAATAACCAGGTTCCTAACCTAGTCCAAAGGCTATTAAAAGATCAAGAATTGTATAAAGCTTTGTAATTTTTTGTAAATTACTATTTATTCATTATTTTAAAAAATGAGCTTTTTAATTTATAACAAAGAATATACTTTGATTTTCACAGGAAACATTTCTGAAAGACTGAGTGCTTTGCAAGCACGCCTCATGCCCAGAACCAAATAATTAGATTTCCTCCGTCACAATTACCTAAGACTCTGTAAAACTTCACTAAGTGGATAGAATCACAGTCTTTAAATCTGAAGGCTTTCATCTTAGCAGAAATTGATCTACCGTCTACTAGCTCAATAAGCTAAACAGGTTAAAAGTGTGCAATAAAAGGACTCCAGTATGCTTCCGATAAATGAGCCTTACATTTTTTTATACATTAAAAAAGTCAGTTAAAAACAGATTCTAATAATATCGAGTTGATTTTAGTAGCTGCATTATTTAGTAAGATGAACATAGCCTGAAAAATAAAATAGGATCGTGGTATATTTTAAATATTAAAGTAGTAATGAAAATATAAAATGTTAAAATATAAAGTTTTATTTAAATATTTTATTTGTATTTTAATTATGTGTGTGTAAGCGTGTGAAAGAGAGAGAGAGAGAGAGAGAGAGAGAGAGAGAGAGAGAGAGAGAGAGAGAGAGGAGTTTTTGTCTTGGAGGTCATATGCCCTGGAGATAGAGTGACAGGCAGTTGTGAACTTCCAGTGTGAGTGCTGGGAAGAGGACTCTGGCCCTCTGGAAGAGCAGCCAGTTCTTAACCACTAAATCATTTCTGCAACTTTATTTGAATGTTCATGAAGTTCTTAAAATGGCTTATTTGCATGAATTTTTCTCAATCCTTGTCATCAAGTTTTCATTAATTTAGTTCCAGAAGGACAGGGAAGTGTTTGCTACATGAACTCCTTAACATGGAGAGTATTTGACTTGACGGTAGTTTCTGAGTGAAAACTTTCAGCCTCAAACTATTTCACCATCCACAGGAAAACTAAGTTAGAAATAGACAACACAAAAAGTAGTTAGAAATGTTTCGAAAAGGGGAAAAGCCTAAATAACAAAAAACAAATAAATTACAAAGTACTTGGAATTATTTTGAGCCGTATACTTGTAAATTTGGCTCAATAGAGTGGTGGAAGTAAGTAAAAATCTTGGTAAACATTAAGAAGATTGAGATAAAACACATGGGAAGGGCACACAAGGATTTCAACACTGTAACAAAGAATCAGAACTTCAAGCAAGCAATCAACTTTGTCTATCTGGGAGAAAACCTCAATTCAAAGGAGGAAACTATTTCAGACGTCTAGAGTCACATGGGGATAGTGAGGGCTGCATTTAAGGCATTTGGAAAGGTTTTGTCAGCAAGAGACATAACGACAACAAAATTATAAGTATATGAGACACTTGTCTTGAGCTGTCTTCTTTACAACTCAGAAACCTGTACAATAAAACGCTCCTCAGAACAGCAGCTGAAGGTGTTTGAGATGGCATGTCTCAGGAGAATTCTAAGCATCACACAGAGAGATAGGCTACACAATGATGATATTTAGAAACATCTCCATCTACAGAAGGAACTAAACTACAAGAGATGGCAACAGTGCCTGGATTCTTTCGGCCATATTATGAGAATGAATAACAGCAGATACCCAAAGGTAGCACTGCTTGGAGGAGTACACGGGATAAGGCAGAGAGGATAGTATTGGGATATTGGATATCCCAATAAACACTGGATAGGCAGCATAAAGGAAGACCATGGAACCTTGGGTATGACAATATCAAAATCATCTAGGAATACACAGCATAGGAACAACTAGAGAACCGCCTTACACAATGTGCCCATTCATGGTTAAGCATTGCCGGGGCATAAATGATGATGATGATGATTAAGATTGGGTAGATGAAGCTTTGCTTAGATAAAAGCTCACAGACTTCAACACATACTGAATGAGAATGCTAAAGATTAAACATCTATTTCTCTACATTGAAAATGTTCTGAAAAATAATAAGAGGCAGTGCTACACAAGCATAAATATCTGAGTCCAGATCCCAAACACAAGTGTAAACACTGGCATGTAAGTTCACTTCTGTAACTGCCACTGGAGAGAAAGTAGGAGACAGATTTCCAGAGCTTACTGATAGCCACCCTATCCAACTCATGAGATCCAGGGTCAATGAGAGAATTTTCCAAATGTTAAGGTGATGAAGCTCAAGCAAAGCTGTTTTAGTTAAGAGAGTTTTGTTGCTCGAGTTCTGTTTCCAGAATCCAATTTGCATTTGCCTGCATCATACACACCCACATCCGCGTGCCTGCATGCACGCATGCACACACACACACAAATAAATCTTATGAAATTAAAGTGGAGAACAATTTAGTAAGACTCACAATATCCCAAAATGAGTCTCTGGCCTTTTACACAATGCACACATGCCTTTTACACAATGTACACCTTCATGAATATGAACACAGAGAAAGACTTCACATGTACAAACTGTCTCCACACATAAAATATAAAGGGCAATAAATCCAACAGGACTGTTTGAGATAATTGATAGTGAGAAAATTAATGTAAATCACTAGTAAGAATTCCAATGGAACAAGAGGACTAGGAAGAAAGTTTATCATCTAAGAGCATTTACTACTCTTGTAGAGGAAAAAAGCTCAGTTCCCAGCACCCACATGGTGCCTCACAACTGTTTGTGACTAAATTCTAGAGGACCTAACACCCTCTGCTGACTTCCATGGATTCCTATAGCATGTCTTAGATACACACACACATGCACACACGAACACACAGAGAAGCATATTAAATAGATATCCAGTTTAAAATTACATCTAAAAATAATTCCTGTGGCAATACTCCTGTAGATACTGGCTAGCATTATTTAATAATTCATAGGATTGTATAACACAAATAAGAATTTAGAAAGTAGGGACAAGTAATTAAACATCATCAATATGTGAAAGAAGAAGTGGTATTAGAATTTTTATAAGTTTTAGCTAACCACCTTCTAACAAAAAAGTCTCCAGACTAGACAAGTTAGTGAACACTTCTAATTCAAGTACTTGGGAGGCTGAAGTGAGGTGATTAAAGAGTCTGAAGCTGACCTGGGCAGCATAAGAAGTTCCAGAACAACTCAGGTTACATAGCAAGGCTCTGTCTTAAAGAGAAAAATTAGAAGGGGAGAAAGACAGAGAAACAGAGAGGAAGAGACAAGTAGTAGACAGAGAGAGAGAGAGAGAGAGAGAGAGAGAGAGAGAGAGAGAGAGAGAATATGCAGGAATTATGGGATCATTTCTATTTCAATTTATCACTACCAAATATTTATGGATTACATAAAACCAATCTCAGATTTTTAATATCATTATTAAAAAATAGCAGTCCAATACAAGAAATATTGAGCATTTTTGAGACTAGAACACATGATGCCCAAATATGACAAAAGCATTACAGGGAAGGAAACTATACGTCAGTTACTTTATTAACATACATTATTAAATGCTAGCAGAATATAGGAAGATAAAGGAACAGTGATCTGTCATAACCCTAATGAGTTTACTTCTAGAATGCCAAATCAATTTTAAACTTGAAAAATCAATCTACAAGCTGCTGATGAAATCTGAATCTAACAATTATTAAGAAGCACACAATGAACAATGAGTAGACACATACCGTGTCTGATAAGTACATTAAAAAAAAAGGAGATATAGATATCACATTTATTCCTGACTGCAGAGTAAATTTCCGCGAAGAATGCAATGAGACGAGGTTATCCTAACTGGTCGTCATCCAGGCAGTGCCATGCGTAAAGAATAAGGAATATCACTGCAAGACATACAATGTAAGGGTTAAACCATTATTAAACAACACAATCACGTGTGAGGGAAGTCCCAAAGAATACATAAAAGAAATGATAAAACATGAGAGGCAGGATCTGAAGATGATTTTAAGAAATTCAATGCTCACAAATTAACAACAAACTTAAATTTATTCAAAAAAGAATTATGATTATAAAATATCTTTCACCAAGACAACAACAACAATATTAAATGCCTGGAATTAAATCTAATTAAAATTGTTTCAGATCTCAATAAGGGAAATGCTGAAACACTAATCCAGAACAAATAAGAACCAAGATAAATGGAGAGTAAGGTGATTTTAAGGTTCAAACATTGCAGTTAACCATAGTGTGGTGCCGTAGGCCCTTAGTGCCAACACTCTGGAAGCGAGGAAGCTGATCTCAGCGACTTCGAAACCAGCCTGGTCTACACTGTAATATCAAGTCTCAAACAACAAAAATTTACAATAAAATTCAAACAGGCTTTTTTTCTATAGAAACTAACAAATCAATTCCAAATTCTATGTAAAGTTTTAAAAATGTAAGTGATCAAGCACAATAAGAACTTCTATAAAACTGTCAAAATTCAATTCAAAGATATACAGAGAAAACATAAGGTCTAAGGACAAAAACATGAGTTTTCCAAAGAGCAAAGCCCATCCTTCCATGAAGACCAAAACACTGTCACTGTCCACGAGCATCAGGCATTTGTTGTTTTCTTTTCTATTATTTTATTTTTTTGAGAGTATGATATAATTTTATCATTTTCCTCTTTCTCTCAAGATCCTCTTGTATGCCTACCTTGCTATTGTTTTATTCACGGTTTGATGTTTTAATTGCTGTGATACACACACACACACACACATAACATAACATAATAGAATATATAACATATTTCTAAATACACAAATATAATCTGTTCAGTCTGTATAATGGGATTCGTAGGTTTTAGGGCTGACTATTTGACATTAGATAATCACTGGTGTGTTCTTCCCTGGGAAAACTATTTCTCCCATTCTCAGCATTCTTTAATTGCCTGTAGTTCTTTATCTAGGACTGAGGCCTCCTGGTCTTTCCCCCTTCTCTGTTAGCAAGTCTATTAGTTTTGTCCTCATTCGAATCATTTTTAGGCATCCATGTTGGTGAGTCTTCATGGGTGTAGCTCCTGACATTTCCAGAGGACACATTCTCACAGGAAACGACCTCTTCCTCTCCCTCTTTTTGCGTTCTTTCTGCCTACTCTTCTGCAATGACATTTTTATGGCAAAATGCTTTGGGTGTATGTTTTTTAAAGTGTATGTATGTGTATATATTTTTTCATTTGTCCTAAATTATGTTTTAGCATTGCTCCTGTTTCTTTCTAGATACTTAAAGTATTTTGATTTGTTTTTAGTAGGTGACATATTTGAGAATTATTTTTATATGTTTTTTAAATTAATACAATGTAAAAAAAGATGTTATAAGAAGGCCACATGCTAAAAAGTGCATACCATTGAATGGAAGAACTAGAATACCCAATTTAAACTTAAAATGACAAAAATTAAATAATCCAGAAGCTAGACATTAAAGAAAACAGACATCAGTAGAAAAAGTAAGATATTAGTAAACTTGTGATCCCAGGAGCAAAATACTGGCAGATTTGTGGGGTCTACTGACTAGCCAAGCAAACTAACCCAACTAGAGAACCCTGGGTCTTGGTCAGAGGTGCAATCCCTGAAAACAAGGTAGACATTTCCTCAGGAAGGATTCTCATGACAGATCTCTGGCTAGAACAGACAATTGAACATGGGTGCCTATATATACACATACACACATGCACATAAAAGGAGAATACACTCACACATACAAATGTGCACACATACAAGTACATATCAGGAGAATACACTTATGCACACATGTACACATACATGCACACACACATTCCAGAAGAAGGCACTCACACACATATACACACATGCAAACAAACACATACACACTCATGTATACATACACATACACATATGCACACACATATACACACATGCATGAATAAATATAATACATACATATACACAATCACACAACATGAACATACACATACATACACACACACGAAATCAAACACCTTGAGAATACACTCATGCATGCATATATGCACACATATACAAAAAAGAAAAGAAAGTAGGGGATGATAAATTAGATGCTTAGTCCATTAAACTAGGAAAGCTCCAAAGAATGAGAACACCATTATCAAGGCACAGATAAAAAGTGGGAAAGAGAAATTATAAAACAAGTAACTAATCAAGAAATTTCAAAGACTGAATGGCACTTACATCAATCCTGAAACAGAGCCACAAAATTCAACTGAGACATATTGAGTGTCTCCTATATTTATTTTTACTTTTATAAAATTGACAGTTTCAACATATACATAAACACAAGAAGAAATTACATGGGGAAATTACAAATTTGTGTTCATTGCCATGAAAGGGGGGGGGGAGATGTCACAATTTTTTTGGCCCTGTTTTGAACTATCAGCAAATTGGATATTGACTTGCAAGGTAATTTACAATAAAATGTTATATTGTACAACGGATAAAATATTTTTCTGAAGGAAACAGAAACTATACAATGCCACGGCTTGCATGACTTCGGTCTGGGAACCTCACTGGGGCTGCAGGAAATGAAGAAATAACAGACACACAGACACGGGGATAGAAAAACTGGAATCAGGTGAAGTGGGTACATTCTGATGGAGTGGTACCAACAACCACACAAACAGCCCGAGCCTCGGCTTCTTTATTATGGGCATCACAGGAAGAGGAGCTAGCAAGTCTCAGGAAGAGGCTGAGTAGGTGGGCAGTGTTGGCTGTAAGCGTTCTGGAAAAGGACACTGAAGTTGCTAGTTTTGCAGACACTGTTCAGCCTGTAAGCACTCATACTTGGATCAGAGAAAAGCTTTGCCATTTTCGACTTAGCCTGATGGTGGAGTTGAGGGGTGGGACAAGGCATTATGTCAGTTTCTGCCAATTTTCTGCAGATGTCAGGTCTTGGACCTTGACATGGCCAGTTCAAGTCAGCCACACACATACACGCAAGGCTTCTGTCCACTTACTAAAAGATAGATGTTTTAGTCAACTTTGTCCATTTTTTAAAAATACTCCATGCTACTGGGTCCAATTAGATTGTCTTTCCAGTATCCTTGGGGTTTTAAATTAGGAAATACTGCAATAAATTTTAGATTACATATAATGTAACTGACTAATTTTTCTACTGAATCTTAATCCCAGTAAAATCATCATAGTGTATAAACCCAGGACACTCTTAGACTGTTGAGAAGATCTGAAAAAACAGTTCTAGACACAAGAAGCATGAATCTTCCATTTCTACTGTGCAGTACGAGGGGCTAAATTCATGCAACATTTCCAGTGCTCTATGTTCTTGACTTTGGCGGTGGTCTTTAAGAACATTATCAGCTTTCACAGTCAGCTTGGGGGGTCTGATTTACTGTTAAAGTGGTCATTAGGCCTACCACCTGCTTCAACAGATGTAGCTAAATCAATACTACTCACAGTGTGAAGATATCAGGGAACAAGGAAAGAGATATCTTGATTGAGAGAACCATTATGGGTTTAGCATACTTTCTATAACATCTAAAGCAATGGTTTTTCTTTCTCTCTCTTAGTTAATGTCATGCTATTTGTGCTTCTTTAACTATTGAATCAATCTACACAAAAATAATCAATACAGTATCTAGCAATAGTATGTTAGGAGATTATATATTTTATAATAGACAATAATGTTGACAAAAATAACTTTCTAAACAATAATTAGAAGATGTTACATTGTCTTATCTATTTGGCAAATATTCCAAACATTGTAGAAGTCAGCTTGATCCTCAGTTGTGTTTTTGCCCAGTCTATTAAAGTACACTGTTTGGTCTCACAACAACTTGCATATGGATACAGGAGTACCACAATACTTTCCTTGGAGAACATTACATAGATATGGCATTACAGCATATAGGTGTCTTAACTTCAAAGGGACTTGCAGCCATCCTGATGAACTTACTGGGACTTTGAAACCCATTACCCTATATTGTACATGAACAGTTTTATAACATCAAGCATTGGTCATATGGGGAATATTGGCTTGCTGCCTTATGCAGTTTCTAAATATGGACACATGGCATTGCATAACACTTTAAAATCACTTTCGTTAACATCACTAAGTCTTTGAAGCATTTTCAAGCTACAGTGGTAGATGTAATTTTCAAGATTTCAAAAATAAATTTGAATGTTAAAATGATGTCATTGGAAATAAACTCAGTTATTCTTCCAATGACATAGACCCTTCATTAATTTTTGAGGAAATGCCTTGTTAAATACCCATATGAATAGCAATAATTTGTTTGTCCAGTATCCTTTCAAGTAAAACAAAATGCCATTTTGTGAAAGGGGTGTCCAGTAGCTTGTGACTCACTCTTGAGTGTTTCTTTCTTGAGATCGTCATCAACATTCTGTATTAGTATGCAGTGAGGTTTTATGTTTTCTGTTCATTGTACAGTCTATTGTAATACACAGAATGTCAAAAAGGTGATAAGACTCTAAGAAATTTAATGCTCAAGTAAAATTAATGTTTAACTTTCTCACTGAAGACAATGCTAAATGAAGAGGGGTGTGTGGGGGTGTATGTGGGTGTATGTGTGTGTGTGTTCAATCGAGGCTATATGGTTATCACAGCAGTTACTTAGGATAGCTTGGTATCACTTATTTAGTTCAGCAGCTTTAACTCATTGTTTCTGTATCAGCAAAATAAGCATCAATACGATGTGGTGGTTTGTATTATGATGGCCCTCATAATCTCATCTGTTTGAATACTTGGATTCCCGTTTGGGAGAACTCTTTGGGAAGGATAAGGGAGGATGGCCTTGTTAGATGCTGTGTTCCACTGGGGGTTGGCTTGAAGGTTTAAAGAGACCTGGCCTTTCCAGTGTGTTCTATCTCCTTTTTAGATCAAGGTGTAATCTTTTAATTACTCCAACCACCATGTGTTTTCTCCATCATCAAGGACTCCAACCCTCTGAGTCCATAAGACCAATTGAATGCTTTTATTGATAAGGGGCCTTGTTCACAGTGTTTGATCAGAGCACTGTGGAAGTAAATAATGCACAGAAAAAAAACACAAGTGCCAATTTTGCATATTTATGAAAACAGACTTGACCTTATAGAGTAGGGCTGCGGGATCTACAGGGGCTATGAAATATAATTGCAGACTTCTATAGCATATGGAATCCTCATTTCTCTCAACAATTTTGAATGTGGTGTTACCAAATGTAAAGATACCCAGTGGATTAAATTTTATTGAAAAATACTGAGAATATTCAGAGACACTGAACAGAAGTTCAATGAATAAGTTCATTACATAGTAACAAAGAAAATAGTCACAAAATCAAGTTTATATCATCTACTGTTCCATGAATAATATCATGTTCAATTCCCAAACTTTATGTGCCCAAACATAGAAACCCTGTGTCTTTTGGGAGCTCCAAAGAAATAAAGTTCTATGAAGTCTTAAGTGTGGAGTCCTGACCTAATATCACTAGTGTTTTTTTAGTAAGCAACCTAGTCAACTGGAGTAGCACACAGCAATAGTCCCAGCCATTCAGGAGGTTCAGCTTGGAAGATCACTTGGACCTAAGAGTTTAATGACAGCCTGAGCAATATAGCAAGACGCTGTATCAAAAATAAACAGGTAATTAAATCGACTCTATAGAGCCTGAAACACAGAGAGAAATCGACTGTCTGCAAGACAAGAATACATTACCACAAACCGACTGTGTCAGATCATAATGAAGGATATCCAGCCAAGAGAAGCATGAGAAAACAAACTTCTGTTTTGTAAGCCACCCAGACTATGACAGTTTATTATGGTAACCTACGCATGTTGATACAGCACTTGCTTTCTAATTGATGAAAACCGAGTCACAGCCTAGATTTTACACTCAAAACAAGACAAAGCAAAAAGAATCATGGACTTGGATGCAAGACAGACTTTGAAGGAATACTTAAGTTCAGACATGCAATGTAGTATATCATATGCATTATTTACCTATGGGTTCAACTCTAATATTAGAAAGTAAGATTTATTATTACTTTTTAATGTCCTAATCATCCCAAGTGTACGAGCATATTAACTTCAAGTGTCTAGATCTATTTTCTAGAATCAATACTTGCTCCTTAGCAGTGGCATAGTAGCAGACAATTGCATAATGAAGCTGTCTGTCTTTATTTACACAATGAATTTTTGTATTCACCAGGCCAGAAAGAATAGTTCTGTGTAGCAGCTGTCATTGTATTTTCTGCTTATCTCAGTCCTGTCTGCCACTGTTATAATTCACCAGCTGACACCCGCCTTGGCAGAAACCAAGGGCAGTAATTTTATGCCAAGCAACAACGGAGCTCTGAACTCTGACACAATTCATCTTAGTTCTACTTAGTGAAGGGGATTCTTTGGATTTCCCCCACTTCTGTTGAAGCATTTGTGGCTGGAAGGGGAGGGGCATGGGAGAAGATGGGGGTGCAATGGAAATGCACACTGGGGAACAGTTGCTGCTCTGTCTGGGGCAGTGGAACAGGGTCACAGAAAGACAGAGCCATTTGTGAGAGATGAAGACTGAATGTCCAGATAATGACATTCCTGCTTGTTTGATTTTGAAGAGTTGGAAGGATATGAGAGCACATTTGGTGTCCAAAAATACACTTCTGTTCAACTCAAACGATTTGGAGGTTCAAAGTGTAATTTCTGGCACTTTCTGATTTAGGAAGCTTAAACCCAGGCATGAAGGCAGTTGATTGTAACCATCAAAAATAGCCCTGTTAGAGTTGTGAATGCTTGATAAATAAAATGGAAAATCTACTTTTTCTTCAAGTTAGTTTCTATACTCCAATGGCCATGGTTTATAGGAGTCTCATTGCAAACAGAAAAGACGAATGACGTCACCATATAGCTCACTTTAAACCTGAAAATAACCATTGGCTAGGCATTCACATTTTAGAGTCATGCCTTTTACAAGGTCTTGTATTTTTTTTTAAGCACACATGTTAGAATCCCCTAGGTTTCCCACAATATATTTAGAGTAAGAACCGTACTTTCCAGACCATTTCCTGGTAACTTTATGTGTCACGGTGTGCAAAATGAATTGCAGAAGTGAGAAAGCAAACTAGATAATCACTGCTTTTAAATGTCACCTTGACCTCAGGAACCTGCTTGAGCCAGGCAAACACAATTTTCCAGCTAGGTCTAGGATGGAGACTGCTTCAGAGTTCCTCTTCCAATATTGTGTAGACAGTGATTGATTGAGGGAGACTCTCACAAGGATGACGCTTTAAATGTCACATGACTTTGTATCCTCTCACTGGCTGATGGATCTTGGGAAGCTGGGGAGCCAGTTCTGATTATAACTTTTTGTAAAAAATAGCATGTGAGTTGCTTTTGATTACAATCCGGCTATTTTGCTAATGTCACAGCCGGGATGATAATGTGATCAGAAGGATTTTATGTCTCAATACTACATACAAGGGATAACAAAATAAAAAAGACCAATTCATCACAAATTTAAAATAAAATTGCACCATGACATGTAACTCTAGGCAAATAATCAGTCAATATCATTGAGTACCAAAAAAAAAATCATTTTGATATGTTTTACTGATCGTAGCTTTCACATCACAACTTTGATTATCTCTGAATTCTCCTGACAAAACAGTTTCCAGGAACACCTGAACTATATGTTCTTTTCAAAAGGTAACTCTTGTTTAAGGGGTGATATCTATAGGACATTAATTTTTGTCTTGATTCCCATAAAGTGATGGGCCATATCTACTGTCAAGAGAAGAAAAACTTTATAAAACTTATACAAATATCAGGTAAGGAAGCTTGATAATATCTCTAAAATATTGTAGGTCTTAACTTAGTAATTTAAATCAATAGACATACTTGATCAAAACAAAAAATATAAAAAGAACATGTTAGAACATGTAAGATAGCCAACTAGATTAACACATGGTCTCCACTACCACGTAAACATCCTAAACCAATAGCAATGTGCTCAGATTCCAGGCAGAAGGCAGCCTTGAGTTGAAGAGTTTATTCCTCTGATTTGGGATAAGTCAATGTATGAATGAATGGTTCCTCCCCAGATCTCCCAGATGGATGAGACTTTCTTGGCAATGTGGGAAAACCAGGTTTGAGCAGCTATGGCTGGTGTTCCACGTAACCAGACTGTCGACATTTTGTGGCTATCCTAATACTGTCCCTTCAATCTCCTTGCAATTTGCTTGAATCGTTGCAATCTACATGGTCTCCTGTAAACTTCTAAATCGTGAACCCTTATCAAGTCCTTCTAAATGGCAGTACATGTGTTACACCAGAAGAGGAAATGACTTTTCTTGATCCCTCTGTGTTTTGCATGCCCAGGTTACAGTAGTTCATACAATGAATTTGAAAGCATGCCTTCTTTTTATAAAGGATATTTTCACCTCCTTTTAAGTTTTTTTTAAATACATTTAAAAGTTTATTCTGGAAGAAATTATTTTTGATTCGTATCTTAGTTATGGTTTCTATTGCTTTGAAGAGACACCGTGACCACAGCAACACTTATAAAGGAAAAGATTTTATTGGGTCTGACTTACAGTTCAGAGGTTTAGTCCATTGCTATCATGAGGGGAAGCATGGCAGCATGCAGGCAGACGGGGTTTTGCAGAAGGAGTCAAGAGCTCTACATCTGCATCTGAAAACAGCAGGAAGAGAAAGTGACACTGGGCCCAAATTGAACATCATGAAACCTCAAATTCCACCCCTAGTGACAAACTTTCTCCAACATAGTCACACCTACTCAAACAGGGCCACACTTCCTATGCACCTATGAGGGGCATTTTCTGTCAAACACCACAATTAATAAATTAATTCCAACTTTATTCAGTATTAATAGTTTATATTTTTCTTTTTATAGCATAGATTGCTTCCCTTTGAGTTTAAATAAAGTTTAAAATAGCTTATTTTGGAAGAAAATACTTTTTTTAGTAACTTAATTTTATCCTTATTCTGTCCTGATTACATACGTTTTTCTTTTTATGGCATTGATCATTTTATTTTATTTTATTTTTGGAATTGTAATATAGTTAGACTTTTTCCTTTCTGTTCTCCCTTCAAACCTTCCCATATATGCTCTCCTTCAAATTTATGGCCTTTGTTTCACTAATTGTTAATGTAAACATATATGTTCCTAAATATAGCTTTTTCGGTCATGTGTTCAGCGCTGATCATCTGACAGTGAGCAATCAATTAGTACGCTCTTCTCAGCAAAGTACCACCTCTCTCCCTCCCAGCTTTTCCCAGGTGCCCTATACATTTTTCTAGAAAGGTATAAATCTTACAACGATCGACTAATTTATTGCTACTAATGTGTTATATTATCAAATTTCCACACCATGATGACATTTCTTTTCAATTTCATTCTGAATTATAATACCTTTTATTTATTTTGTTCAGTTTTTTTTTAAATGGGGGATTTTCGCAGGGAGATAGATATGGATCTATTTTCATTCTTCTACATGGTAGTGATCCAGGTTGACTGGTCCTATTTGTTATATATGCCTCTGGGCAAAGGAGAAAATCAGAGCTTTTCTGCATTTTTGGAGGGAGAATCTTGTTTTCTTTTGTTTTGCAGTTTTTGTCTTATTGGTTTGTTTGTTTTGATTTTTGTGTCTGTAATTTATTTTGAATGAGACAAAGAACAAAAGGTTGGATGGAAAGGGAATTGGGGAAGATTTGGAAGATGTTGATGGAGGCAAAAATGATTAGAATTTGATAAAAAATAAAAGAGGATATAGATAGATGATGGATGGATAGATGGATGAAATCAAATCAAAGTCTTTTAATTTTAATTTGTTTACTTTGTTTAGTTGTCTTTTGAGCTAGGGCCTCTTCAGTTGGCTCAGACTAGCTTGGAATTTATTTTTGGTTAGCTTTTCTACTGACTCTGCTTTTGATGTTGTGTTTTATTACTGTTCCCATAATTCCTTCTTCAATTATTTTCTACCTTCTAGTTTCCAAGTTGGTTGCTCAAATTGTTTTGCAAGCTCCTGAGTTCTTGATGTGATAGATTGCAGCGAGTCTCTTCCCCTCACCACAAGCTGCAACTTTGTATTCCATGAAATTTCATGAAATATTTTCATTTTCCTGTAATCTTTTAGGACATTTTGATTTCTACTGACGTGCATTAATCAATAACTTATTTAACTTTAGCTTCACTTCATTGTTAAATGTTTGGTTATTTGTACATACACTTATATATCAACTCACAAGTGATCAGAGCATAATACCTTCCTGACTATCATCTACTCAGGAACATTTTGTCTCATTGCACAAGCTCTACATTCTTAAGGTTCATTTATTGATTTTATTCTAAAGATTTTCTAAAAGCATTGTAAATTTCTGCCAGTTAAGCCATTTATTAAATATGTTAAGATACACTAATATAATTATTATTTGGCTACTTCCCCTTGAAATTCTTCATTAAATAATTTAAAGTTATATTATTATGTGTTAAAGGTACCTAATTGCTATAAACTAGTAAAAGATTGATCTTCATTATTATTTATGATTGTAACTATGCCAGTTCATCTTTACACAAGTCATATTGAACCTTGGTGAAATTGAGTTACAATTTCATACTTTGTCTTGTGGCTTTTATTTTTTATTGTTTTCAATTTCATTGTTCAAGGGTAGGGATAAAACCCACGGCTTGTGAATACTCTGTTATAAAGCTGTATCTCTAGACCTCTGCTGGTTTCTTTTTTTTCAATATTTGACAATATATAAAAATTCTCATTCCGTGGCACTGCTATGTCCTATCTCAGCCACACACAACATGTTTTCTCATTTAGTTTTAAATTCTAATAAATCTTTATTTAGGAGTCAGGTATAATGCAGTTATTCTTATTGAATATATTGAGACAGAGTTTATTTCTACCACCTGGCATGCTTTTGGCCAGCCCTTATTTCTTGGTTGCTTTATCTTTTGGTACTGTGGATAGTACCTTACAAACTAATGAACACTATCTATAGCAATGCATCTAAGTGTGTGCATGCGTGTGTGAGTATGTGTAAATTTGTTAAGATTGTTGACCAGGGCAGAATAAGTTGTCTGTTTTAGTCATCTATATTTTAAGATATTACTACTTCTCTTTGTTATTTTTTTTAATCCTGAGAAGAAATCTATTGCTAGTTTCTTTGTGGTTTCTCTTCCAGTCATGTCTTCTCACAACCCCAAATCCACAATTTTGAGAGTTGGTGTCAGTTTTAGATCCGAAATTCAATCTTACTTCAAGTCTATACACGCTTTTAACTTTTACTTGCCTAATTTTTAAGAACATAATCTATATACACAGTTTATCTTGCTCATATCCATCTCTTTTCCCTTCTAACCTCTCCACAACCCCACACATACTCCTCCCAACTCCATATTCTCTTCTTTTTTATTTCCTTTGCAACCCAATGAATCCAATGAGTATTGTCTATATGTGAATGTGTTTAGGGTACCCATATACAGCATGGGCAACCTAAAGGAGGCCACACCGCTGAAGAAAACTGACTCCCCCTTTTCCATCAGCCTTCAGAAATTTTTCAAGCATTATTTATTTCCAGAGTTGGCCAGAGTCATTCTTCTAAGGTCTTCTGAAGTTTCTTCGACATATTTCTATCTTCTTTTATCCAAATTTGTCCCTCTGTCTATTTAACTGCATTTTGAACAAACAGCTGAAATTAACTTCTCAGCGTGGCTTGTGTCCATTGAGAAATTGCCAACTACTTATTTTTCCCAATTAGGAGATCCATCATTTTATTAAATATAGTTAGACATTTTGGCTCCCATTTGTCATTGTGGTTCCACTAGTTTTCAGTTCCAAATTTTTACTATTGGTCTCAGCCAGAATCCCCCTCCTTCTTCCCTCTCTTTACTGCACTACCACATGCCTGCCCCTTCCTGAAATAAGACAAACCTTTGCTTTTGTCCATAGGTTTGCGATATCATCTTTCTTTGCTGTTCAGGATGGCTTAGAACTCACAATCTTCCTGTCTTAGCCTCCCAAATGTTGACATCTCACTGATGTACCACTATGACTGGCTCCTATGTTTAACTTTTGAAAAGTGTGTAAGCACCCTTCTCTTATGTCCCTCTGCTTATGATTATTTTTTCATTCACTGACCTCTTTAACATCTGTTTCTGACATGCCTCAGCTTCTAGTCCAGTGGTTCTCAACCTTCCTAATTTTGCAGCCCCTTAAAACAGTTCTTCTCATTGTGCTGACCCCCAACATACAATTGTTGGTGCTATTTAATAGCTGTAATTCTGCTGCTGTTATTAATCATATTCTAAATATTTGATATGAAGATGATCTTTGCCAAAACATGCGAAAGTGTCATTCAATCTCACTCCAAGGTGTTGGGACCCACAAGTTACGAACCATTGCTCCAGTTACTCAATGTGTTAAAGCCTAAACTGATCCTGAAGATAAATAAAGCACACATTTTTCTTGTCTTACCTTTTTCTCCCCTTCACTTTATTTTTTAATTTAACTTCTTTATTGACTCTGGGCATAGCACATCATGTACCCCAACTCTGCTTACCTCCCGGTCCCCCATATCCTCCCCCTTACCCTTGCAGTGCTTCCCCCCAAAACCAAAACAAAGTAAGCAAGCAAACAAATAAATGAAAAACCCCAAACCAAAACTAAAACAATAACAACAACAACAAATCTCTTTGCTTCTCCTTCTGTCCTGCCTCTCCAATACTTCTTCATTTGTCTCGATGGCAGTGTCTTTCCTTCACCTTTAGTGTTACTGGAAAATTATGTGTATTTAAAAAATTCAGCTATCTTTTGAATGACCTCAGAAAAAGACAAAAAAGATTTTTTATATGCCACCATGAGCCACTACAGTGAATTGTCTGTTGCATAAGAATATTTAATGGCCCTTAACAATGCAATTGGAGCTCGGAGTCCGAAAATCTGCCCACTGTCACCAGCACACAGTGAAAGCATAGACACAAAGTAACTAACAGCTACCAGGACACTCTCAGTATGTTCTTTCTTTATTTTATTTTTATGTATTCTTCTCTCTTACAATACATCCCAACAGCAGCTTCTTCCTCTACACATCCCTTTTTCTCTCTCCCTCTGATCCCCTACCCCAAGACCTACTACCCTCACTGTCTCCTCCCAGAACTTTTGTGTTGAAAAATCAGTGTTTCCTCAAGGCTAGGCAGCTTAGTCTCTACAAAATCTGATGTTTATATCTTGTTATATCTACCCAAGTCTTGTTCATTTACTGAACTGTAATGCTCTGATACTCGGCGTTCATATAAAGCTTTCACCTGAAGTTTCCATTCCCTCAGGCTGATCCTCCACTGTCATTTCACAGGTCCACAATTTTGGTTCCACCATCTATATATTTCCTAACGGACACCATCAACTTCTATGGCTGCAAGGATAACCTGGTATACTGCAGATTTTGTTATGCCCAACTCAACTAAGCCCTCAAATGTCTTACTGGATGTTTCAAAAAACATATCCACCTTCATCTGTGAATATTCCATGCTCCTTATTTCCTGTTTTCTGTCAAGCAAGAGACCTGGGTCATTTTCCCTTCATTTTTGCATTCAAGAGTCACTGAGCCTTGTCTACTATTTTACCTCTTGAACAGTCCTTGATTCTCTCCTTCTATTTCTGTTATCATTGCCCATCAGAGTGTTTTTCTAGAAGACTCATGGCTGTTCCCTGGGCATACCCCTTTGTTGGCAATCTTTTCTGTTTTTAATGCCATCTCTACAGTGCAGCCAGAAAAAAAAAGGCACATGGATGTGAACGAACATTTTACTAGTTAAATGCCTTTATTTTGTTCCTTGTGCAGGAAAAAGACAGCACCTTATGAGAACTGCAATCTTTCCATTTAAAACTTTTATTAGCATACACTTCATGCTACTCATAATATTCTCATCACAACAACTTAATTCTGAGATATTTAATTCTATTATTTTAGGCATATGAGTTCTTTGGTTGTATGTATGTTTGTTCACTACTTGCATGCCTGGTACCCAAGAAAGCCAGAGAAGGGCATTGAATTCCTGGAATTGGAGTTACAGAGAAGTTGTGGGCCACCAAGTGGTTGCTGGGAATCCAAGCCAGGGCCTCTGCAAGAACAGCAAGTACTCTTGACAACGTATCCATCTTTCCAGCACTGACTTTGGAGTTTCCACGTACCCTGTCATTGCTTCTCTAGCTTTGTCCTGTTTCTTGTTTCCTCTTGTTCTAGCTGATCACTTCCTTCTCTCTGCAGAGATTCCTCCAAACTCTTCCTATAATCTGTCACAGTCACCTGCCTACAGCAATCATAGTACATAGAACAACATATCACATTGATGCGGAGCATCCTGCTTCCCCAAATCTGATGAACATTCTCTTCTTAATCTTCTTAGGTCAAAGAGACCCACCACACAACATCTGTCACAAAACATATTGATTAATTCAAATAAACAGCTAGTTGTGGTCATTTACCTACCTTGTGAAAGTGCTTATTACTATCAGTTACTTCTCATGAATAACTTGTCACGTGAAAAGGTAACATTTTTAGAAAGAGAGATGTGGAAGCTAAACGGCTTGTAACAGAGCTGGATGCTAAAGAGTGGTCTAAAGAGGCAAGAATAACCAAATATATGACTAGTGAGAGCAAATTTATTTCCCTATATCCCACAAAAATATTCCTGATAGCATCTCCCAGCATTCTTTTTGAGTCCCCTTCATACATTTTGCAAAAAGTTCCTTGTGTATTCAGGCAACAACGCCTTAGAGAACATTTTCTGGCAGGTGAAACAAATGTGTGCAATGACTTTGATGATACAGCAGCCAAGGTGAGAATTTTATTGAATTCCTGTTTGAGAATGACAAGACCACCCTAACACTAGTGTTAAACAGACCTGGGCTTCTCTATCTTCTTTTTCCTTAGGGATATATGCTTCTTGTTATTTATTAGAAATCAATTGGTCCAAATGTGTATTCTTCAGGAAGAAAAAAGAGCCTTCTGGTCTGAGGCGGTCAGTCCTGATGCAGGGCTCAAGTCACCCAGACTTCATCAATCATTGCCTCAGGAACACTTAATACTTTATAAAATTCTTAATGCTGGTGACGCATACAAATTCAGAAGATCCCACTTCCGGTGCATTTTCAAAGTCCTCTCTCCTCTGCTTCTGCTTTGGGAACATAAACAAGGATGCCCAGAAGAAGACTGCGTGCGCCTCCACCTCTTAAAACCTACACAGAGGTCTTATGACATCTAGGAGCATTTTATTTTAAATATATGTTTTTAATTTCAAGTGTATAGTCTTTTTTAATAAACTTAAACTGTTTCTCCTCTACATTTGGAAATCAGTATAAGCAAAATTTGAAGAGTTTAAAATTCATTTGCGAATGAGGGCAACATGTTAGGACACTAATGATTTTCTTGTCTGGGAACTTCAACTTCTTCCTTCTTTTCACCCTAGCAGCCCATTCCATGTGTTCTCAATCATTGGACAACATGGGAGGGACATAGTGTACAATTGAGGAAAGAAATAGTTGAAGAGTTGACTTCTGACGTTTCAAAGCTGAATGAATAAAGAAAGCAAGGATGAGTAAGAATGTTGCAGAGGAACAGATAGATCGACAGGATGGGTCTCTTTTGAACAGAAAAGAATTTTGTGAGCATAGAGATTCTGGGGGCAGAAGACAAGGGGAGAAAATGAGGAGATAGAATAGCGTATCTGATGGAAATTTCTTCAAAAGGCCTTACTCTGAAGTGTGACTCAAATAAGAATCAAGTCTGCATCATTAAGCCACCTAACATCAAGACCACACTAAGCTCTCTGATACTCTGGGGCTTTCTGGGATGCCAGTGATCTTATGCAAAGTGTCCAGTCCTTACTTTTTCTTATCTCACTAGGGTAAGCAAAGATAAGAACTGTTCTTTCAAATTTTCTGCTACTGTAGAGAGTTCTCATCTCTGCCAGCACTTTTATTAACATGAGCCTGTCATGAACAATGCTCTCAGTGCCTAAAAAATGCCTTTTAATAAATTTTTTGACTCAAATATCATCCTGGGACATACATAAACTAAAAAGCTCATTTCTCTGGATGGCAAGCGAAGAGGGGAGGATTGAGGAGGTATCGAGTCCCCATACCTGTATGACTATACCATGGGTGGAAAGTAAGATGGGCGGAACAGAATTCTTTTAATTGGATGACTGATCAACTGCACATTGCAGGGGAAAGAAGCCTTTTGCTTACTCAAAATATTTCTTCTGAGTATCTTACCTACATGCACAAGTGATATTTATTTTTATTTAAAGATGTTTTACACAGCTATTATTCAACATTAGCTACAAGACAGTATTTCTACAATATAATATGGCCTATGTCATAGACGTTGTATACTGGACATCTATTGCTTGTTTGGATTTAACAGCATTTTAATTATAACTAATTATCATTATTTAAATATTTGGAGAAATAAAATTAAAACCAGATTTCTGTTAACTCTCACAAACATAGATAACTTAACAACATGAAGATAACCCTTCGGTGGCTGCAGCTAAGTGTGATAATTCTGTTCAAAGTTTTTTCCCATTTTTCAGTTAATCAACATATTCCATGAAAATCTATCACCACTAGAAACATTTTTTCAATGTGTGTTCCTGAGGCGTCTTCCTTAAGACAGCTTCTGATTTTTCACTAAGAGCTATTTGTGTGGATCGTTACTAAGATTTCTACAGTGCTCTGTTAGCAAATCCAGACCCTGAAGATCATCAAGATTACTGCATTTTAGTGCACTGTGGTATGACCCTTCCTCTACTTCATCTCAAGAATATTATTAAACACTTTATACAGACCCATTAGTTAACAAGATAGGACTCTTTATTTTAGGAACTATAATTTGGTTTATAGTTTAGAAATTGAAAATGCAACAGGAAAAAAATATGTCTTGAAAAATAAAAAGGAAAACCCAGGCATTTGTAGCATGATGGAAATTTCTATTGAGCTTTGAGGGAAGTCCATTCATTCTCACTGACATTCATAAGTGATTACTAATGCATTCAGATAAAATGAGTAATTTACCAAATTACGTGCATTTGGATAGGCTCAGAATGAAGATCTTGTTTGTTTGGCTATGTCCTGAAGAGAATATCAATGAGGCTCATTTCGTTATGCCGGACTCCACAAACAGGCTTCAGTTACCATCTGAACAAAAGCCTTGACATGTAAATAAATGTGCAAATGATGGCCAAGCTACATTACGCTTTTTGTCCTTAGCCTGCTCAGAAACAGCCAGCCACATTAGGCCTATCAATAACGAATAGATGGCACCATTGTGCCTATTGCACAAGCATCACCAAAGGCTTCTTCAGCAAGGTCCCAGTGTCACCCCATGCCCCTCAAGACCATAAGAGCCTGGTACACATAATACAAGGGGTCTCTTCTGGCATCTCTTAACTTCCCTTTAAAAAGTGACCCCTAGCAGTGAAAGTGCCTTCTCTTTGCCTGCCTACTAGTTGTTCACATGAGATTGGCACCTCCCCCTCAACACTATAGGCTATGATCTCTAGTCATCATTTTACCTTTTTTAAAGAGGTTTCCATCCTCTGGGATGAACAAGGCATTAAGGACAGCTACAGCAAACCAAGCTTCCACAGAAGAATACACAGAAGGCCAAATGTTCAATGGCACTGCTCAACCTCAACAATATTTGAACTCTTTCTGTCAAGATTGAAAATTGCTAGTGAAAAACTAAAATACACTCATCTCTTTATAGAATTTTTTCCACTGTTTCAAAATAAAGTAGGTCTAGTGTGTGCAGAGTCCAACAAATTCTGTTTGTCAACAAATTTGATTTAGAAAACAAAATGATAACCAGTGTCTCTGATAAACTGAGTTAAAGTAGTAACATTTTTTTCTACATTGTATTAATTCAACTTCAACCACAAATTATTTGTCTATTGGATTTTGCTAATAACTAGAAATTCTTCTAACATTACTTCTAGAGCGCCCATATAAACTCATCTATTTATGAGCAAAGCCATGATCCTGACTACTGTGGTTCACTAAAACACAAACAAAACCCTGAGAACAGAGCAGATACAGCAAGCATTGCAGGTAGAGCAGTGAGCAAAACAAACATCGCCCGGGCTGGAAGAGGATGGATGGAGGACGTATGCTGATTGACTGCTAGGCCTTAACAACAGCCCTGGAGCAGAAGAATGACGTCCTGTGGAAGATTACCACAGAAGCACTATGGATTCCCTCATTCGTTAGCCTTGAGGAACAAGGATGGCATCCTGGGAAGTGAGTGTAAGCTAAGTTTTGAAGGAAGGAGATAGTGGAAGCAAATGAGCTAGTAGTGGAAGCAGGTAGGGACATTCCACACTGCGAGTAAAGTATCCAGAGGCTGTAGAATAAGGATTACAATGGATTTACACAACTGAAAAAACACAATGTGGCTATAATGGAAAGGGTCAGAGAATAGCCCAGGAAGGACGGGAAGAGGCAAGAGTTCCCTGGAGCATGCTGAATCTTGACAGTCTTGATTCCATTACAGTTCCATCTCAGAGATAATTAAAAAGCGTCTGGAAGCACGAAGGTTCATTAGGGCTTCCACAACCCAGTGCCATGATTAGGATTGTTTAATGGTCAGAAATATGTCTTTTCTTCATTATGAGGGCTTAGAAGTCTAAGATCACAGTGGAGTTAGACTGAGGCCTCTCCACTTGGCTCACTCCTGGCTGTCTTCTCTCTGTAAATAACCTTCCGTGGGTGTGTGTTTTGTCCTAGAATCCTTCTGTAAGGATTCTGATCATAGTGGGTTAGGGACCCTTTTTCTGATCTTATTTTAATTTCATTATAACTTTAACAATATTGCTTCCAAATACAATCACATTTTGAGGTCTTGGTACTTAATACAAGTATACATGTTTTGGGGGAGGGGTTCTAAGTAATAGAAGGTTTATTGTTCAACAATCTTTTCATTTATGCTTTGCCTATTCATTTCTGCTATGACATGTAAAATGGATAAAGAGCACCAGAGAAGAGCAAGACATCAATGTGAAGTCTTTCTTTGCAACTCAGGAGATCACATAGCTTGCCTAGGCAGGCCCACAGTTTGGTTTCACAAAGAATATATATCAAGAAAATTCAGATAAAAGGCCAGTCTGAGGGGTTTCCTGGTTCATGCCAAAAGGGGAAGGGGCCAGGAAACAGCACACAGAGGTAAATGGTGGATGTGCCAACAGGACGTTGAGGTGGTTGACTCTCATGGTTTCTATTTTAATTTTCTGTGAAGTAGGCCATCTGCTAAGAAAGGGAAGAAAGAAAGTTGCAGATGTGAATTGAATGGAAAACATTTTAAATTACAGTTCCAGAGAGTTGGGAAGCTGACTACCCAAAACCTTCACTAGAATTTCTGTGAAGTGTTTAATGCCTCTTTAGGATGGGTGACCACAGATTTTAAAATGTTTCGTGGGAGGGCATTATTATTATTATTATTATTATTATTATTATTATTATTATTATTATTATTCCTGTCATGATTAACTGTATGGGCATAGCCTTAAGAAAAAGACAAATTTGAATCTTCCTGGGGTCCATGTTTCTCAGTGCCAACAATTCTCCACAAGATGGGTAAAGAAATTCTGAGCCAAAAATGGTTCTATCTTAAGCCTTGGGAATGTCCCAGGTACTTGGGATTTGGCATTAAAACTGTCAAGGAATGATGGGATAGGAGGCATTTGCTGACAGTGCTCCTAGACTGGAACCTTCTGGAAACATTTCACTGTGAGTCTTCGAAGCACTGTCTCTCAGTTTATCTTGAAGCCCATGCTAACAGTGTCTATGCCTTGGTTGCACAGATACAAAGGAGCTTTATGGATGTTGATCCCTGGCTATTTCAGTTAACTGACTGTACTCTTCCTGTATAGGGAACACACTGAGAATTCAATAAAAGCTGTGTCATGCCCATATCACAGAGCATAGGATAAATACAAACTATGATGGTGGATGCTGCCTTACCCTCCTTCCTTGACAGTGCATGTCCCACCACGATTTGGCGTCAATCCAGCTAATGGAGGAACTGAAAAACAAATGCATTTCTTCTCTGAAAAATTATGGTCATCATTCAGAATTTGACAACAAAGAAAGAAGACATCTCACAATGTCTAGGAATATAAGACTGATCTTCTGTCAGTTTTTGTATATCCATTTTATTGACTCTTCCACAATGCATGTGTGTGTGTGTGTGTGTGTGTGTGTGTGTGTGTGTGCATGCGCTCGCATGCATGGGTGCATGGGGCAGGGAGAGGCTGTCACAGTATCTAGCACCATAGAGCCCTTAAAGCTCAGATTTCACATACATCAAGAGGAAGGAATTTAAGGATCCGAATTCCACGGGACAGATTGTTTTTACATACGCTACTACTTACTCTGCTTTGTAGCAGGATATGGACGCTCAGCATGAAATACTAATAATGACAAGGGATTTGCCAATAAAAAAAGAAACTAGATATCATAAAACATCCTACAAGCAAAGTGCAACCCTAAGATAACGCCTTGATATTTGTTTGAGAAAAGTATGCTAATTTGAACGTGCAGTCTGTGCAGGCCTTGGATTTTCTTTCTAATGATTTCACGTGTGACTAAAAAGCATAGTATCAGAAACATTAGAAACTTGAGAAAGTATCCAGCATGTTTCATGCCAAGAATATAAAAAACAAAACCCAATCTTCTTAAAAACATGTTATCTTCCCATTATTTAGGCATGATTACACTGAGAAAACTAGGTACTAGCAGTTATTGCAAGGGGAGAAATCTTGAACTGAGGCACTGTTTGTAATGAGAAACCCGACTTGGGAAGGAAAGGGGAGGAAGAAATAAGAGAACGAGGCTGGGTGGTATTTTCATTAGCTAGTACCCTTGGAGAATCACTTATTATGTGAAATTCCAAAAATAATGAACAGGACCCCCCAAGTTAGAGATCCAACTGAGCCAGGATTATGACAGCTGGCCCCCTTGCAGTGATAGTAACCAAACTTCTATTCCTGGGGCTTCTCATTAATAGAGACATTTCTTTCTGAAACCTGGTTTGTTTTTAATTTCTCATTGCTGAAATAGATATGTATGTAGAAGTTATAAATTCACTGTTTCTTTTTGCCTGGTGCAGAATTTCTAAATGAGAAAAAGGGAAGAAATTCCGTTGCACAGCCACTGACAGCATCCATCCCAGATCTGAACCCGCCAAGAACAAATCCTCCTTCACCTGTCCCACTATCAGAGACTTACCCCCCCAAAGTGTTGGGTAATAAGTACTGCCTTGCATTTCGAAGAAAGGAGGCAAGCTTATATAATGAATAAAATAATCAAATTCCCCAAAGTTTGAGGGGGAAGTCATATTTCAGAGTTCAGTTTGAATTTATTGTAGAAGAACTCAGATGCTGCACGTTAAAAACATGCTCTCTGATATGCCAAGTTCTTACTTTAATCTAGGAAAGCTAGCGACCTCAAAGAGGAGCCAAAAGAGAGACAAGCTTATGGCTCTACAAAGCTATTTCACGCAAATTAAGACTGTTAAAAAAATGTGGCAAACAGACCTAAGCATTTGTTCTAATTGAAAGCATTCCACCTTCCAACCCTTAGTTAGAGAGCAGAATTACTTCCTTCTGTTGTGGGGGGAGGTCTGGGAAAACCAGGCTGAGGAAAGACACAGGCTATTTTCTGTAACACTTCAGTTCTGTAGACATGCAGCTTTCTTCAGCTGTGGCACCGTGAAATTATTTTTAGCTTCTCCAATATCATATTTTTTGCTCATTTTTATCCCTTCCTCCAACACAAGTGCTTGTAACTACACCTTTCTGAAGAACAGAGGCTGTCTTCTCATTCCATGATCTCAAGAAAATTTTGTTTTTTACGGCAACAAACATAAAGCAAGTCAATTTAGGAGTTCACTTATTTTATGATAGTTCTCAAAAGATGAGGAACTCTATTTGTTCGGGATAGATATTGCTTTATACTTAATAATCAGATTTTGTGATTATAATAACCACTCCTGGCCCCCGGCATATCTGAATTCTTGTAGTTTGTTTCTGTAGAGGCTCCGATGCACCATCTCTTCCTACAATGTTCATGTATTTATAGTTTCATTCCCACCTCTGTGCTCATCTTCCAGCTGTTCTCTGCTCCTCCCATTCCATTGCTCTCAGAAAAGGGTAAGAAGAGCAGCCACATTGGTCTACAAACATATTAACATGACTGAGTGAGTCCCATCTTAGGACTAATTGAAGTTTAATAGCCAACATTAATTCTGAGAGAACTGTGTCTCTATTCCAGCCTGTTGGGTGTAAATTGCTATGCAGAAACACTAAGTGTAATGTCACTGTAGAAGGGCTCTGTGGAGTCTGTCGGAATCTGGGTTGTAACCTCAATTAGCCATTCTGTAAGTCCTCAATGCCTACACACCACCAGAAAGCCACTGTACTTCAATAAAGACAGATCTCTCAACATGGTCAATTATTCAAATACTTACAGTTTTATATACACAAACACACATGCACGCACACACACACGCACACACACACACATACATTTACTTTAGACTGTCAGCAAAATAGTTGCTGCTGTAGCTGACTTGAAGAATACATGTAGTTTCCAGATCAACCATAGAGTGAAAGCTTTCTGGAATCTAGGAATTGTTAAAGGCCAGGCCTATAAAATACAATGGATTGAGGGAAATATGAATTATTCAAGTAAGCAAAACAATGGGATATGAAATATGGCTCAGAAAAAAATGAAGCTACTTGGAAATCTGAACCTGATCATTGTGCCTCCAAGGGCTTTGTTAATGTTGACCTTATTTTGTATGTCTGTTTCAAATGTGTGACAGGTCTGGCTTTAGTGGAATATGACATGATTTTAGGTGTTTCAGTATACTTTTGTTATTTTTCACAGATTATTTTGGGAAACAAGACTCAGAGGCTAAGGGTACTTGCTGGTCCTGCAGAGGACCCAAGCAAGATTCATAGCACCCACACCGGGCCGCTTACAATAGGCTTCAGCGCCAATGAATCTGATGCTCCTTTGACTTCTGTGACTCATATGCACACACACACACGTGCATGCATGCACACACACAAATGCATGCACACACACACAGACAGAGAAAGAGAGAGAGAGGGAGGGAGGGAAGAAAAAGCAAAGATAAAATACTTTTATAAAAATGAGTTCTTTTTGAGACAACCCTAAAATAGCTGTCTTATATGTATTTAAATAAAAATAAAATGTAATATAACTGATAATGATATGTGCATTAAATGTTATATGAGATCATCTAGAAACAAATAGTATATAGGTATCTTCAGTTTGGGAAACATTAGAGAAGATAATAGGAAGCCACATGACGGTCTCCCTGGGAAGAAACTGTAAGCATGGAGCTCTATGCTTGGTAGCCATGCTTGCCAGAGATTTGGAGTCAGCACCACTCTGGATGTCCACCATGGCCACTTATTGGTTCTTTTCCTTCTTCATGGGAATACCAGCTGTTAACTTATAAGGGTTGTGGTTTGCAAGAAAAGGATTCAGGATTTTACCTTTCTGAGTTTTTTGTTTCTGGTTTGTTGTTGTCATAAAAGGTACCCTATTCTATTTAAATCCAGTAGATTAGTTGAGCATTTGGTTTGAATAAACATTCAACCCTAGTATACACACATACATACACACACGAACACACATGCGCGTTTGTGCCCAGAGAAAGGAAGTGCTGCATGCCTATATGGAATTCAGTAACAATTTTCTTCTCTAATGATAATCATATTTCCAAGCTCATCCATGGAGGCCAAGTCAGAGGAATTAATGTATCTATGTAATAAAAATTTGGGGAGCCAGGGACTTGTGTTATTTCTTTGGCTATTAGGTACATGGGTGTTTTGCTTCAACTTATGCCTTGTAGTTTTCAATAAAAACAACTAATAACAGCTCTGGATTCATCTATTGAATATATTCAAGTTTTAAATGTCCTCTTAAATAAAATGACAGTTTCATATGGCTTTTTGGATTTGGGCGGTATTTGTATCTTCATCTAATCACTTAGATAGGAATACTATATAAACATGTATTGCTCACTAATTATTTTATTAATGATGGCCTGGCCCATGAGACTTGATGCAGGAACGAAGGAAGGAGATGTTTCACTTTGATTCTCTCTGACGTCCTGTCAGAGAGGAAGATATACAGCTAACACTATAAAAATGCATCTTTTGTGATATAATAATACATTTTCCATAAATATGTATTTTGTTAGTTACTTCTGTTATCAATATGACAAAATAGCTGACTGAAACAACAGAAAGGAGAAGAGACTTATTGCGACTCTTTGGATCAGAAGGCTGCTATACTATGTGGCAGAAAGTCAAGGCAACTGGGATGTAACCCTCCATAGTGTATGAGTCCAGGCAGCTGTGTGGACCCTCTGTAGTGTGTGAGTCAGGGTTGCTGTGTGGATCCTCTATAGTGTGAGGAGCTGAGTTGTCAGCATCTCACATCTTCATGAACTAGAAAGTAGACCAGAATCATAGATCTAAGACCAGAACCAAGTCTTGCCCCAGTGACTCACTTTTATTTGTTAGACTACACATCCTCTGAATGTCACTTCCAAAGCCCTTAAATATACTCCAAGGGAAAATGAATTCCTTTCCATTTACAATATAGTTTGGTTGAATTCTATTAAACAATTTTAAAAAAGAAACAATCCCACGTTAAACTTTGCAGTCTTTGATATGAAATACAGAGACGACTTCCTAGCATAGGATACCATGACCCTATTTACCAAAGGCACATGCAGATTAAAGGGAAGATGAACTTAGCTTTGCAAAGAACATGGATCTAAACAGAGAATTCTCAACAGAAGAATCTCAGATGGCTGAAAGACACTTAAGAAATGTTCAATATCCTTAGAAATCAGGGAAATGCAAATCAAAATGACTCTTGAGATATGATCTTATACCAGTCAGAATGGCTAAGATCAAAAACACCAATGATAACTTATGTTGGAGAAGATGTGGAGTAAGGGGAATTCTCCTCCATTTCTAAAATGAAAACTTGTACAATCACTCTGGAAGTCAGTATGGTGGTTTCTTAGAGAAATGGAAATCAACATAACTCAGGACCCAGCAATACCACTCTGGGGCATATACCCAAAGAAGGCTCAATTATACCACAAGGACATTTGTTCGATTATATTCATAGCAGCATTATTTGTAATAGCCAGAACCTGGAAACAACCTAGATGCCTCTCAATCAAAGTATGGATTTTTTAAAAAAAAATAGTGGTACATTTGCACAATGGAGTACTTACTACCTGGTGGGAAAAATGACATCTCGCAATTTTCATGCAAATGCATGGAACTAGAAAATAACGTCCTGAGTAAGGTAACCCTGACCCAGAAAGATGAACATAGTATGTGCTCACTCATGAGTGGATACTAGCTATAAAAGAAAAAATAACGAGCCTATAGTCCACAAACTTAGAGACACTAAGTAACAAGGTGAACCCTAATAAAAAAACATATATAAGTTCTTATGGGAAAGGGAAATAGACAAGCTCTCCTGAGAAAACTGGGAGCATAGGGGTAGGGAAAGAAAGGATGATTGAAGGAGAGAAGGGGAGGGAAAGGAGAACTTGAGGGAATTGGGTAGTTGAGATGGAGAAAGGACAGAGATGAAGCAAGGAAAGAGATATTTTGATGGAGGGAGCCATTATGGGGCTAGCAAGAAACCTGGCACTAGAGAAATTCCCATTAATCTACAAGGATGACCCCTGCTAAGACCCTAAGCAATAATGGAGAAAGTACCCAAACTGGCCTTGCCCTGTAGTCAGATTGGTGATTATCTTAAATGTCACCATAGAACCTTTATCCAACAACTGTTGGAAATAGAGGCAGAGACCTCAGGGGAGCACTGGGATGAGCTCCCAAAGTCCAGTCGAGTAGTGGGAGGAGTCAGAGTATGAGTAAAATAATCAAGACTGTATGGGGACACCCATTGAAACAGTCTACCTGGTCTAATGGGAGCTCAGCAACTCCAGCCAGACATGGAAGTAACTAGCATAGGACCAAACTAGTCCCTCTGAATGTGGGTGACAGTTGTATAGCTGGGGCAGACTGCAAGGCCACTGGCAATGGCACCAGAATTTACCCCTACTGCTTGTACTGGCTTCTAGAATACATTCTCTTTGGATGGATACCTTCCTCAGCCTAGATACAGTAGGGAGGGCCTGGTTCTTTCTCAAAACAATGTGCCTAACCCTCTCTGATGGGAGGTAGGATGTAGGGGAAGGTGGAGGAAATGGGAGAAGGGGGAGTGGGAACTGGGATTGAAATGTAAATGAAAAAAGATAGTTAGTTTTCTTTTTTTTTAAAAAAAAGAACAAAAAATTACAGTGTACCTTAATAGGATACTGGGTTTTCATTGGTAATTCTTAGCCCTATTTAAATTTTGTAAATTGTATGTGGCAATGCTAAATTCATATGGCCAACTTGTTCTGAACAAACTTGAAATCTTCCCAATGGTTAAATTGTACATTCATTGTTAAATTTAAATTTATTTCATGAAATTGGTAAAATTTAAAGCTCAATGCCTTAGCCACAGAAACCACATGTATATGTTCAGTAGTCACAAGGAGACTGGCAGCTACCTGTTGCACAGCGCAGAGTGAGAGGAGTGGTTGGGTAATGTTGTGGGATCCGACTTCATCTCCACAGCACAAGGTTTCGGTCCTTTCAAATCAGCGCTTCTTTACAATTGTATTCATGCTAAATGATAACAGGAGCTTCCAAATTCAGTAAATATATTTGGTAGCCAACTTTAAGCATCATCTGAATTATTGCCCCCATAATGAGTCTTAATCAGCAGAAAACATAAAATGTATCTTCTAAATCTATAATTCACTTTGGATGTGTTTCCATGCTAAAATAATTTAACCTCTTAATATTTTTAATAAAGTACGTCTTTAACCTGGCAGAATGATAATGCATGAGCATGACACACTGCTTTTATCCTTTTAGACTATGCAGAAAAGAACATGGTTTGATACTAAAATAAAATGTTCAAGTCAAATAAAGGCCAAATGACAAGGAATAGCTTCATGCAGCATTTGAATATTCCCAGTCACAAACAACAGAGTGTCTATTTCTAATATTCACCAGTTTCTTCAGAGTTCAATAGCATCACTGTTAGAAGTACAATTTCTTCATCTCATCAAAATATCAAAAAATTCAACTTCATTCTATTTCAAGTTCTTCATTCCAGACATAATCGAATTCCACACCAATTTAATACAAGTTTTAATAATACTGTATGCTGATGTCTTCAAAGGGAGAATACAGCTTTATAGCCATAATAAGAGAACCATATTTCAAACCTAAAGGGAGGGTGCTGATTAATGTAGAATGTCACAGAAGGTCAAAGTGCAGAGAATAAGAGTTAGTGGAAGGCTCAGACACAAATGGAATATCGATATCACAATACCTACCAAAGACCCAGGGACTGTTGGTGAAGAAGGTGGAAAAAGACTGTAGGAGCAAAAGGTCAAGGAGGAACAGAGGGAAATGGTGTCTTCTGAATAAGACTTGGCCATGGTACTCAGGAATTTGTGTCAGTGTGGTAGCCTGCACAAGGCCTTTCTGGTCAGCATTCTAACTGTTTTAGACATGTTCATAAGATTCCATTCCTACCAGAGGAGCTATGGACAATTGACAGACTCTAGAGAGAGAACAACTGGTTTTCTTTAAGGGAATGGCTCCAACTTGGTGCACCATGCTCTAGTGGATGGGCAAATACCCTTGGGCAGCACAAATTGGAACCAATGGATTTAAAGAGAGAAGCGGCATGACATTTGGGACTAGTAGATCTGGAAGGAGCTGGAAGTACTGCAGTATATATATGATTTCAGTATATTGTAAAACTTCTCGAATAATTGATTAAAAATTCAAAACTCAGAAATGATGAATAGCTTATACTCAACTTACTGTTTTATTTCTGTTATAATGCTCGTCAGCATGTCCTCCATTTATTATATTACCATCCATGAATAGTAAAACAGTCAAAAATAGAAACAGAGGTTATCATGGTTCTCATTAAAATTAGGTTTGTATGTTTGTTACTTTTATTCTTATTTATAGATTATAGTTTTGTTCACATTGTTGTATAGTAGTCATGATTATCTTCAATTCATGTTAAGTTTTATATTACATATGTAGGACATATCATGACAAAAATAGCTAAAAGCCACACTCTAGTTCTGGAAGGATGCCTCTTCCTGAGAGAAATCAATACATCACTTAGATTTCAGAAGCACTATGCAGAGGGCTCATAAAGCTTCTCAGAGAGTAAACCAACACTGAGAGCACCGGCTCTCAAAGGCATACAAATACGATGCCATACCTGACCTCCTACCTGGCTAGCACCAATGATGCTGTGATAGATCGTGATCTTCTGTAATGTGCATCATGCATGAGCTAGAACCTCCAAAGGCAAGTCATCAAAGACAAGTAAACCATATATCTGTTGGGTGTAGGTTTCTGGAGGCAGAGGGAGAGGAAGAAGCACCTGGGAAGTGGGAAAAGTGAGTGTCTTAAGCCCAAATTGGAAAGCAAAGAGAAGACGACTTTTAAAGCTGTGATTCTTAGGAAATGGAGATGGAGGATGCATTGCCCCATGTGCTTTAACTAACGGCAACTAGTCTGGCTTTTCATCTTGAGATATTCTTTTTACAAAGACACACATCCTCTTTCACGGATGGAAAAGTAGCACTGTTTGTAATAGCCAGAACCTGGAAGCATCCTAGATGCCCTTCAATGGAAGAATGGATGAAGAAAGTATGGAATATATACATATTAGAGTACTACTCAGCAGCAAAAACAAGGACTTCTTGAATTTTGCATGCAAATGGATGGAAATAGAAAGCACTATCCTGAGTGAGGTAAGCCAGACCCCCAAAAAATAGATAAGAGAGTTTTATGTTTAAAAATTGCAATAAAATTTACATACATAATTTCCTAATTGATTTCAATATGTAGTTGTTAAATGAATGATAACATCACTTACCTTCCCAAACCCCAAATAATCATGTTTCTTAATATTGAAGAAGGAATATCCAAACTAGTTGCTGTATGATTTAAGAGCTTAACTTACATACTGGACCTCCCCATAGGTTGACTTTCTAAAGAGGCAGTATGTTCCAGAGTGAAGCAAACCACTTGAGGCTCTGCCTTTTCCCTGGAACTTCTCTAGGATGCTCCCCTAACTATGGCAAATGATTGCTGTGGAGATTAGGTGATGTGATATGTGTTTAGGACAGGACTGTCAGGTAGTCACCCAGCTCATTAATTTCCATCATTAATATCTCCAGACCAAGTACAAGGAAACAACAGACATCTATTAGATGTTTACTATACACTGATCATTATATTAAGTGTATCAGTGTATCCCAGTGAATCTTCACTGCCATTGCCATACTGCAAAGCATCAAGGCTCTAAGAGGTAAAATCACATGGAGAAAATCACACAATAACAGAAGGGATGAGATATTCTGCCAAGACACTGTGACCCAAACTTATCCTTCCTGAGACTAAGGATGTCCTTCAGAAAGCACCCAGGGAATCTGAATTTCTTTGCCTTTTCATGCAACCTGGACCCCGGCCATTTAAAAAGCCATTCCTCCAATATAAATGTTCCGTTACAATTCCATATTTCTCTTCACTCTGCTCACTTTCTTTATCTAAGTTACTGAGCCTCCCTCCCTTTCCCCCCAAAGGCAAATTCTGTTTCAGCATCAGAGTTACCACATATTTCTGTTGTTCCTCTGAATGTATAAGCTCACTGTTCATCAAATAAAGCATTTCATTGTTCTGAGGTTCTTGGTATGTAATGTGTTTCCTTTTCCTGTGTTCTGACACTTTTTAATGTCTTAAACCAACCATCTCAGCATCCAATGTGTCTATGGAAATATTAAGTTCAGTAAATTGACAGTAACCTGAAAATCACCTTAACATATAGTCCTCACAAAAAATGTTGCATATATATATATATATACACACACACACCTACATATCCAAACATATACATATAAAAACACACATAAATATATACACCAACCCACATATACAACTATATATCCATGCTTATGTACAGTAACATTCACAAACATGTACATAAAATCATATAAACACAAAAACATATGTGGGTGCACATGCAAAAGCACACACGTGTGTCCAGCCCTATTCATGCATGTATGCACACACGCAGAAATACACACTCATAACTTAATTCCATTTTGTTTATCATTAGACAGAATAGTCAAGCGAGAGTAAATCTTAGATGACATTGTGGATATGAATGTAGCCTCTTTTTTCTGATTTTTCCTTTTAGAACAATGAAAGCAATTTATGCTTAATAAATTAAATAAGACAGTGTGAAGTTTCACTGTTTTGTTATTCTCTATTTTGATAAAATGGATTTTATGATAAGGTTGTCTAAGTATTTGGTAACAGGACATCATACAATCACACACATTCAATATACACAAATGTGTACATATACACATATGCACACACTCAGGATATTAATCAGTCGGTACATTTTTACAAAAGAAGACAAATAATGAGAAAATATTAAAAAGAAACTTTAGGCTAAGATCAACCTAAGAAAAGTAAAATTAGAAACTACATTTCTCAATATTTTTATTCAGACCATTTGGTACTGGGATTTAACATTTCATCAAGAAACCATAAGCTCCGGAAGTAGTATACTTTATGATGTGGACTGCCAAGGCAGTAATGCTACCAGTAAAAGATGTTTTAAAGAACTAAACAGATATAGTCACCCTTATAAAACAAGTAAATATGCACCATAGAAGCAAAAACAGACATGCTCCATTATCATTAAAATTTTAACCAGGCAAATTTTAAACAATTAAGCGTGCAAATGCACATATAAACCCAATTCCACTCCAGATTGGGAATGGCGTTACTAAATCATGGTAGCAGCACTTTCTGATAGCATATGCCGGGGTCCACAGGGAAATTAGAGTCCTATTACACACAGTCAAGTGCACATTACTAGCTGTTGGAAGGAGGTGCCAGGGTTGTAAACATCTCATATGGCCTGTACTCCATTAGATAAGGATATTAAACCCTCTGATCAATAAGACACCATGAAGCTATTATGGTCACTGGCAGTTAAATTGGCCCCAAACACTAGCTGGAGTCCACAAAGAACAGTGTGTTTTCCTATCTTTTGGTATTAGACATAGCTGCCTTCTAAATCTTGCTGTTTGAGCTTTGCCCTCTGCCAGGAAGAAGCAAGGCTGCATTTGCATACTCTGCCTGGTGCCTGCAACATGAGAGCTTGAAGTGGGGATGTCAGATGGGCCTGATTTATGTCACGTTAAGAGAGACTAGTAATTTCAGATCTTGTAATGGGGTTTTCATTCTTCTCGCTACATAATGCATGCAAACATTATCTTGATGCCTTTTAGAAAACTTGTCAAAATGCATGGGGCGAAGCAAATGTATTATATGTTTGCCTCCTGGAGACTGCAGCCGGGAAGAGAGTGGCTCCCAGAGATTTCAACTGTGCATAATTATAAGTGCTCTACAGCTAAGCAGCTATTGAACAGCCTACAGAGTGTCTGAGGATGGATGTGGTGAAGCATCTGCACATCACTACTGCCTAATATGGTATACACACATGCATGCACATGGCACGATATCAGTATTGCTCTCCTTTGTCCTACTAGACAGAGCCATTTACTCAAGTTCCACTTACCTAAGTCTCAGAGCTCTGGTTCTCTGCAGGGAGGTAAAGGAGAAGCAAGGGCTCAGAGTTCTCTCTGTGTGTCTGGTGCTTAGCTTCTCATCTAGCATTCACAGTGGCATTTTGATCAAGTGGAATTATAAATCTGCCAGAACACCCCTGTGCTTGTGTGTGTGTGTGTGTGTGTGTGTGTGTGTGTGTGTGTGTGTGTGTGTGAACAATACAGAAATGAGGAAGCTCCAGGACTGTCAACCTATTCCTGCATGAAAACACAAGGAACTTATTTTAGAAGCACTCAAGTCAGGCCACTACCATAGGACTTGCAGACACTGGCATTCCCTAGTGCCCCAGAATCTTGTTGAAAAGTGGGAGATGTTCAGCCTGTAGTTTCCTCCCTTAGCCCTATTCCCAGAACAGTAATGTTCTGTTCATGTCAGGCTCTGAGAAACACACAGCCACTTCAGGAATATAGAGGTCTCAAATGTAAAGGATGGTATATAAAACATATTAAATAAACTGCTGAGTTGAATATTGTCAGGGACATAGTAGAAATAGAGGTAGGCAGTAGGAGGAAAATGAATAAATTGCCTAATTTTATGAAAAAAACTATGTGAAAAAATGAAATTCGATATAAGATACCAAGAAAGATAAATTTTGTATAACTCACTCAGAGGTGGAAGGTACAGGGAAGGAAGATAATGTGTTGAAGCTCAAGGACCACGTACTAATATATCTCTAAGGACACAAAGAAGATTTGGGGACATTAGTGGCTAAATGATGGAATTACAGATTTTTGAGGGCTTTGTCACATTGACAAAGGTAAAATTCAGGAGCCGTTTTCATTGCTGTCTTCCAATGATTCCTGAATACAGGGCCAGCTTCATAGGTGTTCTCTGCACAGTACGCAAAACCCTGTGCCCAGTGTGGTAGAAAAGCTATAAAGCATAATGAGTTAAGTAGAAAAACTCAGAATTAGAGTAGGAAAAAATCTTGCATGTGAATTACAGTCATGTATCACTTAATGATGAGGATACATTCTGAGAAAGGCATTGTCATTGTCTGAATATTGGTGTGTTCTTACATATCTAATGGGACAGCATACTACATCTCTAGGTATGCTTGAGCTGCAATGGAACTGCCTTCTGTTTCTGGTTTGTCACAGTACTGAATAGTGCAGACAGTGGCAACACAGTGCTATCTACACGTCTCAGCCAGTACACATGGAGAGGATACAACAAACATAGTAGGAGGTATGAATTCCTCAGCTCTGCGCAATCTTATGGGACCACAATCTTAGTTAAGGTCACATAGTTGACCAAATCCTCTGTGTGGTATTGGATTTTACCTCAATGTGGGAAAAAGACTGAAAGATTTCCTCCCAAGACTGGCCAAACTATATTGTGTCATCAAGCTTTAAAATTTTCTTAAAAAGAGTTCAGTCTGTAACCTTTGATATCTATCATCTATCACTAGCTGGCAATAAAAGGCCTCTAAGGAGTGCAGGGAAGGAAGAGGAGACTGGATCCTGATGAGGGTAGAGCAGCTCACTAGCAGAAGATAGGAGAATATTTCCTGACGAGGAGATGATGATGGACATTTAAAAGACAACATTAATGATTTATCATATTCTTGAATGTCATATTACTGTATAACATTAATGATTTATCATATCAATGTCTTATTACTGTACATAATATCATTAAAGATGGATTTCTTTCTCTAATAGAAATGATAGTACAGGGACAAATAAGTCTATCATTTCAGTTTCTTTGCCCACTTTTCTACTTTGACTTGAAAACTCTGTTCACCTCCTAGATTAGCAAAATGAATTTTCTCTCTTCAGGAAATGCTGTTTTTTCCATAATCCCTTCAAATTTAAAACATTGGCTTATTCCAAGCATTTAGCCCATTTATTCCAAATATTTAATCTTTCTGTCCTTAAATTAGGTGTTGCATGGAGGCTGCTTATTTGTTCCCGGCTGCTCAGCCATGAAATAATCACACAGAAACCATATTATTTGCAATACTGTTTGGCCAATAGCTTAAGCATATTTCTGGATAACTCATATCTTAAATTAACCCATCTCAATTAATCTGTATATCACCATGAGGCTGTGGCTTACTGGGTAAAATTACAGAGTCTATCTCCGGCGGGGCTACAAGGCTTCTCCTGACTCTGCTTTCTTTCTCCCAGTATTCAGTTTAGTTTTTCCTCACCTAGTTGCATTCCACCCTCCCCTTTGCCTACCTAGCTCTGTTCTACCCCTATCAGCCCAAACCAGTTTCTTTATTAACCAATAGTATTCACAGCATACAGAGGGGAATCCCACATCAGTTAGGTTTTTATTTCTAATATTAAATCAAACAGTATTCAAGTTGATTTTTAGTGTGGAGTTTGACCTGGGGCATGGTTATCAGTTAAAACTAAAGAGATAGCTCTTTAATTGTTAGATGAAGCAGGGCAGGACTCTGTCACAACTGAAGACAGTGATGCCACATAGAGGGGCTTAGAAAAACATTTCTTTCTAAGCAGATCCTTATCTATCCCTGTTATCAAAGTAGGATTCACATGAAACTCATGGGAACAGGCAGCATCACATATACCTAGGATAGGGAATAGAAGGACTCAAAAGGCAAATTGGTTAAGTCTAAGATTTGATACCTAAGATAGAGAGGTGGCTCAGTAGTTAAGAATGCTTGCTGCTCTTATAGAGGATCCAGGCTCAGTTACCAAAACTCACATGATGGCTCATAACTACCACAAACTCCAGATCCAAGGAATCCAGTGTCCTCTTTGGCATCTGAGGGTACTAGGCACCCATGTGGTCTACATGTATATAAGCAGACAAACCACTGACATACATAAAATAAAAATAAATAAATCTAAAAGCAGCTGACATCTGGAGGACTGCAAATGCTTTTTGAATAATCTAATTGAGTAAAATCTGCAGAGATCGAAGCTATAGTAGCTTCAGGAGATAGAAATCTATCGTCCACCTTAGTTCTTGTTTCTTTATTTGGAATGATGTATAAATAGTTTATTTCAGCTTAAAGTTTTCATCATTATATCAAAAGCAAAGTATCAGCTTTGTAGGAGCTCATCGTCTTGATGAAGACGTTAGATCAAAAATATTTCATATTCCTCATGCAACTTAATTGCTAACAAACAAGACAGCAGTGACCAGAGGAAGTATGATACTACCGCACTTTATTACTCAACTTGGAGATTTTTTTGTTGGCCTCATAAGCTCAGTCAAGTATCTGTCCAGCGTGGCTCACTTCTTCTTTTTTTTTTAATTTATTTATTTATTAAGGATTTCTGCCTCCTCCCCGCAACCGCCTCCCATTTCCCTCCCCCTCCCCCGATCAAGTCACCCTCCCTCATCTGTTCGAAGAGAAATCAGGGTTCCCTGACCTGTGGGAAGCCCACGGACCGCCCACCTCTATCCAGGTCTCCTAAGGTGAGCATCCAAACTGCCTAGGCTTCCCCAAAGCCAGTACGTGCAGTAGGATCAAAAACCCTCTGCGATTGTTCTTGAGTTCTCAGTATTCCTCATTGTCCTCTATGTTCAGCCAGTCCGGATTTATCCCATGCTTTTTCAGACCCAGGCCAGCTGGCCTTGGTGAGTTCCCGATAGAACATCCCCATTGTCTCAGTGTGTGGGTGCACCCCTCGCGGTCCTGAGTTCCTTGCTCGTGCTCCGTCTCCTTCTGCTCCTGATTTGGACCTTGAGATTTCTGTCCCGTGCTCCTCTGTCTCTGTCTCCTTTCATCACCTGATGAAGGTTAATATTCATGAGGATGACTATGTGTTTGTCTTTGGGTTCACCTTCTTACTTAGCTTCTCTAGGAACATGCATTATAAGCGCATTGTCCTTTATTTATGGCTAGAAACCAAATATGAGTGAGTACATCCCATGTTCCTCTTTTTGGGTCTGGCTTACCTCACTCAGGATAGTGTTTTCTATTTCCATCCATTTGTATGCAAAATTCAAGAAGTCCTTGTTTTTTACTGGTGAGTAATACCCTTATATGTATATATTCCATACTTTCTTCATCCATTCTTCCGTTGAAGGGCATCTAGGTTGTTTCCAGGTTCTGGCTATTACAAACAATGCTGCCATGAACATAGTTGAACATATACTTTTGTTGTATGATAGGGCCTCTCTTGGGTATATTCCCAAGAGTGGTATTGCTGGATCCAGGGGTAGGTTGATTCCGAATTTCCTGAGAAACCGAAACACTGCTTTCCAGAGTGGTTGCACAAGTTTGCATTCCCACCAGCAATGGGTGAGTGTCCCCCTTTCTCCACAACCTCTCCAGCAAAGGCTATCATTGGTGTTTTTTATTTTAGCCATTCTGACAGGTATAAGATGGTATCTTAAAGTTGTCTTGATTTGCATTTCCCTGATCGCTAGGGAAGTTGAGCATGACCTTAAGTGTCTTTTGGCCATTTGAAGTTCTTCTGTTGAGAATTCTCTGTTCAGCTCAGTGCCCCATTTTATAATTGGATTGATTAGCCTTTTATGGTCTAGTTTCTTGATTTCTTTATATATTTTGGAGATCAGACCTTTGTCAGTTGCGGGGTTGGTGAAAATCTTCTCCCAGTAAGTGGGTTGCCTTTTTGTCTTAGTGACAGTGTCCTTTGCTTTACAGAAGCTTCTCAGCCTCAGGAGGACCCATTTATTCAATGATGCCCTTAGTGTCTGTGCTGCTGGGGTTATACATAGGAAGTGGTCTCCTGTGCCCATGTGTTGTAGAGTACTTCCCACTTCCTCTTCTATCAGGTTCAGTGTGTTCGGACTGATATTGAGGTCTTTAATCTATTTGGACTTGAGTTTTGTGCATGGTGATAGATATGGATCTATTTTCATTCTTTTACAGAGTGACATACAGTTTTGCCAGCACAATTTGTTGAAGATGCTCTCTTTTTTCCATTGTATACTTTTAGCTCCTTTATCGAAAATCAGGTGCTCATAGGTTTGTGGGTTAAAGTCAGGGTCTTCTATTCGATTCCATTGGTCGACTTCTCTGTTTTTATGCCAATACCAGGCTGTTTTCAATACTGTAGCTCTATAATAGAGTTTGAAGTCAGGGATGGTAATGCCTCCAGACAATCCTTTATTGTATAAGATTGTTCTGGCTATCCTGGGTTGTTTGTTCCTCCATATAAAGTTGATTATTGTCTTCTCCAGATCTGTGAAGAATTTTGATGGGATTTTGATGGGGATTGCATTGAATCTATAGATTGCTTTTGGTAGAATTGCCATTTTTACTATGTTGATCCTCCCAATCCAAGAGCAAGGGAGGTCCTTCCATTTTCTGGTGTCTTCTTCAATTTCTTTCTTCAAAGACTTATAGTTCTTGTCGAATAGGTCTTTCACTACCTTGGTCAGGGTTACCCCTAGATATTTTATGCTATTTGTGGCTATCGTGAAAGGTGATGCTTCTCTGATTTCCCTCTCTGTTTCCTTATCCTTAGTGTAAAGGAAGGCAACTGATTTTTTGGAGTTGATCTTGTATCCTGCCACATTACTAAAGGTGTTTATCAGCTGTAGGAGTTCTTTGGTAGAATTTTTGGGGTCACTTATGTATACTATCATATCATCTGCAAATAACTCTATGGGATGAAGCCTTACAACATTCTTAACAAAAATGAAACTTTTTTATAAGCCAGGCCTGTCACTTCTAAAGGAGACAGTTCGAGGCTATTTGTGAATGGACAGCAGCAGATTTAGATGAATGGAAGAAGTAAATAAATCATAGCTTGCTTCTATGTTAAAATAAACTCTGTTGTTTGAAGTTCCTTTTGGAAGCCATCGCTAATTAAGGTTGCAAGATTTTCCAGAGATAATATTGAATTATTAACACGGAAGATAAATATTACAAGCAAACTATGGGTCATCTCAAATTGTTATCATATTGCTTCAGTTAAAATAATAATAATAATAATGTCTTATTACTACATGTGAAAGAAAGAAAGATATTTCCATAATTTTATGTTTATATGTGTACATGACATGCATGTACACAGGTAGGTGTGTATACATGCGTGCAAATGTATATACACCTAAGTATGTGTGTGCATGTAGGGACCTGAGGTTGACTTTTAGTGCCTTTCTTGATTGCTTTCTAGTTTATATTTCAAAATAGGGTGTCTCTCCCTAAAGTGAGTTATTTCCAGCTAGTTTAGCTAGCCTGCTTGCTCCAAGGAACCTGTATCTGTCTTCCAAGTTCCAGGACTAGAGAAGTTCACCATTCATGCCTAGCTTTTACACAGGTTCCAGGGAATCTGACTCCAGTCCTTGGGCTTGGGTAACAAGTGCTTTATTCTCTGAGACATCTCCCCTAACAGCCCATAATTTAGAAAAGAAATATGAAACCAAACAGAGCAACTCTTTGCTTAAATAGTTGACTTAAAAGAAAGTGCTACCCCCAACACTTTTTGGACTTCTGAATTCCTAAGCTGCCTCCATAGAGAATGTATTCTGATTTAGATATTCAGTTCAGCCACTAGTATCAAGCCCTAGTCAGAGCCTAGCTTTCAGAAGGCCTGTGCCTGTCTGAAAATTCCTTCTTCATTAACTCTAGTCAACATGTTCTTTATCCAAAGTAGCCTATCTGACAACTAAACAGGAATGTGCCTTTGTCCTGCCTCACACCCCAATACCTGGAAACCAATTAAATCCCATTTCCATCAAATAGATGCCAAGTTCCACCTGATACGGAAGCATTGTTATCAGAAAAGAAGAAATATAAGGTATTTCACAATCAAAACCAGAGGGATTTCTTTTCCAAAGTTTGTATTGACATGAATTAGGCAGACAGCAACAATATGATGCAAGAGAAAAGAACTTCAGTTTTCTGGTGACAGTGAACTTGACAAAGAACAAAACTCATTTGCTAATCACTTGCATGTGTCATGTGCTAACATCTCACAGTCAAGGAGGAGCAAATAAGGAACCTAAACAATGTAACTGTCTATATTAAGATTACTATTTCACTTATCAAAATAACAATAATGAGTTTAGCAAGCCTAATGGTAATAAATTGGTTACTAATTAAGTTGAGCCACTTCTGGGGATAGGTATCTTCCACCCTCTTGTGGATCTAAGTATGTGTTCATATGTGTTCCGTAGTTTCCATTTCATGTGTGCAATTTTTAGACTTACTAGGCAGAAATTACAAGGAGAAAATTACATTTGTAGATATCACAAATTTTATAAACCTATTATTTACTTTTACATTACTGCAGAGGAATGCTTGACAGGCCTGGCTTATAAAAAAAGTTTCATTTTTGTTAAGAATGTTGTAAGGCTTCATCCCATAGAGTCAGAGAAGACATGACAGCTCATCTCAGTCCATGGCTACAAGAGCATGTGGATTATCTTGTACACCTCACAGTAAGGATGAAAAACAGCCAGGTACAACTTCAAAGGCTGATACCATCTTCTAAAGGTTCCATGGTTTGATGAGACGGTTCCATGAGCATCTACAGCCACTTCTGATGACCTTAATTCCTCTGATTCCCAGGACCCACATGGAAAAAGGAAAAAGTCCTACAAGTTGTCTTTTGACCTCCATGTGCACAAACTCAAGTTCTCTGTCTCTCTGCCCCATCTCTGTCTTTCTCTCTCTCTGATGCACACACACACACACACACACACACACACACACACACACACACAAATAAAATATTTTTAAAGAAAAGAATGGTTCCACAGTTTTAAAAAAATGGTGCAGCATGCGAGGACAACAGGTTCAAGGCATGATCTGCGAGGAACATTTCAGATTCAAACTATAACCCTAAAGAACCCTAAAAATCGTTTTTAAACAAACTTAGACAATGTCAATCAGATAAAAACTGTGAGAAAAGCAGCAGTAGAAATCTGCTGTATACCACTGCATGATAGAATCACAACAGAGAGCAGTAATGTATAGTTCAAAAAGCTAGGAAAGCTATTTGGAAAGCTTTGACCAAAGAGGAACGATGAAAGTCTGAAAAGTCAATTATCTAGCTGGGTTTAAACATTACCCAGTATTTACATGTATTGAAACACCACATAGAATTTCACTAGTAGGAATAAATTTAATTATTTTTTTATTGAGAAAAGAAAAAAAAGTTTCTGCCTCCTCCCAGCCTCCCATTTCCCTCCCCCTCCTCCCACCCTTTTCCCCCTCCCCCCACTCCTCTCCCCCTCCCTCTCCAGTCCAAAGAGCAGTCAGAGTTCCCTGCCCTGTGGAAAGTCTAAGGTCCTCCCCCCTCCGTCCATGTCTAGGAAGGTGAACATCCAAACTGGCTAGGCTCCCACAAAGCCAGAACGTGAAGTAGGATCAAAACCCCTTGCCATTGTCCTTGGCTTCTCATCAGCCCTCATTGTTCACCATGTTCAGAGAGTCCGGTTTTATCCCATGCTTTTTCAGACCCAGGCCAGCTGGCCTTGGCTGGCCTTGGTGAGCTCCCAATAGACCAGCTCCACTGTCTCAGTGGGTGGGTGCACCCCTTGTGGTCCTGACTTCCTTGCTCATGTTCTCCCTCTTTCTGCTCCTCATTGTGACCTTGGGAGCTCAGTCCGGTGCTCCAGTGTGGGTCTCTGTCTATCTCCATCCATCGCCAGATAAAGGTTCTATGGTGATATGCAAGATATTCGTCAGTATTGATATAGGATAGGATCATTTCAGGTTCACTATCCTCAGCTGCCCAAGGAACTAACTAGGGACATCGCCTTGGGCTCCTAAAATTTTATATGTATCAATTTAAAATAAATTTTAAAATCACCAGGAAAAAATGCAAGTATGCATCACAAAATATCTCACTTTACTCATCATAAACCATTAAAAAGAGCAAGTATTGATGGGAATGTGGAGGAAAGGAAATCCCAGCACACAGTAGGAATGTAAGTTAGTTCAATCATTAAGCACAACAGCAAAAAGATTCCACAAAATTTGCTATTAGAACAATCATATGATCTAGCAGGTCACTACCCTAGATCCAACGAAAGCAAATAAATTCAAAAGAATAAAGAGATTTCTGAACTCCCATGTTTATATCAATATTATTTTACAGTAGCCCCAAAGTAGAAACTTCTTAAATGTCCATCAAATGATGAAGGGGTCAAAAGTAGAGAATACCCAAAATGTAGTCTTATTTACCTAGGTCCTTGGGCAGCTAAGGAGACAGAGCCTGAAATGACTCAGTCCTATAGCCATACTAATGAATATCTTGCATATCACCATAGAACCTTCATCTGGCGATGGATGGAGATAGAGACAGAGACCTACATTGGAGCACTGGACTGAGCTCCCAAGGTCCAAATGAGGAGCAGAAGGAGGGAGAACATGAGCAAGGAAGTCAGGACCACGAGGGGTGCACCCACCCACTGAGACAGTGGGGCTGATCTAATGGGAGCTCACCAAGGCCAGCTGGACTGTGACTGAAAAAGCATGGGATAAAACCAGACTCTCTGAACATGGCAGAGAATGAGGGCTGCTGAGAAGCCAAGGACAATAGCACTAGGTTTCGATCATAATACATGAACTGGCTTTGTGGGAGCCTAGCCTGTTTGGATGCTCACCTTCCTAGACCTGGATGGAGGGGGGAGGACCTTGGACTTCCCACAGGGCAGGGAACCCTGACAGCTTTTTGGACTGGAGAGGGAGGGGGATGGGAGTGGGAGGTGAAGAGTGGGGGGAGGGGGAGGGAAAAGGAAGGCGGGGAGGAGGCAGAAATTTTTAATAAAAGAAGTTAAAATAAATAAATAACATCATATATATATATATTGAGGGCCTAGGTTGTTGGTTTTCATAACCCTACTCCTCATACTGGGTTACCTTGTCCAACCTTAATATAAGGGGAGGTGCTTAGTCCGACCTTAATATGCTGTGTTTTATTGATATCCATGGGAAGCCTGCCCCTTTCTGAACAGAGACAAAGGAGGAGTGTATTGGCACAAGGGATAGAGAGAAGATGGGAGGGGTACTGAGAGGAGAGTGAAGAAGCTGGAGTCAGGATGTAAAATAAGTAAATAAATTTATTAAACAAATAAAATCTTGTTATATGTGGAATCATGGATAGACCTAATTATTATACTAAGTAAAATAAGACAGATTTTAAGGAAAGTTTAAGCAAGATTAATAAAAGCTTCATCCTGAAGACCAGAAAAGCAAAGCAGTCTCTGGCTCTTACCTTGACTTCACAGTCTGAAATGACAATCCTGCCTCCAGGAATCTCAGAATGAGACTGAGATTGTGAGCTGTCTCCTCACGCTTTATAATCCTCTCTAGGGCTGGGATTAAAGGTGTGCACCACTGGGATTAAAGGCATGCATTTCCCAGTTTCTATGGAAGCTAGTGTGTCTACTGGGATTAAAGATGTGTATTATCACTGCCTGGAGTGGAGTGGGACTGTTTTACTATCTGATCTTCAGGCAAGCATTAATTATGAAAATACAAATGAAATGCCACTATAGAAAGCATTATGTGATATTGTTCATATGTACAGTTTTCAAATTTTTATTCCAAATATTGACAAAAGAATAGAGGCTACCTGTAAAGGAGTGGGTTAGAAGTGAGAGGGGAGCAGAAAGGTTGATCAATGAGTTCTTAGTTAAAGTTCTTGTGTGTCATCGCGTAAGTGTCAATTAACGCTAATAACAATCATAACCATGAAAACTATAAACAATACTATATACATTTCAAAAAGATAAAAGAAAGTATTTTGAAAATGCAACCATATAAAATAAACATATTAATAAAATAAATACGTTAACCTTATTTAAACAATTTGCGAAATATACATGTATAAAAACATTTCGGGTACATAATTAGTATTATAGTGTTTGTTCTTCAATAACAGTCAAAGAATCAAAGAAACAACCCAGATGGTTTTTTGAGATGATCAACAAGATTTAGAAGTGTTATTCAAATTAACTGAAAGAGAGGATCCACATGAATGGAACTGGAGATGAAAAGGAGAGAGACACCAATGACATCCACGGGACTGTAAAGACACTCTTCAAAAAGCTTTACTCCACAAAGCGTTGACTACCATGAAACACTTTTACAGATACAATAAAACATGTGCACAGAAGAACTCCCAGTCATTAGGAAAACATGCAAAGACATGGGCAATCTCAAGCTGGACAAAATTCCAACATGAAGAAGAAAGGTGGTCATGAATTTCCATCCCTAGATGAGGAACTACTAGCCCTTGATAGCATCTAGGAATTGGAAAGCCAGTTTTCTTTAAGGGTATGACACCAGGTAGGTTGGCCATGTTCAAGGAGGTCATCCTTGAGTATTTGAGCAAAAAATTGGACTCCATAGTGTCAAAAAAAAGACTTAAATATAGGGGGGCAAGGCTTTGGGTTGTTTCTCGGATGAGCTAGTAGGGGAGAAGAATGTGATCAAAATACTCTGTAATAAATTCTCAAAGGATTGATAAAATGTTATTTTAAAAACTAGAAAAGTGGGGAATTTAAAAATATATCACAAATATAGATTTTGTTCAGTACCTCCACTGGTCTTTTCTGACCTAAGCTATCCTTCTTAACAGGATTGCTAAAATAGTTACCTCAGCGGTACCTCTGTCCCATCTCCTGGACCTTGTGATTTTTTTTTCTTGATACAAGTGCTGCGGCATTCACAGTGGCTGGTGGCTTCACAAAAGGCTTTGCCCTCTAAGATTTCATAATTCTGAGTCACCTCATTAAAGTCATTGTCCAAATGTCATCTTCTTGAGTCTACCCTGTCATTTCCAACATGACTACACAAACCACCAATGTTCTTTGCTCTCTTCGCATCTATTTTATTCTCCCTACAGCGTTTTCCTCCTCTCTGATGGAACATATTTTACATAGTTATTATGTCTGGTGCCTGTTTGTCAGGCAGGCAGAATATAATTTCCATAAGAGGATTTATATTGTCCAAGGAAAGGTGCCTGCTATAATATAAATTCAAAATTAAGGTTGGTTAGTCTAAGGAGTAAGATTAAGTAAAGATAGAGAGAGAATGAACTGATACTGAATCAGCTTGTGGAACTCAACAATGGTTTTCTGTACTAGAAGTAATTTAGAAACATTTCTTAAGAACAGTCTTATGAATAGGTACAAATTGCAGAAGAATTAACTAAATCAAAGACTTGAAAGACTTTAATGAATAAAATTTCAGTCTTGAAGAAAGGACAAAAATCAATATCTCAACAGAGATGCTTAGCTCAATTCTTCCCCTCAATTCATCAGTAAGCTCAATGCAGCTGCGTTATGAATAGCACTTGACTATTTGGTAAAGTTGTTTAACACATATATGGAATTGTAAGGAAGCATAGGAACATACCAACCCCTAAAAGACTGATATTTGACACTTGTGCTACCAAATAGAAGTCAAAAATAAGGATGCAAAACAGCATCCTTAAGACTTTGCCACAGGAGCACAACACTGAGTCAAAAGAGCAGAACAGACAGAAATGACTTGGTTTATAGTAAAGTCAGTACCATAAATGTTTCAAACCTGTGTTCAAGAAAAAGGATCACTGCTAAATCAATCATCAATCAATCAATAGACCTTTATTGTTACTTAGCATAACATAAAAATGGACTGCAGCTGAATTACATACTTCCGGTTACCCCAGCTTATCTGGATTCCTATGTAGACCAGGCTAGTACTGAATTTACAGAAATCCTGTCTGCCTTTACTTCCCAGGATCTAGGATAAAAAGCGTATGCCACCACATTCAGCAGCTTATATTTGCTCTGAAAAAATTGAGACTATCTTTATAATATAATATCAGGAAATATTCCTAAAATTGCAAATCTAAACAAAAATAAAATAAAGGAATCTTAGTAGATAACAAATTAAGATTTCTGGGGAAGAACTCCAGAATAACTGGATGGAATAGAAGACATTTTAAGTATCAAAAACTGACAGAGAATTTGTTCCTAGGAAACAGCAGACTGTTTTTGTTGAGAGGAAAAATACAGAGTCAATAAAAGAAAATGGGGGAAGATGTGGATAGCAATTTAGATAACTGAACACAAAATATCCCCTGGTATATGAAGTTACACATCAACTCACCAATAGAAAAAAATGACATCTAAGGCAACAATGGACTTCACTTGACTAAATCTCAATGAAAAGTAGAGTCGTGTTAATAACATGTATGCCTTACTATGAGATGAGGACAAACCTGAAACAGTTTCTTAGTCTTTCATTATTGTCCCTTACCATAGGACTATGATGACTGTAGAATGCCCTTAGTCAGTCTTTTTTGGTGTTTTCTTCTGATTAGACTGGGTTTCAGGTTTGTCAGCAATAGGTCCTTACTGTCAGTTTGTGGAGAGCAACCATCAGACTTGGCAATGGTCTAGGGGCCCCTTTGCCCTACAATTTGATTAGATACAACTCTTCCCTTGAACTGGACATTTCACTTGGAGATGATTTTTTGTATTCCTGGTTTTTTTTGGCAGGGGGAGTTGTGTGTGTGTGTGTGTGTGTGTGTGTGTGTGTGTGTGGTGATTCCTTTCAGATGTCTTTCATACACTACTGCTCTGCTGAAGGAACATAACAATGAAAGGATTCCTAATAACATTCTGCTATGCCCATAGATCACTGTCTTGTTCTGTGATCATTAAAGATGATTCCTGCAGCAGATGGGAACAAATACACATACCCCAACTGAATAATGTGCAGGGAATAAGAGACACTGGAACATTCAGTCCTTCATTGGATGTCTCCATCAAATACCTCCCCTTGGAGCTCAGGAAACCCTACAGAACAAGTAAAAACGGTGCATCTGCAACTTGATGTTTATGCTATTCTTGTTAGTCAGTGAGCTCCTGAGATCCCTGTCTTAAATTAGACACAATTACAAGGTTTTTGTAAGAGTACTGAGGATCTGAACTCAAGTCCTCTCACCTGTGAGATAAGTGACAAAGACAGCTAGCTGCCCACCATCATGTTTTTAAGGTAAGCAACTTACCTTATAGAAAACTTTGCAAAATAACCTTAATGCTTTTTGTTTTGTTTCATTTTAATGCTCATGAATCTGAAGCTAGATAACAGACAATGCACTAAAACTTCAAACTTCCATTTGAAAGGCTTATAAAGCATTACCTTTACCTTACACCTGAAGGTTGATGAGTACATTAATTTTAAGTTTGCAATGGTTGTATTTAGTTTAAATTTCCAAATTGTGTGTTGTTAGAGAAATCCTAATTTCATATGTATATTCAATGACCTAAACAAACTATAAAATGCATTTGTTGCCACTCATTTGTATGCCAAAATTGTAACCAAAATCAAAGTTTACGTTTGTTCTGTTTAGTATTCCCAAATATATACACATAGCAATTGACTTTGAGTTGAAGATTTTAATAAGGACAATATTGGACTATATAAAAATTAAGGTCTTTTTCTAGGAATGGAGATTACAGTCTTCTTCTTTGCTGACATTGATGAAAGTACAAAAGACCTAAGGGACAAACAAAATAAGCACAAATAATAAATTCATAAAATTTATATATTGCTCAGTAAATGCAAATTTTCTTTTTTATTTCTTTCTCTCTGTGTGTCTGTCTGTCTTTCTATTGGTAGGGTGCTGGAAATTGACCCAGAGTCTTTAGCATTCTAAATAAGAATTCTGCTACTGATCTACACACCTAAGACCAAATATTTTTTAAATTACCATTTTCAAATTAACAAATGATTTCTGGTTTATTTTTGCAAATAATGTGCAGCTTATGAATACTTTAGTTTGTCTTCATTGTTTTCCAGAGGGAAACATTCACATTTAGTTATTATGTAGATGCTAGTTAGTCATTTCCCAAGGCATTTATTGCTGTTTTGTGGATAGATATAAATTATGAATCATAAATTCATCCAAACATAATTTTGTCAGCATCTTGAAGTTAACATGAAATGAATACTAATTGAATTTGCTCAAACACTAAAAACTTAAATGTGTTCTATTGCTTTGATGCACTGCATATAATAATCCATGTAATACTTTGTAGTTTTGGATGGCATCTTCCTAAAACCTGAGTTGCTTTTTGAGATGAATTTCATCTGCACAGGTACCATTCCTCAACAGTAATTAATGGTTTTTATAATTAACCTAAATACATGTGATTATAGGATTTTCAACCTGTAATTGCACCGCCTAATTAGAAAATTATGGCACCGAATGAAATAATTATGAAAGGTGATGACTTTAAATAAAATCTATGCTAAAGCATATTTTGTTTACTTAGGAGAACACGTGATTAGCAAAATTACACAGTATTCCCTTCTTCCCTGCCATGTACAGCTGAAGGAAAGAAAGAAACAAGCATTCACTCCTGATTGTTCCCCTCCAAGGTGAGGAAGTCACTGTCCCCAAGAAGGTGCAAGAGAATCCATCTCAGTCCCCACTGCGGTTTGACAAGAATGTGAGAGAATACACTTGGGAACAGACAGTCCTTGTCAGAAGCATCATGGCAGTTCTGCTGCAGTGGTTCCGTTCCTTGTCTTAAATCCAGAAATCCACCTCTCGCTAGCACTGTTAGAATTAAAGAGTAAGTCACATGACTGGGTTTATGAGAGTCGGACATCAACACTCGATGCCTTCCTCATCTCTATTCATCTTATGTTTTGAGACGGAGCTGCTTACTGTTCACTGATTCATCAAGGCTGATGGTTGGCGGGTATCTCCTCCACCTGTCTCCTCTCCCCAAGTCTTCCCAGCTTTCTATATGGGTGCACATTATGGGGTTTACAGTAAGTGCGTATTTGCTGCCCTAGTTTTGTTTCTGTTGTTCTGATATAATTCCATGACAAAAAGTAATGTAGGGTAAGTGTAGTCAGATTTTTCTTTGGGCCACCAGAAACTTATTATTAATTATGAAAGCTTGGTCTTAGCTTAGGCTTGTCCCAGTGGCTCTTATAACTTACCCACTTACTTAATCTATGTTCTGTCACATGGCTCACTACCTCATCTCTCCGCACTGCTCATGGGGCTTCCTCTGAATCTCGCTGGCAACTCTGTTTTCTTCTTCCCAGGATTCTCTTTCTGCTGAGAAGTCCCACCTATACCTCCTGCCTAGCTATTGGTCATTCAGCTTTTTATTACACCCATCACAGCAATGTATTTTCACATAGTGCACAAATATCCTACAACATGTAAAGAATGTGTTTATTTCAATTTACAGTTCCAGATCACTGTCCATTGGTGTAGAAGGGGTACAGTAAGACGAATTTTAAGCAACTAGTAATATTCATAGTCAAAACCAGAAACACATGAATGCATGTTCTTGCTGATCCAGATCTCTCTGCTTTAAAACCAGGGCCGCAGATCAGGGAATGTGTCAGACAGTTTCAGGCTGTGTCTTCCCTTGTAAATTTAGACAATCATTATAATCCCCCAAGAAACAAGCCAACAGAGCAACCTCCTCTAGATGATCCATCCCTCAATCTAGGCTCTCTCTCCAGTTGGTTGTATGTTTTTTTCTGGTTGTCAGTTAAGCTAACCATCACAACCACTGAGCCATCCCCCTAGCCCAGTTTTTCCTTCATGACAGCTTTCTCACACCAGAAACCAGCAACCAAGTATGGTTCCAGTGCAGGTCAGGATTGTATCACAGAGCCAGCTAGATTGCCACATGGAAATTCTAATCGGGGCTTGTCTTCTTCATACAAAAGCTTACTAGTTTGCATTTTCTTGACAATATTGAGCATTCATTCCACCCGTGCATTTGAGAACTAAGTATGAAGCCTCAATTAAAGGATGTAACAGTTAAGAAATTGAAAAGGGATTTTACTGTTTTCAGTAGAACCCACAGCTGCCACACACCAGAATTAGAGTCTTTCCAGTGCACTGTCTATGAACTTTTGACACTTTCACAGAGGACTGTTTGCCATGCTGAAACATCCCTTCTTCCACATGCACATGAATTGGGAATCACTCAGCCCTACCTCTTAATGTACTATGGTTCCTCAGTTTCGTCTCTTGTGAGACTGACTCCTTGGGGAACAGAGGACACATATTTTATTTTATTTTTGAGCACAGATTCATGTCTATGTTATATATCAAGTAGCCAATAAATATCTATTAAACAACTGAATATTTAATGAGGTGAGATGACCTTAGACAGATGAGTCTCAGACTGGGACAATCAGAAACACAATGCGAGACTTAAATTTTATCAAAATGAAATGTTTTTCTGGGAAACAAAATTATCTGAATGATTAAAAAGTAATTTCTTAAATATTTTAAGAAAATAAATTTTCATGACCATAAAATCTAAGAGCAATATCCTAAATGAAATTACAAATTCATAATGTACAGGAATTAAGCACACACATCAATATAACAATAAAAAACTAATGAAAGTCTTTTCTCTGGTTTTTCTGTTTTCCACTGTGTACCATCTTTTCTGTGTGTAATCAATAGTGCCACAGAAAATTCTCTGAATCACATACACATACACTCATGGGCAGAGACGGTTCTGTCTCACAGTGTCTCCATCTACAAGAGGCAAACAGATTTAAATCCAAGTGGGGATGGCTTAAGTCAGAAGTAAGTTCAACTTGGAGTGACTTAAAAATACTCCCAGCCACTTTTTCAAATGTTTTATAAAGTTTTATCTTTGAAGGCTTAATTCCAACATGTTCTCATCTCTTAATTTTTGGCTATTTCTTTCTATTTCTAATGACAAAAATAGATGACCCTGTACTAACCAAAGGAAACCCTCTGCTAGGAATAACTCATCAATAGGGGCATTTTTAGTTTTTTCCAAATTTTGGATTGCATCTATAGTTGAGCAATGTTTTCATATCATATTTCCTTTATAGCCACATTCAGAAAATAAACCCTATAGACAGCCTTGATGTCCCAGGAATGCTGTCCATATACTTCTTCCTCATGCATTCTGTGCTGTGAGCATTGCTGCTCTCCAATAACAACACTCACAGATGTTGCCTAGGGAAACACACTGGGAAGTCAGCACTGTGCCACCTTTGACTTTCTGTGGAATCCAGCAACTAAAAGACTAGCAAACAAGTAGAGGACAGTCTAAACATTATCTTCTTACCATAACTGCACATCTAAATATTGTTCATCTGGTGAAGTTGCCAAACCAAAAAATTCCAACTAATAAACCAATTCAGGGGTTTGAGTCCCAAACGGCTCCTCTGGGAAGAACATGGAATAATTCTTCCTCTAGCAGTGGTTATCTTAGACAAGTCAGGAGGTACGTGGATGTGATCTGATAAATCATATCTCTAGATGGTTTGCAGAAGCTGCTGTTGGCTGATAGGCAGAAATAAATATATTGCCCTAGACATTCAAGATAAGACTTGTGAGTTGCATGGGTTTCACAAGATGTCACTTCTAGCATTGGACAGAAATTTATGATTGGAATCAAGAAAAATATATCTTGCTCAAATGAAAGATGCCTTAGCCTAACCAAATTCAAAGGTCTTTGATGCATACTTTCTAAGAGAAATGACTCCATCATTATGCAATGTGTAACCAAGATATATCAAGCTGGATAGTGTGTGATTTTTGCACAGAACTCTTCAGTAAATATATCACTCTATAGATCAGAAATCTTACCCCAATAAAGGAAGGTTAAGGTTTTTTTTTTTTAAAAAAAAAGAAAACTAAAAAGATGTCTGTGAGCTGCTGGCAAGGTAGCAGAACATTGACACTTGCCTTTTAACAAGCTGGAAGTAAATTTTTATTTTCATTTTACCTTTGATTTGACTCTATAACTAAAGACATATATGGGATTTAAAAAACTAAACACAAACATATTATTCAATCTTAAAACATGCTTGGTTATAATTTGATTGGGTTTTCTGGTAAGAGAGAAATATATTAGGAAGAAGAGTCTGGTCCAAATACAGAATTCTTTGAGCGAAATGTTCATGCTTTATCTCTTATGTTTCATGGCAGCCTGTATAGAGCCAGCAGGCAATTAATAAATGCCTGGTGGTTTCAATTAAATCATTCAAGCATGACATATATAGAAATTGAAAGGAATAAAAGATAAAATTCTACCTTTATAGAATTTACCTCGGTTATTTGAAAAGTCATGTTCACAAATATGATTTTGCTAAATGAAACAAATGTATATGTAATATCAAGAAAAAATGAGTTATCTCCAATCTTTAATAACTGTAAGAATAAATCATAAAAGCATTAGAGAACATGCAATTGGCCATATGACTGCAATAGAAGTAAGATATGAGTCTTGTAAGTCAAGCATATCAAAAGCCGGGAATTGGATAGATGGATAAAGTTTGCTCATGTGAAAGGCCTGATTTGTAACTTCAGAGAGGAAAACAGCAGCACAAACTGATGCGTTAATTGTGAATCTTTCACGGATGTTTCCCTCAGTGGCATTTGAGAGGCACACAAACCTTGAGCACATGTCAATACAAAGATGTGTCTGACTGATTAAAGCAGAAAGAAATGTGGAATAATATAACTCAGTGACGGGAACAGCAAAGAGGCTAGTCTGTGAGTCTATGGTCCTATAGCAAATATCAAAGCTAGCGAGCAAGGCAAAACCAGAAAGCTAGGGTCAGGTATAGAAGGGCTCTCAATGACAGCAGAAAAGCTGGATTTATTCTTGGGGAGATTGGAAATCGCTTCAAGATTTTGATCATATGTAGCAAAGGAGGCTGCTTGTTCATTTTCCTGCTGCCCACACTCTCAAAATAACTACGCAGAAACTCTATTATCTGTAATACTATTTGGCCAACAACTTAAGTGTATTTCTGGCTAACTCTTACATCTTAATTTGACCCATTTCCACTAATCTGTGTATCTCCATGAGTCTGTGGTTTACTGGCAAAGTTTCAGCATGTCTGTCTCTGGTGGCTGCTCCATGGGCTTTTCCCCTGACTCTGCCTTCCTTCTCCCAGCATTCAGTTTAGTTTCCCTGCCTAACTCTGTTCTAGCCTATCAAGGCAAGTCAGTTTCTTTATTAAGCAATGGTATTAACCACATACAGAGGGAAATCCCACATCAATCATATATGGAAAAAAAAGAGAAAAGTAGCCTCAATTAAATTTAATCTAAATATGGCCAGGGAATTTGGCATAATGTCTGGCTAGACATGTAGATCTAGGGAAAAACGTAGGAATCCTATAAGAAGGGATATCTAATAATTTGATCTTACTAAATATGGCACATGGAGGCTTAGAAGATGCAAATTATTTATTATTAGTTGGAAAAATCCTGTGTTAAATTCTATTATAGAAAAAAATCAATTGATCAGACACTTGGGAAAATATTGTGTAATTCTAGCTGCTTAAGTAGTATGCAGAAGGAAACAATGGCAGATACTAGCTGTAAGAGGTTAACCAGCAGGCCCTTGTTAGAGTTGAGTGACAAGGACCAAACAATTATCCAGTGTATCAGTATTGTTGCTCTTCCCAAGGCCTATGACCTTATCATTCTAAGTGCTTCATATATTGCATATTTTCACCATATCCAAGGCCCCATATGATACACACTACAACCCCTTATTTACAAGCAGACTGCACAGTGGAGGAAAACGGAATGAAAATGCAGGACAGCATGAATGGAGCAGCTAATATATCAGAGGGAGGGAAGCAATGGCCTGGGGTAAAGGTTATAAATGAGATTTAATATGTTGTGTATGCTGCACTAAGCATAGTACTACACAATCCACTGCAACTTGTTATTTGCTGCAATTCAGTTTCGATCATCAAATCTAAGACATTGTCATTTCAATCTAATAACTTCTTTTGTCCTCATCCTGCTTTGCCAAAGATTAGGTCACAGGTCCCCAATAATAAAATATGAACATGGTCTAAGCACATTAGGTAAAGTTAGTGTAACTTTTTCTTGCAGATGACAAGTATTAGTGACTTTTCCATAGCTGTGACAGAATACTATGATGAAATGCCTTTTAAAAGGATGGGCTTCTTTGGACATTATGGCTCCATAAGAGTAAGATTTCATCACCATTAGACAGAAAGTATTGAAGCAGGTAAGCATGGTGGTTAGGGCTGGAAGTTGATAGCTTACATCTTGATATGTATGTACACAGCAAAGAGAAAACTTGGAAAAATGTGTGGCTTTGAAATCTCAAAGCTCAACCTCAGTGACATATTACTCCCTCCAGTAAGGCCAAATCTCCTAAGCCTCTTCATATGCCTCAACCAACTGTGACACATGTTCAAACACTTGTGAGTATGGGAGAAATCTCATTCAGACCATCACAGCCTGAAAACTGCAGACTTATCAACCTGCTCTGTTGTCATGTTGTCATATGCTGGTGTGTGTATGTGTGTGTGTGTGTGTGTGCTTGCGCTCATGCACACACACATGCGTGAATACACACGCACATGCATGAATGAACCATGTTATTTGACTGTTGAGGACAAAGCCAGACTTTTTTCCTTTTGTATCATCATCATCTTTCTGTTGACTATGTTATCCGAAAGTGGCATGTAGGTGTATCACTGTCATGTATGTTGTATGCTCTGGCTTTGCCATCTTTAGACCTTGACAGTTGCTACAAATTCCTCTGTGACTATCCTCTGACTTCCTAACATGGAGAGAACTAACTCAGCTCACAGTTGGAGCATCATCCCACAAGGCCTTGTCACACCACTTGCTTCACAGACCTTGCATTCCTTAGAAACAAAACTATTTGTTGATTTTTTTTTTTTACTTTTTGTTGCTGCTTTCACCATCCTGCCTCGCTTCCTCAGTCACAACGTTAACGATTCATAATTTGTGGGAATAAAAACATAGAAATGACAAGGAATATGTGGTGTAAACAAGTTAAGCCATCCAGGTGCGTAAGAATCCCCCACTTCTATGGGTCTACCTGGAGTTTATTCCTGCAGCTGGGATAATGTTTCATGCTGAATTATCCTGAGCTATTTTCCTCCATGTCATGCGTGGCAGACTGTATATGGCACGCAGTTTATAATCAACATGTGTTCCTCGAATTAGTTCAAATTATCGCTGTCTTCTAAACACCTAATATAACTTACCGATTTAAATTATTATTCCAGTTCTGGAGTAGAAGTAGGCAAACAGATGTGGGTCAGTGATGCTAAGGAATTGTATTTTAAATAAGTATAAATCAAATTCCCAAAAATAATTGGCAGCAGATTATAAGTCAATGAATAAAAAAAAAACACAGCCAAAACACAGGTGGCTTACTTGACTCCGAATGTGTCTACAATGCTTCAGGTATGGTGTGAAAGCTGCCTTTCTCCAAATCACCACACCCCATTGATTGACACCTGGCTTTTTACTGCACTTATGGTAAATGTTCCTCTTGAGGCATTTGATTTTTATAGCTCCTATGTGGTAATGTGTCTCATATTGTAAATGTCACCATCAGTTTACTTTTTTCTACAAGTACTATATGAAATGTATTTTTGTTCCTTCTTTAACCTGCTGAAGTTAAAGTCATAGTAGAAGATATGCCTACATAGATATAAATACATAGGAATCATTACTTATACTGAATAGAATGTATTTGCTTGTATAGTGATATTACAGTATGATCATTTAGGTTATTGTTATAGAGATTGAAAGCTTGGTTTTGATTGTATCAAACATCCAGAACTGAAGCAGGATGAAGAAAACCTCAGTGACAGATACTTGGGTTCAACCTGAAGGCCACAAAAGCAAAGCACCCAGTTACTAGCACTACCTCAACCTCAGTCCGAAAATGGTGATCCTGCCTCCCAGAAACCTCAGAATGAGACTGTGTCTGTCAGCTGTCTTCTCCTATTTTATAATCCATTCTAGTTCAGAGATGTAGGGTGTGTGCTGTGGGACAAAGGTCTGTACCCTGTCACTTGTATTTTAAATAAACATTGATTAGTCAGTAGCCAGGCAGGATGTATAGGCAGGGCGACCAGGAAGGAAGTAGAGGAGGGACAAGGAGAGCTCAGGGAAGAGGAAACAGTCAGCCTTCATTTATCACCCAGACACAGAGGAAGCCAGACACAGAGCAAGCAAGATGTGACTATCTCGCAGAAAAGGTTACCAAGAAACATGGCTAACACACATAAGAATTATGGGCTAATAAGTTGTAAGAGTTAATAAGAAGCCTGTATACGAGGTCAATCAGTTTATAATTAATGTAGACCTCTGTGTGATTTCTTTGGAACTTAATGAATGTGGGAACTGCGCAGAACAGAAACCTCAGTCAGCCAGAGTTCACCACTACCACCTGGTTTCTATGGCAAATTAGTGTGGCTACTGGGATTAAAGGTGTATGTCATTGCTGCCTGGTCTGAAATGCTGGCCAGTGTGGCTGTTTTACTTTTCTGATATTCAGGAAAGCTTTAAGATACAAATAAAATACCACTGCACAGAACATGAATATATATATATATATATATATATGTGTGTGTGTGTGTGTGTGTGTGTGTGTGTGTGTGTGTGTGTGTGTGTGTATTGTGTGTGAGTGTGCGTGTTATTGATTTTTAATGAACCCTACATTTTTCTCTGCTCCCCTCGCTGCCTCTCCCCTACCCCTTTCAGCCTTCCCCCAAAATCCCCATGCTCCCTTTTTACTCAGGAGATCTTGTCTTTTTCTACTTCCCATGTAGATTATGTCTCTCTTAGGGTACTCATTGTTGTCTAGGTTCTCTGGGATTGTGATTTGTAGGCTGGTTTCCTTTGCTTTATGTTTAAAAACCACTTATTAGTGAATACATATGATAATTGTCTTTCTGAGTCTGGGTTACCTCACTCAAAAGAATGTTTTCTAGCTCCATCCATTTGTCTGCAAAATTCAAGATGTCATTATTTTTTTCTGCTGTGTAGTACTCCATTGTGTAAACATACCACATTTTCCTTATACATTCTTCTGCCAAGGGGCATTTAGGTAGTTTCCAGGCTCTGGCAATGACAAACAATGCTGCTATGAACATTCTTATTACAGAACACATATAAACAAGCATTTTTAATGGATAAAAGATTATTAATCTTGAAGACAAACCTATCTTCTGATTTAGCAACCCCACTCTGTCTGGTTATAATAAATAGATTAAATTATTACACGATGAGTACTTAGAGGAAATGGTGCTTTGATCTCCCTTCTTCATGGACTAGTTATACTTTATGAAATTAAAATTATTCTAAAATAACTAAAGGAATAGAAAACAAACCTTGGTAATTAAAAAATAATAGAAAAAGGAGTGCTTCTGTCCTAGGAAACACTTCTTTCTAATGATGCTAGAATATATAAAGACTATGTCAGCAGAAGGTCAGGATCAGGAGGCACAGAAAATCTTCATGCTGTACTTCAGGCCTTCAAGGCATTGGAAAGTTTCTGAAATTTACCAAAGGAGGTGAGCAGAATGTTAAAGCTCTTCTAGATTTTTCTCAAAATGTTAGAATGAGCTAGACTTTGAATAGTATTTAATTTTTTTCGGAGTTAAAGTAGAATTAAAATAAGTATAATTCTTATAAAAACATTACAATTCATTAATTTTCATTTTTAATTATCAAAATGCAAGAAGGCATTTTAGCATTTTGAATACAAATATTATCGTACTATTTAGGAGAAATATTTTATTTTTTTTTTGAAAAAAAAAATTTCTGCCTCCTCCCAGCCTCCCATTTTCCTCTCCCTCCTCCTACCCTCTCCCCCTACCCTCACTCCTCTCCCCCTCCCTCTCCAGTCAGAAGAGCAGTCAGGGTTCCCTGCCCTGTGTAAAGTCCAAGGTCCTTTTCCCTCCATCAAGGTCTAGGAAGGTGAACATCCAAACTGGCTAGGCTCCCACAAAGCCAGAACGTGAAGTAGGATCAAAACCCCTTGCCATTGTCCTTGGCTTCTCATCAGCCCTCATTGTTCACCATGTTCAGAGAGTCCGGTTTTATCCCATGCATTTTCAGTCACAGTCCAGCTGGCCTTGGTGAGCTCCCAATAGATCAGCCCCACTGTCTCAGTGGGTGGGTGCACCTCTCGTGGTCCTGACTTCCATGCTCATGTTCTCCCTCCTTCTGCTCCTATATTTATTCAAACTTTTAGCATTCAATAAATTTGTCATTAAATATTATTCTAGATTCACTTCAAGTTTTGCCAAGGTTAAATGAATTAAGAATCTGAATATAGATAAGAAAGTTAGAAAACACAAATACTGGTATGACCTTTTTTTGTAAAATACATGGTTATTAGGGTTAGAAAGAGTCTTAGGGGAAAACAGTCTTTCCCCTAAGAGTATTGGTGATAGATATGGTAGCGAACCTTTCACAAGTTCTTACTGAAAATAATTTTGGCAGATAACAAGTTTTCAATAAATAAATCCCAGATCCCATATTTTTATAACAGATGTTATGTCAAGAGAATTACACATATTAAGGTACTTTCTCCCACACTCTGAAGGATAAAAATTATTATAACCTTCATTTTCCAGAGACATTGCTTATCGGCCTCATAGGCCCAGATCTAAATGTAGTCCAACATGTTAACATCCATGGGTCAAACCTAACTGATGAAGGGCAGCCAGACATGCTGCCCTTGTGAACACCCTTCAAGGAATTTTATATCATGTAGTTGGGATGCATTTCTAAAAAAAAAAATAGTATTTTCATTTTATCAGGTAATAACTCACCATTCTAATTAGAAATTTTTTAACTATGTTTGATTTAATTAGTCTTCTATCACAATAGATTTCTAAATTTTAGTTATTGTATATAGCACATCCTCTACTCGAGTGGCATTTTAATTACATTTTAATAAATTAGGACCACTCAAAGATCTGAGAGTAAAACAATCACACTGGCTGGCCTTACACACCAGGTTATGGTAATACACACCTTTAATTCCAGTAGCCACACTAGTTGCCATAGAAACCGGGTGGTGTATGCCTTTAATCACAAATCACAGTGGTGCGCACATTTAATCCCAGGCCTAGAAAAGATTATAAAACGGGAGGAAACAGCTCTCTACTACAGTCTCTTACTGAGATTCTGGAAGGCAGGAGATCAAGGTAAGAGTCAGGGGCTGGCAGTTTTGATTTTCAGACCTTCAGGTTGAGCCCCAGTTTCTGACTTTGAAATTTTTATTAATCATGCTTCACTTTATAGTATAGATTTCCACCTGATAGAAGGAAAAATTAAGGATATTGATTGGTGGAAGTTACTGCAAAAGTTTTTGTTTTATCTTATGAGATGCATGACATCATTTGTACATTTTTAGCCCTTAATCCCATTTGCTCTCCAAACACAGTGAAACTGTAGACTAGTGCACTTTAAACGTGTGGTTGCTCTAAAGTAAGTGTTTCTAGCCATGACTTTATTTTCTGGATTAAAAACATGCTTTCCAATTGTTTGATGAATGGTATATTTTTTAATTAATAGGCCCGAGAAATCCCTTAATTTCTGTTTTGACTTTCTATTAATCTAAGTGTTGTGATATCATGTTCATGTGTGTGTATATTTGTGTGCGTTTTCTGCTTGCATGTGTATGTATACATGCAAGTGCGTGTGTTTGTGTGAGAGAGAGAGAGATAGACACACACACACACACACACGGGGAGGGGAGTATGTGCCCATACACACTCATGTAGGCCAGAAGTCAATATCAGAGGTCTTCTTCTGCCATGTTCCACATTAATCTTTTTAACAGATCTCTCACCGTGCTTGGAATTTGCTGTGTTGCTTAGAATGGAAGGCAGGCAAGTTCCCAGGATCTTTCCACTGGGAAGCAGTGGTGGGATTAGAGACATTTTACATGGATCTTCATGCTTGGGTGACAAGTAATTTAAACACTGAACCATCTCCCCAGCTTCTCTGCAATTATTTTCTTGTGCATCTAAGTTGAAAACTCTGAAGTCATTGTCTTTTCAGCTTTAGTTCATTATAGTTTCTTAAATTTTCTTTCTACCATACTGAAATATCACAAGCATTAGGCTTACTCCTATCGCTCATTTATGGTTTATTGATTTTTTGAGTGCCCACCACATTTGTTTACCCTCTCTTAGAGCATCATGTACTTGGAGATAAGAGAATTTTATAGGGAAGGGTCAATACTGCTTGGGCTCACACCTTGGGTCGTCTGTCCTCTAAGCAATATGATGCAGAGGAAGATAATTTATCTTCAAGGATCAGCTCCTTGAACTTTTTTCAAAAGAAAGCAAAGGAAGAAAATCTATCATATCTACTCTGCAGAAAAGTCTGGAGAAATAAGATGAGGTAAACAATTCATTATTTTTGTCTTCTTAAAAAAATGTTTTGAGATTATAATATAGTTACCTTTCTCCTTTTCCTTTCCTCCTCCTGAAACCTTCCATAATCATTTCCTTGTTCTCTATCAAATTCATGGCTTCTTTTTTTCAGTAACTCTTGTTTCCTTAATATGTTCATATCTAAATATATTCTTAAATATAAGTTTTTCAGTCCATATAATGTTACTTGTATGTATGGGGATTAAAACAATAGACTTGAACTTAAAAAAGCAAACCAAAAATATAGCTGACTGGTCAACCTCCATAAATTTGGAAGGGGTGGATGGAAAACCCATGATAACCATAGGGCACATCTGGGCCTAGATCCAGGCCATCCCCAAATGTCTTTCTTCCCTTAAGCACCCTTACTAATAAAAGCTCCCTAGGCCTCAACCCTACACAAAGAACAACAAGCAACTAAATAGATAGTCAATAAACCAACTATTTACAATTTATAACTAATTTGTAAGAATTGTTTTCTCAGAGCTGATTATTTGGTATTGAATAAACAATTAGTGTGCTCTTTCCTGGGGAAGATTATTTCTCTTGTTCTCTGCATTGCTATTAGTGCCCTTATTAGACTCGCCAATAGATTCACCATTACCTATTAAAAATATGGCATGACTTATTGTACATAAAAGGTCACAGTTGCACAATTTTGACTTTGTAAATGTCTTTTGGGTACACACAGCACATTCAGCTGTTAGCAAAAAGTCCATCAAAAGCAGCTTCTTCTAATGTGCCTGGAGAGATGGCTCAGCAATTAATAAGAGTGTGTATAGCACTTCTAGGGGACCCAAGATCTGTTCTCAGCACCTACATCAGGCTGCTCACAATACCCCATGATTCCAGAGCCAGTGCATCTGATCTAGGACCCACTCTTGCATGGGTTAAGCATACACACATGCATGCATGCACACACATGCATATGCACACATATGCGCTCCCCCTCACACTTGCATGCACACAGACCACAGTAGAAATAAAAATAAGAATCTTACCTTTTCTACTACAAAAAGCTCCCAACAAGCAGAATCACATTCAGTGTTGGTATTGGGTGAGTAATTCTAACTGAGCAGCCACGCTGGAAAGATAGATCTTAACATCAAATCTGATAATTATATTTATATTTTTTCCAAATAATATAAGTTTCCAGAAACAGAAGTGCAAATTTCATTCTTTGCAGACATGACTATCCCTGTAATACCTAGCACAGACTTTTGTGTGTAGTTTTGAATGTAGTGAAATCCATCAGTATCCTGACACAGTATCATTCAAAACACTAGAGCAACAAACCACTCTGTGTGATACCATCTCTTTATTCATTTTCTATGTAGTCTTGAACTTTTAATAGGATAAACCACTATTTTTGTCAAATTTTTAGCATTTTTACCTTATCACTCAATGCAACTAGTCTATATTAAACAGAGATTATATGCTAGATAGTGTTTTCCTCAGATACTAAACATAGAAATGAAACCAAGGTCTATACTGTCGCATCTACAGCCTCACAACCCAATCTTTTTGTGGTGTTAGAACACCTAGTAGTTTATTAAAGGCATGGACTCCCAGGCCCTAATCTGGGCCTCCTGAGTCACCATTGCATTTAGTAAGGCCCACGGATGTTTTAATACACAGGCGTGGGAGGCACTGGGCTCCACATAAGAATTCCTTGTATGTATAAGAGTATGTTTAAGAGATGCCTACACTAAAATCAGAGAATCAATAACATTGAGCTTCTTCATCAATTAAACTTTTTAGTATATTGATGAACTTCTGTAAAAGTTCCATTTAATATTGCTATAGAATATATTTAAGGAAGGGATTATTTTAATTCTAAAATGTATCATTTCAAGATAAAGAAATGAAAATATTAAGACTGTGTGAGGTCCTCTGCTTTGGGCCTTCTATTGATGTACTTTAGGGAGATAATATCAAGAAATACTGCTATCTAAAATAAATGTCATTCATGAATTTTAGTGGCGACAAACTCATTTTAAGTAAAAGGAAACGAGTATTTGCCAGAACAAAAGACATTCATTCTTTCTCCACCTCGTGATTAAAACAGAGTTGTTGATCCATAAAGAGGCACCCATTTTTGATCCCCTTGTGATGCCAAGTGGAGTGATCTATAAAAATGGACTTCAATTGTTCTCATGAGCCATATTAGAAGCAAAAGCAGGTAATCTGGAAAGTGTGAACTGAAGGCATAGCAGGCACGACAGAAACTTAATCCAAGCTGTGGCTAGGTAGGCTGGATGAGAAAGCAGGAGGCACCAGCCAAAACCCTGCAGCAGAACAACCTCCAGCTATGAACGAACATCAGTCCAGGTGCCCAGTGGTCACTGACAGTGCAGGAACACAGAGAGAAAAGTAACGCCATGTGTCAATGACTCTACAGGCATGTTGCATTTCCTGTGCTTACAAAAATGCCATGTCAAGAAGGTTCCTATGGCATTCCGGCAGCTGTGCAACCACCATTGAATTCTGGTATGGCAGAGGAGTCTCTAAGGCACATTATGCTAATGACAAATGCATTATAATGTGTTCTAATTAAACCTCATTTCAACACTTGTCATCAGGGGAAGCAAAGTGCCCCCTCCTCTGCCTTCTCCCTGCTTAAAGATGCCGTGCTCCACTCTGGAACAAGCTTTTCACCGCACTCAGGGCACCAAGAGATGCAAGACATGAAGATTTTTAGTTTGTCTTGTATATTTAAAATTTATAATTGGAATTTTTCTTCAGTGTATTTCGTATGTGGTATTTCCTGGACTAAGAGTCATAAAACCAAATCAGCAATGAATTAGGACAAACATAGAACCCCACGGTGACCGTGAAACAGCCTCTGTCCAAGAATAACACGCTAAAAAGCAAGTGCTTTACACCCCTTAAACCTTCCTAAGCTTTCAACACTTTTTTTTTCATTTTGCACTTCTTTAAGGAAAACCCCTGTCTATATATCAACGCAAGGACTTTCTGTCCCCTCGGGTCCCCTGGTTTCCCTTATTTATATATTGATTTAAGACCTGGCTGAAATGGAATGACTACATGACAGGTAGAATGTCTTTCAACAAACTTAACCAGGCACCAACACTGCTAAATTATCCCCAGAGTTCATATGGAAGTCTGTTGCTCTTGTGAACAGATGAGGAGTAAACAACTTAAAAAACGTTTTTTACTCACTCTATTGTTGTGAGAGAACAAGTGTGGAATTGTGTATTGGCATTCTGCATGGTGAAGATAAATGTTGCTGCTGTTCCTAAATTTACGCTTTTGCCTGAAACAGGTTAGCACATCTAATTCTATGACTCAAACATGCTTTTCCTCATCTCTCGGCTTTCTTGTGGCTATCCCTCTGCCTCCAAACTCGATTTTTCAAGGTCCAGTGCAAGTCTCCCTCCTTCAGAAAAGCCTTCCTGAAGCCCTCCTGAAACTGGTAAATCAAACACAAGGTTAAATGGAAGAAGAGGAGGATGCTGGGGAGGCTACCTGGAGGATTTTCAATAAGGATTTCTTCATTTTTATTGTTATAAAACTAAAGAACAAAATGTGAGATAAAAACACGAGATAGTTACCACAACCGCAATGCATCTGCTGTCATCTGTTCTGGCTCCCAAAAGGCAGCACCAAATTTTTGCCTGCCTATTCTCCTGCCACTCTTTCCCTGTCTATTCTGATCTTTCACATTCATTGATCCATTCTGGCCAGGTGAATATAAACTCTGCCTCTTGGACCAAATGCTCCTTCCAGTTGGGTAGTGGACTAGCAACGTTCACAGAATTCTCGTAACATTGCCCACATATTTAATTGCTATTTCGCTGTTATAAGGTAGTTGACTAGAGAGCGGGGACACTCTCTTCAACCACCTAAGCAGATGGTCATCATAAGTCCATTGCATATGAGAGAGTGAAACAAGGGCTTCTGTAAAATAATGATGTAACGATTTGCCTTGACTTCCTCTGTGTATGTGTGTGTGTGTGTGTATGTGCCTGTGTGTGCGTACATATGCATGCACACAAGCACTCTATTACAATCGTGGAAGCTCAGATTTGATTTTAAGTGTTTTCTCTGGTCACTGCCTATTTTATACTTTTGAGATTCCTCTCACTGAACCTGGAACGCTCTGTTTTCAGGCAGAGCTGGGATCTCTTTTCCAGCACTGCTGTTACAGGTATGTGCTGCCCTGCCCAGATCTGTATGTGGATCTGAGTTCAGATCTGAGTCTCCAGAGCCGCTCCTCTGCCTCTTGAACACCTTGGCTAGCCCCTGACTTCTTTACAATCATAAAAACTTAAGGTTGGGAGGAATCTACTATAAAGATTTTGAAAGATGTAAAGCGATTTTCACACAATATCACATTTGCTTCCTGCCAAATGTCTACTTGCTGATCAAAGTTAGTCATCTCTTAGAACATAAGAGATATGGTCTAAAAAGCTCTAATGTTTGCATAAGTTTACACCTGTGCTAGAACAGAATTAGAAGCCCGTAATTGTAACCCCTGTTCTAGTGATCACCCTACTTTGTCACTTTGAATTAGCACATTTGAAAAAAATATAGAATATAAAAACCTCAGGCATATGATTTCATATTTATATAGTTTCTAAATTGGCTACTGCAAAGCAGAATTTTTAACCAGACCGCTTCTTAAGAGATTTGCATAATTCATACTATTTTCCATATACAAAGTGAACATCCAGTTCAGAAAACGAAATTTAAAAATAACTGATCTGAATGCGCACTCCATGCTTTAATCTCCATGTGTCTTCTGATGAGGGAAAGCAGTCTGAGAGAATTATATGGTGTCTCATAGATGTCACCCAGAACAGGAGCACATCCTTTGCAGCTGACCAGAGGAATTCCAGAAGCAGCAAGCCAGTCTTATCTTTTCCCCCTGACCTCTTGCTGGTATTTCTGACATCCAACTATCTCCCCTGGCATCTGCTCAACAGGACCATCTGGGCTTTGTATTCATGTCCTACTTGGGATGACTCCCGCTGCTCTCTGGATACTTGCTCCGTTTTATAGTCTCCTCCCCCTACATCACCAATTTACCTTTTCACCAATGTCTTAAAGATAGCTTAACTCCTGGCCTATACTGAAATTCCTAACCTGAAATTCCAGACCTCTGGATTTGATACCTGACTGGCTCTGTTGCCTGGCAAACTCAGATTTTCAATGCAGATAATGTAAATGAGCTTCATATTCATTTGTTTGAGATAGCAGACAAATCTGTGCAGAACTCCTAGGACAAAGAACAGAATAGCAAGTATCTAGAGATAGGTGTCCTGATATTGTCTTCATTCTTCCTGAATCTCAGGTGCAATGGTTGCCTAGAAACAACAAGACACATGCTCACAGGACTAGTACTGCAGACACTCCTGTGCTCATCAGCATCAGAACTTTGTCATTTCGTCTGTGAATGAGGGTATTAATAAAGCAGCTGAATCGAAACTGTGGCTTTCAATGATGCAAAACCCATTAAGCCACCACATTAGCAAAAGAATAAATGGCTAATTGGTCTGAGACCTATATTACTCCTCTGTCAGCAGAAGCATTCTGATGATGCTGTTGAAGACAGTAGAGGCATGAATAAGTAAGGTTTTATCATTGCTTTCAACTAATTATTAATGTTTTCAAAAACAGAAGACAAAAGTTATTGTCTAAAGATTTTTAGTCAACATTTGGAAATAAAAGTTCTACTTAGAAATCACAAGAGGGAGGCAAGATGAGGGTAGAGAATTAACTGATGGACTTTATGATACAGCCTGCCTATCTATCCTTAATGAAAGTATATGGCAGCTCATGTGACTGAAATCACAAAACAGTATCTGTAGGGAAGAAAAAATTTGCAGGGCAGGGTGGAAAAACTTGTTTCTTTCTCAGTGTGTATTACCTGTTCATCTACAGAATCATTTCAAAAGAATTTTCTGACAATGTGGAGGCCCAAAAATGTGAGCCTATTTCCATGTTGACCAAAGGTCAGAGAGTGGTTTGCCTACAGAATGTTTTGGTCTAGGATGTGAGCGTGACTTGTTTTGTCCTAGCAACAGAATGTTCAACTATGGATGTTGCCTGCGAACCTCAACTGGTCTGTCCATTTCCTTGTATCATGTTAATGTAGTTATTTTTTTTATCTTACTCCTATCTCTTGGGGTCAGGGGTATTTTAAGGAGTTGAAAATTAATCACGGTGATTTCAGTATTTACTAGAACTTCCTCCCAGTACTATTCTATATGTTTCTGTCTTATTATTTTTAAATATGTCTACTATATTTCTAAATCCCAATGTGTCTGCCATGGCCAGAGGTATTTTTGTCGAGACTGTTTTCCAACCTACAAGGATGATTCAGGTAGACCTTTGCAGGTTTTGGAGTCTTTGTACCAATGAGGGTAAATCTGAAGGCTGTTGTTAACAATTATTTTTTAAAAAAAGCTTTTTCAAAAGCTTTTCAGTAGGTACCTCTTTTACCTAAAACTTAATGACAGGTATCAGTCACATTATGAATGTTTTAAAGTTTTTCTTTCATGGAAATTAATTCCTCATTCTCTCATAGCAAAGATCAACTTTGTTCTTAAATTAAATAAGGAATTAGTTAGGCTTCCTCTGGCACCAGATATCTGGTTTCTTAGAAGTCAATATGAAATAAATGACAATAACTTGTAACTTCCATACCAGCTGGTGGTTCTCAATTCTTTGTGCATTTCATAAATTTTATAGATGTATGTAAATGTGTGTATATACATGCATACTTATTAGCATTCTAGGAATTAAGCTGATTGAATAACCCTGGGGCAGTTTATTTTGATATGCCTTAATGTTAAACAATTGCCCTAAACTTTCTCATCCCTCAATTTCCTGAAGTATATGTAATATGCTAGATGCCAAGCCAAGTTAATGTCCTCTACAAATTAATGTTTTCATGGAATAATAATGAGAAAGTGGTTGGAAATGAACAAACCTCCCAACAAAGCTGCTAATTGTATGAGAACTCAAGCTCCTCCTTTCCACATTGGTAGCAGACAACTGTAAAAGCCCAAAAGAGGGGAAAGTACTGAACAGAACTCAGAACAAAGAACACAAATACTGAATTATGGAGGCCAGAAACCCCAGGTTCTTAATCCAAAAGAGAAGAAATATCACTTACTGAGGCCATGTTTGTATTCTCTTCATTGACTTTAGAAATAGCAGGTAAGGTCAATTAGCCATGTGTCCTGAAAAGGTAAAAACACACAAAGAAACAATACAATGCTATCTCTTTCATTTTTATCCACTCAAGAGTCATTATAAGTAACACATATTATGGATTCTGAATGCATGTAAAGAGTTTAGCCTTTAACAGTGTGTTGTCAAGTTTCTGAAACGAAATAGTTTTTACTGACTTCTGATGGCAACCATAAGCCGGTCCATCTATACCCTAGCCTATGACCTTGTGAATATTTTTTTCAAGTGGGAGACGCATGCAATTTTTATAACAAAGGAAGAGAAATTTTGTATTTGCAGCTTCAGGTTTTAAGTATTTATTTGCCCTATGCTGGTGACATAAAGTTCACATTTTCGCGCAGCCCATTGTTGAGGGACTCATCTGGGTTCTTTCGTGTGTGAATAAGGATATATGTTTCTGGAATAGCTTCAGAGAAATGGATGGTTCCTAGATGACATGTGACCTTTGGAGTACAAAAAGATTTCCAGGGACTTAAAAGTATGCTGTACCAGCTACGTTCAAATATTCTCTTGTGTGCTCCAGGATGTTAGGGTCAACTTGATAACACTGAACTTCTTAAGAGGCAGGTTGTGAGGAAAACACAGCATCATCAGTTCTGAGGGAGCTAAGTCTTCCCTAACAGTCTCCAAAACTTTATTCCTGGCTAAAAATAGCTTAATGACTGACAATTATTGTCTATGTGACGTAGTGCTACTTATTTTGTGAGAGCAACTTATTTGTCCATATTGTATGATTTACTATGGGGTTATCTGAGCAATTACAAAGGAATTAAAGTCAAATCTTATTGGTACTTCTTGCAATGAGGAAGGTACTTTTACAAAATGCAGAGTCCTCCTCTGGTTCTCCTCCAACTCTTGGTCTCTGTCAAAATGAGGAGTTTCCCCTTTAAAGCATGAGTATAACTCTTATTTCATTGCATCATTTTTTTCTCTTATCTTGCTTAAACTAGGGAGGCAACGGCTTTAATATCTAGCCTCTTTTGTTTTGAGCATTACCTTGGTGCCATTGCCACAGTCCAATGCATTGCAAGACTATCAAAAACTGTGTCTTATCAGACTTTTCAAAAAGCAAAACTTAGCTGTCACTTTCCATGCTATATTTCCTGAATTCAATGCTATTACTCATCATCAAGTTCAGCACTGATCTCTTGAAGGTGGGACTTGTCTGTTTTTAGTATAAAATCATGCTAAAACAATCTAAAGCAACTGCACACACACACACACACACACACACACACACACACACACACACACAGAATATATAAAGTCATCCTGTACTCGTTATGTGTGTAAGAAATCTGAAAGCAGCCGGGCGGTGGTGGCGCACGCCTTTAATCCCAGAACTCGGGAGGCAGAGGCAGGCGGATCTCTGTGAGTTCGAGACCAGCCTGGTCTACAAGAGCTAGTTCCAGGACAGGCTCCAAAACCACAGAGAAACCCTGTCTCGAAAAACCAAAAAAAAAAAAAAAAAAAAAAAAAAGAAATCTGAAAGCAACTTACCTCAGTGGTTCTGGCAATGCTTCTGACTAGATTTTGAATGTATCCTTTAAAAGCTTGTGTGTTGGAGAACGAATACACAAATTAATACGTTAGTGGTTTTGGGAGTGGGGGCCTCCTGACCCTAGTGACTTTACAAGAAGAGGGAAATGATTAAAGCTAGAATATTTCTCTATCTCCCAAGGAGGCATCTGTTACTACATAATGATGCAGTTAAGAGGAGCTGCCAGTTCCATAGGCTAAATCCTCCCATATTAATTAAGTGATTGTTTCTTACAATTTTTCCAACCAATACTAAGAAAACAGCAACAAGAAATAAACTGAGATTGTCTCTCTTGACTATGCAGTCAAGTTGAGAACTGGAGCTGTATCAGCTGATGGCTGGACAGAAACGTGAGGACCTACTTCCAGCATAGTAACCCTGCAGTCTGATGATGGCTATGGGCAAATGCTGTAGGTCCTCACGATGGCAACCTTCCTTCAGAGCTGTTTGCATGTCTGCTTGCTATGATAGTTTTGCCTGGAGTAAGTGATATGTGGCAGAGAAAGGTAAAAACCATGTGTATTTTACAACCTAGCTTGGGAGTCTTAAGTCATATGTTTTCATTCCAGAAACAACCGTTTTGTTGTGTGAGTCACTCACTCAACACTACAGGGTGTAAACAAAGATGTGAGTGCCAGGAAGTGAGCTAAGCAGTGGACATCTTAGAGGCAAGCTTCTACAACATTCTTTTCCTTCCTCCTATAAGACCCTGAGCCAGACACTGCAATGTGTGCTTTGAATGATGAACCTAGAGGTCCGGTATTTTACTAGAGAACATTTAAATAGCACAAAATATTACTTGCAATTATATTGTAACTGAGTAGCATCTTTTTATGGCATATTTCTATGTTCACCCAGGATGCAAAATAACACATGACACCACCTAGGACTTACTGGTCCGCCTATGAATCTGTTTTGCTTATTTAGAACAAGAAGGAGTAAGTTCCCCTAAAAGTAGAATTTGCAGCACCATAAGTTTCAAGGATATGCAGATTAGAAATTTTATATTTCCTTTCAATAAAGATAAATCTATGTTCTTAATATGAAAATCCTTTGGCTTCTGAACTGTTAGACTAATCTAAATGCACGTGTCCTGAATATGTGACTAAAAAGCACACTGAATGCTGTGTTTGTTTAATGACAACTTTGTTTGGCTCAGCACTTGTCCATATGGAGGAAGAAAAAAAAAGAGATTTAGTGCAGTCAAAAGGACTCAATGGTGAAATACTAAAGCAATTCTCTTGGACTTGGGTCAGGATAACAATTGCTGCAATTATCATTTCTATGCAAATTTTACTTAAGACTATCCAATGTGACAAGACAAGACAAAAGGCATACTGGTCAGGTATCAGTTCTGTCTCCACATACTAGCAACGAAGAATTGAATTTTTAAAATATCATTTCAAATAGTATCTAAAATGTCATGTGCTATGAGTAAATCTAGTAAGGCAAGGTTTCTATTCTGAATACTAAAATTAAATATTGAAATTAAGACAGATACAATACTTTAAATAATTCTGTTATCCCCAACTTGATCTATAAATGTGTGAAATCTAAACCAAAATTCTGGCAGTTATTTTTGTCCAAGCTGACAGATGTGAGGAGCCAAGAATAGCCAAGCAGCCATCTTGAAAGGAGGACAAAGCTGGGAAACTTACGCCACCAGACAGAAAGCCCGTCACAGGCTGTGCTGATTAAGATAGCGAAGGTGTGGGGTTAGCACAGGAAAAACAGCTGGGCTTGGGAAAGAACAGAGAGCCCAGAAACAGACCCTACACATATGGCACCTAATTTTTTACAAAGATAACATTTTGGTACCATAGGGAAGAGCGGTTATTTTAATAAGCAGTGAAAGTCTGGATCCCATCTTCCTACCTTACACAAAAAATAAATTACATGGATTTCATAGGCAAAAATGTAAACTGTTAAAGCTTTTAGCAGGCCTAAGAGGAAAGATTTTTTTAACATAATATATAAACCAAAATCCATAAATAAAATTATAAGATTTGGACTTTCCTAAATACAAACTTTCTATGTTTCCAAATATACTACTAAGGTAATAAAAAAAGGTAATCCAAACACTCATAAAATATCATTTAAATAGGTTCAGACACCAACAAAAACCGCTGTACTTACAGCGTGTCTTTTAAGAACACAATACTGCAAATGCAGGAAATAGAAGAAAAGTATCAGGGAAAAAATATGAATGAGAAGAAAGTGTCAAATAACCGAAAAACATCTGAAAACCATCTACTGGTGATCAAGGAAAATAACATTTAAGACTACATATGTCAGACACAAAGGTTTTAAATGGCTAAATGATTGAAAGCTTCAAGTTTGGGCAAGACTGTGGAGTGATGAGACTCCCAGACCTGCATAAGGTTTTCTCACAGTCTCTCCTAAAGCTGGGTAAATTCACATCTACGAGTTTCCTCTTTCACTTCCAGGGATATGTCTGATTGTGATACACCCATGTATGTGATACAACCAAAGACTAATACTAAATGACAAAGGTGGCATTACTCATAGAAGACACAAAGTAAAAATTACCTGTGTAACATAGCCAATAAAACATCATGGTATAATGGCACATTCCCATAAGGAAATAATAAAGAGAAACGTCAATAGGCCATACCAAGCACCCTCAATCTAGTAACTTGATAATATACAGAGGTGATTCTAGTGCCCAGACATGAGCCACATTGGCTGCTCTTTCTAATTGTGCAGTCAGAGGTGACAGATGACTCATGAAATCAAGCATAGTGGGTGCACTCATACCACGGAAACAAAAAAATGCTATGAAGTAGCAATTCTTTTCTTTGTGCCTTCTCCCTTCCAGAAGAGTGGCTTAGGTGCTTAACACTGGATGAATTTTTCTAGTGTATGTTGAGTGAATTAATGTAGTCACTGAATGAACACATGCTGTGCACATTCATACTATAAAGTATTAGTGTGGTACTCAGAGAAACAGATGGCTGGGAGGCTGCATAAGAAGCTTCTAGAATATTGAGCTAACCTTCCATTTGACCTGAGATCCAATTGAGCAGGCATTTGAAATGTCAATAAATCTATTTGTGGTATCTACGTTTCCATGATGTATATTCAAAGGTATACCTGCAGACTTGTGGATCAGTCTCTTAAATGCCTAAAGTCATTTCATTCTTGATGTGATGTCTTAATTCATAGGTCAGCAAACTTTCTCCAAGCAACCTTACAGAAAATATTTTAAGCTTTAAGACACTAATAAACTTAGTCAATATTGTCTTTGTGGCAGCTAAAACAGTCACAAGCCATATGTAAGCCAATAAGCATAATTGTGTGCTAATAAAACTCTACTTACAAAATTAAGTAGTTTTCTAGATTGTATTTGCAGCCTTGATTAGGTAAATAACTCCTGTGCCAGCTGATTTCTAATGAAATTTAGTACGGACTGATTAGAGAATATCCTCACGATGGTATAATCCAGCTCTTTTTCGTGAGAGAAAGAGGAGAGATGGCCTGATCACATCAGTGCACATGGCTCAGGCCTTGGCCACGAGTGGGCTGGCATCTGACATCTCATATGGAAGCCTCTCCAAGCTGCCATAGGCCCCACTTGCTCTCTCCCAATCATCTGAATCTCTGGGTAGTAAATACACACTTTGATGAAAAAGCTTAATGGACTCCCATGTTTCTTAGTGTTCCTGGTGTCAGGTAAAAATACGAATCAAAAATCGTGCATCTTAAACTATAGTATTCCATCCCTTATATCCGAAAATGGGAGAAAATGGATATCATGGCTGTTTTCTTTTTAAAATAACTAGAAAGAGAAGTCAAGTCCACAGAGAAACTCTGTAGCTCCACCTTCCCAGAAGATATTTATTCAAAATTAGAAGGAGAACATTACAGTCCTTGCAGGAAAATGAGGCTTACACAAGAGTTGGACCATCCCATCCAGCCAGTCCAACCATCCCAGCAGAGAAGAAAGCTGTAAGCATCCCTGGGTCTGCTCAGGCAGATGTCACATTTGTCATTGGGGTAGATATTAACCAGATCGAAACCTAACGGGATATCTTGTAGACATACTGTGCAAGGGGTAGTGTAAGAAGACACAAATTGCAAAGAAAGCCTGTTAGTTAAGTCACACTTAAAGCGCTCAATGCAGAACTCACAGCAAGTGCATAGAGATTCTCATGAGTACACGGAGAGAGAGGTCTCCCCTGCAGAAGACTAATGCATAACATTAGAGAGCAAATACACAGATGGGAATACACAGAAGCATCTTGGAAAGTAAAAGCAGATGTTGTCATTCCCTTGTGCATTTTAATACACTGGGAACTTGACTTCTGGAGGTATGTGGTCATTGGAACAAAACTGGAACCCTAGTACTATAAATATATTACCATACTAGAAAGTCCTTTGTTTTCCATTCCACATCCATTGAACCACATCTGATCAAGTGTATGAGAGAATACAGCAAGGACCACTGTTGCAGGGTGAGGGCCGCTTGTTTGTCCCGGCCACCCAGCTAGCTTAGCCCCGAAATAACCACACAGAAACTCTGTTCAATAAATCACTGCTTGGCCTATTAGCTCTAATATCTTATTGGCTAATTCTTACACTTTATTTTAGCCCATTTCTATTAATCTGTGTATCACCACGTGGCAGTGGCTTACCAGGAAAGATTCAGCATGTCTGATTCTGGCGGCTCCATGGTGTCTCTCCTTTACTCTACCTTTCTTCCTCCCAGCATTAAGTTTTTTCTTCCCCTCCTACCTAAGTTCTGCCCTATCAACTGGGTCAAGGCAGTTTCTTTATTCATTAGCCAATGAAAGCAATACACAAACAGAAGGACTTCCCATACCAGATCACATTAAAATGACTTTGGGGGTCCGGTCGTCTTTGGAAGGAAATGCTTCCAGCTTTTCATAAAATTGCATCTGTGTGTCTTGCATATAGACTATATGCTCTGTGTCTGGGGACACCAACACAACTGTACTTAATTACCATCCCAATAATAAGGGAACTATTAATTATTGGCCTTTAACTGCTTTAATCTTCCATGAGTATTTTTCCTCTCCAGATGCCAAAAGATAAACTAAAAACTGCTAATGAGCTTTATAAATCACTCTTACATAATTAACAATGTAGTACCCTTGGGGAATCACTCTAAGGTCCATGCTTCAGTTTCTGTTGGTTTTATACTCAACCCTGTATGACAGAATTTGGAATGTGAGAGCAGAGAATTGGTGAGGCCTTGAAAGAGACATGAAGAATCAGCTGATCTCAGCAGCATAGCCCAGATCTAGAACAGTCTGAAGTGTTTAGTCTGTATCATAGTGTAATAGTGTGGACCAGCAGCCAGACAGTACAGCTCGGCTGCCTGCATGCATAATGTCTCTATGTCTTGCCCTGTGAAAGCAGTCTCCCTTTAGCTTCTAGCGTGTACATGTGTGTGCATGTGTGCACATAACTAGATGCCCCTGTAGAGTGTCTTCCTCAGTCACTTGTTTTTCTTTTTTCTTCTCTCTCTTTTTTTTTTTTGAAACACAGTGTTGTGGTCTGCTCCTGAAGCTCAATCAATTGGTTCAACCGACTGGCCAATAAGCTTGAAGGAACTGCTTGTCTTTGTCCTCTTCACACTAACTAAACACCGGGCTTACACACTCATGCCACCTTGCCCAGCTTTTATGAGTGTGGAGGACCAACCCTTCTTACTAACTGAATCATCTTCAGTCTCCTCCCATTAGCTGCGGCTTAGTCTTTTCAGTATATCTTTTCGGCCCAGTTACTCTCACCCCTCACTTCTGAAGCAAAGGGACACTTGACTCTTGCCCCAGCAGAAGCCAGTATAGGTTTGTTGGTTATCAATGTGGTATCTCCTATATGGCTACAATGGATACATGGGCCTGGTGAGGACCGTCAAAAGAAATCTTGTGTTTTCCCCACACAGTGTGTTAGAGTTAAACATTTGTTTTATATCAGTGATAAAACAGTGAGCAAGTTTTGTGGTTTAATACCTACTCTTAAGCAGAGGTATTTTTCTAGTTAACTCTAGAGGGAAAAAAGCCCACTGTAGCAATTAGTGTACTCAAGAGTTTGTGAAGAGATTCTGAAAATCTCCAGAAGTTACAACAGGGGGAATTAGAATCTATTATAGCAAGCTGGACTCTTGAGAAAAGTATCTGTGGTTGCTTGTGTATTGTTTTCTTGTCTTTGGCTTCTCTTTCTTCTACTAACTGAGCTGTAGAAGGAAAGGGGACAAAAGGAAAAGCAGAATAATTCCCATTGGCCGGCACTGCTATTGGCTGCTACTGGCTTCCTCTGGCTGCAGCAGCTGTTGAAAGCCTATTGTGCGCACTTTTGTCTTCCTAACTCTTCTGCTGGCCAGTCTGGATACAGCACCCCCTCCCCATTCAGGAAAGACTCTAACTTGGCTTCCTCTTCACCAGTTGACCTCTTGTTCTTCCTGCACAGATGTTCTGCCCTCCAGCCAAAGACCTCATGAGTACTACCCATTTGAAAGTGGACCCAGGCTAACCTTGTGAACAAAACAGTCCACATCTGGTTTTGAAGAATTTAAGACTTTTGATCATCTCTCAGTGGGAGTACAGGCTCAGGCTTTTCTCCCAGCAACCTTCTCCACTTGCTGGCTTTTTCAGGCCACGACTTTGAATTTTAAAGATATTAAACATCTGTCTTCCAAGCATCTTGAAGAAACTCAGTTTGAAATTAGCCATTGTTGATATCAGCATTGGGTATTTGGGGCTAGGAAGGACAGAAAAACCAAACCCAGAACTTTTTACATGTGAAGCACATTTTGTACAACCGAGACACACCCCCAATCTTGGAACTTTTTTACTTTTGAAACTATTCAAGGTCCATCTGGCTCAAAATGCCTTAAATGTATATTCCAGTTGTTCCTCTGTGTGTGGTTTCCACCAATCAGTGGTTGAGAAAAACCTTTCCTGGGTGTGTGGGCTGGGAAAGCATTTCACCAGGTAGAAAAGCTGGCTGACTCTTCCTTAACACTAGTGCATCATCAGCTACCCCAGACTAGCCTATTTCTGCATCCCTCTAGCCACTGAACTAGCAGAGTTCTAAAGACAAAAACTTTACCTGACCACTGATCTACCATTTTCAGCATTATTGCACATACATCAAGGTAGGTGACACCAACTCCACCTGAGCCAAAATACTTAGGTAAGATACGTGGCTTAGGATATGAGAAAGGATTAATTTCCACAAACAGATACACAGCATATCTCTGCTATTGAGAATCTGCAGGACGGGAGCACAGCTATGGAAAAAAGTAGATCAGGAGAAAAAGTTGACCAAGTGATCTAACACCCTGGGGACAATAAATATAGGTTAATGAAGTGCATAAATGAATGGATGACCCAAATATTTGTTCACTAGAACTTTTCCTGTCCGTGGCTATTATGTTACTTTTTCTGGGATATGAGAACAAGAGTCAGTTCTCCCCCGACAGGACGCCAATGAGAAACAAAAGCAGTTGTACCTAAATCTAGGTTAGTGAACCGGTGAGTTTAGTAGGTTTACTTACAGAAGCATAGCTAAGGTGTTACTTATGGGTGCACGGGGTGACTTTTATTGACAGTTTCGATGTCAATAAATCCACTGCAGAATAGGGGTCAATACACGATAGCTACATCCCTAAGCTTCCTGAAGTAAGTGTAATGGAAAAGAATGTTGTCTTCCCAAGCCATTGCTTCCTCTTGTTATAATCTTGGAGTGAGATCCCACAAATCTTCTGTCTGAGCTCACTACACGTAGTAAGTTCCATTACATCCTTGAATATTACTCTAACTCAGAGGTTGGTGTGTTTCAGACCATAGTCACACATTGTCTGGAGGCCCAAAAGTAGAACAGACACAATGAAGACAGTTCTACTACTCCCCAGAGACTTTTACTTTTATTTATTTTATTTGTTACCTTTGGTTTTTCTAGAAAGGATTTCTCTGTGTAATAGCTCTGGCAGTCCTGGAAATGAACTATGGTAGCACACGCCTTTAATTGTAGCAGAGGCAAGTGAATGTCTGTGAGTCCGAGGCCAACCTAGTCTACAGAGTGAATTCCAGGACAGGTAGGGATAGACAGAGAAAGCAGGTCTCAAACAACACTAATCAAAATACAAACAAACAAAAAGTTTACAGATCAGGAACTTAACAAGCTCTGATTGGTGATTCAGAAGCAGCCACAGGGATTTTTTTTTAAATGACTGAGAGAGGGAAAACCTTGGGTGGACATGCTCAAAAACCAATCACCAGTCACCCACAGGGACCAATGAATATGTGTTAAGTCTCAGGTAACGGAACAAATGTCAATATAGAAAGAAAGGTGACAATGGCAAAGCCAACTGCCCCCTTTGAACCTTGACTCAGGGCAGCTGCCATGCAATTAGAAGACTTGTTTAGGGAATTGTGATATTTTGTGTGGCGCTAACACTCTTGTTAAGGATCGTCACCCCAACAGTAGGTCACCTGCTGCTGGTTCAAGAAAGCTGCTTCCCAGAGGTGACTCTTGCAAGCGCTTCATCTATTTTATGCCTGATCATGCTGAATGGTTAATTAGTGGACTGTCAACGTTGCTTTTCATTGGTAAAATCAGTAGCTTTAAAAAGAAAATAGCATGACGAGTGGTAAAAATGTATTTTCTCTGGTAACTGTCACTATAGTACAGGGTAGGGATGTGCTTTCTCTGGCAATGGTCACTATAGTACAGGGTAGAGATGTGCTTTCTCTGGCAATGGTCACTATAGTACAGGGTAGAGATGTACTTTCTCTGGCAATGGTCACTATAGTACAGGGTATTGTTTAACTAAATGGTTTCAGACTCCACTTTCTTTGCCTGCTTCATTTCATTTTGATGACTGCCTGCCCTGAAATCTGTGCAAGAAAATCTGAGCAGCTGGGGTCTCGGAGTCTGTACGTTAGGTTGATCAGTTTGCCCATGGAGTGACAGAAGCCAAGATAATATACAAAGATGAGGGTATTTTAAGAGACAAATTTCCTGGGTCTTTTAGCTTTCTGCATGTTTCTGAACACAGACACTGTCTGCCCTTGTTCTACACAACATTCTGAGTGTTGTTAATTAATTAATTTCTGGCTGCAAGGTAGAAGACGAAGACGGTTACACGAGGAAAAGACAGACATGCGGCAGTCCCACGTGGGTGCACTTTAATGGGGGAGGGGCAACAGGCAGGTGGGGGTGTGCCGATACAATAGGAAAACGGGAAAAAAGGGAGAAGGGGAAGAACTCGTGAAGACCTTCGCTTTTAACGGGGAATGCAAAGGCTTCTGGGAAATGTCCGTATCCAGGAGAACGCTGGGAACTGTAGTTCGGCAAAAGAACAACATTACACCCTTTTGGTTTGATTAAAAAATAATTGGGGGACCTTGAAGGGTAGGGAATGGGGGCCTAGTCCGGTCTCTCATGGCTGCTTCCTGCTGGCTTTGGGCGTTGAGGGGTCCAGGGAATGTCCGATTATTCTGGCGATGTCCCACTGGCCGCTGGTGTCTGAGGTCGCTGGTGTCTGGCGTAGCTGATTGAAGAAATCGGCTGTCATCTGAGGTAGCTGATTGGAGAAATCGGCTGTCGTCTGAGGTAGCTGATTGACGAAATCTGTCTGGCTTTCCTGAGTAGCTGGGTCATCATTAAGATGCTGGAAGGCAAAAGTTGCATTAGTAAAAGGAAGAAAATTAAAAAAGGGGGGGGGATAGGATGTCCGGGGTTAAGAATGATAAAAAGAATACTTATTCCGTTAATGGTCCGCTTGTGTTTGATTTGTTTAGGTGGGTTGGGCTGGCATCCTGGAGCTTAAAGAAACTGTCTTAAAAGAAATAGATTCTAACCATACATTTCTTAACATTTCAGGGGCCACTGCTGCAGTCAGTGGCTGGCTTGTTATGTTAAAGAGCTTTGTAGAGGAGAATCTGCTTACCACTTGACTCCGTATTTAATGAGGGTACCTGTAACGACAGCTAGACGGTTATTTATGAATTTAAAGAAGGGAGGGTGTGTTAACACAGCAACAGATAGGGACCAGTGTTCTCCTTAGACTGTGGTAGGGGAACTGAATCAGGCGTCCTTTGGAACTTAAGAGAACAGGCTCCAGTTTGAGTTACCGTATAGGAAGGATTATCTTGAGCTGTGGAGATAAACGGTTTAAGATGTGACAGGTGAATCCAATGCGGAATCCCTTCAAGCTTGGCAGCTTATCTCCTATTTTAACTAGTGGTGGACATGTATTAGCAAATGGTCGAGGTAGTGAATGATCTGTGAAGTCCCACAGTAGTGAGTGTAAGTGGAAAAGGAGGGGAGTGAGCAGGTGGTCAGAAAGGGGAGAGGTCTCCGATGAGAAGCCGGGGGTTACAGGAAGGGGAGAGGTCTCCGATGAGAAGCCGGGGGTTAAGACCGGCCGCCCATACATGAGTTCAAAGGGTGAGATGAGGAGGGGTCCCCTTGGAAGGGCTCGGAGCCGGAGAAGAGCTGGAGGAGAGGATCGCGTTGCACCTGCGATCCTGGGAACACGCATACCCAGATGCTCCGCCCCTGTACCCCCTGTTCGCGATGGTGCGGCCCAACAGGGGAGACGGGGAGCAGTGGAAGGCGAGCAGGGTCCACTGCGGGAGCAGGGGGAGGGCCGCGGCCGGTGGCTTGCAAGCCGCAGCCGGAGCGGGACCGGTCTTCTCCGGGAGCAATGCCCAGATGCGACATGGGGGAAAGGTGCAGGCGAGTAAACCTTGGAAGGAAGAGGAATGGGTGAGCCAATCGCTATCGCTCAACTGGGCGGAGCGAGAGCGAGTGGCCCCTCCAGGCACGGTGGGGGGGGGATGGAGTTTGAGGTTTGTCTGGGATCCATGGTGGCGGGAGCAGAGGGTCCCTGGAAGGATGGCATTGCACCAGCCTTCCAGATGCGGGGGTTGGTTACAGAGCCCAAGACTTGAAACTGAAGCCCGCCTGCAAAAAGGTACCCAAAAGGTACCGCGAACACGGCAGGACAAGAGCGCCGGCGTCCCGGCGTTCTTGGGGCATGCTAGCGCTCAACTGGCCCGAACCCAGCTACCGTACGGGGGAGAAAAAGCCCCGGCTGGGAGGAGACAATTAAGCTTTTTAGGGCCTGCGTATGGCCCGGAGGCACCGCACCGAAGTGGGCTGGAGACAAGAAAGTTTAGAAAAAAAAGGAGAAAAAGGCCGGGAGCACCGAACTCCCGGGTGTGGACTGAGGCAGGTTTTAGCCAAGGGCAAAAATCCAGGGGGAAGGGGGAGGGAGGTTGGCGACCTAGTCCAGGACACACCAAAGAAAGCCGGCCGGACAGTCTCTGAGCGCCCCGGGGGAAGGGAAGCCAACTTAGGTTAACTCATGGATGAGGATGAGGATGAGGATGAGGTGAATGGCCGTGGTAAACAGTTGGAAGTGAGTGCAGGCAGTTGGTTCAGACGAGTCAAACGGCGGCACCAATGTTGTTAATTAATTAATTTCTGGCTGCAAGGTAGAAGACGAAGACAGTTACGCGAGGAAAAGACAGACACGCGGTGGTCCCACGTGGGTGCACTTTAATGGGGGAATGGCAACAGGCAGGTGGGGGTGTGCCGATACAATAGGAAAACGGGAAAAAAGGGAGAAGGGGAAGAACTCGTGAAGACCTTCGCTTTTAACGGGGAATGCAAAGGCTTCTGGGAAATGTCCGTATCCAGGAGAACGCTGGGAACTGTAGTTCGGCAAAAGAACAACACTGAGAGTCATCAAACTGTGAATAGCACTGGGAGACAACAATCATCCTCTCCCCATGAGCAAGTGACCAGTATGTTTATTGCAGGCATTGACAAGCAATGATCAGTAGGTACAGTCAACTTTTGACTTATTTTATAATTAAATATTATTTTGAGAATATTTTGCTTGAATACCATATTTACATGACATTCATCCCTCCCTCTCTATCCTCTAACTCCTTCAGCACCCCATTCCCTCTTTTTAATTATATGTAATACAATATATCAACCTGATAAATCCATATAGGTTACTGGTGTATACAGACCTAAGCACTTGGAATTGGAAAACTTATCAGAGGGATCATTCCCAGGGAAGACTGAGTTTCACTCTTTCAGTAACCACTATAGCTCTTTACCTATGGGTAGGCCTTGTAAGATTTCTCCCACCTTCATGGGCATGTCAACTGCTGTTGGCATTGTGTTAGTCTTACTTATTCCACCACATTGTTGAGATTTCATGGGTATAACTTCCCTGCCACATAGAGCAGACACTATCTCATAACAGAAATCTTGGCCTTGGTTTTACTCAGTGGTTTTCTATATATTGACCAGTTCTGGATTTCTGTGATAATCTCTGTCAGATACAAAAAGAAACTTCTGTGATGAGGGGTAAAAACAGTCCTTACTTGTGGGTTGCTGATGTTACTCTAGATCATACACTTACATCTTAAGGTCAGAACCAGGAATCACAGTTAAGGGACAACAGCATCCATTCTTCTTTCTGGTTCTGGGTTACCTCACCACTGTATATGTTCTTCTTCTTTACATTTACCAGCAAAGCTCTTGATTTCAGCTTCTTTAAATGACTGAATAGAATTTCATTGTATACATGTTCTACATTTTTCTTATGCACACGTCAGTTGAAGGACATTTGGATTCTTTTCATTTCCTAGTTGCTGTGAATAGAGTAGCAATGAACAAGTGTGAGAGGTATTTGTCAAGTAGAATGTCAGTTCCATTGGACATACGCCAAGGAGTGGTATAGCTGGGTCATGTGGTGGATTTAATTTTAGTTTTTGAGGCTTCTCCAGACCAATTTCCAGACTGGCTATGCCAGATTGCATTCCCACAAACGGTGAGTGAGACTTGTCCTGTATCTTCAGTGGTATTTGCTGCCAGTTGTTTTCTGGATTGTAGCCTTTCTAACCAAGGAAAGATGAAATCTCAAAGAAGTCTCATTTCCAGTTTCCTAATAGCAAAGAATGTTGAACACTTTATTCTGAATTTCTTAGAAATATTTATTTCCTTTGAGACCTCTCTATCCTGAACCATAGACTATTTTTTTTAAATGGGCTACTTTGTTTGCTTGACTCTATTAATGGATTCTTTATATATTTAGGATAGTAATCCTCTCTCAGTTGTATAACTGACAGAAAATTATTTCCCACTGTGTGGGTCTGCACTTCACTTAGTTGATAATTTTCTTTGCTATAGGATCTTTTTAGTTATATGAGATCCCGTTTATCAATTGTTGGCCTTAAATATGTGCAGATGGAGTCCTATTCAGAAAGCTCATCGCTATACCTGTATTTTCTTTTAGCTTATGTGGAGGGAAGAAGGCGCTCTGGAGAAAATCCACCCATGATCTTCTAGCAATAAAGTTGCCAGAACAAAGTCAGCATAATAGCAATACCAGTCAACACACCACTGTACACTGGAGAAATTCTACATGATCCCACCCCTAAATGAAAAGCTTGGGGTGATCAGTAGCTGCTGAGAATGAGAGAATCTGTTGTCTCTAGGTGTTGCAGCAGGCTGCTTTTTCGTCCCAGCTGCCCAAAACCAAAATAACCACATAAAAATAATGTATTACTTAAAACACTGCTTGGCCCATTAGCTCTAGCTTCTTATTGGCTAACTCATATATTAGTTTAACCCATTTCTATTAATCTGTGTATCACTATGTGGCAGTGGCTTAGCAACAAAGATTTGGCATTTCTGACTCTTGCAGATCCATAGCATCTCTCTCTGACTCTGCCTTTCTTTCTCCCAGCATTCAGTCCATTCCTCCCTGCCTACCTAAGTTCTGCCCTATCAACAGGTCAAGGCAGTTTCTTTATTCATTAATGGTAATCACAGCACACAGAGGAGACTCCCACATCATCTACCGGTGGAGATTACACTGTGGATAATGTCTTCTGAGAGGTCATAGGTTGCTGGGAGTAAGACACCTCCCTTTCAGTTGTTGATTAAGAGTGTCCTCAGGATGTCCAAAATAAAACAATAAAGACTTTTGCCTTTGATTTTGTTTTCCCATCAGACCTCTATAATACCCTATTGCTGAAGCTATCACACAGTTTGATCACAGTACATGGAGCAAATAACAGATACTTGGCCTCTAGATTTCATAGTAGAGGAAATTGTTAGGAAGGCTGCGGGAAAACTTGTTCCTCTGTAGTTTTACTCAACAGTGAAGCCTGTGAAATGCAGCAATGAGTGGCAGAGCAAGATATGCACAGGGATGTGCTAGGGGCCTGCATGTTACAGGGATGTGCTAGGGGCCTGCATGTTACAGGGATGTGCTAGGGGCCTGCATGTTACAGGGATGACCAGATGCTCTCTTATTGGATTTAAGGTCTGCTCTGCAGCAACAAAGTGCATTCCTGATATTCTAAATCTGGCCAAGAACAAGTGGTTAGGATGCTCGCTGGTTCCAGAGGTGAATCTTCTGCTGTTATTAGGCTAAACCATCCGCTAAATCCACATCACCATATCCAGAGCCTGGTGAACCTCTCAAATGCCATCTGAGAAGTCTCTCTAAGTAATGAACAGTGATTAACAAAGAATCTCACATCTGGTCAAAGTACAAAAGAGCTCCCTGCAGAATGGTCCTCTGTAGCCAGACATGTGACTCATGCCTAGAATCCCAAAAGGGCCGATACAGGAGGACCATATAAATTCAAGGCCAATTTGGGGTACAAAGTGAGATTTCTGCTTTAAAACTAACTAACCAAACACTGTGTGTGTGCATGTTTGTGCATGCACGTGTGTGAGTGTGAACATGTATGTGTGTGTATGAGTGTATTTGTGAGTGTGTGTTAAACAGAATGGTACAAATCATTATTCCTGAGCATGCTAAATATTACTACCTCAACTTTAGAGAGAGAGAGAGAGAGAGAGTGTGTGTGTGTGTGTGTGTGTGTGAGAGAGAGAGAGAGAGAGAGAGAGAGAGAGAGAGAGAGAGTTTGCAAGTACAAAAGAATTTTACTGGTCTTTCAGGAAGTCTGAAATGTCTGTCATGCTTTACAATATTTACATGAATGTTTCCTGATTGGTTGGTACTATTGCCTGCCTCCTGAGTCCCGCTCCCTAATTTGAAGTGTGCATGTCAGTTACGAAGTTGTGTTAGCCCTGGCCTAGGCTAGCAGCTGGGGAAATTCTGCACATTTAGAATTCCAACTTTATTCCTTCCTCACTTCTTAAGCTCTCAGCATAATTTATATGTTCTGGGTGGGCAGATCATACCAGAACTGTGTTCTGGAGCCAAGGTCTTTTCTGCAGGTTTGTGTGAGGCCGAGGCAGCACCACAGGTGGCTGATTGCATGAACTCCACAGAGAACCATTCAGGATATGTGATGATGACTCAAAAATTTCTTTATTCCATTCTTTTTCCCTTCTAGGTTGTGTTCCCTTCCCATTGTGGGATAGACATGCTGCTAAATATGCATTGTTTTCAGTGTATGCGTCTAGGAACTACGCAAACCAGCATGAAATCACACAAATTGTAAGTTCAGATGGTTGACAGACTTGCCTTCCATTAAAGATCTTGGGGTGTGTCTTTGGAATGAACCCTCTTATTTCTCTCAGAGCAGGAAATCAAAACACAGAGGAAAAGACCACCAGAGGGACAGAGGTTCTAGCTGCTGAAAATTCCTTCTGCAATCAGTGTGTGTAAACTTCCTTCCTGAGGGCCCATGCAGCTTTGTTGTTTAGTCTTTCTGGTGCATCTCCATGGCTGGTCTAAGCCGTTTCACTGTTCTCTCCTCCAGTATCACAATGGGCAGCTCCTTTGCATGAGCTTCCTGACTAGGGCAGAGCTTCTGCTGGCCACTCAGTCACACGTTAGGTGGCTTACTCAACATACTGAACACAGCTCTCGGTGCCTTTTCCAGAGGAATTTGTATTGTTACAGAAAGATATTTTTTTTTAACTAAAGGATAGAATGTTGTAAACTATTTCCAGGCATGCCAGACTCTGAACTCTAGGGAGATGTGGTCTGGAAGATTGAGAAGGCATATTACTTTCTCAACTTTACTTTTTTGTTCCAGATGGAATCACTTAAATGAAGTCATAGTTTTATGTTCATGGATCAGAGACCATGACAGAAAGAAATATAAGTAATGCTGTTCCCATGTATGTATTTTCCTAAAAATGAGTATACATCAAACACACACATATACACAAATGCACAAATACATATGCATGTATGCATGTATATACATATATATATTCAATCTCAAATAGATATAGAACTTTCATCAGTAAAATCAATTTTTCTTATATTTTCAAAGTAGATTGCACATATATGTAAACATGCACAGATATATGTATATATATATATATATATATATATATATATATATATAGCCTTACTACTTTATAAAATAATTAAAACTTATTATTGTTCTTACTTTAGAGGAAAAATGTAGAGGAGAAAATTATTTTTCTGAGATCATAGTTAATTCATGGTAGAGTCATTATTAAAATCTACAATTCCATAATTCTTATTTCAGTGCTCGGTGTCTCTCACTTAGAATATGATGCTTCTCAAAGAGCCCTTAACAGTTCCCTTTCCTACGTGTAGGGTCACTAGAAAAGATAACATAGAAAATTAGATGCTTTCTTCATAGATTTAATCTACCTGTCCTTCAGAAGTGAAGTCTTTATAGGTGACAAGGCCAGTCTGGTAACCTACTAAGTACAAGAATTTAATTTTCAAACAAGGCTTCTAAGTGGAGGTTGTTAGGAGAAAAACTGAATCGATTCACTAGATTTTTTTTTGACATGAAGGCAAACTAAGAAGGAGATATCTTTCTGCACCCGGAGAAACACGGAATGTAAAAAAGTAAACGTCTAATGAGAGGAGATATTATCCCAATAAATTATGTGTCAGCTGGTCTTTCTGTCTTCCTGCCCTCAGGAAGGCCTCTCGATGCCTGGTCCTGAGACCAAATGTAACCCAAGCCCTGAATTGTCCCTTTGCTGTAAATCACAGGACTGTCCTTCAAGAGTAAGAACTGGCACCATTTGCTCCTTCCTGTGCGGTTTTAAGAACACATATGTCCTAACCATTGAAAGCAGACACGACTGGCTGCTGGATTTAGTTCTTCACTGAAAATACTGTTAATTGCTGTTGATGCCAAAGTGAGCTATTTCCACATTTCATTGTCTGAAAGGGAAAACAGTGATGTTGACACCCATTGAGTTGAGCATCCCCAGTCTGACAGCAAGAGCTCATCCAAGTTGTTAGCAGAATAAAGATAAATACCAAGTCTGCTCTGTCATGGGCAAATGAACCAAGAATACAAACAAACTTATTCTGCTGCCATGTCAATGTCTGTGAGCCTATCACAGAGTTGAAGAATTTCATTTTTTCAGCCTTCCAATTTATCGCTTATGTATGCCCTTTACCCCAATAAAAAGTCAGGTTCATCCAGGGCTGACTCTTGCCAGAATTATTACGTCTTTCTCCTTGAACTTTGGCTTCTTTTCTTCTTTAGTCTAGTCAATCAAAATTGCTGCCTCAAAATCACACCTATTGAAAGATAAGATTTTTTGTGACAGTCTTGGAATAGGAATAAAAACATTTTGAAAGGTGTGCCATAGAAATATTAATAAATATTTAAAAAAAGTATAATTTAGCATAGTGTGCACATGAATGAAGATTTTCTGCCATTTCTCAGAGTTGTAGTCAAAATATCCACCAACCCAGAATTATGCATGAACTAGGTGTGTGCATGTTAACACTCAGGCAAAAGCTAAAGCCAGTTTAACCAAACTGCCTGTTACTTTAAAACAATGATTATTGGATTAAAATTGTGCTTATTTTGGTCACAATACATGTTGCCAGTTCCAACCTTGACCCCAGGAACTGTGACATATTTGCTGACAGGCTGAAGAAACACTCCTTTCACGCACAGGACGACGCAACAGCCTGTGCTGCTAAGTAAACACTTGCTGCACCCCAGAGAGCAGGTGCCCTTGAGTTCAAGGAGAGAGGTTTGTGCTTCAAGGCAGAGAGAAGCTGTGTATTCTGCCCACAGTTTTGAATGCCTGCTGGATGCTGAAGTCCTTAGCAAACAATTTCACCACTTTCTCTTGGTTCCCAGGCCTGAGGCTTTGCTGGATTACTCAAAAGAGAAGCTCGAAGGCAATCAGCTAAGAAGAACTTATGGTCCTCTAGGTCAGTTATTGGAAGTATTTTCTCTAATCCAGGGACTAACTGTCTAATTATATATGGAATGTGGATGAGTTTTTCCTATGAAGAATTTTTTTTATTTTAATGAAAAACACATTTTGCTAAAAATTTCATGAAGGGAAAAATACTTTAAAAATCTTCTTATAGTCCAGGACAAAGAGCTGAACTGTTACTTAATAGCATCTAAAACTGTGAAAAACTAGACGTTACGCAACATTTATTAAGTAAGTTGGGAAATGAACGCCTGTATAAGTTAGGGTTTTATTGCTGTGACAAAACACCATAACCAAGGCAAGTTGATAAAACAAAGTATTCAATTGGGCTAATAATTTCAGAGGGTGGAGCAAGGGCATAGTGGCAGGAACAACAAAGAGCTCAAATCCTGATGACAATTGGGAAGCAGAGAGAGCACACTGGGCATAGGAGTATTTCGCATCTCAAAGTGTGCCCTTAGTGACACATTGTACCTCTTCCAACACAGCTACACCTCATCATCATTCCCAGACAGTTCTAACACTGAAAACCAAGAATTCAAACGTCAAACGTCGGTGTAGGAGAGCTGTTCTCATCCAAACTGCTACAATACCCAGAGACATCTTAGTTCTATCCCTACTGTTATTCTTTTTTAAAAATGCTGCAAGATCTGGATCTATTTTCATTCTTTTACAGAGTGACATCCAGTTTTGCCAGCACAATTTGTTGAAGATGCTCTCTTTTTTCCATTGTATACTTTTAGCTCCTTTATCGAAAATCAGGTGCTCATAGGTTTGTGGGTTAAAGTCAGGGTCTTCTATTCGATTCCATTGGTCGACTTCTCTGTTTTTATGCCAATACCAGGCTGTTTTCAATACTGTAGCTCTATAATAGAGTTTGAAGTCAGGGATGGTAATGCCTCCAGACAATCCTTTATTGTATAAGATTGTTCTGGCTATCCTGGGTTTTTTTGTTCCTCCATATAAAGTTGATTTTTGTCTTCTCCAGATCTGTGAAGAATTTTGATGGGATTTTGATGGGGATTGCATTGAATCTATAGATTGCTTTTGGTAGAATTGCCATTTTTACTATGTTGATCCTCCCAATCCAAGAGCAAGGGAGGTCCTTCCATTTTCTGGTGTCTTCTTCAATTTCTTTCTTCAAAGACTTATAGTTCTTGTCGAATAGGTCTTTCACTTCCTTGGTCAGGGTTACCCCAAGATATTTTATGCTATTTGTGGCTATCGTGAAAGGTGATGCTTCTCTGATTTCCCTCTCTGCTTCCTTATCCTTAGTGTAAAGGAAGGCAACTGATTTTTTGGAGTTGATCTTGTATCCTGCCACATTACTAAACCTCAATATCAGTCCGAACACACTGAACCGGATAGAAGAGGAAGTGGGAAGTACTCTACAGCACATGGGCACAGGAGACCACTTCCTACGTATAACCCCAGCAGCACAGACACTAAGGGCATCATTGAATAAATGGGACCTCCTGAGGCTGAGAAGCTTCTGTAAAGCAAAGGACACTGTCACTAAGACAAAAAGACAACCCACTTACTGGGAGAAGATTTTCACCAACCCCGCAACTGACAAAGGTCTGATCTCCAAAATATATAAAGAAATCAAGAAACTAGACCGTAAAAGGCTAATCAATCCAATTATAAAATGGGGCACTGAGCTGAACAGAGAATTCTCAACAGAAGAACTTCAAATGGCCAAAAGACACTTAAGGTTATGCTCAACTTCCCTAGCGATCAGGGAAATGCAAATCAAGACAACTTTAAGATATCATCTTACACCTGTCAGAATGACTAAAATCAAAAACACCAATGATAGCGTTTGCTGGAGAGGTTGTGGAGAAAGGGGGACACTCACCCATTGCTGGTGGGAATGCAAACTTGTGCAACCACTCTGGAAAGCAGTGTTTCGGTTTCTCAGGAAATTCGGAATCAACCTACCCCTGGATCCAGCAATACCACTCTTGGGAATATACCCAAGAGAGGCCCTATCATACAACAAAAGTATATGTTCAACTATGTTCATGGCAGCATTGTTTGTAATAGCCAGAACCTGGAAACAACCTAGATGCCCTTCAACGGAAGAATGGATGAAGAAAGTATGGAATATATACATATTAGAGTATTACTCAGCAGTAAAAAACAAGGACTTCTTGAATTTTGCATACAAATGGATGGAAATAGAAAACACTATCCTGAGTGAGGTAAGCCAGACCCAAAAAGAGGAACATGGGATGTACTCACTCATATTTGGTTTCTAGCCATAAATAAAGGACAATGCGCTTATAATGCATGTTCCTAGAGAAGCTAAGTAAGAAGGTGAACCCAAAGACAAACACATAGTCATCCTCATGAATATTAACCTTCATCAGGTGATGAAAGGAGACAGAGACAGAGGAGCACAGGACAGAAATCTCAAGGTCCAAATCAGGAGCAGAAGGAGACGGAGCACGAGCAAGGACCTCAGGACCGCGAGGGGTGCACCCACACACTGAGACAATGGGGATGTTCTATCGGGAACTCACCAAGGCCAGCTGGCCTGGGTCTGAAAAAGCATGGGATAAATCCGGACTAGCTGAACATAGAGGACAATGAGGAATACTGAGAACTCAGGAACAATTGCAGTGGGTTTTTGATTCTACTGCACGTACTGGCTTTGGGGGAGCCTAGGCAGTTTGGATGCTCACCTTTGGAGACCTGGATAGAGGTGGGCGGTCCTTGGGCTTCCCACAGGTCAGGGAACCCAGATTGCTCTTCGAGCAGATGAGGGAGGGTGACTTGATCGGGGGAGGGGGAGGGAAATGGGAGGCGGATGAGGGGGGGAGGCAGAAATCCTTAATAAATAAATAAATAAAAAATAAATAAATAAAAAAAAAATGCTGCAAGATCCTCGTGGCAGTAGGCAGCAGAAATGCTGTAGGTCCCAAATTGTGGCGGCGGGCCCCGTGGTGGCAGACAGCAGGCCCTGGGAGCAGCCAATCCCAGGCAGAGGCAGCTGCTGGTCCCAGAGCAGTGGTGGCGGGCCATGTGGCAGCAGGCAGTGGGCCCCAGGCAGAGATGGCTGCTGGTCCCTGAGCAATGGCTGGTCCCAGGCAGGGAGACACATGGCGGGCCGGCAAAAGACAGAAACATGGATAGACAGGACATGCAGGGTGAGGTTGAATGTTTATTCAGGGGGTTATGGAGGAGGAAGGGTGAAGGGGGGGACAGAGAGAGAGGGAGAGAGAGAGAGAGAGAGAGAGAGAGAGAGAGAGAGAGAGAGAGAGAGAGAGAGAGAGAGAGAGAGAGAGAGAGAGAGAAGAGGAGAAAGAGAGAAGAGGAGAAAGAGACAGAGAAGGGGGGAAGCAGAGAAGTGGGGAGAGAGGCAGAAGCGAAGCTGCCTCTCTGAGAGGAAAATGGAAAAGAGAGCGAGCTCAGGCCGGAAGCTGAAGATCAGCCTGCTTCAGTGGATGGGGGGGGGAATGGGTGTGGCTTGTTTCTTAAAGGGACCAAAACCGTAACATTCCCAGGTCTTCCTTATAATAAAAACATGCACGTCAAGGAAGCAGAAAAGGAAGGGCCCACGATGGCGGTGGGCAGGTCAGAGGTAATGGGAGTGGGCGTGGCTTGTCCCTTAAAGCGACAGGAAAGCACAACACCTACAGTTTGTAAATGGCATGATGCTTTCCGAATGTAACTATGTGAGAGTCATTTGATAAGCTTCGCTTGGGTTAGACAGGTAGACTCTAAATACCAACAAAACTGCCCTAGTAGTAGGGAACACAAACAGAGGAGAAAGTATGTTTAAGGAAGAAACAGAAACTAGTCAGATACAGTTAGAGAACATCTAGGATTCTAGCATCAACTAGATATAGTAAGTGCAATTATGGAATGAATATTTCCCCAGAGTCTCTCAAATAAACTGATTTTGGACCACTGAACTCTAAAAATCCTGAGAGAAGAAATTTCTGTTCCTTTAAGCAACAAATCTGTAGTAATTTGTCAAAGTGATATAGCAAACATACACATATTTACAATACGTGAGGTGGATTTGTAAGATATTCTTTATTACAAATGAGATATAAACACTTGTTACTAGCCTACAATGTAAAATCACCTTGCAGTATAAAACAAATAAGTCAAAGCAGTATCACTGCATTCAGAGATCCATATACTGGAGTTTCAGGGACTAAAATATGAAGATCTAGGAAAAGAAAAAATGTATTAGTTCGGTCTTCATTACTATCATTACTATCAAGTATGGAATACTCAAGATAGTATATCTTTATAAAGAAAAGCTAAGTTCAAAGTTTTGGAGACTGTCCAAATAGCACAGCACACTGTTGCTGAAGGTATTCCATTGTCTGGTCATTTTGCAGCAGGTGTGTTCTTAGCAGGAGTCTGTGCAGAACTAGAAGACCACATCTCAAAACAAGAATCCTGGAGGATGGAACCCTGCAAGTCCTCCCAGGAGAAGCAGCTATGAAGACTTAAGCACTTCCTTCTAGACCAACCAAGCAATATAAAAGGCAGGTCACATCTCCCATTGCTATACCGAGGAATAAGCTTTCAACTATGAGACTTTGGAGACAAGCTTAAGTCATGTGGAAACCAGGGCACATTGCATGGAGACATTTTAAGGCATGGCTCTTAAGAGAAGTAGTTAGTTGCTGCAGGGTTTCCTCTAGTTTTCCCTATGCATCCTTTCAAATCCTCTCGCTTGAGGGGTCAAAAAGAAGCAGCTTGCTTTGATTTTGCTTCCAACAGTTACAGGAAATGTTTTTTTATTTAAACAGTGAAATTTTGTTTAGATGACAACATAAAGGTGAATTATATTGGGAGCTATGTAAATGCAGCTCACTTTAAGAGTTAAAGAATACTGTGAAAAAAGGAAGAAGGGAGTTGAGGAAGGGGGAGAGGGAGGGAGAGAGAAAGGGAAGACAGAGCGTACTAATGATATGCTACTAAGAGGTCATTTTCTTAACTAACATTCCCTTGGGTCTTTCTGGAGACAATTTAGCATGGATAGATCTTCAGTGGGGCTTCTCCTTAATTGTTTCTGCTTCACCTACAGCTATGAATGAATTAGTTCAAAATACACATTCTGTATTCTGGTTTCTACTTCAGGTCAGATCTATCATTTCCTTGTACATTATATATTTCACACCAAACACTGAAAAATTAATACATTAAACACCTGTAGCAAGATCTCAGTTTATCCCTGCAATATCTATTTCCTCCCAATAATTAAATCACAGATTTATAATTGGACACAGCACTACTTAGAATAAAAGATTACTTTCCAGGCTTCCTTAGAGCTAGATGTGGCCACACAAGATAGATGGACACCTTATTAAGTGGGGAAAAAAAGATATTTCTTTTTGTGGTGTGTATTGTGAGCAAAGTCATTACAATTGAATTCCCAACAGCCCTGCTGGGGCAGAAATAGAATATGACTTTAACAGACGACAAAATATCTTAAGTCTGGCTTCTCGATGCTCTGATCTAACACAGAAGGTAAGTCAACCTCTCAGCATAATACTTATTCTATGGAAATGCCATTAAATTTTATTCTTATCATCTAATTTAATAGCTAAAATTACAGGTTGATCATTTATATGTATTTTACCTCTTCTGCACTTAAAAACATATAACAAGCTACTCAATATTATGGTACACATCAGATACAAAGAAACAAAAATTATGAACAATATGAGCCCAAATTATGAACAATAGATTACCCAAAATCACAGGGCTAGTAATTAGCATATGGGACATTTCTTCCGGTCTTGATTCCCATTGAATCTTCTTTCCACGTTTTTCTGCCTTATCATAAAGTCATTCACTATGTTTTTTGTCTCTGAAATTATTCAGTGAACTTTTATATTTTTCTGTGAAGCAACTGAATGAGAAATAGTTACTTTGAAGTAGATATGTTGCTTTTCCCAAACAAAAACAAAAAGAACCAACAGTAAACCCTTTAGGAAAAAGGATATTTTGAATGGGATTTCTGGTATTTCCTGCTACTAATCATACAGGAAATGTCTTTTTCATCCCCAAGCCCCCCAAACTTTGCATTCAAGATTTCAGCACTTCTATTTCAGACTACAAACAGTAATTTCTGGCCTCAGGGGGAGAGACAAAAGTATGGATTTAAACAAAAAAAAAATGAAGAGGAAAAGAACCTCTCCACATTTCATCTAGAGTCAATCTGTTTTTATATATACAATTTGGCTAAGCTCCTAAGAGAAGCTTTTTATGAAGATAATTTATTCCCAGATACTTCCAGCTTTGTGAATAATATTGAATAATTTTGAAGAAGATTACAAACCAGATTAATTAGAAGGCAGAAATATGCTAAAATCACAACTTCTTTATTTCAGTGCATTTTTATTTTCAAATTGTAGACTGTGTTTGATGAACACAGAACTGAACAAAATCAATATTAGATTTTTCCCCCATAGTTACTTATTTGATGAAAATCTGTGTGATATTCTGAAGATAGGAAAATCTTATGCTGACTTACGTTTGTATCTCTAAGAACAATTACATGATAGCAGCAGATTAAAGGGGGGAAGTATCTATTTAGGTTCATGGTTTGAGGGATATCATCAAGGTAAGGCATCCATGTCAAAGCTCCTGATATTGGGAGCCAATAGTTAAAACTCTTCAGATCTCAGTAAACTGAGAAACAGAATTCAGTTGGAACCAGGGAAGGTTATAACCAATATTGCCTTCCTCCACAATGACCCATTTTCCTTCAATGACATCCTACCTTCTAGATGCCAAGCTCCTCCACTAATAGCACAACAAGTTATATACCATTTATTCAAACACATGACCTCTGAGGGTATTTCACATCCAAACCATAACATGAACTCATTAAATGTGTGGTGTGTGACGTGGAACTCACAGCTGGTTAGATATTGCTCATTAGCTTATGTTGTATGAGAAACATTATCCCAAAACATTGAGGTTTAAAATAATGGATATTTATTAGCCCATGGTTCTATGAGTCAATGTTGTGGGCTGCCCTCTCAGTTCTGGTGACCTGGGGTATGCTTTATGTTGCTTGGCTGTGGATCATATGCCTGCTGGTAACTCGAGGTTGACTAGGGCTGCCAGACTGGGATGGTTTGCCCCACTTCTCTGTGTAACATTTCATCCTCCACAAGACAAGCTTGCGTTTGTCCACCCGTGGTCTCATGCTTCTGAGGGAAGCTAAAGAAAAGGGAAGTGCCCATTGTCACCACTTCTCACACATCTGCTCTTTTACATTGTCTGTTCCATTTATTAAAGTGAACGACATGGCCAGACCTAAAGCCAGAAAATCCTTGTGCACAAAGACAAGGGTAGAAGTAAGGAAAGAATGCTAGTAATTAATACTCCTCAAAACATATGATAAATGTTTTTAAAATGATATGTGTGGGCCACTAATAATGTTATAAATATTACAGATATATTAGTCAGAATGCACAAAAAAAACCAAATTGCTATAATGAATATATTCACATATGTATGTATGACTTATTAGACTTGCTTACTATATGTGGTCCAGATTATCCAACAATGACTGTTTTACATTAATGACTCTAGACTCAGTAGTTGAAACCATGAGATTGGATGTTTCCAGCAGTTCCAATCCAGGCACTGAAGACCTGTCAGATTCCTGGAGAGCTGCTGGTCTTTAGTCTTCATTGGAATCTCAAATAATATTAATATTATTAATCTCTAATAGAGATAAAAATCTCTAATATTAATTAATGAATAGTGTAGCCACAGGATAGATGAACTTACCAGCAAGAGTACGAACAAGTAGGCAAGAAGCAAGTTTCCTTCTCCCATGTCCTTTCAGGGGGCTGCCACCAAGAAGTATGGTCCATAGTGAAGGTGGGTCTTTCTGCTTGCAATTAACCTCATCAAGAAAATCCTTCACAGAAGTGCCCCAGTGGTTTTTTTTTGTTTGTTTGTTTTTTGGTTTTTTAGGTGATTTGAGATGCAGTCAGCAACCATGATTACCCATTACACAAGGTGAACACAATGCTACACTACATCCAGACCAGCTCTGTGTGGACAGCAAATGAGCTTTGTTTCTACTAGAAAGTCTTAGTAATTTCGCTTACTAACAAGCTTAGTATAGATTAACAGTATGAACCACCAGAAGCAAAAGAATCAATGGAAATGCAAATGACTTTGGTAAGCTACAGATACAAAACAATTGGAGTTCTCCTGGAACTTTTCAAGTCTTATTATTGTACTTATTCCTGGTACAATAAACATCAAAGGAATGTAAAAAACAGAAGTGTCCATATAAGTGTAACCTGAGGGATAGAAAGTTGGACATCCATTGTGTACAAACCCCTTATGTGGTCTGAGGATGTTCAATTCATGAAGAGAAGATGTAAGATTTAAAGGTAGCACATGATAGTGTGCTTGGAATATCTTTGGAGCAATTGGTCACAAAAATGTGGCTTTAGGAAAACTGGGGAAATTGATAGAAGTAATAAAGAGGCAAGTCTAAGCACTGGAGTAATATAATAAGCCCTCAGTATCCTCCAAAGGAAGAGTCTTTCTGCCTGGGCATGAGCATCTGTCTACTAGAAGGGGGAAACAGAGAGAATGATGGGAAGGGAGAAGCAGGGTGTCCAGAGCTCACTGGGACTCTGAACAACACCGTTAAAAGTCTATTACTCCTTAAAATCAACCCAAGAAATTGTCTCTTTTACAGAAGCTTAAAATACACAACAACTCGATGCTAATATAGAGAAAGGACATTCAGTAAATACTAAGGAAACTTGAAGAAAAAATACACTTTAATTAGTGCTAAGGTTCATTAATTCTAACAGATGAACCATATTAATATAAAATGGCAGTAATAAAGTGAAATGGATATGGCATAGTGGAGAAATCTACTATCTTCACAAAGCTTCTATAACAAAAACCTAAAAATAATTAGCATCAGTTTGAAATTTGACTTTGGTATATATGTTTACTTTCATGTCCTTAAAGTTATTAAGCCATTTTTTCCAAGACTCCCTTTTTTATATGGTTAAATATAATTTCATAGATGGCAAACTAAATGATCATGTCATGCCACAACTACCTCCTTGTACCTTGTACCTTCTGAGAACAAACATCTACCTTGATAGGGTCACAGGAGAGAATGGCCATTGCCCTAGCAACAAAGCTGCTGGAACCAGAGAGTGAATCCTTGCAGGTTTTCTGTTTCAGAAGCAAGAATGGAGACCCATGTGGTCTGCACATAGAGTCCATGGAAATGCCGAATTTTGACCTTCCAGTATTTTAGAAATGTGGCTGGCTGCTGAGATCTGTGGGAGACACAGCAAGACAGAGGAATGTTAATGAAATCTCCTTTCCTAGAAGCATTTGCTGCTGTCAAAGCAACCACGATTACTAACGATGAGATACTGTAAGGAAATTTTGGCAATGTAAGTACTTCTTCATCTTGCAGACACCCTTCTACTATCCCCAGGAATGGACATTAGTGCCAAAGTCAACCATATGAGGTGAGGTGGGGTTTTTTTGGTTTTTTTGTTTGTTGGATTTAAGCTTCTGTGTCTCAGGAGAAATTTACCATGACATGTGGATAATGGGTTGCCCTTGTAACCTTGTGATATGTTCCTATCTTGCACTGACCTCAATAGATGAAGGGTTCTTCTTTAATCCAACAGACCATGTCCATGCCATGAGAATTCTTAGTTCACTCTGTGACATTCTTAAAATTCCACTTCTTAATCTCATTAAGAAATGTAAATAGATCTGCATCCTTGTGAAACTCCATCTTTCATGTTCATGTGGGTTGATCCCATAAGAGTGCCGGGTTCTCTCGCAGAAAGGATGGGGGCAGAGGGACCTGTGGATTTTTCCTGGGGCTAAGCTGGATGATGAGCTTTGATTACTCAGACCTCCCTACTGGCTACAGGGAGTGGGGGTGGGGAGGGGTTGGGGGTGGGAGTGAGAAACACACACATTCACACACACACACACACACACACACACACGCACGCACGCACGCACGGAGTCAGGAGTCTGTCAAAGCAGAAGCTCCTTCAATTGCATCAGGCAGGAATTTATATAGGATGAGATAGGGGGTGGAAAGCCTGGGATGGGTCGAAGTAGAGCAAGGAAGAAACAAGAACCAATAATATTCTGCCATGTTAGCAGTGGCTGGGCAGAGGCAGACCTAGGTCAGTTAGCCAGAGACAGGCCTCCAAACTCAAGCTAGGCTCAGGAAGTACACTAGGCCTCACCAAACTCAGGTTAGGCTTAGGAAGTTACACGGGGCCTCATGCCCAGGCCTCATGAGGCTCAGCATAAGAGGCTGATGCTGGTTTCATTGCTGATCCAAGATGGCTGTGCTGAGTGCAGGGAGGTTTCCCATGTGGAATGAACACAAGTGGAAAAAAAACACGGAGAGGACCAGACCATATTACCTGAACAATTATCATGCAATTCCAACTGCATCTGAGAATTGATTTCCAAAATAAAGACATCAATTCACTGGAGTTTTGGTTGTATTAATTTTGTTTGAGTTTGAGGAGATAAACATCTTACTAGTGTCAAGTTACTCAAAACGAATATGTTCAATTTTCTCTGAAGTTTCATTAATTTCTCACAGTAATATTCTGCAGTTTGGGGTTTAGTTTATCAGCCTCTTTATTAAATGTATTGCTACATACCTCGCATTTGCCACTGTTACACATGAAATGTTTTAAACCTTACTCTCCTACCGATTGATGTTAGATTCAGAAATTCGGCTGGTTTTTGTTCAATGAATCGTGGGACGCTTCTAAATTCTGTAGCAATGTTAGCAGTTTTTCATTAGATTCATTTAGGGTGTTCTGTATACATAGACACTGTTAGGAACCAGGTGCCCCACCAGCACCACCTCCTGCCTTCAGTGACTCCAAGCCAAAATGTCACATCATCACCAGCCACCAAATGTGAAATGCTCCCCCCCCCCAAAAAAAAGCCACGACTGGAGGTAGTGGTGCATGCCTTTGATCCTAGTACTGCACTCAGGTATCAGAGGCAGGTGGATCTCTGAGCATGAGACAGCTTGGTCTACAGAGTGAGTTCCAGGACAGCCAAAATACACATAGAAACCTCATTGGGGGACAGGGGGTGTCCTTGCCATTACAGCCTGCTCTTGTTCTCTTTCTGTCTCTCTGGATCTCTTTCTTTCTCTGTGTGTCTCTCTGTCTCTCTCTGTCTCTGTGTGTGTCTCTCTCTTCCCCCTCTCTCTTTCAACCCCTTTCAGAGGTGGCTTTTCACGTCTTTCCTCCACCTACCCCAAATAAATCTCTCCTGAGATCTGTGGTGAGGCGTGATTTCTGAGGCATTCCTTGGCCCCGATCTGCCTCTGTATTCCTCCACCTAAATCCTGACAAACACACTATCTGGAAAAACACACTTACACTTCCTTCCCATATGTGTCTCTTTTTTTAACCTATTTTGTTGCCCGGCATAGGAACACAAGGACAATATTAAACAGAGGCAGTTAGCGGACTTCCCCTCACTTAGTGCAAGCTGAGGGGGAAGCATCCCCACTCCCCCCATTCAGTGATATTAGCTGATGCCTCCTTTTGTTATATGAATTTATTCTTTGCCAATTCCATACATTCACATAATGCATTCTAGCCTAGCTCACTCCAACTCCTTCTTGTTACCCTCCCACATCTTCTACATATCGATAGCCTTCTCATAAGTCTTCCTCCCCTACATCTCTTATTTTGTCACCCCCTGAGTGACATGCACCCAGCATGAGCATGAGGGTGAAACTATCCATGAATGAGTACATCACTGAAGAAAATGACTCTACCTTCCCGGTTACTATCAACTTCCAATCACTCCCCACAGAAGAACTGGTACTCATGAGTCCCACTCCTATCCATGACTGCCCTAGTCTTGAGGAGGACCTGCGTGGGTAACCCCAGCTGGCTTGAGTTCAACAGCCATCTCATACCTAGGAGAAAGCACTTCCCAGTCCTCCTTCCCATCACGAAGTTCTTGCAATTGTTCTCCCCCATCTTCTTGTGTTGTTCTCCAGATCTTGAAAGAGTGATATAGACGTCCCACTGAGGAGTGAACACTTAACAGTAACTTAGTCTCTCAAATCTCAGCAGCTATGGCTCTACATTAACCATCAGCTGATGAAAGAAACTTCTCTTACCACAGCTGAGGAAACACTAGTCTATATATATGAAAATAAATATTTAGGAAAAATTTTGAGCCGGACAGTGGTGGCGCACGCCTTTAATCCCAGCACTCGGGAGGCAGAGGCAGGCAGAGCTCTGTGAGTTCGAGGCCAGCCTGGTCTACAAGAGCTAGTGCCAGGACAGGCTCCAAAGCTACAGAGAAACCCTGTCTCAAAAAAAAAAAAAACCCCACAAAATTTTGACAACAGGTTTATTGAGTAAAACAGAAGGAATTACCGCCTACCTTGGCATCAGTGGCCCCTGGAGCTACAGATACCACCTGTATCTATTAGACAAAGAGTCAGTGGCTGGTCTCCCAGTTGGGCAGCTCTGTCTCTAGGCCCAGCTGGATAGCCCCATCTCTAGACCCTAGGCCCCAGGAAACATCCCATGATCCTCCCCCAACCTATTGCAGCCCCACTAGCAGGTCAGCAGGCAAGACTTCTATGGGCAGGCCTCATCACCAACCCTGCATTGGCCCCTTAATCTACAGCTCCAACTCTGTCCCACAAACACAACCATCCACAGCAGCATCAGCAGCCCCTGGAGACACAAACATCGCCTGCATCAATTGGGCCCAGAGAAGCTACCAGAGGCACAGGCACCTCCCACAGTAATTGGAGAAAGAGATGAGTAGATGCAAGTGCAAGAACACATTTTACAACACAAAGAGAAATATGGCACCATTAGAACCTAATGGTTCTATAATAGCAAGACCTGGAACATCCCAGTGCAGAAGAAAGAGATGAAAATTACTTTAAAAATAACTTTATGAAGATGATAGAGTTTCCTTAAAGCAGAAATTTAAAAAAATTTCCTTAAAGAAATCAAGGAAAAGACAAAGAAAAAATTGGAATAAATCAATAAAAGTCATAAACAAAACCAAGAAAGCCAAGGGAAAAAAAACAATCAAACAGGTGAAGAAAACAGTTCAAGACTTGAAAATTGAAATAGAAGCAATAAAGAAAACAAAGAAATGAGTGAACTCTGGAAATGAAAAATCTGAGTAAATGAACAGGAACTACATATACAAGCTTAACTAATAGAATGCAAGACATAGAAGGCAGAATCTTTGGTGTTAACAATATGATAGAAGAAATAGATTCATTAGTCAAAGGAAACAAGAAAGCCAACAAAGTTGTAACACAAAATATTTAGGAAATCTGGGACACCATGAAAAGGCCAAACCTAAGAATAATAGGAATAGAAGAATGAGAAAAATTGAAGCATGGTTATATGTACACACACACACACACACACACACACACACACACACACACACACACACACACACACACATATATATATATATATATATATATATATATATATGATTGTCAAATGCAGTTAACTTTTTAATTGTCCAAGGAGAATCTTCATAAATTTCTTGTATCTCAGGATCAACTATCTTTCAAGGGAATTTTAAAGTAAATAAATACTAGAATTAGTCCAACATTAACTATTTACTCTTTTCATTTTTCTGTGAAAACCCAATTTTTGTTGAAATCTTATCCTCCATCTGAAATCCTTTTTTAATAATAAGGTCTCCTTGTAATAAATTTCCACAATTGTTGTTTGTCTAAAAATGCCTTCATTCTTTTGCTTTCCCCTTGAAGAGAGATTTTTTTTCCACCTATACAATTCTAGACTTTTTTTTAAAATTATAGTATTTGGAAAATGTCATCCTACTGTCTTCAGGCATGCATAACTCCTTATCAGGTATCAGACCAGGGGGCTGGAGAGATGGCTCAGTGGTTAAGAGCATTGTCTGTTCTTCCAAAGGTCCTGAGTTCAATTCCCAGCCACCACAGGTATCAGACCAATTCTTTCATAGTTGCTTACAGGCAGAGTACCTTCCACTTTCTGTGTTCCATATATCTTCTACTTCTGGCTGTTTTTCTGTCTTTCTGTTTATTTTTCATTGCTAACTAACTTAATGATTCTGTATGTTCATCCATGCATGTGCAAGAGTGTGTACATGTGCATCCAATTTGCTTGCCATTTGTTGAGGGGCCTGTAGTTCAAACATTTCTTTGAATCTAGAAAATTTTGACATTTATTTTTCCAAACTACTTCTGACCTCTCCTCGGTAAAATATTGTAACTCTATGGACTGTTGACATTTAATGTTACCTGGAAGACCACTGTGACTGTATGTATTAGTCTTAATATGTATTCTTTAGTTGTGTAATATCCATTTCTATGCTTTGAATTTATTAATTTTCTCCTGTATTTCCTAATTTCACATGTACTACATTCATTAATTATTATTCTCTGATTTCAATTTAGAAATTAGATTTCAAATTAGGAGATTTATTACTTCCACTTCTATTTCTGACATTTTCTCTAAATTATTGAACATATTTCTACTTAGTATGTTAAAATTTTTGTGATGTGGGATATCCTTCTGTATAGGTTTTTATTGATTGATGAATAAAATTGTTTTTGCCAATGGCTGAGCAGAATAAAGCCAGAAAAGAAATCCTAACAGAAATATATAGAGAGAGTAAATGGAATCAGGCAGACACCATGTAGCTGCTGAAGGAGAGAAATGCCTGTACCTTACTGGTAGACCATAGCCGTGTGGTGACACATACATTAATATAAATGGGTTAATTTAAGTCATAAGAACTAGTTAAGAATACACTTGAGTCATTGACCAAACAGTCTTGTAATTAATACAGTTTTTGTGCGATTATTTGGGTCTGGGTATCCAGGAAACCAAAGAACAGTCTCTGATTATAACTGGCGCCTACCATCTGGTCTGGATCCACATAAGACTTAAAAAAGCTTTAAAAAATAGGAGAGAGAAAGAGAGCTTCTTGACCCATAAAAATGGGAGCCAAACACAGATTCTTGGTAGCTGCAGTTTTTTTTCACATAGGTTCTGTTTGTTGTTGGCAAAATGGTGCATGGCTTCTTTAAGAGATGGCCTCCTGGGTCATACTGGTGGCACAAATGGCTCTGGATCTTTTGGGAGGTCCTGTTTCAGAGCACCTAAATGGCATTTGTAAGCAGCAAGCAACTAGTTGCTTAGTGGCAACATAGACCCACTGTGTCCCTGGAGTTGGAGAGGTGAGAGCATGGTTCACAGAGGTGGTAAACGTACCTCTGCCATGCTAGACTAGACAGAGCTAACAGGAAAAGCCACAATGTTAGGCCTAGCCATGCCCGCTTAGCATTAAAAAATGGTCCTAGTTAGAAAAGAATTACAGATAGATTCAGACAAAAATAAACCTCTGAATGCTTCATATTATATTTTAAAAAGTTCACAGATAGAGAAAAAAGAGAAAAAATGGGTATAGGCAGCTATAGAAAGAAACAATTTTAAAAATAAAACATAGTCTTTAAAGATACAGTAAAAGTAATATAAAAGAGTATAAAGAGTCATAGATTAAAGAGTAAAGATAATAAAGTACATATTAAAAAGTAATAGTGTAAAAAAAGTAAGCAACATTAAAACAATATATATTTATTATGGTGTTTCCTTTGAATTTTTGACTGTTAATGAACTAACTTCATAGAGACATTTGATTGTGGGGGCTACTAAACGAAACCAAAATAAAGGTATCTTGATTTCAAAATTTGAGTCTAAGGATGTGTACTTTGGAAAGAAGGGTCTCCTTTTGTTTCCACAGAGAATGGAAACCTGTGGATTCCTTCCAGGATAATGTGGTTTGATGGAACAAGAGCCCCTGAAAGGTCTCTATGAAATTACTTTGTCCAACAAAAAAAAAAAAAAATAGGAAGCAGTATGAGGAAAACTACACCCAACTTACCAAAATGATCATTTATAAATGGTTATTTTAATTTTGAAAGGATTAGGTATGAATGATTAATGGTCATAGTCAATTTCTAAAAAAATAAATAGGGAGGATATGATATAGAGATGAATATGCTACAGTGATAGGATCTGGTTTGTTGATACAAATTCAAGGTCAATTTTGTTACACGGTGTATATATTTTTCTGTTCTTACTTAAGGCATTGTGGTTGTGAGTTTATTTAAAAATGTATAGTTAAAAAATACAGACTAAGAGTCATCTATAATAATCAAACTTTTATTTAAGTTTGTTATATTTTCTAGATGTACAGCGATATATTTCAGATGAATGGGTATTCTTCAAACCTTTCAGAGACCTACAAAATATGGTATTTAAAGTGTTTTAAGAATGTAGGCATTTCTTTAGAGTGAGATATATTTGCTTCTGGTGGGACAAATTACTTCAGAAAGGATGATGGGCATTGAAGAAATTCATTATGAAATTTGCTTTCAATGTGACAAGGCTAGCCATTTGGGCAAGAAACTACTTTTGCCTGGACTGCTTGATGGTTGGCTTTATAAAGTGGACATGAAAGACCCACAGAAAAGTGATTGCTGAACTTTCTAAAAGACAAGATGGTCCTTCACAGTTCTTGCTTCAGAGAAGAAACTGTCAGACATTCTGCAGGACACAGAAGAAGGCAACTGATGGACTTTGTCATTTCTAGGCAGAGTAGATCTTCAAATTTCCTGCTTTACTGAAAGATCTGTCATATATTATGAGCCTATAGGCTGAAGATGGATGCCACAATGTTACAAAAGAACTTTGGGTGACTGTCCAGGCAGCTAGATATCTCTGTCATTTCTAGAACTTTGGAATTTGCTTACAATATACTTCCTGTTTACTTACATAATATTATATCTTTCTGGGGTCTTTGATGGAGTTGATGACTAGATAGTTATAATTATAGTTTTCCTTAGTTATGATAAAAGGTAAATTAGTTTTACAACTTTATACTCACTAAGATAGAACAGATTATAGGGTATTTTCCTTAATTTACCAAATTTAAATGGACTAAATATTGTTACTATAATTCTTGCTTGATAGCTGTCTTATATATGTAATTTTACCATGTTAAAATTAAAAACCTTTCTTTTTATTTAGATAGAAAAGGGGAGATGATATAGGATGTCCTTCTGTATATGTGTTACTTTTATTGGATGATAAATAAAATTATTTCTGTCAATGGCTTAGCAGAGTAAAGCCAGTCAGAAAATACTAACAGAAATGTAGAGAAAGAGTAGGCAGAGTCTGGCATATGCCATGTGGCTGCTGAAAGAGAAAGATGCTGAAAGGAGGCCACAGCCTCACGGTGACACACAGATTAATATAAATTGGTTAATTTAATACATAAGAGCTAAGTAAGAATATGTTTGAGCCATTGACCAAACAGTGCTGCCATTAATCTAGTTTTTGTGTGATTATTCTGGTCTGGGTGGCCAAGAAACCAAAGTACAGTCTCTATTTACATTTTTGTTAGACATTTTTATCATCTTGCATTTGTAGCTCTGTTTCCATTGGCTGATGTTTCTTTAGTTATGACTCACACTTTTCTCTTTTATGAATCACAGTTTTTCTCTTTTAAGTTATTCATTGGACTCTTAACATTATTTCTTGCCTTACTGAATATCTATCTTAAGCACATATCCTTGAAAAATGAAAAATTATGCTTGCCCTAAAGTTGATATGTTTTCATATCAAACTAATCTTTTCAACTCTTGTTTTGAAGTTTTGTTACAAAGAGTCAATACTAGCTTTTACATGAATGAAAATTAACTAAGCATGGCATTCTGGGGTTCTCTTAGAGTAAGTTTAAACATATTCCAGCTTTGGGGATGGAATGATGACTCAGCAGTTAAAAGCCAAATGACCAGGGTTTAGTGCCAGTACCTATGTGGTGAGCCACAACCATTAGTAACTCCAGTACCAGGAGATCCGTTGCCATCTTCTGACTTTCTAGGGCACTAGGCACACATGTGGTACACATACAAGCATACAGGCAAAACACCTAAAATAAAATAAATATTTCTAAAAACAAAGCAAAACAAACAAAAGCAAAATGGCTGTATAAACTCTGGGAAATGTGCCTGAATGGCAGAGCTCCCAACGGCATTTTTAGCTTCCTTTGTAGTTTCCATGCTTCGCCTTGTGCAAAATATTCATGGGGTTGCTGGGGTAGAAAAATTGAAGTATGGAGGGGCAGGGTAATGGGATAATGAGGCTAAGGAATGTATAACAGAAGGGGCCAAAATACCCATAAGGAAATATAATCCTCAGCAAGCTAATCAGAACAATAAAAAAAAAGAGAGAGAAAGAAATGTGAATGGTAGTGAAGGCATAAGTCACAAACAATCCAACACCAGTTTGGAATTATGATTAATAGAACGGTTATTTATTTAAAGGGAAAAAAAACTTACAGACAACATCCCTCTGTGCGATCAGGAAAGGAGTCTAGTAGCCGGAAGCGGAGCCAGAAGCAAGAGATCATGAGGAGGGCAGTCGCTGCTTTTTTAGAGAGAGAGAGAGAGAGAGAGAGAGAGAGAGAGAGAGAGAGAGAGAGAGAGAGAGAGACCATGCCCCAGTGGGCTGGTATCTCAGCGGGCTATTTGCTGGAGGAGCAGAAGGAGCTCCCGCAGCATGATAGTACCTGTATGGATAGGTTACATTGTCCCTAGAAGCCAAAGATCATTAAAGGAAAGCCTCCGTGCCTGGGGTGAGAGATATCCCTTGGACTGCTAGCTTGCAATGGTCCTTAACCTGTTTTGTTAACTGATGGGTCTATTAAATTGTCTGCTAAATAGCTGTGTTTATGCCCAGATATTATGATTGCTGTCAGCTTAATCAGAGAAGCTTTTCATTGCAGTCATTTTTTCTTTTTGGTTTTTGGTTTTTCTGAGACAGGGATTTACTGTCTAACAGTCCTGGCTGTCAAGGAACTCACTTTGCAGACTAAGTTGCCTCTAACTCACAGAGATCTGCCTGGCTCTGCCTCCCCAGTGCTGGAATTAAAGGCATATGCCACCACTGCCTGGCTTTCTCTTTCCAGTCTTAGATGGTGACCACAGTTGCTCGTAACTGGTCAAGGTTCAGGGGAGAGGGAAGAAGAAGGAACAGGAAGAATGTAAGAGGTTTATAAAAGAAGGAAGTAGTTTGGGAAGGTGGCTTCTGGTATAAGCTGTGCTCTTGAACTTAAGACACAAGGCCTCCAAGAGACTGGTTTTGCCAATACCTCATCATGAATAGGGGATGGGCTGTGGGGCCTTAACTCTGTCTCATGGTTTATATGTGGTTAATGATTGGTGGGAGAGTGAGGGACATTATTTTCAGTGGTGAGTCACTGGTAAGGTGCCTATACCTACAAATTAACTCCAATCCACGCTCCTGTAAATTACTGTAATGAAACTCCTTGGGTTCCTACATGCAAAAAAATATGAAAGTAGAGGGGGCAAGATGGAAAGAGAAGGGGGTTAAAGGGAGAGGAAGGAGTAGTGGGGTGAATATATCAAAATCCTTTATGTACATCTATAAAGATGCCTTGATGAAACATTATTATGTAAAATTAATATATGCTGTCAAAACGCATTTTTAAAATGCATAAATTGAGAGTGTATTTTACCAGGAAACCCAAACATTTAGCCCAAGATGCTATGCATTTAAACATACTGATGTGTCAGAAATCAATTAAAATTGAATAAAGAGGATTTTTGTGGGTCATAACCAAAACCCACTAATGTAGAAAACAACTCATGCTGCTGACAGATTCTGCCAGTGAGATCATTGTTTAAGAGGCAGAGTTGTGGCAGAATGTGCTAAGAATGTGTTTTGTTCCCAATTTCAGCTTTTCACCCTGTGTAACATATTGCCTCTCCTGCTGTTGTTTGTAACCTTTTTACAGTTGGCACAAGCACGTACATTAAATCCATTCTGATTAATAGGAGCATCCCACTGTGCGGCTCCCTTTGCAGTGGTGTGCTCTAAGCAGTGTTTTCGTGGCCTAACTCGCCCTGCATTGGTAATGTGTGTTATTAAGTGCTACCTCTTTCCAGCACTTTGAGGCTCTGTAATTACCAAAGGAGGCAACTGGATGATGTTTGCAAATTTCCTCAGAAGCTTAAATAGGGACAATGGAGGCTAGATGGCAATAACAGAATTTATGCCTGGGGATCCTGCTGAAAGAAATGGTAATTTCAGGTCAACCTTTTTAATTTCCAAGCAACCGTTTGAATGCAGACCTCTGGGTAGCCAAGACCACACTCACTGGAAACAGACACAGTTGTAATGCTGACAGACGGAAGAAAATTCCCTCCTAACAATCTTTCTTGTAATATTACTTTGCATAAAACACTGCTGTTTAATGTATGCAGAGGTTCTTTTCTCTGTTGGCAGTATATCCTTTTTATGGCTGAAGATAGTCTTCTCTTTTATCCAATTTTATAGTATAAGTTTAAGTAAAAAGCAGTAGGATGTACGTTTTAAATTTTTAGAGAGTTTACTCCTTGTCTATTGATATCTTCCTCAGTGGTCTGGCTTATGTTTGCAAGCCATGAAAAGATTACTTTTAAGAAGTAATTTTTTAATGTATCTTAATTGAACAGAATACTGAGCTTACTGTGGTATTTTCATACATGCATACAGAATATTCTAATTCAAATCCATTTTAGTTGTGCCTGTTTTTTGTTTGTTTATTTTGTTTTCTGTTTTTTTGTTTATTTGTTTTAAAGATCGAAGTCTTAAAGGTGAATACAGGATGAGTAACCATGGAGGAGGCCTGAGTGATGTGGATACAGTCAGGGCAGACAGGCACCATATGGTCAAGACGACTTGCAGGTCTTACATCAGAGTTACCAAATTTAATTTGGAGAAAACCTTTCTAACAAAGATCTCAATTTTATTCAAGTCTTCTCTAAGGTTGCATGCCTATGAGTTAAGGACAAATGAAAGGGTCAAGTTTGCAAATCACTGGAAAAGCTTCTTTGATGATGGAGGCAAACTTATAAACAGCGCAAGGAAGTGTTCAGCCAAGGACTACATAACAAACCAAGACAGTGCAAGAATGATAAGGTGGACCATGGTTTCCAAAGTGAGGAAACTCCTGTGGGGTAAAACCAAGGTGAAGAGCGCATAGATGGACAGGATTGAAATGAAAGCAAGGGAACTGGGCACAGTATTCCAGGAAGCTGAGCATGAATATGCCGAAGATGTTAATATTTTAGAATCATATGTTCTGTGTGCTGCTCTAATGAGTAGATGCAGACAACAAGAAAAATGGGTTTCAGCTCTTGCACTCTGCCCATCACATCTCAACGCTTCCAGCAGCTTCCTGACAGGTCTGGGTGCCCATCCCTAGTCATCAGAAGAAAGCAGGCTCGTTAAGATGTGGAGACAGCACAGGGTCTCCTAACCTCGAAACGTAACCTCAACTACTCTTTATCTTTCAGTCCATTCAATTGAACATGTTTTTAGAAGCCAAGAGTGTCTGGAATTATATGTTGGGCCACTTTTGGAAGAGAAGCATGGATTTAAACTGTGATGAGTCACGGCCCTAGGCATACTTTTATCTTTCTCCATTTTCACGCTGGTGTCTCTGAAGCAGGCAGGATGGGTCAGAGCGGGGTTTGGAAGTGAAGATGACAGAAGAAGAAAGGCACCATTCTTTGTCTCAGAGTAGCGGCTAAAATCTCTGCTGAATGTTCTCCCTCTGTAAAAATAATGGCTTTTTCCTCCGACAGGAAAGGACTGCTTCAGGGAGGTGGTATGATATTTGAATATGTCCCAGTAATAATATGACCAAGGGATACAGTTTTTTTTTTCATTTTCAGTAACTCCCCCTTTATTCCAAACCTAGACACTAACGGAAGAATGCACTTCCTGTTCCCATCTTGGCCCAGACAAGCTGAGAGCCATACTACCGGTAACTCTTAGGTGAGTGAACACAGAGCATTTTTAAATACTGAGATCCTAAATATGGATGTGAGTTTATAATCATATCATCAGAGTGCCCTTTCCAAGGCTTCAGAGACTTAGACAAGCTGTAATTGCAAAGAAATACATGAGTAATCACCCTACATTTTAGAACAAGGCCGTAAAAGATGAGGCTTCCAACTGGTAATGCTTTCATCCTTCCTGGAGGTGAAGTCTAAACTCTTTCAAACATTATCTTCATTTCTAAGGAGGATCTATGTCCACCTACGTCACCAGCCTTCAGAGTTCTGCACCCCAATAAGCAAGTTTGAAATGGGAGATTTCTTCTTTCCTTCTTTCCTTTCCTTAATTTCGCCTCCAAGTGCATCTTGAATCTGAATGAGCTGCAGACAAACCTCGCATACAACAAGCAGGGGAATTCAAACCAATGCATTGATTATGCTCGGGAGTCCCAGCTGAGGAGCAGGGCTGCCAAATCCGGCAGGGTTTGCACAGACTGCTCACGCTTCTCATACGCATTGATTGCAGCCAAAGGACCATTTTGTGAGCTGAATTTAAATCAAATTGCCAAGTGACCGATGTTAACTTTGCATCAGGATGATGGTTTATTAAGCTGGTTTTATAAGCTCATTTGGTTCTGCAAATATGTAACACAAACACAGAGCATTCTTTCCAAGGCAATGCCAGTGAGCACAGTGATTTTGTTTCTACGAATCCTGAGCCGTTGGACTATAATCACATAGCAAGAAGCCAGGGAACATAAATCGAACCGTCTAAATATTGGAGGGTGTCAAAACATAATTCTATCTATAAAGAGACTTGTGCCCTTCAATTTTTGCCTGTCACAAAAATTAACACTAAATGAGCTACAGTGGTAGAGATCTAGGGTAAAATAATGAGTTTTCCATGCACTATATTGTAACATAGACAAAAATACAGTCCAAGGCCCAGAAACACTGGAGCACAAAACAATGTAATATTAAACCCAATAACAGAACTTCCTCCTAAATGAGTGTCTCCCCAAGGAACTCACTACCATACGATCCAGAAAAAGGTTTTCTAAAAGCCTTTTCATGTCAATCATAGAGATGGCATTTCCCTAAACCCAGAACCATAGACTTCTATTTCTATTTTATAATGGGAAAAGGAAGGTTTAAGATTTTAATAAAAAAACAGAGAAGGGTTGCAATAAAATCTTTCCCTTGATGTTTGTGTCTGTCAGAGGCAGAAGACTTTGCCCTATCATCATGTTCTCCTCCGTCAGGAGAGGTGAGGAAGTCGGGGAGTCTTTGTTCTAGGGAATAGAGCTCCGTACATGAAGGGTTATTACAGGTGTCCAGGTGGCCAAGCTCGTGAGTCTTGGGTGACCAGCAAAGTGAGCTTCACTTTGGAACCACTGAGATCTAACTTCGAAGATGGAAGGAAACCAGCGAAGGTGACTTCAAACCCAATCCTCAGGTGTGGACCCACTGTTGAGCACTTCACCATGTGGTCAGGACCGTGGCCATGGCCAAGGAATATTTTGTTAGTCACGAATCAGTAAGCTGCCAGCCCAGTTCTGATGAATTACACATCTCCTGTTTCATCCATGGAATGCAGCTGGTGGCTCAGGAACCTGAGTCTGGGCTTTGGAACCCATGAAAAGGAGGAAGGAGGGAATTAACTCCATAAATGTGTCCTCTTCTGACCTCCACACACTCACGGTGCCTTTTATGTAACTGCTTTCACATATATACACCAGACACACATATACACATACACACAAACACACACAAAATTAAAAACACTTTCAGAATGTTCATATTTAATTTTATAATTTGTTGTAATGAAATTCAATGCCACCAATACATAAACTCCAATTCTTTGATACCACTATTAAAATGTCATTGGGCATAAAGATTGATTTTCCAGAGCTATTTTATTCAAAGGAATGCTAAAGTCTAACCACAGCAGCAATTTTATTAGAAAATACAAGTGATATGATGAAGTATTTGATAGTATATTTAAATAAAATTAGGTTAATACCTTATACTTAATAAATGAAAATAAAACTGCTTTTAGAATACTGTCTCGGTCAGCATGGACTCATTGCAGAAAAATTTTTAAATGTGAAAAACAGGACAGCTTCAGTGGCCCGCGTCTGTAGTTCTGGTGATTACGAGGGAGAGGCAGTGGGATCCCAGTACAAACTCAGCCTGGGCAACATAGCAAAGTCCTGCCACAGAAGTAAATGCTGAAATTCCCGAGTATCTCAGTAGACACTCTGAGCTCTAGATAAAAACATAGTTTATCTGATTGGTGACACACATGAACTTCAGGATAGCCTCTAAGAAGATTTCCTATCCTCCCAACGTATATCCAAAACTCGTCCCAGCCATTAAGAGCAGAAAATAAACAAGACATGCTCCTAAAAGTCTGCTTATGGAGACTGCTGCACAGGTCATGATGCCATAAGCACTGCAACCTGGTCACATGGCAACCACGTCAGCTTCATTTTTGCCTCTGCACTGCCTCTGGCTGTGCTTCTGCCTGGACATCTTTCTCTACTTAGCACATGATCCAGTCACCCCCACCATGCACCTCTGCTTAGATCTTTCTTCTCTAAGAAGCAGTTAACGGCTCTACTACTACTTTCTGACTTTGCCTGTCATCGCATGCACAGAGACCTGACCTATCTGAGGCCCTTGAAAAACATTTAACTGTAGAAACTATAATAGTATCCCAAAAGTAACTCTAGTAAAAACAAACAAACAACCAAGCACACACAAAAAAATACCTTCTCATTTCAGTGTCAAAATTGCATCACTTCAACCGAGTCAGAACAGCAAGGCTTCATAGGAATATGGAGAATGGGGAGCATCATGGGAATTACTCAAGAAGAATGAGGGCTGTTGTGGCTCCTGCTCAAGACTTCCCACAGCAACTCCCCAAGAAACTCAAGTGCCTTGATCTCTGTTACTTTTCTGTCAGGCAAACTTCCATGGATTTTCATTTGATGTAGAGAGTTCTTGGGTACCTTTGAACAGAATTACTTAGTTTATAAAGAGGTAAGTATAACCCATAACCAATGAACTCATTATTTTTCCCTTTTTATTACATGGTGGGTTTTTTTTATTTTTAAGGACTGTATTTATAACTTCATGTGTGACTCTTTTCCAGATCTCCATTTCAACCTTAAAAGCCAAGATCCATTCATATCAGATAATATTTCTTACACCAATCATGACTGTGCTCATGCCTTGCTGCCTAGGAACAGAGATTACCATAACATGACTTTAAGTGAGTCACTTTTCCTACCTGTGGTTCCAGTCTGTCAGTGATGAAATTAAAACAGTTAACCTGACCTGTGAAGCGATCATGAGGAGTTGATGTGAGAGCTACGGGTAAAGCTGAGCAGAACATTCAGACTTCGAGGTGATAAATTACTGGCCACTCTTAGATGGAACAGTGTTATCAATCTTCATGATTAACCTTAAGTTGAATTCTGGAATCTTTAAACCGAAGGGAGCAGAAATGAGGGAGTGTTAATCTCACTGAATGAGAACACAGATCATTACCCAGACTCTTTTAGCCGAATTAAGGAAGCTTTATTTTCTGACGGACAGGGCTAGCTCCCAAAAATGGGCTTTGAGAAAACAGCATTGGCCATAGGGTAAGGAAAGGTTTGTATTAGTCCCCAGCTGCCAGGCTAGGCACTTTTCCAAGGGTCTTTGGTTACTTACATAGGAACTCGGCAGAATATTTCAGAATTATTTGACAGAGCATCTTCCCATGGTAGAGATTATAGGTATAGGATGTGGAACATGTCAAATTCCAGAAAATAGGTCAAGACATGGTCAAACCCAAGTTTTACAGAAAACAGGAATGAACTTCTTTTGCCCTTTCAATAAGATAGCTTTCAATCTTAAAATGGAATCAGGATGGTCCATTACCCCGGCCCTTTTTATTCTTATGTGTCCCTTTCAAGTTCTTGAGAGAGGATGGTTAATTCTGTCTGTCATATGGCTGATAATGCTGGAGTGGGGCAGGTATCTTAGTCATTTTCGTTTGACAAGAGTCATGGTGTCTTAATTAGGGTTCTTATTGCTGTGAAGAGACATGATGACCACGGCAACTCTTTAAAGAAACACATCATAGGAGAGGCAAAAGGCCTCACTTACATTTTAGGGGTTCAGTTCATTATCCTCATGGTGAGAGGCACGGTGACATGAAGGCAGATGTGGTGTTGGGGTTGAGAGACCTACATTTTGATGCAAAAGCAACATGTAGTCCACTGATGTCACACTGAGTGAAGCTTAAGAAAAGAGACCTCAAAGATCGCCCCACAGTGACGCACTTCCTCCAACAAAGCCACACCTCCTCATAGTGCCAGTCCCTTTGGGGACCATTTTCTTTCAAACCACCACACATTGCTAGGGTCTCTCCACTTATGTCTGATTGGTTAACATAGAAGGAATAAATTTTTCTTAGAGCCATCATCTTTGTTCTGCACAGAGCAAATTGAGTGTCCTATCATATTGTAAAACTATTCAGTCAATGAATTTACTTGCTGATTGATCTTGGTTATTCGGTTTTTAACAAGTACCTTTATAATAATGAGGGAGCCAGGTATGCCAATAAGCATTGTATAGTCATTTGGATCACCTTTCTGAGACCCCCTTTGGATCTAACATTCTAGCCTTCATTGAGAATAAGGGATGACAGGTTCTCTTCTGTAACTGCTTCTCAGCTGAAATTAAGCTGTTGTTTTCAGGCCCTAGGAAGGTTGGAATATTAGTCAGCCAATGGCAGGGAGGGTATTGAGGCAATAGGACAATCATAGAAACATCTGGTTTGCCGACCAAGCTAAAGAGTCATGGAGAAATCACATTGGCTGGACTGATTCATATCAGTTTTCAGCCAATTTTCTATCAACTTCCAGGGCTTGTGGTTGTTTGCCACAGTTTGTAGTCTACAGCTGATTTCTGGATGGTGTCTACTGAAATATGCAGAATCAGATAACGTTTATGGACAGATGTTAAAGTTAATAAACTTAAAGCAAAGTCTTACATTTGGAGCTTCCAGGCTCAGAGTACTGTTGGTTGAGGAAGAGGAGAAGTTCCAAGATCAGGTAAGAACAAAAGATCCCACCCTCAGGAATAGGCAGGGGGAGAAATAGGCTATTGATTGACAGGAGGACATATCTGGAGTTTATTTGACTTGTAAGAGATGGGTCCAAGTTTTATGATTTCTTCGACTCCTTGATGTTTACATGAATATTTTTAGTTTATAAAAGAAAAAAGATTTTAGTTATGTTAGCATTATCATTGTTTTTATTAACCCTCTCACTTCTGGCTGCTGGATTCAGTTCCTGTTCCCTGCTCATGAAGAGGACTATGATCTAAGACTGTGATCTGTGAGTCTATCCCTAAGTAAATAACTCTTTATTATACTCAATTCTGAGCTAGTGTGGGATTATTTTGTAACTTCTATCTTCAATAACTCTTTATTGATTCTTCAGAAATTTCACATCATGCACTCCAAACCCACTTACCTCCCAGGCCCTCCATATCTACCCCTCATCTCTGTAGTAGGTTCGCCAAATTAATTAAAAACAAAACAATCCCTCAAAATTCCACCTCCTCCATCTTTCCAACACCAGTTCATTGATCCTAGTGGCATCAGTGGTTGTGGTATGTCATGCAGTATACCCCTTTTGTTCAATCACCCCCCCCCAAATGTTTATTACAGTGAGTCATTTGGTCTGGTCCAAGGCCTCTGGTTTCTGGTATACCATCATCACTGGATGGGGCCCTCACTGAAACTCCTCTCAGATTTCTGTTGTTGCCCAAACCCTGGAGATTCTGTGGTTATTGTTCTGCAGGTCCAGTCCCTTTGCATACCCCAGAAAGTCAAAAGTGGGCAGCTGTTAAGGTGGGCCAACCCAAGTTCCAGGATGTGGGTCTGGGTGGTAGCTGAGTCAGTCTTGGCCTTTGGGACTGACCCCTCAGGTGAGGGCAGAGCCAGCTCCCGCAACCCCATGCCATCAGAGTCAGGATGCCCATATGTACAATGCAGGACAGAGCCATCTCTCTGGAGTTCCGGGGCCAGCTCTCCCATGGGAGGGTGTGATATCAGCTCTCCTCCTATAGTATCCATTGAGAAGTAGGGCCAGATACCCCTGGGTTAGTGAGGGACAGGGCTGACACAGCACAGCCCTTGGATTTTAACATGCATGGCTTCTATGACTCTCTGTAACAATATGAGCTATGGACATCAGCCAAGACCCTGGCTGCCGTTGGACCACAGACCCAGACACAGCCCACTGTAGCCGCCTGAATCTGGCTACCTATGACTCTGCAGGCCACTTGGATTGGCCTGATCCCCATGGTAGCAAGGCCCTCACACACCAACATGGCCCCCAGGTGCCAGACCAGACCCCTGGCATCAGCATTGCCTTTGATGATTATCATTGTTTGCAATCTGTATCAAAATCCATATGGTAGAAAAAGCAGCTAGCAGGTGTCTAAAAACAGCTAGAGTAGAGTCATTCCTGTGAATCGTAGCAAGAGCTATGGCTTTGGATTCAACAGCTTGAACATTTTTTCCTTTTTGCCGTCTACAGAGCTAGATATAGATTGGACAGGGATGTTTTTATCATGATGAGAGGCATCTTTAAGTCTATATTTAGAAGGCAAGCAAGGGAAATCTAAAATCTTGAGCTTGTGAATGATAATAACCATCAGTGATTTATCAGCTTATTAGAACTTTATTGATCAAATTTAAACTCTGAGCCATTGAATCATTTCCTTAGACCTTTGCATTTTACCTTTATATCCTTAGATGTTTATAATTTAAATTATTTTAGATTTTTATAATTTATATTAAACTTAGAGGGTTTTTTATACGATTACTTACCATTAGACATTTATAAGTGGTTGACTACTGAGAACAGTCATTACAAAAATAAGTTCTATCTGAGACCGATTTATCCTTTATTATGCAGCTGAAAATAAGGCAAATCTGTCTGTGAGTTTGATTTTGATTTTCATCAGGTGACCTAACAATTCTGGAAAAGCAAGTCCTGTTTTTTTATATGTAAATCACATTGACTAGTCAGTTGCCGCTCTAGTGATAAAGCTATAGTTAACTGTTAATACCATCAGAGATCAGGGATAAGTGATAGTAAGAAGTATAATCCAAATGGCCTATGTATCAAATAAAACACTCAAAATTTACCATCACTGGGGAGGTCAGTCTTTGGCTATCACACAGAAAATCAATGAGAATAGGCCTTGAGTTACTAGATTCAGATCGGAAAGGTTTTCCTGTGGATGAGGGACCTGGGAGAATTGACGTACCTTGACTTAGGCAGAGTAGTGATTCAACCCAACAGTGCCCACAGTTTGCACAGGGCCATAGTAGCTGGCAAAACATAGGGCAGTAGTTTTCCCTGTAGTTAGCATTACTGCAGTCCAGATCTGTGCCTCATCTCTCATCTTTGGAAACCTTAGGGTCAGCTATGGGATCTGACATTCTACCTTAGGCAGATTTTTCATCAAACATTTTAAGTGCCATATGCAGAAGATATGAATTCAGCATGTCTGGAAGTTTTGAGGTCCATCTTAAGTACACCTAACTTTTACTTGCTTTTAGTTATTTGCTTTAGGCTTAAACTTGCAAAAAAAAAAATCTTTTATTTCTGTCCTTTATCCACCGTCTTCCTGCTGTTTGGCTTTGGAGCCCTTTTTAGCCATGATCTTTCACTTAGGAGCCTGTTTTATGAGGACAAACAAACAAGGAAAACAGAAATGAAACCATTAAACATGGAACCCAAAATATTCAAGGGACAGAGTCAGCAAAAATGAACCCAGTAAACAAAGAACACAGGGTGTTCACCTAGTCAAAAGAGACCAGTCAAAAACAAAACATGCAGTGGTCACTTTCATTCATACATTTAACTGGGGTTGACTGATTGAACATCTTGGCTCCCAGTATCCAAGAACAAGATGGGTAGAGCAACTTCTTGCTAATTCCCTGTGAAGGAAACAAAGAAAACACAGAGGACCAAGAGCCTGGCTCCATAAAACCAGATAGGCAGTGACACGTCTTGCTATTGCCCTGGACAGGAGCTCATCTGTCTCATCAGCTACCGTTCTGGATCCCACCAGAAGCAGTAGTGGATGTCATCGACAGAGACTCTCTCTATGATTTACAGAAGGACTCCTGCTCAGAAACGTGCCTTCTAGTTTCTTTTCAGTGCAGCAGGATGTCCCAACAATCCACCAAACAGAAAGCATGCTTCAGAGCCTTGGAATATTTTCAAGGCGTTCACCAATGAGGCAGCACTCCAGTCCCAGAGTCCCAGACTGACAGGCCAGCTTCAGAAACCTGGTTCGGATCCTATCTCATAGGGGCTTCTATTGTTAATCCCATCGAATGAGAGTAAAGATAGTTGCCCAGATACTTTTAGTTGAATTAAGAGAGGTTTATTTTCTGTCAGGGGTCTAAAATGGGGTCTGAGAAACTAGCATTGAGCACAGGAGAAGGTAGGGTTTATTTTAACCCCCCAAAGAATGTAAGGCTAGGGAGTTTTCAAGGGTTTGGGATTATGCAGGGACTTGGCAGAACATTTCAAACCCCCTTGGTAGAACATCTTATATTCAGGATGAAGGTTAGGATATAGAACATGCAAAATTCCAGGAAATAGACCAAGACATGGTCAAACACAAGTTTTACATTAACCCAGAATAAACTCATTTTGACTTTGTAATAACATGGTTTTTAATCTTAAGATGGAGTCAGGCTGGTTCATGTGGCAGGGCATAATTCAAAATGGAATTCATAACCATTATATATACCACATTTCAGAGTTTTTTTTTGTCGGTTTCCTAAAACCCCGAAATACATTCCAATTACAGCGCATAGCTAGCTCATTTGCACAGAGGATTTGTGAAAGAGTCCAGTTTGAATGTTGATACTTTCTGATAGACATTTTCTGAAAACTAAAACTGTGCTGCACATAGCCAAGCTGATGTGAGCAAAAGGCATCAAAGTATTGTGTGCAGCAGTCTGATCTTTAGCATCAGACAGATGCTCAGTGATTCATGCCTATTCAGCCCTTTTGTGCTTCCTCATATGTAGGCTTCTTACTTACGGTAACTACTTGATAAACTGGTCATGAACAGTAAATCCAAAATAAGTGGAGTTAGCAGAGTACCTGGCAACCAGTCATTGTCCAACAAGCCTTGTGTTTATGAATATTATTACTAGGCAGTATTGTAAATTAGTCATATCCATGATACTGAGACAACAGGACTTAGAAAACTAAATTAGTCTTTTGCTAGAGTGTTGCAAGAGCTCCTTCTGTTCCTTCAGCCAATAGCTGCTGAGATACCAGCCCATTGGGGCGTGCTCTCTCTCTCTCTCTCTCTCTCTCTCTCTCTCTCTCTCTCTCTCTCTCTCTCTCTAAAAAAAAAAAAAAAAACTGCCACTGCCCTCCACTTGCTCTCTGGCTTCGGACTCCGGCAACTAGGTTCTCTTCCTGGTTGCACAGAAGGCTGTTACCTCAGATGGTGTTTTTCTGTAGCTTTGGAGCCCGTCCTGGAACTAGCTCTTGTAGACCAGGCTGGTCTTGAACTCACAGAGATCTGCCTGCCTCTGCCTCCCAAGTGCTGGGATTAAAGGCGTGTGCCCCCCCACTCCCCCCCCCCCCCCCGCGGCGTGCCTGGTCTACAAGAGCTAGTTCCAGGACAGGTTGCAAAGCTACAGAGAAACACTGTCTCAGACAACAGCCCTCTGTGCAATCAGGAAGGGAGCCTAGTTGCCAGAAGCAGAGCCGGAAGCCAGAGAGCAAGCAGAGGGCAGAAGCAGCTTTTTTAGAGAGAGAGAGAGAGAGAGAGAGAGAGAGAGAGAGTGAGACCATGAGACCATGCCCCAATGGGCTGGTATCTCAGCAGCTACCGGCTGAAGGAACGGAAGGAGCTCCCACAACACTAGAGTCATGAAATTATAGTCTTAGTCACAGGAAATTTAAAATTGAGAAAGTGTGCACTCGTGCATACACACACATGCACGCACACACACACAAATGGAATTAGATACCCTAGATATAATTGACATTGTATTCTTTGATGATCCACCATGCTTCATCAACACCAATATAGCTAAAATATAGCATGGCATTTCTCTGAAACTATGGCTTCCTCAATTAGGGAAATAGCTAGGATTTATTTATACTGCATTTGTGTGATTAACAAACATGTTTCTTTTGACTTCATCTCCTAGTGAAAGTTTGATTTCTATGATTAATAGATAATGTTGAACTCTGTACCTTCTAACCACCAAATCATATCTACTGGTCTCCTTCCGAGGTATTGCTAGAAATGAATACTTTTCTCTTCTGAGACCTAAACTGGAAATGCCTTCCACAAAGATCCATTGCAAAATGTAAAAACCTGTCATTCTCTAGGGGTTTCAGTCTAGATAATATTAAATGAATTTTACACATAATCTTGGGACAATTATTACGGTAGAATATATTTTAAATGTCTGCACTTTGGTAGTCCCAATGACAATGTGCTGTTTACTAATCATCTCCTCTTCAACACAGTCCCAGGCAACCTCCTTAATACTTGTGAAGATTATGAAACTTGTCCAAAACCCTTTTTTCCCTTGATCATAACACATATTTCTAGTCGTGAACAAGCTCTATTTCTAGCTCTGCACAAATTGGGACTCAGATAATCCATACCAATCCACACAACACCATTTTTCATGAAGTAGTTCTTGCTTTATGATCTTTTTACATTTTGCAATGCTTATATCACCTTGAACCTTTATATAAATGTTTCCATGTCATGTGCATATTTCTTCCAGATCCCATTGTCTTTAGATATTGGCTTTGTAAGATTTATCCATAATGATGCTCATAGACTTAATTCATTCTCTGTATGGAATAACTCAATACACTGTTAACTCTGGAAGGGACAGTCTCTTTGTGATAAATGAAGATGCAGATGCCAGAACATCAGGAATACAGAGCGTAATACACATAAAGTAATACATGTGTGTATTCTCTTTGGTGAAGAATTTTACCATGAGGAACTTATACCACAGAAACATATTTAAACAGCTTTATAAACACAAGTGTTCAATACAGCACTGCTTCCTTGCTAAAATTTGGCAACAACATATGTGTTTATCAATAGCAATTGTTTAGATTGATTTTATTATAAACAGAATGGGTTGGGTAGTGACAGAAACTGAGACTTATGTATTTTCACAGTAAGCTGTTAGAGATTATTATGTTTACAAGAGAAAGACTGACAGCGAGGAGAATACTCTCCTTCATAAACTACTGTGCTGAGTTTTGAGAAGAACCAATTTTACATTTTATAAGGATTAATTTCTATTTACACCCTTGTAACAGAGACATATGGAAGCTGATTTAAGTGATAAAGGATTACATGGCAAATGTGAAGAGTGATGTTGTTTTTGAAGGAAATTCTGGTGCTGGTATGAGCCCAAAAGTGAGGCTGAGCTAAAAGAGAAGGAAACTAGGGCTTCCACAAAGTCCCCTTATAGGTGTGGTTGTCTCTAAAGATCTGTGATGCTGCCAGAAAAGGGCAGCAGTGATCAAGCTGCAGTGATTATAAGACTTCAGACTCAAATTATTATAACACCATTAAGGACTGGCGATGCAGTGGAGTTGTACAGTATGTTCACTGGGTACATGGCCCTGGTGTCTGTCTTCAACACCTCAAAATAAAATAAAGATCTAACACATACACATACATGAGGTAGAGAGAGAAATACAGAGAGATATAAAGAGATAAAGAGGAAGAGACAGACAGAAAAATGGAGAACTAGAGACAGAGAGTCAGATCGATACACACAGAGAGAACCAATGCCACCACTCTTCTCTGCCAGGATTTGTAATATGTGGGTCTGTCATGAAGACCCAAAGTATTCATTACTAATGAGTTCTGGATGATGGGGATGCTGCTGGCTTGAGATTTATGGCCCCTAAAAATGAACTGCTGAATGAGGTCTAACTAATCTATATTAGATTAAATGACCTTGATGAAAAAGCTACTAACCATGCCAGTGAGACCTGGGGAGCAAGGCAAACAGTACCTGTCCTCAGACGGCAGTACTTGAAGTCCTGACTACTAGCCTGATTATAGAGTTACTATCCTTATTAAACCTGAGATAATTGAATTCAAACATAATTGTTCTGTGAAATTGACTGTTAGGTAAATTCTTTTTTTTTTAATTTATTTATTTATTAAAGATTTCTGTCTCTTCCCCGCCACCGCCTCCCATTTCCCTCCCCCTCCCCCAATTAAGTCTCACCCCAGCCCGAAAAGCAATCAGGGTTCCCTGGCCTGTGGGAAGTCCAAGGAACCCCCACCTCCATCCAGGTCTAGTAAGTTGAGCATCCAAACTGCCTAGGCTCCCACAAAGCCAGTGCGGTCAACCAATAAGGCTAATGCTCACATGGAAAACCTTAAACCTAGAGCATAGATACCAAAGATGTTACTCTGAAAAACAGCAAACAGCACCAATAAATAGTGTTTTATTGTCTCTGAGAGCACACTTAACTTGCATCTGGAATACATGTTGTAGATGTTGACTATAGTTAGGACAAAGTTTTACCCCCTTTGGGAGTGATGGCACCCATTAATTTATCATAAAAATAATTAAAATTCCTGAATTTTTTGCTCCAAATATTTATTAAATTCACATATAAAGTTGGATTTTCATTATCACTCTACTTCTAGAACTCGAGATCAAATGGTAAAAGAAAACACTACGTGGCAGTTACCATACCTTTGTTTCATCAACTCAAATTATGTTTCTACCACATTGTATATAGGAACTTTCTCCTAACAGTTTGATCAAATTGACCTAAACTGTCAAATGTTAAGGATTAAACTTTGCTCAATTTTATATATGTAGCTGCTATCATGTCAAATAATTATAAAAATGGGAAATAGGGGTGGCAGAAAGATGATTAAGATGTGCTGCTTTGTCCAAAATATCCACGAGTTAATTCAAATAATTCAGGCTCAAATGCTAAGACTGAGTGTCAAACACTCTACCCAATGTGAGATCCATTACAAAGTAGAAAAGCAATGATCCATTGTTGTCCAAAGTGAATATCTGTATTTTTGTCAGAAAGGTGATCCTCTGAGAAATCAGGAAATGTGGATAACTGCCCATCTCTTCCTTCATAAGTTGTTACATCTCTGATTTCAGCAATAATCTAATTGCCATGGCTACTTCTTGCATCTCAGGTAGTCATTGTGGGGTAGCTGGGGAAGGGTGCCAATTGTTTGAGGTTAGTGACAAAGAAAATGTGAACCAGAAACTATGCAATAAGGACAAGTGGCCTTTCCAAATGAGCAATACAACTACTGGCTATTAATATCAGGGACTGAATCACACTTGATGCATCCATGCTTTTCATCCAGAAAAAGGACTTTGGCACCAGAGAAATGAGTCATTTTAATTTGTCCCGTTTCCATGGATTCTATTGCCATAGAGACCTCTCTGTGCCCACAGAAGCAGCAGTGTGCATCACTCACAGTAGGAGCTCTCTGGGCAAGAGTGGAGGGTCTCCTTCCCGAACACTTCTAAGGCAGGAAATGCCATTTCTGCAGGGGTAAAAAGAATCTTCTCTTTTCCATGTGTGTGCTACTGAGTTTGATAATTTTTTTTCTTTCAATCTAATTCCATTAAGAAATGTGGGTAGATGGGGGTAAGAGTCAGTGTGCATGTATATTTGAGAATAATTAACTTCCTACATGTCAACATAAAAAATGAATCATTGTAATGACCAACCCTCCTCTTTTCTTTGTAGAGAATATGAAGATATACATCATTATCTCAAATGCCTTGTCACTCTGTCCTTCTCTGTAATATATAGTAATGACACCATGAAATAATGGTAACAAAATGATAACCCAGTTCCTAACACACCTCCATAATATTGTCTTCAACATGACGAGTCAAAACACTGAAAGCACAAACTGTGTTTTAAAAGTAACAGCAACATACGCATCTATGTCTTAGGGTTGAGTGTGGTATATAGATGCAAATAAAGTATGTGAAATCCTGTTTTCATGCTTATGATTTATGTTGACTCCGCACAGATAGGAATTTAGGGAGTGAATTTTTAATCTTAGTAAATGAATAGCTTAAGACCCAAGAGATGAGATTTAAATTTCCTTATAACCTACATTTACAACTATGTAAGAATAATTTAGAAGAATCCATTTACACTCAATACATTAAATATACAAATTTCAACTGCAGTTCACTTAAAATTTCTACTATAATAATACAGTATCTGAATTTGAGAACCTCTTGGTCCACAGATATCCCCCAACAGAATTCTTAGAATTCATATTCATATTCACGTTAGTAGTCAAAATGAAGCAGAGTAACAAAATGTTTCTCTGATTTTATGGTAAGTGTGAAATTTATGAAAATTTACATTTTTGATCCAACTCATATTTATGGGCTATTTATCATATGCTATGGACATTAGTGTCTGTGACTCAGTTTGGAAGTACCTACCGCATACTCAGTCTTCATTTCTTCCCACTTTCTATTGTGTATGGCAATGGCATTCTAACAAGGTGAAAAACTAAGAAACTAGATTCTGAGCTTCCTTTTTGGCTAATAATGGTCTTGTGACTGAGGTTTAGTTAGTACAAAGCAGCAGAATACAGAATAAGCTGACTTGGCTCATGTTAGTTCTTTCCATCCTTCTTTGACTACTTACCTGGAACACAAATTTAAGGTCTGGAGTGCAGACTAGGAGCCAGAATTCAGAAGGTCAGGTTGATTGGTGGGACACTGATGACGCTATCATCCAGGCTTTCCAGAGAAATATGGCCAATAGGAAGGGTATGTGTGGATGCATGAGGAGAGAGTACATGGACAGTTTGTGCAGGCAATGAAAGAACAAGGGAGAAATTATAAATAATTGGTTATGAGATTGCAACACTAACTTCAAGATTACCAGTGAGCTGCCAGAGCCCCAAGAGAGCCAGTAGTAGTTTTAAAACCTGAAGACCAGTGGTCCCAAGTCGAAAAAAGAGAATAAGACTGATGTCCATTCTTGGGGGTGAGGTAGAGGGGAAAGTCACAGCATCAAGAGTTTAGGGGGGTGGGGGAGGTAGGGGAGCACTACTGATCTTCACCTTATTGGATAAAACCAGAAGCATGCAGGAGGGCAATCTATTTTAATCAATCTACCAACTTAAATTTAATCTTCTCAGTGAACAGCTCACAGACACACTCAGACTAATGTCTGAGCAAGAATATATTCCCTTCTGTGGTTCAGCCAAGGGGACATGTTGTGGTTTGAAAGAAAATGACCCCCAACGATGCACTGTTAGGAGGTGTGGCCTTCTTGGAGGAAGTGTGGCCTTCTTGGAGGAAGTGCGTCACTCTGGAGGTGGGCTTTGAGATCTCATACATGCCCAAGATACTGCCTACTGTTTTAAACCATCTCCTGTTGCCTGCAAGATATAGGACTCTCAGCTTCTTCTCTAGTACCATGTCTGCCTGCACACTGCCGTACTCCCCCTATGATAATAATGGACTAAATCTCTGAAACTGTAAGCCACCACTTCAAATTAAATGTTTTTTTTATAAGAGTTGTGGTGGCCATGGTGTCTCTTCACAGCAAGTGACACTTGTTTGCACCATAGCAGAGAACATGTTTCCATCTATAATGTAGATGAAGAGAAAATCCCTGCCTACTTAACCTACTTTTCACAGGTGTCTTACAGACAAATGCAGTTTCTAGCTGATACAGAGATTATAGCCACTTCACACATCAGGATTCCCTACAGATATTTTAGGACTTCAAACATCATTTTCACATGACACACTCTTAGCAATTTTAGTCAAATTCCAATAAAGGAGGAGATGAAAATTAAGTGCTATCTAAGACAGAGGTATTAAACAAATTTATATTAGCATAAACTATAAACTCAATCATATTGTAATCAGATATTCTTTCTTACTGAATTTTTTTTCTTTTTCATATTACTTTTGATCTTCTTTTTTTTTTTTTTTTTTTTTTTTTGCTAACTCAGGTTAATCTTTAGAGATTCTGTTCACACCTCAAACCTTTGAGGAATTCTCTGAACGTACTCCCCCTTATTCTCCTGAGCATTCTGCTCTTCTACCTGTAACCGGCCATGTTGCCTTCTGTTCTTCTGGTTACTTATCATGTCAGCTCTCAGGGTTTTAAGATTCCTTTTCCTGTAAATAATTTGAAGGCTGAGTACACTTCTTCTGAATTCTTCGTATGCTGTCATTCTTCTTCCTGAGACCACTCATCCTCTGGGTTTATTGATTTATCTATTCGTTTGAATACTCCCTATAATTTCTGCAGGACATTCTGATTCCTCTCCACCATTCCATAGGCAACTTGGACATTGCGCCAATATTTACATAGTCATAAGTGTCCTTCTCAGTCAATTCCTGTTTTTGTATTGCATTTTAGCATTTCATAAGTGGTGTTGTGTTATAGACTGTTTCAATTTGATTAAATTTTGCTGCACTTTGACTTACTTACTCAAAACTGCAGTTTAAGATTTATCTATAGTGCCATATGGACACTGAAACAATTGCTTCTCAGTGATGATACCACCATTTACTTACTTGTCTTCACAAAGACATTTACCAGGTTCTCTGAAGTCTTCCCTCCTTTTGAACTTGTGAGATCTCTTTGTATGTCTATATAATGTATGTGTGTATGTACTAAATATGTGTATGGTGTGCTATTAAAACATGTATGATATATATAATGGATCTATACACATATCTGTATACACATATATATAAGTATATATATACATTTTATACCTCCTAAAATTTGTATACTAGGAAACAAAAAATTTACATACTTAATTTGACTGAGTAATACAAAAACATTTTTCCATCCAAAACATCAAAACCTATTGGCCTTCCTCTCAGGAACATGTGAGAATGAAAACATACCCATGCCCTGCTCAGCAATGCTTGGTGTAATTTGCTTCCCAAAGTGTTACCAATGCCTGCAAATGCAAAATTGTATTTCAGCTTTTAGTGTTCCCCTTTTAGAAGGCAAACACTTTATGTGCTTCCTAAACTTTATAGGGTTTCTCTTTTTTATATCAACATACACATTTTAGTTTGGAATACTGTCTTTTGGCATTGTTGATGATATTCAAGAGCCCTCGGAGCACCTGACATTTTTGTCACAACCAGATTAGACACTTGAAATACAGTCGTTCATACCTTCATATAACCATCACATTTCCCATTAAACCATTTAAAGGACAAGCATGAGAAATGTTTCATTTTGATGTAAAAGGATTGATATTTACCTTATGGTTGTACATTTCGAAGTTTTTAGCGGTCCTTCTCCAGCTGAACAGGATAGTGAATGCTGGTAATCTAAGCACTGTGAGGCTGAGGCAGTGAGATTAGACTACAGTCCAAGATTCATGGTGGCCTATCCTACTTAGTAAGATTGTTACAAAGGAAGAAGAAGAGGAGGAGGAAGAGGAGGAGAAGAAGGAGAAGGAAAAGGAGAAGGAGGAGGAGGAGGAGGAGGAGGAAGAAGAAGAAGAAGAAGAAGAAGAAGAAGAAGAAGAAGAAGAAGAAGAAGAAGAAGAAGAAGAAGAAGAAGAAGAATCTTTTTTTCCTTAAAACAAAATATTGTGTGGTTTATTTTTTATTAATTTTCTACTTTTTTCTTTTATATTTATATAATTATTTTCCACAAGTCTACTATTATGTGTGGATATAGGTTTAATCCAGTTTTATTTTTTCTTCATACAGTGAGTCAGTTTTCTGCAAAACAAACTGCCCTCTGCATTTTTTATGGAACTATAAAAATCATACATGAACATACAGACTCTAAGGACTTTGTTTTACTGTGTTGTATATTTCCACCTGTTCCCCCATGCCCTTGCTTGTGCAGTATTTGTATATGATATATACATGCATGGCATATGTGTACATGTGTGAGCAGTCATGCTTTGAAGCCAGAAGAAGACATTGGGTCTTCTCTAGTCATTTTATTTCTTTGAGATAGGATTACTCACTAAACTTGGAGCTAGGCTCATGGCCAGGAAACCCCAGTGAGCCTCCTGCTTCTGGCCCTCACAAAGCTGCAGCTGCAGGCATGTGTGCAGCTGTGCTCAGTTTTTCATACGCGAGCTGGAGATTCAAACTCAGGTTTTCACGATTGTACAACAAGGGCTCCTACACAATGAGCCATCTCCTGAATGGTCACCTATTCTTAACAGATACATTTATATATTTGGTGAGACTAGTCATCGACCTATCTTTTTGTTATAAAGTAAATAATGCCTATTTGTGATAAAACCTCTATAGCAATATCTGTGAAACACAATTGCCAGATACAATTTCTAGATAAGCCAGGTCTCTCTTTCCAGTTATGAATAGCCTAATGCTCATTCTCTGAATGCTCATAGCTGAAATTTCACTATGTGTCTGTCCTATTTGTTTCTCTATTCCTTTGGTAAAACACTGACCAAAACCAATGTGTGTCTGGGCAGGGAGGTGTCTTTTTGCTTATACTTCCAAATCACAGCCTATCATTAAAGGGGGTAACAAGAAGAACCCTAAAAGAAACATATATAGATCCCCCTGGGAAGGGGAAATAAATGATACCTTCAAAGAAATTCCACGAAAGGTATCTGAACAGGAATTTTAAACCAGATTCCTATTTGGGAGTGGGAGTTGGCAGGGATTCTCTTTAATAAAAAGTGTGACACAAGAATGTGGTGCATGTGTGTGTGTTGATGATGATGATGATGATAATTCCCTGTTTTAAACAAAAATTTTAATTTACAAACCAGGTAGGAATTTGATTAAAACATGTTCTGTAAACCAACTATATAATGCGAGAGTCACAAGATTCAAATAAAATGTATATTCAAATTTTGGGGATCTGCTTAGAAGAAACAATTCTTTGGAAATGTTTTGGTAACAGTGCTTCCAGGCCTTTGTCTAATTTCACGTTAAATCATGAAAACTGTTTTCTTTCCTATTAAAATTAGAGGTCTGGGTTAAGAAGTATACCAAGGTTAGGGCACTTGGACCCCTCTCTCCTATCACCATATTGTTCTCTGAAAAAGGCAAATTTCTATAAGTCTTAGCAAACAAAAGGAAGACCATCAGCTCCTGGGAAATTCTGAGGAATTTCTGAAAGCTTCTGGAGTCACAGTGTCAGAGCAACAAAGTCAGAGAAAACAATAGCCCCAAACAATCACAGAGATAAGAAAATTCCTGTTAAAACCAGTTTCACATATAACTGAAGCTCAGGGTCAATAAACAAGAGGTCCTTGGGATGTGGTCAGAGTAGCTAAGGCAGTGTGTTCTCGGACTACAGCAGTTTGTCCCGCTTAAGCTACTTACTGCTTACATCAGCTGCCGGAAGTAGCTGTCACTTTCCCAAGCAGCCTTTCCTTAGCCTTCTATCTGAGTGTGTAGTAAAGGATCTTCCAGCATGGAACTATTCACACAGTGAATGGAGGATGCAGAAAAACAGTAAAACCTGAAGAAACTTTACCACAAGAATCCAGAGAGCAATAGGTTTCAGCTTCATGAAAGGCCATAAACAACACACGACCTTTCAAAACATAGATATATTGCATAAAATATTTCCAGAGTGAGCACAGCCTATGGAAGTAAAGCAGCCACTCCCCTCCTAATTTAAGACTACAGAATTAGCAAGAAACTATCACTCTGAAAGAATCATGACACACCTATCCTCCTATAAAAATTCTATAGAAGGCAATTAAACATTGAATATATTTATATGAACAATGCAAATATGAATAATTAAGACTTGCCAATGATCTAAGGAAACATTAAACATGAAGGATAGGTATTATAGAAGGCAGAGACTTTTATGTGTTTGTTTGTGTGTGTGTGTGTGTGTGTGTGTGTGTGTGTGTGTAAGTATTCAAGCATCTCCCCACAAAGAAACAAAGATCTTAAAAAAGTATGGTAACAAAAATTAAATATAAAAGTAACTCAGTAAGTGTGGTACACTGTAAATAGCAGAAGATAGAATAAGCTGAAATATTACCATCCCAAATACTATTGGGAGAGAAGAGAAAGGGAAATCTATTTACATGTATTTATTTATTCCTGGGTAAACTGGAACCTTATAATTGCTCGTCAAGATAGATTTAATTATTGCTCATTGGGTAGTTGAAGAAACAGATGTAATATTTTAGAAAGGTTAGCCATGCTCAGTCTAGGACTTGGGTTTCATTAATCCAAAGCTAAGGTTTCCTCCCCCTGGCCCAGGATGTGGGAGACAGTAGACAGTAGGCTGTGGGAAGTCAGAACAGTGAGAACACCCAGGAGAACAACATGAGCATCCCCCACCCAAGGTAATGTTAGAGTGAATGATGGTCCAGAGTAGGCTTCTGGATCCAGGCTGATGAACCTTGAGAAAGACTTCCCTGGGGCTGTCATTCTCCAAGATGATAGCACCTATCAGGAGCTTATCAAGTTGCATAATTTTGGTCCTCATCCCCCCAAAAGTTATGAATCAATCTGCATGAGAATGAATCCTTTACAACAGCTTAGGTAACCAGAAATAGGTGAAAAAATGAGAGCAAGGGGGAGAATTTACAGAAACCAAAATAGCTAGAATCTCCAGAGTGGAATTCTAGGCAGGAAAGAAAGTTCTGGAAGCATATGGTGTTTCTCAATGCTTCAGCTAAAAATGGCTCCAAATACATCTGCAAACAACCATTCCAGGAAGGTGAGCATTGTTGAGGCACCTGGAAAACTTCAGGAGAACAAGGACAATTCACCAACCCATCACCCTGAGCTAAGAGTTTTCAGGACACAGGGTGGTAAGTAGGGTCCTCAGAAAGGTTTTCTCTCTGGGCAGAACTAAATTAGTTATCACCTAGCAGAGTAGGAAAGCTAACCTGGAAGCCATATTTTCAAGTGATTAACTACATCCCCTGTTACCCAGGCTAGAGAACTAATATATACTCACAAAAAGCAAATTAATATTGGATCTAATGAAAACTACCATATAGGCAAAGAAATATGAAGTGATTTATGTAAGCATGCTCATAAATCATACCTCTGTTAAAATTAGTATGTCAAGATATAGAAAATTTTAGCTATATATGATATTATACCACATAATCTTTTAATACTCAAAAAGGTAGATTAATGTATGATTGTGAAATACTGCTTTATGCTGCACTATGTTTGACTTAATAAAGAAGCTGGATGACCAATAACTGGGCAGGATGAGTTTAGGCAGGATAACCAGACTAAGGACACAAGGAAGAAGAAGGGCGGAGTCAAAAGAGTCACCAACCAGACACAGAAAGGAAACAAGAGATGCTAGATGAAAGAGAGGTAATGCCATGTGGAAAAATATAAACAAATGTGGCATGAATAATAAAAACCCAGAGACATAAGTTGGGGTTCAACTTGAAAACCAGAAAAGCAAAGCATCCAACTACTAGAGAAGTCTTACCTTTACCAAGGCTGGGTGACTACAAACTAAGCAGACTAAGCCTCTCTTTCCTCTCATTTTGTATTCCCTCTAGTCCTGGGATTAAAGGCATGACTACTTAGGACTGGTATTAAAGGTGAGGTTCCACCACCTGACTTTGTTTCTGAATTGACCTTGTGTAGATAGATCTTTAACTCACAGAGATCTATCTGCCTCTGTCTTCCAAATCCTGGGATTAAAGGTGTGTGTCAGCATTGCCTGACCTCTAGTGGCTTTAGCTTTGCCTCTGGTCTTCAGAAAAGACTTCTTTATCAAAAGACAAATAATATACCACTAAAAATGAATTATTAAGTTATAAGAACTAGCTAGTAACAAGCTGGAACTATTGACCGAACATTTATAATTAACATTAAGTCTCTACATTTATTTTGGAGCTGGCCCATCCCAACAAAAACTCTGCCTACATACAATCATGTTCAAAGATACACAGAAGATGTTAAAAGGATACAAATAGAATTCCTAGACATAAAATCTTCAATGTCTGCAAGACGAAATTAAATAAATTTAGTGAGCTTAAAGACCTAGCAATGCCAACATTCAAAATAACACATGGAGAGAAAAGAGAAAAATGAGCAGGCATGAGCAACCTATGACCTATTTTATAGATGTGCACTTAAAATCTCTGACTATGGAGTGAGTAGTGGCATAACTGAAAAACAATGGGCAAGATTTTTCCACATTTGATGACAATGAAAAGCTCACAGATAAAAACAAAATCAAAAGAAAGAGAGGAGAGGAAAAAAAGAAAAGAGAAGAAAAAATAAAAATCTCAATGAAGACTAGTATTAGAAATATGAAGAAAATTACACTATTGTCTATAATTTAATCACTTGAAATCTGTAGTATAAAACAGCTCCAAGGCAAAACACCATGTACATGAAATCCCAGCAATAGGAGAGTCTTGCAGAGCCTGTATTGGAATCAGCAAGTGAGAATATCTAGGTTAATCAACATCTTAATGTCTAGAATATCCAGATAATCAATGAGATGAGGCTATGTCACTGAAGCTAAACCCCTGAAGGTACCTGGGGGTTATCAATATTGGCTAAATAACCCTCTGTTGTATGAATGAATAGGAATAACCCTATTCTCTGATCAATAGGTAAAGGGCTGTTTTTAGGAATCAAAAATAAGGTCAGGAATAAAACTGCAAATATGAGCATGGTCTATCACTATGTCTGCAATATTATCTTGATATATAAGAGACCTTTAAAAGCCATTAAGTTGAGATCCAATAGGGATGGGTGGGAAAGATGGATTGAAGCCAGAAAAACATAGCATTTTAAAACTCTTTTCCAAACCACAGAAGTGCATACTGTCAAGGGATATCCCATACTGGCCCTGACATTCAGTGAAAGCCAGCCTTGCTCTGCTTACAGCTTGGGAGATCTCCTTATCCTTCTTTCTCTTTCCTTCACTCTCCTTACTGAGCCTCTCCTCCCATTAGTAATCAGAAAGCAAATGAGTGTCATTGGAGATGAACCTCTAGGGGTCACCGAGGTCTCCAGCATTGTTGCTGACCTCTCTCGGAGTACAGATGGCGCGCGTGACATCTCACAGGCAACCTGAGACCCAACAGCAGAGTTCACATGCTCAGACATAAATCACACTTCTCCGCTCAGAATTTCAGCCCTTGGCAGTGGGTGGCACGTGTCATTCACCTGGCTTGTCACCACCACATTTTTCAGTGGAAGACATTTCTGGCGATGCTCTCGATTCATTTCCGACAACGTAGTCTTTATGAGCAACCGCTGCACAGCACGTGGGACGTGGTGGACGTCTGTACGTACAAACAAAGAATTCTAAGCTTGTTCTTGGTCTTATGTCCTTGACAGTGACAGAAACTCCCTCCCACCTGCCCCACAGCGGAAGGCTGCACATGGCTCAGTGCTAATTAACATCAACAGCTCAAGAGGTCCTTTTGAAGAGTGGGTCTGGCCCTCCCGGGCTGCAGGTGCAGCAGCACTAGCCCTGTGACCTTTTGCTCCGAGATCAGTCACCGAACAGTGGGAGTGATCGACAGGGACTAGGAGGCTGTTTATCTCCTTCAGGAAGGATTGTTTGTGCTCCACTATTCACCGTCAGCAGTGGCATTTTGCTCTTGGGGAAATTCTCAAGAGAAGCTGAGAGGCTTCATCTGCCTGCTCGCTTTCTGGAACTTTGCGAACGTGCACCTGGCTTCATTTTCCGGGTATCGCCACGCTCATTCTAAAAGAAAGAAAACCCACTTTATTACAAGGAACAAAACCACAGTTGAAAGAGCCCAGGTGGCTGGAGGCTGCCTGACAGCCTGGGACATAAGGACAAAGATACCTCACAAGGTTCCCGTGTCTGCAAAGGGGGGCTTCTGGCCATGGTGTGCATGAGGAACCTGCTGTAGGAGGATACCAGCCCTGTCAATAGCAGCCAAACCGCAGACGACTCTTCATGTCCAGGCTCCAGATAATGCCACAGGCAACACAGTTCATGGAAATGTGTCTTTTCTCTTATTAGCATTAAGATTTTGGCAAACGGAACTGCAAAGCTGCTGTGATTCGGTTTTGAAAAGACGCACACCAAACATCTTTTCCTGAATCTTTGCCTTTCTTATTGTTAAGCAGAACCCCATGGAAGCACTTCCGGGCTTTCAGGGATCTCTTCAGGCTATAGTTGTCTAGGCTGTGCATCTCCACGTGCATGCTCCTGGAGGGCAGTCAGCACCTGACCCTGCTAGCTCACCCCCAGCACCCAAGGCCATCCCCAGGGCTACTGTGACTGCTGCCGGCAGCTGCAGAAGGGAAAGGATCCCAGGGGCCAGAAAAACTGGTTCCAACCAGCTGGAACTTTAAGCCAATCAAAAGTTCCACTGAGGGCCTTTCACCTGAAAGGACACTCACCTTCTGTTTTAGGGAGAGAAGGCACACAAAGACCTGTATGTGGTCCTAAGGTGGGAACTTTCCAGTTGCCAGTCCGGTTGGTGGGCACCTGCTTGAGAGAAGCCGGTCTTTTCCCTCCCACCCCGTGCACCTAATGGAACTAGGAGAGTAAATATTCACCAGCTCCTGGTAGGGAACTCTTCCCCTGGGGTCTGTGCACTCCCCATGGGAGACCTGCACAGTACAAACCATGCTTGACAACTTTCAAAGATTCTGTCCATTCTGTTGACTCTGGAATGAAGATAAAGCCCTTCAAACTAAAGCCCGTGAGAATGATTGGCCTGCCTTTGACATTGGCTGACCAGCTGAAGGAAAGTCTAGGTTTTACTCTGATTGTTAATCAGAATCTGAGAGGTCTGTATGGGACACCTGGCCATGACAGTTCCCATATTTTGATTCATGGGCTCTGTTGGTCCAAGACACTCCATAATGGCTTTTCTACCAGAACCTTCCCAGTGACAGATCATACTGCCTACAAGGACTGTTATTAGACCCCAAAGTACCAAAAAAGCATTCACATTAGCTTTGAATTTTTGCCTATGACGGTGCTTCCCTTCCAGCTCCTACACAGTCTGCAGAGAGCTGCCCCTGGCCCTCCAATAACATCTGCCCTAACGGAACACTGCTGGCCTACTTACACTATCAGCGCTATAAAGACTATTTTTCCAAGAGTAAAGCATCCACCCAACTATGCTAAAGTTGTTTTAAAATATGAAGTTTGTGATATAAGATGTCCAGTTTTAAAAACGATATGTCAATCACTGTGGCAAACTGAAGAATAATTTAAACTACCTGTCAACCTGCTCATATGGATAATCTATGCATATAAAAGCCTTGGAAAGTGGAATCTCAGAGTCGTTTTGATTTGTGTTTCCCTGATAATCAAGGATGTTAGGCCTCTCCTTAAGTGTGTCTTGGCCATTTGAGATTCTTCTGTCAAAAATTCTCTGTTTAGACCTGTGCCCCATTTTTAATTGGATTATTTGGGGACCTCTTTGTGGGGTTTTGTTGTTGTTGTTGTTGTTTTGATGTCTAGTTCCTTGAGTTCTTTATATATTTTGTAAATCAGCCCTCTGTCAGGTGTGGGAATGGTGACAATCTTTTATTTTCCCATTCTGTAGACTGCTGTTTTGCACTATTGATGGTGTTCTTTGCCTTACAGAAGCAGTTTCATGAGGTCACATTTTTGATTTTTGATCTTAGTGTCTGCTCTATTGGTGTTCAGCAAGGAAGTATTCTCCTGTGCAAATGGGTTGAAGGCTAGTTCCTACTCTCTCTTCTATCAGTTTCAGAGTAACTGGGTTTATGTTAAGGCCTTTTGCCCATCTGGACCTGAGTTTTTGCAGGGTGATAGATATGGATCTTCTTGCATTCTTCTAAAGCCTGGTGAGGCTATATTCACAGAACAGTGCCTAGCCCTATAGTCACTGGAGAGGCTTCATCCAGCACCCAGTGAAAACAGATGCAGGCCCACAGCCAAATATTAGGCCGTGCTTGGGGAATCCTGCTGAAGAGAGGGAGGAAGGACTGCAGGAGCCAGATGGGTCACCAACACCACAAGAAAACCCACAGAATCAACTAACCTGGGCTTATAGTAGCTCACAGAGATCGAACCAACAACCAGGGAACCTGCACAGGACTGACTTAGGCCCTCTGCATATATATTACAGTTGTGTAGCTTGGTATGCTAGTGGGAATTCTAACAGTGGGGAACAGAGCCTTCTTTGACTCTTTTATTGATTTTTGTGACCTTATCCCTTATACTGCATTGCCTTGCCTGGCCTTAATACATGGGGGCAGGGAGGGGGCCCTGGTGCTTAGTCTCACTGCAACTTGATATGCCATGTTTTGTTGATATCCATGGGAGGCCTGCCTTTTTCTGAATAGAAATGGAGGAAGAGTGGATGCTGAGGAGGCAGAGGGGAGATGGAAGAGAGACTGGGAAGAGAGGAGTAGGGGAAACCGTGGTGTAGATGTTAAAAAATAAATAAGTAAATACATTAGCTCTGGAAGATATTTCCTCTCTTAGTGACCAGCTTAAAGTATGATGCAATGCCATAGCAGGCGACTTTGACCTGACATTTCACTCACTACAGAGTTCACAACGAATTTCAAACATTCTGGTTTAATCTACAGTTTGATTTACTTCATGGTTCTGTCTGTCTGCCAGAGATTTCATTTACCTTCTTTCCTTAATCCTCTCATTCCTCCATCTGTGTCTCTGCTATCTGGAGATGAAGGACTATGCCTCCGGAGTGCTCTTAGGTCCTCGTTCTAAAACCACCTCCTAGCCTCCACTTGCCTCCTCCTCTGCAGCACAAGGCTATTTTAAAAGCCACGCAGGCTAACTGCCAGTCCTGAGCTTCTTTACTCAGGTCAGAATTACTGGATATGCTACATGCAAGCCAGGTTACTTATACTCTCTATTATACTGGAGGAGGAATGAATAACAAAATCCTGACTAACAACACAAAAGAGACACGCTTAACTGGGCCTCCCGATCAGGTCATAGGAAACACCCAACATGTGGAAATTGGAAAAGGATGTACCAGATTAAAAGAAGTGACTGTCTGGGGAAAAAATCAGTAGTTCCTAATGGTACACACTTTAGCTACCCCAGGGGTATTTACACCTGCCTTCCAGGAGACAGTGGTAGACTGGCATTCTTGGCCTTGTCTCAGATGTGCTCCCAGGAAACAAGGTCCAGCAATACATACATGCCTTAGATCCTAGAAATAAGAAAACACCTGTACTTTTACAAATCCTGCTGAAGATGCCCCAATGGAGTCCATACCCACTGATGCTGCTGTGGTGGGCATCCAACAGGTTCAACACAGCCAGCTCTCTACTCAGACCAGGAAAAACCCAATTATTATGCGGGAAAATAGAGTCACCCTTCAGAATGAAATGAGTTCTCTGACAGCGACGATCCTCCAACATCCTAGAGGATTAGACTTGAGTGCTGTTTCAAAGAAATACATGGTTGAAAATGAAAATACTAATTTTATACTAAACAGGAATAGCAGAGAAATGTCAAAAAGTTATTAAAAAGGATTGAAGCTAACAGGACAAACAAGATCCAATGGAGCACAGTACAGATGAATCTCCGGGAAAGCAACCCATTTCTTCCAGAGTAATTTGTAAGGTATTACGAAGGTAAAGAGGGTGGAGTGAAATAAGGCAGAAAAGAGCAATTATTAGTTACTGATTTATTGACTTATTTAGTAATTTACATAAAGCACTGCTTGGACTGTCTAGTTGCCAAGCATGACTTCACTCACTACCTGGAACACAATGACCTGGAGGAACAGCTGAAGCAACGGCTCATTGCCTTAAACAACCTGCTAACTGCCATGAACGCCCCAGTAAAATCTGTAAAATCTTGCTTGCTTTCCTTCCCCATGTTGTGGTTTCGGAGTATAAAAATGAGAACATAAACTACAACGGACACCGAACCTTTGAGGAGCTGTCCTGGCTTCCTTCCACCTTTGACAGATCCTCTCTCCCACTCTCATAAGTGTCTGAATGTTTGTTCCGGGAAGAGTCCTGCAATATATGAATCAAGAACGAAGGTATTGAATCAAGAACGAAGGCATCCACGCACTTGTTATGGCTTCCTCCGTGTGAATGTCATGTTCTCATCTTTAATATTATTACTCTCCACTCAATATCCAGACTATACCACCCCAGCCCAAGTCAGTTGGCATCATGCCCTACTCATTCAAAAAGCAATTTGTGACGTCACATAGCCTTGCATCAGTTTTGTTTGGTGGGGGCAGTGCTTGTTTTTTGTTGTTGTTGTTGTTGCTCCCCTCTATCATCATTGTTCCCAAAGGGCAGGATCCTATGTATTTGCATTCATTTTGTATTTGTTCATAGCACGCCCTCAAGATCAGATAGAGGAACCCTTTGATGTTCTTTCAATGATTAAATGATTACAGAATGACAGATGATCTGTTTATTTCCTTGATCTTGGGAATGATTTGTAGGGAAGAGTTTTACTTGGCTTCCTCTGCGTCTCCTGGTGGAGGAAGCCGTCTTGGATACACATTAAAACACAGTGATGAATGTCTATCCCCAGGTGTCAGGAAGTAAATTCAGCTTGATCTCTTCTGAGAGGATGGGCTGCTTATAGGAAACAGCCTAAATGACTCTAAATTGCTATTAAAAAGGAAAAATTACATAATGTAATCAAAGATGAAAAGTGAATAAGTAATAAACACAGGTGGCTGCATGATAGGAATCAAAGAGAAAAAGGCTAGTTCTTCAGAACAAAAATGAAAGTAAAGAACCAGAAGATATTTTTAGCAGTGAGGATGAAAAAAGACAGTAAGCATCCAAAAAGAAAGGATGAGAATACACATCCTAGGTACATTTTGAAATGACAGGTGTCATTCTGCTCATGCAACTCTCTCTCTCTCTCTCTCTCTCTCTCTCTCTCTCTCTCTCTCTCTCTCTCACACACACACACACACACACACACAAATATCACAGAGAAAGTATAAAATTTCAACATTTTTAACTTTATTCAATAAATACTAGTTGGCTAGGTAGTATATCATCAGTATATTCTGATACCTATTTCTGGGAATAGGAAATTTTAAGAGTAAATTCCTCTAAAGCTGTTCATAGAACAATAAAGATACAGTGATACATATAAATGTGTATATTACTCTCTCTCTCTATAGCAAATGTATGCATAAATATGTGAATTGGTGTCATAATGTAAACTAAACAGTATTCAGTGAACTAAATTTCAGACTATCTTACTGGTCACAGGGCCATAGCAAGTAAGGATTTTTTTTTTTTAACAAGCAATTGAAAATCTAACTCAAAATATGTTGTGTGGAAACAAAGACTGACCAGTTGGAAAGCTTCAGCTTGTGAGTCCAGCTAGATTGGAAACTCAGACAAGATTGAAAGAATTTCTTCCTTGCATTCCTGGGTTCTGCTCTTGTCCAATGGCTCACTGTTTCTGGGTTCTCGGTAAAGGCAGGATGAATCATCATTTTCTAGCACTGTTATCTCCAGTGTAACGGAAAGCACACTCAAGAACCTCCAAAGTAGTGTGATTACACTGCCCTGATTTTGACTGGGTCATTTCCTCACTTTTCAACAAATTGCCGTGGCCAGGAAACTGTGAGGCTCTGATTGAACAGACATTTGCTGCACTTCAACTTCAATTTGGGAAGCCATCAGCTCTACCTGGAGCACAGGACTGAGGGCCTTGAACCTGTAGATTAGCAAAAAACAAATAAACCCAGAGAAACCATCTGTTCATTTAGGTTTTGGAGGCAGAGTTCTCTAGAGTTCATATGACCTCATAGAAGGCCACGAGCACAACTTCCGGTGCCTGGGATAGCAGAGGGAGGTCATGAGCCCCAATAACCACCTGGGGTTTTCTTGGCTTTAAGGAGGTAACAGTGAATCACAGTTCTTGACAGTAAGACATTTTATATAACTCGAGGAGAAGAGTGTGTGTCTTGAAAAAAGAGGATTCATTCTTACGCTGTTGCAGGAAAGCATCATGAGAAAAAGCCACTGTCAAAAGATTCTGTGAGGTTAAAGAAGGAGGTGGGCATAACTAAGGTTGCACAGGTACATTTGGGTACTGACCCTAGGAGTGTGGTCAGTGATAGGAGCAAGACCACAATTTGGGTGAGGGAAAAGAAGTTTTTATATGAACTTTTATCCAATCCGGAATATGTCATGTTTTTCTCAAAAGCTATGCTACTGACTGTGGTGGAGTTCCAGGACACGCAGTGCCACATGCCAAAAGAATAATTACTTATTCATTTTTAAGAAACATACATGGAGAAAAGCAAAGAGGATCATTCAAGGGCTGCAGACACTGTACACTGTATTTATAAATCAAGAGGGTTATGGTAAGAACAACCTAGCACTTTGAGGTAAACACACACACACACCGAATGCACACCACTCTGCATTCACATATACACTCAACATCACATGCATACCACAGCACACACACACACAGCACACACACACAACACACACACACACCCTTAGATCTTTTGGGTTCTAATTTGCTTATCAGAGTAGATTTTAACAGAATTAAGAGACCCACTTTTGGAGCTCTCACTGTTTAGAAAAGCAGGAAGCGCCTTGGAAATTGGTACAGACTGATAGAAACAGTTTTTCTGCTTTATGACAATAGCTCTCAATACCTGAGCCCCATCAGTATCACGAATAAACTGGAAGAGTTGGCCCAGTCTGCCTGCCTCTTAGCTGGATAGGCACTCAGTTAAACTGCTTCCACAGCAGTTCCCTCTAAAACTACCAGTCAACAGTTCCCGACAAACATTCTGCAATACTGACATAGGGGCCAAGAGTACTCGTGTTGAGACAACTGAAATTGTGTGGCTGATTCAAGGCTGGGACTAGAAAAATGCTTAGCAGTTTGATCGTGGCCTTCCTAGTATGTCATTCAGGACTTTGTTGTCTGAAGCCACTGGCTCCTTCTTTGAGAATTGCCTTAATCATCCTCCTGGCTGTGTGAGACTCTGTGAGGGCCATCTATCGTCCCTCCTGCTTTGAATCCAGGTCATGCCTGGTGTTGGGGCACACTAAACTTTACTATTAAATAGAACATCTATCTAAACCCATTAATAGGTAAGACTAATGAAAATATAAAGTAGTGCCAATGTAAGTTGTAATTTTGAGGGAAATATACCTAGCAGTTCAATAAATAATTTTGAGGTCGATCTGCCCTCTCAGATACAGGTGCAATTCTTACTGCCACAGAGCTTGGAAAACAGTACAATATAAAAGCACTAGGAGAAAAACAAAAATAAGGAAACGCTTTCTTAACCCCGAAGAGAAAAAGGCCTCGGGACTGATTTGAAATTGTCTCTAAAACACAAAAGGGAAAATTTATAGATTTTATTTATATGTTTAATGTTACATAAAATACTACCCCATGCTCCCTCAAATTCAGAAGAGAGGCAAAAGAATCTTTCCCTCCATTTTGTCAAAGACTAAGTGTCAAAATACCAAATTTATTAGTACATAAAGGAGAAAACCAATGACACAGCAGATAATTTTCATTAAAAGGACAATGACTTGAACTTATGAGAAGATGTACAACTCCACATTCTGTATGAGACATGCTGATCAAAGCCACCGTGAAGCGCCACTTCCATTTAACATGGAAAGCAATTGACATTTTACTAGCACTTTGGGAGAGGCTACTATCAAGTAACACAGTCATAAATCACTGGTCTATGTCCTGCAGAGGGTAAATAGGCTAGAGTTATCCATAGTACAGAAACATCTAAGAGTGAGACCACTGTCAAGAGCTGTACTTGGGTATGTGTCAGTGGGATGCACAGAAAATGACTCACGGTAGCATCTTTTCATAACAGTCCAGGATCAGCTACAACCAAAATGACCAAGTTTAAAACACAGGTTACACAAATTAGATCACACCTAATCCATCAAATAAAATGCAGCTGTAACTAATATAGCTGATTCTCATATGTTTATTTTACACTACTATTAATTTTATTATGTATCTAAAGAAATATACAGTTTATTTCATGTTTATGGATATTAAATGAAGACTGAATGCAAAGGAAAAATGAGTAATGACATACAAACTCTTCTGTGAAATAAGGACAGTTAAGGCATCTGATCATTTTAAAATGGCAAGTAAGCTATGTTACCTGCTTGCCTCTTTTATTTGTACACTCCATGTATGTATAGATTTTAGAGATTTTTAATTTTTTTAAGACTTTAAACATCTTTCTGTGTGTATGTACAAGTATTTGTTTGTATGTATTACTCATGTGTGTGGTGCCATTGGACGCCAGAAGAGGGCATTGCATCCCCAGAACTAGAGTGGCTGACAAGGTGAACTTCCAGAACTGAAAGCTTGTTCTCCTTAAGAGTAGCAAATGCTCCCAACCATTAAGCCATCTCTCCAGGCCCTAAATTATTTTATTGTAAAGTATTTTTAATACACTATTGTTATAACATATTGACAGTGTGTTTATTTACAACACATTCAACAACTCCTTATAAAACTACCTGTCCTATACTTCCTTATGCCTTTATACATGTCAAAGGTCATATAAAGACCATTAAGACCAACTATGCTGGCAGTTAAACATTGATTGCAAAGTACCTCCTACTCTTAACATTTTACATTTTTAAAACTGTAAATTTGATTCAATGCCCCCCAAAATATTTTTATGAGTTAAAATAAGAAAGTACTGGGAAGCCATGAGGACAAGGCAGTGATAGAACTGTGTAGAAGGACTGAGATCCAGCACTCATCTAGCATACACTGAAGCTCTGGGCTCCATTGTCCATACTCACCCCATTCCTCTCCCCTCTTCATAGACCTCCATGCACATTGAATTGCAAAGGAAACAAAACTGAGGTGTCAATCAAGAGAGGGAGAAAAAAAAGACAAGAAAAAATATCCACAAAAAACAAAAAGAAAAGAATTAAAATTAAAAAGAAAGAAAACTTAAAGGATCTCTTCTATTAGAACATGATGTGGTTCATATCTGAATGTCTCCAAAAGTTTGTATGTTGAAGGCTTAGTAGCAACTTGATGCAGTTTGGAGGTGATGGTAACTGTATGAAATGGGAGCCCAGTAAGACATCTTACCTCAGATTGAGTTACTGATCATGCCTTTTAAGGACTTTTCCTTCCTTGCTTTCTCTTCTCATCCAAAAGGTGAGCAGGTTTCTTCTGCTGTGTGTTCTACATCATTGCCCCTGGCAACCCCCAGGAAAGAGCTAAAAGCCTGTCTGATCCTGGACTAGAAACCTCTACAGCCAAAAGGCAAAAGAAATGTATTTTTACACATTTGTTTGTTTGGTTGGTTGGTTGGTTGGTTTGCTTTGCTTTGCTTTGCTTTTCGGTCAGGCTTTTAAAAGATCTTCATGTTGTGATGGGAAACTAACACAGAACACACTAATTACAGGTCTTTTGTTTAGAAACAAATGATCCGGACATAACTGAAGGGAAGTATGGACTCAATATTGAAAAGTTAAGAGGTACCTTGCACAGGCTAGATCTAAGATCACGGTGGACATAACTGCAGCCGCATCCTGCAGGCTGCCTCACACCTCCCAATGCTTCTCCTTGCTCTCACATCTCAGGTCTGCTTCCTCTAGGCTGCCTCCCAGCTCCATGGAACTCAACTGCACCTGAAGGAACACGAGCCACTCTGTAAGATCTAATGTTTCTTTCTACTGCTCCCTGTTTGGAAGTGCATTTTTATTACATTTTATCTTGATATCTTGGTGCCACACATTTACAGAGGGAAACTAAAACACAGGGCAATTCTGCAGAGCAGTGCTGTGAAAGCTGGCCAAACAACAAGAAAACCTTGATATGGATATAAAGAAAAGAAGATTTCAGTGGAAGACAGATTTGCACTCAAATAAAGTGAAGGGAAAGAGGTTTTAAGAGCAAAGCTCAAGCCGGATGGTAATGGTGCTCACCTTTAATCCCAGCACTCAAGAGGAAGAGGAAGGAGGATCTCTGTGAGTTCAAGGCCAGCCTGATCTACAAGAGCTAGTTCCAGGACAGGCTCCAAAGCTACAGAGAAACCTTGTCTTGAAAACCAAAAAAGAAAAAGAAAAAAAAGCCAAAGCTCCTTTTTAATTATAAACTTTACAAACTGTCAGCTTCCAAATTCCATGCCAGTTCTAACCTTTCCACCTCATGTGTTTAGGGTACCAGCTGCCATCAGGAGGAATGTGGAGGAGAGATGCAAATGGCATGAAATTTGTCAGTTCACAAGAGAATCCTCTTTGATGTCTGTCTTTCTTTTCTTTCTTATGTCCTTCCTTCCTTCTTTTCTTTCATTCTCTCTTGTCTTTCTTTTTCTTTTCCTTTTTTTTAACTGTGCTAAAAAAATAAAAAGGAAAATAAAATTCCAGTCTGGAAATCAAGTTGGAATAAGTGCAGGGAATAATTCCCTACATTATCTTAATTTAAAATCAAATAGAGACTATTTATTTATAATGACCTGATCATGAAAATTGGTCTTTCTACTACAGTTATTTATAGTAAATCTTGCCTCTGATGATGAAACCTGCATCCCCCAGATATGTTTACTGGGAGACTACTTAGGACAGAAAGTCTATCCTCTCTTCTTCTTGCACACAAGAAGTGCATTACTTCCTCTTGCACAAACCTACAGTGCATTACTTCCTCTTGCACACACCTACAGTGTATCATCATGTCTCTCTTCCTCTTGCACACACCTACAGTGTATCATCATTTTTCTCTTCCTTTTGTCCACATCTACAGTGTATCAGTTCTTCTTTCACGCACCGACAATACATCACTTCCTCTTGCACACACCTACAATACATCACTTCCTTTTGCACACACCTACAGTGTATCATCATGTCTCTCTTTTGTACACACCTATAGTATATCACTTCCTCTTGCACACACCTACAGTGTATCTTCATGTCTCTCTTTTGTACACACCTATAGTGTATCACTTCCTCTTTCACACACCTACAGTGTATCTTCATGTCTCTTTTTCTCTTGCACACACCTACAGTGTATCATCATGTCTCTCTCTTGTACACACCTATAGTGTATCGCTTCCTCTCTCACACACCTACAGTGTATCTTCATGTCTCTCTTTGGTACACACCTATAGTGTATCACTTCCTCTTTCACACACCCACAGTGTATCTTTATGTCTCTTTTTCCCACGAGGCTCAGATGGCAGAACATGAGCATCAACACAATGCCAATGAGAAGGGAGAAAATCTGAACAACAAGAGAAGCCTTCAGAAATCTCCTTGCCTGTAATTTTCCCAGTTTTAGCTTTGAAATTACAACTGTGATATCCCAGAACTCCCTTAGTTCCAAGTAAACTAATGCAAGTTTCTCTATGTATTAACTGTGTTTGATGTACACTTTGAGGCAAAGATTAGATGTGAGCCATCTAAGCCCCATATGAATATTTAATGATTATTTAGCTGGGAAGGGGAGCGACTGCTAAAGACAGAATAATCATTTATAAGACCAAGTTTCACTTGGGGTCTTGGCAACTATGAAGAGACAATTTTCAAGTACCCACTAAAATGAGGCTTCTCTAGTAAAATAATCTTTAATACTGCCAATTAAATATCTAGAAATGTGCATAAAATACACAGAGAGGGAGTTAAGCTGTAGAAGCAGTGTAGCTTCTTGATTGAAATTTTAAAATGCCATGGATTTTTAAGCTCCTTCTAGAGTTCCCTGATTTAAAATGCCAAGATATAAAAATAGTGAGAACTTTGACAATTTCTTAGAGAGCATTCTACAAGTGAAACTGCTCAAAGGTTCTATCTATTCTCTGTCAAGCCCATTGCAGACCGTATTGTCTCAACCTTACCATTATGAAGAAGAACAGGTACTGTCCTAAAGAGTCCTTCACTTCTGGTGTGTTTGGGAGACAGAAATCTGCTCAGATTAGAGAACAGAGTGGGAGTGGGAGGAGAATCTATAATACTGAATAAAAAAGAGGCCTGGAATATTAGAGGAACTGAGAGAGAAAACAACAAAATGAGTGATTTGGTGTAGCTGCCTCACATAAGGAAAATAATTATAATCGCTTGCACTCCACTCCAGTCCATGGTCACCATGTTCCAAGCAAGAATGTTATTGACCCAAACCTTGTGTGTGTGTGTGGGGGGGGGGATTATGTAATCCCTGCCCTTGGGAGAGTGCAGCAGGAGGATGATTGATTTGAAGTCAGTTGGGGTACAGTTCAGGGTGAGCCTGTTTATGTTCTTGCTTGGATATTTATTTAGTTATTGGCTTTTCGAGATAAGGTTTCTCTGTGTAACAGCCCTAGCCATCCAGGAACTCTCTCTGTAGGCCAGGCTGGCCCCAAACTCACAGAGATCCATCTGCCTCTGCCTCCCAAGTGCTGGGATTAAAGGTGTGCACCACCACTGCCCAGCTGGATTTTCTTTTCTTTTTCTTTTTCTTTTTTCTTTTTTTTTTTTGGTTTTTCGAGACAGGGTTTCTCTGTGGCTTTGGAGCCTGTCCTGGAACTAGCTTTGTAGACTAGGCTGGTCTCAAACTTACAGAGATCCGCCTGCCTCTGCCTCCCGAGTGCTGGGATTAAAGGCATGAGCCACCATTGTCCGGCTGGATTTTATTTTTCATGTTGCTTTTCAGCTTGTTGGGCGAATTCTTGCCTTGGCGTCTGCCCATCTCTTCTTCCAAATGCTCCCTTATGGATCTTCTTTTACCGGATCAGGTCTCCTTGCCTACCCAACGCCCCGGCCTTCCCAATGTTGGCTCTCCCCAATGCTGGTTCTCCTGTCGCCGAGAGATCAGGCCTCCATGCTGGTTGGGCAGCTCGCAAACCTAGATTTTACTTTTCATTTAAAGGTAAGGCAACATGAGCTGACCCGATATGTTCAGTTAGTTAGACTAAGAAACACTCACACTTTGCAATATAGAGCCAAGCCCCTCAAAGAGGAAAAGCTAGAAGAAAGCTTGAATGATGACACTTAATTTTTCTTATTTCTCGACAAGAAATGTTATAGGTTGGTAGCACAGAAACCAGAATTTCTAGGTTTTTGTTTGTTTTATTTATACACTTCTTTATTAACTTTTTGGGAATTTCATATCATGTCCTCCCCTAATCTGGCTCACATCCCAGTTCCTCCATATCTGCCCCACACTTTTGAAACATAATCACCACCCAAATTAATTAAAAACAAAAAAGAGCAAACAGAAGAACAAAGAACTCACCTCGCTTCTCCATCTGATTCTAACTCCTGCTTTCAAGTGTTCTTGTTCCTCATACTGTTTACAGGGGGGACAAAAACTACAAGAAACTAACAATTTTTTTGATCTTAATAAAGAAAAAGTCTTTGAATCGAGTGAGCACAACCAGATTGCATCTTTGTGTGTTTTCATCTTTCTTTGTTATATTGCCATAAAAAAGTCACTAGCATGAGCTAGCCATGAAGCCAGTCAGGGGCAGTTCCTCTTTATGTGAAGCAGCCCTCATGTCTACGTGAAGGCAAGAAGCAACCTTCCCTGGTCATTTTAAAGGAGTAAGTCTTGAATTTAGGTCAAAGGGGATGTTTTGTCTGCATCACAGATGTGCATAAGAATAAAGAACCTTGAAAATGCTACCATGAAAAGAAAACCCAGTGGTGGCACAGTGTCTCAGTGTAGGTAAAGGCACTTGCGTCTCCTAAGCCTGGTGACTGAACTTCAGTTTCTACAATCCATGTGGTAAGGAGAGAACTCTCTAGCTCATTGTCAACCTACCCACAGACACATGCACATACACACACACAAAAACACACACACGTCTATACACACATGCACACATATAAATACATATACATACACACATAATATGTGCATGCATATACAATACACACAACACATATGCAAACACAAAATGCACACCTATAGCAATACACATACACAGGAACACTCATATAAATATTCATATGCATATATATAGATGCACACACATGAACACAAAAACATGCATATACACATACAGAAATATACAACACACAGGTACACACATAATACATACACATGAACACATACACAACACACATATACACACAAACATACATTAATACAGATACATAATACACATACATATACACAAACATATTCATACACATCTACACACAGAGATGCACACACATACACACAAAAAATGCATATATACATACATATACACACACATAATACATACCCATATATACACACATACACAGCGCACACATATAATACACATACATATATAGACATACACAAACAGTACAGACATATATAAAGAATAAACACAAACACAACACACACAGTACATACAAACAAGTAAATATAACAAATTTTTTTAGAAAAAAATCTTTTACAAATTCATTTCCAACCTTCCTTAATTTCAAATATGTACCTATCCATTGCTAAGATATGCAATTACTAAGAAAAAAATAATGTGAGTGTATGTATTGCATAAAAATAACTATTAACTACTACTAAACCTGGATGGAGGTGGGTGGTCCTTGGACTTCCCACATAGCAGAGAACCCTGATTGCTCTTCAGCCTGACTACTGAGGGGGACTTGATTGGGGGAGGGGGAGGGAAATGGGAGGCGGTGTCGTAGAGGAGGCAGAAATCTTTAATAAATAAATAAATAAAATTTAAAAAAGGAAAAAAAATAAAAAAATGAAAGACCAATTTTAAGTTTAGTCATTGAAATAGAATTAAATCTGGAGAGCCCTCAATATCAGTCCGGGCACACTGAACCTGATAGAAGAGAAATTGGGAGGTACCCTACAACAGATGGGCACAGGCGATCGCTTCCTATGTATAACCCCAGCAGCCCAGACATTAAGGGCAACATTGAATAAATGGGACCTACTGAAACTGAGAAGCTTCTGTAAAGCAAAGGACACTGTCACTAAGACAAAAAGGCAACCCACTGACTGGGAGAAGATCTTCACCAACCCCGCAACAGACAAAGGTCTGATCTCCAAAATATATAAAGAACTCAAGAAACTAGACTTTAAAATGCTAATTAACCCAATTAAAAAATGGGGCACTGATCTGAACAGAGAATTCTCAACAGAAGAAGTTCAAATGGCCAAAAGACACTTAAGGTCATGCTCAACCTCCTTAGCGATCAGGGAAATGCAAATCAAAACAACTTTGAGATATCATCTTACACCTGTCAGATTGGCTAAAATCAAAAACACCAATGATAGCCTCTGCTGGAGAGGTTGTGGAGGAAGGGGTTCCCTCATCCATTGCTGGTGGGAATGCAAACTTGTGCAACCACTTTGGAAAGCAGTGTTTCGGTTTCTCAGGAAATTCGGGATCAACCTACCCCTGGACCCAGCAATACCACTCTTGGGAATATGCCCAAGAGATGCCCAATCATATGACAAAAGCATTTGTTCAACTATGTTCATAGCAGCATTATTTGTAATAGCCAGAACCTGGAAACAACCTAGATGCCCTTCAATGGAAGAATGGATGAAGAAAGTGTGGAATATATACACATCAGAGTACTACTCAGTGGTAAAAAACAATGACTTCTCAAATTTTGCATGCAAATGGATGGAAATAGAAAATACTATCCTGAGTGAGGTAAGCCAGACCCAAAAAGATGAACATGGGATGTACTCACTCATAATTGGTTTCTAGCCATAAATAAAGGTCAGTGAGTCTATAATTTGATATCCTAAAGAAGCTAAATAAGAAGGTGAACCCAAAGAAAAACATATAGCTATCCTCCTGGGTAGGGGAAGTAGACAAGATTGCCAGGCAAAAAATCGGGATCTTAAGGGTGGGGTGGGAGGGGGGTAAGGGGAGATGGGGAGAGAAAAGTGAGAAGGGTAGGATGGGGGAGAACTTGGGGCAACGGGATGATTGGGATAAAGGAAGGTTGGATAGGGGAGCAGGGACGCACATATCTTGATTAAGGGAGCCATCTTAGGGTTGGGAAGAGACTTGGACCTAGAGGGGCTTCCAGGTGCCCAAGGCGAGGTCCCCAGTTAGTTCCTGGGGCAGCTGATGATAGGGAACCTGAAATGATCCTATCCTATAGCCATACTGATGAATATTTTGCATATCACCATAGAACCTTCATCTGGCGATGGATGGAGATAGAGACAGAGACCCACACTGGAGCACCTGAATGAGCTCCCAAAGTCCCAATGAGGAACAGAAGGAGGGAGAAGATGAGCAAGGAAGTCAGGACCAAGAGGGGTGCACCCACCCACGGAGACAGTGGGGCCGATCTATTGGGAGATCACCAAGGCCAGCTGGACTGTGACTGAAAAAGCATGGGATAAAACCGGACTCTCTGAATATGGCGGACAATGAGGGCTGCTGAGAAGCCAAGGACAATGGCACTGGGTTTTGATCCTACTTCATGTTCTGGCTTTGTGGGAGCCTAGCCAGTTTGGATGTTCACCTTCCTAGACCAGGATGGAGTGGGGAGGACTTTGGACTTTCCACAGGGCAGGGAACCCTGACTGCTCTTCAGACTTGAGAGGGAGGGGAAGAGGAGTGGGGGGAGGGGGAGAGGAGTGGGGGTACGGGGAGAGGAGTGGGGGGAGGGGGGAGGAGTGGGAGGCTGGGAGGAGGCGGAAATTTTTTTTCCTCAATAAAAAAAAAAATCTGGAGAGCCCATACATTGACAACTACTGTGCCAGATGCTCAAGTATTGTTAAGAATTTCTATTTAAAGACAACCTCGGATGAGTCAGTTTTGCCCTTAGCCACAAAACTGTGGTTAAAGAGTGGAAATGCTCTTTACGCTGACAATTTTTCCTTATGTCTTCTGTAACCAACTGAATGACATCAAGTCCACATCACCCAGCTACGTGGAAGCATGCTTCTGCCTGCCTAGTGCTGCTCCTTCGTGGGTACCACCCCTCAGCTCACAGACCCAGGACCTAAAGACAGCATTCACTTGAACTAAATTATCCAAGTGGTATTACTGTTTTTGCCCTGAGCTGAGGCATCCTGGTCTCCAAATTGTATTCTGCTTCTGGGAGCTGTACCATAATTCCTCTGTGTATAAAACTGGCTCTAGTCAGCACACTCAGAATGAAAATGTAGCTACACTAGAGACTGGGGACTCAGTTCAATAGCACAGAGTTTGCCTGTTGTGAATGACCCTTGGATATGATCATCTGAACTTCAAAAAAAAGCCACAAGGACATTAACATGATGAGAGACAGGGAGTGCATGCATGTGAAAGTGCAGTGTGTGTGTGTGTTCGTATGTGTTTGTGTGTGTGTTTGTGTCAAAGTGGAAGTGTGTGTGTGTGTGTGTGTGAGAGAGAGAGAGAGAGAGAGAGGTCTGTGTATGTCTGTGACAGAGGGGGAAGTGTGTGTGTGTGTGTCTGTGTTGTGTATCTATGTCTGTGTCAGAAGAGAAGTGTATGTGTTTGTGTGTATGTGTCTTGGTGTGTGTCTGTGTCAATGGGGAAGTATGTATGTGTGTGTTTCTGTCTGTGTGTCTGTGTCAGAGGAGAAATGTGTGTATCTGTGTGTCTGTGTGTATCTGTGTGTGAGTGTGTCCATGTCTGTGTCAGAGTGTGTGTGTTTATCTGTGTGCCTATGCCTGTGACAGAGTGAAACCATGTGTGTCCATGTGTGTGCATGTGTGCCCTTTGGTCTCTCCCTCTCTTCTGACAAAGCCATCAGCACTCAGTTATAGGCATGGCACCATAATGGCCTTTCCTTATGTCTATCTCTTCCCATGGGTCCGGCCTGTAAACACTATCCTTGGATTTAGTTTCCACTCTATAACTTGACTATACAGATTAAATTTCGTCATGGAGCTCAGAGGTGACAAACACATTCAAATCATGGCAGCCTCAATGACTTACTATAAGTACACGTGTGAATGGTGATATTTTGGATATAATAATATTAAATAAGACATTAAATTAAGCTCACCTGTTTCCTTTTACTTTTAAAAATGTTTACCAGAAATTAAATTCATACACATCTCTCATTTCTATTGGTCAGTGCTGGTGAAGAAAACTTTCTTAAATAATACTGAATAAAACAAGATCTACCAGACAAAATAACCCTCTTCTAGCGTTAAATTGTGATTGATATGTGTGTCAAGTTAACTGATAATTTCCTTCCACTGCGTTTTTTAGAGTAGCCTTGTAATTTGCATGCATATTAAATGACAAGTTTGTGTTCTATGTGGAAGGACTTAAACTATTAAAATTAATAATAAGAACGAAGTCCCAAAGAGTTTCTGAGGATGACAAACTGCAAAATGGGACCAGAGCTGCTGGGAAAGCAGTTAGGAGGAAAAATAGCAGATTCAGAAGCTGAGCTCTGGGTTCTACCAAGTGCTCTCGCAGTGACTCATCCAGCCTTGGCGAGCAGTGTCCCCTCTGGCTTCACTAGATTCCATGGCAAAGAGTAATGGACTAATCCCACCCAATACCGGAGACCTGATAGGGAAATGTCATGAAACAAAGAGCGTCCCCGCATTTACAAGCCCCAATGGCACTTGACTACAAGCAAGAGATAGATAGAACTCTCTAAGGGTGGGCGTGGATGTTTACACATGCTCCCCAAACAATAATGTTTTAGGGGAAATACATCAGGCATCTTAAGGCCACTATGTGAGAGCAAGATTAAAATGCTGAAGGGGGAACCACAGAGAACTCTCAGACTAAGAAAACAAAATTTGCCTTCAAAGTCAGATTTCTTAATCTCTCAGGCTTTACTACTCTTCTCCAGAAAACACTTGACAATCTCCACCAACAGTTTTTTTTTCCAAGAGATGGATGCTACTGGCAGCTAGAAAGAGCCAGAGATATTTTTTTTTTTAAATCAGCATGCCTTACTGCATAACCCCCAAAGCCTTCTCTGGCCAGAACATCAATGTCATGGCTGAGAAACCTGGCAGTAAGAAATAAAAAGCTGTCACAGGTTGGTGACTGAGCTGGTGGTTTTTCCTTTTTTCTGTCCTCTGCTATGCATGCTATACATATACCTTAATCAAGAGATCTTAATGATTTGCACCCTGCTTCCTGTATTTGCACAGTTTCATGGTCGCAAACAAATTCATTTTAAAGAAATATAATCATCATGGTGCCAAGAAATCTGGGTAACTTGTGTGCTTCAAGTTGATGTTCTAGGAAATTTATTTAGCCTTGGAAAGGGAAAGCCAATTACCAGGATGAACCGACCTGTTCTGATACACAGAATGTTAATTTAGAAGTGACCCGAAGGCGAACTCTTATGAAAGTCAAGAATGTGTTTGCACTAATTTGAGATGTTATTTTCAGTTTCTGTCTGGCCTGAGAGATGTTGAAGTAGTCAAACCCAAAAATTATTCTCACTGAATTTCTACCTGGAATTAAATGGTGGAATAAAATTATGGAAATGCAGGAGTAATGCCATCCGACTTTTTAAATTCAAGACAAGATCTGAAAAGTGAACTATTGTTTTTGGAACTCCTGAAACATATTCAGGTTACTTTTAATATCTATGACATGCCAAAACATATTCAGTTTTAACTAAATGCAATTTTTCTCTTCTCTTATTTGAGTATTCTGAAAATAGCTAAGACTCTCCAAGAAGACACAAGTCTTACAGCGTTTTGGCTTTCCTAAATCAGACTCAAGGTCAGTGAAATGGCTTGGAGGGTAAACATGCTTATCATCCAGCTAAATGGTTTGAATCCTGTCCCTGGAACTCACATGATAGAAAAATAGAACTAGCACCCTGGAAGTTGTCGTTTGAACACACACATACAATTAAAAAAAAAAAAAGACCCAATAGACTAATTTCAAAATTCTTTGCTTTTCACCTATTTCATGCTAAAGGTGGAGTTAACGATGACTTAAATATCAAGAAATACTCAAGAATCATATTGTTTAGGTACAAACCAGACTGAACTTTTATCCCCCTGTTTCCCTGGTAACCTCCATATCCTAGCTGAGGGACATTTTATCCATTCAATTGTTCAGCTCACATTTCTTTCATTGTATTCGGTGGTGGCACATGCCTTTAATCCCAGTACTTGAGAGGCAGAAGCAGGAGCCTGGGCTACAGAGTAAGTTCCAGGACAGGCTCCAAAGCTACACAGAGAAATCCTGTCTTGAAAAACAAAACGAAAAGAAAAAGAAGTCAGCCTTATTTTTGATACCTCTCTACCATCCTTTTCACCCTACAATGACCCTCTTCTCCACCACACTAATGTTACCACGGAAGTGGGCTCCGTCTCGATTCTTGCTTTTGCATCTGTCTTCATCCTGGTTTTATTCAGGTTAGCTACCAAGTCTACCTTGGCACCCCATTATACTCAAGGTAAAATTTCAAGTCCTTGAAATGCCCTTGAATGCCTAACATCAGGAAACACTATCTTATGTGTAAATGGCCAAAAATAATACTTTAGACTTCATAGACAACTGTCCGTGATTCAGCTACTTAAAACAGCTAACTAGAAAATGTGAATGACCATGGTTGTGCCCCATAAGCCAAGCTGTGAGCAGATGTGGTCACTTGGTCTTTGTTTATCTTTGCCCAGTCACTATCATCAGATATGTTTCTTTCTACGTGTTTATTTCAAGTCTTCGACCTTTAGGATATAATCAATGTGAAAGAAGACATGATGTCTCTTTTCTTTATATAATACCTCTGTCACACAGTGGGTAGTTACTAAGTATTTGTTGAGTGAACTAATAGAGCTGAAGCTGTCCTGTGGAGGCCCACTGCTAGGACATTTCATTGGCCATGCTAGTGCTTTCTGACACAGTTCAGTTGTGCACATGGACACACATCCACCACTGCATCAGAAAAACATTTCCCAGTGCATACTCTAGACTTTTTAGTCATACGAGTAACTATTTACAGCTATAATCTAGAATTTATTGGCAACACTACTTTCCAAAGTCACTCAGTAACTATTATTTCATTTCATCATTGTAATAGTCCTATAAGAAATCAGGAAAAAGTATTGATATTTACAAATTATAAAAGGCAAAATTAAGAGTTTAAAGACTATCTAAGGGTTATGAATTACTGAGTCTTTCCCACAGCTAAGACAGAACTCAGTCTCTGAGCAATCACTTTGACCAATGAGGTCTTTTTTTTTTTTCTCTTTATCTCTCTTATGGTACATTTGATTCTCGGCAGTTAAGGCTTTATGTCTCACAATAAAAGGGGAATATATTCAGGAGGGAATGAGGAGAACTCTGTACCCTGAAATACTTTACAAAGTTGTGGGAGAGAGCAAGGCAGTTAAATTCACCCATCCCTGAAAATAATAACTCTCTAGACTTTAATAAGAGAATTATTGGGTGCTAAATGACAATTTGCTAGTAAGAATGAAGAATTAAGGTAATATTTACTGGGAAGGCAGTAAAACTTTAAAAAATAATCAAACCTTTAAACTTCTACGACCTCTGTTTCTCTAAAGACTTTCCCCTGGGTTTTGTTGAAGTCCACTCACAAGCTGAAAAATTCTCCCACAAGTTCTTCCAGCTTCTCTCTGGATCATAGGTTTTGGCCAGTGCCTGTTTTCTTAGTGGCAAGGGGACAGACATCTGAACTCCTGTGCCTTAAGCCTATCGTCTCCTCAGGGACACATGGCGATGTGGAGCTGTGGCTGTTTGAATGAACAGTCTGATTTATGGCATATGGTGTGCTGTTACTTTGTTCCCTTTAGAGACAGAGTCAACACAAATCCCACACAGTTGCTCTCTGTGTGTCTTCCAAAGTAAAAGCTAAAACATGCTGCTCTTTACTACCTGAAATGCTATTTGCATGGAAAAGTAAGTTTGGACAATGCCAGGCATTCATTTATGAGCTCTACCCTCTATTCTCCCCAGCCACACAATCAGACAAATCTTTATAATCTGCAGTCCACCTTCAATGGTATCTCAGAGAATTAATTCCCAATTTCAAAACGCTCTTCTAAGCAATGGATTGAAAAAAGGAAGAGAAGAAGAAGAAGAAAAAGAAGAAGAAGAAGAAGAGGAGGAGGAGGAGGAGGAGGAGGAGGAGGAGGAGGAGAAGAAGAAGAAGAAGAAGAAGAAGAAGAAGAAGAAGAAGAAGAAGAAGAAGAAGAAGAAGAAGAAGAAGAAGAAGAAGAAGAAGAGAGAAGGAGAAGAAGAACTCTAAACTGTACCTGAGTCCCACAGGAACAGAAGAAGTAATATAGGTCTAGAATGGGGAGGGGAGGTGTAGAGCTATGACCTGGTAATTCTAGAACCTTTGTCCTATATTCATGTTCTTCTTACTCTCTACTCCCACTTAGCCTGGCCCTCTAGTGTGATACAAGCCATTCTGTAGCCTGCTTCCTCTTTTCTAGATGGCTGTCATTTGGCTGTTTTACTAAAATGTAGTCCTTCCAGTGGCATGAAGTTTCTCTAAGTTCAAGCCTCCTTCTGGGCACTCTGTCTCTGCATTCAAACTTCAATGCACAGTTTGAGTTTTATCATCGGTAGCTTCTGGCACTTTGGTATCCATGTGTGACCATCTTCTCTTGTTTAACTCCTAAGAAGTTTTAGGATTTGAATGTATTTGAATCTTTTCATAGCGGATTCCACATAATGAAGAGATAAACATACAAGGCACACAAAAGGAGTCACCTATAACTTCTTCGATGTTTTCACAATCTTTTTATTCTTTATGTCTGGAGCTACCAAAAAATAAAAATAAAGCCTAATCTTTTATAGTGACATGAAAATCCCTTTCTAATGTGGGTCACCTCTAACCTTTCAGACTCATTCTGTTCTTTACTGCATCGCCTCCACATTACTTCTCACACAAAAAACAAACATCTCTGAGGTCAGAAAAATATACTTTGCTTTGCTTTATAGATTCAAATGTCTTTCTCTTCTACTGAACAATGAGCTCAGATGGCCACAGTTCACCACTGGCAGTAAGAAAAACATAGTAGCTATGGAGCATTGTATGACATCTGAATATTTTTTCTTTTCGTTCTTTCTTTCTTTGTTTTTTGAGACAGGATTTCTTTCTCTGGGTAACAGTCCTGGTTGTTCTGGAACTGACTCTGTAAATCAGGCTGGCCTTGAACTCACAGTGATTTTCCTCCTGTCTCTGCCTCCCAAGTGCTGGGCACCACCACACCCAGCATGAAATCTGAATTTTAAAAATAAATCTAAGTGTAGTTTTTCCCCTCTTACAGAACTTAGAATTTAAGAATCCTTAGGTGAGTTAGATATGCATGCACTGGAATCTTTATGTGAATTTTTTTACTAATCAAGATCATCTCAGGAGATAAAAATCCAATCTGTATTTTAAGTAAGAAAACTATGAAGAATTTTAACTAGTAAAAGATTACTAATAGGACTCAAAGAAAAATTTAAGCAGCTAATAAAGATAAAGCAATAAACATACCTCAAAAGACAAGCAGAAAATGGAAGAAAAGAAAAAGAACAAAACAGCTGGTGCCACTGGACTGAAGGAAAGAGGATAAGGTAGCGTGAGGACACACTGGACTGTCACCTAAGACAGATACTCAGCTAAAGCACTCACAGTCTGGGCCTTATGCTGCCCTCTCAGAAGCTACCTCAGAGTAGTTCAGGAGGCCAACTATTACCCCTGCTGCAGTAGGTCTGGCTGGAGCTGGGGGACTCCACACTGAATTATCACCTGGAAGACCCAGGGTAGGAAGGGATGAGCCTTCCTCTGTCTACTTCCCAGTGTCCTTTACCGCTGCCTTTTGATGGAGGCTCACTTCCTGCCAGAGGCAAAGGAGGAATTTTTACAGGGTCTAGCTGCATTCTAGAATGCAAGACAAGGGAAATGTGCAGTGAGAGCTGAAAAACAGCAATTGAAAATCTGAAACAAGTTTAATGCAAGCTGTTCAAATAAGGGAGAATGGCTTGCTTGTCATCTGTATAGGATATGAATATAATTGTTGTTTTATGGGCTAAGTTAAACCATTACATTTCATTATTTAAATATTAGAAACGCTCTTTTTAACCTTTCAAAGACCAAAATATTTAGTATATGAAATTAGAAAATTATAATTTCTTGAGTTAAATTAATTATAAGTGTTTATAGCTAAAGATTTAAATATATACTTCTATTAAAATATAATTAGATCATTACCCTACGTCCTTTTCTTTCTTCAAATTCTTCTTATGCCCACCATCCCCTCTCCATCTAACATTCCTTTTAATATATATATATTAAAAGATATATATATATATATTAAAAGATATATATATATATTAAAAGATATATATATCTTGCTAAATCTGACCAGTGTTGTCTGTATGTACATGACTGCTCCTAGCTATGGTGGAGAAGAATGGTTATTAAATGTAGATAAATGGGAGAGCATAGCCAGAGGTAGACACATAAGAGAGACTCCAGAGTAGTTCTGAGCCTGAGTCATGTGGGAAGGGGGTGAGGGGAGGAGAGAGAAGGGAACCAGGTGCATACACACATGGTATAAAAGGGGCAGGTCACCAAAATGACTGGACTATATAGGAAAGAGCCTCTGGGGGAAGGGTAGTCCAGCCCCTGGGCTGCAGAGTTCAGGGGTAGAAGGTCCTATATGCCAGCCACATCTTGTAGGACATTGGGACTGAGGGGTACTAGGAGAATGGGCAGCCAGATTTGCTTTGATATGTTAAATAAGCATCTCAGTCTTTTGTCCCAGGTTTGTAACTTAATGGGGCTGACTTGGTATTAGACAACCAATTCGAGATTCTTCCCTGGGGGAAGACTAACTGTCCTCCTTCTCAGCATTACTTAGTTGCTTACATTTCTTTGTCTATGAGTAGGTGCCCCCTTCCACATCAGCATGTGCATTAGTGTTGTCCTCGTTCGGGTCTTGTTTAGGAAGCCATATTGTTTAGTATCATAGATGAAGTTTTCCTGTAATTTCTAGGAGATGTCTCATAGCACGTATTTGATCTTTTGAATCTTTCAATCTTCCAGTCCTCTTCTCTAGAATGGTCCTCAAGCAAGTACTGAGACATTTTTCATTGTACTCTGCATTTTTACAACTTCCAGTTTCTGTAATAGTCTGTGTTCAGTGCAAAGACAAGCTTCTTTGATGAGAATTGGAAGCTGTACTTGTCTGTCAAGCTTCTTGGTAACATTTAAGAGAGGCTTCCTGACTCAGCATTAGTGGCAAAATCTCACAGCTCTTTTAAGAGATTCTGCCACTAAACACTTAAATGGTGTTTATGAGCAACCAGCATCAGGCTTCTTGGTGGTGGCATGGACCTAGAAACTCCACAGAGTTGTGGCAATAAATCTGGCTCTGGCCAGAATCTCCACCATGAAGCTAGACTCCCAGGAAGCTAAGGAATGGGGTGGAGACAGCCACCAAAGCTGCACCTTTAATCCCAGCAATGCTGTTTACCAGATTAAAGACTCATGTGCTCCCAAAAGATATGTATATATAGTAAAGACAGATTCAGACAAGGAAAAAAACATACCTCTTAACCATTTACAATGTGTTTTAAAATATACTATAGGCTTGGGAGATAAAAGATAAAGAATAGAAAAGGTTCTTTAAAAAAAAAAATAGAGTAGCTGGGTGTGGTGATGCATACCTTTAATCCCAGCACTTGGGAAGCAGAGGCAGGCAGATGTCTGTCTGAGGGAAGCCTTGTTTACAGAGTGATATCCAGGACAGCCAAAAATATACAAGGAAACCTATAGTCAGGGGCTGCTCATTGGTTCCCGGCTGCCCAGACCTGAAATAAGCACATAGAACCTGTATTAATTGAACCACTGTTTGGCCTATTAGCTTAGGCATATTCCTGGGTAACTATTATATCTTGAATCTATAAATTTGTGTTTTGCCACGTGGCTGTGGCCTACTAAGGTTTTATCCAGGGTGTGTCTCCCGAGGCGGCTACAAGGTGTCTATCCTTGACTCTGCCTTCTTTCCTCCTATCTGCTTGGAATTCCCACCTTACAAAGCAGCTTCTTTATTAACCAATGGTATTCACAGCATACAAAGGGGAATCTCACAACAGAAACCCTTTCTCAAAAAAAAAATTAAAAAATAAAAATAAAAAAATAGAGTGTAAAAAAGCGGCATAAAGATGAAAATACTCAGAGAATCTGGATACTATATATTATTGCATTGTCTTTGAATTGTCTAGACTGCTGAGGAAGGAGTAACAACTACTAAAAGGCAGTTAATTATAAATGTTGTTGTTTAATCCAACTTACATATTTTGAAAATGCCTTGACTTCAAAGTTAAAGCCATAAGGTAAGTTAGTTAGTTAGTTAGTTTGGAGAAGAGGTTTTGCTTTTGTTTCCACAGGAAATGAGAAGCTATGGAGTCATTCTTAGTTAAGAAAAATAAGGTTTGATCGAGAAAGAACCCTGAAAAAAATCTTTAATAAGAACAAATGGTCAAGATGATCCAAAGTTTCAGAGCACCTCTGTTACAGTTTCTTCTGAGTTCTGTAGACTGAGTTCTGAGTTCACAAGAGCTTCAAGACTGCTGGCTGAGATGACCCAACCTCACAGAGTACTCCAGTCAGGACTTGACCATAATCTTAAATTTCCATTGGGTACCCATAAATTTACCAGTACCCCCAGTCAGCAAAAGATAGCCTAGAAAACTATGCCCACATTTCCCAAAAATGGATTATGGATATGTGTCTTGTTTAGCATGTTGGTTACAAGTTGTTATGGATAATGGTAAGTAAAAAATCTAAACAAAGGAGATTAGATTCAGTTTTTTTGTTTTGAAAAGAAAAAAATGGGGAAATGCTGTAGGATAACGCTATTATATACCATAAAGATTTGTCACTTATATTGCTTTAATAAAATGATGATTGGCCAGTAACCAGGCAGGAAGTATAGGCGGGTTACTCAGACTAAGAGAATTCTGGGAAGAAGAAAAGCAGAGTCAGTCACCAGCAAGATGCAGAGGAAGCAAGATGAGAATGCCTCACTGAGAAAAGGTAATAAACCACATGGCTAAATATAGACAATAATTATGGGTTAATTTAAGTTATATAAGGCAATTAATAATAATAATATTTTAGCTCCTTTCTAAGTACACCTCCTTATATCCACATGAGAGTACCACTCTCAGCCATTATTTCAAAAAAAGTTATCATGCAACTGACAGAGACCGGTACAAAAAACCACAACTAATCAAAGAGAAGAGAACATTTTCCCATTTCACATATTAATATTTCCCAACCCCAGCAGAGATTAATCTGTAAAGCAAGCCCTACACCTAAGGCTTGGGGAACACCATGGAGGAGGAGGCAGAAGGCCTGTTTATGAGAAGAAAGCTATACCATGAAATCTCAACAATGAAGACCTGAACAATGACAACAACAGTTTACATGCCAATGTGGACATGCGAAATCTCACAAAGTCCACCTCTAGATGAAGGGCTATAGGCAATTGATGATTGCTAAGAGAAGGAAAATCAATTTTTGCCAAGGATGAAACTCCTTTGTTTTTTATTTATTTATTTTTAAAACAATCTTATTTTACATATCAATCCCAGTTCCCTCTCCCTCCCATCCTCCTGCTTCTCCATCTTCTCCTTACCCCACCTCCATCCACTCCTCAGAGAGGGAGAGGCCTTCAATGGGTGTGGAGGCCCAAAAATGTGGGCCTATTTCCTTATCTGAAAGTCAAAGAGCTTTAGCTTGTTCAAAGTTGTTGACAACAGTGTGGCTACATACCCTGACCTAGGGCTTGGATAGCTGGTCTTTTGACATTAAGATGGCCCATATTGGTAGATCCACTCCCCCCTCACCAATAGTCAGGAAATTCAAGCGTATTTCTGCTCCTTCTTTTGAAAAAGGAGGTTTGGCTTCAGGAGTGGCTGCCTTCAGGATACCTGGTCTAGTGTGGGCTCACTGCCTAAACAACAGAATACTGATGACTTGATGTCTCAAAGAATTGAAGCAAGTAACTGTTCTAGTTGTCCCTTGTATCATGTTAAAGCAGTCTGTTGTCTTCTTCCCCCTGTTGTATTAGGGTATAAAAGTATATGGAATATTAAACACAGATGGATTTTGGTACTCACTGGAACTCCCTCCCAGTACTATCCTATGTTTTCTGTTTTATTATTAATTTCACTCATGTTTTTATCCTCTTTAGTTTTCTGATCCCCTATTTTGATAAGTGGTATTTTTGTCAAAGCTGGTCTTCGACACATGAGTTATCAACAAAGTCAGTCACATCACTTGAGGCAGGACAAAGGCCTTCCCTCCTAAATCTAAGCTGAGCAAGGTATCCCTTCATAAGGAATGAGCTCCAAAGAGCCAGTTCATGCACTAGGGATAAATACTGGTCCTACTGTTAGTGGCCCCACAAACTATCTAAGTCACACAACTCTCACTTTCATTCAGAGAATATAGTTTAGTCTTTTGCAGGTTCCCCAGCTGTCAGTCTGGAGTCAGTGAGCCCCCACTAGCTCAGCTCAGCTGTTTCTGTGGGTTTCCCCATCATGGTCTTGATCCCTTTGCTCATATTATCACTCCTCCCTCTCTATGGCTAAACTCCAGGAGTTCAGCTCACTGCTTAGCTGTGGATCTCTGCATCTGCTTCCATCAGTTACTGGATGAACGTTCTATTGACAGTTAAGGTAGTCATCAATCTGATTACAGGGGAAGGCTGGTTAAGGCACCCTCTCTACTATTGTTTTGATTCTTAGCTGGGGTCAACTTTATGGATTCCTGGAATTTCCATAGAGCCTAGTTTCTTGCTAACCCCAAAATGGCTCCCTCTCTGTCCTTCACCCAACTCAACCTTCCTGATTCCTCATGTTCTCCTCCCTGCTCCCCTTATCCCCTCCTAACTCTCCTATCATCCTCCCACTCCCCCCAATGCCTCCAATTTACTAAGGAGATCTTGTCTACTTCCCCTTCTCAGGGACATCCATGTATGTCCCTTAATTTGTTTTCTAATACCAAGTGGTCACCCCTAAAAATACATTCATATAAACAACATTAAATGGAGTCAGTAGATTGTATTCACAGACACACACACACGTACACATGTGTGTGTGAGAGAGAAACAATAATAAGTAAAGAAAATAGGTCATGGATTTAAGAGGGAATTACAGGAACACAAGAAATGGGATATAGAGTGGGGGTAACATTCCAGATATAGTACTCATATATGTATTCCAAAATTATTTTTAAAATAGTATAAAATTGTATCATCAAGAAATGGGTTATCCTTCCCTATTAGACATTGAGTAAAGAATGAAGAACAGTCTCCTTGGGTTCATAGCCCTGAAATCTTCAGAGTGCAATGTGACTGTGGAGAATCTTTTCTGGTCTTTCCCTACGCTGTTGTTTATCAACATGGATGTAGTCATGGTAAGTGCCACTCAGTAGATCATGTCTACCATTTTCAAGAATCTAGAAAAATCTAGAAACATAAATTCATTTATGACAACAACGTTTACATTCTAAAGTTCAGAAGAAGTAGAGAATGAAGAGAAATGAGGAGAACTGATAAATTGGGGAAACTTTCTACTGTCAACTCAGGCCGGATTTGCTTAAAAATGCACGTCAAAATAGCCTGACTGATCCGTATCTCCACTCAACGTGGAAAAGTTAGAGACCTGTAAGGCAGTGGCTACCGCGGCTCACACAGGAAAATTAACTTTTGGTGGTATTTTCCACCGAGGCTTTTCTGACAGGGAGGGCCACAGCTCTGCGTGGCATGGCTCAGCCTGCTCAGGTTTCTCTCCAGCTTCAAATCAACACCATGCGTCCTCACTGCGCTCATTTCTTTCTTATCTCCTTGACATCAAGATTGCTTCTTTAATTTGCCTTGGATGACCTCCTGACACAGGCCACTGGTTTTGGCTGAGGAATAGAACAGAGCCCATTAGAAATGCTTATTTTTCCTGGTGAAACAACACCCATGATGCACTGCTTCTTCTCAGAGCTAACTAATCTCAGCGCATATGCCACGGGGCTTTCTTTGAAAAGACAGGCTGGTGGATGGGAGCTGTTCTTTCTTTTGGGGGAGCATCTGGGAGTAATAGTCCCATGTGTCAATTCTGTTAGCTCCTGTCTCACCCACACCAAGACACCTGGCTGCCAGACACACAAGCTAGCGTCGCAGACCCTGTCAGTTCATTGGCAGCGCAGAGGGTCTTAGGACTGGGGTCGCCCATGGGTGGAATGCTTACCAGAGAAAATACAGCATTCTCTTCTTTCTCGGGGACAAGGGTCATCAGAGGGAGGTGGTCAGGCAACCTTTGCCACTTTCTTTAGTGTCTGGTACGTATTCCGTGATTCCTTTGTTTAAAAAAAGTGAGCTCATTTGTGCTTCTAGAGAACGTACCAGACATTCTCGGGCACCTATATGTGTTTATCTCAGAGTGAGCAGAGGCAGCCTTTATACTGTTCCCTGGGCATGAATATTCTTGTTATTTTTGATAAGACTCGTTGCATGCCCTGGGAAAGATAGTTTATATGCTTGCATAATGTCCTCAAAATGTTTTAATGAGGCTCAGGTACTTCAGCTGTTTCCCGGGAATGCACTTTGCTTTAAATTCAAACCAGACTGAACTCATCAACGCAGGTTTCTTTGATGAATTATTATTTACGTGAGCTGACAAAGCCGCACGATTTTGCCATCCGTCATTAAATCTGCCCTTTCACAGTTGGCAATAAATGTTGATTCTCCTCAGTAAAAATGATCTAAATATGCCGGCAACCTACTGTTTGTTATGATTCGGGGGTGGTAATAGCAGATCCTCTGGTTCTGACAGGATACAGCTCTTCATCGGGTTCCAGATCTGGAAAGTCGCCTCTCTGAAAATGTCCTCCTATGCTAAATAGCCACCAAGTTCTTAATAATGTCAAATGCCTTTTTCTCAGCAGCTACTCAGGATTCAAGCACACTAGAGGAAATTAAAGGAGATAAGAAAGTAGGAAATCTCTGCCAGTGATGGAAACAAGATGTAGCCGATCACCTCCCGGTGAACTCCACTGCAGGGAGACCCGAGGGATGCTTGGACAGACATGTCAGATAATCACTTTTGAAAGAAGAAATCGCTATTTTCTGATAAAGTAAAAGTCTCAAGACTATTTTTTTCATCTTTGTACTTCAGTGGCCAACCATTTAATATTTTTAAGTGAAGAGTTTTGCCTTATGCTACATTTCAGGGCTAATGTAATAGAAAGAAAATAAAATTATGTGGCACTTGTCCTTTAAAAGTGAGCATATCAAGAGCAGAGTATCTTAACTTCAGATATTTAGGGCCAGATATTCTTTTCTGTGTGAAACTGTCCTGTTCATTGCAGGGTGTTCGGCATTAGCTTTGGACTCTACCCTATAAATAAATGCCAGTAGTACCTCCTCTTCACCCTCTGTGATCAATAGGTAGATAGATAGATAGATAGATAGATAGATAGATAGATAGATAGATAGATAGATAGATAGAGTGCCTCCAGAAACTGAAGAACCAGGAACAAAACGGACTATAGAACTCCCAATTTAGAGTAAGACCTCTGATCTGTAACAAACAGAAAAGGGATCTATACATCAAGAGATCAAATGTTTGGAAGTGAGCATCCCCTGCTCTGCTCAAGACTGCCTGAGATGAGGGAGAAATACCTTGGATTGCCTGGGAGGTACTTTCTGCACCTGTCTATACGAGGAGATGGGAAGGGGATAAGAATAGGACATAAGCCAATGAAGGCCTTGTTCGTAAGCTAAGTACCTCAAGCTGGGTGGAGATCAGTCAAACCCTCCTCAGAATTACCCAATTGGGGGTCAAGGGACTCAAGACAGTTTTCCATGGCTTGTGTTCCAGGAGCCTTAACTCTTCCACCTATATGCCTTTGCTCAGCCATAGGCTATAAGAAGCCTAGAAAATAAAGAATGTCTCAGGCAAAGACTTTCTGGGTTATAGCTAGATCCTAATGACAAGAGTTTGCTGGCCTGGAAGTGAAGACCTAGGGAACGTGATGGGCACAATTGTGATATATCCTGAGTACACTTAACTCTCTGAACATTTCTTCCATTTCACACACACCCTTTATCCCATGAATCCTCCTTAGAGATGATGCCATCCTAAGTAATGAGTTTTGTAGGAGACAAAAAGGCCCTGTGTAAAACAGACTGATAGAAGATAAATAGATACTTAGCTATTACATAAACAAATATATTATTAATTCATATTAATGTCATAGACTGACAGTTTGACTCAGTGGGGAAAAGGCATCCCAGAAACCACATGGTGGAAGGAAAGAATCAATGCCCCTAATTGTCCTCTGATGTCCAGATATAAACCGGACCATGCATGGGTACACATACGTACATACATACATGTGCATACACACACATTTGATAGATAGATAGATAGATAATAAGATAAAATAAAATTTATAAAATGGACTTAGAGACAGCAACTAGGGAAAAATGTCTTCAAAGATGTCTTAGTGGACCAGTGATGAAGACAGAAGATCATTGCCCTATTACCCTCACACTATAACCTACCATGCTTTTCCTGATTCTGAAGCCACATTTCCTTTTAGAGATGGTTTCAGTTTAAATTAACAGACAAACACATTGCCCCAGCATCTGTTGCTTCCTTTGTTCTCCCTGTAGCCTATCTTTTGAACTCGGTCTTTGTCAGTCATGCTCAAACTGTTCTACTTGATTTTAACAAAAAGAAAGAAAGAAAGAAAACTACACACACACACACACAAAAATAAACCAAACTCTTTATTCTGCAGAGCCCACTTCCCCAGCCTCTGGTTTCTGTCTACACAGCCCTTGCTTCTGAGAATGTGCTTTTTTTTCATTCCCTCGTCTACCCACTCCAAAGTTCATAACCTTTCAAGGCTCTGTTCCTGTGATATTTCCTGAGGGGCCCTTCTTGTCTTTGCTCTAAGAAATCACTACACACAAACTTGACAGTGAATTTCTGATGGAACATTCCTACTTACTGTATTATTCCAGGGATGAAAGTCATCTGTATTGACCAAATGAGTCTTAGAGAAAAATTACTGAGTTATATCTGCCACCAGGCCCTGCAGGGATCCAATATGGGGCACTGGACATAAGCAACACTGTAATAAATGCCAGTGTATCAGCTGATAGGAGGAGCTATGTTGATCCTATAACTCCCTCTGGGTTTTGGTTAGCTGACGTTTAGAAGAAAATGTTCTACCTTGTCACAGTGAGACCCTTTAATCATGGTGAAAATTTATCTAAATCCTTCCTTGAACTTTTCCTTCTTCAAAAGTAGTAACAGCCTCTATCAACTTAAGCATTCACTCCACTGTTCACTTACACCCCCAAAAGATTTCACTTATCTTTTAAATTGGAACAACTCAACCACAAACTATGATGGGACTGTAAAGCAATAGCTGTGTCTCCTAAGAGTTACAAAGGTTTGTCCCATCTCTGGGTTATTTGTGTGTCCCCTATCTTGTCTAGTGTCAGAATGACTTGTGTTAAAGATGGGAAGGGAGACACTTTAGAAAATGCAAACTGGTTCTTTGTTTCATGGATGATGACATTCTGGTGAGACTCTCTTGACTTCTTTGCTGTCTAACAATATAATCTGGAAATAAGGATCCATGCTGGCACAGTTGTTCAATAATTCAGGAGAAATAAATCCTTACTTTTGCTAACTAAAGAGTCTAAAATTCTTGCCCTGGAGAACATTTGAAAAATGCACTATCCAAACCATATATTGAATGGCAATCCAGGGAGATAAGTGTATGCCTGTCTCATTTAGAGATGAACTTAGTTATACTGCCTTCTCCTATCAATGCCTTCACCATATTATCACTCTTCCTACTCCAAAGATATTCGTGTGAGTCAAGTGGAAAACTATATACTTTGATGGAGAGATATTTAGGTTTTAGATGGACTCCAGTATTCAAAGGAAAGTCAGTCATTAGCACACACACACACACATACATACACACCTAGTATAATCAATATTGATACATTATTCCTCATTGATATTGTTTTGTTAATCTAAGCCATCAAGTGATAAAATCAGGGTTTGTGGAGGTTGAGGAATATGTGCAGTATTATACTTGATTTCTGGTCAAAGATTTATTGGTTCTCTGTGACTTGGGTGGCTTGAGAACAGAGCATCAACATGGAGGTCCTTCACCATATTGTTTTGTCAATCATCTCACTGGCTTCATCTCATTTTCATTTGACTAACGACACCTATAGTTACTGTCAACATTCTTTACATCCTCAGCTTATTTCAGTTGGCATTTATTCATTGTGTCCATAAAGGTATTGTCTTTAAAAAGTCTTTATTAAAATGTGTAAGTAACATGACACAAATGTGATACCTACTCCATTCAGTGTACAGTATTGTGTTTTGATGACCATATTTCTGATTAGAAACAAAGAAGACCTTTGAGGAGAGTGCTAAATGTAAGGTACCCAAGAAATTGGCTTTTGTTCTTCACTACTCTAACAGGATTCCTTCCCCTGATTCCTTCAACTGAGCAGTGCTGTCTTTCTTGTAGTGGTCTTAGGTCATTAGCTCGTCCCTGTTTCATAGGTCTGGGCTTAGGAAAGGACATGATGAATTATCTACCCCTAATGTCTTTTTCACAATGGTCCTATAAATAGTCAGATACTTAAGACTGTGAGGCAATGGGAAGCTACTAAAGGGAGCTAACACTGACATGAATGAGGTGCCCCAATCTATTTCATGTCTAATTGGCAACAAAACAATGAGAGTAATAATTTATATCTATGTAGACACCCACAGTTTTATGTGTTTACTTTAAGCAGAATAAAACACAGAGTATGCATCTGGCTTATCATGTCCAATCTCTGATTACCTAGAATTGAAACCAGAAGGTGAAAGTTCAGAGGATGGTATATGTTCCAGTGCTTTCTAATGGTACTTGATGGCCTGGAATGACTCCAAATCTCTGATTTGATTTCAACATAAGATCTGCTTACACTATATGCATTTGTAGATTTCAACATAAGATCTGCTTATACCATCTGAGTACATAGATTTTAACGTAAGATCTGATTATACTATATACATACACTTAATTACATACATTTTGCACATTATATATTAGACAGAAAATGTGCACTATATGTTATGTAATTTGTGTGGAGTATATACATTTGCCTAGTAAAAAATAATTCTCAATTAAATATTTATGCATAGGACTCAATTTACTAACCACTTTAAGGAGTAGAATTCGGTTTTCAATAATTTTTTCTAATTTAAGATATATTTTATAATGAAGTTTGTGGTATCTATCTCTCATGTGACTAGAAGAAAATTTGTAGATAATTCTGATTTCACTCAATATAACTTAGAAAAATCCCACATATAAGAGAGAGGGTGTTGGGAAAATGGCTAGTTGGTTTGGCTGTCCTAAGGTTTGGTCCTGTTTCATCTTGTCCATAGAAAATTTGAAAGGACTTACTAATAAAAATGTAAATAAAGGAATAATGAATTGGAGTTCTTGAAACATAATTGAGAATAGTTACTTATTGAAAATTGAAATAATTATCATGACTGGAGGTCCCTAAGTATCTTTGCAGCTCCATAAACAAAGTTTGATTTTTTTTATAGGTTTTGTTTTATTTTTGTTTGGGGTTGTGGACAAATTAGATAAAATGTGGTGTGGGACAATTACGTATTCTGTCAATTATGTTTTAAAAAAATGCTGATTGGTTAGTAGCCAGGCAGGAAGTAGAGGCAGGATAACCAGACAGGAAGTAGAGGTGGAACAATGAGAACAGGAGTATTCTAGGAAGGAGGAAGCTTTCTCCTGAGTCCTGTCCAGATGCTGAAGAAGCAAAATGTGACCTGTCCCACTGAAAAAGGTACTGATCCATGTGGCTAACATAGATAAGAATAATGGGTTAATATAAGTCATAAGAGCTAATACAAAGCCTAAGCTAATGGGCCAATCAGTTTATAAATTATGGAGATTTCTGTGTAATTTCTTTGGGGGCTTACTGGCAGTAGGAACTGGGCAGGACAGAAACCCTAACAAGCATGACCTCATGTTATAAAAATGAATTGCAGAATTATTGTATTTTCCAGTTCTTCAGTCCTAAAATAACTTGCTATCTAAACATTAAAATAGTAATATTGATAACAATCAGTTGTCAGATATATTACTGAGAAAATTTACATGTATAATACCGTGTGTGTGTGTTTGTATACATTTCTTAAATATACTTTGAATGCTCAAAACTTCAATTAGTAAACAAATTTATTATAAAGATATTATTAGGTATATTAAGATGATGTCTTTATTAACCTGCTTTCTGTTACTGTAATGCAGTACTTGAGGTTGTATAGTTATAAAGAAAAGAGGTTTAGTTAGCTCACTATTTTGGAAGCTGAAAACCCATACAGCACATACAGTAGGGAGCATGAGGCTCCCTACTGACTCCACAACTTCATGGTGAATGGTGCCATAAATGGAAGGGTTCGTATAAAAAAGAAACCATGTGTCAATCCAAGAAGCCAGAGCACCGCGGGAGCCTCATTTTACTATTCTTGAACCACCTTGACTGTGAATACTTACTCAACATCCTGCCGGAATGACCTTAATCCCTTCTGAATCTATGAACTGATGAAGCACCGAATAGACTCTGCTTCTTAAAGATCCTGTTCCCTTAACACAGTCCAAACATGAGCACATGAGCCTGGGGGAATGTGGTTTTATCCATAACCAAATGATAAGAAAGCATAAAATGAAAATACTGTTCTTCCTGGGAGCTTTCATACGACAAAAAGAGAGTGGAGCTCCCACATCCAGTCAAGAAAAGAATAAAGCCATGGAAGTCAGGGTGGTTTCATCCAGCACCATTTGGAAAGAAGTTCAAAAGAACTCTTGTGTTTTTCTGGTTGCTGTAATGCACTGCTCTTGAAATGGCCCATCCCTGGTGGTTCTGTTTGTCATGGCTCCTAAGCAGTCTTTATGATAGCAGAAAGAACAGATCCCAAAAGGAGGAAACTGGGTTTCAGATGAATTGGAATCATTCTGGATAAGAATGAGTCAGTATTCCAGAGTCTGACCAACTGGAAACATAGAGAAACCTATGAGAGAGCCAGAGGGAAGACCCCAGGGCCATCTTCCAGACCCCATCTGATTCCTTGCCTTCCACAAAATTTTCTTTTATAGATAGAAAAAAAAATTCAATATTTTTATCCAATTTTTTTTCTTTTCATACTACTATTTTGAAAGAAATTTCCAAGTAATATTTTGCTCTGCATGTTATGTTCTAAGTAGAAGATGACACTTAGAAGCAGACAACTTCTAAGTAAAAGGAGACTTTTACTGTTCCCTGATAAAACTGAGACTGCTCCTTAAGAGCCAGAGGAGAAAAAACTCTCAATGGCGCAAAGAAAGAAACATTCAAGTGGTATCATTTTTCAGTGATTGCCTTGAGGCATGAAAAACTTTGAGTGCCTGGGAAATGGCTGTCCAGAAGCCGTTTGGGTGGTCGTTCCTTCTGCCGGGCTTTAGAAAATATGGCTAAAGACAAGCCAAAAGATTTCTCTTTAGAGAGTCCAGAATCTGTCGAGAGAATTTAGAGTTTACGAAAAGTCTGAAATGTGTACCTTGAGTTGACGGTGGAAGGAGCATCCTGTACTTGAGCTTTGTGGAGAGCAGGTAATATTCAGTTTAGATCCTTTACAATTAAAGACAAATGACAGCTCTTGCCTTGAAAAGAACTGAACAGCTTCTACAGAATATGATGAAAAATAACTGATAGAAAAATAAGATTTTTCCGCCATCATTTTAGACACTTCTAGCAAATGACTAACATGGCACCTGAGGATGGAGGCCAAAATGACTTTCACCTAGACAACTATCAGTCAGCTTCCTGCCACTGCTACAAAATAGCCGAGGAACTCACATCCTAAGGAGAAAAGGGCTCCTGGTTTCAGAGTTTTCAACCCTGGTTGCTCCACCCTGCTGTCTTCAGGCCTGTGGTGTACATCTGGGGTGAGCACATTGAAGAAGCAGCTGGTTATCTCACTGCAGACAGAAAGCAAAAAGAGGGAGGAGGAAGGGGCTGCAGCCCTAATGCCTGCATTTCCTTCCCCAAGGCCTCACTCCTTATAGATCCCAGCACTGTCCAACAATGCCACAGGCTGGCAACCAAGCCGTTAGCTCATGGTCCTTTAGGACCAAAGGTTTTCAAAGCAGAAATATTTGTGCCTCTGCGGAGATGAGCAGAAGAGATGGTGATGGCTGTTAATCGATAGTGTAGATGGATACAGGCACTTAGCTGAACAAATTTTGTGAACGATTTCACAGGGAAGTCAGTCTCTGTTAGAATTTACTCAGTGATTGTATCAGGCTATCTCAATAGTTTCTAGGAACAAGTCAATTTGCAGTACACTGGCAGTGGGCTTTCTAAATTAATATCCAATCCCTCTCATTCTGCTGCTCACAGCCCTTATCTGGTGCCCTTTGTCCAGCAGCAAATTAAGTTGTTCCTGTGGGATATAACAATATGATAAATGATTTTGGGGTACTATGAAAGTCATTTAAATTATTATCCCTGTTCTTACACAACTAATATGTTTGTTGTATTCACAAAATATAGGTAAGAATAAAAGTTTCAAATCATCCATAATTATATCATTCAATTATTTTTAGGTGCTATCATGCTGATTGCGAAGTGTACACACACACACACACACACACACTCATACACACAGACACAGGAACACATGCATGCACAAGTGTAAGAAGCAGCTGAAAGAGAGAATAGTGGTTTATGCAGTTAGAACAGCATCCCAAAGCTGACTGAGATGTTAACTAAGTGATTGTACTTTATCATTGCTTGGCTTCTCGGTGATTAGAGGAAACTCATTATCTAGGAGCAAGGGTATCCCCAGACACCACTCTGACGGAGTTAATGTCTTCTGTGGAGTGGATAGAGTGTCTCTGCCTTCTCACTCTTCCCGCAGTGTTTCTTATTCCACTTCATTTTTCTTTGTCAACCCCTCCCATTGTTAAATTGATCAGTTAATTAAAACTTATTTTGAATGTGTTTAATGGTATTGGGGATTTGGTACTAGGGATTAAACCTGGGGTCTCACAAATTCTAGGCAAGCACCCTACCACCAAGCTCGACCCTCAACAGGAAGGCTACTTTTTTGATAGTAATGTCTCAAAATAGTTTTGTGGCCTTTGGAGAGACAATGTAAAGTTTAGATTTTCCTTTTCAAGAAGAAAGTAAGTATTCTTTCCTTACAAGCAGCTATTTGGATAACCTTGATAACCTTTCCCACCATTCAAAGCTTTTATCCAATCCCCCCCACCCCCGAAAAGTTGTGAGCCCTGTCCTAGACTTCCTTCCTTTCTCTGTTTTCCGAAATCTGATTTGTTTTCGGGGTGGTTCTGGCATTTCTCCCAGCAACACTATGGAAACTTCCCTCCAGCCATTGTTGGGACAGACTTTCCATGGGCTCCTGTGGCTGAGTTGGCTGCCCTGGGGCTGAGCAGCAGGACCCGGAAGCAGGTGAAGGAGTCAATACAGCTTTGCAGCCATTTCTTCCAAATTTCCGGGCCTACAGATAACTGGTTTGTTTCCGTACAGGTTTACAGACAGTCTAGGTCTTCAACATAACAAAATAAAATAAAATAAAATCTATGAGTCTGCCGTCCAATGAGAGAGAAACGTGTGTAGTGTAGAGCCACCGAAGAGCCAGGAATCCAGCAGTAGTAGGTCCTGGCGGCCAGATGCACTGACCCACACGTGGGAGCTGATGCGCAACTCATGGGAACATGGGATACCAGGAGACCTTCTGACAGCATCATCTACGGGTCTTCCCATTCCGGCAACATCCAGGAGTTCTAAGTTGGGGCCGGTTTTCTACTTTGTTTCCAGAGCAACGGGATTCTCATGGGAGAGAGCAGGGGATGAGAGGGGCTGGCTGGTTTTGAACCTTATCTTGAGATCATGAAATTCCTGTCTTGACATTAAGAAATAGCATAGGAAACCAGAGGTCACACCACCCGCTGGTCTCAGGAGTTCTGAAGAGAGTTATGTTCTAGAGCATAAGGCGAGAGTAGATTATGATTTCAATCTAGTGTTGAATTTCCCAGCATAGGCTTGCTTGAAAAAGACCCTTATCGTCCTCGAAATGTTCAAAGAGTTGCAAGAGCTGTTCTCTTTTTGTAAATCCAATTTTGAAATAGAAAACTCTGGGTTGGAATGCTTCAGTCATAAGACTTAAAAATGCATTTTGTGTTTTTTTTTTAAAATCGGGTGATCCAATGGTTCTTTTTGTAAAAGAACTCTTGTTTCCTACTTCAGTAACATACTTAAATACTGAAAAGAAAAAAAAAACTTTCAGTTTCCAAGAGAGGTAAATATAAAGATAAGAAAGGTCTTATACTATGTGACAACTCGGGATATTTTCTTCAGCTGTTAGTCACAGTGTACGTCTGGCCATGCCCCAGAAACCACAGCCCTCAATTACATTTGCTTTCAGACACGTGGAAGAAATGCATGCTAAAACAATTAACCAAGTTATGACATTTATATTTTCCCCCAGACTGCCTGTGATTCTTCAGCCTGTGATTCTCCGAGAACCCCAACAATTATCATCCGTCACACTGACCACATGCATCATTACCTAGGGCTTTGAAAATGTCAAGAAGTAAAATATAACAGTTTTTCCACAAACTAAGCACACCCGAGTCTCTGTTTGGCAGTTGAGACCCCACGTGATGACGGCATGAAGGCAAAGCCTCACATCCCATCCCGAGGTCACCACACTGCAGTTGCTCATAGTCCTGAGCTGTGTCCTTTGTCCTGTGTTTGCTGCTCCTCTTCTGTACACAGGCTTTAGTGCTCACTATATGGAATGATAACTTCTAATTATAATGGAAAGTGGAAATAGAAAGTCAGATTTTTCTTAATGTCACAATCAGGAGTGTGGGAACAGTGAAAATAATTAAGTCCTCCCCCCCCATCCCCCATCAGCCCGTGGGGCACAGAGCATGTCTGAAAGCAGCAGGGGCGGGGGGTACTGTGTGTTTGTACATTTCCCTGTGGCACAGGACTTCGAAAATAGCCTACCATTGAGTACTTAGATGTAGGTTGCACAGGCATTTGATAATCGCTTGCTGTGGATGAAGGACCGACACACCCCGACCACAAAAGTGGATAGGTTTCCTCTCACTCTCAGGAAGACTACAAGTTTACAGGAAAGACAGACATACACATCCGCACCAACACAGAACCAGAGAAGGCAGTGACTAAATGCCAGTTAAATCCCTCTGGGAAGCCACGTGAGGCACACAGATTTCATGAGTCGCAGAGCCCATGGCCTGACACATCTAAGACTCATGCCTTTGGTGACTGTGCTGAATGTCTCTGGTTAATCTTTCCAGGTCTTTCTACCTTCCCCTTCTTGTCTCAGGAATGTGACATCAAGTGATGGCTCCAGTAGGTGCTTTTTCCCATGACTAGAGATGAAAAGGTGTAACAAGGTGGTGTGTTCATTTGGTTTCTGTCGCGTTGACACGGCAGACACTATGACAACAAACCACTTGGAGAGGAAAGGATTTATTTCATCTTACAGTTCACAATCCATCATGATGGGTCACAGCAGTAACGTAAATCAGGAACCTGAAGGCAGGAACTGAAGCAGAGGCCATGAGGGAGTGATGCTTAGTAGCTTGTGCTCCATGGCTTGCTCGCTGGCTTTTGTAGATAACCCAGGATCATTTGCCCAGATGTGACACCTCGCTCACCCCCTTTTGTTATTAAGCAAGAAAGTGTTCCATAGACTTGCCTACAGGCTAATGCCATAGAGACAGTTTTCCTACTTGAGATTTCCTCTTTTCAAATGACCCAAGCTTGAATCAAGTTAGCAAATAATTAATGACCAAGGTGTTGATGAGAAGAGCTCCAGTCCCTCTACTCCTCTACCTACCTTCCATGTATTGGTAAAACTTTTACCACAAGCCACAATCCTGTCAGAGACCCTTTCCAAAAATCCCTTTAGGTTCGCATCCCATGCTCCTCTTCTCTTTCTGTTGTCAGACTAAAGAAATGGCCCATTATCCTTTGTAGACCCCAAACTCTGCTCATATCTTTGGAAATTGAAAAGAGCTGCTTCAGCTACGTAGTTTGAAAACAGTCCATTCTTGCCAGGACTTCACTGCAGTAACTTTCTCAGGACGGAAGTGTGTGATCAGCTTCGTGATATTCCTAAGAACCCACTCAGAATCACAAAACAGGACTGCACCAATTACCAAGTAAGCCTGCTTCTGGTGGGATGCCCCTCCTAAGATTTCCAGTTCTGACATAGCAGACTGGGTGACTCTAGAGCAGGCTCTACCACAGCAATCCTTCCATCAGCAAATTAAATCAGTGAAGGCATTTAGGTTTCACTATTGCAAAATAAAGTGATCCCCAACATTTGAGGACATTTTTTAAAAAAGAAAATCCAGACACTAGCTAAAATTGCATTTGCTTCTTTTTTTGATTCTCTAAAACAGGTGATCTAGATGATTTATATGATCTAAAGATGACTTCCCCTTGAAACAGGTCAAAGATCATCATCTCAGACATGCCTTTCCTATAACATAAGAAATGAGTATGTTAACCTCCTATCTCATATACACCAGCAGAAATCTGAACAAACAGGCCTGGCAACTCCCAGTTTGTTACCTTCAGGTCATCCTCTTTGCACTTCTACCTACCATATGTGACAGTTCATGAAAACTCTGTTTCCCTGTCCTTCAGATTTTCATTTTGAAGGTGCTCACATCCCATGAAATTGATATTTCATCCAACACATAGCCATGAGCCTCTGATGGGAAAGTCTACACTACTCATACACTACACTACTAATAGCTTCCCAGAGTTCCTAGCTCCTGATAACCTCACATTTCAGCATTGTCAATTCCTATTTTAGTTAGGCTGTGAAGGAATCTTGCAGATGGAGTTACAACCCAAATTCATTGGTCGCTACTAGGGACATTATCTGGTAGGCCTGATCTCATGTCACAAACACATTGAAACAGAGGTGTTTGGGTTTTGTTTGGTTTGGTTGTTTTCCATCTAGTTGAGGAAAAAGAAAGTCAGAGATGCATGGTTCAGCTGACCTAGAAGAAAGCATATACCCTCGTTGAGCTGTCCTCTTAGAGCTTACAGTGCCTACTGAAGACTTATAGGTAGGAATCAAGTTCTCAGTCTACCGACACGAGGAAATGTATGCCCCAGTTAGTAAGTTTGTGAGAAGACCCCAAAGGTAATCAAGAGCAGAGCATCTCATTCTAACACCTGAGACCCTGTCTCTGATAAAGACCATGAAACAGAAAATTTGTGGGCATTTGAAAGCTACTAAGATTGTGGAAATTTGGGTGTGGCAATAGAGACTTAGATATAGGCCATACTGCAATTTTTGGTTTGTTTATTGATATTTGCAAATGAGTTATTATTTCAAGTGTTATTTTCAAGAAGAATAAAATATATATTTACCTGCAAATGTTTGATGGGAGTATATTATTCATTTTTCTTCTTTATTAAATAGTATTTTGAGAACTTGATAGATATTTATTTAATGAAATCAGTTTGGACTTACATAAATTTTTTTCATTACATATACAATTTTAAGAGTATCAGTTATTTTCTGAACTCTATCATTGTTTGTCCTATCTCTTACCAGTATCTGCAATCTTTTCCTTGAAGACAGAATTGTGCTTTGAAGATTTGGCAAGGAATTTATCAAACAAAAAATTTATAAAAATAAAAATGTACATGGGTCAATAAAAAGCAGAAGCCTGGGAAGTCCGTTGATGCTTGTCCCCCTCCAGTCTGCTTTTTCTGTCTAGTCACTAGTGGCTTATCAGGTACAGGAAGCCCTACTTGAGGTGAGGATGGCAATGATGCAAAACAGAGCTCTTCACCAATCCACAAGTAGCAGGCAGCATGACAGAAACTCAACCTTTGATCTCCTCAAGTGCTGAGATATCTGAGTGCTTTGGTACAAATCTGTTAGCTACCCATATAACATCATTTAGACAACAGTTGCGCTGGTCTCTCTCTCTCTCTCTCTCTCTCTCTCTCTCTCTCTCTCTCTCTCTCTCTCTCTCTTCCTTAATTATTTATTTTGTGTGTTTGGATTTTATAGAGACAGTCCTAGCCATACTCACATCTGCTACCTTTGTAAACCAAGTTGGACTTGAATTCACAGAAATCTGCCTGCCTCTGCATCCTGAGTACTAGGATTAAACCACCACTGCCCAGCCTCCACTGGTGTCTTTAAATGATGTTAAAAGTGTAAAAGGATGCCATGTATTTAAAAACGAGCAAGGAGGAGAGCATGAGAGGGTCTGTAGGAAAGGGAAAAGGACAATAATATAACTATAAGAAATATCAAAATATAAAAGGAATAATTTTTTAAAGTGCCTGGTCTCATTAATATGTGAAATCTAAAAATGGTAAAATATAGAAGCAGAGGGTTTCCAGGGAAAGAAAGCAGGGAAAATCACAATAAGCCAATAAAATGTACAAAGTTATGTGAATAAGTCTAGAGCCTCTACCTATATACATAATGGTATATAATATACTGGAATTTGCTATGACAGAGTTCAGAGTTCAGGTGTTCTTCATGAACCCCCCTCTCTCCCTCTCCTCTCTCTCTCTCTCTCTCTCTCTCTCCCTCCCCCCCCCCTCACACACACACGAGGTAATGTTTCAAGATAAGAACTTGAACTTGCTCACTTCATGATTATATGAAGGTATATATCAAAGCACTATGTTGTTCACCTAACGAACAATTTTATAAAAAATATTAGGCAAGGCAATAGGTATCCACTTTCCCTTAGACTAACCGTATGTTGGTTGTGTATAGTTTCTGACCGCTTCCTGTGCCATCTTCTCTAAATGTGTCTTTTTAGAGTATGGGCCTCCTGAATCACTGTCTGACTTCATGCATAGAGCCAAGCTTCAAATTTCCAAAGACTGCCAGGCAAAAATATCTACCAGTTGTGTGAGAATTCTTTCCTGTTTACAAATTAGTTTCATTTGTTGTCAGAACCATGATTATATTTCAGGCTTTAAATGTAAAGGTAATTTCCATATGAATGAATCACTCACTCATTAAAACAACACAGGGACCAAGTATGATGGATATCATTCCAGAAATAAGGAGACAGAGACAGGAGGATTACTGCAAGTGTAAGGACACTCTAGTGAACAAGTAAGCTCCATCCAGACACTAAGTAAGATTCTGTCTCTTCAAAAACTGGCTTTATATCAATTTGTTCATGAAAAAAATTGTAGGCAAAATTGAAAGTAAGATTTTGGTTTAAGAGAAAAACCTCAGGATGTGATACAGATAACCGTCCTTTCTAAAGAACCTCTGTGGTCCTGGGAACACTGCTGCCAGTCTGATCCAAGTGTGCAGACTACATCCTTCATCCCAAGTTCTAATTACTGACATCAGTGTAGAAGGCTGCTAGCTGTCTGCCCCCTTGCCCTGCTGTGTTGGTGAGGAGGTCATCTATAACAGGAGACCTGCTCTTCTACAAATTCTTATTTCAAAAAAAGAAAGAAAAGAAAGCAGAGAAAATGTCCTTGCTGAAGTTTGTGCAATCTTGAAAACCAGAATCTTACAGCTTGAGAATTTGTCAAGTTATGAACCAAGGTAAAAGAAACCAAACTTAATGAGGCAAACAGCCATTAAAAATTAATTTTCTGCTCAATATTGTTATCCGTTAGAGAAACAGAAATCAAAACTGCATTGAGATCTCAGCTCATTTCAGTCAGACTAGCTGTTATCAGAAGATAACAGATGCTGTGGGGTTATAGAGGTGAAGAAAAGTTCATTCTCTTTTATGGTAGCAATTTAAACTAACACACCTGCTATGGAAGTTGGCACAATGGTCTCTCTATCACATCATCCAGCCATATCATTCCTGGGTTGTCTTACAAAGGAAATGAAGCCGGTGAGCAAAGGTAGTGTCTGCATCCCATGTTTATTGTGGCACTATTTATAAAACCAAGATATGGAGAAAGACAAGGTAACCATAAACAGATGAGTCAATAAAGAAGACATGGTGTGCATCACAATGGAGTGTTACCTGCACACTAAAAAAAATGGAATTAAAGCATTAACAAAAAAATTTAAGGAGCACATGGAGGACATCTGGTTAAGCAAAATAAGCAAGACATTTAAAAAAAGACAAGAATCATGTGTTATACACAGAAACCAAGCATTAAAAATAAGGATTGGAAGTATGGCTCTGCGGTAGGCTCCTTGTCTGGCATGGGCCAGGCCCTAGGTTCCATTCCTTGAGACTGAAAAGATAAAACAAAAGCAAAATTTTAAAAAGACTGGAAGATAGAAAGGAGCCTATTAAAGAAGGGAACTCAGAGAGCAGAAGGAAAGAGGGGACATGAAAGGACAGAAATAAATGTGGCCATTATAAAAGCATACATAGTCGCAGCCACTTGGAAATGTCACAACAAAGGCCATTAATTTGTAAAACTCTAATGTACTATAATTACCTTTTAAAGTACATTACGTCAGGCAAATTCTGACATATATGCAGCCTTCATGAAGCACCAAGAACAGTGTCCTTGCTGTGTAGAGCTGGTCAAAGGCTGCACTTATTTTATGAAACAGTCCCAGCTGACACAGACGACTGTGATCTTGTCTTTCTCTAAGCCTCCTCTAGCATGTTTTTTTTTTTAAGACAGCTGAGTTGTTTTTTCTCTCTCAAAACCCCTGTTGGCCTTCATTTCTTTATTTTCTCTCATCCAGAACACCCTTCATCTTTCAACATTGTTGTTCAAAGTTTTTTATCCTTACTTTTCAATTCAAATTCCACTAAGCTTTCCAGCCTGTACTGCACCCCTGCCTCCAGCTGCTGCTCAGCCCCTCAACAGTTCCAATTGGCCCAACTGGCAACTTCAGACACCATGATGAGCACAGTCATTTGTGTCTACCCTGGACCAGCTACTGGGCCATGTGTTGGAGCTTGAAGTGCTGAAGGTATTAGAAAGGATGTGACAATATCTACTGTTCAAGCACTTGGAGAAGATGAAAGAAGTATCAATGTATTCAGCAAGTGTGGGCCACAGCAACTCTCAAAGCCTTGGTATAAACTAGACTTGTGTTTGTCCTTCATTGGGAAAATACTTACCAAAGACATATATGATGACCTCTGACAAGCAAACAGTGATAAACATGGCAGTTAGAAAGGAATCAAGTCAATGTCTAAAAGCTTTGTAAGGCTGGGAGCTCAGCCACGTAACTTTGTGGCTCTACTTGCCCCCCAGTACACATGGCTTCATCCTATTGAAGGTGAAATCTGCAGGGTGGGGGTGGGTGGGAAAAAGAACTGGTTCTCAATCCAACTGAGTCATTTGCCAGCTGATTTCCCCGTACCTGAATTCCCTCATCAGTGAAATGGGAGAGGGGATGTACTTACATCGGAGGCTTTTGCGAACACTGAGTAAGACGATGCACATGAAACACCCTACCTAGTATCTAGCATGCAGCCGGAAGTCAGTGTTCACACATTTTTATATCCTCTAAAATATCTGTAGTGCAAGTGGCTAGCATCAGTCTAATGATAACTAACGGTTTCACTGTTTCTCATGACTGAGAGGCCAGTTGTCCACTACAGGTAAACCTTGTTATCCCAGTAATTTTGCTAGTAGCCTTGCCTTCTCTTTTTCAAACATATTCTGGTTTTTATGAGTTATGCAGCTGCTCTAGCTACAGAAACTGCTTTACCACTTCAAAGAGCAGAACGTAAGAGGAAGAAGGCATGGGTAGTACTCCAGTCCAGCTTTGATGCTCACTAGCCATGTGACCTGGCCAGTCTCTGAACTTGGCTGATCAGCAAATCTCAGGCCATTTGGGCTGTTGTACCAAAACCACCATGGACAAAATAGCTGGTAAACAATAGGGATTTTATGTCTTTTTAAATTAGTTCTAGAATCTCAGTAGTCCAAAATTAATCTGGTGGTAGATATGTTTGCTGGGGCTGAATATGACGTGCTGGCAGATGGGTATGAGGGTGGTGACATCATGATTTCTGCTTCAAAATGGTGCCTTCAAACTGTATCCTCCATGGTGGAAAGGGTGTGTGATCCGGTGGGGTCTCCTTAAGAGCACAGTAAACACATTGGAAAGGGTCCCTCTCTCATCACCTATTTAAGCCCCAAAGTCTCTCACTTCCAATTGCCCTCACCCAGGAGGCTACTTTGCAACATGTGAATGTGAGAATAGATATGTCCTGCCTGCAGCCACAAAGATGGCTTGAGAATAAAATAGGCTGATTGTTACTAGGGAATTTGGGGTTCCCTTTTGGATACTTAGTCTCATTAAGGAAATAATTTAAAAACGGATTCAGAGGAAGATCAAGGACAATTTATCAGAGTTTAAAGGACAAAGAGCAGAGCATAGCAAGCTATAACTCTCTGCAGCTGTTGGGAGAAAGGAAACGAAGAGAAAGAGAAGCTCGTGTCTTTTTGAGTCAGTATTCAGGAAAGCTGGCATGTTCGGCAATAGGAGCCAGCACACAGCTGTGCGCGGGACGTAGAGGAGGCTGTTAGAGAAGAAGAGGGACAGCCTGGAGTTTCAAAGAAATCATAGTGGTCCTTTTGTTCAGTACCTGAACAAGGGTTAAAGGTGAGGGAAAGGAAGGCATGCCTGGTGCCCATACTGGCCACATTTCTGTTGCTGTGTTGAACACCATGATCACAACCAAGTATAGAACAGTGGTACTCAACCTGTGAGTCACAATCCCCCTGCAGGTCACATAGCAGACACCCTGCATAGCAGATATTTACATTATCATTAATAACGGTAGCAAAATTACAGCTGTGATGAAGCAATGAATAATTTTATGGTGGGTGGGGGTCAGCACAACATGAAGAACTGTATTAAAGGATCACAGCATCAGGAAGGTTGAGAACCATTGGTATAGAAGGAAGGGTTTATTTGAGTTTGTTATCCCAGAAGAGTTCATAATAGTAATAGGGAGGCATGGTGGCTGGTGGTAGGCCACCCTGAATGAAATACTTCCTCCAGCAAGGCTGTACCACCTCCCTAACAGCTCCACCAACTGGGCACCAAGTAGTCAATTACCTGAGCCTATGGGTGGGACATCTCTTATTTAAACCACCGTAGTACAGGGTCACAGATCTGAATTGAGAGAGCACCCTATTCCAGGCTCTAGTGTCCCAGGATGAGGAATCAAACCAGAGATATCTGGTCAGAAATAGAAATCAAGGCAGTTGGGAACGCAACGCGGCCGGAACACCGGGCGGCGGAACGCGGCCGGAACACCGGGCGGCGGAACGCGGCCGGAACACCGGGCGGCGGAACGCGGCCGGAACACCGGGCGGCGGAACGCGGCCGGAACACCGGGCGGCGGAACGCGGCCGGAACACCGGGCGGCGGAACGCGGCCGGAACACCGGGCGGCGGAACGCGGCCGGAACACCGGGCGGCGGAACGCGGCCGGAACACCGGGCGGCGGAACGCGGCCGGAACACCGGGCGGCGGAACGCGGCCGGAACACCGGGCGGCGGAACGCGGCCGGAACACCGGGCGGCGGAACGCGGCCGGAACACCGGGCGGCGGAACGCGGCCGGAGGACGCCCAGCGCAGCAGGCGGCGACCCACTGGGACCAGAGCGGCAGCAGAGGACACAGGCTGCTGGCGGCAGGAACCGTCCCAGCAGGAGAAGCAGGCTGCAGGGACCGCGCGCAACACCAAGAACAGATCGCCCCACTACAATTAAACCAAAGAGGTAGGCCTTCGGTTGGGGAGGTCCCTGGCAAAGGAGGAGCCGGGTCCTATTCCTGAAGACCTTTCTGAGGGGTGAGAGGGATCTTGGCCCCCGGCAGGAACCAGGAAACAGAGCAAGGGCATTTTGTAAGAGGAGCCCCTGGCCAGCAGGGGAACCTGAACCAGTTTTAAAAGACCCCTTAGATAGCATCGATAGGAGGAGATGGGTAGGCGCCAAGGAAAGAATTCACCCAATAATCTGAAAAACAACATGAAAACACCAGAACCCAACGATCTTACAACAGAAGGTCTCCAACACCATAACACAGAAGAAGTGGAAAAAATTGACTTTATGAAAGCTGTAGAGTCCCTTAAACAACATGTGAAAAATGCCCTTATAGAAATGGATGAGAAGTATAACCAAAAATTTGAAGAAATGAGTAAATACGTACATAATACCCTGGGAAACCAAGAAAGAACGATCAAACAGGTAATGGAAACAGTTCAAGAATTGAAAACTGAAATGGAAGCAAGGAAGAAAACACAAACTGAGGACCAGCTGGATATGGAAAATCTAGGTCAACGAGCAGAGCCTACAGAAACAAGCATAATCAATAGAATACAAGAAATAGAAGAAAGAATCTCAGATTCTGAGGACAACATAGAGAAAATAAACGCTCTGATCAAAGAAAACTGCAAAGCCAACAAATTCTCATCACAAAACATTCAGGAAATATGGGACACAATAAAAAGACCAAATCTAAGAATAATAGGAATAGAAGAAGGAGAAGAGTCACAGCTCAAAGGCCCAGAAAATATTTTGAACAAAATTATGGAAGAAAACTTTCCCAACATAAAGAAAGATATTCCTTTGAATATTCAAGAAGCATATAGAACACCAAACAGACTGGATCAAAGGAAAACATCCCCTCGCCACATAATAATCAAAACACAAAATATACAGGTTAAAGAAAGAATACTAAGAGCTGCAAAGGAAAAAGGCCAAGTAACTTATAAAGGTAAACCGATCAGACTTACACCTGATTTCTCTATGGAAACAATGAAAGCCAGAAGGTCCTGGATAGAAGTACTGCAGAAGCTAAGAGACCATGGATGCAAGCCCAGACTACTATACCCAGCCAAGCTTTCGTTCACTATAAATGGAGAAATCAAGACATTCCAGGATAAAAACAAATTTAAACAATACGTAGCCACGAATCCAGCCCTACAGAAAGTAATAGAAGGAAAATCGCAACCCAAGGAATCCAACATTGCCAACACTGCTTACAATAACTCAGGCATCTAGCAACCCTTCACTAGCACAACTCAAAGAAGGGAGACACACAAATTCTACTTCCAAAAACAATAAGAATATCTGGCATAAACAACCACTGGTCATTAATATCACTTAATATTAATGGTCTCAATTCACCTATAAAACGGCACAGGCTAAGAGATTGGATACGAAAACAGGATCCAACATTCTGCTGTTTGCAAGAAACACATCTCAACCACAAAGACAGGCATCTACTCAGAGTAAAGGGCTGGGAAAAGATCTTTCAAGCAAATGGTCCTAAGAAAAAAGCAGGTGTGGCCATATTAATTTCTAACAAAACTGACTTCAAACTAAAATCAATCCGAAGAGATCAAGATGGACACTTTATACTCATAACAGGAACAATTGGTCAGGATGAAGTCTCAATCCTGAATATTTACGCCCCTAATATAAAAGCACCCACGTATGTAAAAGAAATATTACTAAAACTCAAGGCAGACATCAAACCACACACACTAGTAGTAGGAGACTTCAATACACCTCTCTCAGCAATGGACAGGTCAATCAGACAGAAACCTAATAGAGAAGTAAGAGAACTACTGGAGGTAATGAAGCAAATGGACTTAACAGACATCTATAGAACATTCCACCCAAATAGGAAAGAATATACCTTCTTCTCTGCAGCCCATGGAACCTTCTCGAAAATTGACCACATACTCGGAAACAAAGGAAACCTCCACAGATACAAAAAAATATCAGTGTCCACCTGTGTCTTATCAGATCACCACGGATTAAAGTTAGAATTCAACAACAATCCTACCTCCAGAAAGCCGACAAACTCATGGAAACTGAACAGTCAACTACTGAACCACACCTGGGTCAAAGAAGAAATCAAGAAAGAAATTAAAGTCTTCCTTGAATTTAATGAAAATAAAGGGACAACATACTCAAACCTATGGGACACTATGAAAGCAGTGCTAAGAGGAAAGTTCATAGCACTAAGTGCCCACTTAAAGAAAACAGAGAAAGCATACATCGGAGACTTAACAGCACACCTGAAAGCTTTAGAAAAAAAAAGAAGCAGATGCGCCCAGGAGGAGTAGAAGACTGGAAATAATCAAACTGAGGGCTGAAATCAACAAAATAGAAACGCAGAAAACAGTCCAAAGAATCAATGAAACAAAAAGTTGGTTCTTGGAGAAAATCAACAAGATCGACAAACCCCTATCCAAACTAATTAAACGACAGAGAGAGAACACGCAAATAAATAAGATCAGAAATGAAAAGGGGGACATAACCACAGACACAGAGGAAATTCAGAGACTCATTAGATCTTACTACAAAAGCCTGTATGCCACAAAACTAGAAAATGCAAAAGAAATGGACATTTTTTTAGATAAGTACCACATACCAAAGCTAAACCAAGACCAGGTGAACGATCTAAATAGACCTGTTAGTCGCGAAGAGCTAGAAACCGTTATCAAAAATCTACCTTCCAAAAAAAGCCCAGGACCAGATGGTTTCAATGCAGAATTCTACCAGAACTTCCAAGAAGAGCTAATACCTATACTCCTTAATGTATTTCACAATATAGAAACAGAAGAGTCATTGCCAAATTCCTTTTATGAAGCTACAGTTACCCTGATACCAAAACCACACAAAGACCCAACCAAGAAAGAAAATTACAGGCCGATCTCACTCATGAATATCGATGCAAAAATTCTCAATAAAATACTGGCAAACCGAATCCAAGAACACATTAGAAAAATTATCCATTATGATCAAGTAGGCTTCATCCCAGAGATGCAGGGCTGGTTCAACATACGCAAATCTATCAATGTAATCCACCATATAAATAAACTGAAAGAAAAAAACCATATGATCATTTCATTAGATGCTGAAAAAGCATTTGACAAAATTCAACACCCCTTTATGATAAAAGTCTTGGAGAGATTAGGGATACAAGGATCATACCTAAATATAATAAAAGCTATTTACAGCAAGCCGTCAGCTAACATTAAATTAAACGGAGAGAAACTCAAAGCCATCCCGCTTAAGTCAGGAACACGAGAAGGCTGTCCACTCTCCATACCTCTTCAATATAGTGCTTGAAGTTCTAGCAATAGCAATAAGACAACATAAAGGGATCAAGGGGATTCGTATCGGAAAAGAAGAAGTTAAGCTCTCGTTATTTGCAGATGATATGATAGTATACATAAGCGACCCCAAAAACTCTACCAAAGAACTCCTACAGCTGATAAACACCTTTAGTAATGTGGCAGGATACAAGATCAACTCCAAAAAATCAGTGGCCTTCCTATACACTAAGGATAAGGAAACAGAGAGGGAAATTAGAGAAGCATCACCTTTCACGATAGTCACAAATAGCATAAAATATCTTGGGGTAACTCTGACCAAGGATGTGAAAGATCTATTTGACAAGAACTTTAAGTCTTTGAAGAAAGAAATTGAAGAGGACACCAGAAAATGGAAAGATCTTCCTTGCTCCTGGATTGGGAGGATCAACATAGTAAAAATGGCAATTCTACCAAAAGCAATCTATAGATTCAATGCAATCCCCATCAAAATCCCATCAAAATTCTTCACAGATCTGGAGAAGACAATAATCAACTTTATATGGAAAAACAAAAAACCCAGGATAGCCAAAACAATCTTATACAACAAAGGATCGTCTGGAGGCATTACCATCCCTGACTTCAAACTCTACTACAGAGCTACAGTATTGAAAACAGCTTGGTATTGGCATAAAAACAGAGAAGTCGACCAATGGAATCGAATAGAAGGCCCTGACATTAACCCACAAACCTATGAACACCTGATTTTCGATAAAGGAGCTAAAAGTATACAATGGAAAAAAGAGAGCATCTTCAACAAATTGTGCTGGCAAAACTGGATGTCAACTTGTAGACGAATGAAAATAGATCCATATCTATCACCATGTACAAAACTCAAGTCCAAATGGATTAAAGACCTCAATATCAGTTTGAACACAGTGAACCTGATAGAAGAGAAAGTGGGAAGCACTCTACAACACATGGGCACAGGAGACCACTTCTTACGTATAACCCCAGCAGCAGAGACATTAAGGACCTCATTGAATAAATGGGACCTCCTGAGATTGAGAAGCTTCTGTAAGGCAAAGGACACTGTCACTAAGACACAAAGGCAACCCACCAACTGGGAGAAGATCTTCACCAACCCCGCAACTGACAAAGGTCTGATCTCCAAAATATATAAAGAACTCAAGAAACTAGACCGTAAATGGCTAATCAACCCAATTATAAAATGGGGCATTGAGCTGAACAGAGAATTCTCAACAGAAGAACTTCAAATGGCCAAAAGACACTTAAGGTCATGCTCAACTTCCTTAGCGATCAGGGAAATGCAAATCAAGACAACTTTAAGATACCATCTTACACCTGTCAGAATGGCTAAAATCAAAAATACCAATGATAGCCTTTGTTGGAGAGGTTGTGGAGAAAGGGGTACACTCATCCATTGCTGGTGGGAATGCAAACTTGTGCAACCACTTTGGAAGGCAGTATGGCGGTTTCTCAGGAAATTCGGGATCAACTTACCCCTGGACCCAGCAATACCACTCTTGGGAATGTACCCAAGAGAGGCCTTATCATACAACAAAAGTATATGCTCTACAATGTTCATAGCAGCATTGTTTGTGATAGCCAGAACCTGGAAACAACCTAGATGCCCTTCAATGGAAGAATGGATGAAGAAAGTATGGAATTTATACATATTAGAGTACTACTCAGCAATAAAAAACAAGGACTTCATGAATTTTGCATACAAATGGATGGAAATAGAAAACACTATCCTGAGTGAGGTAAGCCAGACCCAAAAAGAGGAACATGGGATGTACTCACTCATATTTGGTTTCTAGCCATAAACCAAGGACATTGAGCTTATAATTAGTGATCCTAGAGAAGCTAAATAAGGAGAACCCAAAGAAAAACATATAGGCATCCTCCTGAATATTAACCTTCAGCAAGCGATGAAAGGAGACAGAGACAGAGACCCAAATTGGAGCACAGGACTGAAATCTCAAGGTCCAAATCAGGAGCAGAAAGAGAGAGAGCACGAGCATGGAACTCAGGACCGCGAGGGGTACACCCACACATTGAGACAATGGGGATGTTCTATTGGGAACTCACCAAGGCCAGCTGGCCTGGGTCTGGAAAAGCCTGGGATAAAACCGGACTCTCTGAACATAGTGGACAATGAGGACTACTGACAACTCAAGAACAATGGCAATGGGTTTCTGATCCTACTGCACGCACTGGCTTTGTGGGAGCCTAGGCAGTTTGGATGCTCAACTTACTAGACCTGGATGGAGGTGGGGGTTCCTTGGACTTCCCACAGGCCAGGGAACCCTGATTGCTTTTCGGGCTGGGGGGAGACTTAATTGGGGGAGGGGGAGGGAAATGGGAGGTGGTGGCGGGGAAGAGACAGAAATCTTTAATAAATAAATAAATTAATAAATTAAAAAAAAGAAATCAAGGCAGTTTATTAAGGAAGGAGATGTTAGGATTTTTGCATTGATTGAAGGGCCAAGGAATGCCACACATACCACACCATGCAACAGATCTCACCCAAAAGCTTCCCTGGGGTTGGGAGGCTGTGCATAAAAGGCATCCTCTGAGCAACGATGGAAAAAGAGGCAGCCATGATGGCATGGGCTCTTGTTAAGGGTAATAGCACAAGCACAGAGGGAGAATCTGCTACCTGTGGTGACAGTGGCAGCTGGTGATGACGTGGCTACTGGCTCTGAGTTACTAAGAGAGGGATGCAGAGAGTAATGGCTCTAGACTGTGGGTGCTTCTCGGTTTACCAGCAGGAGAAGTATTCCAGAGCATAGGAGCCAGCAGAGGGGGAGACCACATAAAGCCTGGGCCTTCCAGCATTTCTCTTCCAACTGGCTCTTTAATAGGTTAATCTTGATTTCCTGGCTCCCAGCCCCTACTCTCTAGCCACACAATAACGCCAAGCTACTTCCTGCGGCTATTAAAGTAACTGCACGAATACGCAGGCCCTGGTACAGAAGACTGCACACACAGATGTAGTGTAGTTCAGTGCTCTTCCCTGGTACCTGGCATGTGTGAAAAGCATACAAATCCAACAGGCTTTTCCCAGGTGCTGCCTATGCAGGGAGAGGCCGGCCACCCTTGTTGCCAGGCCGGCTTCTGATAGCCGGAAGGTAAAGAGCCCTTCTGGGGAAGCCCCAGAGTACTCGGCAGAGAGAGAGGGACCCTATGGCTCCTGATTACAGTTCTTGGCTGTAATCATCCAATTACACCCTTTTATGTTCTCTTTTACTATGTCTGAAAGGGCCAGGGGTATCTAGATATCTAAGAGCTACTTTAGCCTGGAGGTAAGCTGCCAAAAATAGTCCTGCCATCTGTGGGCGGGTTTCCAGGAAATGCTCGACTTTTGAGCGGTGAGGCCTTCTGCTAATCAAGCTCTTGTCTCAATCACTTGACCACGTGGATTTCGGAGAGCCCAGGGCTTGGGTTGTGTTTGTAACAAGTGCCACAAAAGCACGAGCTCTTAAAGGAATAGAGACAGTTAAAGTAGACTTGAAGATGAATCCTGGCCTGGCGATGGTGGCGCACGCCTTTAATCCCAGCACTCGGGAGGCAGAGGTAGGCGGATCTCTGTGAGTTCGAGACCAGCCTGGGCTACAGAGCTAGTTCCAGGACAGGCTCCAAAGCCACAGAGAAACCCTGTCTCGAAAAACCAAAAAAAAAAAAAAAAAAAAAAAAAGATGAATCCTGGGTGTGCGAGGGTGACTTTAAATCAAGTTAAAATTTGGGAACTGATCTTGGGAACCACTGCCACACCATGACTGCAAATAACCGTTCTTTCCTATGAGAGAGTTTGTTTCTAGACTCCTTACCCTTAAAGGGGATGACCCCTGAAGCTGGAGATGCAGGGGACCCATGTTTTATTTTTTCATAAAACTGAAAGGTAAATCTGGGGGAAGTTTCTTCAGCAGAGAGATGAGTACCCTTGACTACCTTGTGCAGAATGTCAGTATAGAAGTCAGCGCTGGAATTTTTGTGTTTCTTACAAAGGGCACAGACAAAAAGGCTGCTTAGGATGAGTTTTTCACTGTCAGAAATTTTGAATCTGGCATTTTCCTTGAGTCTAAATGTTATTAATAAGTGGTGAGTATAATTTAATGCCACTGCTATTTTTTAATTTAAATTGGAGTCAGTTATTAAAAGGTCAAACATTACCAATGCTTCTTAGGGAAGGATACAATAGAGATGAAATTCAGTGTACACATCTTCTAAAATTTAGTACCTAACTGTAGTTAGCATTAAGGAATAATGGATTAAAATCCAAAACTAGGTTACTAGTTTGAACTTCATTGGAATAAATGAAAATATAGCTTTGCCTAGCACTAAGGATATAATTATTCACCTACTAGACACGTAAGTGAGTTGTGTCTGTGTGTGTGTGTTTTCATCTAATTGAACTACTAATGCAAGATTCACTAAAGACATTTGTGTGTGTGTGTGTGTGTGTGTGTGTGTGTGTGTGTGTTAATCTAATTGAACTATTAATGCAAGATTCACTAAAGACATTTGGAAAGGTTTTTTTTTCTTCCATGCTTCACTTTTGACAAAACGAATTGTGAATTTAATTAAGGGCATACTTATGGAAGTAAATCTATAGCAAATGTTTTGTCATGAAGAAATAAACACCTTTACATGCAGTAGACAGGACTATTTTGAAGAGGGAATCGATTCCACTTGTGCTTCAGCTTTGGTCCAGATTGTTTATTTCTCTAAAGACAGGGGTGGGATCCTGACAAAACCCTTTCAGTGGGATGTTAATGAATCGCTTGTGGTCAGGTTCACAGACAAAAGCCCTTTATTGGCCTGAGCTGGGTCAGGTTTCCAGACTTTCTCTATCCTTTCTCATTTCATGAAGACAAAACAAGGCAGAGGTGGGGTTTTTCCAGGCCACACAGCACTGCAAGGCTTTTGAGTAGGGGCATGTAATCCAGAAAGTTGCTTCAAGACTCAATCTGCTTCCCCGCTCACCACGACTCTTGTGACACCCGAGTCCAATCTTTATTTGTTTAGGACACATCACTCTCACCTCATTTTAATGTCCTACTGGAGCAGAAAACCAAGTCACCCAGGGCTGGGCCTCAGAACTGGTATCTTTATGTTGTGTAGCTCTGACCTCAGGAGCCACATGACAGGCCACATCCTCCAACCTTCATTTCTGGAGAGTTGATGTACCTATGGAAGAGGTCCTTTTCTAGTGACTATTAAGTCTATAGTTGCCCCTACTGTGTGTGCACATGCACATGCATTTCAGACAGAGCTGGCATGTTATTAAAGTGGATGCCAAATGAGTAAAGGTCAGATGTCAAGCATTCGGCTGAGTCTCCTGCCTTCCTTTTACATCTATTGCCAACCCCCAGAAAACTGAAAAGTGATTACTCAAGTAGTTTTCATGTTGTTAAAGTACGATATTGAGCTTGACGTACTAGGAAAGTGTTGCAAAGAAACCTAGGAGAAATTAAAAAAATTCTTTTACATAATTACTTCTTAAATAAGATTGAGTTTTTTCTTTCATCCTTTACAGAATAATTCACTTAGCAATAATAAAACTTTATAATATATATGCAGCGACATGCATGTTTATAAATGCATAAAGGAGCATATATAGCACCAGCCTATAATTTCATGAAATTACTTTTTAAATGTTTGAAGTAGGAATATGGCCCCAAATCATTCTGAGATGAAAAAGCACTGCTGTGGAAGGAATCCCAGCAGCCAAAATAATTTTGTATTTTAAATTATTGCAAAAAGAAAAAAAAAGAAAGAGAGAGGGAGGGAGAAAGAAAGGAAGGAAGGAAGGAAGGAAGGAAGGAAGGAAGGAAGGAAGAGAGAGATCCAGACACTAATATTCACACATTTTACAAATCAGCCTAAGACCCTCAGTTGGATCCATGGTTCTTCTGAAGGAGGTGGTAGCCAGGCTCCAGAGCCAGAGCTAGCCTCTTACTCCCCTGACACTGCCTGTGCTTCTGCAGATGTGTGTCTGTCTCACTTCCCTGGTTTCTCATCATCGTATCTGTAAAATACAAATAGACCGCTGGAAACAGAAAACATGATCAAAAGTTACTTCCTCCCACATCTGGCCCTAAGAGTCAGGGAATGTGTCAGCTTGTAACTAAGCTACATTAAATATTGCATTCCTAAGGAAAAGACAATAAAAACAAATAACAAAAATCACCAGAGCAGCCATGGCTGACAGGAAGGGGCTGTAGCTGCCTTTAATCTTCTTCTCTTCATATGACTCTTACTAAAATCAGCTAAGATTGTAACAGTCCTAGGTGATCCTTAATCCCAGCTGTCATTTTGACTGCATCCCAAAGCATCAAGATTGTGGAGGGACACCTCTGGGTGTGTCATGGGGACATGTGTAGAGAGGACTACAAGAGAAGGGAAGACTCATCTAAGCAACATGGGCACAAAGAATAAGAGGTTGAAGGAGAAAACCAGGGAATACTCTCATTTACTTTCTCTGCCTCCTGCTCAATTATGATATGAACAGCAATCCTTTCCTATGATCTCTCATTGTTATGATGCTTTGCCCAAGCATTCGGTACCAAGCAACCATGAACTGATCTATCTGAAACAGACTAAATAATTCTTCCTTAAGTTATCAATCATTTTGTCATAGTGATGAAAAAAAATCACTAGTATATTCTGTCTCAAATCTTATAAAATTCAGATTCAATTGGGCCAGCCAAGCCTTCCCTAATCCAGCATTTTGTTTTCCATTACAATTCTATAACTCTCCATTCCTTCACCAACAGATGTTCTTGACTTCAAAGATTATTCTCTACTAGTCCATGATTTCAAGCCATCTCATCTGGCAGATGTAACCTTTTTGAACCTTTCTCATTCTCACAGTCGTTTTTGTGTAGAGAACTGGAGAGGTCCTCTCCGGCTGATGCACTGTTACCTTGAATGTCAGGCACAACTGCAATTGTCACTATGGAATGAATCCCTGTTTCTTTCTTCTGGGTTGTCTCCTGAATCTTATCTTATTATTCATTTGATCTTTTATATTTCGTCTTTGTATTAGTCATTTTGTTGTCTATGGGCTCAAGTTTTCTTTCCAAACTTGTCTTTGAAGGATTGACTGTTTTGGGAGAATTGTTCATGCAGCCAAACCACTGTGCCAATAAAGCCACCTTGAATTCAAGGACAGAGGCAGCAATTGGCTGACCAGGATTAGCCGTGGAGTTCTTGGAGGACTGAGGAGGTCTGCTAGAGAGGACAGGAAGAGAGAAAAGAGGGTGTCCAGAATCAACAGTTCAGGAAAAACCAAGGAGAGAGGACCAGCCAATCAACTCTTTGCTGTCTTTGGATGTATGAGGTCTTTATCTCAATTTCTGCCTCCTGAGTTTTTATTACACCAGAACAATTTAGATATTCTTTACAACTGACACCAAATGCTGCCTGTGTCTACTGTCAGTTGCCCAAGAATTGCTTAGAGCTTGCAAAGTGACATAAAATCAAATGTAAAATTTCTTGATCTTCTGTTGATATTCAATATCAAGTTGCCCAACAACTTCAATATTCCTTGTTTTCTGCCTACAATTACTACTGCATAAAATATACTCACTCAGTAAAGTACAAGATGCATAGAAATTCACAGTCCTTTCATTATTGATGCTTAGATGTCAAAAATCTTCCATGAGCTTTAGAAAAAACAATGGTCAATGATAAGCAGCTGTATTAAAGTACCATTAATTTGCTTAAAATATCAACTAGAATTCCAGCTTTTAAGCACAGCATTTATGATAATCATTTAAATACCAAACACTTGAGCAGTTCTACTTTCTGCTGTTCTCTGGGTAGCCAGTGTTTTATTTTTAAGATTATATCATATTGTTGAAGAGATGGTTCAGTGGTTAAGAGCACTTACTGCTCTTGCAGAAGACCTGAGTTCAGTTGCCAAAAACCACATTGTGGTTCACAACCACAATGGTTTCAGGGGATCCGACATCCTCTTCTGACTTCTTAGGGCACCTAGCACACTCATAATGTACATAGATATATGAAGACATACCCTCATATGCATAAAATGAAATAAATATGTAAAAAAGTTTGTATCATAGCCAAAATATCCTTCCTTGTGATTCGAAAACAAAAATGTACTTTCAAAATTTTATATCACTAATTTCTAGTGATATAAAGGTAAAATGAAACTTAAGGGTTTTTATGAAGGATGTTAGATTAGATATGCCTGTTAGACTAAATAATACAGCATGAATTTTAATTGGTCTTAATAGTAAAAACCTGGAGACAGATATTAGGGGAAGAAAGCTGAAAGATCAGAGAAGCAGAGCAGGCAACTACTAGAGAGTTCTTACCTCTACCAAAACTCAGACCAAAGGGGTGATGCTATCTCTATGAATCCTCAGACTGCATGTGTCTCTATGAATCGTTAGACTGCATCTAAACTCATTTCCTCCTGCATTATGCTCCTCTCTCAGCCCAGGCATACACTGCTGTCTCCACCTCCCTAGTGCTGGGATTAAAGGCATGTGATTCCAAGTGCTAGAACCATCTTTGTGTGAGCTCTTTTTCTCTTTTAGACAGATTTATTCTCACATAGTCCAGGGTGGCCTTGAACTCACAGAGATCTGTGTGCCTTATCCTCCTGAATTCTGGGAGTAAAGGTGTGTGCCACCACTGCCTGGCCTCCATGGCTAACTAGTGGCTTACCTTTATACTCTAATCATTAGGCAAGCTTTATTTGTTAGATTACAAACAAAATATCACTACAAAATCGTTACAATTTAAGCCTAAGCTTTGTGTTATTACATATTCCTCATGTAATAGGGGACCAGTTTTAAGGAAACCTCAAAGGTATCAAAGTGTGGGAATTAGTTCTATACCTAGATTATGCTTGGATGTAATTCGTTTTGTTCATTCATTAACTTTTATGACCTATGAGGGGAAAATAGAAAACTATAATGATAAACGAGAGAGGGTGAAAAATGCATGTAATTTTTCTGGTTTTTCCTCCAGTGAATTCCTAGTTGGACACCCAGGGCCTTTAAAACTGTCTTTCTCTGAAGTGTCTAATGAAGAGAGTACCTCAGCTTCAATGGAGAGTACTGGCTCGAATTACCAGTTTTCCCAAGCTCAGCTGTGTTTAACCCCCCCAGAGATGGAGGAAGAAGATATCTGCAGAATTTTTCCTTGGGGTCGGGGGTAGGGGACTAAAGATTCTCTTTGGATGGCTTTCTCAATGTTTCTTGATTGTCTTTACTTTCATGCTTATTTTTAATTTTTTGAAACTTATTTAACTTTTTTATGTGTGTGAATGTTTGTCTACTTATATGTCTATGCACCACATGCTTCAGTGTGCACAGAGGCTGGGAAAAGGCATAGGATCCCCTTGGAAATGGAGTTTCAGACTGTTGTTAGCTGTCATCTGAGTGCTGGGAATCAAACTGGGATCCTGTTCAGATGAGCAGCCCTCACTCTTAACTACTGAGCCATCTCTCCAGTCTCTCCAGCCCTGATGCACCCCCATTTTATTCTTCATTTTTTAATAGTGGACTTTTGAAATGAACTTTCACTGCCAAGTTCTTTTCCTTTGGACCCTGCAGTTCTGCTTGGAGATTTCTCTGCAAGTAAGTCTTGACCAAAGCTGGAGGACAGTGCTTGTGTGAAGGTCTTTCTGGCGAATGCCCAAGAGAAACTTAGTACCTGCACACCTAAACCTTGAGTTTATAGGCACCCATATAGAGCCCTGAAAATGTTAAACGCTTCTGAGATGAACACTAGCTTCTGTGGAGAGAGAGAATTTCTAAATCCTACTACTTAGCATCCCACTAATTCTTCTCTTCTGATGTCACTGTCTGCAAACATCCTCCGCAGTTCACTGTGGTCCCTAAATCACCTAGGAAGGAGACAGACAGCAAATTCGTCCAGCTAGTGTATTGAGTTTCAATTTAAAAACTTGCTTCACTAAGTGTTCTTATGAATACAGAACTCATGTATCAGAGGCATTTATTCTAGATAAGTTTCTTGAAACCATTTATCTTAAAACTAAATCACTTCTAGACAGCCATTAAGAGTCCTGGGGCTGTTTATTTAGCCAATGACTACAATGGGGGGGGGGGAGATGGATGTTTCTGCTACTTGTCTGATGTTATAATCTATCCAGAGGAGTTACCCTGAATCTGTGACTCTCCAATAAACTAGCGGTTTCACTCACAGTGGAGAGGACGACGCAGACAGCAGACTATGTCTGAGCTGAGTAGTTTCCCTGACAGATTCACAGAACTGATTTGCTAAGTGAGATTGGAAGATTCCACTGGCAGGAAACTGTTCTATGCAGAAGTGCTTCCCCGAGTCTAGCTCCAGTTTTCATTCAGCAAAACTGATATTCTTTAAGACACGTGTTGGTAAATGTTAGAGCAATCTTTTGATCTTGCAAAAACAAACAAATAAACAAAGAGAAACCTGAATCTTTTTTTTTTCAGGATGAAGTTTGACTGAAATACACAGACAATTTGTTTTTTGTATTTTTGTTATTTTGATTTTTTTTAAATATTGCTATTGTTGTTTTGGCTTCTTAAAGTAGGCTCTCACTAATTACTCAGGCTGGTACCAAATTCATTAAGTAACTGGGGCTGGCCTCAAGAAAGCAATCCTCCGGCCTCCACCTCTGGAGGACTGCTTGTGTGCCCCCATGCCTGGCTTTGAGTTTCTTAGAGACATACAATAAGAGGTGGAAACTTCCCTCTGAGGGAGTATAAAAGTCACAGATATATAAACCGGGGCTCAGTAATACTGTGTAACAGGATATGACATGCCCAAAGATCTGGTGTCCTGGTTTGATTTCTATTGCTGTGATAAAACCCATGATAAAAAGCAACTTGGGAAAAGAAGGGATTTTTTGTTTTGTTTTTTCTTTTCTTTTTTTTCCCCCTTTGGCTTATGCATCCATGTCATAGTCCCTCACGGAAAGAATTTAGGGCAGGAACTCTAGCAGGAACCATGAAGGAGCACTGCTTTCTGGTTTGTTTCTAGGCTCACGCTCATCTCCAGGACCATCTGCCCATAGTAGCACTGCTCATGATGCACAGAGCCCTCATTCATCAATCAGAAATCAAGAAAATGCCCCCTGAGATATGCCCATAGTCCAGTCATTTGGAGAAAATTTATCATTTGAGGTTCCCTATTTCTAGATATGTCTAGGTTTTTTTTAAATCATATTAATGAAAGCCAGTCAACGGATTTTACTATGTCACCAATGTCAACCAGGGATCAAAACACAAGTAGGTCTTTCCTTTGTGTAGAAATGACCTGGAGCTCCTGGTTTGCTTGGGTTATTTATTAGCTTCCCAACTCTCAAGTGAGTAATGGTTTTTAGAAAAAAAAATCTTTACAAGAGCAAACTATGCAAGAATCAAAGGAGGCCCACAAGATTTACCTATATATCTATATTTTTGGTCATAGTTCATAACTCTGCCTTAAGCCAAATCCTTATTAACCCTTGAGCTGTTTATTTATCCAGTACAAAACTGGACAGAACCCTGAAGTACTAGAATTGGGCCTTATTTTTCTGTTTTGGAGAAAGAAATCATGATAAACATTGCCTAAGATTGGACCTTATTCCTCTCTTTTGAAGGGAGAAATCACGGCAAACCTTGCCTGGGATTGGGCCTTATTTCTCTGTGTTGGAGGGAGAAGTCACAGAAAAGTTTCCCTTCCTTCATTGCTTCTTTTTCTCATTGAGCTTGATGATATTTCCATTCCAGATGGGCCTCCTGACACTCAGCATGCTTTTCTAGGTTATCAGAATCTACTTGCCGTTCCAGGATAATATCCCTACACTCTAAACAGTTTATTAGCAGAAAGTACAGAGAGTAGAGGTACGAGACCCAAACACACAAAGAACAACTGTATAATCTTGAACAGAAAGACCTATGAATTGTTGGTTTCTTTTGGAGCTAGCTTACAGTATGTAAAAATCAGAGCAAACATTGAAAATACTATATATATAATCAAAGAAGAGAAAGGCCATAATAGAGACAATGAGCCAAAGTCCATGGCTTCAAGAAGTAAAAAGATGAAATTGTAGGGAAAAGAGTAGTTCCATGAAAGTAGATAGAAAATGGACACTTAAGAGTGATCTCCAGAGCCTGGGGAAGCAGGAAGCAGAAGAAAATGGGTTATCCAGAGGCTGTGAAAAGATGCTTTTGTGTTTCCAAGGTAACAACAAGCTTGCACATAAAGCCCTTATAAAAAGAAATAAATTGTAAACATTAGAATTGCCAATGTCATTTGGTGCTTTTTTTATTTTTAAGGATGCTCTTCATTCACTGCCTCATTCAATCCTCCACATCCCTCAGCATCTGCACTAATTCACACTAAGTGACCCAGTGGAGTCTTCAGTTCAGTAACCAAAATCTTTCCCTCATGATCATTTCCATCTCTTCCCTTGCCCGGAGAAACATCATAGCTCCCAATCTTCCTAAGAAAATTTGACTCTTATGCCTGAAAAAACCCACAGGCATCCCTTGTCAGAATCTATGTACCAATTTTGCCCCATAAGGTATAATTTCCATTTCACAGTTGAGGAGATCAGAGACCTGAGATATTTGATTTTTTTTCTCAAAGAAACACATTTTCAAATGCAGTCAGAGGTTTGGGTGAGTCTAAGACTATCATCTGTCCCTTGCAGAACCTTGTGCTTCTGTGAATTGAACAAAAATAACTAGAAAAAGGCTTTATTTAATCCTAGTGAATACTTGCAAAGTATGTGGCAAGGCTAGTCAAATGAAGTGAGTATCTCTGCAATTTCTTAGGTCTCTACTGGAGACATCTCTAAGAAATAAGAAAATAGGATGTCCATCACAGCCTAAAATTGGGTTTAGCAAACTCTAAGAACATAGCATGGTGAGAAATTTCCTTCAACTCTAACAGGGAAAACCCTCATTCGCTGCCCTGGAGCTGAAGTAATATTCCACATCTGTCATTCCTATGCACCACACACCAGAGAAGACTCAGCAAAACCTTCCCGGGTGCTTCTGAGGTCTGAGGTGCTGTGTTAGATGTGTCACTGATGTCTTGTGGACTCTAGGGCCTTCCTTCTTCATGTCCTTATATCCATCACCAATATAACAACTTCTATTTTCCACAGTGCCTACTGTGTTCCTTAGACAAGTCCACTTCCATGAAAGACTTCTAATTATGGTATAGAAGAGCACACTATGGTCCCAAAGTGGGAAATTACCCAACCTCACATCATGTCACACTGTCAGTGAAAATCACATTACCCATTCATATCTCTCATGTTTTCATATGGACCCTCTGGCATCTTTGACATCTTTGTTCTAACAAACCAGTCCATGTTAAAACAAGCCTATAAGCCAAATAAATCAACATAAAGATTATCTTGGGTCTACCCCTGAAAACACAAGGGATGTCCACATTTCTGATCAATCTGACATGGAGTCCGTGGTAATTAGAAACACAATGGTAATTCTAAAATTCTCCAAGTTCCTTGGGTCCATATTGCTAATGGGTTGTTAGTTCCTTTGCTGTTCCACTTGAAGCTTGACTTTGATGTCACCCTAACCTCACTTTACTAGAAATGTAAATCTTGACCCCAGGCAGGCACTGACTCTAGAGAGGGCTCTTACTTTTCTCAACATATTTAAACAGACACCAGTCAACGCTCTACTGGAATTTGGAAGATTTAGAGTGTGTTAGATAGAAGACATTCTTCTTACTTCAAGCAGTGAGAATAATAAAAGAAAAGAAAAGGTCGCATGATTATTGGAAGTGTTGTAGATTTGAAAAAAAAAAGAACATGGGTCTTAGAATCAAGGAGACTGACATAAAATCTAGCTCTGTGGTATTTGCTGTGTTTTCTGAGTCCTACATTCTTCACATCCAAGCTCGGCATTCTGTGTGCCTTACAGACTTCTCATGCTTCCCAATATCAAAGGAAAGGCTGTAGGAATTATTGCAATGAAAAAAAATATGTAATAAAAGCTTGTTTACTCTCACCAATAACAAAAGAAATGCTGATTCTAAAGCCTTTAAACATTTAAATACTAAAATTCTTGCATTCTGGAAATAATATAGGTACCCCTCTATCTTCTAATTAAATGTATCTGCCTCTTTTTATAGACCCCTGCACCAAAAGATCCAGATATACAGGAATACGACAATGTTCTCACACTGTTCTTTCCAACTACTTTCTAGTGGGTACTGATGTAAATCCACACAGAAATAAAATGGTCCTGCATTCATGGTTAATGCATGACAATTTAAGATTACACCACATATATGTATACATATGGAAGTTACAGTTCATACTAAAGTAGAAAATCTCATTTTAGTTTATCTGCTTTTCTTGAGCTTCACTTGAAAGTAAATAGTTATGTTGTAAAAAATCTTATTTTTATTTATGAAGTTCACCTTTTATAGTAAATACCACAAGCACACAAAGATGAAACAGTGATCTTGCTGTATAACTAAAATCTTGCTTGAATTAGTTCCAGGTTTAGTAATAAGTATCAATATATTTTACATAAATAAAGCTATTATATATCAATACAATAATTATGTTCTATGCAATAAATAAATATCATAAGCTAGCAAAGTACCCTAACATGTATCAAATCTATAGACTGCATTTTAAGATGCATTTTGACATAAGATACCAGTTGCCATCTTTGTCCAGCTAAATCCTCTGGCACTTTCCCTCTTAATTCAAAAACAAACAAACAAAACAAAATCAATTTAACCAAATATGCCAGACATGGACATAAACATAATACACTCCAATACTTTCATTTTACAACTGAGGGTCATAAAAGAATATTCAAGCTAGGGATGATATGGCAAAGATGAATGAAAATGTTTTAAAACACAAATGATCTTGATTCAACTGTAAACACCATTAAAATCCATTAAAGACCCACAGTTGCTTCTAGGAGCTGTTTTTAATTGGTGCAATATAAGCTGAGTTTGGAGCTATCCATTTCTCAGTAGTCCCTAGACTTCCACTCCCCTCCCCCCAAGAAAAGAGACTGAGAAAGGATGTTGAAGTATCCAGCTGCCTAGGAACTCTTCCCAAGAAGGAATCTGGCATTCACAAGTGTTCTTCCAGCGGAAGCCTTACATCAATCAGCACAGGTCTAAAAACTCGCCCCACTAATCGTTAATGGGAATGTCTTTCCTGAAGCATTGCGGGTGCTGGAAATGGAAACATCTCAACCCCATCTAAATCTCAGAGATTTATTGCAGATTTGATCGACTTCACTGGGAGCCTTATATTAACCACTCTACCTTGTTTTGCATTAATTTGACATTTTCTCAATTCAGAGGAGTTCTCTTTGAGAAATTCTATTTCTTTTTAGTGATCAGAACAAGCTCAAGTGTCCAGTGAGGTGCTGTACAAAATCAGCCTGCTTCCTAGTGATCAGGACAAGCTCTTCAAAGGGACAGGTGTGCCACTCGAAGGCCCACAGCTCATCCCAAACTCTTGCCTGTATACCAGGAGTCAGAACCCAACTCTGATGGAGGAAGGTCATTGATTAAATAAAGAAACTGCCTTGGCCCTGATAGGTTAAAATTTAGATAGGCAGAGTAAACAGAACAGAATGCTGGGAGGAAAAGGAAGTGAGCTCAGACGCCACGCAGCTTTCTCCAGGGCAGACCCGATACAGCCAGCCACTAGGTCAGACATGCTGAATCTTTCCTGGTAAGCGCACCTTGTGGTGCTACATAGATTAATAGAAATGGGTTAAGAGGCTGAAACTAATGGGCCAGCAGTGTTTAAAAGAATACAATTTGTGTGTTGTTATTTCGGGTAAAGCTAGCCAGTGGCAGGAGCTGAGTGGCGGAATGCAACCCGCAGCTCCCTACTACACAACTCTAACTTGTCAGTGACTTCAGGAGATACTCAGAGCACAGACAATTAAAATCACCAGAAACTTCAAGGCTCCTTAAATGGCTAGTGCTAAATTGCTAAGTCTTACTTAAGATGCTGAACCTATAAGATATAGAACTTTAAGTGAAATCCCATCCCTAACAGAATAGCGTTCTGAAAAGGAGACTCCAAGAAACAAACCCATGCCTAGAGCAGCTTGCTCTGAGTACTGATAACAAGTCAAATGGGCACAGAGTCCTAGAGACAATTCCCTTATCAACATTTTGTTTTCTAGAGCAGTAAACAGCTTATCCCTTAATCCATTATTTCACACGTCAAAGGCTACATGACTTAACATTCTTTGTAGCTTAATTGAACATGCCTTTTCTTTGGATCTCACATCACTTGAAAAAAAAAAGAATATTTAGTTCCAGCTTCTTGCAAAAGCTCTTTTGTTCCAGCCATGACACAGCCCTGTGGTTTTCCATATCTTGATAAAATGTGGGCGAAGACTCCGCCAGTCACTTTCACTCACAATCATCTCTCTACTCCTGAAGTTATCAACATCCTTGCCACTTATATCTAGCAAATCTTTTCTTTACAATGTTTCATTTTCTGACTAGAACATAATAAATATGCATATATATATGCTTGAAGTTGCCAAATAAAAAATTAATTAAAAATTATTTTCTTTATGGATGTATCATGAATTCCCAGTTATATTTCAAGTTCCTCAAGATTAGAGATAGCTTTCAAAAATATAAAGACCTAAGTACACTGTAGAGACTGTGTGGGGGTTGGGAGGATGGGGAGTGTGAGTGTGAGTGTGGGTGTGGGTGGGTGTGCAGAATAGGGCAGAGAAAACATGTAAATGTGCTAAGACTATTTTCCATATAGCTTTATCTCACTTCAGAGCCTCTGAAAGAATGCCAGCCTGCCTAGAACTCCTTGGCTTGGGCTGGATGAGGCCCAGGAAAGCAGCTCATTGGACTGTGCACATGGACCCTAAATGTGCTTCCTTTCATCTCACAACTCACTACCTCCAGTACACAAGGACACTCAAATCTCCCCACACAGGACCGGTCCTATGTACACTGTACTCTGATGTGGTGCTGGATGATTCCACAGGTGAGGAAACGGAGAAGAATCTGAAGCCTTGCTTCTCTTCTCTTCCATTGCACATTGATTTTCACATCAACGGGACCCTCGTTTGCTTGCATTAAGGGAAGAGGTTAGGATGAAGCTGAACATGTGTACACTGATCTACATAGGAGTCCTACCATGGGTTTGCCACTGCTCAAACGTTCAGACTACAGGGAAGAGCAACACAGCCAAGGTTCCTCGTCACAAGCATCTTCCAGTCTCATAGGCTGAGTTCTACATGGCAGAAAATGGACAATAAACAGAAAACCTGAAGGGAAACACAGGAAGAGTGATGGATCTGGGGGAGAGAGAGGTGATGAGGATGGAGGACTGGGAAGAGTCGAGGGAGGGGAAATTGGTCCAGATGAAACGTTTGGAAGAAGAAGTAAAAAGAATGTTGTGAGCATGCTGTGCTGAAAACATGGAGAACCAAATGGTGTGTTTACACAGTTTCCAAGTTCTTGAATAACAAATTCATAAGATACAGCAATTTCCTTTATTCTTTTCAAGACAGGGTTTCTTCCTTCTCTGGGAAGCCCTAGCTATCCTAGAGCTCACTGTGTAGATCAGGCTGGTCTTTAAGTGCTGGGATTAAAGTCATTACCACCACCCAACTGATCTGCAGCAATTTCCCTGTCAACAATCTATTAGCTAATTTCACATACCTATATAATGTGGCTAAGACAAATACGAGTTCTCTTCTTTCAAACTTTAAAAAAAATAATTTAATTAAATTTATTTTATGTGCATTAGTGTGAAGACATCAGATCTCCCTGGAACTGGAATTATAGACAGTTGTGAGCTGCCATGTGGGTACCAGGAATTAAACCCTAGTCCTCTGTAAAGTCAGGCAGTGTTCTTAAACACTAAGCCATCTCTCCAGCTCCCTTTTATATCAATCTTAATTATTAATATTATGTGTTTTACAGAATACATATAAGTCAAAAAGACTACAGAAGAGTTCAAGAGGTTCAGAAGTCATGGAGAGAAACTCAAATAAAGTCTGTGCTCATAAAATAACAAACCCAGATCCGTGAAGAAGCTGTTGCTATAGAGACCAGGCCATGAGAGAATGACTTTCAGAACGAAGATGTAGTCTGCTGCAGGGATGTCAGAACAGCACTGAGTTAGGACAGGAAACAGTGGGTTCAGATCTAATTGGGCAAGAAGGTGCAAAGGCAGAAGCAGGGAAGGCTGAGCAACAGTGAGGGCGTGAGCTAAGCTGAAGCCCAAGGACAGTCAGGGATTCTCTATTGTCAGTCTTTGACACATGCACCAGGCACGAGATGATATATTGGTGGGGCCATTGCCATTTCAATGCTAGGTCTCCATTATTTTATAAGATTTTCCAAGAACTGTTATGTCTGATAAATTCTTAGGCTTAGTTTCTTTGATACACTTTCTAATATATCCATATGTTCCTATAGTCTCAATTTACCATGTACATTTATACTCTTTCAGCTACCAGAAATTAGCCACTTCTCAATCTGAGAGTTGACGCTAGAGAGATGGTAGTCACTTGTCCATTCAGGAGCTCAGAGTGGAGTTAAAAGCTGCTTCTAAAACAGTCTCATCAGGCTGGAGAGGTGGGCTTATTGGTAAAGGATGCTTACTGCATTTTATTTTTCAAAAAATGACCACATTTGGTCCCCAGCACCCACATGGTAGCTCACAACCACCTATAGGGAACCCAATGCCCTTTCCTGACCCCCTCAGGCTCCTTTGTGCACACTGTGTACATACCTAATACATACCTCCAGTTACACACACATATGTATGATAAATACATTTTAAAAATGAAATGGAGCTTCTTGGGGCAGGGCACAGCAACAGAAACACAGCAATGTTAGCTTGTACAGTCAGTAGAACATTGGAGAAACAGGCGTGGCAGTATAGTAGTTGAATGTATAATAATAAGGTTTTTAAGGATTGCTCTAATGGATCCCAATGAAGCCTCAGGAGTCTTAAGAGAAAGTGACCGAGAGACTCGGGTTACTGTTGATCTTCAATAGCTCATGGCTAAGTTACCCTCCTCTTCTAAAAAACATGCTGTCTTCCCACTTAGCTTTCTTTGGGTCAGGTCAGAATCTATCATTTTCATATCTATTGTGTTTTTAAAAGATTACAAAGGGATATTGCAATTCTTTCCCAGTGGGTAATAACTTAATTCTACCAACATTTAGTGAAGCAGAACACTGTCTGGGCCTTGCTTTTTCCACTGACTCCCAGGTTTCCTATTCTAGAGCCCTTCAAGCTCTCTTCAAAGTCGAATACTGAAGAATACCTTTAAATCAGCTGCAGCAGCTTTAAGCACAATGTTGATACTGTTTGCTTTGAACTTTGAGTGTCAAAGACAATATGATCCACCGTGCTTAGGCGTTTAAAGCATGCTGAAATTAGTGAGATAGCAGTCTGTGCATGAATTCTTCATCGAAAGGTGATTCATAAGGACTGGGAAAAGGGAGTGTTGGAAATCATTACAGACTGAGTTTATTAGTGGAAAATAACTTTAAATTCTCATGCTTCTCATAACATAAAGCTTTGTTGAACTTTAATATTTATTATTTGCAGCTATTACAACATGTGAAGTCAGGAATGTGAGGAAATATTAGGGTAGGCTTTAGAAAACACACACAAGATAATAAACAAAAACATATATGCATATATGAATATAAACATGTGTGTATGCATGTACACGTGCACACAGACACACAAACCATTTAAACACATGCCAAACTGGGGACAGTATTTACTTCTAAATAGTAAGTCCAATGGCCATATCAAATAGATAAATTAATATAAATTCAATAAAAAGTATTTGCTTAGGAAAATACTTTAGGTCTCTATGAATAGGGCATTAGTCCTACTTGTAATATCCCTGCTGGCCCTGATCCTGACCAATGACTCCTTCCATGGGATAACTCTCTCTTAGAACAGGGCTGAATGTCAGACCTAGGAAGAGGCACAGAGATCAGCCAGGTTGGCTGCCATGTTCACCCATTACACACACACACACACACACACACACACACACACACACACACACACCACACACTCTTTTGTCAGCTAAGCTGTTGCTGTGGCTCACTGAGTGAGCTTGGTTCTACGGCTCTGCTCCCTCTGGGAATGGCTTCCAGTGAGTCCAAGCAAAATCCATCCCAAAGCAGACCATCCTCTTCTCGGCTTTACTTCATGGGAGATGTATCCTTTGCTGCCGGCAGGCCAGAGACAAGATGGGGCTGGTTCTAAAGAGCAAACATGGCTTGCTGCTCTCTTCCCTGTGTTAGATGGCCCTGCTCTTCCTTTCTTTCTCAGAACTTGGCTGTCAACTCATGGAGCAAAAGCATCTGCTCTTATTTTAAAATGAGCTACACAGTATTAGATTCGCTTTTAAAAAGAAAGAAGAAAAATCTTGTGTTTGGGGGGAAAAGCTTTTGTTTAATCAGATCAAGTCGGTGTCACAGGCTGAAGAAGGCCAGGAAATTCCAAGCAAAAGGCAGATACTTCATCCGCAGCTCAACTCCGCCAGGCTGACTTCGTTCTTCCACCTGTCTGCAAACAGCAGATAAACACCAGAAAAACTCTGACTTTTTTTTTTTTGGTCATGTCAATTCATGTCATAACCTTGGCATTGCTCTCTCTTTTAATTTAATAAGAATATGAGATTAAACCGATCCTGTTCTCCTATTTCTCATTTGTGCTGAACAAGCACTTTTGGCACTCGCTAGTCAAATCACTGGCACATTGCTCCGTGCCTTAGAATGTCTGGCTGCAGAGGAAAGTGTCCTGACCTGCCATCTATCTCTAAAGCCTGAGAGAGAAATCATTCCAGCATTCCTGCCCTAAGTCCATGTATATAAATCTATACTAAATGACCCATCTGGTGCTCTAAAGCTAACTCAAAACCAGGAGGAACAAAAAAAAGGGACGGGGGGGGGGCAGAGAGGAGGAAAGGAAAGAATAACAAAGGCCCACAAGAAGAAAGGGGGCTAAATCTCCCGCTTTGTGGTCAGCCGTGGGCGCTGGGTTTTATGAGTGAGATGAGGAATGTCTGTGGCTCCCCTGTGAATGTGGAAAGTGTTCATTTTTCAATCTGAGTGCTTCAAAGTTCTCCAGATTTTTAGAGTTGTACATAATAAAAATATGGCGCCTGCCTCAGACAGCACAGCTCGCCTCATGGAGAACTTGAGAAACAAAATGATCACTTGGACCAGCTGAGAACAAAGAGAGAAAAATGAAACTGACAGAGAGATAGTCTTGCCCCGTTATGACTGTCAGTCATCACCAAAGAACGGACCCGCCAAGGAATTTGAGAGAATTACAGCTTTAGTGAGATAGAGTGTCCTCCGTAACTGACCCTACTTCAGGATCCTGTCCATCAGTCAGGACTTATTGAGGACCAATGTACTTCACCTACTACAAAGGTAACTTATAGAAGCTGCTCTCAGTGTGCTCCTCAACGAATTTGAATACGGCTTCTCGGGACACAGCGTGAAAGAGTACAAAAGAAGCCACCAGGCCTTAGGAATCAGTGTGTCAAAACTGGCCAACATAACTCAGCGTCCATTCCTGAGGTGGATACATCCATATCTGAGCTACACAAAGTTGGTTTTGATTGTCACCTTGCTTATGTTTTCAACACCATGACCCAAATGTCCATCCTGTGTCTGTCTCTGGTAGATGTAGATGTCACAGGTGATTGGGAGAGAGAAGCCTTAGGAAGCCCACAGAATACTGTGTTATATTTTTTAGCTACCACACAAGTGTGCAGCCCCACGACATCGTAACACTGAGGGAATAACACCTAGTTGCTATCTACGGATATGGTTTAAACATGCTCCCTAAAATTTCATGTGGAGAGCTTGGCTCCTAGTTTGGTGGCACAGAGCTAGTCTGGAACTTTAAGAGATGGACCCTGATGGGAGATCCTGAGGTCAAGGAGACTATGCCCTGAGCTGAGACTGTATTTTCAGTTGTCATTGCTCTTGCTTGAATCCCCCATAAGGCTCTTCTAAGAGCCAGTTCTTCATGTTGTTTCTGGGCTTGCCTCCTCCACCACAGTAAGCCAGGCAACCGAGATGGTTAATGTTGATTGCCCACTCAGCAGGGCCTAGGATGCCGGAAGAGGTTGCTTCTAAGCATCCATGTGAGAGATTATCTAGATATTAAATGAGGTGAGAAGATCCACTTGAGATTTGGGTGGAACCATTCTTAGAACTTTGGTTCTAGACTGGATGCAAAGAATACATGGGCTGAAAATTAGCATCTACCTCTCTCTGGGTCCTGGCTGCAGGTGCACTGTGACACTGGCTCATGCTGCTGTTGACTTCCCCCCATAGGACAGGCTGTGCCTTTCAACCAAAAGATCCCCCCCACACACACACACACACTTCTCTCTTTGATTTTTTCAATACAGGGTTTCTCTGTGTAACAGCCCTAGTTGTTCTGGAACTAGCTCTTGTAGACCAGGCTGGCCTCAAACTCACAGAGATCTGCCTGCCTCTGCCTCCTGAGTGCTGGGATTCAAGGCATGCACCACCAACACCCAGATAAGAAACCCTCTCTTTCTTAAATTGCTTCACCTGGAGTATTTTTAATTACAGAAAATAAAATCAACTGATACAGTAAGTAAATCTATTTTCTTTATAAATGTAGCTTAAGTGTTTTGTTATAGTAATAAGAAATGAATGAATACAAAGGTGATGAAGAGGGTATAACAAGGGAGCAACAGGCAGGACATCTGAATGGAGGAAGGGGGAAATGTCATCAGACTCCTTAGGCCACTGGTTCTAAGCCTTTCAAATGCTGAGACCCTTTAATATGCTGTTGTGACCCCCAACTATAAAATCATTTTTGTTGTTTACTTCATGACTATAATTTTGCTGCTGGTATGAATTATAATGCAGGTGTTTTTGGAAACAGAGGTTTGTCAAAAGGGTCACGACTCATAGGTGGAAAGCTGTTGTCTTAGATGACCCTGGGGCAGAGTAACCTATGACTTACAGGCTTGACCCCCACAAAGTACAACATATGGTGCGTGCTGAAAGTACCCTAACCAGGTATCAACCTTGTTGAGTTCAGCCTTCTCATTAGCAGCGACTGCCAGGGATTTGGGTTAGAGAATAGGCTCCTAACATCTTTCCCCAGGGAGCAGACTGTCCTGAGGAAGTGTTCGGAAATCATTCCCATCCTGTCTTCTGAAGAACAGTGTGAAGACAACAAAGAGAAAGGCATCATGTGTTTACAATGCCATGACAGGACACACTCGGGGGGGGGGGCAGTGTGATGGCTGCTGGGGGATGATAAATAGCGGAGTCCTTGGGTGGGGGTCAGCATCTTTAAATTCAGCACAGCATTAGATGTGCAAGGCAGGATGTTCAAAAGTTCATATGACTAACCACACAAACGAGATTGTTTTGGATCATTCAGTGTCTGAGGGAGAATTATTCATTCAACTTCTCATAAATTAGAGTTCTTCTTTTTGGCAACTGAGAAAACTTTTTTAAGAAAATAGAAGAGACATCTACTCAGTTTGGAGGAGCTCATGTGTTCTTTTCTAAATCTGGCTCAAAACTCGAAACTCCAAGAGCAAAAGAAAGCTTAAGTTCTTTACGAATCTGTGTCTTTGACTCTCCTGATTTACAGTATGTGCAAAAACAAATCCTGCCTGAGATGCAGGGAACGAAAGCATAAAAAGAACAAGAATTTACCTGCAGACTCTAACCAAGTGAAGACAAATCGTGAGGTTTTCCTCTACTATGAAATACCTTTTAATGACTTGACAACTTATTCCTTTCAAAATGTCACTTGTGTATAGATTTTTCTCTCACTAAACATATATTTTCCTTCTTACATTCTCTTCGGTACTTTTTCCAATGACTTCAAAATTCAGAAAACAATGAAAGTTTTGCCCTATTCTTATATAGAACAAAACAGAATTTTCCTGTTAGTGACCTCTCCCTCTCTCTCTCTTTCATCTCCTAAAAGGTGATATAAGATCTATTCAAATTAGAACTTTTCTTAGCCAAACAAAAACAAACAAACCAAAAGATTATTCACTTGGCTCCTCCATCCCCCAAGTCACTCTTATCCTGTTTTACTTCTGAATCATCCAGACACTTCTCTTTAAAAAAAAATATGCATTTAAAATTTAATATGTTCTACTTTCCTTGATGAGTTTAATTCAAAGTAAAAGAAATAGCTGTGATTTCTTTGTTCAGTTGATGAATGTAGTTCATGCACTGTATGAAGTTTCACAACTATTTCACAGGCAACAATTCCTGGAATCTGATTTTTCTTAGCACAGGCTTTCTTTTAATGAGCATCAACTAATGCATTCTCGTTCAGTTACAGTTCCTCATGTCGACAGAGGAACAAAACCATAAAACCCAACTTCCAGCATCTTCAGAGCGGTTTCCACACTTGTATTGTCTGCGACTTAACAGGAAACAGTATCTTCACCCTAATGCAGGGGCTTTAGACAGAGCGTGTTCAGATGCTGGCACGTTACAGGCACTTGAAATATGAGTTCCTTTGCTTTCATCTATTTGTGTATCTTGCTACATAATTGATGAATTATTGGTGTAAGACATAGTCATTCTAGTTTAGCACAATTACAAGTGATTTCCTGGTAAGTGCATTGCAATGAGTACAGATTGCAGATCTGAGTTAATTTCCACTAAGGCATTTTACATTTGTATTGTCTAGGTCTAATTTTCTGACTATGCTTTTGTGCATCTAAGATTCTAATTGCCCCAACATTTTGTGTCTATTTGGACACAAAGCAATGGATGTCTTTAAGCCAGAGCAACCAATGGGAGGAGAATTTTGAGGTGGGGGAGTGAGAAAATTGTACTGAAAGGTAGACTGGGATCATGATTTTCACATTCATATACTACAAGATTCAAAACGGAAAAGAAATTGTTTTCACAGCCTACCAAAAATGTTCAGATCCTCCGTCTTTTGACCACCAGGTCTTCAAATGCAACTGGACCCTTAGACAGTTTGATATCTTCACCAGTCCTTCAGCTTTCCCAGATATTTCAAGTACAGCACCATCATCTGCACCCTACCCATCAAGAGCTCACTATTTGGAAGCAATAAAATAGAGATGTGCTCTTTACTTTTGTCTGACCATCTTTGGGATACTTTTGCAAAATAAAAACTATAAGCGTAAGGGCTCTTTCCATCCTCTCTGCTGCATGTTAAAAATCCTAGTTAGCTCTTCTCTCCCTGTGAGCACAAGTCTGTGGAGCTCTATGTTAATCACAGCAGTGGACTTCCACAGGAAAGTATGGTTGCACTTACGCTCATCTCCCTTTTAATTAGACTCACCTAGTCCTCTAGAAGCTATGGAGCAGCGTGAAAGTACATATTGGGTGGGAGATTCTTCAATCACATAGTGTAGGTAAGGGAAGCCCAAAACAGCTGCATACATTTATCTGAATCCTTAACCTGATGAATACTATGAAATGTGAGACATCGGAAACATGGAAGGAAGGGTGCATTATAGGCCTTCTTTTGTGCCACATTACACCCCACTGAGCCCTTTCTCCAGGCCCTCACCATGAGGCAGCTACTCCCTTAGGTTGTTTTATGGAACTGAAGAAACTCAACTCATTAGATTTACTATTAGTTCTCTGTATATTACATGAGACCAATTGCCCTCCTCAAACATTTTGTTTTGTTCATTAGTTTATTCAACTAGCATATTTTAATGACTACAACTGATTAGGCATCTAGTTGTTGGTGATTATATAAATGATGTAAAATGTTACCTTTTCCAAACTCTATGGATGCTAACAAGCATAGCAGCCTTATTTCAAAGTTACAAGCACTATTGGTTATTGACAAGTGTGTTAGCAATGCACATTTAGACAGAAGCACTCCCTAGAGGACGCATTCTTTCCACCTGCAGTAATTCCAGCCATGAGAACTTAACTGACCACTCACTGACATCTTCTCAAGAACAAATTTCTTCATAGAGAACACCTTTCTCAGACCATCTGAAGTAGAATGGTACCTTCCATCAAAGAGTCATGGTGTTGCAGGGGAGGCAGATTCTGATATGCACAGGCATTTACAGAGGTGGTAAATGAGGTGGGGATGCCACACAATGCTGAAGATAAATTAGAAATGCAAATCTCCCATGGCCAAGGACCAAGTGAAATGCCAGGGTTCTAATTGAAGCCGCTGTCTTCAAATCTCTTTCCTAGTATGTTGTCGGCTGAGAGACTTTCAGTTCTTTAGAATTCCTGGAGGAGTTTGGTGAGGACCTTCAGTGACTACATACCTGAGAATTATCTGAGATATTTGCTCAAAATATGACTTTTTGCTAGCCTTCAAACCCAAAGGGTCACTTGAGATCCTAAACCAGCTGCTTAATAGGCTCTCTAAGGGAGATGTTTACAAAATGCTCTAAGAAGGAGGCAGCAGCCTGGAAATCCCAAAGTCCTGACTTCCCACCTCTCTAAAATGTAGAGGTGGATCAAATAATGACACATTTCCCATGGTGGGACACGGATGTAGAAGGGTTATCTGTCTATGTGTTACTTTCATTGGTTGATAAAGAAACTGCCTTGGCCTTTTGGTAGGCCAGCCCTTAGGTGGGTGAAGTAGACAGAACAGAATTGTGGGAGGAAGAAAGCAGAGTCAGGCAGATGCCATGCTTCTCCTACCCAAGACGGATGGTGGTTAGAATCTTCCTGGTAAGCCACCACTTCATGGTGGTACACAGATTATTAGAAATGGGATAATCAAGATGTGAGAGTTAGCCAATAAGAGGCTAGAACTAATGGGCCAGGCAGTATTTAAATGAATACAGTTTCCATGTAATTATTTTGGGTAAATCTAGACGGGAGCTGGGCCACAGCCTGCTGCTCCTATCACTACAGCACACTAAGTGGATTTTGCTAAAGGCCTTTCTTCAGATGGACTTTTTCCCACTGTCTGATTCTTTAAGTCTTTTACTCTTCCCCGACCCCATGTCTCTTCATGTACGTGTATGTGAGTAGGTTTCAGTTTTTAGACTGGGGCAACCATATACCTGAGGGAGTTACGGACTGTGCAAGCGCAGACCGTGCTGTAAGAGCCGATCTTGAGAAAGTCACTTGGCTAGAATGAAAGATCATCCATTTCCGTTTCGAATGTGAATCAGGAAGAGTTTACGTTCAAACTCTGTCAACATTGACTCGACCTAACAGGGCACGTCCTTTATTTGCATTTTATCTCACGTGTCGATGTTAAGCGTTTCATTAATAAATAAGAGATGTCCTTAGAACAGGTATTTTAAGATATCTATTTAGAATCAGCCCTGATCTTGTTAAGCTGCAAGCCCCAACATTCCACCAGACAGAATAGTCAACCTAAACAATCGAGGGTTTCCTGAGTGAGGGTGTATTAATCGAGCCATAGCATTATCCCTTTCCATTTCTCTTGTCAAATGTACTGGGGATGTAAAGCAGAGTCACTTGGCAGGTGGCCATGCCGTGTAGCAGCAGGATGCCTTTGGCAGATTTATTCTACGCATTGCTAGACTTTTGCCATTTGGCTAGCCAGCATGTTTCTTTCTCGATTCTTTCCTTTTATAGAACGTGCTTTATTCTCAACAGAATTAGGATTCATAGCTATAATTAGTATCATGTTGGTTATTGATAATTACACTGAAGCATGAATTTATAAAATGTTACTTAAACACATGGAATTTTTTCCGGGATTTTCTGAAGATCTCATCACATATGGTCATCTCTAATGGAAAGGCGGGAGGGAGGTTGGCACTAATCTGTGCGCATGGCTGGTGTGGATGGTGTAAACCACATGTCTGCAAAGCATGTAAATCTTATTTTATGTAAGGAAAAATACACACATGTAACAATACACACATATAACTACAAAACAGATGAAGATTTCTTTTCCTCCTCTAAAGTAATCGAATTTAAACAAGATAGACATTTTCTCTCATGAAAACGTGCTTTGACTAATAGGGCTTTATGTTGAGTTTCCAAACTGAATTCTTAAGCCTTCTTTAAAAAATCATGTGTATTTTAAAAATTTAAAGTCCTGCTCTGAGACCTGAGCAAGAAAGGCCTTTCTATGAAGCCAATATTCTAAACAACCCTGGATATGATGTGACAGCAAAAGAATAATTCATTAAGAAAAACCCAGGAAGCGGTGCTGGTTGAGACACAGTGCTCAGGGAAGGAGCCTAGGGATCCCTGAAGCCACAGAGGTCTCTCTCCCAGCCCTTGCCACTCTATCCTGTGTCCTCAAGACAAAGGTAAGGGCTAAGATGCATTTCAGTGGTAGAGCATTTGCTTGGCATTCATTAGGCCTTGAGTTTTAAAGAAAGGCAGTTGTGGTTGGTTAATTAACAGCAACGGCACAAATGGGCTGTCGAAGTGCCTTTGACATACACAGCTACCAATGAGATAATTTCATGCTTCTTCACTTTTGGGACAACGTGGAAGCCCAACGTCAAGACAGTAGCATTTGCTGAACAGTGAGGGCCACTCTCTTGTATTCTTGAGGAAGGTTATGTTGTTTCTTCACAAGAGAGAAATTAAAAGATCAAACTACCCAAATACTGGTAGAAGCTTCTTTTCTACAGATCTTCAGCCTTAATACCACTCAGGTGCTAAAAACCCATAGTCTTGTCATCTTTATTGGGTTTCTTTATTTTATTTCATGTGTATGAATGATTGGCTTGCATATACATGATTAAGCCTACGGAGGTTGGAAGAAAACATCAGATCTCGTGGAGCTAGAGAAACAGATAATTATGAGTGTGGGTGCTGGAAACCAAATCCACATCTTCTTCAAGAGCAACCAGTGCTCTCGATCACTGAGCCATCTCTCCAGCCCTCTATCAGGTCTCCAAACAAAATTTTAGTAGTTTTAAAAGTATATGATTTTTTAGAGAATATGTAAGAAATCAGTTTGGAAACTGCAATACCCCATCTTACCATCTTTTATGCCATAGCTGTGCACCAAGGCACAGCACTAGTACAGTTTTTTTTTTGTTTTGCTTTTGTTGTTGTTATTTTGGTTTGGTTCTTTGAAATACAATAAAACTTTCTTCTTATTTTATTTTATTTTTTTACAAGCCTCATTATTAGAATCTGAACTAGATGGATCTCTTCATATCTAACCAAAATGGGAGCTTGCTTGTTTCCTTCCTTCCTTCCTTCCTTCCTTCCTTTCTTTCTTCCTTCCTTCCTTCTTTTCTTCCTTCCCTTTACTTCTTTCTTTTAAGGATTTACATATTCTTCTTTTTTAATTAAAATGTTTGCATACAATATATTTTGATTGTATTTTCTTTCTCTCAACCCCTTACAATCTTCCCCACCTCTATAATCAATTTTATTACATTCCTTCTCTGTCTCTCTCTCTTTCAAAACAAAACAGAAAACAAACAAACAAAAAAGAAACAAAACCCAAAAAGGAAGAAACAAACAAGTAAAAAATTTCCCTAAAAAACAGAAAAAGAAAAATCAAAACAAACAGGCAAAATATCAATAAGACCACAAAAAAAGGAAAAACTGCCAAAACAGAGCAAAATGAAACAAAAAGTCATAAAAAAAACCTACTGAATATTTTTTTCTGACACTGGCTATGGATAAACACTGCTTCAAAATGAAAGTGTCCCATGAGCCACATCCACTAAGCAACAAGATAAAGAACTTGCCAAATCATTCCTTGAATGGCATGAATCCAGAAGAATTTTTACATAATGAAATATGATTTCCTGTTAATACAGCATTCATTTTCTATGTGTATGAATGCCTCATCTGAAAATATGTAGATGTACCACATTCATGTCTGCTATGCTTGGAAGTCAGAAGTGGTTTTCAGATTCCCTGGAACTAGAGCTATAACTCATATGAACCACCATATGGATGCTAGGAATCAAACCCCGGTCCTTTCGAAGAACAATGAGTGTTCTTAAGCACTAAGCCATCTCTCCAGCCCAGCACATATTTTTAAAGAAGTATTTTTAATTTTAATTACATGTCTATCTTTGTATGAGTGTGGGTATGTGCACGTGGGTACAGCACATGAGTACCAGTGGAGGTGAAAGGAGGACATCAGAGTCACTGGAGAAATCCTTACAGGTACTATGGGTGCTGGAACCAAACTGTGGCCCTCAGCAAGAGCATCAAACCCTCTCAATTGCTGAGCTGTCTATCGAGGCCCAGGGAAAAGGTAGAAAGACATTTTTATGTGACTCAAAAGTCCTATGTTGGTCAGTAATATTCTTAAAATATGACTCAATTTCTTTTTAATATTTAGTAATAACTGGTTCAATTTATTTCCTTATCATAACGTATATGTTTTAACACACATTACGATCATGAAATCTGCAAATCTCACATCTATTCTCAAAGAATTTTTATTTAAGCATGTATTCTGTTACCCGGTTACCACTTTCAGAAACATAACAACACTCCATTAACATGACATTCCCATTGACAAGTTCAAACTGTGAAGGGAACATTATTTCCGTGGTTTATGTTTTGCCTTATTTACAGGTAGTGATTCTTCTCAGCTGTCTTTTCCATAGCTGTTATAGGGCATAGGGATAGTAGGAATGGAGATGTGAAGGTCAGACTGACAAGGCTCAAAATACAGCATCACCACATAATGACATTTTTACAGTGATGTTCCACTGTTTCCTTTAAAAAAAAAGAGAGAGTGGACCTGCAATGACAAAATCCAGTAATTCATCTCAACAGAGAACAATCAATAGAGACTCAACTATCCAGACTACACCACATCAGGAGGAAGCATTTTCCTATAGAAATAAAAGGTCTCTATGAGTATATTTCAATATTAATCATGGAGATAGTTACCTAAAAAAAGAAAGAGGTGATTATTTTAAAGACATGATAAAAATACACAAACACGTATACATGAAACAGGTGGAGAATAGTTGATTAAAAATAATTCACTATGGTCATTCAGTTAGTCCAAGAAATTTTGGATACTGTGACATCCAAAAGCAAAGTGAATGACAATATTTCCGGACTTCATGTGGCTATATCTTACTTCAAGACATTATGAAAGAAAAAGTTTCAAATTGCAATCTTTTTACATGTTTGCAACCCTCGGTCTTTGGGCCTCTTCTATTTTGAGGCGCCTTGTGGAGACCTCTGACAACAGCCAGAAGGAGGAATCTAGTCTGTGCTCGCCACTCTGCCTATTCCTTAAATCCCAGTGACTCTGGGGCAGCGGGCTGCCAGAAAGCAATAATCAAAACTTATTGATATAATATTGGAAAGAATAAACTATAACACAGACGAACAGTAGATTTCATTTTGGAATAAATAAAACCTCAAGTGACATTTGGGAAGAACTAGCAGAATTATATCACATCCATCTTGGAAACTTTTATATCACTCAGTTCCTGGCATGTTTATAGCACAGAGACCTCTACTAGAAGCTTTCTATCATTATCATTCATTATTTACTGTCATCACCATTGTTGTTTTAAAATGCCCTTCAAACGACGGTAAACAATTTCTATAAGTGAAATATTTTTTAAGTGCTTATACACACCGTCCCACTATGGCCTTTCTCAGCTCTTCAATCTCTGTGAACACAGTCAAAGGAGTTTAAAAGAGACACCGTGTACCGTGTAAGAATCAGGAAGGATTTATTACAGACTCACACAGGCACTCTCAAGGGTGAGAGTATATAACAACTTAAGGGCCTGTGGAAGAGGAAGTTGCTCTTGTGGCTAGAATAGCACAGATGTCACTATGAAGAAGAATGCTCTCATGGAGAGAGTGGTCAAAAGCCAAAGAGACCTCAGGTTGACCCACAGTATGGTAGGCCGTACAGGGCATCCTAAAATCTCTGAGCAGACAGCTTTCTTGAGGCTGTTTTCCTGTCCAAATGCTCGAAGGCCCTAGTTGGATTAGCTCTTAGGGAGGGACAGTGGTAGGTTATTTTTCTTCATGGGAAAGCCCATGGTGGAGATCCCACAATCTAGAATGCCAGTTTCTATCCAGGACCATAGATAGGTCCCATTCTTTTGACCAAAAATATACAATATAGAAAAATTGTAAAGAGTTTTTAAAAGGAAAGTAAAAATAAATCTATAAAAAAACAGCCATTTGAGGAGTGATGAGATGTCTCAGTAGGCAGACACTTGCAGCCAAGCCTGACAACTTGAGTTCAGTCCTAGAGAGCCATGTGAAAAAGAGAGAGTCCGCTCCTACAAGTTGTCCTCCGACCACCACACATATCGCAGCACTCAAAGATCCATACCTCCACGCAATTAATTAACCAGTTGATCAACAAGTAAAATGAATAAAAAATATTTTCATAGTATAGCTATACTTTACTAGTAGAAATTAGCCTTCTTCTAACGGTCTTCAACCACACTCTGCCACCTTTATCCCCTTCGTTTTATGTGGTTTGAAATCTTCAGGAAGACTAATAGTGGTGCTTCCTCCCTTTTTTCATAGTTCACCATTTTTCACTTCTAAAATGGTTGTCACCAGGGATGTAGGAGAGGGGACTGGGAGTTCATTACGAGGGGCAGATCTATCTCTAGTGCCCTTCAGCGATCTTCAGCTTGTGTATTTCTCACTGGCTATCCCACACTACCATGGATTTCCAGTGCAAATCTATCCTTAGGTTTATTTTGTTGTAAATTATTATAATGTTCCACAATTCACTAATAATACCATTTAGTTGCTTCTCTGATGAATGCAAGTGGGTAGAAGGCACTTTAGAAGAGATGATCAAAAACAAAAGCATTTTAACTTGCCTTCATAATATCAAAAAAAAATCCCTTAAAATACTTGTATTTATATTCTAAGTAAAATCTTGTATGTCTTCCCGGAGCTTGCTATCTCAGTCTTCCTTCTACAATAAGTGCTATTTCACATCAGTATGAAGGTAGAATTACAAAGATATATTTTTACAGAAAAAGATAACAGAGAAACTGTTATAATGAGCTGCATCTGGAAGAATTGGAATGATGCTGTATTCAGATTAGTTTTTATATTTGCTTCGATTTTCTTGTTCCTATTTGAAGCTGTGCCGTGCAAATGTTCTGCTTATGCTGCAATGTATATTGTGTCTGCAATCAGAAAACACCAGCCTTTAAGTCATCTATTTTCAGACTTGGTAGAGTTCTGCTTTTCTGAAAACCTGAGTCATTCAATTTACCTTTGTATTTAAGTAAACCCTGTCAATATGGGAATTACACAGCCTAAAAGCTATCCAAAGTGTATACATATTTGTGTTATTTCAACATCATAGTCTTATCTATACTCACTAGATGATACACTTGACATAAAGAAATCAAATCAAACACAGTGTTGAGGACCAGATTTCTAAAAAAAAAAAAAGGAATACAATCTGTTTTCGTTTTGATTCTGCTAAAATCATTGTCATTATCCTTATTCATTCATTTCTTTATGCATATTTTTAAGAGAACCCTCAAAAACCCAGCTAAACAAGCTTATCTTACCATGTACTAGTTAGAAGTAAAGGAAAACAGTCTCTATTACCTAGCTAATCCCATTAAATGATGCATTTTAAATTACTAAACATATTTTAATCATGTTATGAGAATAAAAAATGCTTATATTTCCTCCTTCTATACAGTTTTGGGGAGGCAGTTGTTTAGCCTTCAGCTGTCAAACATTGCAATGTTCATTTTGCTGATAATTGTTATACATTTCATGTCATGTGACTGACCATCCAGGCTCAACCATAGTCAAATTGATCAGCCCGATGACATGAGTCACAAGACAAAATAACATGGCAATGTTAAATGAAGAAAAAATCTGTTTATTCTTCAGTTCTGTACACATTACAGAGCATAAGGCACACAATCTTCAGACCTTGTAATGTTCATCCTTAAAATGACATTGACCCATTCTGCCTTCTAGTTTGGTTAGATTTATCTCTAGGTGTACCCTGAGCATTCTGCCATGCTAGAGGAGGGGTTCTCAATCTTCTTAACTATGTGACTCATTAATACAGTTCCCATGTTGTGACCCACAACCATGAAATTATTTTCATTGCTAATTCATAACTATAATTTTACTACTGTTATGAATTATAATGTAGGTATTTGTGTTTTCTTAGGTGACCCCTGTGAAAGGGTCATTTGGCCCTCAAAGGTGTTTGAGATGCTAGCAAGTCTGCTTAACTCCTTATCATTCTTTGCAGACACAAATGTGGGTTATGTTCATGACATAATTGTGCAGAGCACTGGGGATCCAGAGATGAAATTAGTTCCAAGCAGAACCAGCGTTTCCTAGAAACAGGATGCAGATCAGTCCATATTAAAGGATGAATGAATAGCAATGATATGGGAAACTTTTTCATAAAGAAGTGGGATTTTTTTGTTTGTTTGTCTGTTTTGTTTATAGAATTACCTTGTAGCTGTCTTTTGGGAACAAGGATAGGAGGATGAGGGAAGTAGATATTGTGGTTCTGTTCTGAGGAGTGAAGTGCAAGGCAGGACATGACAGGAGAAAAGTCTACTGTGTGGAGGCCAAAAATGAACCTACAATGAATGTCCTCTAACAGGGAAAGCAATGTGTTTCTCTTTAGGCGTTTTGCCTTGCTTATGAGAAGGGGGAATCAAGCACAAATATATCATTAAAAAATTTATTACAGTGTATTGATTATGCAGAGTGATAGGCTCCATGGTGACATTTTCATTCAAGCATGTCACGTATTTTCACCATATTCTTTTGTCCTGTACTCTGCTCTCCTCTCTGACCCCTCCCACTGTTCTCCATCTTCTTCCCAAGCAGATTCCCTCCTCCTTTCATGTCAAAGGTAGCACTCTGCTGCAGTGCCTTGGCCATTGATGGTACATAACCATTTTCTCTATTCTTGTTACTTCTATTTTTTAATAACTGTCTTCAATTGTCATGGGAATTTTCAAAAATTGATCATACAGTTAGCTACTGTTTCAGACTCTTATTTCTGTCCCTCAAACCACACTCATCTTTAAAATGTGTTTCTATTTTATCAAACTAAGAAGAAAATATTTATGTATATATATATACTTTGTATTATAAAAAACAACTTCATTAATATATGCTGATTGAGAAACTGAATGGCCACTTGTAGAGGATTGATGTTAGACCCTTATCTCACTCTACCAAAAAATATTACTGTCTAAAACTTAATTTGAAACTGTTAGAGTAAGCTTTAAAGGATATCTTCTACCGGAAGACAAAAGACATCATCAGTCATATCTGGCTATAAACTCACAGAACTACAATGACTGGCCTGGCAAACAGGCTCACCAGTACAGTAGAAGCATGATCATCAGGGAATGAGCAATTGTTTTTTGAGTAGATTTAAGTCCCACTCCACAGGAAGAAGTCCATACCTGGGACCATTATTGGTTTAAAAACCCATGGCTGGACAGATCATAGTCACTAGAGAAAATCTAATACTGAATGTTGCTAAGTGAACATAGTATTAACTCACCTTCTAGTGAGTGTTTCTCATTAGCTCAGTGCATCTCTTACCTCTCATCTCAGAAGCAATGGTGATTGACACAGAGATTCATAGCTGCCGATGGTACTGAGACTAATAGAGTGCAGAAGGTTCAGCATGAAAGGGTCATCATGGAAGAGGGAGTGGAAAGAGTGTAAGAGCCAGAGGCAGTAGATAACTACAAGGAAATGTCATGTAGACTCAGCAGAGCAGCTGCACCTATGAGCTCACAATAGTCGTGACAGCGTGTACAAATGTGTGCTAGCCCAAGACAGTCCAAATCCCAGAATGGAAGGGAAGGGGGGCACACAATCCCTCTTCTCCCAGTGGAGTAATTGGCAATTGTTAGCTGCTGGTAGAGAAAGGGTCAGTTTCCTCTAAAGGTGTAGATCTGGTGAGTCAAAAATGTGCCAATAGAAAATCACATATCCACGAATATCTGAGACAGGACTATTTGATCTGGAAGGATTTGTTTGTTTGTTTGTTTTTAAAAAAGGACAAAATGTAGAGTGGATAGGGAAGGGAGGCTGGAACTAAAAAGATCTGGGGCTGAAGATGACCAAAACCACTTTGAAATGTAAAACTCTCAAAGAACTAATATAAATGTAAAAGGCAAATTTAAAAAAAATTATGGTATGAACATAGGGAAGTGTCTCAGGGTATTAGCACAGAGTTCTTGGGTACAATTTCAAAATTAGAGAGAGCAAGCAAGAATTGTTAGCTGAGGTTCCATCCTTTGTTTCTCTATCAGGAAGCAGGTAGAGCAGAGGGAACCTACAGAGTGAAGTGGTCTTTACTACCTGAGTAGACAGGAAATACAAACAGCCAAGAGCATTATCAAAATCAAGCCTGCTCATTTGGCTATCAAGTAAATGAAATCTACACTGATATTCCATTTTACCTTAGTTGGAATGCATATTAGCAAAGCTGTTGCTGAAGATTTGGAGGAAACAGAGCCTTTATGTATTGGTAGAGATGTAAGGTACTGGAGCCAGTGTGGATCATATGTAGAAGCTTCTCCAAACACTGAAGATAGAACTGCTGTAGCATCGAGATACCCCATTTCCAATTAAACATATGTACCCCATTTCCATTTATGAAAATGGAGTTAAATTTAAAAGATATGTGTGTGTTTGTGTGTGTGTGTTTCCTGTGGCGTTCACAACAGTCAAGGCGTGGAAGCAGCCTAGGTACAGTCAATGAAGGATGTGGTGTGTGAACAATAGAATTATTCAGCCATGAATAAGAAGATCCTGTCACTTTCAGGAAAAAGGGTGGAAGTGGGAGACCTCATATGACGTGAAATAGTAATGAGTCCAATATGTTTTCATTCACACATGAAAACAAAGACCTAGAATTAGAAGAGGCACTATTAAGAACTAGAAAGGAAGCCAGTGAGAAGTAGGGAGAGGGTAGAGAATGGGTAGACATAATGGAGGCATGATGTGTTTATATACGGGAAACTCTCAGCGAATCCCATTCGTTCAGTAACGATAACAAACTACAACGTGTCAAAAAATAGCAATTCACATATTTATAATATATGTGTGTGTGTGTGTGTATATATATATATATATATATATATATATATATATATATATATACTTATGATTTACAATTTGGAATGGCATCCTGACTTGATTTGGTTGTACTTACTGTTTAAAGTTACAGGGTATTTCAGCAAGACCTACTTGCTAAGTGACTATCAGAAAATACTAAACCCACTTATTTTCTTTCGAAAGTTACTAACTTATCAGTAAGTTAGTAAGAAAGTTACTAACTTATCAGTACCCTTAACATGTCATTAGAAGAATCAACGCTATGAGCAAGTATCTAATGATTACTTTCTTCCAACGAAGCCTCTATATTGTATACAAATCACTGTGAGGGCTTCCTTAAGCAGTTTGAATGCATAAGTGCTTAGTCGGGGTTGAGAATGCCACATTGCAAGCAAAAGATACCGTGCTTGTGGTGTGATCATTAATTACTCAGGAAGGAAGGAGAGATGTGGTCGAATGCAGAGTTGTTAGAAGAGAGGCTAGGGGATGAAACTAAAGTGCTCAGAGTCACAGACTCCAAGGTCAGGATCCCTTGCCTCCACTGCATCCTCAATGGATTATTTCAGACTCTTCAGCCCAGTATCAGAGTAGCTCATAAAACCCAACAAACCCTTGTGCTTCCAAATCGCCCCAACTCTTATGCAGCAGCTAGAATGGCTCAACTATTTAACTCATGAGGATAATTGCTGTGGGATATCAATAATGAATAAAGTATGACCTTAGCATTCCCTGACGGCTTGCATTTCTCTTATATTACATTTATTATAAAATTTTGATTCTTCGAGTGAATTTCAGGTTTCTCAAGGTAAAGGCCTTAGACAGTACTTTCTGTGCCCTCAGGATGCCCACCAATGCCTACATAAAGGAATTGCTTAAAAATATCTGTGGGGGTACTCTCTGAACCCCCCCCCTACTCCTCAGATACAACTCTGTCTGCTGTAGCTGTCTGTTCCTCTTTGCTTGACTTTTGACTGTAACTTCCTCCTCCACCCAGGTTACATGGATGAAAGTTTAAAATAGCCAAAGCCTAAATGCTTCATGTTTGCTGATACCCTCCCAGCTGCGCGTCACCTCTTTGATCTATCTCCTTTTGCGTCCACATCTGTTGTCCATTTTAATAGAAAGTGTCTTTCAGGGTTTGAACTGCTACTCTCATTCAGCAACAGGCTTTTGTCCAGAGGATCCCAGCATGGGTCAGCTGACTTTAGAAGGTTTCATGGGGGCTGTGGGAAGGTAAAGAGAGACTTTCTAAAGAATGGGTGGTATACTTGTTTTGATATCATCCTGTGTAGTTGGGAAGATATTCCTGAAGGAAGAATACTATGGTCTGTGTGATTGTGGTTTGAAAGATTTACACTGATTGGGCTTTCTTAGGCTTCAAGAGCACAGAATGAATGGTTACAAGAGAGGTGAAATGCCTAAAAAATAATTCCAGGTTGAAACATCATTTGTGATCAGAGTGAAACAGGACTGTCCAAAACAACTGTTCACACTTGTGTAACATGAATAATGTAATAAATTGTATATAGCAAACATTCATGCCTGCATACATATATAAAACATGAGAGATAAACTAGAGGAAATAGACATTCAAGTAACCAATTTGTCTGCTGTTTCAGAAGAAAATGAGCCATGTAACCAGCTAAACTATTTACTTCCCAAATTAATTGCTAATGTGTTAATAAATATTTTATCCAATTTCTGGAAGTTTAACAAATTGATACTCAACTTTTGCTTTGACTTCTTTTGTTGCCAATTTCCTAAGAGCATATGAAACATATGTTTTTAAGCTGTATGTATGTGTAGAGTTGGTTTTTTATGGGGACTGTAGTCATGGCATGACTTATAACACCTGTGTCTAGTAATTTTGTGTACCGTAACACACATTTTTTGAGGTTGCGGCACAGTATAAAAGAGTATTTTCATTTATGAAAATCTACATGATCATTTGTTAACAAACAAACAATCTCCTACTAACACTGTCTTGCCTTATTAGCTTGTTTGGAGATGGGGATCTCACTATGAGTCCTGTGAAGGCTTCGAACTCACAACCCTCCTGCCTTTCTACCTTTGAGAGCTGAGAATGCAGGTGTGCAGCACCGTGTCCAGTTTTGCATTAACATGTCTTGAGAAGATACTTGATATGCTTTCAAAAACTATTTATTAGCCTTTGAAGTCCCAAATGTTACAGGTTACCCATAGAATCTTTTGAGAGCACCTCTACTAGATTCTTTAATGTTTTAATAGATTCTATCACTAATAATTCTAATGATGTATCCGTTTTTCCTATTTCCCAAGCAAGACTTTTATGTTCATTAACAAATGATCACATGGATTTTCATACTTGAAAAAGCTCTCTTACTCCTTCCAGCCACCTCACAAATGTGTGTTACAGTACATGAAACTACTAGGCATAGGTATTAAAAATAAATCATGTCATTACCATGGCCACCATTGAAAACCAGCTTAAAGCTTACATATATTTAAAAGACCTATGTGTCATATGTTTTTACAAACATATGAGCAGCAAAAGAGGTCAAAGGAGAAGTTGAGTATCTATTTGTTAAAATTTCTATCACTCCAGAAATTGCAAAAATACTCAGTTTCTACCACCAAATCATGGACCTTAATATAACCAGTTTTGTAGTAATATAACGAGGTACACATGTTTAGGTTTCAGTGTAGTTTAGTGTGTTCCTTCCAGCTGCTATGTATGAACACTTCAAAGTACTTGGTGCTGAATGATGAAGACTCCATGTCTTATTGATTTGGTTGCTAGAAAACTAGGGAATTTTAATTTTCTGTGAACTGGTGGCATTTGAGAAACACATGTGGAAAGGCTCGAACAAGTTTCATACAGAGGTACATGAACATACGTGTATTGATTGCGCATGAGTAAAATCTCCATGTTGCTTTTTTTAAGGATATTTTTTTCTCCTTATCATACATTAGGGAACTAAGGTATGTTGTGATTGTTTTCAAAATGTCAGATGGAAAATTGTGGAGGCTGTATAATCAATGCAAAATACAGTAAGACCCTTCCTTATACTTCAGTGAAATCATATTACAAAAGAAATTGTATCTCTGAGAATAGAATACCGTGGGTTTTTTTTAAACTTTCTTTTTGCAAAAGAGAGAAAAAAAAGAACCTTGTCTAAAACAGAAGGGAAGGTTCTGTGGTGTTAAATATGACCCGCTGAAGGCCCATGCTGAGAGCAAAACAAGCTTTAAGCACAGTGTAAATGCAGGGTGAATGGAGCTTCTTGCAGGTCTGTGGGGCTCCGTGTGCTAAGTGCAGAGTTAGGGTTCTCTTCTGCATTGCTTTTATAAAAACAAAAAACCTCAATATTGCAATGGATGGAATAATTTCTGAAGCCGCTAATGCGTTTCTCAAACTCAGCACAAATTAGTCTCATTGCTATTCTGTCCGCCATTGTCTGGACACACGCTCTACCCTACATTTGAAGATATTGAATTTTTTTTTTCTAGGAAACCCAAATTAGCCCCCAAACTTCCATAAATCTTGAGGAAAGTCACAGACTGAGTCATACAAAATTTTGTAAAAATTCCGTATACATTTCACATTGGATAGTCTAAGCATTAAGGAAGGGGACTGTTAGATTGGGAAGCAGCAGCCTGACAGGTTGACAAGAAGACCCCTGTGAAGAACTGGGTTGGATCTGCCTGAAAACGCAAGTGCTTCAGGGGATCAAAGGGACCGGGGAAGTGTTCTGTCAATGGACACTTTCTGGAACATTCAGAGGAACTCAAAGTCATCATCACCTGGGATTTTTGGAAGCACAGCTTTATGTGTGTTCACAGCCTGAAGGGCAATTGGCATTTAATTATGTAAGGCAGAGTTTCTTGTTGTCAGATTACCCAGTGATGGAAAGTTCTGTTGGGCAGTCATGAACCAGTTTTCCTAGGAAGGCAGCGTGCCTAGTGTCCCCAGAGCACCTGGCAACTGAGCTGTGGAAATTGTTTCTTTATGGGTGGGATTTCCAAAGCTGCATTTTACCTGAAGGCTTTGTCAATCTCTACGTCTAAATATATGAGGCTTTACAAACTACCTGATTTCGAAGCAAAGGCAGTTTTTGTTTGTTTTTCTCATAAGACAAAGAAAAAAACAGGAGTGCACACAGAAACACTTGGGATGTTGTGGCTGGATCCAGTCATTTACTCCCCCTCCCTTGTGCCTTCATGGAAATGGCTCTCTCTTTTTCTGTTTCCTCTCGTTTCTGTTTGTGTGGTTTTAGGTGAGATGGATGCTGGAGAGAAGGTAATTGAATCTTAACGCTATCAGAATTTTAATCAGCATCTGGCGAGTAATACTCGGGGAATACTAATCCTATATGCTGCAAAGATTAAAATGTTTCTCTTTAGAATAGCAATCATACAAATTATTCTGATTTCTACAGTGTTCTGCACATTTACGGTTCCAAGAACATTTCAGTCAGGGCTGAGCAATATGGGGAAATAGAATTATGGCTAGATTTTCCAGGACCTTCACATGTGCGACCAACTTTGTGGCTATGCCTGGAATCTGTTCCTGGCTCAGGATCAGATGCATACATAAACTCGTACCACATTCCCATCCTATCTGCTTCCAAGAGTAATTCTTTACAAATGCTGGATGTCTGCTTCACGTTTTACTCATTTATTAACGATCCATGTAATCTGCAATTTTTCATACCTTAGGAGACTTTAAGTCTAGCTGTAGCTTTGCCTATCTTGTGTTTTGCTTTTAAATCTTTAAATCTTCTGGCATGCACTACGGTGAAATACCCAAATAGTGCTCCTAAACTTGACAATTTTTTTTCACAAATTTACTAAGAAATATTGATTGATGTTACTTACTTATCTTTGGAACAATGTCTTACTCCTTAGTCCAGGCAGGCCGCAAGCTCACTATGTAACCCAGGCTGGTTTTAACATACGATGATCTTTCTGTCTTTGTTTCGTGAGTGCTGAGATTGTTCGTGTGTGCCACCATGACTGTTAATACAAACATGCATTTTAAATCGCATTCTTAATGGGTCAGAGGTGAACACATAAAGAGTGAGTAGATGGGGCAAGGAGTGATCTTCCTTAGTTGCACTGCTCCCAACACTGTTGACTAAATTTTTGCTTGTTTATATACTTATTGTCTCCTTCTGTTCAAGGTGATCCTCAACACTCAGATACTAGGCACCCAAAGCAACTGAACCCACGACTCATAAAAGTTGCCGCCCTGTTGCCACTATCCTTATCTAGAATCCAAGAAGCAGTAAAAGCAATAGATTTTACATGTAATCTATAATCAGTTCATATTGGGGTCTCTGCCATATTGACTGTAGTTTCAATAATTGAGATCGCCACATTCCCCCTTGAAAGATGCTGAACCGCTTCCTCCTTTCTACTGGAAACATGTTCTGAATAATAGCTGTCAATTCTTGACTGTCCTCGCTTCCATGGCAGTATCATTTCTACTACTGGTAATATAACATTTAAAACTTTATTTGCTACAAATCAACAACTGTTTAATAAAAGCTGTGCAAAGGGAGAGTTTATTTTCCTCATATTGGAAGCATTCTGAAGGCAGAGTTGATTGTGTAAAGATAAAGCTCAAAAGATTAACGCCTATGTCTGAGGATTTCATTAGAATTTCTCACCTTGGGATCTGCTTAGGGCCACTATTGGTCATTGCACCTCCAAATATTGTATCTGGCTTAAAAGAAAAGTGGAAGAATAAGGCCCTAACCAAGCACCCTACCTCATCCCAAACCTTCATCATCAGAGACAACGACTTTGTACAGACTCCCACACCATGATTACTTGAAGTTTCGTGTGCAAGTGGGTTTCAGAGGTAACTTCATTTGAAAAGAGAGGACGTTTTAAAGATACAAAATAAGATTATGAGATTCAGCTGAAAGGAAACATGATTGGTTGCATAATATTTAGCCCAGAATGTCTACAAATGAACGCAGGGCTCTGTTATAAATTATGGAGTTGGAACTGGATACGGAAAAGGCAAGTCTCCATTGTCAACTTGATGGAGTTCAGAATCACCACAGAAACAAATATCTGGGCGTGAATTTCAGAGATTATCTAGATTTCGGCTAATAAAGTGAGACTCATCCCAGATGTAGTCAAATACCATTCCGTGGACTAGGTCCCACACTAAATAAACAAGGAGGAAGTGGGCTAAGCACAAACATTCACTTCTCCCTGTTCCTTGACTGTACATCTAATGCCACCAGCTGCTCCAAGCTCCTGCCCCTATGAGGTCCTTGCTGTTATGGATTGTACTCTTCCACTGTGATAAAAAACAAAATTTTAAAAAAAAACCTTCCTCTTTAAATCGCTTTTGTCAGGCACTAATATTTTTTCACAGCAATAAGAGAAGTAATTAAACCAGCCAACAGGTAAGCTCCAAGTCTTATCTTATCACTTCAGTGATTAGTCAAGGCTCCTCACAAGGGCCTTTATCAAAAGTTACTTAAATTCTCTAGCTCAAAAGTTCCCACAGTCACAGAATTTTCCTAAAAAAAATAATACTGCATTAGAGAAGGAAGTTGGCATAAAGGAAAATAGAAACAAGAGAAACAAAGATGGATCTGTGGGTAAAATGCTTGAGCACTCATGAGGTCACATGGCACTAAGTTCAGAACCCCAATACACATGTAAAAATCAAGATACAGTAGACCACATCAATGTCACCAACACTCTCAGTTTGGAGACAAATGAATTACAGCAGTGGACGAGCCAGCAAGTATATATGAACTGATGAGTTTCAAGTTAAGTGAGACTTTATCTCAAAAGAGCCTAGGTGGAGAGTGATGGAAGAAGACACTTAATATCAACCTCTGACATACACACCATCATATGTACATGTGCCTGAATGTATGCATGAATACAATCACACTAATAAGCATATATACCCATATATAGCGTGCATACACACATACACGTCAAATAAAGAAATATTGATGGCTCTAATTTCTATAGAATCATTATTGAGGTCTCTTGTAGGAGGCTGCTTGTTTGTTTCCCATCTGCCCAGACTCCCAAAATAATCACATAGAAACTGGATTAATTAAATCACTGCTTAGCCTATTAGCTCTAGCTTTTTATTGGCTACCTCATACATCTTAATTTAACCTGTTTCTATTAATCTGTGTATCGCCACGTGGTTGTGGCTTACTGGGTAAATTTTCATTTTGTGTCTGCCTCTGGTGGGGTTTCATGGCTTCTCCTGACTCGGCCTTCTTTCTCCCAGCATTCAGTTTAGTTTTCTCTGCCCAGCTCTCCTCTGCTAAGCCGCTGACTGAAACAGATTCTTTATTCATTAACCGATAAAAGCAATACATATATAGAAGTGCTTCCCACACCAGAGGTTAGTTTTATTTGAGCCCTTCGTTGTAGGAGCCAGTCAATTCTTCATAAAGGCCAAACTAGACCAATTTATATTTCTTTCTTTGAAAAAAGATATCTGGTTAACTAATTTATTGATAAGTCTTCCTGCTTCTAATTTTAATAAAGGCAACCTGAAACATTCAGTCATATATCTCAGGCAAAAATTCAGTATTCCCACTAATTAAAATTAGTGTTTTTTTTTTCCATCACCTATAGTATGAAGTTCAAGGAATTTATTGTCTTAAAAACTACCAGTAAATGGGCTTACCCAATTTCTCAATAGTCCTAAATGGTACCATACTTGATTGACTCCCTCATTTTGTTCACCTAGGTGATGTCAGTTACTTCCTCAATACCCAACTCATTGTCTATAGTCCACACAGGTGGAGAGGTAGTATTGAACAAGTCTCTCAGTTCTTGCTTTTCATCAGGAAGAATTTCATAGATAGACACAGTTAAGCAGCAGTTTTTTTCAAGCAAGCGAAATATGTATTTCAAAGGCATACTGGGGTGAACTTCTCCAGATAGGGTTAGTGATGTGGGATGTCCTGTATTCTGTGAATATGCATTCCTTTTATTGGTTGATGAATAAACCCGCCCAAGAAAAATAAAGCTAAGCAGGAAATCCAAATAAAAATACAGAGAGAGAGAGAAGGCAGAGTCAGGGAAATGTCAGATAGCTGCCAAAGGAGTAACGTGCCAGGGCATCACGAGTCACTGTCTTGTGGTAATGCGCAGATAGATATGGGTTCATTTAATTGTGAGCACTAGTCAGTAATATGTCTAAGCTATTGACCAAACAATTACAATTAATATTAAATCTCTGAATCTTATAAGTAGTTGTGGGGACTGGCAAGCAGAAAGAAACTGGCCTAGCGGGACTGGGCAAGATGGAGAAAAGTCTTCATTTACAGATTAGTGGTTCACTGAGTTCAGCATTGTGGATCTCAAAGTTCTTATTAATATTTATGAGGTGAGTGGCATAATCATTGAGTAACGTGACTATTTTCTTTCCCAAATTAGGGTAGACTAGATCTTCCTGATTGTATATTTCTTCCCATGATCCTCTGAAAAGTCTACAAAAGGGCTCAAAGTACAATGTAAATAATATTGAAATGAACACAGTTTTTGTTACTATAATCATAGACCATTATTTGTGATCAGGCATTGCAAGACTTACAGCAATCTTTTTCCTTTGGATATTTAGGCTCCTTTGTGCTTCTGAGTGATTTTAATATGGTTTCCTTCTAATTCCACAAAGAGTGTATTTAAAATTTTAAGGTAATTGCGTTGATTCTGAAGGTTGTTTTCAATAATTCGGCATTTTACAATATCAATTTTATCGACTCGTGAGTATATGGGATCTTTCGATTTCCTAGTGTCTTCTTCAATTTACTCTTTCGGTGTCTTTAATTATTCATTATAAAGATCTTTCACTTACTTGGTTAGGTTTACTCCTACGTATTTTATTTATTACTTTTTATTTTCTCATACAATACATCCCAACTGTAGTTTCCCCTCCCTCTACTCCACCCAGTTTTCCCACCATCATCTTCCGTCCCTTGCAGCATCACTCCTCCTCCAGCCCCCTTCAGAAAAGAGCCGGACTCTCGAGGGTATCAAGCAAACATGACATAGCAAGTTACAATAAGACTGGGCAGAAAGCCTCATATTAGGGTTGGGCAAGTCCATCCAAGAGGAGAAAAGGGGTTCCAAGAGTATGGAAGAGTCAAAGACACCCCCCAATGCCTCTTTAGGAACCCTACAAAAACACCAAGCTAACAAACATAATGTATTTATCTATTCTTGATTTCATTAGGATAGGCTGTATGTGTCTAAAATTTTATTAATTTCTAAATTTTTAATATAGATTTTCAAAATATTTCCTAATGAACTTCTGGATTTCATAGAAACCTGTCATAAAATATCCTTTTCATCTCTGATTTTATTAATTTGTGTTTTCCCTTTCTTTTAGTTAGTTGTTGAGGTACATTTTCTTTTGTTTCTTTCTTTTTTTTTAAATATAGACAAAGTCTCCCATAGCCAAAACTGGTTTTAAACTCACTATCACTAGGTAACCAAAGCTAGTCTTGACTTTCTGGTCTTCCTGTGTACATTTCCCAAGCACTGAGATTACAGTCATATCCCAAGGTTCCCAGCCACTCTTTATAAAGTCAGGAAGCAACTTTTTGTTTGATTGATGCAGTGTATTATTCTTGTAGTCTCTGTTAATTTATGCCCTGGTTTTTATTTCTTACCACCTACCAGTTTGGAATCTGGCATCTTTATTTTTCTAAGACTTTGAAGTGTATCATTGGGCTATTTGAGATCTCTGACATTATAGTTAAGTACTTACATCTATAAACTTTCCTCTTAGAACTGTTTTAACTGTGTCCCATGAAAACTGGCAAGTTATTCTTTCATTTTCATTTAATTATAGGAAATTAAATTTCCCTCCATGAAATCTTCAGTGACTCACTGATTATCTGAAAGTATGTTTTTCATTCTACAAGCATTTATGTAGTTTTGGTGTTTTATCTCAGCTATGATCTGATATTATTAATAGAAGAAAATAATTAAATTATTTTGTATTATTCTGTATTCATTCAGACCTGCTTTGTAACAAAAGATGTGACCCCTAAAATAAGCCACAGAATCATCTCTAAGTTAGAAGTCCCATGATCTTCCTAAAATATGTAGTATATTTTAGAAAGACCATTATGAAGTATCTATTAATTCCATTTGGACTGTGAAATAGTTTAATTCTGAAGTCTGTTGACTTTTAGTGTGGGTGGCTTATCTAAATATAAAGATGGAATACTGGAATCACACATTATTATTAATAAGGCCTTATGTTATCTTTCATGCCATTAGTGTTTGATCTGTGAAATTAGGAGTTAAAACATTTAACCTTCATGATTAAATGTTCCCTTTATTAATACCGAGTTAAAATTTGGTCTATTTTGATTGGTTTTCAAGTCAATTTTATCAGCCATTAGATAGCTATATTATCTCGTTTTCAGCTTCTAGTTACTTGATAGCATTCTATCCCATAACTCTCAGTATGTAAGTGTCTTTCTCAACAAAAGATAATTTTTTGAGAAAGCAGGTGGTTGGATCTTGTCTTTTCAATTCAGTTAGCTATCTATATAACCTTATTGGTGAGTAAAACCATTTATAGTAGAGAATATTATTGGGAGATACTAATTGTTGGATGTTTTTCTGAGGGATTGGATTATTTTTCTTTATTTCCTCTTTTATAGTTATTAGGTGTTTGCTGCATAACTTTATTAGATGTGATTGATTTTTTTCATAGTTTGGTTCATTTAGTCCAATGCACTATGTCCTTTCCCGTGCTCTTTTGACTCAGAGTTGGCTGGACATATGAGTCTTTGTTGTCAATTATTTACTTTCTGGGTTTGAAATATATCATTCCAAATTCTCCTGACTTTTAGGGATGCTAGTAAAAGATTTAATGTTTCTGTTCTTACAGCCAAGTTCACATTTTTTTTCCTTTTAATACTGTTTCTTTGCTTTGTGATTTTACATGTTGAGCATTACGCTATGGAGGAGTTCTCTGGTCCTGTCTATTTGAGGTTCTGAGTGGTTAGCTATTTTTTTTTCTACCTGTGAGGAATTTTCTGATGCTGTTTCATTTAATAGATTCTCTTTGCTTCTTACTTGCATTTTAGCGCCTCTGTGTCAATTTTTAGGTTTGTTTTCTTGACCACATCCTAGAGTTCTTGGACACAAATGTCATTCATTTATTACTTTTTCTTTATAAAAATTTGCGTGTCATGTTTCCTTAGTTATGTTCTTCATTCTGATTTTCTTTATGCTGCTTGGTCAAATCTATTAGTAATATAATGTACTTTGGGGTTTTTTTGTGATTCATTGGGTTTTCTATTTGCAATGTTTGTTTGTTTGTTTCTTTCCTTTTTTCTTTCTTTCTTACGTTTTTGCAACAGTTTTTTTTTTAATTGATTCTTTGGGAATTTCACATCATGCACCCCAGTCCCACTCACTTGCCAGTGCTTCCATGTCTTCTGTCCACCTTTATAAGGGTCCCCCAAAGAAAACAATAAAATAAAACGTATCGATGCTGACCCTTCTAGTCAGTATCCTGGTCTGAACACCCATTACAACTGTTGCGTCTCCAGTACTTCCATGAATGTACCACTCTGGTTCTCCCTCTTTCATGCCTCTTGACCACATACTTGTTCATCATTTTTGCATTTAAAGCTGTGGTGCACATGATGCGTTATTACGGTGTGTCACACCATCTACCCTTTTGTCCAAACAGCTTTACTTGCAAATATTCTTTGCAAATGAGTTATTGGTATGGGGCCTCTAGCTTCTTCTACATCATCTGTACTAGTACTGGACCTCACCAAGACTTCTCCCATATATCTCAGTGTTCCCCAGAGTCATTGAGACCCTGTGGCTATGATTCAGCAGGACCTCCCCTTTCCTGCACTCCACAGCTCATAGATGGGATAGATGGCAGGGAGCGCCATCTCAAAGAACTCGATGTGGGCTTCTGTGGTAACTGAGCTGGTCAATCCAGCCCTCCTCCACTCCCACCTCCAGTGAGGGGCAGCACTGTCTCTCCCATGCCTGTGCCACTGTGGCCAGGCCTCCTGCGGCTCAGCACGGTTCTCAGAAGTCAGCATGGCTTTAGATGGATCGCAGACTACAGATATTTGAATGGCCTTCAGTGGTAAGATGTACCACGGACATCCACACAGACTTTGACTGCAACAGAACCGCAGACCCATACATGGGCGCAGAAAACACCATGGCCTTGGGTGACAGGGCAGGCCAGTCACATTAGCTTGTTCCTCACCACCAACGCACCTCTAATTCAGCCTCTCTACACAGCACCTGAACAGCTCACTCTGCTCCCTTGGTCTCCCATCTCTCCACCGCATGCTCTCTCATCTTGGCGGTACAGACAGCTTTAGTGGCAGACCTGGCTGTCCTCCACACATCCAGGCCACAAGGCGAAGGGGCAGGGGCATCTCCTTCCTTACTTTTCTCAATTTTCAACTTCTTGAATTTTATCCCATGAGCCAATTCTTTACATTGAGACCATTCTGGAGTTTCGTCAAGGCTGCTCTTTCTAACATTGGTGTTAAAAATGCTCGATAATTCTGGAGTGAGTTAAAAACATATAACTAAGCATGCCTTGGTTGGTAGAAAAGAATTTATTTGAAGAGATCTATATGACTTTCCAAAGTTTATAGGACTATTTTCGTAGTCAAAACCACTGCCTCACTGTACAACAACCCACTTAACTGCAGCCATCAAGGTCACACTAATCTGTAACTGCAGCATCTCAGCTACCACTTCATAGACTTCATTTAAAAGGGAAATTCAATTTATTCATATGATTTTTTGCTTTAGTGAATCAGTGAAGTTTCTGAAAAATCACTGCTCTTTTTCCTCTGTGCTTGCCAATCTTGGTAATCTACTATGATCCTCTTCTGTTTATCCAAAAATGCCTCTAGCCCCGTTCTGCTCAGATTCTTATAATCAAAGATAATAGGAAGCTGCTGCAAGTTTTTGTGCATTCGTAAAGGTTTTGTTGAGAAGCTCTGCAATTAAAAGAGGGTCAGTGTGCGTTCCATTCCATTATTTTGCTAATGTACTAGTAATATTGATGTGCACATTTAGTATATCAATCGTGACTCATGTCTTGTTACCATTCTTTTCTTTTTATTCAGTATCTGAATCGCTATGTAAAGCAATGGGCTCCATCCTACTGCTTTCGTATACGTGTATACTTAGCGCCTAGAAGTCTTCTTGCCCTACTGCCCTCCCGCATCCCCCACAATTCAGGTTTGTAAGTCATGAGTGTTTTCCTATAAACCACCGACAGTCACAGCTTTAGGATTTATGTATAGGAAGGACTCACGACATTACATTTGAAAGAAAGTTCCGTATTTGTCAGAAATGGACAAGCGTAGCAAGTGTAGTGCTCGGCTTAGATTACAGGACTATTTAGTATACTGAAGACTATAGAGAGACTGGTACAGAGAGCTGAAGCACTGCCCTGCCACTCTTGATGCTTCCACTGAGAATTGCACAGTTAATTTCAATGCCTGAGTTCCCATCTCATCCAGGTAGGATTTTTTTTTTCCTACAATTACAGTAGTCAGTGAAGAGCAAGAACTAAACAGAAGCTTGCTAATTGACCAGGCCATTCATGCCTGCCTGCCAAGTGGCAGTTTTAATTAAACAGTAACACACTGATCATGAGAGAAGTCCTTCCATCCCCCAAGGAAAGCACAGCCAAGGATTCCAAGATGTACTCAGAGTATGAAGACTTAACTTTTCCAGGTAGTAGAATCACTATAAGCCAATAAATGTGAAAACTAAGAAATCCAGACTACAACATATCTCTTGGCAAAATTCACATTGTGACTGAGGTAAAAGGATTGCATCTGTGCACAAATCATATAATTTTATTAAAAAAAAAACCTTAACAATTAGTTTTCAGTTGAAACATTCTTAGGTAACAGAGAAATGATAAGTACAAATTACATCACTTGTCTGACTTCATATAAATGACTACACATTTATAGCAGTTGAGCATTATTATATAGATACTTACACATTGTATAATTGGTTATATATTTATAGGTATATTGACTTTGTTTTAGTTGGGAAAATACCATAAATGTAAGAACCCTGCTTCTTAGTCGTTAGGGTCCTGAGGCCAAAATTAAAACAATCTCCTTTCAAACTTAAAACCTTAAAGGGATTTCCTTCACTTAATGTTAATGGATATTGTTACTAGGGGTGCACAGAGCACTAGTAATGAGGCTGAGAAAGACTCTGGCCCTTATTTTTCCTGGTTTTTTCAAAGGTGGGGTAAAGTACACAGATGTGTATTTACCTCCTCCACATGTGTCTTAATATTGTGAATACCTACTGGAAAACCAAGTTCCTCCTATTTTGTATGCATCATTCTATAACCTCAGGATGACTCTAGGAGTAATATAGAACTTAACAAAATTATCAGATCACTTCATGCTTTCTAGATTATAGAACTAATGGTGTTATTTGGTTAAATTAATTGGTCACCAAAGACACAGGATACCAATTAAAGTTTGCTGCCAATAAAATAAGTTAATTATCTCTTCCATTATTTTCTCTTTGGCATATGATATAGTGAATATAATAAATCACTGATGAAATCAAGTATTGACAGAAGTAAGTTTGGCTATCAACTTAGAATAAGAATAGCATTTGACTGTATTGGGTGGAACTACATCCCTGTGTTAGACCATGGTTATTCTTAGAGGGAGGTGGTCTTCCTCATTATTGGGTGGAACAGTATCCCTGTGTTAGATCTTGAGTGTGTTTAGAGTGAGGGGTTTCCTTCATGTGAAAGTTAAAGAATTAGACTTCAGTTTTTTGCCAGGTGGCAGTGGCACAAGCCTTTAATCCCAGCACTCCAGAAGCAGAGGCAGGTAGATCTCTGTGAGTTCAAGGCCAGCCTAGTTTATAAGAGCTAGTTCCAGGACAGGCTCCAAAGATACAGAGAAACCTGTCTCAAACCCCCCCCCCTCAAAAAAAAAGAAATAGACTTCAGCTTTTTAAGATTTTCTTTTTGTCTTTCCTGTAGGTTTATCCAATAATTTAAAATCTTGGGAAAACAATTTGCAAAGAAAGATGTGGAATTCTTGTTGATGAGAAATCTTTACCCCACCCGAGGAAGGAGAAATGGTACTGAAGAGCTGTTCTTTGGGAGTGAGCTGTTTCTTGTCACAGGGGAGGCTAACTGTCAGAGATGATGAGAAACAAATGTGAGAAGCTCTCTGCTTGGAGCTCTGGCCACGTGGAACATTTAAAGAAGCATATGCTGTGTTTAAAAGCAGAGGAAGCTGCCATTTAAAAAAAATAGTGTAAGAGAAAAAAAGAGAACATGTTTGCTTACAGACAGCAATTCAAGAACCCAGGAAAAGAGACGAGAGTGTGGCTAAGGCTAGTGTGTCACCTGGGCATCACCTCAGCTTCCCTCCTTTTTAAAATAATGTTCACGAATATCACAAACCAGTTTTGCTGGAGACATACGCTAAAAGTCTAATAACAGGAAATCCTCTAGAAATGGGATGGAATGTTCTGTTGATTTGAGATGCTTAGCTCAGCTTGACACGTTCTCAGTCTTTCAATTTTTTTTCTTTAATTCCCATAATACTTTATGAAACTTTCTGAAACTTTTGCCATTTTAAGAAAGTAACTCTCTGTTGAGAGAGGGTTATTCCTTATGTCATAGGTGGCTTAGCACCTGCGTGATCTCTACACATGAGTTTCTACTGACAGTTTCCTTCAAGTTGTGAATAACACAAAAAGTCTCCAGATGTGACCAAATGTTCCCGAGGGGTTCAGAGTGAGAAAGTGTGGTGGGGGGGATTCCTTCTGATATATCTATGTATCTTAGAGGATAAAGCATTAGTTGAGGTTGTTCAAATAAGCTATATTTTCATACTCAGGCCAGCTGGTTTTGGTGAGTTCCCAATAGAACTTCCCCACTGTGTGGGTGCACCCCTTGCGGTCCTGAGTTCCTTACTCATGCTCTCTCTCCTTTTGCTCCTGATTTGGACCTTGAGATTTCTGTCCAGATGGAAGGTCCTTGGACTTCCCACAGGGCAGGGAACCCTGATTGCTCTTTGGGCTTTCGAGGGAGGGGGACTTGATTGGGGGAGGGGGAAGGAAATGGGAGGCGGTGGCGGGGAAGAGACAGAAATCTTTAATAAATAAATAAATAAATAAACAATTATGCTATATTTTATCTTTACAACCATATTTATCAAAGGTACAAGCTAACATGGAGCCCATCAAAAGGGGCAGAAAAATAGTTCTTCCTTTTTCCTCGATAACTGTGGTTTCCAGTAGCTCTGTAGAACAACCAGTCTAGAGCACTGGAAAAATGATCCTAAATGGTCTTGGGTCTGAGTTTTATCACTTACCACTAGGGCCATCATAGGCTGGTGAGGTCAGCTCTCTGAATATCTGCTTTTATTATTATTGTTCTTGTTGTTGACACAAAAGAGAGTTAGAGCTAAATTCAAAGGATGTGGTAAAGATTAATTAAAATAATTTGTCTTAATCCTCCTACTTGCTAATCCCTAATAAATCCTAAATTGTCATTAAGTGGTACAATAATATCCAGGTTCATTGAAGTAGATGTGTCTTCCCTTCTGTTTAACCACTAAAGCGGTCATGAGTGACAGATCTTGTTAACTGGAACACTTTGTAACTGCCATACAGTATGTGCTACAGATAGTTAGAGCTCTCTGCAGAATTTACTTTTGCTTGCCTCTTTGGACACCCTCAGGTTGGATGCATACTTGTCACTTCCATCAGCCTATGGTTTTGGTTTCCATGGCGATGTCTGAAAAAATAGTCCATATCAACTTTTGGTTACACTTTGACAAACCACAGATCTATTTTGGTGAATACGCAACATGCTGAGCTGGGAACACCAAGGAATGGGCAAATACTGATAGAGAATGTCCCATATGGGGCCCACCCAGTACCCTTGACCTACTCAAATCACTGGGGAGATTCATCTTACTCTAAGCATTTCATTAAATAGAAACCCACCAGCCACAGGAGATGTCATTGGGGTTCTTATCACAGGCAATAATTTATGTGATATAAAGATCGGGCCTGTTTGGGATATCTCCTGCTCAACTCTGCTGAATTTTGTCCAGAAACTATGCTGCTTAGAATTGTAAAAGGGAACCAATGTCTACGTTGAAAAATAAAATATTTTTTTATAAAAGTCTCCTAGGGACTAACAATGCTTATAGCATGTAGAGGAAAGTCATTCTGTGTGTCTTCCAGCCAAACCTGAAAGGGAAAGTGAACAAGTTAACAATTTATGCTTTCTCTGTGGGATGTGGGCTAGCTATCTCCCCAAGAGTTGAGTTACCTGAAGAGGTATTTGAAGGTTCTAGAAGAGGAAGATGATTGTTCATCTACAGCCATCATGTCCAGTTGGATTCAACATCTTCAGAAAGGCCTTATCTGGGAGCCAAAAGGAAACATCTAGGGTCTGCAGCTCCACCTTATCATGGATGACATAGAAATAATCACTGGTCACCTTCCCTTCCACTTTAATCTGCAACTCTGTCATACCTATTCATCTGTATTTATGGATACCAACCACAAAGGAACAGGAAATAGACATATAACTCACACCAGGTCAGGCCACAAATATTCACCCAGCCAAGGAAGGAAAGCATCTACCCAGTAATGAAAAACCACAAAGCTTAGAAAAGAGAAATTTGAACTCCAGCTTGACCATGTAAATATGGAGTGGCTATTTCTCAGGAGGGATCTCTGTTCCAGGTACATGCAGCACAGACCACCCCTCCTTTTTGTCATTCCCAACAAGTAATCTCGATGCATAGGGTATCAGAATTTTCAGTCAGTTCACAAGCTGCTATAATCAGGCCTTGCTCATTAATCTACATCCTAGAGCTGGTTCTGGGCTACATGCCTTGGCTAAATAGCTACTGTGTGGCTAGTTTTGGGTCAACTTGACATAAACTAGAGTCATTAGAAAGAAAATATTTCAATTGAGAAAATGCACCCATTAGATTGGCCTGTGAGGGAGGCCTCTGTTGCATTTTCTTGATCGAAGTTTGATACAAGCAGTTCCACCTCACCTATTGGACAGTATCAATCCTGGGCTTGTGGTCTTGAGTATTATAGACATGTAGGCTTAACAAACCAAGAGGGAGTAGTCCTCCATAGCCTCTGCATCAGTTTCTGCCTCCAGATTCATGACCTGCTTGAGTTCCTACCCTGACTTCCCTAAGTGATGGACCATTACCAGGAAGTGTAAGTAAAATGCATCCTTTTCTTCCCCAACTGGCTTTGGCCATGGTGTTTTGCCACAGCAATAGAAGCCGTAACTGGGATATTACTATAGCATCTCTGCAGCCTCTGAAGTCTCTCTCTACGATCCAGATCTTGACAAAAAAAAAAAAAAATGAAAAAAATCAAGTGGTATTAGTCTCTGTTTTGAATTATTCCCTTAGGAAATATCTAGATCTCAAATCTTGCTGAAGCAAGACTAAAGTAGTTACAGAGTATTTGAACCTTTCTAAATGCTTTCTTAAAAAGGAAAATTGCTTATGTATTTATTACTGTACTCATGCAGAGACATTGTGTTTATATTCCCACTTTCCCAAGCAAAAACAGATGAGGCAATCTGTTTATATAACCGGCAACTTGCCTTGCACCACGTAGACGTGGGAATTTATGAATGAACACCTAAGCTTTGTGCTCATTCTAAATGTTCAAGAGCCATGTGTATTTGTGGTTGTGTTTCTCTACTTTGGCTGCTTATTTTTATTATTAAATAACTAATTTCAAGCCATAAATCTTTTATGTATCTAAGCATCTTACGAAGTCTGGACAAAGTCAAACAGGAGAAAATGACTGGGCTCTGTTTGACTTAGTCATATTAATTAATCATGTTTTCTCGAGTTTCATCTAAAGACACTGAGATTTAGTGTGGCTCTCATGTCCTCTTTTCACTTGTATTAAGCACATGAAGGGTTTCTGTGGGTTTCTCAGTGATCTAAAATTCAGATAGTCCATGTCCTATTTCCTCTGATTTTTCCCAATATTCTTTGACTTAATGAGAATACAGAGGGGGTTAAAAATATAAAGGAAAGCTAACATTAAAAGTCTTGAAGTTACATTCTATCCCTTTTATCCTTAAGGATTTTCTTGGTGTTAAAGTTATTAATGGTTTTAAGTTAAATTTAAAAATTAAAACTTCATTTTATTTTAAAAACAAACGAGGCATCAACCAAACACAAAAGGTGTCGAGGGCTTGCCGTGTTCCTACAGAACATAGAATTGTTCTGTTCAGTAGTGGAAATACAATCAGACAAAGTTATCACTTAGGAAACTCAGTTCTGAAGAGAAAACAAAGTGCCAATCCTAAAGGAAGTCGAGCTGAAAATAAAAGCATCCATGGAAGAAAGGCTAATGCTGTGGCCACGTAGTATAGAGAACAATTCGTTTCAAATAAAGAAGTATGGGTCTCAGAAAATGTTCTACAGGACATACACATAGGCCTTCAGTGTTGAAGCTTCTAGTCGATGGGATGGATACGGAGTGAAGGCTCCAATTCACGGCCCTTTAAGGAAAGAGAATATCATGAATGGAAGCAAAGATGTGTGTCTCACAGTCCCTTCCCATGCTGCATAGAAGTGATGCGTACACGCATCTGCTTTCTCCCCAGAGTTAAAAGTCTAAGATGACATCATATCTTCATCATACTGCTCAAATTTCCACTCAGATGTCCCTTTAACTAATAATTAATGCTGCTTCTAGCATTTAAAAAAATCTAATCATATTTGTATGTTTTTGGCTACTATTCATGGTAATAATACCAATGCTGCCTGAGTTGGCTTTGTTTTTATTCACTCAGCGTGAAGTGATGTAAATATGTGTACCACAAAGTTAACTCCCTCATCCCCAAAGTGTCTCATTCATGAAACTGCTCAGGACAGGTTTACATTAAAGCCTTGAGAAAGTAACGTAGTAGATAGTGGACAAGTTGTTTTCACTTTCCTGGACCTGAGCTTTTTCCAACTTAGGTCATTACATTTTCTTCTCATGGCATTGATACACATTGCAGACTCAGCTCTATAAAGGACACTGTGAGCTCCTCACTTTTCATTTTTTCATTTTCCCCCTGCCCTCACCAACATTCTCACCCATTGTCACTCCATATTGCCAAAGTAAAAAATGTAGCAACAAGGCTCTTAGTTCTGCCTCGTTTTCTGCCTCTGAAATGACGATTTGATCATGTGATCAGGTGTCCACATTCCTTGAAATGAACATTGAATAACCCCCTGTCCACAACATCGGGCATCTTTTCTTAATTAAAGCAAAATAATGTGGCCTATGTTATTTTAAGATTTAGTTTAGACTTTTGTCCTTTGAAAAATAAACCTGTGTCATTTGGGTTCGTACGTTTATTTTTGATGGGGACTTAAAAGAGGATTCAGGAAAGTCTCCCTCAATGTCACCACCCACAGCTGTCTGGTCTGTTAATGCCTTCCAGGAGCTCCATGTCCTACTGGACACTGGGCCACGGAAATGGCACAGTCCTGTTATTGCCTGTCCATCACACTGGATCCCATGTCTGTGCTGGTCTCAGCCCTCTGTACTGGCGGTTCACTTTGTACTTATTTTCGGTTCACTGCTAGGGACTGGTCCCAGTCTGCGGATATTTTTGTTTTTCAAAAATATCACATGTAGTAATGATGCCATATCAGAAGCTCAGAAATTCACCAAATTAAAAAAATTAATAAACGCCAGGAAAGTTTTGTACAAAAATAATACTATAAAACACTGTGGGATAACATAAAAAATAGAAATACATTAAAAATCTGTAATAGAAAACATTTTACCTTGTGCTTCTTCTAGGTCAAATTCTAAGCTCAGTAGCTGAAATTATCTAATTTATTTGCTTTGACTCTAAGGTTACAGTACAATGTCTTGTACACAGTGTACTCTGAAATACTTTTATTGAACTGAATTTGGCTTTTCAAAGTACTGGATTTTACACTGGGAATTGCTTCCAAGAACACCTGGATCTCTGAAAAGCAATGAACTCTCACATCATGTAACCTTGCTGGGTCTTCACATCAGAGGGATCTGCTTGAGCCACTGGGTGGGCGTGGGTGGGATAAATGTCCTGAACCTTAAAGCATCCTCGATGCTTTACACTAGAATGTCCAAAGATGGGGGAAATATTTCACATTTGCATTAGACTTCTCTTAGCTTGTGGGGGCCTCTGAGTTAAAAGCTGATTATATCGTGTTCTTAAATCTCAACAGAAAGAGATGGGGCAAAAGAAAAAGAAAAAGAAATGAGGACGGAGAGAAAAAAAGACAAGGAAGCAGAATAAAAGAGAGGAAGGGGAAGGGGCAGCAAGAAAATGAAGCTTGTTATTTCCAAACTTTCATGTTTCATCCAAGAATGGTCTAAATTCAACTGAATGCCGCTAGGTCAGTTTTCCTGAAAGTTTGGCAATCTGCGATCCCTTTCAAAAGAGAAAAGTTTGATAATGCGGCCCAGTTTTTAATGAAATTCAATAGATAGCATACTAGTGTAAAGATAAACTATAATTGCATTGAAACAAAGTGTTTTCCCAGGCTTGGAATGCACCCACTTCTATTGTGTTGCCTCCTCGTGCAGAGGCAGGGTCCACACCTGCCGTTGGATCAGAGCTACCATACCGATCGCATTGTGCCAACTGCTTCAGCTAAGGCTCCATTCAACTCAGTGTTTCTCTTTCATGTGCCGGAACTTCATTGTTAGTAAATAGGGTAAAACTATATTCAGGGTACAATTGATTTGACCCTCACAGAGCAAAGTCTTACCAATCATTCATGTGGTATGTCTGCTTTTGCAATTTCTTTTGTCGTTCCTTTCATTTTCTCATTACAAATCCAGCTCCCAACTTTTTAACCACACAAGATCCCAGGACTAGGTGTTGGAGACTTTTTTTCTAGCTGTTGGTCGGGCTGGGGTCTAAGAAACCTCCAAACAATCTAGGATATTGCTGTTACTCTTGGTTGCCTAGCATAACTTTCTGCTAAAAGCCTATTGTTGAAAACACCACACAGTTTGGCATCATACATAAAAAAAAAAAAAAAAAAAAAAAACAAAAAAACAAAAAACCAACTTTCTGCTGAACAGGAACATCCTAGCCCACTTGCTAGCTTTCACAGTGATACAAAGTTCTATGCAGCTTTTGGGGTGGGAGTTCGAGAAGATTGTTATCAGTATTTCTATCCAGCTAAAAACCCTGTAAGCTATAATGATGAACAGGCCAGCAAGATGCTCCCATTGATGCAGTCGTGACATGGATGCTATAGGGTAACAAGCACACTTCCTAATTGAATTTAAGGCACACTCACAGGAGGAAACTGAACTCTGTAATAAAGTTACCTAAGAACCTATGACTGGAGAGGTCATAGAATTATGGAAGAACCAACTGGTAGTGTTTTGCTAAAGTGGAATAGCTTCAAATTAACTGATAAATATCCATTTTCTAGAAACTCACATCTTAATGACAAGGGATACAGCTAGTATCCAACTATTAATTGCTAAGGCCATAGATATATATGAAGAAACCGGGCTCCTTGTTGTGGGAGCCACTGATTGTGTGGCTGAATTTAGAATTTTCTAATAATTCTGGGTTATCTCATAATATTTACAATTAAGGATGGGAAAAGGAAGAGGATGAGGATGAAGAAAAGGATAAGGAACAAGAAAAAGCAAACATATTAAAAGAAAAATCTCGTCTTGTCAATTATAGTAACACTGCGTTACTTAATCAATAAAATATTAATAACTTTGAAATACACTCAACTAATCTCTGAGCAAATGTTGATATATTATAGATTTCCTTAAGAGTTGTCATTCTCAGTCTTTAAGCTCTGTGGAGAAGCCTGTTTGAAAATGTTATTTGCCATGCCTGTGCCGTGGACCATGTATGCAGTAAGGAAGGTTTCAGTGCTATTTGAAAGGGTATCATTCATTTTACCCTAGATTAAAAATGTTGTAAAATTAATCATAAGATCAATATTCAACCATTATAATAGAAAAGAGTATCTTTATAGTTTTTATTTCTCATATGAGTATGATGCTTAAGTTATATGTTCTGGACATTTGCAAATAGACTAAAAAGTAAGGCTTTATGAAAATAATAAATGTTTATCAACCTGACCATAGACGAGTCCAACTTTCAGCCCTCAGTAGAGAAGCTTTGGTTTTGCAGTGGACAGTGGTTCATACAGAGGTTCACAACTGGTCAAGGTGCAAAGAAAAATGGACTGTGGAGCAGTTTTAAAAAGGACATCTATCTAATACCCCACTGTCCTAAGGCTAGGGGGATCTCAAGGAAGAGGAGATTGTAAGAGCCACAGATCAGAGAGAACTGTGTCAAAACAGTGTCTTTTGAATACATTGTACTCATGAATTCACAGAAATCCTGTACAAGATCAAATCAGAAAACATTCCAATGTGGAGGGGGAAAGGGCTCACCAGGCCCCACTCCTCGCTGAGGATCCAGGGAAGTTCATTTCTCTGAAGGGACGGAGCTCTGTCAGCCGCCAACACGACAGTGGATGGCTCTATACTCACAAGTGTATGGGCAACACTAGCTGACTCAGAGGGTGCCGCGTTGGGAAAAGGACGTGATGGGAGAGGAAAGAAAAGTGTTAAGAGGGTGTGTGGAGGTGTGAATATCATCAAAAAACAATGTTTGCGTGCACAGAATTCTCAAATAAATTTTGTTTGTTTGTTTGTTTGGCTTTTTTTTTTGTGACAGAGTTTCTTTGGGTAATAGTCCTCGTTGTTCTAGAACTCACTCTGAGACCAGGCTGACTTCAAACTTACAGAGATTAGCCTGCCTCTGCCTCCTAAGTGCTTTGCCATCATTGGCCTGTCTTTCTTTTTATTTTTAAGAAATAGATCAAAACTTTGGCATATAAAAAGGGTTTTCTATTGAAAAATCACCATTGCAAAAGAAAAGTTCTGTCAGTCTAAGTGGCAAAGAGGTTCATTTCAATAGCTAACTGTTGTTTGGTATTAGATTGAGCCAAGGACCTGGAGAGCTCAATGCTAATTTCCTAGGTGATCCTAGGAAAATCCAACACAAACAGAATCTCTACACAATCCTCAAGTGACTTGGCATATGGAATATGTAGACTTTTTAATTCCAGAAAACACGAGATGAAGTGACTTGTCAGCCTTGAAACACAGCCCAAAGTCTTCCACAGTTTGCAAGCCCTGCCTTTACAGATCTAGCATCCTAAGCAATCAATTTTTGATTTACGTACTCCCTAGATACATTGGACTCTTCACGTAATTCTACCTAACTGGGTAGAATTTAAGATCTGTGTAGAAATATTTGTAATTTATTTAAAAAGACAATTTCTTAAGTGCATGTATATTTCTTTAAAATGTTGTATAATCAGTAATTGTAATTTATCAATATACTCTACTCTCTAAAATTTTCTTCACTACTGGGGTCCATTTGCTAAAGTCTGTAATTCAAGGACAAAATGGTGAAATCAGCTACCCAGAAAAAAATGGCCTACCATGCCTTCTAAAATAACATAGAAAGACTTCTCCTAACCTAATCTTTAAAATCACTTTGTAACTAAAATTCCATAGAATGACTTGTCCTAGCCAAAGCTTTAAAAATCACCTTGTAATTTAAAACATTTCTTTTCCTGTTTTCCCTGAGAAGATACGTCAGTGGGTTCGGAACGGGTAGCTGAGCAGACTCAGTGATCAGGACCAGCGTTCAGTTCGCACAACTGCCTGAGAACCCAGCTTAAAAAGATCCAACACCTCTTCTGGTCCCCCTAACATATACCATTTACAGAGAGGGGGGATATTAAAGACAATTATTTAGTAAAAGACCTGTCTTCCCACTTTATATTGTTGAGCAATTCATCTTTTTAAAGATATTTTTCCCACCAGGAGCTACAGTCAATTTTTCTGAAAAAAAAAATACTGCATTATCTGACCATGTCATCGTTCAAACTATCCATGAGAAATGTCCCTGTACAGTTTAAAAATCCTCTGTGTTTATTTGGATTCTGTTTTTTGTTTGTTTGCTTGTTTGTTTTACTTTCCCTTTTCTTTGTAGAAAAACAAATTTTGCAGCCAGATAAACATCAGATCACATGAACTAAGCAAAGAAACCTGTTCCAAAGGGCCAGTTTCCAAGTCACTGGATTTCATGATATAGGACAAGTTAATGACATTTCTTTTGACAAATTTATGCAGTTAGCATACATTGCGATATCCATCAAGATTTCTGTTTCACCTGTAAAACCAAACTTCCCTTCTGGGATGTTAGTTTATGTGAAAGTACATTTAGATATATATAAGAAACTATTTTTGAGAATGGTAAAATTATTTCTCTTAAAATCATTTCTGTTGGCTAATTCTTGCATTTCGGTTTCATTCCTAGAATTAACACAAGTAAACAAGTTTATAATGCCTCTAATTGTAATCAAGATAAAAGGATAAATATTAATAAAGCAACTTGAAGAAACTTTGAGAATAGCAGACAAAGCTAGATTAATAGCTGTAATGGTGAAGAAGATGATATTATATGTGCCTATGATGGTTATCATTTAGTGTCTCAGAGACTGATTTTACTAAGCATTTTTATTTTACTCAAATAAACCTGATTTTGGATTCGTATGCATGTCTATAATTTACTTCAGATATCAGCATTGGTTATATATACCCAACCCCTAAATTTCAGCTTTTCAGTCATATTTGCATTTGGTTAATTTGAAGAACTTTCATACATTTCTTGATTTTCTAAAGTGGTTTTTGAGAAATAATTACAGGTGTTATCAAAGTTAAACATTTGCTATAAGCAATATCAAACTAGGTACAGTTATAGACATTTTCTCTAAGTGAAGAATATGAATTTTAGCTATCAAGAGAAACAACTTTTGTGGAATCTGTCTCATATCATAAAATTTATTCATCTTGATGTTGTACTTTCAATTTGAGTATTTGAATAGAAAAAATCCTATTTTCAAGAATTCTCCTTTACATCGCTGGGCTCAGTGGTGATGTGACACTTTGTAAGGTGTCTAGGATGTGTATTTATCCTACTGTGTTCTCCTCTGCTGTGAAAACTCCTCAAAGGTGTGCTGAGCAGCGCGTGTGCTATTAAAGGCCCGGCATCTCTAGGGGATACCAGAGTTTATGCTGGGGTAAAGGCCTCGTGAAGCCAAGGATCACTTCTGACAATCTACTCTCAAACTCCAAGATCCAGCCACGAGTAACCCCAGACCTCTGCCATGGTCACTGAGTCACAGTTACAGATATGAGCAGTGTACCCAATCGAATTGGTAAGAGGGCCTGAAAGGCTAAAACTAACACTGTTCCTAGAACCATGCTAGACTCCCTGTGACTGTTTACAGCACAAGAACAATCTTGCTGATAATAAATTAAACAAAGCAAACAAAACAGAAAGCACAAAGTTCAGTTGTTGACTCTTACTGGGGTACATGGATTGCTCTCTCTGGAGAGATTTCAGGGGACCTATGAGTCCTCTGATTGCAATCAAAATTCATGATAAATTTGTACATGGGAACGTCTTTGGAATTCATTTATCCCATTCAAGACTCTAAAACGTCCTTCACCCAGACACTGTAGGGATCTTTTTACTGCCTAATAGTTATCAGTTTGTTAACAATAGCAATGATGACATAACAGGAAGGTCCCCTCCTCTTCAGCTGGCCGTGCTCCACAGACACACCCCAAGGAAGCCCAGATGACAGCATTTCTGTCTTATGCTGACCATTTCCTAATGACTTTGAATGTAATAGACTGTGAAGCCCACATGCTCCACTGTTCCTGGGACCGTGTGCTTCCTGACGAGTCCTAGTCTCTTAGTTTCATCTTGTTCAGTCATCATATCAGCTACTCCCCTTGCACTGACATCAGATGAAATGAAAGCTGAAATACAGTAGGTGGTTTGCAAGATGAAGGTGCAGAATACCTGTGCCTCTCACACTACAAAGTTTATAAATCAGCTCTTAGTTCGGAAGTCCTTGTCATGAGTTAGGATAAAAGTCCCTTTTACTTTCAGGATCAGGATATACTGGTTAAGTAGTGGGTGGGATCTTATACAGCTTGTGTAGGACAGAAGCAGAACTCAAGCCCAGTAGTCATGGATCAAAATCCCATGTTCTAGTAAGGGAGGTGGTTTCTCTGAAAGATATGAGACTGAGCCCTTTACGTCTACCACTGGTCAGGACCTGCTATGGAATACCATTAGTTTGAATTCTATCCATCTAAAAGTTTTGTATTTTTTTCTATCTCCCTGAATCACAAATGACACCTTGCTGGCACAATTATCATACCAATGTAGGCACAACCTGAGCAAAGTAACTAGAGGGGCTGTCTATGCTCTGAAGGGGCTGTCTGGTCACATCTAAGAAAAGAAAAATGAAGCATTTTTTTGTTTTACTTTTTATATCTTCAAATATTTCTATTAAAAGCATTTTAGCTTTCATTTTATCTGATGTTTGTTGAAGAGGATTAGTTGATATGATGAATGTCCAAGAAGGAAACTAAGATACTATTTTAAAAATTGTTATATCTTTAAATATTTTTATATCTTTTTTTTTTGGTTTTTCAAGACAGAGTTTCACTGTAGCTATCAAGCTTGTCCTGGAACTCACTCTGTAGCCCAGGCTGGCCTCGAACTCACAGAGATCCACCTGCCTCTGCCTCCTAAGTGTTGGGATTAAAGGTGTGCACCACACCACCCTACTGTATTTTTATATCTTTAAATATAAAATAAATATTTTATATCTTAAATATGTCTGTGTGACAGTCACACAAAACTCCACGTATTTGATTTCAAAAACCAATTTAAATAAAATTGTAGAAGCAAAAGACCAGAAATTGGGAAAAAAAATCATTTTAATTTTCTTCCTCTAATAACTTCAAAACATATTATTATGACTAAATGAGCTCCTGAGAGGAAAATATAGCTTCTTTGTGTAAGTATGCCCAACTTTTAAATCCACACTACTCCTTATTCCACATGTTTCCCTAAGCAGCTGCCATCTCTATTTTTTTTTAAAAAAAACTGGTCCTATAAAGACTGCCTTACTGTTATAATCAGGTCTGTGGCATGCTGGTCAAATCAGTCTTCCTAAATCATAGGTCACATGATATTCATTCCCTGCCCCAAAACACTTCACCCACTCCACTGGTCATGGCCTACTATAGAATATCATTAATCTGGCTTTTACCCACCTAACAGTTTTATAGCTTTTTCTATCTTCCTATGTCACAAATGACACCTTGGTGGCACATTTGTCATAGTTTGTTTCCCAAGCTCATGGACCCATCAATTACACAATTATCCAATAATTACAATGTTTAATGCATTCTATTAAACTCAGGAGTACCATGAGCATGAGACCTCTCACCTCACAGAGCTCATAATTAAGTGGAGAAGACAACAGTTTTGCTAATAAACAAGCTGTAAGTATTACTAAGGAAGCAAAGTAGTCACTATGAGAGATAGCAAGTCCATTGACTGGTGGAGGACTTGTGGAGATCCATGTGCAATAATTAAAGAATATACTGGCTAACAAGACATTTAAGTAAAAGGAAACCATCTCAGCAAGATAGCATCCTGGATTATGAAAATGATTCCTTAAAGAGCCTAAAGAATTTGCAAAACTGAAAAAAAAATACCTATTTGCTTGCAGAGCAGAAATTAGAAGAGGGGTCTCTAAGGGCATGGAGTCTAAATCACAGATTCCTGGCAGATGTGGGAAGACTTTGCATTTTATCCTCTGTAATAAAAAGCCAGACTTCAAGGAGGAAAGTGCCACAACTGTGAAATAGCATGGAGACTTGAATAATGGAACTAGGCCTTTGGTTTTACAAGAAATACAGCAGTTGTAAGCAATGTTAAAAAGCACAAAATGAGGGATAGGAGAAATGATACAGCACATTCATTATATAAACATGCTTATTTCAGATATTATGTGAATAAAAAATAGCTGAAAAGTTGTGGAGTTTCTGTCTGTGAGCTAGAAGGATTTCAACCCTATCTACTCAATGTCTTGTACTCAACATAACCCAATGATAAATATCTGTGTCCCCAAGCATAACTAAACACCCTTGTTTATACCAATACTCTGCAGACATGAGTAATGAGTTACAACATGCCATTATGACAGCTAGAACATTTCAAAAACATATAATATATGTATTTACCCACAAAACAGCAAATGGGCATGCCTGCAGACTATCTCTATCCCATTCCCAGCAATACATTTGATATGCTTTCAGTTTCATGTCACACACCCTTCTGTCTTTTCTTAATCTAGATATTATTTTTCAACACAAATGTCAGGCAGATCTTAGAAGAAAAATGTAACATACAGATTTCAAATAAAGTATCTTAACAGTGAGCTGTAACACATCAAGAGACAGAAGTGCTGTGTGGAAAGTCTAGGCAGTTTTCAGACTTCGGAGACCCTATACATTTGCAATTGACTTTCTGTCAGTTGGATCTAGATTGTCTATTACTTAAACACAGCTGACCCTGAGTTTGTTGTGTGGGCTGATGTTGACATCTCCATGCTCACTGTGCAGACCCACGTTGATTTTTCTGCTTACCCCCTAGTTTAGTTCTGAATCAATAACTCTCTTTTTTATTTTTATTTTTAACCAAACCCTTTTCTTCAAAGTATATGAAAGCCTGGTCTACAAAACAAGTTCCAGGACAGGCTTCAAAGCTGTACAGAGAAACCCCGTCTCAAACAGAACAGAAACAAAACAAAACAAGACAAAAAGCATATGGACAAGATTTAAAAGTAAAAGCACTCCTGCATTGCTGGTGGGAATGCAAGCTGGTACAGCCACTTTGGATGTCAGTGTGGTGATTTCTCAGAAAATTAGGAAACAACCTTCCTTAAGACCCAGTAATACCACCTTTGGGTATATATCCAAAGGATGCTCAATTGTGCCACAAAGACATGTGCTCAACTATGTTCATAGCAGCTTTGTTTGTCATAACCAGAAACTGGAAAAAAATCTAAATGCCCCTCGACAGAAGAATGGATAAGGAAAATGTGGTATGTGTACACAATGGAGTACTACACAGCAGAAAAAAAATAGCGACATCTTGAATTTTGCAGGCAAATGGGTGGAGCTAGAAAACATTATCTTAAGTGAGGTTATCCAAACACAGAAAGACAATTATCACATATACTCACTCATAAGTGATTTTTAAACATAAAGAAAACAAAACCAGCCTACAAACCACAATCCCAAAGAACCAAGACAACAATGAGGACCCTAAGAGAGACATACATAGATTTAATCTACATGGGAAGTAGAAAAAGACAAGAGCTCCTGAGTAAATTGGGAGCATAAGGCCCTTAGGAGAGGGTTGAAGGGGAGGGGAGAGGCAGAGAGGGGAGCAGAGAAAAATGTATAGCTTAATAAAAATCAATTAAAAAAAGAATAGAAATAGAAAAAAAGTGAAAGCATATTTTGTCAGAGGCTCAAGGCCTTGTCCTTCTTGCTATAGAATGTTGGCCTTGACTTGCTGTTATACAGCATGGGACAGGTAGAAAGTGATCATCTCCTAACCGCACCAGACAAGGGGTCACCAGCTCGGCAGCACAGTGCACTGACACACTGTGTGCTGATTCCAGTATGGCATTTCAGACTCTGCCAGGCATCAGCAGAGCTGGAGCATCGGCATTTAGGAAATGGGAAAGGAGGTCTTTAAGCATTTTGGGTTGTCATCTTTGATGCTAACAGGAAATCAGAACAGAAGAGTAGAGTGGGGAGTGAGATCAAGAAGTCCTTGCATCAGGGCTGCAAAATTAGCATGGGATGAAAGCCTGTTGACAAAGAGGAAAGATGGAACCCCTAGTAGAGTCTGCTAAACCTAGATGGAGCCATCAGCACTGGTACAAGGGCAAACTACTAAACATACAACCCTGAGTGGAGAGCGGTTGAAACACATGATGAATAAAGTTGTATGGAGAGCTACTTCGAACACAGAATTTACAAAAAATCCTGGGCTGTGCAAAGAAGCCCAAAAGTCACACTATGTGGCTTTCAAAGCTCCATCCTTTGTATAGTATTTGTAGTTTGAGCTGCTGAACTCTCCCCATTTCAGCCTGTTACCACACTCAAAAGCAAATCTAACAAATTGTCTCTGCTTCTGTGATAATCCATGTGCCTTTGTAAAATTCCTTGTTCTGGAACATGAAACCCAGGAGCTGTCCTGATGTGTCCACTAAACCCTGATATCTGCAGTTATCAACGTCACCGTGACTCAGTGTCTGGCCATGTTTTTGGTTTTTGTTTTTTTGTTTGTTTGTTTGGCCAAATTCTTAGGTAGCTACAGCGATTCTGAACAGTACCCAATTGAATTAGTAGACTCTGTGCTCTGCAAACAAACGCCTTTAAGTCACTGCCCTATTGAGAGCAGTGGGTTCCTACCAGGCACTAGGGGTTGTGTGGAACATCCCAATAAGCCTTTGATTAACATCCCATTATCCTGTGCTGGCTCTCAGTATAACATGGCAGCTATAAAATCAGACTTCATTTTGCTACAACACCCACTGGAAATGGGGGTCATTAAGGTGACACCAAGGAAACATGAAAAAATTCCTTCCACATCTTTATAATATAGTAAAGAGTTTTCTCTGAGCTCTCAATAACCATTTTCCTTTCACTTCAATCATTATTCCTGCACCAATTGAGTGCTGTCTCTATTCCTAGCAGCCATCTGTTGTAGAATATTATTTTAAGGTGTATTCCTTTTGTTTATGCTCTGGAACATTTGCTTAACGATGCTAATATATGTTAGATTTAATACAATTTACCTGTGGTCAGGAGCTAGCTGACAGGAAGTGGCAGGGAGGAGCCAGGCGGAGAAGGGTTTTTAAGGAGGGGAGAGAAGATAAACAACGACTTTTGGACAGAAGAGAGGAAAAAAGATAAGGTACTTGTCATTCAGCCTCTCTGAGGACCATAATTCTACCTCAATCTTTGAATCGTGAGTTCTTTAGATAGGCAGAGATTTAGTTAAGTTTGCTTCATAGCTTTGAAAGAGTCAGTGTTTGAGGAAACAGAATTCCCTCAGGCCCGCGCAGCCTAACCCCTGCTTATAGCAGTGCTGTTACAGTAGCTAATTCAGACTGTTGTGGATCAAAAGGCAGAAACAGTCTTAAAAAGAGGACAACAATAGCCAAAGTAACACACCTTATACCATCCTACAACAGTCATGCATCATAGGGCACACGTCTTTCCAAGCACTTGCTGCTACTCACAGAAATAAACATTAAAAAGCAGTTTTGGAGGTTTATGTTCTTTAGGGAAGTTCATGGAGGTGAAAGTTCTTGCTTTACAGTGAGGAAAAAGTGTAACACAATGAAGGTACATTGTCATTAAGAACCTAGTAAGATTGGAGGATTGACAAAACAGGTACTTCAAGTAATCAGCCGGGCGGTGATGGCGCATGCCTTTAATCCCAACACTTGGGAGGCAGAGGCAGGCGGATCTCTGTGAGTTCGAGGCCAGCCTGGTCTACAAGAGCTAGTTCCAGGACAGAAACCAAAAACCTACGGAGAAACCCTGTCTCGAAAATAAAAAAAAAAAAATGTCCTTTCCCAAAGGTATGTAGATCTTGTTCTATTTTTCTTATATTTTTATTGAGCTTTACATTTTTCTCTGCTCCCCTCCCTGCCTCTCTGCTTCCCCCTTTAATTCTCCCCCAAGGTCCCCATGCTCCCAATTTACTCAGGAGATCTTGTATTTTTCTTGTAAAAACATGTTGCAGACGATGACTTTCCATTTCATAATCTTTTACCTATATCCAGATCACTTAGATTGAATCCTGGGGCCTTTATTAATATTTAAACTTGGTCATTTAAGTTCACAGTGTCTTTTTTCTCCCTGTGGACTTGGAGGGATTCTGTAGGGGCTTCACAGAACTGATAAGGAAACTAAACAAATTAACATACACAGCAGACTATATCAGCATGTGGCCCAGCTCAGGAAGAACCAACTCATGTGGCAAAGTTCATTTAAAAAGCTTATCATTTTAAACAGACCTGATAGTCAAGAAGATATCCCTATGAGTACAAGGCCAACATGGTCTACACAGTGAGATGCTGTCTCAAAAGAACAAATAAAAACAATGAAGAAATGAAAGAATCAATTCTTAAGCCCTGTATAACTTCCTTTGCTCCCCATCTGCGGGAAGTGTGTATAACTTACTTCTCTCTTTCTGTTAAGATGTGTCACCGCCTGGTTTCTCTTTTTTGTCCTAGGCATGCATAGTCTAGGCCAAAGAGGCAGCATAGAATAAAGAGCAAATGAGAAACTTGAGGTTCTGAAGGAATTATGTCATTCATTAGAAGCCTCTTAATGTCTCTGAACTTTTTTTGGCGTCTGCAAAGTGATAACTGAATACAGAAACCACTGTGAAACACAATGCTACCCTGAGGGGAATCTGGGAATGTTGTGTCCCCCTCCAACCCTTTTCTCATCGCTCATACTACTTCTTCTCTAATCCACACTCTTGGATTGAAATCGTCCACCAAGATCTGATTTTTCTTTTTTTACCTGCTCCTTCTTCCAGACTGTCTGTCAAGTCTATCTCCTCAGCACATACTGTGTCCTTCCTTCCCAGGGTGCTGCCTTTGACACCTCTAGTGTGTAGCTGCACCATGTCCACTACCTTATCATTCCTTTGCTACCGGTTTCTCCCTGTTTCAATCCATCCTAAATAATGACACCAGGTCAGTAGTCTAAATTTTTCCTTCAGAAAAATGTTGTGGGATATTTGTACACTGTGTGAAACTATATTTCTGTAATTGGTACAATAAAAAGCTGACCATCCAATAGCTAGGCAGGAGGAATAGTCAGGTCTTCCAGGCACAGAGAGAAAATATGAGGAGATGATCAAGGGGCAGGGAGACAGCAATGAGACTTAGGAAGAGTTGGACATGCAGAGTAAAAGAAAGATAAAAAGCCATGAGACAAAATGTAGATTAATATAAATGGATTAAATTAAGTTATAAGAGCTATTAGGACAAGACTAAGCTAAGGACAAGCTTTCATAATTAGTAAGTCTTCTGTGTTGTTATTAGGAAACTGGCTCGAGGGACAGAGAAAGACTCATTACAAATACTTTATAAAAGAACGTACACACATAAGTTCACACACACACACACACACACACACACACACACACACACACACTTCCTTCCATAACAGGAAGTGAAATACAGAAAAAAATCCCAACATGATGTCTTCCCTTGAGCCTTCAGCACTGAAGCTTTCACCTAACTAACTAATGCTTAGGAGAGGAATTCATCCTCATCTAAATCTACCACAGTGTAGCTTTCTGGGCTTTCCCCTCCAGACCTTCCTCGGGCAACAACTTCCTCATTCTTCCTCAAGTAAGCTTTCTTTATCCTTTAGGACACAGCTTCTGGTTGTGTAACTGGATATGGAAATCATGGAAAATTTGTCACCAGTAAAAGGTTTACAAAATGCAACATCCAAAACTCAGTTCACAGTCAAACGCATAATGAAATGAAGGCGTTGCTGGAAGCACACGGCTGTGTGGTTTCTTGTGGTTTGACTGCAGCCTTGGTTCTGGGCACACAGTTCTACGACACACGTGTTTTCACACCGCACAGTGCCAGTGAGGGCTGCCCGACTCACCTGAGCTCAAACTTGGGACTATTGTATGTTATGAGTGGCAGTGTTCCTACTGTACATGAAAATTTTTCTGCTCTGGTAGTAGCATAATGATTTAATTACAGAAAGCAAAGATTAAATATTTTTCTACTGTCATTTCCTCAGCTTGAAGTATCAGCTTAGTGTAACTGGGTACTGCATTTATTTCAAAAGTGCTAGCTTGAGTTTCATTAAAAATGACTTAATGAGGAGCTGGAGAGATAGGTCAGTGGTTAGGAGTGCTTGGCTCCTAGCACCCACATCAGATGCCTAGCAGAGGGTTGTAACTCCAGCCCCAGGGCACGTGACACTGGGAGCACTCACCACCTCTCTCTCTCTCTTTCTCTCTCTCTCTCTCTCTTTCTCTCTCTCTCTCTTTCTCTCTCTCTCTCTTTCTCACACACACACACACACACACAATTACAAAATCTTTTGTAAAAATAATTTAATGAATTTTGACTTATGATTAGGACAGAATGTCTGAATTTCTGACAATTTCTAAAATTAATCTAAGGATACTTCTGCAGCTCTATACTGTAAATTGATATGAAGCTTTGTTCTTAGCACTAACAATCATGCATCAAACATGGAAGACGTTCTATGTTCTGTATTAATACTTAGCAAAGAAATATTAAGGAGAGAACAAATAGGAAAATATTTGAAATGATTTCAGTGGAATCCATAGAGAAAATAACTCTAATGGCTCACATTGCTGCAAGTCCAGGCCACATTTTATATATACAAATTTAGAGTTTCACTTGACAGTGAGGAAGGAAACAGTCTAAACCCCTGTGTCACTTATTGCCTTGTGGGACAGACAAAGAGAGGTGTCATTTGTGTGGCAATCAAGCAGTATTGTGCACCACAGCTCAGGATGCAAATCTGTGAATGAATTCAACTTCAAGGGCCTTGTGGTTTACCAATGTACAGATTAACTGAACTACGTGGGAGAACTGATTTTGAAAGATTAGCTCGCTCCGCTTTTGGACCCATCAACTCAGGTCTCTCTCGGTGAAAAATCTCGAAGCTGGTCAAAGTGCTAGAACAAGTGTCAGCACAAAAGAGACGTTTGCAGCCTTCCTGTACCCCAAAGTTCAGGGACTGTTGCAGAATAAAGACTGCAGGAGTCAGAGCTCAGGGATGGAAACAGGGTCTTTTGGACATAAATGGGTGTCTTACTTTCTGTCAAGAGATAAAACTAAGAAAATATTTGGTGTTTAAAGTCCAGTGTAAGTGACTAACTACACCAGAAATTAGTCAAACAGTCACACCTTTCCACGGTTTTTACATAAGCTTCAAGTGATCTCTATATGGTAAGGAATCTAGGTTAGCTTATAACAGAGACACCTTCACATGCATTGATTTGGTATCCCTATTCATAAGAGTCAAGTCAGGGTATCAGTCTAAATGTCAATCATCAGATGACTATGGAGGGGGTTCCTGAAAGTGTCATACTCGGAAGCAAGCTACTCAAATAGATGAGAATGAAAACCTGGTGCAGATTGATTTCATCAACCTAGATCACATATCCAGGAGTCTAATGCCAAGCAGTTCATTATTTAAAACACAGTACAATTTGGGAAAAGGTCTTCAGGCAACAGTCATTCCAATTCCAGGTACACAACAAAGCTTAAGGTATGACTACATAGAAACTCCTTTACAAAGCACAAATGACCATGAGTGTGGGCTCTATAGCCAAAAGGCCTAGAATCTTACGTGGTCTTTGGCCAGCAGCACAGAGGTCAGCATACCATAAAGTACATGTGACATCTCACCTAACACGTTGGATAATGGTCTAAAGAGAGAAGAATCTAAGACAGTCATTCCAAGGAATTTGGGTGAGGCCTGCCTCTATAGCAAAAGATGGGTGAGGTCTACCACCACAGACAGCAAAAAGGTCACCAGGTCATTAAAAAAGTCCTCTCTCAGCTTTCTGGATGGAATGCAGGTATGTGATGTTATCTCCTCCATTGAGGAGACATCCCTGCTTGACTAACATTGCTGGTTCTCTTAGTGCTTCTCTGTGAGTATGGGAGTTCTCTATATGCCCCTAACAAACTATGTAAAGAAAACAGAGCACATGTGACAATGAACTTAATCAGCCAAAGAGAACACAAGTGTTTCATGTGCAGCTGAATGGAGAGAACTAGAGAATGTCATGTTAAGCAATAAAAGCCACTCTCAGAAAGATTACATTCTTTTAAATTTGAAGAATCTACATTATGTATAAGTATAAATATAATTATAAATACATTGACATAACAAGTACATATTGTGAAATAATATATATATGTGGTATGAAAGCAGAAGAGGAATTATTTAAGGGATGGAAAGGGATAGGTAAAAAGGGACAAGACAGGGTAATGGTTGATGAGATAGAACCAAATACATGACATACATATAGGAAAATGTCCGTATGAAACCCATCATTTAATGAACATATGCTAATAATCTTTTAAGACTAAATTGGAAAACATTTTCCAAAAAGAAAATCGGTGGAACACAGTTCAGTATATTGTAATTTTCTCCTCTTCTCTTTCTCTCTCTCTCTCTCTCTCTCTCTCTCTCTCTCTCTCTCTCTCTCTCCCTCCCTCCCTCCCTCCCTCCCTCTCTCTCTCTCTCCCTCTCTCCCTCTCTCTCTCTCTCTCTCTCTCTCTCTCTCTCTCTCTCTCTGTGTGTGTGTGTGTCTGTGTGTGTGTGTCTCTGTGTGTGTGACTTTTCTCCTCTGTGTGTCTTGTGTTGCACTCTTACACACACACACAAAAACACACACCCATCATCATCAACAACATCATGTTGTTGTAGATGAACTAATGAATTTTAAACAAGACTGATTTCTTGGAAAATCCAAATTCAAAGTGTGAGATTTTTGACCCGCTTCCCTGTCTTTCCTGGTGGAAATGTGTGTGTATCTGTTGCTATTTTATTTTCTTTCCCTCTAAGTAAGGAGCTTTTATGGACAGCAACTAATTTTCTGATGAAGCTCCCTAGTCTTCAAGTTTCAGATATTAGATGGAACTCCCTATATATATCGCTAATGATCAAGTATCACTATCTTCAATGACTTTATTTAAATAAAGACATCCTGGAGCTATAATATGCTGAGGTTTTGACACTGATAAAAATGAAATGAGATGAAATTTTCACCATGTGACCAACTTCCTTCATACCTAACTGCTCCACCTCACATTTGACCACAGTCTCTGGGCTGTGACCCTCAATAGGAAGATAGTATCTAGAGAAATAGTTGGTCTGATTTGAAGGCATCTTGATGGCCTCTGTTTGGAAAATATGTCATCATAGAATAAATGAGTGGGCCTATTTCTTCTCATAAATGAGGAAGTCTTAGCCGCAAATGTTTGAGTGACTTTTTTTCCCCAGCAGCCTCATTACTAGCAAATCTAGACTTAGTCTAATTTTGTTCCCTCACAAATTTAATTCTGTCATGAGCAAACTGTAGGAAAAAAAAAACAAAATCTGTCTTTGCAAAATAATGGAACTTCCTTCTGCAAAGGGTAGGGAAACTCCCAATACAGTAGAACCTTAAAAAGTCAAGTTCTGCCCAAGCATTCTGCTTCTAGGGAGGTCTTCTGAAAACCCAGTGCCTTACTCCCTATGCCCATTTCTGCTGGCTTGGCTTCTTCCTCTCCTTTCATACCATATTGTTCTATGTAACTACATACATGCTTGTATGCCAATTTTCTTTACTAGATGTTGAATTTATGAAGAACACGAGAGTTTTAAAAAATTGTGAAATGAGTATTAATGAAAATGTGATACTTTTGCCTTTTTATTTCAAATCAGGAACAATTATGCCCATTTCATAAGGTTGCTGTGAAATCTAAACATATGAAATACTAGCTGGGTAGAGTGGTAAACAGGTTTAATCCCAACACTTGGAGGGCAGAGACAGATCTTATGAGTTTGAACTCCGTCTGCTCTCCATAGGAAGTTCCAGGCCAGGCAGGGCTACATAGTGAAACTTTGTTTCAAAGCAAAGCAAATGTACATTGTGTGTTCTTTGCATATCATTTAACTATAGCAAGTTATACCCTAGTATCTCAAAAGCATCTCTCTATTGAATGCTTGCACATTCTTCTGGAATTATCCAAAAGTGGTAAAGTATCTCTACAGGGTAGTAATTACATTATGATTTCTTAAATTTCAATATTTCTTTGGGTTTCCAGCTCATGAATAATGACATGGAGATTTCTTATTAATTATAAAATCATTGCCACTGTCTTAGGCTGGTCCCACTAACTCTTATAACTTAAATTAACCTTCTTTCATTACCCTATATTCTGCCATGTAGCTTACCCTATATTCTGCCATGTAGCTTGGTTACTTCTACTCTAGATTGTATGTCCGACCTCATCAGTGCCTCCTTGGCATCTTCATACTGCCTATCCTGCTTCCTCAGCATCTGGCCAGCAATTCCCCTTTCTTCTTCCCAGAGTCTTCTCTGACCCTGGGAGTGCTTCCAAACCTCTTCCTGACTAGTTATTGGCCATCCAACTCTTTATTAAACCAATCAGAAGGTGGCTTGGCAAAGACACATCTTCACAGTGTAAACAAATCTTCCTAAACAAATTCCCTCTTCTAAGGAAAGGTAAATGGGTGACTGAGGTTTCGTAGACTTAATTTTGTGACTGTGCAAATCTCATGGAGCCTTTGCCCACCATTAGGAACTTCAGAAGCCACAGATAAGTTTGATCCCTAAAATGAGCTCTGTCGTCTATCACAAGTCTTTAGCATGGAGTAATTTTCCTGATCTGAGCAAAACATAAAAGTCTGAGGAAGGGAGGAAGACTCATGACAGAGGAGAGCACATTTCCATTTGCTTTCTGTTTCTAATATTAAACTCAAGACCAAGTTCAATCTCTCAATCATTCTATCCTCATATAGGTCAGAACCAGTACTAATTCCTGAGAATTCTGGCCCCAGTAAAATAAACCATTTGCCCTGAAGAAACCCACAGGCAAGGAAGAAGGCATATAAAAGCATTTCAGTACAACATAATGTTGGTGACATGATGAATTCCAGCATTTGTGCTTTGTTTACATTTAATTTTATCATCCAAGCAAACCTTTGTTTATCCAATCTATGCCCTATATTTTCTTTCTCATGTATGTCAAGTTCCTTGAGAATAAAGATGCTACATGGATAATTTTACGTGACCGTTTATTGCAGTGCCTCTTTTCGGTTAATCACAAGTGCTTTCTCATCTTGTATTTCCTCTGATCAAAAGCAGGTTAGGCCAACAAAACCTGGCGGGCTTCCGTCCAAATACAGATAATCCAAATCAACAATGGTTCAACTTGACAATTTCCCGAGTTTCCCATGGTTCAAGAGTAATACATGTCCCACAGAAACCAGGTCTCAATTGTGAGTATTCATACCTCCCACTAAGGACTATACATAGGAAGAATGATTCTCTCCCAAGATATTGGGCAAAGACAGCAAACTGTCCATCTAAGTCGGTCACACCAACATGAGGGAAACACTTAATAGAAACTGAGCAGGCTGTGCTCCTAAACTTGGGTGTTGGGCAGGAAAGCAATTTACATGTATTTTCCACTGAGGATATTTTTGAACCATGATGGTATACACTGGGACATAACCCCTTCTATCCCTTGCCAAGTGACCAAGTGGCCTGTGTGTGCCCTGTGTTCCATCAAATACACAGAGAACTATGGTCCCACGTGACTTTTAGAACACACACAGATCTTTGCTTACAGCCTAGCTGATTATTGTTCATCATCTGGAAAGACCAAATGCTTATTACGATCACCCCCCACTTACTGTAATTGTGCTGCTTCAGTATAGCTAGTAGCATCCTCAGAGATCTCCGTGCTAGCAATTGGGCTCCCTCTAAACATCCTTGAGAATGTTTATTTGAAAAGATTACCCTGTTTTCCTTCAGGGTTAAGCCATGGTCACTGCTGGAAGACATGATGTGGAGCAACAGCAAGCAGGGGCTGAATGTTCCTCAGAGACCGCCCTTGCTAAATGTGTATTCCCGTAGAAAAGCAAAATGCATTCTAGCCCACACACGTTAGCGACTTTTTCAAACACCTAGATTAAAGAAGATAAGGATTACAAATAACATATTTGTTGGAGAGAGTGAAGAAATCACAAACTTGCTTGGATAAACACTATTAAATGCATACTTCAGGGGCTAGTTGCGACAGTTCCCCCTGGCACTCACTGACAAGCTTGACTCTGGCTGTAAATTAGGTTGCAAAACTCCCTTGTCAGAGAGCTCACCCTGTTAAGAGGACTCAACCCTGGCTCTGAATCCATAAGGACAGAAAAATCAATGCGACAGAAAAGCGGTTGCTCGGTCAAGCCTGAGCAAGGAGAGAAAGAGGTTTAAATTAATCATGATTTGAGGATACAGGGGAGCAGCGCAGAGGCATATTCATGGTGTCCCTGAAACACGAGGAAGTGGGGCACAGAGCGCTTTGCATCTGCTGCCCACAGATACTCTCCTGCTCTCTATGCAAGCTTCTGTGTTTACTGTGGAAATAAGAAGGCATTGCTGATTGTGTGTGACCAGCTGGAATGCATCGACTGTAGTCAATTGCAGCTGAAGGAATGGAGAACGGTCCTTTTTGGCGTGTAAGTTGCGACTAATAAAAGCACCATCTCTTCTTCTAGAAGCTGGGAGCATCTCAGGTCCTACATTAATTTTAATTTCTCATGAAAGGAGTAGGGAGGCTGGGTGTGGGCAAGCAAACTTCTTTTGGACTGACTGATACTTTAGAGCAGAGATTTTAAAAGGGTCAAAATGATCTGTCACCAATACTGTTACACATCATCAATACATGGCACCAGCAAGGCAATAGTCCTCCATGGGCAGAGGTGAAACCCCATCTCAGCGATTATGGTTCATTAGCCAACCAAAACCACCATAGTAAGATGCCTGTCACTATAGACTATTTAGGTAGCCGAGTCTCTGCATCCGAGGGACCAGCACCTCTATCAATTGTCTGTAGACTGATCTTGTCCCAGGGTTGGGTACCACCCCTTTCTCATTCTCATCTCAGAAGGCAGCCCAAGAAGCCAGATTCCTGTCCTCACAAGAATCACCTCTAACCAGCAGGATGTGAATGTTGCGGACTATTATGGAACATTGTGTTCCTTCAAGTTTGGTGGCTGCTCGCTTGACCTGTCAGCAGGAAACCTGGAGAAAAAAAAGAATTGAGTCCATCAACTCTTCATCATGGATAGAATGAAAGACCCATGAAACCCAGTCCCTCCCCAAACGTGTATATAATTGCATACAGTGTCCCTCCCTGAATATACAAAGTTAGCAGTTGTTGGAGAAGAAATATCTTTTTAGTGGTATAACCACCTACAAGCTGCCTGTGTTACTTTAAATAACTCCTCACCCATGTTTTTGTTAGTAAAACCCTAATTAAACTCATTGGTTCACCAAGCTAGACTTGAGTGCAGTCATCTTTGGTCTATTGTTGGTGCTTTGTCAGGAGTTAACAGACGTTTGTTGTCTCTCTAGGAAAAGTTTACACAACAGAAACCTCAATTATGGCAATCGTCGGCCAAGATGGGACAATGACCCTCACTTTACTCTGCAATCTTAGTGAAGACAGCAGCACCAGACTGTTTTGAAAACATCCTTTGCATTGCATTTTCTAGACTCAACTCTATTTTCGTAAAACAACCAAAAAGCACAGAATGTTCTTCCAAGCACTGGGCAAAAGGATGGTGAAGATGTCTTTCCTATCTGTGGGGTCTCTTGCTAGAAATGATGGGAGACTAAACCTTATGGCAGCCATGTGGAAAGTTCGTATAAACTATAGGACAGAAACTACAGAATAGAAATGGTAAGTCAGCAGGAAGTAGAAGATGCCTCTAAGGAGGACTGAGTTAGAGGGATGAATAGTGCAAATAAATGTACTTACAAGGATATGACTAATTAACACTAAGTTTTCTAGAAATCCAAAGAAAGGAAAAGAAAAGGTTTATTGCTGTATGGCTTTCATACACCTGAAATGTGTATGACCAGTTCTCCAAGGTGCCCCTAAATAGAGTCCTTTAGCTTTGTCTATTAAACAGCTTGCTTTGACAAGTCAAAGCATTCCATTTTAAGTACAAAACGTGTGGCCATCAATTCAGTCCTTTTTGAACCTGAAGAACAGTTTTGTGTTCAAGGTAGCTCTCCAAGCACCTTGTGAGCAAGCGCTCTCTCCAGGGATCTTTGTAGTTCAGACAGCTTTTCACCTGCACTGTATGGCTTTCCATGAAGCTGGTTCTAGGTGATTCTTTCCTGTCGCCTTCAGCTGTCTCATTTGGGTCACTTCCCAGTCATTCCACTTGTTTGCTTCCCCCCCCCCCTTTTGTTTCTAACTTTCTTACAGAGTCAGAGAAGAGGGCAAAGAATTAAGAAATACTTAACTTTTCTCTCTTCCAAGAGCAACTTGATTTTTTTTTTGTAAGTCTAGGAAAAGAAATTTATGGTCTCCTTTCTTAGACTAAACCCATAGGCTGCAAAAAAACATTCAGTGTGCCAAATCTGATCTCGAGCCCTTGATGTGAATGTTCTTATGCAATCTCACAGCAACCCTGTGAAAAGGACATTTTATTATTCCTCTTTTGTAGATGAGAAAATAAAATCTTAGTTTGTTCTACATAAGCTGTCAGGGCTAGGTAAGACCAGTTGGGACTGAGATAATATAGTAACTATAACAAATTAATGACAGCCTTGGTGGCATAAAACAACACAACATATTTTCTTTCCAACCTGAACTCTGAAGTCAGTCACAGTCAGCTAAAATCAAGGAGGCTGTGGAGCCTCTCTGGAAGAATCTCACTTCTTGCCTTTGCCAGACTGGAGGATGCCCTCATCCCTGGCTCCCAGCCTGGACTTGCGTCACCTGTTTCACCAGGCTGCGGCATCGTATCTCCTTTCCTTCTTATCAAAGCTCCCTCCGCTTCTTTCTTGTAAGGACGCTGTGATTGCACACAGAGCCTACCTGAAAAATCAGAATCATCTCGCCATCTCCCCATCCAGATCCTTAACATAATTGTGTCTGCAATATCTCTTTTGTCTTAGAAGGAGCAATCATAAACTCAGCAGTAGAACCAGTACAGCTTTGGAGGTGGGGTGATTCCTTAGCCTATGAGAATTAACAGTCAAGCTACCTCCCACTTTACCAGGGAACACAGTCTCCTTTCTAGATAAGCAAGTGTTCCTGTGCCAAATGACTGATCTTCGGCAAGTTGGGTCAGTATCTCACATGAATGACAGAGAAAAGAGAAATCCATTTTGCTGAAGAGTAATACAGGGGCAGGAGCCCTGGGCTTATGCTTATGAAAGTAAGTTCTTGCCACCGTACCTACCCACTTCCTAGCTGTGCCGTGCTCTGTGTCACGTGGATCAGGGATGGTGCAGAAGTCACAGCGTGGTGCACCCTGGTGAACTGTTGAGGGAATCCACAAACCTCTCGGAGGTTCACGGGAAATGTGAAATCCAATCTTCAGTATCTTCCCTGCTTTATCTTTTGATGTTATCTCTATGTCAGCAAAAACTATAGCTACTGATTACTCCATTAAAAATTACTCAGAAACAGAGGAGCTTAAAAATAAATGACTTAATTATTACAAAAATGCCTTTTGTCTGACTTTGGAAGCGGCTTCCCTGGGAGGTTCTGACTTGATTTGGTCATGAGGTTGCAGCCATCATGCAAGCGAAGGCTGCAGTCTTCTGGAATTTTCACTAGGACTGTGGAGTCATTTCCAAGGTGGCTTGCTCACATGGCGCTTGAGTAAGGGCTTCAGTTCTTTGCCACAAGGAATAAGCCATAGGTTACTTGAGTGTCCTAGCAGCGTGACAGCTGCTCCCGTAGAGAACAAAGCAAGGAAGCAGCCACAGTTTAATTTATGACCTGGCCTTGGACATAATGTACCATCACTTTTGTTTTGCTCTGGCCATACAGACTAACTCCCATGCAGGGGCGGGGATGGAATTTTACCAGGGTATGGGCATCAAGAGGTTAAGGTGAGGTTATCTTAGAGGCTGGCTACTACAACCTAATCTCCTTTATTCAACATAGTACTAGTGGTCCTAGCTAGAGCAATAGACCAAGAGAAAGATATAAAAAGCACCCGCTTGGAAATTAAAAAGTCACTTCATGACCATTTGCAGAGGACATAATCTCACATTCAGCAAAGCAGGTTCCACCCACAAAGCTGATTCCATGATTTATCTATTCTGAATAGTGCTGCACCGAACAAGGGCATGTTGATGTGTCTGTTGAGTGCTGGCTCGTTGCTTGGGTAATGTGTGGGAGCAGGATAACTGGACCCTTTGGTAGCTCTCCTTTTAGTTCTTTGAGGCATCTTCATATTAGTTTTCCAAACTGGCTCCATTAATTCAGATCCCCACCGACATTTCATATGCTCTTTCGCCTTACTCCCTCAACGGCATTTGCTTCTTATTAATTTTTATGTTTGCTTGTTTTTTCTTGGTGATGGTCAGAATAGGTTGGGTTAGAATTCCATTGTAGTTCTGATTTACATTTCACTGAAAGCTGAAGAAGTGGATTAGGTTTCATTTATTGATTACTCATTTCTATTTCATCTCTTGGAGAGTCTCTACTCCATTTGTCCATCTAATGGATTGTTTTTCTTGTGGAATTCAACTTTTTTGAGCTCCTCATGTATCCTTAATAGTAATTCCCCATCAGATCAACAGCTAAAAAGATAATCTTTCATCCTGGTAATTATTTAGTTTGCTGTGCAGCAGCTTTCAACTAGGTATGATTTGAACAGTGAACTCTTGCTATTATTTCCTGAGACATTGGAGCCCTTTTAAAAAGTCATGTCTTTGACTGCGTTTTTCCATATCTTATCTCTGACAATTCTAGATGTTTAGATTTTTCATAAAGTTTCTAAGATGATTTTTATACCGGGTAAGAGGTCAGGATTATGTTCTCCTCTTTTCCAGGTGAATATTCAGTGTCCCACACCCTTTGTCAAGGAGGCTGTCCTGTCTACAATGTATGTTTTGCCATCTTTGTTGAGAAGCAAATAGCTGTAATTGTGTTAGTATAACTCCAGGTTGTCTGTTCTATGTATTGTCATGTATGTTTATTGTGCCAATACCATGCTGGTTTTGGTGTTATATATGAAGTTGGGTAAGTGCTAAACCTCTAGTCCTGGATTTTTTATTTTTACTTTTTTGCTTTTTACTTTGTGATTGCTTTGGCTGTATAGAGTCTTTTCTGTATCCATTTGAGTTTCAGGATTGTTTTCCTTCCTTCCTTCTTTCCTATCTTTCTTTATTTCTTCCTTGTTTTTTTTTCTTTTTCTCTAGACAGGATTTCTCTGTCCGACAACCCTGGTTGTCCTGTAACTTGCTTTGTAGACCAAGCTGTCCTCGTATCCACAGATCTACTTGCTTCAGAGTGTTGGGATCAAAGATGTACACAACCACCACACAGTTAAAATTGTTTTTCTCATTCTGTGAAGAATACGGTTGGAATATTGGTGGGAGCTCCAATGACTGTATACGTTCATCCTGTATGTATGCATACATTTCTTCAATATAACCACTCACACAGTACTAATTCTGTTGATCCATGAACATGGAATTTTTTTTTTACCTCTTTGGCTTTTCACTTTCTTCCTTCAGTATTTTTAAGTTTTATGATGGAGATATTTCCTAAGTTTTCTTTTGAGGGCTTCTGCGTGAATGTTTGCTTGAATTCTTTTTTTAACATATTCGCTATCATTGCCTAGAAGAGCTAATTAGCTCTGTATGTTGCCTTTATGTAACTACTACTCTGATGATGTTGTGAATCAAGTCTAAGAGTGTTCTGGTAAAATACCATATGGTCTTTTTAGGACAGGATCATATCATCAGAAAATAGGAGTAATTTGGCTCCTTCCTTACTCTTTGCATTCATTTTGTTTCTTTCTCTTGTCTTATTGCTCTCATTAAACTTTCAAGCAGTATTCTGAATAAAAATAAAGAGGGTGGATACTCTTGTCTTGTTTCTGATTTTTGAGAAAATGCTTATTCTCCTCCATGGACTATAGTCTTGTCTCAAAGACTAGCATATACAGCTTTTTATTAATCACGGAGTGGGCCTTTCAGTCTTAGTTTTTTCAAGGCCTTACTATGACGAAAGCATGCTGCTTTTGTCAGAACCCATTTATGCATTGGTTGAGGAGGTCATGTGATTATTATCTTTGATTCTACTTGTGCTCTATATCATTATTTTTTCGGTTTCTGTATGTTGAGCCATTTTTGAGTTCCAAAATGAACCCAACTTGATTGTGGTGTTTGGCCTTTTAAAGTATTGTTGAATCCTAATTGCAAGTATTTACTGATGAGTTTTACCTCGATGTTTCTCAAGAAAACTAAATTATAGTTGAGCTATTTGCTATGTTTTCATCCAGCTTCTGTGTCAGAATAATACTTGCTTCATGAGTTTGGAGGCATTCCCTATCCTCTCCTCTGTAAAAACAGTTTAAGAAGTATTGGTGTTCTTGCTTTAAGGGGCTAGTACAATTGACCAGCAAATCTATCCATTCCTGGGCTTTTCTTTGTTAAATGATTTTTTATTATTGCTTCAGTCTTGTTCTTTATTATTGGTCAACTGAAGTTTTCATAATAACTTATTAGGTCAGTGTTGTTAGGACACATATGTCTAAACTTAATCCCTTTTGTCTAGATTTTCTTAAGTTGCAAGATTATGTTTTCAAAACATTCTTTAGTAATCCTCTATATTTCTACTGTAATATTCCCTTTTTAGTCTCTAATTTTATACTTTCTTTCTTTCTATCTCTCTTTTGGTTAGACTTGTCAATCTTTTTTTTTCTGTCAAGTCCCGAGCTCTTTGTTACACCATTCCTTTGTATTGTTCTCTTAGTTTCTGTCTCACTGACTTACTTCCTATTTTAATTGCTTATTTATTTCTATGATCTGGGGACAGACTTATTCTTGTCTTAATAAGACTTTGATGTCCATAAGTATGTCGTTTTCAGATTGTTCTGATTTTTCAGTCTAGGCACTGGCAATAATCTTCCCTCATATGGTCACTGTCATTGTATCTTCCTGACTGCACCTTGTCCTGTTTTTATTTGATTATACAACTTTTTTTTCATTCAGTATCTTGCTATGTATCCCAGGTTAGCCTTGAACTCAATACCCTCTTACTTACAAGACCCCCATGTATCCCTAGCCTCTCATGTCCAGGCGTTCCATTTCAAGCTACTGTGACATTCTTGTTTGCATAGCAGGCCTGGTTCTCCCCCAGACCTTGCCCACTATTCTTCTAGGCTGCATGCTCCATAAAGAGTCCCCAGGGTCTACAATAGAGCGAAGAATTCCTCCTAGGTTCCCACAGCACTTTGTTCATCTGCTTCCAGTAATTTTTAAGCTTTTTCTTTAATGACTTAATTATATTTATTCCAGGTATCCTGTAAGGTTTGGGTCAGAAAAGACCATGATCTCCGATGATAGCTAGAATACTGGTTCTTTTAGTTAATAAATAAATTTCTTCCAATAAGTCAGCCTTCCCAATATATCACTTAAGTGAATTTAATGAAAATCAACCAGGCAGTATGCATAGTTCTGGGTCAGTAGCAGCAGGTTTCTGCCTTCAGGCTACATAGAGATTCTCTCCATACATGGCTAACGAACATGTCCTCATTCCCTCTCTTTCTATATTTTCTGTTTTCCTACCATTTTTTTCTGTCCTCTTTTTTACTTGTCTGTCTCTTTTGACACTTTCTAAGTATCACTGAAAACATGTGCATGGGTAGCGGCCAGTGTGTTTCCACTGTAGTATTACCACAAGTACCGCGAGGTTCTGAGCTGTGTGTTCCCTCTAAAACCATGTCTACATGAGCATCTATCTATTCCAGCCTCCCAGACACCGTTTAGAAAGACGATGAATGAGGAAAAAAAAAACGCCCACATATCTATAAGGCTTAAAATATTTTCTGTGCCTGTATTCAAGGCTTAAGTCAGTCAAATGCTGAAACAAATGTTCGGCTGTTTTAAAATATTGATTAGAGGCCCATCTGTCGTTAGTAAAGATGGTGGCACGAGCTGGATGTAGATGCCACAGGAAACCCCATCTCTTCCTCCCTCCATATGTTAAAGCAGCTCTTAAACGACTGCCTGTCACTTAACCATTGTGATATTTGTGAACTGTGATTCTTGAAGCTATGACTCTTTTCATGCTAAATTTAGAATGGCCCTGTGTTTCCCCATTGCAAGTGGCTTTCATGAAGTCACTTAACTGGTGCCTTCCTCTACCTCACTAGTACCTCTCTATGGCTGTATTCTTAGATCACTGCCTCATCCAGTCCCCATTAGACAAGCTTCTTCTTGGAGTAGATGGGAGTCAGTACAGACCCACGACTGCAGAGAGTAACAGACTTTGGAGCACTCAGGCCTAAGTGGAAAGTTTTCATCAAGCATCTCCTCCTCAAGGCTGGGAACTTCATGGAAGAGGAGACTGAAAGATTACAAGAGCCAGCGGTGACGGATGACTTCATGAGCATGGTGTCTTCCAGATACAATAGGAGTAATCCATGTATGAACTCACAGAGACTATTGCAGCATGAACAAGACCAGTACAGGATCAAGCCAGACAGGGTCCCAGTACTGATCAGAAGGGGACATGGGGTCTCACCGCTAGCCAAAAAGCTATTTGCAATTGATACCCACTAGCAAAATAGGGAGTGATGACAGAGGTTTTTGTCCCACCCACGCCCACAGCCATTCAGTCCAGAACAAACACACAAATGCTTACATTAACTATATATACAAAGGTATGTTTGAATATTTCCTGGTATTGCGATCAGAGATTCATTAGGCAGATGCACATACCTAGTCTCAGAAGACAGAACTGAGTGCCATCCATGTAGGGAGGCAGATCCCCCAAAGAACCCTCTGTAGCAGGACGAAATTCTTTCCCCCAACTCAGAGAGCAGACTGGCCATCTATACACCTGGGAAAACAATGTGTAAGGAAGAAGAGAAATACCAGGAATGTTGCACAAATGGAAGATCTGGCCACAATAAAGAATCATCCAAAGTAGGGGGAAGTTCTCTAGTATCATGGCACACAAACAGACATGCACAGAATAAGACTTCTTTTTTTTTTAAAGTTATCTTTAGCTTCATAGAGAGTTCAAGGCTAGAGTGGGATACATGAGACCTGATCTCAAAAAACAAAAAAACAAAACAATAAATAAAGAGGACAGTAAGTACCACCCTCAGGAGAGCCCACATGAAGAAGGTGGAGTGAGTAGTTATTCAGACAAACATGAGTCTGGGAGTCAACAATGTCTACCGTGCCCCTTCCCATTCCTGTAGTGACCAGACAGTTACATCTCCTCCCTTGGGCTTCCTCTTTGCCCACATACATGGTACTCATCCCTCAGGCGTTATCTGTTTGGAAAGTGTTCCATCCTCATATGGATACAGGCCTGCAGCTATGCAGGGACAGCCTCAGGTAGAGACCATGCAGAAAGGCAACAAGACTCGGGTAGTATGACTTCCCAGTTGCTGCTCTCACTAGTCACCTCTAAGTCAGTGGTTCTCAACCTGTCTGTCATTGCAGGTCAAATGACCCCTTCACAGGGGTCACGTAAGACCATCGGAAAACACAGATTTTTTAATTACAATTCAGAGGCGTAGCAAAATTATAGTTATGAAGTAGCAACAAAGCTAATTTTATGGTTGGGGGGTCACCACAACATGAGGAACCGTATTAAAGGGTTGCAGCATCAGGAAGGTTGAGGACGGCTGCTCTAAGCTAACCGTTTCAGCAATATACAACTATTGTCCCAGGCTTCTGTAGCTTCAACATGTTCACACTAGGCCAAAATAAAGGCACAGAGGTGCGTTTTCCTTTATGGACTATCCAGAAGAAAATCTGTTTGCTGCCTTTTTTCAGTTCCTAGGGCACCTGTATTCCATGACTCACATCCCTTTCCTTCCGTTTTCAAAGCCAGCAATGGCCAGTTGAGCCCCTCCACTGTGTTAATCTGACAGCCTCTTCTGTCTCCCTTTGGTACTTTTGAGGATTTTTCAAATGTATTAAACTTAGTTTTAAAAGGTGAAGACCGATTCCCTATTTTATAGTCAATGGATTATCAGTTTCACAACCCTCCATATAACCTAACCTATTTTTAGTATCCAGAGATGGGGGCACAGGCATGTGTGGAGGGAAGGGAACATTTCTGAAGTTCTATATATCACACCGCACATGCTCCGAGTGTAGGAAGCACCAGCTTTGATCAGCTCTCTGTCAGACTGTTTGGATTTATTTTGTAGTGAAAAAAAAAATGGGTCACAAGAATAAATTCCTCCAAAAATAACTGCCTTCTGCCTCACAGTTTACCAGGCAACTAGGCAAAGATCATTTAAAGTCAACATATAAACTGATCTAACATTGAAAATCCTGGAAAAACAAGCCATGATTCTTCCTGATGAAAATCATTTGCTCCAAGAGAGAAATAAGTTTGTGTTGACAAGAAACTAAGCTAAACAAGAAATGAAATACAGTTGGTTGATTGATTGATTGATTCATTAAGATAGGTAGGTGATGGATACATGGATTCATTTTTATGAAATGTAGAAAGGGGTTTATAAAGAAAACCCCACATAAATGGTTGTACTGAACCGAGGATGAGAACAGGGCAATGATTACCTAGAAACTGGCATGAGGAAGCTCTGAGGAATACTGGAAATCTCCAGTGCACATTCTTACCTTACCGTTTAATATTTGAATTAAAAAGTCATTGAACTTTTCATTTATTATAATGGGTGAGCTTGTTGGTATATCCGTTATGTAGTCATGAAGCCACTCGTGGTAGACATAAACGGCATTTACATTGGAATTTAGCTGGTCAAAAGCTGCTGTTCATTATGAAGATGTTGCAAACACTCGCCCACTCTTTAGCACCTCTTTTCATGCCAGTCCAGGTAACAAACAGTTACTTTAGTTCGTTTCTCCTTCTTATGAACAAACAATCTCAAACGTGGAAGGGAAAGGAAAAGGAGTGAAGCTCTCACATGACCCAAACTTGCTGGTCCAGCTCTAGAAATGAGTCACAAAGGCAAGTTTTTCCTCACAAAAAATGTTTGAGGAAAAAGCTATGTGCTTGGTTTAGCATAATTGACCACAATAATTACAGTGCATGAGGATTTATGCTGTATTTATAAGACTGCTGGGTCTGGAGGGCAAAGGGGGATTCTCTGTGGAGTGGGGGCGGGGTTCAGAGCTTCAAATCCACAAAAAGCTATGCACATTTTTCTTAATGGCACAAACTAGCAATTATGGGCTGCAGAAGTATTTGTGCTTGTCCAGAGGTTCCATACCAAGCATATGAAGATGTTCATTTTCTCAATAAATTCAACTCCCAGGAAAAGTGTTAAATTGTCAAATCTGAGAGCGGTATCTATTTTTGTGATTAGCCTCATCTCCAGGAATGGGGTACAGATGAGCCCATCCTCTAAGGAAGCCAAGTCTGCTCAAAAGATATTTAGGGTGAAGGTATAATTCATGTTCTTGAAAGGGGAACAAAATGCAAGTTATAGTTTAATTCCAATATTAAGCAGGATTGATAGTCAGGTTTATAGCACACATTAGTCATCAGTTTTATTTCGGGACCAGTAATAATAACACAAAAGCTTCTTTGTGTTCCCATTGAGCAAGTCTATCTTCCAAGCTGCTCCTCCATACATTGCTAATTTTGCCATTTATCAAAATACAAGATGTACCAAAGTACTTATTCAAACCCAGATTAGAGCATAGGATGGGTGTGAAGAACCGCCAGTATCAGCTCAGTATCATATCTGTGTTATGGTATGAGGTGCCTATGCTACCGTCATTGTGAAACAAAAAAACTTTGCAAGTTAAGGTTATTTCATAAACCATTATAGTGTCAGCAGGTAGTCCTTGCAGAGGAGAAGTTCCCAAGTATTACAACTTTTTAGTTTGTTCTTCTCCAAGTGACTAGAAAGAACAAAGAGAAGGTGGAGCTGGGAAGGATGGCCACATACTTTTAGTCCTAGCACTTGGGAGGCAGAGGCCAGCAGCTCTCTGTAAATTTGAGGCTAGCTTGGTCTACAGAGCAAGTTCCAGATAGCCAATGTTATGTAGAGTGACCCTGTCTCAAAAGAAGAAATGAAGAAGGAAAGAAGAAAGAAAGGAAGGAAGAAAGGAAGGAAGGAAGGAAGGAAGGAAGGAAGGAAGGAAGGAAGGAAGGAGAAGGGAAGGAGGAAAGGAAAGGGAAGAAAAAAAGGAAAGAAAATGTAAAGAGAGGAGAGGAGAGGAGAGGAAAAAGAAGAAAGGAAAGGAATAAGAAGATGTTTTAACTCTGCAGCATCTAGTAGCTGGTTGATGGTTGGAAAAAAAAGAGATTTTTGTACTCTTACTGAATTCTAAGAGTATTTATAAATCCTAAATGCTCAGTCTCTTTCTTCCACAACTGAGTAGCTAAAGAAACCTAGCTTACAGTGTGTGTAGATGTGTGTGTGTGTGTAACTTTGGCAACATTCATGGTTTAACCAATTATATACAAATACTGTTTCAACTGTATTGAACCCACATGAACGCACGTGGGTTCTTGGAGGTGTACACATATGTGGAGGTCAGAGGTGAACCTCAGATGTTTTTCTAAGGAGCTCTGCACTTTGTGTTTTGGGAGAAGGCGTCTCATTGAGTATTGGGGCTCATGGATAAGGCTAGATTGGCTAGCCAGTGAGACCCAGGGCTCTGGCATTTCCTCTTCAACACTGGGACTATAAGCATAGAACAACCACATCATGCTTTTTATGTGGGACCTGGGAATTGTTCTCTGCCTTTCACACTCATAAAAATAGCACTTTTTAGACCTGGTTATCTCCTCAATCCTCTTGTTGGTGCTTTATATTGAAATCTTCAATACATATCTAAATCTGACTTTAACCTATCCTGTCCATAATCAAATGAAATCAACTACTATTAGTGCCAGGAGGATCAGACCTACATATAAGCCACAACCAACCACTACTCAAGGTATAATAAGCACATCAGAGGCCCATGACTAGCCTGAACTTCACTTCATGGGGTTTACAACATACCACCATAACTGACTTCCATCATAGGTCAAGATCTCATGCCTACACTCACTTCTCGGAGCTATTGGATCCTCGCTGCCAACACATTCTATCTAATTTGGATAACAAGATAAACTTTGCTTGGTTTCCTTATGCTTCTGGATCTTTGAATTCCCCCTATGCTACTGTCTACATCACTCAGAGCTGGCATTTGTTCTAGTCACATGATGGTAGAACAGAACTCTTGTCACTGCAGCAAGAAGTTGAGTTCTATTACATTGTGGCCCAATGCAGAGGTAACAGTAATTTGCATCTGCACTCACTATCTCAGTTCAGCAAACATTTTTTTAGGCTCTCTTCTCTACTAGGTACTGACTCTGAAAATTGTGAACTGAAACATTCCCTAATTCTACCTTAAGATTCTTCTGCTTTTTAAGAGCATGCTAAGGAAGAGTTGGTAGTAATAGGGGAAACAGCCGAGCATGCATGTTTTGCCCAGTGAAGCATGAACTCGAAGTGTGCTTTAGCTTACGAGTCACAGCCAAGATGACAACATCCTTTGAAGTCCTTGTCCTTGGGATCCTAATAAGAGGAGTTTCCTAGTCTTTCCACAGGGGTTTGTGGAGATTAAGGATCTTACTGGAATACTTCAAAGGCAGGAGAAAAGCACAAAACATAACATGATGTCTCTTCATAGCTTACTTCTCAAGCCTTTAGAGAGCATTACTCAGAAGAAGAAGAATGTGAACTTTGCATGTCAACTGTAGATACACCAATGATTAAAATGTAGTCATACCAAACAAAGTCAAAAGAAACAAGTGAAATAAACTTTGGCAACATTCATGGTTTAACCAATTATATACAAATACTGTTTCAACTGTATTGAAAGACCCATATGTTCCCTCCACTTTAAGGCACATCACAGTTGAGGAGAAACTGTGCTCCATAGGCACAAAAAGTGCTTAGTGACTCCTAAGCACGAGAGGTAGGCCTTCAGCAAAGCCAAGCATCTAAAACATTAAACTTTTATATTAAACTGAATCTCACCCAATGCCATGCTGTCAACTCCTGCTTTGCGTGAGGCAAGCTGTCAATCTAAAATAACGTTTTTGAATGATCAAAGCTTACAGACGGACACGACTGATAATCGTTGTCTAATGATCTGCACAGATCTCTTCCAATGCAGAAGACTTTCCATCACAGCAAGAAGGGTGTGAAAAATGTAGGATGTCACAGCAGCTGGACGAGGATTTTTTTTAATTTATTTATTTATTAAAGATTTCTGTCTCTTCCCCGCCACAGCCTCCCATTTCCCTCCCCCTTCCCCAATCAAGTCCCCCTCCCTCATCAGCCCGAAGAGCAATCAGGGTTCCCTGCCCTGTGGGAAGTCCAAGGACCACCCACCTCCATCCAGGTCTAGTAAGGTGAGCATCCAAACTGCCTAGGCTCCCACAAAGCCAGTATGTGCAGTAGGATCAAAAACCCATTGCCATTGATCTTGAGGATTTTAACTCTAAACCATTCTGCTGTTCTCTCAGAGGAGTTTCTCAGCTCCTCCACAGTGATGGTGGTCAGAACGGCTCTGCTATCAGCAGACAGCAAGCTGAGAACGCAGCTCTAGTTAGGTTCCATCGTTTGCATATCTCAACCATTGCCTATGATAGTGCCCTGCCCTTGCCAAAGATCACAGCTACAGACGTGTAGCCTGAAGGACTGGTCTCCAACCTCCTGTTAATTAACTCTACAGACACGAAGTTGCTGATCCTAGAAAGAAAAGTCCCCCTCCACTGAAAAAGACTATGGACTCTTTCCCTGCGTGAGAATGTTTTGCTTCAATGTAAACAAACTGAAGAGGGCAAAAATGAGGTTCAAATATGCTCTCATCCGAGTAAATAACCAAGCCGGGTAGGATATCATTTCCCTGGAATGTGTTGTGAATTCCAGAGGCAGGCACACACATGTCAGAGAACAAGCTGTCCCCTGATGGACAGAGCCTGAAGATTTAGGTGAATACATTCATGAATTCATGTTTACATTCTTCATCATGTTTTTTATATATTCAGATATTTTTGAATCTTAAGAAAAATCAAAGCCTACCAAACCTTTCAAACTACATCTTAATTCTGAAGGCTGTCCCAAGCAACGCTATCAGGAGGCCTCCTTGGATATTACATCATGCTCCGGTATCACTGACGCCCACTTGTTCTGGAGTTTTTTTTCTACAGCATGATGGCTAAAGGATCCAAGCTTCCCAAACCAATGGTTATTTTAGGACAGCTGTAAACGATGTTCATTGCGCTACTGAGCATCCTACCAGGTAGGAATCTATCTCCTGATATTCCAATCAGGAATGTGTGTGTGTGTGTGTGTGTGTGTGTGTGTGTGTAAGAGAGAAAGACAGAGATGACAGAGACAGAGAGACTGTGTGTGTGTGTGTGTGTGTGTGTGTGTGTGTGTGTGTGTACGAGAGAGAAGGAAAGAAACAGAGAGACAGAGACTTTTAAAGATATTTGAATTTGCTTCTATTTCACTCTGTAATGTTGCATGGAGACAGAATTGGGCACATTTTCACCAGATTCAGCACAAAGCCGAGTCTCTCACCACAGATCCTGGAACAATACCTTTCTATGCTGAAAAGCTGCTCTGGAGTAAACGGGGCAATCAGAGTCTGCTTCTTTATATGCTCTGCAAGGCCGCAAAACTGTTTCCTCTATCTACTTTGTTGAAACTGTCCTTCCCCTTTTCTCCTTGACTTCTTCGGCTGGGTCTCCATTCCCTGGGATTTTCTTCTTTAAGGAACTGATCAAAGACATTGCTAGCAAGGAGCCAGGAAGTTTGTGTCGCCATTCCCCAAAGGTCAGCTGGAGGGCTGTGGCCGGCACCATGGGAAGTGGTCCCTGAGCAAGGAAACAGGGCCACGCATTTTCTTCAAGGCCATGTGACAACCAAGAATCCTCCAGAGCCAGACAAGAGGAAATATTCCAGGAATGGCTTTGTGGTTAGCAGTATTTTCCCACAAATTCCTCAGGGATTTTTAAGGAACCTGCCCAATCTCTGCATGTTTATGTAAGGACTGTTGCTTGAGTCCTTTGTTTCTGTATTTTCTACATTGATTGATGTCAAATGAAACATAATTGAGCCATTAGAAGTACTGCAAATGGAATGAGTGGGGATGAAATTAATTCATAAATAAAAATTAATATGGTAAATAGATACATAAAATAGCTTTCTTACTGGACTTGGGGTGTTTGGTTGTTTTGGTATGTTTTTTAATAAGAAAGGACATTATCAAAAAGCATCACATGAAACCCATCTGTACTCAAAGAGGGCTCATGACACACGGCATCCCTAACCTGCCCTCCTTGCTCTGCGTCACATTCTCCTTCCATACTGCCTTACCTTTGGGCTCTGCTCTTTTCCTTTCTTCAGTTAACGGAGCAATTTCCCCGCACGAAATGGTACAGACAAAGGTCAGTCATCTAATGCCAGAATGTCAGCAGGAGCCATGTTCTGAAATGTAAGAGTAAATCACTGCTGATCACAAGGCTGTTGGCCTGGAAGGAGGGAGAGTGTTGGAAAATCAGTCTCTCTTTTACTAAAGGAATAAAATTGTGCTTTACACATGCACAATTTTTTTTTTTTTGGTTTTTCGAGACAGGGTTTCTCTGTGGTTTTGGAGCCTGTCCTGGAACTAGCTCTTGTAGACCAGGCTGGTCTCGAACTCACAGAGATCCGCCTGCCTCTGCCTCCCGAGTGCTGGGATTAAAGGCGTGCACCACCACTGCCCGGCTACACATGCACAATTTTACACAAGTAAAAAAGCCAGAGCAAAGGAGATTTTCACTATTGATCATCTTGGCTTTGTCTCTTTTACCTCTATTGCAAATAAAGCCAGGGCCCTCTTCTCTGGCTTCCTAATGCCTTAGCTTCTGTCCCAGTCCTGTCTTCCTCCTCACTGTGGAAGATCTCTGCCCTTCCCAGTGTGGTTTCTGCACTCTCAGGACTGGCAGCACGGAATCCTCAGTCTATGTGTTTTACATCCTCACTCATGGTGATTATTCTTGAACTGAATCTACATTGTAGATTAATTACGGCACCAGAGAACAAGATTCTGTTTAAAACCAGGGTAGGTGAATTCTACCTAGCATGAAGGTTAGAGGTTAGAATTGAAAAGCTGCCCTACCATTGCCCTGAAACAACCAGGTAAAAAGTGAGACTTTTTCTAAAAGCTGATGATGGGTCCTGTTTGTTGGCTTGTTAATCTAAACCAAGTCATGCTTTATGAAGGCTCTGGACAACAGCAGTAAACATTTTGGAGTTGGTGGGACATAAACAGTCTTTAGAGCAATTTTTGTCTTTTGTTTGTTTTTCTTACATTTCAAGATGTAAAAGCCATTTCTGATTCTTTATATGTTTACAACAAACCACACACCAGATTGGGCTCACAGACTCTAGTAGACTGTAGTATCTAAAGCCAAACTTGGTTTCCAAAATATTTACAAAGCATTAAAAATCATGGGCTGGGGAGATGGCTCAGCAGTTGCATTCTTTATGCTTTTGCAGGGAACCAGAGTTAAGTTCCCAGCACCCACATCAAAAGGATGGCCAAATTTCTATCTTCGACTCCAGGGGATTCAATGCCTCTTTCTGGATTTTTGTTTTTCATGCACACACATACACATAATATAAAATAAAATGGATAAAAATAGATCCATAAATGAAGACACTGATTTGTTTAAAAAGAATTCCATTGGGTTGTAGTTCAAGGATGACAAACAAGATTTAAAAACATAATTCAAAGGGTCAAATCAGAGGGTAGACTTTACAGTTTTCCTTTTCTTCCCCATTCCAGAAAAATATTAATCTAAGAAAATAATGTAATCTAATGCCTAAGTGTGGTGCTTTGAAAATTGAGGTTGTTTTTCTCTTACTAAAATTTACTTAAAAGCCATAAAATATATATTAAACAAAATAATAGATGTCTAACAAAACGTTAGATGCCCAATTACATATTCTCCATAAATATCAGGGTAATTTTTGTTCTTTGTTTGATTATCTAAAAGGAAAAAAAATCTGGCCATACCACTCTGAACATCTACAAGAAGAAGAAACAAGTGAGAAATATAGATTGATAGATGATACATAGATAGATGATAGATAGATAGATAGATAGATAGATAGATAGATAGATAGATAGATATAGAGATAGGGATGATATAGTCATAGCCACTACCTTAACAAGAAAGGGGCTCTAATGGACTGACTAGTCATCAGTATAATTCAGCCAAACAGATAAGTCTGAAATATGTACAGTTGGGGTAAAATTACTTTTTTAATTAGAACAAATAATCAATGGCAGTTTATTAAACTTCTTTACTATGAATATCCTGGAATACTTAACAAAGCTAAGAATGTCCATCTTGGAGAGGGGGTGTTAGCTAAGCCTAAGGAGGCAGGTCCAGCAGTCTGTCCCCATAGCGGCTGTAGTGTCAGCAGCTTTAGACGCTGCTGTCTCCTCAAATACAAAACTCCTTTAAAGCCTTGGTATGAATTTTAAACTCTCTCCCCCCGTAACTGATTCCCATCACATTCTCATCAAAAAATAGGGAAGTGATTAAATTTCTGAATAGGGATGAACTTTTACATCAGTTGCCAATCTCTACCTACCGTTTCACCTGCTCTTCTGACACCATGCACCCCTGACTTTCACCTCGCCATGTTAACTCCCAGGAGCCCACTGAAGACCCACCTGTATGTCTCTACCCTGTGGCAGTCTCCTTTACCCCCAGCTCTCCATGGAGGCTTCCTTCTGGGAATCTAGACCACGGAAAAGGGAGGAATGTTATCTATTCTTCCATACATGTCTATTAACCATATTTATATCAAACTTATAGAAGCCAGGGGACATTTTTAGTGCACAAGGAAACTGCTCCCATAACGAAAGCAACTAGAAATCCAAAGGCAAAATTATTTTTAACCCAGATTTTCATCTATCCACTTTGCCTATAAAACTAAATTACCTGTGTAAGATTATCTTGTAGCAATTAAAAGAATACCATATTAACCCTATTTCAGAGCTAAAAAGATTGAACCTTAGAAAAGTGAGGGATAACTTGCAAACATAGCAGATCTAGAAAGAAGTAGAGACCAAGGTGATCCCAGGCTGTTTGGTTTCCGATGAGCCCAGGAGATTTGGCTCCACAACCTGGCTGCTTTGCTTCTGTACTCTTGAAGATATTTTCTGGAAATAAAGCTGCATTAAAATCAAAATAGTTCTAAATATCTTTGCAATTCTTAATGTGCTGCAGGGAGCAGGCTGCTTGTTCATCCTGGCTACCTTAGCCTGGAAATAACCACACAGAAACTGCATTAATTAAATCACTGCTTGACCCATTAGCTCTAGCCTCATATTGGCTAACTCTCACATCTTGATTTAATCCATTTCTATTAATCTGTATATTGCCATGTGGCAGTGGCTTACTGGGTAAAATTCCCAGCATCTATCTTCAGTGGATCCATGGCATCTCTCCGACTCCACCCTTCTTTCTCCCAGCATTCAGTTCTGTCTTCCCTGCCTACCTAAGTTCTGCCCTATCAACAGGCCCAAAGCAGTTTCTTTATTAACCAATGAAAGCAACACAAAGACAGAAGGACCTCCTACACCATTAATGCTTTAGCGCTTTGTGCTGAAATTAGGACTGCATTGTCTATTAGTCAGTTTTTTTAAAGGAACAACTGAGACTGTGTGTATGTAGGGGATTTACTAGGATATGGTCCATGTAGCCCAATAATCATTGTCTCACAGCAGAAAACCCCAGAATCTGGGAGTTGTTCAGTCCATGGTGCTGAATGTCTATGCTGTTCTAACCTGGCACTGAGAACCTATAGGGTTCCTGCCGGTCTTCAGTATGCAATGGAATCATAAAAGAAGTTGGTTCTAATATTGTTGAAGGAATGCTACAGCAACAGGAGAGATGGACATACCAGTAAGAGTGAGGACAAGCAGGCAGCAAGCAAGTTTATTAGGAAGTACCTCCCACAGTGAAGGTGGTTCTTCTACTTCAGATAATCCTGATGAGGAATATCCCCCACAAAAGTGTTCCAGTGGCTTGTGTTTTAGGTGACTCCAGGTGCAGTCAGGTTGGCAAACATGCTTAGCCATCATGCATCACTTTGACAACACCATTCCCGATTGCTGTCAGCTGAAACACTATGACATCAAGAGGGAAGAGAATGCTTCAAGCTCTGAGAGTTCTCTGGACTCCTGTCTAAAGCACCACCCCATTGGTTCACACTTTAAAACAAGTTACTTGAGATTTGCATAGCCCCAGCTCTCATTTGTGCATTGTGTATTAGGGCTCACCTGCTACTCCTTAATAATAGACCAATATGCAGTGATTTCATGTTATTATCAAAGCTTTGTCATAACATGACATTGTTCTTTGCCTGAGCATCACCATTAGAAAACTCATTATGTGAACTTGAAATGTTCTATCACAATACAGACATCCTTAAGCCCTGACAATAAAAACTGATGTGGGAGTGATTTATCATTCATAAAGAAACTGCCTAGACCCATTTGATAGGCCAACCCTTAGGTAGGCGGAGAAAACAGAACAGAATGCTGGGAGAAAGAAGCTGAGTCAAGGAGTCGCCATGATTCTCCTTCCGGACACAGATGCAGGTTAAGATCTTCCCTGGTAAGACACCTCATGGTGTTGCAGGGATATTAGAAATGGGTTAGATCGATATGTAAGAGCTAGCCAATAAGAGGCTGGAACTAATGGGCTAGACAGTGTTCAAAAGAATACAGTTTCCATGTAATTATTTCGGGTAAAGGTAGCCATGCGGGTGGCTGGGTGGCAAAGACACAGCCCACCGCTCCTATTTCAACAAAAAAACAAAACAGAAGATCAAGTGTTGAAATGATAGCAAAGTCATGGGTCACTGTGATCTGCTGCAGGCTCCTCACCATGCCCAGGCCTTGCCCTAGCAGAGTTTATTACTCCTGCCAACCGGAAGTATATGACATTTTTCAGACTCTGGTTATAAATGTTTGGCTACTATTCTTTGTGCTATCCCAGTGGTTTTCCCCTCATATTTTCCTCTCAGATGTTGTCACAGTTGCCTTCTTTCTAGTCCCAGCCAATGTCTAGCTTCAGAAGCACGATGGTGTTGATATGTTGCCTGGTTGGGTTGTATTAGCATTTTCTTGTCATTGTGAACAAATGCTTGAAAGAAGTAACTGAAGATCCACAGGGTTTATTTTGCTCACAGTGTAGGAGTTTATGGGCCACTGTAGTGGGGAAGGTCAGCATGGGGCAAACAAAGCAAGAAGCAGCTGGGTCATCAATTAGGAAGCAGAGATCGTCTGGAGTGTGCCAAGTTTAAACCACACGCCCAATGGTCACTTCTTCCAAGGAGACCACAGCTCCTAAAGGCTCTGTGCTCCCTCCAAAACACATTTGGGGAAAAAATGTTTAAATGCATTATCCTATGAGGAATATTTTATTTTAAATTATAATTGATTTTCCATAGCATTTTTTAAAAAACAAAACACATTGCAATTACCAGAATGGGGTAAAAGGTCATGTGAGATTGCTGTTTTTACACGCTCTGCACATGGGTTTTCTAGGCCAAGAGTGAAGTAAAGTCAGAGATGAAGGCCCAACTCTGGCAGGCATCACCCCTGACTGCACAGCAGATAATGGCATGTAGAGACTATGCACAGAAGCAAGGCTTCACACAAGGGGGTGTGTGATAGAGATTTTATCAACCCTTTTAGGAATCTGAAACTCTCTGACCTCTGTCAGTCTTTGATTGGGTAGTCACTATGGTTAGCAATGCTATTATTAAAGTATCTTATCTTTTTATTTCACAGCTCTGTTACACACAAGCAGGAAGCACACTGTGCAGGTAAACCACTTATGTGTTATTGAAAGTGACCATGCACAACTGGGAGGACTATTCATAAAAACAAAGATGGCTTGTGACATGATTGCTTATAGTTATCAAAAGATGATGTTGTGCCATTGGCCTGTTTCTATGAACAAATTTATACATATACAAATACACATACATACTTACACCTGTATATATGTATATATTCATATATTGCCTATGTGTACTTTATATGTATGAAAATACATATACACACATACATGTATATGTGTATATATATGAATATGTGGAAATATGTGGCTATATACGTGCATATCTATTTAATTACAGCTATGTGAAAAACTGCTGTGGGAATTTATTCAACCAATATCCTTTAAGATACCAGTCCACTTTGGATGTGGTCTCATGTGCAACGAAGGCAGAAAAAAGCATATGCAAATCTCTTGTCTACTGGATTTAGATACTACAGATCGCTACTCTTTTGTGAGTTTATACCCAGATGAATAAACCTTTGTTATACTCCATTCAGGGCTATTGTGGAACTCTCTTGTACACCAACAAATTGGCCCTCACCATCTGTGGTATAGATTCTCTTAAAACCTAAAAAAATGTTTAAGAAAAAAAGAGGACTTCTAGACCCACAGAAATGGGAGCCAAGTGCAGCTTCTTGATAGCCATGTTTTTTTTTGTTTTTTTTTTGTTTTTCTTCAGATAGGCTCTGTTTGATGGTCACAAGCATAGGACCAGTCCTGGTTCATGCTGGTCCTATTACATAGCACTTAAATATGAGTAGCATGTTACAAATTGTTTAATTGCTACATAGAACTGCTGCATCCCTGGAGTTGGGGTGGTCAGCATGGCTTGCAGAGGTAGTGAACATGCCTCTGCCATGTTGGTCTAGGAAGAACAAGCAGACTAGGCCATGGAGTTGGTCCTAGCCATGCCAGCTTAAAAAAAAAGTGCTCCTGGTCAGAAAATAATTACAAATACACAATAAAGACAGGTTCAGATGAAAAAGATGTTTGAGTGGATCAACACAGTGTTGCATAAATGCACATAAATGTGGGAGTAAAAAGAAAAAGCTTATAGACAGTTATAAAATAGTTTTAAAAATAAAACAAAGTCTTTAAAGAGACAGTAAAAGTAATATAAAAAGACAGTTGTAGATTAAAGGAGAAAAGAAAAATATTCCCTGTGAAGATGGAATATGCGCAGATAGTCTGGATTATATATATTATTGTATTTTCTTTGAATTTTTTTGCCTGCAGAGAAATATTTGATTCTGGGGGCTGCTAAATTAAACCAAAATATATTTTAAAGGTATCTTGACTTCAAAATTTGAGTCTAAGAATGTTTCTTTGAGAAAGAGGTTCTGTTTTTGTTTCCACAGAAGACAAGAACCTGTCGATTCCTTCTAGGCTAATGTGGTTTGATGGAACAAGATCCCCCACAAAGGGTCTCTGTGAACCTTAAAAATACTTCACCCAACAAATAGTAGGAAGCAGTTTGGGTAAAACAATGCCTAAATTCCCCAAATGACTGGTTATAAATGTTTGTTTTCATTTAAAGGGGGTTGATTATAAGTGACTAATGGTCACAGTCAATTTCTAAAATAAAAATAAAGGGGATATGATATAAAGATGAATACTTTGCATTGGTATGAATCTTGGTTATTGATACCTATTTAAGGTTGATTTTGTTATACTGCATATATGTATTACTGCTCTTGTTTAAAGGACTATGTTTAATCAGTTCATTTAAAATGTAATGTATAATTAAGAAATATAGATTAATAGGTAGTCATTTATTATAGTCAAGCTTGTAGTCATATTAGTTAGGTTTTCTAGATGTACAGAGATATCTTTCAGATGGATAGGTGTTCTTCAAACACTCCAAAGAACTGTAGCATATGAAATTTAAATAACTTAGGATTTTGTTGATGTGAGACAAGATTGCTCCTGGAAGCAATCTTGAGCAATTCCTGAGAAAATGTTGGGCACCAAAGACACTCCACTTGGAGCTTATTGTCTTCTTGGCAAAACTGGACTTTAGGCAAAGAACTGTCCCTGTCTCGACCACTAAAAAACTGCATGGTGTCCAGACTGGACAAGCAATATACAAGCAAAAAGAGGATTGCTTCTTTTTCTGTGAGTTTATCCCCAAATAAACAAACCCTTGCTATAGTTTATTCCAGACCATTGTGGAACACTTTTGCATACCAACAAAGAACCATCACCCTAACACTGTCTCTTTAAACACTGCCACCCTTGACCACCACCCCTCAGAGTCTTTTTTAAAGAATGTTGATATAATTTTACTTCTAAATGTCACACTAAGTGCCCAAAGGTGGCTTGTGTTTCTTTAAAATTCTTATGACAAAGGCCTAATCCCTAGAATCTCAAAAGCTGACCTTGAAGGAGGTGATTAAGTTAGTATTTGGACCTCAGAGTAGGTCCTAAACAGATAGAACTGACTACAAAGAGATTTGGGCACAGACCACACAGATGGGGACACGCACAAACAGATACGATTTAGAATATGACCATCTGCCAGTTGAAAAACAAGGTCTGAGAAGCAATCATACTGCCAGCTCCTTGGCCTGACTTCCAGTCTCCAGAACGGTAAGAACAGAAGGTTCTGCAGCTTAAGCCACCCAGCCAATGGCCTTTTGTTATGGCTGCCACAGCAGACCAGCATACTGCATAACTTACATAATTCACAAAGCTTTCAATGTGGAGAAGTGGCCCAGACAAGGGAGCCGAAGAGTAGGGTTTTGAAAATGAAGATGCTAGTGAAATCATTTACTTCCTACTGGGAAATTGCAACCATTATGAAACAGACACGTGGAGATCGTGTGGTGAGGATTAATGAGATCACCTCTGTTAAATGCTCCTTCAGAGATAAATTCCATAATTTTGCCACCTGGGTTCATGATTTTTTTAATCTACTTTTCTTTAAGGCATGCTGTATGAAGTCAGTAATATCAATAGTCCTTATTGATTTTCTCTCTTTTGTCTCACTACTAATTAAAGTAGTTAGGACAGAGAATGTTGTTTAAAAGGATAAACAAGAGATAAAGTCAAAAAAGTAGGAAAGCAAATAAGAGTTCATTCACTCATATCAATATACTAAGAATATTAATCCCTCTCAAGTTATATAAAATCCATATGTCAGTCTGTCAAAGATGGAGGGAGGGATGAAGGAGAGAGAGAGAGAGAGAGAGAGAGAGAGAGAGAGAGAGAGAGAGAGAGAGAGAGAGAGAGAGAGAAAGAGAAAGAGAGAGAGAGATTAGAAGACCAAATTGAATTGACATACTGATTCTTCTGAATGGCATCTTGTTCTGAACTTAAGTTTCTGCTTTCAATTCTTCATAATAACTATAACCCAAGTAATTTAAACCCAACTCCCAATGAAAATAAGAGAAGTAAAATAATGATAATAGTAGTTCTTGGTTTTTAAAAGCATCAGAGACAACAGGATACTGAGTAATTACTAGAGTAAAATAGAGAGACAAGATTCCAGAGAAATAAAGTCAGGACTGTAATCCACTTATACTTGGAAGTCATCAGGAACCACTGGAGCAGTGAATTCAAGACACTGTACCTATGAGAGTTGTGGCACAAGCCTTAAATCCTGGTACTCAGAAGGCAGGGACAGACAGATACAGATTTCTAAGTTTAAGGCTAGCCTGGTCTAGCTAGAGAGTACCAGTTCAGCCATAGGTCCTGTCTCACAATGAGAGAAAAAATGAAAAGGAGGAAGAAAGGAAGGAAGGAAGGAAGGAAGGAAGGAAGGAAGGAAGGAAGGAAGGAAGGAAGGAAGGAAGGAAAGAGTTTCATAGGTTAGTCTACACAACAACCCCACTACTGAGACTCTGTCGGCTGCCTGATTTAAATCTCTAAAATATACTTTCTTACAGAGCTAGAAATCAAAATTTAATGTTTCCTCTTTCTTTTCCTGGAGAACTTTCTTACTTGTTGGCAGGCAGATAGAGAGCTATCTTCTTGTTGTGTCCTCATATGGAGCAGAGAGGGGGAAAGAGGAGGGGGAAGGAGGAAAAGGACCCTCCAACATCTCAAAAAGACACTAATCCTATTGGAACAGTGACCCACCCTTATGATCTCATTGCATTACTTAGCTTCTTATTTCAAGTACAGTAACATGGGATAGTAACACTTCAACTCATGGAGTTCAAGGTGTCTAACTGTTTGTAATAGTGAACTGAAAGCCTTAAGGTAATGAGGCCCGGAAAGTACCTAACTCTGCCATGGGTCTACGATTTTCTTGGGGCAGACAGAACAGTACAGAGAACCTCAGAAGTAGGATACATTCTCTGGGGTGACAGGGATCCCACTCAGTCAACAGCAGCTAAGTGAGCACTCACTCACAGAATAAACCTTAAATCTACTGAAGCGTTTATATATGTGCCAGCCTTCACTTACCAAAGTTTGCTAAACTGGAATCCATGGGAAAAATGGATTAACCTGGGAGGAGTGAGTGGGAGGTTGAGGATGGACATGATCAAAATTCATGTCGGAAATTACCCAGGACTTAGTCAGGAGACTCTGAAAGGTCTGCCAATGTCCTAAAGCACCCATATTTCAGATATGTGTGTGTGTGTGTGTGTGTGTGTGTGTGTGTGTGTGTGTGTGTGTATACTGGAACTTGCCACTGAGCTCAAAGATTCAATACAGTGCCTGGTACTTGCTAAGGACATTTTGCTATCCTCTGCCTTACCTCTGTTTCTCTCTGTCTCGCATCTCTCCTCCTTTTGCCCTCTTTGACCTCTTTCAACACACAGCCTCCGTTCTTGTTTCAGCTGTTTTCCCACAATCTCGTGAGTCACTGACAGGTGTTGTCATGTCATGTGGGAAATCATGTAAGGAAGAGGTTGAGTGAGGGCAGACACATTTAAAGGCTATTTGGGGACACCGAGAATTTTCCTCAAAACAGGACATTTAAAGGCTATTTTATAATATTTAAAATTCCATCTATTTTAGTGGGTGCTGAGTGACATGTCACTAACATGAGCAGATGTTGGAGAAAATGCAAAAGAATGAAAGGCAAATTTCTGCCCATCAAAGGTTTCGATTTTACTGTAGCTAAAGACAGCAAATGAAAGCATAGCAAGCGATTACAGAAACAATGGGGATTTAGAGGAAAGGAAGCACAGCTTCAGCTGGGAGTTCGAAAGGCAGTGGTTTGTAAGTTGCTGGGTAAGAAGAGGAAGAACACAGCCCAAAGGGTGAGGGATCGAATGCAAGGATGGGAATAGAGTGTAGGCAGGGAAGTAACCATAAATCCACGGGCTGTGTGTCTTATGCAAATTTTCCACTTTATATGTGAGAGGTATGAAGAGCATTTGAAAAATCACAGATGGAAATTTTGAATGGGCATACACTGAGCATATTAAGAGTAGAGCTAGATTTTGAGGTTAGGTCTGTGAGGCACCAAAGCCTGCTATGAGTCTTCACCCTGGACCTCATTTCATTAAGGTCGGTGATATAAAGTCTAACAAGGATCGAAAATTTGTCCTATAGACAGTAAGCAGATATGTGTGTGTGTGTATCTGTGGGGTGGATATGTATATGTACATACATGTGTGGTGTAGTGGATATGTATATGTATGTATGTATGTACATATGGAGAGAGAGGAAAGGGAAGAAGAAAAATTCTAAAAGCATTTTGGAACAATTTATTTAAAATTGATTGAAGACAGATGCTTAAAAGAAATCCCACGCTAACTCAGAATTGAGAATAATAGAAGGTTATTTATTTAGGGGTGACTCACAAATCAATATCCTCTGCTGGAACAGAGAACAGCAACTGAATCCCACAACTAGAAAAGAGGCCTAAAGTGCACTTTACATGGGCATAGTGTAAGAGGCCATGCCCAAGTGGGCAGGTAACTTAAAGGCTACTGGCTGTAGGATTTCCTACAGCAATTGATATAGAAAAACATATAATTCATGTATGGCCAAGAGATAGTTAGATCAATTAACAGGTTGCAGATTCTGTACAAGGCATTAGATTTGTTGCAGTTTGGGACTAAAATGGTGGACACCCCAAGAGGACAGGAACTGATATCTGAAAACATATCAGTTTAAAGAGAAAAAAAAGACAAATGAAGGAAAAATCAAATAAAATCTCAGAGAGATTGATATAAAAAAAAGTTATGTACAACAAACAATAAAGAAAGCAAGTATCTGCCATTAGAAAAGAGCATGCTGTGGTCTATTCAACTTGAAGAGATGGTGGGGAATCCTAAGCACTCTGCATAAGAGAGCACAGGAGGATGAACAGGAGGCAACAGAGCAATGAAGGATCAGGGTGTTAAAGGTGAGAGACAGCAAGGCACTCAACCCTAAAGAATGGGAGATGCTCCTTGCTACCACTTTCTTGGTCTCAGCAGTTCCCCATTGCCTGCCTCCCTTCAGGGTGCAGTCAGGGCTATCTCTTGAGTTTTGCGATGTGAAGTCAATTTCATGTCTGTTTGTTTAAATATGTTTATACCATGACTCCTATGCTATTGCTCTGCTATCTTAAATAATAGGAAGGGCAATGATGAGAGTATTCTAGTTTCCAATCTTGCACTGATGGTATGACATGCTTGTATACCATGTTGTCTCATTGAGTCATTCAGAAAAGTAAAATGTTCAAATTCTGGAGGCTCAACCATATAAAATTTAAATTTTCACTCATAATAATACAAATAGCATTTGAGGTCTTCTAGGCCATTTTTAATGTCTCCTTATTATTTTTATCTTAGAGAAAGGGGTGATTTCCCTTTTCCTGGAAAGGAACAGAAAGATGGGGGAAAGTCGGTTTCCTTTTTTATGAAACTAACACAGAATATAGTCACTGGACTTTTACTTTCGCCTCATTGGTCAGCACTTAGGGATCAGTCAAGGGTTCCTGGGACAAACAGGCCCTCAGTGGATATTGCCTGCCACTAGTTCAGATGACAGGAATCTGGGAGACTGACGATCCATTGCAGCAAAAGAGAGTGTGGCTGCCGGGGGCCCATCTGGATTCCAGTCCTCCTTCTCAGTATGTGGTACTCTTCATTCAGAAAGATTTTCCTCTTTCCTCCAGGTGTCAAGCTAATTTTTAAAGGGACAGCTTCATCTTGTGCTGCCGTTGTCATAGGCTGCATATTACTACTTAAGGTGGAGCTAAAGCGTCACCGAGCCTTGCCTTTGCCCTCCACACCTCACTACACCGACTGCACGATTCTGAGGAACATGTTTCGGGAGCTGCTCTCACAGCGCTCATTACCAAAAGAGAAAAGGTCCTCTTTTCTCAGCAGCTAAGAGCGCCCAGTGACAAGCATTCTGCCACAGGTTGCTAATAACAAGCCCTCAGATCCTGCTGTATCCCAGTCTCTGTAGCTAAGTGAAGGCCAGCCAGTGAGCAGCGCGTCATTATCCCCCCTGTGGAAGGTGTCCGGGCATCCCACTGCAGGTAAATTCATAGTCTCTCAGATTACGAATGCACGGCATGAAGGGAAGAATATTTCTCGAATCTGTTTCTCAGAAATCTAATTTTGACAGGTGGAATAATGTGCTGTCCCATTAGCTAACAGGCGAGATGGGAATTATTACCGAAGCTGAACCTAGTCCAAACCATGCCAGACTCTCCTTGACTCGTTCCTCCTTCAAGAACAGAGAAGAAAAATATTAATCAATAGAAAAACCTATAGAACTAAAAACACCAATTAGCAAACAAGATTAGGGAGGTTTTATTACAATGACTAATCCTGTGGTTTCAGTTACCAAAAGAAAAGAACAAGTGGCCAGCACTGTGGCGGGGCCATGTGGCTATGTCAAGCCCTGTGGGCTGAGACTGGGCCACCAAGTTTATTGGGGCTTTATGACTGTATCCTCTCCCTTGTGGTTTATTATCACGTACAGCTTTATTTTCTTTTTAGATGTGTTATACAGTGGAATTAATCACTTTAACTGCATAGAGTCAAAGTATAGGTTTCAAAAATATTGAACCAATTTTCTAAGAACAATATCGCAGCTCTTTTCTACTGGCTCGTTTCCTCATGACCACTTCCAATACGGCATTCTGGTTTCTTGAAAGCCCGTGTTTGCCATGTAAGCCATTTTCCCACATCACCTCAGTGTGGTAGTAATTCCTTCTCAGCTACATGAGGTGGATTATGCCAAGGCTCCTGCTGAATGACCTAATTACCTAAATTAACATAATATAGAAGTTTTGTCCTCTGAGGCTTCTTCATAGAGATTCCTCAAGGAGATTCTCCCTCAGACTAATAATTAGGAAGCCATTACAGGGTTCTTATAAACGGTGATAAAGATGCTGAAGAGTACTTCTTCACAGCTGATGGCTTCTGGTAGAGGGAGGGTAGGGGGTGGGGAAGGACTCAGTTTCCTTTAAGGGTCTGGTCACTGGGAGTTTGACTATAATCCAATGAGTATATGGGCAACACAGCTTGAACTTGATAAGGGATGGGGGGAGGCCCAAGGGTGAGACGGTAGACCTGGGAGGCACAAAGGTGAGAGGGTAGACCTGGGAGGAAAGGGAAGCAAGTGTGCATTGTATGAAATCCCCAAATAATTAATAAAAATGTTATATTGGGGGAATGCTGTCTTTTATTTAGAGAGAGAAAGACAAACAGCAAGGAATTAAGGGAGGGAGGGAGAGAGGGAGGGAAGAAAGGAAAAGAGAAAGAAAAGCAGAGCAAGCCAAGAGTGTTGTAATTGGAGAGGCGGGGCTGCGTCCCCAGCACCCCAGCCGCCTGCTAGCTTATGTCCCGAAATAATTACACGGACACTGTATTCTTTTAAACACTGCTTGGCCCATTATATCTAGCCTCTTCTTAGCTAACTCTCTCACCTGGACTAGCCCATTTCTAATAATGTGTAGCACCGAGGTGCGCTTACCGGGAAGATTCTAGCCGACGTCCATCCTGGGTCGGAGCTTCATCGCATTTGTCTGCCTCAGAGAGCAGAGCTATCACGTCTGCCCTGGAGAGGGGAGCATGGCGTCTCTGAGCTCACTTCCTCTTCCTCCCAGCATTCTGTTCTGTTTACTCCACCCACCTATGTTCTAACCGATAAAATGGGCCAAGGCAGTTTCTTTATTTTTAACCAATGACCTTCCTCCATCACAAGAGGAGCAAGTCAGTAGCAAGACTCCTCCATGACTTCTGCTTCAGTTTCTGCCTCCAGATTTCTGCCTTGAGTTCCTGACCTGACTCTATGACAATAGAGTGTCATGTGGAAGTATAAGCAAAATAAATGGTTTCCACCACCTCAAAAAAAAATGTATTAAATAGCCTGTTTCCAGACAGATGTGGTAGCATACTCCTCTAGTCCCAGCACTGAAATAGCTGAACCCAGAGGACTGTGAGGTCAAGACTAGTCTGAGATACATAGTGAGGCAGGCCCTATCTTACAGAAGGAAAAAAGAAGAGAAAAAAAAGAAAAGAAAGAAAAATAATTTTCAAGTAGAAATTTAAAATGCTAACATAGCTACATTAGATTTGTCAAATATTTCTGTACTTTTTAGTTTGTTTCTGCACTTCTTAAGAGCTCTCTCAAGTCACTTCAATGCCTGATGTTTTATTATCATCTAGTGACTTGCTGCTAAGAAGTACAGAAAACTAACATAAAACCAGATAATGGAATAAGTGATGACTTACGAAGCTCTCGACGTTTGTACCATCTTCGATTATTTTCATGTCCCAGGACTTCACTACAAAACTAACACAAGGAGGGTAAGTCAGCACATTATATGGTTTCTATCAAGCAATATTTAAATGAATAAAGTGCTATTTTGCACATCCCTTGAGAGCCATGAATAATCACTTTTTTTTTTTGAAAAGGGAAGCCTGGAAAACGACTCTGCCTATGAAATCCAATGTGTTATTTTATCAACAGCTCAGATTCTAGGTGTCCGATCAAACCAACAATTAAACCATCTAAACACTGCAGAGACGAAGTCAGATTTAAAGCAAATCATGGCACCTTGTCAAATGCTTTCCCAAATAAAATCAAGAGGACAAATAAGCCCTTTGCTTAGACACCAGAGTCTTCAGCTCATAATATAAAACATCATTTGTCAAGTCCTAGCTCAAAGAGGTGGTGCTTGCTTTTATGTATCCTATAACCCAAACAGTAACTTTGAACTATGTGGCTGCTTCTTTCTGCTCTTCAAGTGTGGTGTGTGTGCTCTCATTCAAAAGCTATTCGTTTAGAAGTTTATCCTACTGTTATTACAGCAAAGTTCTCCAGCATTTACAGGACATGAGCAATGGTTTCCTTATTTACCTCAAGTTCCTAGTATTTAGTACAAGTAAGTGCAATAATTCTTTCTATTTTTTTCAAGACAAGGTTTCTCTCTGTAGTCCTGGCTGGTCTGGAACTCACCCTGTAGACCAAACTGGCCTCGAACTCAGGGTTCCGCTTGCCTCCGTTGCCTGAGTGCTGGAATTAAAGGCATATGCTGCTGCCACCACTACCCGGCATACACCATCAACGCCCAGCAACAATCCCTAACGAATTCATGGATTAATAAACAAGTTCCAAGAATTTTACTCACCACTCTATAAAAATGGCTTTCGTAAAGGACATCAAGAACTTCATAGCTAAGACCAGTTGTCAATATCCAATCGTTTTATTTTGCCCATGCAAGCAGTGTTTATGTTGATCCTCCAACTTCATTGCTCACCAGTGTTAACCACTTTGTTCTGGCTTCTCTTCACCAAAACCTCAAAATCCAAGTAGCATTCTTCTCTGTGGCTGTAAATGACACTGATATCTGTAATTTACCCTAAACGCCAGACTATCCAGTGTTTGAAGTCCTGGCTGAGATACCTAAAGCTAATCTCAAAGTCAGCAAGTACAGACCTGAATTCCTGCTTCCCACTCTCCCATACACACCCCTCCAACCTAAACATGCTCTGTTTACATTTGTCCCGTATCATTTGATGGGATTTTTTTCTAGCCTCCAGATGCTTGGTTACTCACGATCCCATTCCCAACAATGGGCGACTACAGACACGCAAAATGGGCTTCTCCTTCCTTCGGCTTCCACTGCTCCACCACGCTTTCCTGTAGAAATGGTAGTTTGTAAGGTTTCCATCTCTTGGTAATGAGGAGACTTTAGGTGACAGAGTAGAAATAGGCACCCACAGGCATTCTATGCCACTGCCTCTTAACTAGACTCCTTGTTTTGCCTGTATTTCTGTGATAGTGTTCTCTAAGGACATCTTACAAAAGGAAAGGTATCTTTTGGATAAGAGTTCCTGAATTTTGGTCCACCACAGCACGGTACAGGACAGGTAGTGGAGGGTATGGCAGAGACCAGCTCACAGGATGATAGCAGGAGAGGGAAGACACACTGCCTGGGCGAGGGAGAGCTCTCTTCCTTTCCCTCTGGCTCCATCTAGGCCCCCAGTCTCTGAAGTGAATATGCTCATCCTTCATCCTGTCTTCTCCCTGAGTTAATCCTCTTAGGGAACATCATGACAGAGAGCTAGGGGTGTGGTTAGTAATTTCCTTGGTGCTTCTCCAGTTGACAGCTGCAACTGACCACCCAAATCCACTGCTGTCACCTTGATATGCAAAAACATGTCCTTCAATCGAGCACTGTCTTGCTCCTAGTGTGCAGTCAACAGTTTCTAAATGCTGCAGATCAGATCATGTCACTTCTGTGCAAAAACAAAGCTAAACACTTATTGTCCGTTTTCTGATTTAAAGACCAGGCACTTAGTTTTAAAGTAGTAAAAATATATTTTTTAATTTGTGTACTTTCTTTTTCCGAATTATTTTCATGTATACTGGTGCATTTTAATTTTATAATGCCCCTTGATCTTGAATCTGATGCTGTTGCAATATTCTTCTGAAGCCACGTAGCCTCACCCTGCCGCCTGCCACACACACACACACACACACACACACACACACACACACACACACACTGCAGTTTTCACTTCCTGCAGGTTCAGTTACTCAGAGTCAATTACTACCCATTGAAAGCTTCCCAGCTAAATGACTCATACGCCCTGAGTTATATACTATCCTAAATAGTGTGATGAAATTGTGCCACGTTGCTCTGCCAAGCCCTGTGACTATCCAGGGAATCCATTCTTTCTATGTGAATCGCCTGTTGTTTATTTCATAGATAAACACCTCAGTTATTGTTCAACCAAAGGATTATTTCATGCAGAGCAGGTTTTCAAGTAGCCTTTGTTCCCTCAATAATGGCCCCAGAATGCAAGAGTAGTGATGCCCCAAAGTCAGATGGGAAAAATAGTAATAATAGTAATGAAAGGTTTCTCTCCTTTTTTACGTTTCTGTTATTTTCAATCATGTATATCTGGGGAGGTGTGTGTGTGTGTGTGTGTGTGTGTGTGTGTGTGTGTGTGTGTGATGAGAATGCAGGTGTCTGCAGAGGACAGAAGAATGCATTGGATTGCATGCAGCTGGAGTTATAGACAGTGTGAGCCACCTCACATGGATGCTAGTTACTGAACTGAGGTTGTCTGAAAGAGCAGTGCAAGCTCTTAACTGTCGCGGGCTGTGCCACATTAAGATGCCATTTGTTGGGAGCCTCCCTTATGGAGTGACTTCTGCCAGGCTTCTAGCCACAGTTGGTTTGCATGTTCCAGGGCAGGGACATGAGGATTATAAACATTTGGTAGGAGAAACAGAGATGAGAAGCAAACATAGGATAGTACCAGGAGGGCAACTCAGTTCTTTTGAGTTCTGAGTCTGGAGGCTGCCTGTGTTTAATTTTCCATACACTTTTATACCCCAATACAAAAAGGGGGAAAGAAGGCAAAAAAATTGCTTTAACATGATACAAAAGACAACTAGAACCGTTGCTTGCTTCCATGCTCTGAGACATCAAGCCATTGCTTCTTGAGAAAATCATTCTGTTGTGTAAGCAGTAAATCTACCCTAGACCAAGTATCCTGAAGGCAGCCACTCTGTAGGTCAAACCTTCTAATTCAAAAGAAATAAGTTTCAATTTTCTGATCTTTGGTCAGGGTGGAGTGGATCTACCTCTATGGGCCACCTTGATGTCCATAATACCAAGCAACCATACCCTAGGTCAGGCCATGTAGTCACAATTGTTGTCAATGACTTTGAGCAAGCTAAAACTCCCTGGCCTTCAGACAGGGTGGAATAGGTTCACATTTTGGGGCCTCCACACTTAACCACTGAGCCATCTCTTCAGCCCCATAAAGTTAAATGTTCTTAATGAGACAAGAAAAACGTCGTATGCTGTAATACCTAAGATCTGTCCTGGAAGTTATTTTGAGAGAGACCACATTCACACAACTTTTACTAGCCTATTGTTAGAATTGTTTGTTTAATATGTTACTGTTAATCTTTTTTGCTTAATTTATAAGTGAAACTACATAAATGCATTTACATAGGAAAACAATGTAGCATACACAAGGCACAATAATGCCCACAGCTAAGGCACTGACTATCTTAGGACATATCACATGTGCATAATTAGACTGTCCTGTGTTGTTACTTTGTGGTTTGTTAATACTATTGAATAAATTTTGGTTCATTTCAGCAATTTTTGTCTCATTACTGTCCTTATGCAAAGAGTCTACATTCATGGATTCAGTTAAGCACGGATCAAAATTATTTGAAAAAAAATTATATCTGTACTGAACACATAGAGATATTTCTTCACATTATTCCTTTAAAAGTATACTATAATAGTAATTTACATATTATTTATATTTTATTAAGTGCTATTATAAACTAGAGGTGAATTATAGTATGCAGAAGGATTTATTAATCATATGTAAATAGTGTTACATTTTATATGAGGCTAGAAATCTGCAAATTTCTGCAAATAAGGGAAGCCTGGTACTAGGATAAAGAATAAAGAATCAATATGTTTTTAACAATTTATTTCAAAATCATTTCCCAACACTAAAATGAAATAAACTAATCATGCTATATAGTTCCAGAGTATATTCTGAAAATGTACCATTTGATGAAAGAGTTTCCAGCCCCAGATTGTCCTTCAGGCTCTAATAATAGTAATAATTCTACTACTCAGTGTATATGAACTAGGCTTTTTCAGATCCACATTTGAGGGGGAACTACCCAATGTTAGTCTTTCTATACCTAGCTTTTTTCAGTAAACACAATGTTCTCCAGATTCATTTGTTGTTACAAACATCTCTTCTAAGGCATAGCATACCTCTGTGTGAGGCATGTCCATGTAGCAGATTTTCATCCATCAAGGGACATTAGGTTGATCCCATACCTGACTAATATGAATGCTGTAACAATGTATGGAGCATAGATATCTCTTTGACATTTGAATTTTATTTATTGGATGCAAGGCAAGACACATGGTACCTTCATTCTTAGTTCTTTGAAGGAGGAGTAGCTTCCGTAGAGTTTTCTGTAATGGCCAAGCAAATTTGCATTCCAACCAACAGCATGCAGGGGCTCCTGTTTTTCTGTGTCTTTGCTGGCACTGTCTACCATTTATCTTTTCAATTATAAGCAGGTGTGTGTTCGTAGCTCATTGTGGCTATTGATTAAGCACTTCTCTGATCATTATTGATGCCCTACCTTTCTTCATGCATCTGACTGTCTCTCGTGGCTTCTTTTTGGGAATATCCCTTCAGAACCACTGTCCTTTTCTAATCGTCAGTTGTTTTCATCTTCTTGCTGAGTCAGTTCTTTCTATGCTGCGCCAAGGCTCTGCAGCTCCCCATAATCATGCTTGTTTAGTTTTCCTTTTGCTCCCTTGCGGGGGGCTATTTACAAAAGGAGGGGGAGCATCACCCAAATCCCTATCAAGAAGATTTTTTCATATATTTGTTCTGCTAGCTTTATACTTTTCTTCTTGTGTTTAAGTCTTTAATCTATTTTGAGTTCATTCTTTTACAAAGCATTACCGTTTTATGATTTGGTGTTAGATAGCCAGTTTTCCCCACACGGTTTATTGAATCAACCCTTCTCCCCCATTCTTGGCACTTTTGTTGAAGATCAGCTAACTGCAAGTATAGTTCTCCTGGGTTTTCTACTCTGTTCCATGGGCATCAATGGCTGTTCCCCAGGGTGAGTGCTGCTCCCATGGTTGCTTCAGCTTTGCTGCAGATTTTGAAAGTCATGGTCAAGTGCCTCTGACTTTGCTTTTATCTAGGTCTTAGCAATTTGGAGTCTTGTCAGGTACCAAAGGCATTGCATTTTTACTTAATAAGAGTTCAAGGGCCTACAGCAGTGATTCTCAACCTGTGGGTTGCAACCTTTTTAGGGGGTCAAATGACCCTTTCACAGAGGTTGCCTAAGACCATCGGAAAACACAGACATTTACATTAAGATCCATAAGAGTAGCAAAATTATAGTTATGAAGAACAACAAAATTAATTTCATGGTTGGGAGGTCACCACAACATGAGGAACTATATTAAACGGTCACAGCATTAGGAAGTTTAGGAACCACTGTCTTAGAGTAAGAGCAGTAACAAAATAATTTCCCACATAATCTATGGGCAGCAGGCAAGTTCTACTGTTACCCATGTTTATGTGAATGACAAACACAAGAACTCAAAGAACACTTGTCTTTTATAATAAAATAATGTTCCAAGCAGAAGTAAAGGACTAGGGTGACTACACAATTGCTAAATCAAGTATTTTACCCCAAATCTCTTTTATCTCTGCATAACAAAAACTCAATCCAATTGACTCAAAGCAATAGTCAATTTATTAACCATGGTAGTGGCTAACCTAAATTAGATCTGGATACTTAAGTTGTGACACTATAAATCACTGTTTCTCTTCCACAATAAATTTATTCCTCAGGCATCTGTTTCCAACCACTGTCAAATCACAGTACCAATAGCAAGAGACAACCTCCTACCCAGTAGGCCAATGGTGGGGAAAGTGGTTCTTCCCCATTGGTTCAAACACAGTTTACTGGGTGATTTCCCCCTGCTTTCCAAGAGCAAGCAATCATTCTTTAAGCACCTAGGTTTTGGACACACCCTCATCCTCAAGCCAGAGACTGGGAGCAATCCCACTCAACGCAGGTATTGCAATAATAATTCAAGTGTTTTCATGAAAAGAAAAGGGATTCTTGGAACAATTACAACCGATGTCTATTATATTGTAAAATCCTCAGTGTTCTGATGAGAACTTAGCAGTGTGTTTAAAACAACCTGTGTGGGATCCCACAGAAGTGGAGCCGTCCCACCTTTACTAAAGGTCAGAAAGTTCAGACCTCGTCTTCCTCCTTTAAGGTTATGTGTCAGGAGGTTTGACCTAAGGTATGGCTAACAGGATGTTTTGATCTAGGGTGTGGTTATTTGATGTTTTGGATATTAAGAAGGTGACGACTTTGTTCTTTGTATCTTAGTAAAGAAGTCTTTTGCCTTTCCTCCTTTTAGGATTGGAGTATATGAAGGTTTTGAGAAATAAATGCGAGGAGAATCTCAGTATTTACTGAATGCCCTCCCAACTCTATCTGATGTCTCTTGTCTATTTCTTTCTCAGTCCTCACTCTTCCCCACAAGCACGGATGAATATGTTGGACCTGACCTGACAGTTACATGGTAGTAAACAGGGTTGATAAATTAATGTTTGCAAAGAGTTTTTTTTTTTATTGTGAAAATCACTGGAAGTTGTCTTGTAAGATTTGAGTTCTCTTTTTCCAGATGTTTCCAGAATTTTCTTTTATGTGCTATCTTACCAAGTAAGTTAATATGTCTATAAACGTGTTCTCAACTGTAAAGAGATAAAATACATTTAAAGTCCACCCCTGTGTTTTTTGGGGTTTTTTTTTGTTGTTGTTGTTGTTGTTTTGGTTTTTTTTTTTTGCGGCCAGCTGACAACTTTAAGTGGGTTTAACTAGGTGTTGGAGCCATCAAAATGACCTACCACAGGTAGCCTCACCATCATCTGGGAGAAGCAAGAAGGAAGTGCTGGCTTTTGTCATTAGCCACAAAATCATTTAGCATCTGTGGTGGTTTGAACAGGAATGGTCCCCTTAGGCTCATAGATTTGAATGTTTGCTCACCAGAGAATGGCACTATTTGAAAGGATTAGGAAGTGTGTCACTGGCGGTGGGCTTTGAGGATTCAGAGTCCAGTGGCTCTCTTCTTCCTGCTGCCTAAGGATCCAGATACGGGACTCTCAGATCCTTCTCCAGCACCATCTTTGCCTGCGTGCCACCCTGCTTTTCACCATGATGAAAATGAACTTAATCTCTGAAACTGCAAGCAATCCCTAATTAAATGTTTTTTCTTTCAAAGAGTTTCTGTGGTCATGATGTCTCTTTTCAGCAATAGAATAGTGGCTAAGACAACATCCAAACAGAATTGGGAGATAGTATGGCAGGTGATAAAATAATTCCAGTTAGAGGGCTGGATTCTTGCCAGTGCTTTTTGCAAGACTAACTGTTTCAACATTACCTCAAGAGCTCAAAAAATATAAATTTTCATGTTTGACTGTGTGGTATTGAATTGGGCTCATAAATTTTTATTTTATAATTTATGTTGCCTTTAGTTCTTCCTACTCTTTATTTAGAACATACAAATTTCCTTTGGGTTAATATAATTTACAACCTAACAAAAACTTTCCATATTTATAATTCAAGAGGTATTTTGGTTTAAAAGTGTATATCCACAAATTATAGTATAGATTTTTGACAATAAAATATGGGAAGAAAAGAAAAAAAACACACTCATTTATATATTTACGTGCTTTCTTCAAAGGAGTGTCATTTCATTTGACAAGAATTACAATTTCTCTAACACATGAAAGACACATCCTTTTTATTCTCCCAAAGTCAGACATCAAGCCATAATTTTGCAATTGCCACCTAACGTCCAAATCAGAATAAGAATGAAAATGCCATTATTATACCCATAGAGCAGAGCATTGCTCAGCCTTCATCAGAGAAGCTCCTTCTTAGATCTGGACAATGTTTAAAGATTGAGAGACCTTGGCACACTCAGTCCTGAATGAGATGTCCCCATCGCCATGTCAGTGAGAGGCGGAGAGATTGTAAGAGCCATAAGTGGTGGATGACTCCAAGGAAAGTGACTTCCAGACACGACAGGACCGTCATACATCAACTCCTAGAGACTATGACACCATGCACAGACTCACAGAGGGCCAGCCCAGTCAAAACCTTAGCCTTGAGGAAGGAAGTGGCCACAAAATTCCAATCCCTAGGCAAGAAGCTATTTGCTACTGATACCTCTTGGGAAAGAAAAATAAGCTTTCTCCACTGGAGAGTCACTGGACAAATCAACCACATTCCAGGGCAAGCCCCATGCTCAGGAGCAGTTGGCCAACACAAAACAGACTCAGTGGGGGTGGGGGGTAAGCCCTTTTATTGTTTGCTTTGGGAGGTGTGTTTTTTGTTTCTTTCTTTCTCTCTTTCTTTCTAATTTTTGTTTTATATTATTTGTTTCTTTTGCTTTTGTGGGGGTTTGCTGGTTTTCCTGTTTTTGTTTTCTAAGGCGGGGAGGGGGGCAATAAAAAGTATGAATTTCAGTGAGTAGGGAGCTGGGAAGAATTTGGGAGGAGCTGGTGGAGGGAAAAATCTATTCAAATTATGTTGTATGACAATATTCAAAAGAATGTATATGATGTGTATGCACAATAGTGCAGGTACTTGTGTGTAGAGGACAGAGGGATAGGTCTCTCCACAGCTGGAGATAAATAGTTTTAAACTGCCTGGCATGGATGCTGGAAACTGAACTCAAGTTTCTCTCTAGAAAATACCCATATAACTACTAGCCCGTCTCCCTAGCCATGGGACCTTAAAAACTATGATATTAACATCTATTATCAACCAAATCTCAAGCACATTTGGAATCCCTGTTCCCTACTATAATGAAATTTTTCTTTTCTCTTTTTAAATTTAATTTTTCGAGACAGAATTTTTCTGTGTACCAGCTCTGATTGTCTTGGAACGCCCTTCGTAGACCAGGTTGGCCTTGAACTCACAGAGAAACTGCCTGCTTCTGCATCCTGAGTGCTGGAATTAAAGGTGTGCGCCACAACTATCAGACTCAAAAAAAAATTCTTTTTAGAATACTACATATGTGATCAAGCTCTTATGTTTATGAAGTAATAATCATCCTTGCTTTAAGTTTTCTCTGAAAATGTTTCACTTAGGTTACCATTTTAGTTCTGAAACTCCCTTGACTCAAATGAGATCACTTGGCCGCATAGGACGACTGAGTTCTGAGGAGACAGTCTTTCTACCACAAACATACGTGTCTTTACACTCCTCTCGCTCTGTAAGCATGTGCTCTGGGTGCATCAGAGAACAGCTAACTTCGGCATGTGTTTCTTACAGTCATGGGGAAGGAAAGAGAGAAAGCTGGAGTGAGAGGTAAATACATTTCTTTTACACAAATGTATAAAAATAAAAAACAGATGCCCCCCCCAAATATCTTGGGTCAAAGAAGACATATTAAGCAAACAGTTGGAACAAATGATTAATTAGACATTCTCAGAACAATTTCTTAACATAAAATAAATTCTAACTTTAAGAAAAATTGAGAAACGGATTCCTGTTTTGCATTACAGCATAAAAGGGTAGGAGCGTTTTATCCATTAATAAAGTGCTGTCTTTGCCGGGCAGTTTAAAATAGACAAACATTCCAAATCATTAAGTTGCTTGTTTACTGATTTTATCAGATATTACTTAGCCATTGCTGTATGATACAGTTCTTGATACTTACAGTATCTTTATAGAAAATAAGAACAACAGTTTTTAACACCTCATTCTAACATTTCCAGTGACCATGAAACCAGTAAAGCTCTCCAAATCGGACATGGGTTCAGAATCACCTCTAGCCTCTTGGGAAAATGTCTCTCCTATCAGAACCCATGTGAATATGAAGCTCTTTGCTTCATTCATAAAGCAATGTCCTTGTACTTAGCATTGTCTTTATCCAAGGTTTGAATACAGAGGCAAATCATATATATCCCTGTTTCTAGGAGCTCTCATGTTCATTATGGAGATAGACATGCAGGAAATTTTTAGTAAGCAACAGAGAGTATCGTAAATGTTAGAGCAGAATGGTGGTCCTTGGAAGAAAATGAGTAGGTGCCTCAATCCCTCAGAGCAGTGTAGCTATTCAAGCTTGTGTCCATAGCACCCTGAATAGTCCTGATATCATCTGGGCTCTAAAGCAGTGTAGAGCCAGGGGTAGGGCCTGTTGAGTGCTTAGATGGAGAGAGATGTGACGAGTAGGAAAGAGTGGCCATGTGTTTAAGGCACAGGGAAGAATTAGAACAAGTATAAAACAAGCAGGGTCAGTTTGTGGTGAGCGACTCAGCGATTTGAGAAAAAGTAAATATGAGGAAAGAAAATAAAAAGGAAGAAAAAATGGAGAGCGGGGTTAGAAATGAGATGAAACACGTTTTAATAGTCTTTTCAAGTGTTATCTGTAGATAGCTGCGTTTACCAGTCAGACTACATTTTAGAAATTCCCCTCCAGCATCAGCGTGGGAGGGAATGAAAGTGGGGGAATGTGAAATTTGTGTTTGCTTTGTTTTGTTTTTCTAATGAGCCAGATTATCTCCATATTATAGAGATAGGATGAACACTTAGGGAAGTGGCAGTGGGAATAGGGGCCAGAGCGGTTTGGAATTTGAGGTAATGGGCAATTTGAAGTGCCAGAACCACAGGTAGCTGTCAAGGTTTCACCTGGCTCAGACGGAAAAGTACGTGGGATGTGGAGGAGCAAAAGATGCGGGTCGTTTGTTTGCTTTTGGTTGGTCTTTACAATACCAAGTTTAGACCTGTGTGGGCTCACTGGGGAAGGGTCCATTGGATGAGGAGTGTGGATCTCTATTATCAAAAGGCTAGGCACTGATGATACTGATGTGAGAAACCCTTCACAGACAAGTGAGAACTGAAGATGTGAGAGATGGTGAGATCAGTCCTCAACATTGTTTAGTGAGAAAGGAAGTGGACTGAGCATAGCCAACATTCAATGGGAGATATGGAAAAACACACAGACAGGGTAGATTGGGGCAGATAAAGAGGTGATGACTGAATAATGTGCTCAAGCAACAAAGAGTTTCTTAGTGACTTCAGTCAGAGAAACATCCGGGAATATTACAGGCAGCAGTTCACTTAGAACCTAGAGTAATGAGTTGGGGTAAAATGGGGGATGGAGAGCACAGAAGCTGCGCAGCAAAGTTGGACCATGATAGAGGGAAATAAATGCATATTGAGGCAGCAGACGCACTGGTAAAGTGCTCATCTGATGTGTGGAAGGCCCTGGTTTCAAATGTATTCTTTAACAAGAACCTGCTATTCATAGAGTCTTGGTTTCAAGATAACTAGGAGAAAGAAAGAAGGGAAGGGGAGGGAGGGAGGGAAGGAAGGAAGGAAGGAAGGAAGGAAGGAAGGAAGGAAGGAAGAAAGGAAGGAAGGAGAGTAAAAATGGCCATGACTAAAAGGCTAGGCCATGAGCAGCCAATCACAGCACCAACTATTCCCAGTACCCACCTAAGGACAAGATCATTAAGATATTCATCACCCACAGTATTGTAGAGGCCACTGACTGCCATCAAGGATATTTCCTTTCCAATGAGTTTATTCTTTTAGATTTCAATGGATATGCAATTTCTTCTTCTAGGCAAAGCTCTTCCTATGCATTGTGTTGGATGTGATCTCCACTGGCTCCTTCAGGGCTTTCTAGTCTGCCCTTTCACTCCTGTAGCCTCTACTGCTTACTTTGGCCAGATATTTTCACTTAGGTTCTGAACTTGCTCTAGAGTGTTTATGTTTTTAAAGACGGAAGGTGTGATGCCTTCCCGTACACTGGGAGACAATGAACTGATCTCCAGGAACTCACAGGGATTGAGAAAGCAACTTTTCTAAATGGTCTTGAAGTCCCCTGTCTCACTTTCTTCCTCTAGGTGGGGTAAAGCTGTCCAGAAGCACATGTGTATATCCTGCGTTTCATCACTGAGTTGCACGTCACTGGTGTTGTAATTGAATTCTATACATTATGGCTTGTCTTGAGCTACAGTGTGGTGTGATATAACACAGACTGACTGTGGACTCAGAATGCCCAGGAGTTAGTTCATTAACCAGCACTATGACCTGGAGAAAGGCCCACGTAGACCTGATCCAGCTGACACCAAACTAACTACAACATACAGCCATAAATTATTCTCCAGGACTGGGATTTGACAATCCCATTATTCCCACTGAGTAGTTGGTTTTATCTGTTCTTCCTACAAGGGCTCTTATTTGTTTATAATCATTGTTTTTCCCCAGGCAAGATCTATTTAAGGCCATCTTCTTGGTGTCTATTTTACCTCTTACTACCTCTCATTCTTATTTCTAAGCCCAAAATCAAGGTTCCTTGTTAAGATTTCAGCTAAACTTTTGAAAGAATAGACTACTCATATGTAGCAAATACTTTAAATATATATTTTAGGCTGAGGACATAGCTGCTGGTAGGTGACTGCCTACCATGCTTGGGGCTCATTTTGAGTTGAACCCCCTACAGATCATCACTCCAGCCTTCATGTTAAAGCCAAACTGAAATTTCACATGTTCGATTAGCACCATTGCTTGCTGTGCAGTCAATCAGAAAGCTCACATCTGGGCAAATTCTCTGCCATTTGTCCTAAGAAAAAGCTGAGCTCACAGGTACATAATTTATCCCACCAGAAAGCTATGTTTTTCATAGGGAATGGGTTTTCCTATGGTTTCTGCATGTCCCATGAACATTTGCTTGTTATTAAGCTGCTATTGGATGTCGACTTCTCAGTCCACATTCTAGATGGCCTAGAAGGTGTCCAAATTCCCAACAGAAAAGCAGCCTCTCTGTGGGGATCTCCTGCTGCTGAGCGTGCATGATTGCTGGCTGCCGTGGAAATCCATGCCCTAGGCAGCTCACCGGCCTTTTGATAGAATTTTACAGAATTCTGGCATGCTCACCTCAATTATCATGAAAGCCTTGAAACCGAAACTTCATTTCTAAATGCTTCAAGATTCTAGTAATGAAATTGATGGGTGTGACTAACCAAACAGCCCAGACACCTGTGCAAATGTACAGAAACTGTTTTAGCCCATGCCCTCAGACTCACTAATTTCACAAGAGCTGAAGTTCCAGTGAGTTTTAAACTCAGTGTCTCTGCCTCATCCCATCACTTTTTGTGTAGAAGATTCCTCAGTGGGTAGAGGGGTGTTTGTACAGAACTGATGATGTGGCAGGACACAAGGCTAATAAATAGACAGACAGACAGATAGAGCCCTTGTTAAAATAAAATGCCCATGGCAAGGATATGCATGGGAATCTCATCAACTGAGATCTCATGTACATTCTGGAAGAAATCCTAGCCCACTGGCTGTAATATAACTTGTCTTAAGCTTGTCCTGGGCACCTGTCACTTTCATGAGCACCTTCTTTGAACATAGTCTTGTTAACTCTATCTCCTGATGGATTAAATCATATAGTCTTTAAGGTGGTAAAATAAAGCAACATTCCTATCCTGCCTAATACAGTGATCTAAATTGATATACAACCATCAACTATCTTTATTTCTGTCTATCCCTACTTTCCTACAAATAATCCAGTAACTCTCTGTCAAACAAAAATAAAAAGTGTAATATACATTAAACTAACATGGTGTCTCCACCTCTATTATTTCTTCAGATTGTCTTCAGTGAGTTTTACATACATTTCACTTTTAAAGCTTATTCCCCTACTATCACTACTAAAATTTTAAACTTTCTATGCTTTTATTATTTTACTAATAAAGATATTAGCTATCCATTTTGATAAAATTTTACAAAAATTATACTCTAAGGTAGCCTAACCAATTTGTAGAACATTTTCACCAACTCCAGAACATTAGTCCCTTGGCAGTCAGCAACACCTCCTAACGTCTGCAGCTCCTGCCATTCTGGTTATACCAGAGCCATGAATTTGATTTTTTCTTGCCCTCTATGAAAAGAAAATCATACTTCTGGTTTTCATACTAGGTATTTTTTCTTAACATCATTTTTTAATGTATAAGGAGTTTATCCCATTCATTGCTGAATAACAATCATGCATAATTACTTGACAACAGACATGTGTTCTACAAAAGACATCATTAGGTTATTTTGTTATTTGAACAACACAATGTGTACAAACATAAATGAAGACAGCCCCTGAATCACTCTACAATTTTATGGGATCACTATCACATATGTGGTCTTGTGTTGACCTAATAGCATTATTCATTCATGACTTTATCTATCTGATGTAATATAGTTGGCTAAACTTTTCTTGATAACATTTTTCTATGATGAATACAGCTGCTATTATTCTAATAGAAATTTTTTCCTGGATGCATGTGGAATGGATTAGTCATGGGGTAAGCATCTTTTTACTGGAAATAATCAAACAGCTTTTGATAATGGTGTATCATTTTTATATTCCTAACAGCAGCCTATGAAGCTTCCAGCTATTCTCTACATCGGAAGATGTACAATTATGCTTCATTATCTTTCCCATGAATACTGGGATGCTTGTTGGCCAATCTAATTTAGTCCTATGGCAGGCAAAGCATATTTTCTGTGTTCAGGTTGAACATTGATGATTCTTATGTTTATATTTTTTACTCCAAATACATGATCAATTTTTCCTTCCTGAGGTTAAAATTAAAGAATATCAATAGAAACCTGGATTCTCTCACCCAAGTAGAATTTCTCTATGAAAGCTGTTGTGCACTCCTGGAGGAAAAGATTTTTTTTCCTGACATTTTATTACCTGACTGATCATTTAGAGAGTCTCTTGTCTTTGAAGGATGCATCGGGAACACATACATCCTTTGGCTCTCACCTTACAGCCTGTAAGTTTGGGAGATAAAAGTTATATTTCCAGGTTAGGCATTGGGTGCTGAGCAAAAATAGCCACCACAAAGCAGGGTTTCCCTGGAGGAGATGCTTAGACATGAGGCTCACAGTTTTACCGAAACTCAAACAGTGTTCCGAGTAGCTCTAGAATTAGAGTTTAAAGAGATTCCGCACCTGGAGATGTAATCACTTGAACGCCCTCTGCTCCTCAAAACATCTCAAGTATGCATCAGTGGGGAGTAATGAGCTCTTGGCTGCCATGAGCTATTTGCTTCTGGCCTAGGCAACATTAGGTGCTCCATACACAGCTCCACTGGGGCCACACTCAACAGATGCAAGGTGTTGGGACTAGAGAATAATTTCTTGAGAATTTATTCTCTGTTTCATACTTGATTAAGCAGAAGCAACCTCCTCTATTGAAACTCTTTATTATCAGCAGAATATATCTCAGGTTTTCTTTTGCTCTGTTCTTTTATAGTGGTTGCATTTAAAATGAATTAATGTATCAGTTGACTAATATTGAACTAGTCCACCATAATAGCATGTTTGAAACATTTTGAACAAACATGATTATATATTGTGCTCGTTAGATTTTTGTTGACTTGACACAAGCTGGAGTTGTCTAGAAAGAGGGAACATCAACTGAAAATAAAAGGCCTCCTGTGTGTTTTAAATATTTTGAACAAAGATGATTAAAGATTTTGCTAGTTAATTTTTTGTTAAGTTGATACAAATTGGCGTCATCTGGGAAGAGAGAACCTCATCTGGGAAAAAAAGTCTCTATCAGATTGGCCTGTAGGCAAGTACGTGGGGCATTTTCTTGATTGGTGAGTGACACAAGAGGGCCCAACTCACAATGCACAATGCTACCCCTGGACAGATAAAGAACAGACATAGAAGAAAGCAAATTGAGCAAGTCCTGGGGTATAAGCCAGTAAACACTGTGGGTCTCTGTTTCAGTTGCTGCCTTCATATTGTTGCCTTGAGTTCCTGCCTTGATTTCCCTTCATAGTGGACTCTAAGCTGTAAGATGAAATAAAAACTTTCCTCTTCAAGCTGCTTTTGTTTTCGGTGTTTATCACAACAATAGAAAACCCTAAGATGGAAATTAGTACCAGGAGTGGGGTGTTACTGTGACAATCTTGATGGAATTGTTTAAAGGAGGAGTATGGAGCTAAAAACAAACAAATGAACAAACAAAAACAGAAACAAGCAAAACAGCATTAAGTTATTACAGCTTAATAGGTTTCTCAGTGGGAGTTTGAAAGACAGGAATGTTGAGAGAAATACAGGTGATGGAGGCACGACTTGTGAACTTTCAGAATGGAAGTCCTTCAGTGACTCTATCAGGGTCATGCACATGATATTTTATATTAAGAATATGTGGTTTCTGATTAGCTGGTGCTGAAAAATCACCTGTAATAAGAGACTAGCACCACAGAGGTGACCTTGGTATGGGAGGTCCTTCTGTCTATGTGCTGCTTTTATTGGTTAATGAATAAAGAATTGCTTTGAGCCTATGGCAGGTAAAAACAGAACTAGGCAAGGAAAGTTAGACTGTATGAGGGATAAGGAAGGGTGGAGTCAGGGAGACACCATGGAGCCGTTGCTGGAGATAGATGTGCTGAAACTTTGCTGGTAGGCTACAACCTTGTGGTGATATACAGATTAATAGAAATGGGTTAAACTACTATGTAAGAGTGAGCCAATAAGAAGCTAGAGATAATGGGCCAAGCAGTGATTTAAATGATATGGGTTTTGTGTGATTATTTCAGGGCTAAGCAGCCAGGAACCAACTATTTCTCTCCTCCAACATGACCCTTTGTTTTACTGGAACAATTGATTCTGCTTATCTGGGGCTAAGGAATCAGCTATGATTAAGACAAGATGAACATCATTAAAGAGAAGTCTTCTGGGAGTATGTTCCCAGGGTCAACACCAAAGTTATAATCCAGAAAGGACCAAAACTGCATCCCAGGTTGGCAGCCAAAGTTGGACATGTATAAGAGTCTCCCAGGTGGTACTGGTTATGAAGGTATGAAAGGGTCATGGAGAATATCTGAGGCTTGGCACTGTGAGAGGACATTAATGAAGGTATAGCTTCAGTTTCAGTGTAAACCCCAAAACTGAAGGATTATAGGGAGAGGCCGAGGATTGGTACCATGTAACAGGATCAAAGTCTTTGAAGAAAGACCAGAAGGCCATTGGTGAAGGTGCAGTCTGTGGAGACTTCAACATATTGGAGATGCCAGGACCACAGGATAACTACCACGTATTGTAGAATGGAGCTGGCCTGAGTCTGTGAAAGGAACTATGTGTGCTGTGAATGGAAATACCGGAGAAGTAGAGTTGTCTAAACCCCGTAAAGGCCAAGGGATTGTGAGTGAATGTCAGATATAGGACATTGAGCTATGGAATTGAATTTACATTGTTGGAGTTTAGTTTAGCTTTGATTTTATAACTATGTCCTGGTTCTTCCCTAATGGGACAAGGAGCATGTAACTTATTTTTGTATTTTGTAGGAGCCAACAAGTAAGAGCCTTGGGATTTTTAGAGAGATTTGGGATATTTTAAAGACTGAACTTTTGAAGACTGTGGGACTTTTAAAAGCTAGAATAGGTTTCTATTGTGATATTGATGCTAAAATGATACTTTTTAAATATTGTTTGCATCAAAAATTAAGTAAATATATCACTTGACCAATATTTATCCTCTAGTACACCAAAATAATACATTTTATTTATCTTTTTGAAAAGTAATGGATGATTTTATTTGTATATGGTAATTATTAGATAACTTTACCTAATGTAATTCAAATAACCAATTTCAGTCCTAATGTTTATTTCCATTAAATTGAATTACTTACCTCTATATGAATATATGCATATGTATTTGCATTTGTATGTACATAATTGCAAGTTTGGAAACTTAAAACTACAAAATCCTATAAGCTGGGTCCATTATCTCTCAAAAGTCTAGCAGGATCCATTTTCTTTTTCTGGACTCTAAAAGGTGGCTGGAAGTTGGGTTCTATAGAGCTCTGAAGTCAACAGGCACTTTTCCCAGAGGTCTCAGCAGCAGCCAAAGACACTGGTGCTAATTGTACTATGATCTTTATTCTTCCTTGATCATACATTTCCAAATCACATTATGATTACCTCACATTATAAAAATATATGGATATTGGTCCACTCTTTCAGAGTGGCAAGACCATCTATGATATCATTCCTCTCTAAAAGGCAAGGTTTATGAAATTTCTCTTAGGAAAGTTGTGAAAATGGATAAAGAGGTAAACAAGAAGGTCTTTGCTAATATTAAGCCATAGGCACAGTATTTGTTATTCCTTAGAATTGGAAAAACTCAAATGAATGTCCCGATAAGGTATTGTCAAAAGTCTATATCTAAATGAGTAAGTAATATGTAGAGTGTTTTTCTCTGAGTGTTTTATATTTAACACAAGTGAGTAAATATGATAAGATGTATAGACAGATCATGGTACAAATGATAATGGTAAAAGTCAAGGGAAGAGGCCAAATGGAAAGAGTGAAAAAACAGCTGGGGAAACAAAAACAGGTAAATGAAATCAAACATGCTAACAGAATTTGGGAATACCAGACTTCACTAAAACACTCACTAAAGCTGACACTTGGAGACTGGAGAACAGTGTCACTTTTCTTCCCAAGTGTGTCTGATGTTTGCACAGTCTGTCCCTATGTGACACTCAGACATGTGTGCTCTAGGTTACTGCCAGCTTTGGCCCAGTCTTTCTCTTAAACGTTCTGTATGCTGCAGGCATTTTTCATCTGCATCCGGCTGCTATGTCTGAGATTCGTGTGTTCTCTGGGCTACGTTTGCCCCAGTTCAGCCCACCTTGGCAGCACTCTGTGAGATCTGTCCTTTCCTTGATTGACAGCCTTACCTGATCTTAATGATCTGTGACCGCCTATCAGGGTTGACACCACCACCGTAGTTTAAAAGGGAACTCCGTTCGGGTCTCTGTCTCCAGCCTGTTATGCACTTTTCACCTAGACATAGCACCACTCCCATCTGTCAAAGCCTGATTCACAAAAATGCCTACCTCCCAAACAGACCCACTTAAAATGACTCCTGCATTGAACCAAAGTATTTGATCTTCTTTTTTTAAAGGCTCTCTTGAGCTTTTGAATAAGATTTTATTTGCTGAATTTCAGCAATATGATGTACCTGCCTAAGATTAGCACTGAATAAGCCTAAGAATATTACAGGCTCACACACTGCCTAGTAAAGAATGTCAGGTATTACCCTTCACAAAGAAAAGACTGATGGATCTCCTTTTAGTTTAGATCTTGTGGATGCTCACGGGTCACCTGTTAATAGATGGTCTGCCTTCTACCTATTTGCGCTTGAAACTGGGCTCACTAGAGAATTACCTTTGTTTAATGCAAAATCACTTTCTGTATGAAAGCAACAGAGAAAGACAGCATCCAGAGAATACCATAAGATTGAACGTTTAATTTGAAAATAAAAAAAAAATGGTGCGGTAGAAAGCCATCCACAATTACCCATGTAAATATGGAGCAAGGCTGACTTGATGAATCCAAAACCCGTGTCTTAGGCAATATGCTCACTATATAGATTAACTTAATCTTCAGAAATGGTGCTTTCAATTTGTTTTTTTACTCATGCCTCCTATTCGTCTTCTTCAATCTCCACCTTTATCTCCTAAGACTCCAGCATCAATTTGACAGATGTGGAGGACTTAGGACACATATCTTTTTAACTAATCTACTTAATTACACAGCTCACCCCCAAGCCATACAGTAACTAGAAAGATGACATATTTGGGTAGTAAATCTGTGTGGATGGCAAAACCAGATCAACCAGCTTTTGCTTTTCTGAGTTCCCAGCTCTTAGCTTTACTTTTATGAAGGTTCCTGCCCTTTATGAAGTCCCACGGGATAGGATGGTGTGTTGCAAACACTGAAAAATTAAGGATTCTTATTTCTTCCTCTGTTCTTTGTCTTCCAGGTAATCTTTAATTTGCATAAAACTTTTACACATTAAGTTTATATTTATATATATATATATATATATTATACTTATTAGACATATTAAGCTATATATAAAACTTATACATGTTTCCCAATAACTAGCTTTTTTATCCCCTTTCATCTCATTCTCTCTTCTGCTCTACCATTTACATTTCTTATTCTGTCTCCAGATTCTTAGAAATATAGACTACCCTTAGATTTGAATGAGAATCTGCTGAAATGTGACCTTTGCTCCCTCATTCAACTAAAATTATTTAATTTTTTTCCCTAAGTTGCTGTGTATAGAGAACATTCCTCAGTTGACCCTGGAAGTTGATTTGATCTTCATACTGGTGACTACTTCCTGCTTTTTAAAGTTATAGTGACCTGGTCCCCCAAGCCTCTTAAAGTAGTAATACTAACCTGGTCCTTATGTCTCCCTATCTTACTTGCCTTCTCATATTTCATCTTCATTACATTAGCAAGGAACCCTCTTTAACTCATTCTCCATCTGTGTTCTCTTCCTATGTGGTTTTACCTGTGTCTGTGGTTCAAGGGACATGTATGTGCTATTGCTCCGTGTCTTAGTTAGCATAACTATTGCTATGATAAAACGCCATGACCAAAATCAGCATGGGGAGGAAAAGGCTGATTTGTCTTGTGCTTCCACATCATAGTCCATCATTGAAGAAAAAAGGCAGGACAGGAACTCCAACAGGGTTGGAACCTGGGAGCAGGACGGATGCAGAGGCCATGGAGGAGTGCTGCTTCCTGGCTTGTTTTGGGTGACTTGCTCAGCCTGCTTTCTTATAGAACCTCGGGTCACCAGCCTAGGGATGGCCCTACCTACAACGGACTTGACCTTTCTACATCAATCACTAATTAAGAAAATGTCCTAGAGGCTTGTCTACATCTTGATCTTGTGGAGGCATTTTCTCAATTGTGGCTCCCTCCTCACCACCTCTAGCCTATGTCAAGTTGACATAAAACTAGCCACCATATCCCTCAAGTTTAAATCCTCAGTACAGTCCCCCTGGAGAGTCTGACTCTCATGCTGAACTAGGATTGTAGTGTGGAGCGTGGCGAGCTGTGTCCCGCCACCCAGCTCCACATGGCTAGATTTACCCAAAATAATTACACGGAAGCTGTATTCTTTTAAACACTGCGTGGCCCATTAGCTCTAGCCTCTTACTGGCTAGCTCTCACATCTTGATTAACCCATATTTAGTAATCTGTGTAGCACCACGAGGTGTGACTTACCAGGAAGATCTTAACCTGTGTGGCAGACTTCTTGACCGGTGACGGAAGAACGACCACCACACCAGGATTCCACTCAGATCACGCTTTACTGGAGTGCCCTTGATTGATGGGGAGCAGGAAAGGAGGGGGCAGGAAAGCGAGGGACAGGGAGCAAAGGGGCAGGGAGCACAGGGGAGAGGCAGCAGGAAGCGAAGGGGGAGCAGGAAGCGAAGGGGGAGCAGGAAGCGAAGGGAAGGGGGTGCACTTAGGCACCCGCTTAAATAGGGAATTGGCACACGGGTCGCCCTGTGATTGGCTGCCACCAACAGCTGACACCAGACCGCACTGGGATAGGCTCAAGAATCTACATCCACCGCGCATGCGGGAAGCGGGGAGCGCAGCTCTCAAAGCCATAGCCAAATATGGAGTTGTTTGTAACAAACAAGACAGGATGTCGGCGCCATCTTGTAATGGCGATCCTGTCCGGCTCACTACAGTTCCCCCTTATTGTTTGTAAGCAATGAGCGCAGGACTAACGTCATCCAATCTGACCCCCACCTCATGATGTGTTGGTCGATGGAGGATGGAAGATATTTTCCATGGACACACCTTCCCCTGTACAATGGGTATTCGAGAAACCCCGGGGGTACAAAGGCTGTGTCACAGGAGTCTACATCCGCACACCTACCCAAGTGCAATGGATCAACAGATCCCACGGGGTACATAGGCTGTGCATGATGGAAGCCCTAAGCGTCTCTTAGTGCTGACAACCATATCTGGGGGAAGGAGCCACACTCCAGGGTAGCTAATGCCTGAGAGATTACAACTTTATCCCAATATAGCCTTATCCCTATTGGTCTGGGCTCGAAGGCAGCAAACCAACCACAGGCACAACACACGGCCACCCAGGCAGCTTGCCAAAAACATGCCCACACAACTGAAAGCACAGGGACCCTTTCTCTGTAAAGTTACGTGCTTCTCCTAAAAGGTAAAAATCTGGGGAGAACTGTGGCATCATGCCGAACAGGCATCGCCTTTGGGAAGGCTGACAGGATTCCCCTTCAGTGCTCCGCCTTCCACTGGATCCACGTCATCAGGGATGTCTGCAGGAACTTTCTCCAGAGACTCAGACTCATCCTTAGGAACTTCCTTGATCATGCGTGTCAGCCGGCTCGGAACCCAAAGCAGAGCCTCTTGGCCCTGTGGAAAAACACATACAGCTCCCCTGGATCTTGCCACCGCAAGATCCGGTCCATACCATTTGTTATCCAATACATCTTTTCACTTCACATATTCCTTTTGTTCCATAGGGCCTGCTGCATGCTTTTCAGCTGCTGCAGTACCCGACTCATTCAGGTTTAAAAAGTTAAGTGTGAAGAGAGCAAGGGAGATTCTTTCCCTGGGGGAAGCGGATTCAGCTATTCCCCCTTTTTGTTTTTGTAGAATTTCTTTAATATTTCTGTTGGCTCTCTCCACAATACCTTGTCCTTGTGGATTGTATGGAAGACCCGTAATGTGGGTCACTTGGAGCTGTGCACAAAAGGCACGAAATCCATGGGAGGTATATGCCGGGCCATTGTCTGTCTTCAGGCGTAGGGGTTTTTCCCAGGCGGCCCAGGCCTCCAGGCAATGTGTTTTTACATAAGTTACCTTTTCTCCTGCTAGGAGCGTGGCATGAATAATGCCCGAAAAGGTATCCACTGATACATGTAAATATTTTAATTTGCCAAAATCAGGCAGATGGGTAACATCCATTTGCCACAACGTGTTAGGTTGCAGCCCTCTAGGGTTGACCCCAACATTAGGGGGGTATAAAAAGGTCACACATGAAGAACAGGCTTTAACTATTTCTCTGGCTATCTGTCTGGAAATATGAAATTTTTTTTCTAAGGGTATTGGCAGGCACATGCCAAAGCTTATGAAAATCTCGTGCTAATTCTGCAGGGTCCGAGACGACCAAAGCTATGGACCAGGTAAGGCAGTCAGCCAAATCATTGGCCTCAGACATGGGTCCTGGAAGCAAAGTATGAGCCCGAATATGTCCAATGAAAAAGGGATTATCTCTTTGTAAAATGCATGCTTGAATTTGACACAAAATATTGGAAACTGTACTTGAATTTCTAACAAAGGCAGCCACCTCCAATGAGGCAACAGCATTCACCACATATTTAGAATCTGAAAATAAATTGAAGGGTTCTGAAAATCTTTTAAAAACTTCCAGCACGGTCATATATTCCGTGACTTGTGGGGAATCAGGTCGAAAATCAAGCAAAATGGGATCCCTACCTTGAATTACTATGGCACCTTTGCCAGTTTTGGAGCCATCAGTAAAAACAGTCAAGGCCATATTAATGGGCTTTTTAAAGGTAACCTTAAGAAAATACACTAAGTTCCTTTCCACAAAATTTAATAGGGGATGTCTTGGATAATGATTATCAATAAGGTTAGGAAAAGCGCAAACCAAAACAGCCCATTCATTTACTGTAGCTGCCAATGTCTCCACCTGTCCCTTGGTATAGGGAATAATCAATTTATCTGGCATGGTAGCAAAAGATGTTAAACAATGTTTTATCCCCAATACCGCTTGAGAAGCAACCAACTCGGGATAATATTGAATGGTTTTGGTACCTGAAGAATTACCATGGATCCACCACAAGGAGCCATCTTGCCATAGCATCCCAGTAGGGTAATGTGCAGTTTTTTAGATGCATAAGAATATGGGCAAAGCAGGATCGACTTGGCACAATTGTGCCTTAGTCATTGCTTTCTCCACCTGTTTTAAAGCCTTTTCAGCCAAGGGGGTCAAAGTTCTGTTTGAATTAACATTTGGATCACCTTCCAAAATAGAAAACAAGGGCAACAACTTTGCCCGGGGGATGTTTAAATACCCCCTAATCCAATTAATATCCCCCAATAATTGTTGAAAATCATTAAGTGTCCTCAAATGATGGGTGCGAATGGAAATCTTTTGAGGGGTCACCGTCAAAGGGGATATAACTGCCCCCAGAAATTTTATAGCAGTAGTCTGTTGGATCTTATCTGGTGCCAAGACCAGGCCCCAACATGTAGAAAAATGAAAATAGATCTACATCCATCTCCATGTACAAAACTTAAGTTTAAATGAGCCAAAGGCCTCAGCATATAAAAATTATGTTGAACCTCACAGAGAAAAAATTTTTTGAAGCACATTTTGCCACATCTCAAACACAGCCTCAGTGGCATAAACATTTGGAGAAACCATAAATTATATCTCCTGAATTGAGAACCTTTTGTATAACAAGGCTATAGAGTGGGAAAAGATCTTTATTTATCATAAATCCATTCCAAAAATATATGAAGAACTCAGGAAATTAGTTATTAAAAATTTAATCCAAACTGAAAACTCTCAACAGACAAACTTAAAAATGACTGAGAGACATCTAAAAAATTTTTAAACATAACATCCTTTAGCCATCAGACAAATGTAAACCAAAACTCTGAGATTTTATCTTATCCTTGTAAAAATGACCAAGATTAAAAATTATTGCTAACAACTTATGCCTAAGAAAATGTGGGTAAAGAAAAAACTCCATTGTTGGAAGTGCAAACTGACATAGCCATCTTTGGATCACACATTGTATTGAAAAACCTGAACAAACCCGACTCTCCCAGCAGGAAGAGAAGAACCAAAAATCCAGGGCCAGCCTGTTCAGCGACCCTGCACCAGGAACTAGCTGAAGACAAAACCAGACTGCAATTTTGATAACAATCCCAAGAAACAGTGAGTTTCCTCCTTGTGATTATCAGCTTGCTGTGTTTTAGGAACTAACAGATTCCGACCTTGGGAGTGGTCCCAAGGCCACCTGTGGATTTTTTGGAATTTACGACCCTTTTGGACCACTGGGCAGTGGCCTCCTTTTTCAAAAATTCTTTCTCCTGGTACTCGGGGTTGACTCCCGGTACTCGGGGTTGAATTCCTCTTCCGCCAACCAAGGCCACGTGCGCGACCTCAGCAAGGATGGTCTCCCGCGAGCCATGCGGGGGGGGGGGGGGGGCGTGCCATCTCTAGACCCGAGTGAGAGTCTCCCCAGCATTGGGGGACCCTCATTTTGTCTATTTTTTAAAATTAGGCAAATATCTACCTCAAAACTTAGCAATACCCCTTTTGGGCCTAAATACAAAGTTGTTTAACCACAAGAACATGTGCTCAGCCTTGCTTGGATGTGTGGCTGAGCAGAGCGGCTGGGCCCAACCGTTTAAGCTAGTGAGCCTTACCATGGTCGTGCTGCGCTTCTATGCCCTGAGGCCCACGCTGGGAGTGACCTAGCGTTCTAGCCTGTCGGTCCTCAAGGCAGGTCCTGTGTTTGCAGTTTTGGAGACCCTCCGTGCTGCTTGGCCTTGGAGCCGCAGCTGTTCACATTCTACAAAATCCGGAGGCCTCGGTAACTCGAACCAGAAGAATATAATTCCCTTCCTTAGCATATCTTGTTTAGCGGCCAGATCTCTACCAAGCCTATCATAGGATGACATATTAAGATTACCAGAGGTGGCTTTCTCCAGTTCTTCCTCCTCCTGAGGGTCTAACTCCTCCTCAGACCGATCCAGGCTCACAAATTCCTCGAGCGCTGGATAGAGGGGACCTTCCCTCTTCTCATTAACCTCCCTTTTAGGGAGAATTGTATCAGGATCCTTTTCTTTTACCTTTTTTCTTTCAGGCCTTTCCAAGTTTCCTCCCTTTGAATCTGAAAAACCGTTCTTGTGTTTAATGCGGGCCTTTCGCCCCTCTCTCAGAACGTCCACGTTGTTCCCCGCTCTGAGGTTGCGGCCAGACTTACGGCAGTGCAACCAGAGACAGCAGGCTAGTACAAACACCACAAACGCCACGAACACGAGACCAAACATCCAAGAACCCACTCCCGCAAACAGCATACTTGGGGAGACTGAAACCTGCATACTGGGAGAAACTTACCGACGTTGCCACTCTGCGTGTTGAGTTCAGAATCCTCTTCGGCCCTTCGCCTGGCGACCGAAGTTCCCGGGTTTTCGGCACCAGTTGTGGCGGACTTCTTGACTGGTGACGGAAGAACGACCACCACACCAGGATTCCACTCAGATCACGCTTTACTGGAGTGCCCTTGATTGATGGGGAGCAGGAAAGGAGGGGGCAGGAAAGCGAGGGACAGGGAGCAAAGGGGCAGGGAGCACAGGGGAGAGGCAGCAGGAAGCGAAGGGGGAGCAGGAAGCGAAGGGGGAGCAGGAAGCGAAGGGAAGGGGGTGCACTTAGGCACCCGCTTAAATAGGGAATTGGCACACGGGTCGCCCTGTGATTGGTTGCCACCAACAGCTGACACCAGACCGCACTGGGATAGGCTCAAGAATCTACATCCACCGCGCATGCGGGAAGCGGGGAGCGCAGCTCTCAAAGCCATAGCCAAATATGGAGTTGTTTGTAACAAACAAGACAGGATGTCGGCGCCATCTTGTAATGGCGATCCTGTCCGGCTCACTACAAACCTGCATCCATCTTGGAGAGGAGAGCTATGGCGACTGACCTCACTGCCTTCTTCCCAGCATCCTGTTCTGTTTGCTCCGCCTACATAATTTTCTGTCCTATTAAAGGGCCAAGGCAGTTTCTTTATTTAACCAATGAAATCAACACAAAACAGAAGACTCTCCCATATCATAGGATAGCCACATAATCTGTTTAACTGCACCCAATTAAATGTCAAAACTAGGCTTAACAAGTCAAAAGCTATAATTATTAATTTTCCATTAATTTTCCCTGTTCCAATGTTCTCTGAGCCACTCAAAAAAGCAGTCTTACTGAAAATCTGGGTACCCTTCTTGATTATGACACCCATTCATCCCTGTAGGTGGTCAATGAAACCATAGTCTACATTACTTTGCTTCTAAAATTCATATTTTCTGTTATTCCAACTACTCCAAACATAGCAAGACTCTGGACTCTATTTAAACACTGTGACACTCATCCTGATAATTCCATGTATATCCGTGTCATTGTCTATTAGTTATTAATGGTATATCTGAAGTGTGTATCTCTTTAATAACCCCATGTCCTCTTCTTTTGCCCTAGTCAGTCTCACAATTACATTTCAGAAACCTTTAAAATGTGTGATTTCCTGTATAGTGTTTAAATTCTTGCCTGCACCCATTATTCAGGATCCTTCCCTTCGTATTGCTTAAACATTCCCTCAGCTCTACCCACACTCGTTAGCTGCATAACTCCTACTCGTTCTTTAAGAATAAGCTAAATACAGTTTCCCGAGTTTTGGCTGTTGTTTTTTTTTTTTTAATATGCAATACCCTCACCACATCTCTTGAGGTTGAGTACCTTCCCCTACCACCACCCAACTCAACCCTGACTCCAGATTAGATCGGCTGCCTATCTCCTCTGTGATCTCACAGTGCCTTGCAAATGTCTTTTCCGCACACCCATCCCTTAGCCTTCAGCACAGTGCCCGGACACAGAGTTGGCTCTCAGGCATATTTGTTGAGTGAATGAGTGTGGCACAACACGCTGGCTTCCTGCTGACTAGGCTTTTAGCAGCCTATCGGCCTGAGCTACCACGTCATTTCTGTCCACCGAGCAGGAAAGCGTGACAAATCACTCATCACCGCTTCTGACAGAGTTGCCTCTTAGCAGTTCTGCCTCATGGCTTTGTTTGAAGCATTACGGCTTTATAGACTATCAAACACATTGAGTTCTAAATGTAGACATAAAATTATATTTAACAGTTCATAATACTAAGGTTTCTCTCATTGTGGGAAGTCGTGACACACTTCCTCCAAAACAGAGACAATGAGAGGTCGGCATAGTTCTGTGACCTTCCACTCTACGTTTCTCATTGGAAAAGCCGTGGCATGGATCCAGGCTTCCCCCATGTAGCTATTCTGCACACGTTCTCTGGTAGAAGAGGCACACGGAGTGTGCATGAGTGAAAAGTTAGTTTCTGAAGAAAGCAGGAATCTAAAAGAATAAAACCCATCACCCCAATCATCAGGAGATAATGGGGCACATTTTACACAGAGCATTTTCAACTCTAGACAGAACAAGCAATACTTCCTGTAACTCACAAGTCAGCGCCTGGGGTCTGTCCCACAGGAAGCATCTGGGATGTGGCAGGTCAGGAGCAATGGAAGCCACAATGGGCATGTTTCACAATGAGTGATTAAATGTGCGGAAGCCAAGTTTCAGAGAATAGGATGTGCATACGTTTTAGGACAAAGGCAAAGAAGCCTAGACCACAGAAATGCTGAAGGAAGAGATCTGAAAACAATACTCAAGAGGCTTCACGAGACAAAAACAAAGTGTCAAATAATTACTGCCAACACCGTAACAATGACACAAAAGGAATAACTGAAAGATTTACGTTTAGCTCAAAAAGTAGCAGAAGAAAGAACCATATCGGTGAATAGCCATTCCCAGCATGCTGCGCTTGGAGAATGATGAGAAGCCACGCAAGGTGGTAAGGTGAAAAAATAGTCTTCATTTAATTTTGGCTTTTTAAATTTGTATTTAATTTTATTAATTTATTATGAAGGGCACACCTGTGGGAATCAACGTGCCATGTGGATTCTGGGGGTTCAACTTGGGTACTCAGGTATAGCAGCGGATACCTTCACCTCACTGAGCCGTGTCACCTGCTCGTAGCAAGGCTCTTTGAGACAGGGAGGGTCTCACTATGTGGTCCTACTTTCCCTGACTCTCACTATGTACATCAGGCTAACCTTAAACTCGGCCCTCCTGTCCCTTCTTGTGTGCTGGGGTTATAGGTGTGCCATTATACCTGGCCAGAAACGGACTTGGTTTTTGTTTTGTTTTGTTTTGTCAGAAAGTTTGACAGTTGTATTCACAACAAAGTAGATAAAAAAATTTTTAAATGTATAAAACTTCCATTGTTAATTCATATGTCATGTGTAAATATTTTAAATTTTTAAAAATGATCCTATAAGCCAGCCGTAATAATATGATCCCAGGATCCTGGATACTGAACTAGGAGAATCAATGGAGCCTGAGAGTTTGAGAGCAGTTTTGGCAATATGAAGACCCCATGCTAATGGCTAATATACCTCAGGCACCTATTTAAAATGATATTAAAAGAAGAATGAGGGTCAGACACATGGCTCAGAGAGAGTTCAGTCTCTGGGATCCACATGGCGGAGGAGAATTGACCTCACAAGCTCCATGACACATACATATCACACATAGCCATAGCCGTGAGAATTGACCTCACAAGCTCCATGACACATACATATCACACATAGCCGTAGCCATGAGAACTGACCTCACAAGCTCCATGACACATACATATCACACATAGCCATAGCCGTGAGAATTGACCTCACAAGCTCCATGACACATACATATCACACATAGCCGTAGCCATGAGAACTGACCTCACAAGCTCCATGACACATACATATCACACATAGCCATAGCCGTGCACAAACAGCCACAATAAATAAAAAATATTTTAGAGGATCTTTAAAATCACAAAGCTAGTTCCCATAGCAAGTTGTTTCTTCAAGGACATAGATGTGATGAACTAGGTTTAAAGATAACATTGAAGGTTAATTGGAAAGGGAAAAATTAATTGTAAAAGGTAGGATGGATGTGTTGATTCAGGCTGCTATAACAAAATGCCACCATTGGAGCATTTGTGAGTCACAGAAACATGTTGGTCCCAGAGCTAGAGGCAGAAATCCAGGACCTAGGTAGGGGCATATTTGGAGTGTCTCTCTGACTCTCTGTTGCATGGATAATGCTCTTTGCCACTTCCTCATGGAGCAAAAGAGACAAATGAGCCCCTTAAGACCATTTTTTAGGGATATTAGTTTCATTTATGAAGTCCCACCTTCATGACCTACTTACTTCCTATACCACTACACTTGAGAATGGGTTTCTTTTGCTGTTATTGTTTTGTTTTGATGTGTGTGGGTATTTTGTTTGCATGTATGCCTGTGTACTATGGGCATGCATCATGTCTACAGAGGCCAAAGAGTATGGATTCCCCAGAACTGCAGTTACAGATGGTTGTGAGTCTTTATATGGGTTCTGGGAATCAAACTTGGGTCTTCTGGAAGAGCAGTCTGTGTTCTTAAACACAGGGCAATCTCTCTAGCCCTGGGGAACAAGTTTTAGTGCATGAGTTTCAGGAGAACATGAACACTCAGCTCACAGCCAGCTGAAGGATAAAGAGACCACAATGTTTCATAGCCGATTTGTACATTTACAAATCAAACACAGGTGTCGGGCATTTTGATGATGCGTATGATACTCTCATATAGCTATTGCTTTGACCAAACGCCTAAGCAAAGAAACCTAAAGGAAGTCTTATTCAGCCCCAAGCCATGGTTAGCTGGTCCCACTTCTTTCGTCTAAGTCATATAAGACTATCATGGCAGCAGGAGTATATAACAGACAAGACTTCTCACTCCATGGCAACCAGTGAGTAGAGAAGCAGGAGGTCTGGATTCAGTATGTATCCATCAAAGATATTGTCCCGGTAACCTGTTTCATCCAGCTGTAACGCACATCCTGACAGTTATTCAGTTATGACTTCTTCAGTGAATTAGTTCCCTGAAAGAAGTTAGAGCTCTGTGGTCTGAGAGCACCTCAAATGTTTCAAACAATTCCTTAACAAATGAGCCTTCCCTCAGGAAAGTTTTGGATTTAACCTCAGCAACAGGCTCCTGAAGTAGACTGTGTTCAAATGAAATCTTTGGTGTCTCACATCTCCATGACATAAAGTATGGATGATAAAATCCACCTCGAGGGGTGGTTGAAGCAGTGAAGGAGACAAACTGTATGAAGTGACTAAAAACCTGCCCCTAGTGCCATGTTCCACCAGCAGTGTAAAGCCACGCCCCCAACACATGGAGGATGAATTAGTGATTACTGATCATGGGCATCGCTATCACGATAATTACTCTGTTTTTAAAGGTTTAATGAAAAGTGTCCTTTTCTTAGTCCCAAATAAAAGTTGTTTAAATGTAAATTAGCACAGAGAAAAAGACACCAAACATACCATCTGTGTAGAAAATTTCTGTTTACATTTCGAGGTAAAAATGTTCCTTATTCTCATTTTCTCATTCACTCTGCTGGCAGCTCTCATGGCAGGACATGTGGCTATGCTGCCCAGGCTAGCTATAAAACTCATTGACTCACGTGACTCTCCCATCTCAGCTTCTCAATTAGCTGGAGCTATAGATGTGTGCCACTGCTATGCTCAGCCGATCTCTGTAAAAAACTTTTAAACATAAAAGACACTGTATTATACCTACATTTTTATAGGTATCTAAAACATTTGAGGCTAACATCATGCCTAGTAAAATCAATTACGAGGAAGGAAGCTGTAACAACAACAGAAAAGGAGCTGCTGATATTCTCCAATGCCTACATGAAGTGCTAACACTAGTATTGAACAAAGACAGATGAATGAATGAACAATTCACTCTATGGACAGTCAGATAGTTGCCCTTTTGAGGTGGTTTATGCAATATGTGATACTCAACTCACTTGCATTGTTTAAGCTCCTTGTAAGCCTCATGTAATGGAGAGGGCAGACTCGGCCACTGATCTCCATCACTTTAATAATCTCTGAGGTGGGGATAAACCAAGTTCCAAAGCCAGGATTCAAACCTAGACTGGACTGAATCCCAAAGCCCCTATGTCTTTCTGCCAGAACACACTGCCTATCAAATACACTGATATATACTGAAGAGACGCCTTGTGGAGGAAACCCGGCCCACCATAAAATGATTCACAGGAGACAAGGCGTCTTCTGCATTCTGCCCTGCGTCCAGCGTGGCAGGACAGCTGTTACCGTCCATCTGTGTGGTGGCTGCCTCACTGGTACCGTCAGGGCCATTGAAATCGCAGCCACATTCACTCGGAGGAAAATAAGAATGGATTTTCTTTTCTTTTGAGAAAGCTTTTTACACTAATCCATTTAATCCCATGGCTGATTTGCCATTGAAGTCTGAAGCAAAGCATCTTTTATGGGGACGTTCCTACCTTTGAACAAAATTTAAATTAGCCAATGAGTTCTTTCTATTATCCCTTCTCTAGTTAAAAGAGAGAGAGAAAATGTGAGTGGACGGAGGAGAGGGGGAGAGAGGTGCGGTCGGAGCAGATGGGTCCTTTCAACGAGACGAGAATGATTTTCCTGCTGGGGAAAAGTATGTGTTCCAAAGAACAAAGAAAAACACAGAACTTGGATTATTTAGTAGCAATTAATTTAATTTTGAGTAGGATTTTGGATAAATGCCATGATGCATTTATTCAAACCAACACAATGCACAGAGGTGTCAATGGACATTTATAGACTTAAACTTAATGTAGCCCCTGGCAGGAACCTCGATGCTGGAAAGGAAGGGGTAGATGAGAACCATATACTTTTTACTCAATTGTCCTATGTCTCTCAAAAGTGGGGGACGCTGGATGTTTTCCAAAGCAGAGGATGACACAAATCAAGATGCTTTTATTTGAGTGCAATCATCAGGAATGCTTGCTCGCGTAGGTGAAGCTTGCAGTTGGTATAGTTCAATGCAAACAGGTTCTTTTTTCATAGTTCTCATCCTTGGGTTTTCCTTTATCCTGAAAGGTCTCAGAGTCTCCTACTACTGAGCTCAGCTCTGTGCAGCCGCATTCATATCTGGGAGGATGGAAGTCATGTGAACTCAGACGTAGCACCTGGAACCACTAACATAGCTGCTTTTCTGTCGCCAGGATGAAAATATCCTGACAAGAAAATGACTTGACACAAGCCCGGAGGTTTGTTGTGGCTCCCAGTCAAGGGCACAGGCCTCCGTAATGGGAAGTCCAGGCAGAAGTTACAGCAGAGGGTGGAGACCCGCTGTGCTCTGCTCCTTTTCTCCTCATCCCAAGGGTGGTGTGGTTCACAGTGGGTGTCTTCCCACTCACCGCAATTACCATAGTCAAGATAAGCTCTGCAGACAGTGCTCCAAGCCCATCTCCTAGGTGATTCAGATCTCATCAAGCTAACGAGTGAGATTAACCGCCACAAGCGCTAAGCCACAAGTTTTTCAGAGGGAGCCAAGTCATCTGGTCTGCAGAAACTCTAGGGGTGATTGCTGTACAGGTCAAGGTCTGAGATCACTGTTTCAAGTACAGTACCAACACAATGCGCAGCCAGGTATTTCTTAAGCTCGAACCGAAGCTGTCTTAGGAGATTGGCATACTAATGTGTTGAGCATGTGTCAGTTCCATGCCTAAAATTCAAAACTCCTTTTATCTAAGAGCTAAGTGACTATTGAAAGCCAGCTTTCCCATCTCACCATCATGGTCCCAAATCTCAGGAATTCCAGAGTCAAATTATCTGTGGAAATAAAAACAATATCTACTTCCCAAGATGGCTAAGATAATTAAGGGGTTCACTTACATAAAAACGAGTACACCCAGAGTCTGGCATATTATTGCTCAATGAGCATTAACCCTTATAATTATCATCTAGCCAAGTATTTGAAATGACTTATGAACATAATTCTTAAATGGTATTAGAGCAACTGAACTTTGATACTGCTAACTGTCCTTGGGGTCTTTATTGCAGAAAGTGTACCTGTTGCAATTGGATATGTCTTTAAGCTGCAAAGCAAGTCCCACCACCGGTTCCCTTTCTGACCCATGCAATCAGCCACTAATAACAGCCTCTTCTCAGAGAGTTCATGACATGAGAGTGATGTGGATGCTGTACAAGGCCCACTGGACAAGATGCAGAGGACAGCTGAGGAATGTCACAGCTGTTAGACAGACACTGCGTTATTGGGTAAAAGAATGGTGGGTGGAACCGAGCCAAGAGAAATATAAAGACACAGTAAAGAAATAAACTGTGCAGAAAAATATATTCGGGCAGTATAGGCTACAGGCACAAAAGCAGGATGTTTTCTACAGCTGACGGAAGGAACTATTCAGAGATGATGAAGGAAAGGTCAAGGGTGGCAGAATGAATGGCAGAGATGAAAAAGAACAGTAGCTTAACCCTGGTACATCTTTAAAAGGGGGAAGTTAAATAAGTTTCATCTATGATTTAAAAAAAAATAGCCTTATCTAGTTGGTTTCACCAAAGCAGTCATGCCAAACACTATGGGTCCAAGGTGGATCTCGGAGTAAGCAGGAATCCAACATAGAATAAGCATTGTGTCCACAATGTATGTGTGTGTGTGTGTGTGTGTGTGTGTGTGTGTGTGTGTGTGCGTGCGTGCGTGTGTGTGTATGTGTGTGTGTGTGTGTGTGTGTGTGCGTGTGTGTGTGTGTACCAGATGTTTGGTGTCTTCCTCTGTCACTCACCATGTACTTATTCTTGATATTTTGGATTTTCACTTGTTTGGTCTGGCTTAGTTTGGTTTAGTTTGAAGAACCAGATTTGTATTTTTTCATTTTGCTCTGAAGTTCCCCAAAATTTGGGGCTAGGGTGGCTCAAGTCTTTGCCTTCTGTCTTTGTCTGGTAGCCAGCACAATTCCCTATGAAATGGCTAGGAAGGGGAGGTAACTCCTCCAGGAGATGCTGCATCAAAGAGCGTCTTGGCTTGATTGGCACCACCTCAAGCCTTACTTTGAATTACACCAGGTGTAATAGAGCCAGGCTTCTCCTCCAGGGTGGTGAGAGACATTAAAGCTCATGTGAAAAGTGTTGCCAGCCCACATGACATAAACAGAGGCTGAGACTGGACATTTAGAAACCTCGAGCAAATAGCATCACTATAGCTGAACACAGAATTAATTTCTTAGTCATGCATTGACATCAAATCTTATAGGAATATGGATCAATGATAGAAACAATGGGAAACATTACGGCCTTTATCACAGAATATTTTTTTCAAGAACCAACTAGAATCCTCTGTCGAACTATAAATCTGAAGCAAGTTAGACACAATAAAGTATCTGAGGTACTAAGGCACATCTGAAGTGTCAGATCAGAACTGGGGTCAGGGTTCCAGGCTCTGGTAAACTACACTATGCTTTGCTTTCTATGAATTCTTGACCATTTGAATTCTGTAACATTTCAAAGTCAATGAAGTTCCTAAAGTGTATTAACATAATAGCTTCCACAGAAAGCAGACATCTTGGAAAAGTCTCCTCTGTGTTATTAAATTAAGAATATACTCTTTGGACTACAAGTGGTTTTATCTTTCATCCTATTTCGCGGGGCAGAGTTACACATTAGGAAGTAGTCGGCTGCAGGCTTGAGCCAGCCTTTCCATGCCTCCTCATGGTCTCGCTGCACTTAAGGAATTTTGTTGGTGTGGTGGTACTGATTAAAGACAGCGCTGGGAACAGACTACATGTTTTATTTTTTCTGGAACAGAGTTAATTTTATGGACTATGCTTGCTTCCTCTCTCAGTGGGATATGGCCCTTAGCTACCATTTAATATAAGCTATGTGTGTATGTGGATCTAAGTGTTTGCCTGTGTTCAAACTAAGATGCCAAAAATAGTTGCTGTCATTTCCTCCCCTGGGATTTTTAAGACTTCTTGCTGTCTAACAGGTAAGAAGAAACACAGTAGAGGCTCATCAAATCAATGCTGAACGTAGCCTTGGCAAACAGCATCTGCTATATGCCAAGGGTTGCTCTATGAAATACCACAGAACCCCTACTTGTGCCTGCTAAGATGTAGTTGTTGGGCTTGCTTTTCATAATGGTTCACCCTCAGGAGAAATTCCTGTCTATCCTTGTTACAAGCAATGGCTAAGGTTTTCCTGCCTAATTAAAGTAATTAAAGACAGGTTCTCTCTCTCTCTCTCTCTCTCTCTCTCTCTCTCTCTCTCTCTCTCTCTCTCTCTCTCTCTCTCTCTCTAATTCTATAAGTTGTATAAGTGATCAAACACTTCCTCTTTCATCTTGCTGCTAGCTTGCCAATTACTGCCAAATTCCTATCTTTTGGAGCCCTTTTCCATTAGCTTCTATGGACGGTTGGTACACTCTTTTTTTTCTTTAGTGTATGCTACACCCAACTCTAGCTCCACACTTATTCCTCACCTAGTTACAGTTTGTTGTATCTCCTAAAAGATTTCTGCCGCTTCCTAAAGAAACTATCTAGTTACAAGGTCATGAAGAGAATAGACGTTGAGCCAGTGAAAGCAGGCAGAAGGAAGTGTGTAAGAAGTTCAGTGAAGCAGGAAAGAGGAAAAGAGAAAAGGAGGGAGGGGGAGGGAAGAGGGAAGAAAGAGGAAAGATCTTATTCTATAATAAGAAGTTTGACTAAGTATCACAGAATTCACTAGGAAATTTATAGATAATTACATACAGGATGTTAAAATAATTTTAAAGCCAATATCTGAAGACTGGTTTTTTTGACAACTTCGTTGTTCATTATCTATTGATTGCTACTTCATAAGGTCCACCCAGAAATGCAGTGAGATGTAAAGGTGGCCAAGAGAGCTCCTCAGCCAGTAAGCCTAGCCACCAGTACCCAGGTGGAAAAGGAGACAATACCTTGGGTCAAGTTGTTCATGAATGCTGGTAGTACAATTAGACAAGAGCTTGGCATTCTGTCTTTTCTCTTCACAGAGCACTTTCTTTCTAATTCATACACATGCAAAGACACACACGTACACACACAGACATATGCGCATGCAGGCACGCAGGCACCCGTGTGCCCCTCAAGTCATGAGGAATGGCATGAAGGAATTCCTAGTAGAGGCTGGGGTCTTATTTTCTGTAGGAAGACAGTGGTCCCTGACCTCCTGCTGAACCCTTGGGGAGCCATCAGATTTCAGAGTGCTGTCCGTTCAGAGAAGACATAAGAGAACCTGACTTGTGGACCCTTTGTCTCCAATTTCCCCGCTAACCTGTAAGATAGACGGTATGGCTGCCTCTCCTCAGAGAACCCTAAGAGTGCGAGGTTGGTTCAAAGAAACTGTCACAGAGCTAGAATATAGGGCCACAGTGGGGGTGACCCGCAGCTCATATCGTTTCTAAGATGTAGCAAATCTGCTGGTGATGATTAGGCTCCAACTTCTCGGGAGCCTTGCTGATGGAGAGTGCTCCCCATTGCCTGGAGGACAGCAGGGGAGAACATTCTGCAACAGATAGGAGGAAGGGCCAGAGAGAGCAGTAAGGATGCATCGCCTGTGTGTGTGGTGGGGTGGTATGGACATCCCTGGATGGGGCTCCAGAGGCCCCACTAACACACCAGGCAATGGAGGAATTCTGGGATTTTGCCACAACAGCAGTAGCCTGCCGCCCAGAGGAGCACATAGTGTGTGTAAAGGAACTTCTGGTCCTTTTCCTAGGATTCCTGGAATTCGGCCTCTGCTGGAGGGAGGGGCATTGAAATTAGCAGAAATCTAATTTTAAAACTTAATAAACTTTGCATAGTTCGAATACACAGGAATAACCACAAAAGGCAAACGCATCTCCATGTTCAGATTGGAAATCTTAGGAGAATTTCTCTGCTTTGTATTTGGTTTCACAGGTTAGGTCTTCCCCATGAATCATTTACATTATTTTAGCAATTTTGACTCAAAATGGAAGATTACACATTTGAAACACAGCCTAAAACAAAACCAAAACAAAACAAGACCAACTTAGAAACCTTGTAAAAATTGCTTTTGTCCCAGAATGTGAGCTGGGAGTTTTAATTAAAACTAAATTGCTAAAGTCATGGTGCAGCATTTTTTCCTTTCTCAAATAAATAGCTCGCTTTCCCTTCATGCCTTTCTATTCTCCTTTCCCAGATGCCCCCCATTTTAATTTGCATTTCTCTAACTAGTTTAATTAGAGTGAAGGGGAGTAGCTGGCAGATAAAGACAGGGGTTGGTGAGGTTTGGCAAAGGAACCCAAGTTTCTACGCTCTCAGAATGTCCTGGCTGTGGTCATGCAGCCGCAAAACATTTTCATACAAAATGAACTTGATTTCATATCGATGCAATACTGCACCCTGCCTGGACGGAGGCACAGGTCCCCAAGAATGGCAGGTTTGTGTGGTGCATACATTGCATGTGCCCAGCGACGCTGAGACTGCCTCACCCTCAGTATTGTACCTACAGGAAGTTGCTACTCACCATGCGTCTTTCCCCCACACAACCTCATTTGCTTGCAACATGCAGCAGCTCCAAATGTTCTCCCATTTGGATATAAAATTGCACACTCAGATATCCTAAATCATTTGCAAATTGCCTTCTTGACTGTACTCTAAATTGGACCGTCACTTTTTTTCTCCCCATAAAAATCAAGTTTTCAAAATGCATGTAGTTTATTTTCTTTCCTCCAGACTACTTCCAAATACCTCTGTACACAGGCTATTTCAGTTCACTGGAAGCAGGTGGCTAGAAACAGGAAAACCAGGCCTTAGTTTCCAGTCCACTGGAACTCACTCTCTCCTCAGCAGCTGCTTCCTTGGTGAGCAGATTTCAGCCGAGTCCTCGCCACTAAAGACACAATTAATCAAAGTGACTCCTTCTAGCTGGATGTATGTAAAGCCTAGAGTATATTTAAAATTAGATCAGTTGACTAGTAAATTAATTTTATGGACTGCAGGTGAGCCTCCCACAGGTGAAGACCTTCAAACCTACATCTGTTTAGTGATTTTTTTCAGATGTATCTTTGACTTTTCTAGTTATACTTTATTAATGTGGTCACCAAATGCAATCTTTTCCCCATTTTTTGTTTAATTTGGGGGATTATAATGTAATCACATTTCTGTTTTCCCTTACTTCACTCCAAATCCTCCCATATATCCCTCTTTTTTCTCAGTCAAATTCAGTGCCTCTTCTTTAAATAATTGTTATTGCATGCATATATGTAAATATATATGGCATTAGTCAGGTTTCTATAGAGTAAGAACTTAGATAATGAATATATGTGTATGCATTTATATATGTGTATATGTATATATGTATGTGTATATAAGCACATATAAGACACACATTATACATACATACATACATACATACTTATAGGATTTATTAGAATGACTTACTGTGGTCCATCTAATCCAACTGGCTATGATCACAAAGTCCAAGCATCCAATAATTGTTCAGTCTGCAAGACTGGATGCCTCAACTGGTGTTCAGTATATACCAGAATCGTTAAGAAGTGGACTCTATTACATCTGAAGGAAAGGACTGGACTTGCTGGTTAGACAAAGACCAAAGAGCTTCCTTCTTCCATGTTCTTATACAAGATTCCAGGAGAGGGTGTAGCCCAGATTAGAGGTAAGTTTCCCTGATCAAAAGATCTACATTAAAAGTGTGTATTCTCACCTCAAAGATCTGAATTATAAGTGGAATTTCCAACTTCAAATTAAGCAAAAGTCTCTTACAGGTTTGCCCTCCCCCACTTGGGGGTTTTAGTTAATTCCAGATTAGCCATTCAAGAATAGCCATCACATATATGCATATATATTCCAAATAGGATGCATTCAGCCCATAGAACATTACTTGTGGGCATTTTTTTAAGGCTGAACACTGGACACTGGACAACCCCTTGGTGTTCTCTTCCCTAGAGAAGACCAGCTCTCCCAGCTTTCCTCAGTGGCCTGTAGTTCTCTGTGTATGATTAACACATCACGGACTTTTCCCTAACCAGTTTTTCCATCTTGGTTCAGCTCACATTTGGGCAGTTATGTGGGTGAGATATGCAAATGTATTTCTGATATTTCTAGAAGACACGATCTCATAGCCAACTCCCATCCTCTGGCTCTTATAGACTTTCTGCTCCCTCTTCTGCAGCATTCACTGAGCCTTTGGTGTGGGTGTGGTTTGTAGATGCAGCCATTGGAACTGGGCTCCACACTTCTGCATTTTGATTGGTTGTGGTTTTCTGTAGTAGTCTACAGAAGACACGGTTCCCTGATGAGGGGTGAAAACTATCTGCATCAGCATATAGAAGAACACGTGTTTATATGTTTATAGATTGTTGTTAGGGATTATGGTGGTTTAATAAATCAGATGTTGTAGATTCTCCTCCAATTACAACTATTTCAGTAGGACTGAATAGTTAGGTAGGTAGGCTCCCAATCTATTACAGACATGACTTCCTCTTGTTGAGCTGGTCTTAAGTGTAGTTAGGGAGTTGTTGGTTGCTATCAATGTATGCATGACAAACACCACGCTTAGGGTAAAGGCAGTATCTTTTAATAACATTTTGCTTTTCCTTCTTGTGCCACAGTCTTTGAAACTGAAATGGAAGAAGCAATTGTTGGGCAGTTATTACTTGGGACTCTTCAGGATGTCACAGTGAGATAAGCACACTGGCCACTGTGACCTGAAGGTCTTGCTGGATTGAGTGTCTGGTCTTCTAGCTAACATGTACAAGAACATTTGATCAAGGACCCTCTTGTGTGGTGGTGTCACTGCAGGTTTATTAGGTGGATGATTTCTGCCTAAGAGACACCAAGGAAAAGCTAGAGGAAGTTGCATGAATTGTTTTTGAGGCGCCCTCAGAAGTACAGGGACTTCTCATATTTTACTGATTCTGAGCTACTTGGCTCATATTCTGTAGGAAAACATACAGACCCCACCTTTCTTCAGAAAGTCAAGGAACCTGAGAACATGTCAAACTGTGATTGCTTACCATAATGAAGCAATTTCTCTATCCTTCAGTGCATGAACGCCCACACAATGAGGATAACTTCTGGAATAACACCATTCTTTTAGACTCCAGTGTAAAATATGAGGTATTTTATTTAGAAATATACAAAATTTAATTATTTCAATTTGGTTTAAAGTGAACACCTCTGAGTTCTCAAAGGTGCTATCTAAAGATATTTTGAATATGTTCACCTGAATGGTATAAAATCAAATCATGAAGATTTTTGGAGATCAACGTATTCTACAAGACTGAAAGAGCTCTACCAATAATTCAGCTATGGAACTTGTTTCTAAGCTGTGCTGTAATTAGCGTGTTGACACCGCCCATTATACAAGTCTCCTAGAAAGAACATCATTCTATGAATGACACAAAAATTCATCATTAAACTCCTGATGATGCATCTCCATCCTTCCTACAATATACAAAATGATTGAATATCATTTGATCTTGGGAGGTTTAAAGGAGAAAAGAGCTAATCAAAACTTTCCATGTAGACAAGACAACCGTGTTGTTTTCAGCAAGGCAGATACTGTGGATGCTTCACACCTGCAGGTTCCACAACAGCAGATTCATACAGCCGCACACTCAATGCGTCTGGAAGAAAAGATGTCTTGTGTGTACTGAAATTGAAGTCTCCTGCAATTATTTCCTAGACTATACTGTATAGGAGTTATTTACATAATATTTACTTCATGAGGTTTTACAGATGATCCAAAGTGCATGGTATCAAAGGGTGTGCTGAGGTTCCATGTAAACACTGTGTCGTTTTATCAAGAAGACTTGAGTTTCAAGGGTATGGGGTTCCTGGAGCCAATCTCCAATATATGCTAAGGAATAATTTAATGAGATATTTCACTGGAGCCACTCATGGTTGGGAGACTTCAGAAACTCACTTCCACCTAGAATGAGTCTCACACCATCCCTTGTAGCCCACTTATTCTTCACGTGAATCAAGTATTACTATGCTGTGTTGACCAAGGTTTCTGTCCCACCCGGTCCTTCAGCCATTCAGTCCCAATGAAACACACAGATGTCTACATTAATCATAAACTGGTTGGCCTAGTAACTCAGGCTTCTTATTAACTCTTATAACTTATATTAGCCCATAATTCTTGTCTGTTTTAGCCACATGGCTTTGTAACTTTTTTGGCAAGGCAGTCACATCTTGCTTCCTCTGCAGCTGGGTCACTACTGCAGACTGAGCTTTCTTCTTCCCAGAATTCTCCTGTTCCCATTGTCCTGCCTATACTTCCTGCCTGGTTATTGGTCAATCATCATTTTATTAAAAAATAATACAAGTGACAGGATAAAAGCCCATTGTCCCACAGAAATGCTGAAATTTTCTGTATTTGTGCAACCCTTTTCTTTGAATTCAAAACCCAATAGGCACAGAAACAGCATTTTTATCGTCTTTACATCTTCAAAGACTTGAACCTGCAATACACATTTAATAACACTATTCTTTGTCTTCATGAGCACATTGTTTCTGGGATCTTAGAAAATATTCATGCATGTGGTTGCTCACTTAAAAGGATTTGGATACTTGGAGTGCTTGCTACTGACAATCACTACTACTTGGGTAAGTATCTTGAGACATGCCGAAAAATATTCTAATAAAACTACAAGCCTTAACTTCTTAAAATCTAATCTAGTTGCTCAAACATTCTGATTAATAAGAGCTTTTCATTTTGAAATAAACCTATAGATAGAAAAGTTTAGACCTTTAGATAAGCTATAGAAACTAGCATTTTTGTGTATTCTTCATTTAATTTCCATTAATTTCCATTAATGATAATGATTCAAAAAACTACATTTATCACAATAAAAATTAACACTGGTACAAAATCAGAAATAGCATATGACTCAAACTTTTCCTTTCTCCAATTATTCCAGTTAATACCCAAGTTTGCAACCCACTCGTAGGTAGTTTGTGAGCCTGGAGTATGATATGATTTTCCTATTTTGCCTGCTAATACAACATCCTCGATCCTTTTAATATGTGTTTCTAATAATGCATAGTCTCATATTCCTATAAATCTCTTACTTCTAACTAAAGACCTATTTTTCCTCCAACAAGGATAAACTTGAACGTATCTTAATGTATGAAAACTCAGAGTTGAGGGTAACCTCAAAAGTATTAGATTCCTTCACATCTCCTAAAGTCAATTTTATTTCAGCATGAACTTGAACCAAATGATCACCTCAAACATTGTGCATCACTTCTTTTTTGGACTTGCTAGCTTCCTACTCAATTAAAGCCTTAGTTTATTGTTACTATGTGGCAGCCCGAAGTATATAAACATATGTAAAAAAAAATTTCCAGGGATGTTTGCATCATTGCCCTTTTTTTCTTCTCTTCATTGAACTGCATTTAAGAGATGTACCGATTCCTTCCTGCTCCTGGGATAAATAAAGACTAACAGAATTGGCACAGCTTTGATTTCTAATAGTAATGAAGAATCCTGGACATTTTCTAACTTACTGAAACAGAATGCAAATCAGTATTTCTTATGGCCTGAACATGAAGTGCCCTTCACAGATTTGTGTGTTTGAACCCTTGGTCTCTTAGTGATGGCAGCATTGCTTGGAGAGGTTGTGGAGCATTGGAGAAGCTTTGTAGATTACGCCCACTTCTGATTTCCTGTTCAGTCATGGTGTGAGAAGCAGCAACCACATGTTTCCACTGTCCGAGACTCTCTTTCCCACCACCATGCCCTCCCCACCATGTCCTCCCCACCATGACTTCCCCACCATGTCTTCCCATCATACCCTCTCCACTGTGCCCTCCCCACCATGTCCCCCCCCATGCCCTCTCTACCAGGGCAAAATGAAATAACAAGCTAAAATAAACACTTCCTTTTCTAAGTTACTTCTGTAAGGTATTTTGTTTTGTCATATTGAAAAGGAAGAGTTACAAAGAAAATTGGTGTCTGAGAAGTGGAATCTCTGCTGTAATAGTAGATTTTTAGGACCTATTATACATAATCTAGGCATCTTGGCATCAGTATGAAAATAGGCAAATAGATTAATTCAGTAAGTAATAACCAGGCATTCATACATGTGTGTAATCAATTGTTTGCTTTCTTAAAAAAAATAAGATTACAAGGATAATTCTAGGGAAAAAATGTCGTCTTTTCTTCAAGTTCTCCTGGGACGACTAGATACCCATATAGAATATAAAGTGGTCCCTTTCTGCTACAATTCAAAATAGGTCAATAATCTAAACACAAAAGCTTCTATCTAAAAATGAGGAGAATGTTTAAAGGCTTTGAGTACTCAAGAGTACAAGACACAAAAAGTAATGATGATAATTTCTATTTCACCAAAATTTAATCTCGTTACAACTGTCTTAAGAAAATACCATTGTATCACAGAGGGAGTGAAAATGCTTACAAGGTACCTATTTGCCAGAAGTTATCTATGTAAAATCGCCTTTAATCCCAGCACTCAGGAGTCAGAGGCAGGCGGATCTCTGTGAGTTCAAGACCATTCTGGTCTACAAGAGCTAGTTCCAGGACAGGCTCCAAAGCAACAGAGAAACCCTGTCTCCAAAAAAAAAAAAAAAAAAAAAAAAATCATATGAATATTTCATGAAAGATTGTATCTTAACAAATGAACACACAGCAATCCACTCAACCTAATTAGTCATTAGACAAATACAAATTAAAACCACAATGGGCTACTACTCTATATCTATTCAAAATGGCAAAATAGGCTGGGAAGATGTCTCCAACGGCTAAAGAAAGAAAAACACCTCTTGTACAAGCCTGGCTACTGGGATGCAGGCCCCTGGAACCCCTGTAAAGTTTTGCCATATTTGCACCTCTCTATAATAGAGAAATCACTCTTATGGCAAGATAGGAGGCAGGGACAGGAGACTCTTCCCAGGACCTCATAGGCCAGCTATCCTGTAGTACACAGGGTAGCATCAAACAAAAACATTGACTCCTCCTCTGACAAGGTGGAAGGAGCAGACCAACACATATGCCTCATACACAAATATACATACACACATGTAAATAAAAATAAATAGTTTCAAAGAAAGGACGAACATTAAAGTAACTGCTCAGGGGCTGAGGAAATGATTCAGTGGTTAAAGGCACTTGAACACGTGAACATCAGGTTTTAGATGTCCAGTGTCCATTTAAAATCCCAGCTTCCAGGTGTGACAACATACACCTTTAATGCCAGCACTTGGAAAGCAGAGGGAAGCAGAGTGCTGTGAGTCAGAGGCCAGTCAGCCTGGTCTCCATGGTGACTTCCAGACCTGCTGTGACTATACAGTGAAACCCTATCAAAAAAGAAGGACCGTGAGGGGTGCACCCACACACTGAAACAATGAGGATGTTCTATCGGGAACTCACCAAGGCCAGCTGGCCTGGATCTGAAAAATCCTGGGATAAAACCGGACTCGCTGAACATAGCGAACAATGAGGACTACTGAGAACTCAAGAACAATGGCAATGGGTTTCTGATCCTACTGCACTTACTGGCTTTGGGGGAGCCTAGGCTGTTTGGATGTTCACCTTACTAGACTTGGATGGATGTGGGTGGTCCTTGGACTTCCCACAGGGCAGGGAACCCTGATTGCTCTTTGGGCTGAGGAGGGAGGGGGACTTGATTGGGTGAGGGGGAGGGAAATGGGAGGTGGTGGTGGGGAGGAGGCAGAAATCCTTAATAAATAAATAAATTAAAAGAAAGAAAGGAAAGAAGAAGGAAGGAAGGAAGGAAGGAAGGAAGGAAGGAAGGAAGGAAGGAAGGAAGGAAGGAAGGAATTGCTACTAAGGAATTGGTCATATAGCTTGGGCTTGCCGGCTAATCAGGCCCCGCACTGAGTGCACTGAGAAATGCTGTGTGATGACTGGTTTTAATTGTCAATCTGACTCAACCTAGAATGACTTTGTAAGAAATTTGAATGTGGGATATTCTATATGAGGGTAGCCTGTGAGCCTGTTTGTGGTGATAGCCTCGGCTGTGTTAACTAGCCTGGGAAGAACCAGTCTAAAAGTGAGCAGCGTGATTCTCCGGTTTGCGTTTCAAACTGCGTAGAAGAACACAAAGTGAGTTGAGCACAGCACACATATCTCTGTGACCCTCTGTTCTCAGTCGTGGATGTGATATGAGCGGCTCCCTTCAACTCCTGCCTCTGTGACTTCTCGCTTTCATGAAATGGAACCTGGAACTGTGATCTGCAATAAACCCTTTTCGCCACTAAGTATTTTTTTCCAGGACATTTTGTCAGGGCAACTAAAAAGAAAGGGAAAAGCTATAGAGAATATCTGTTGTTCCACTCTGGTCTCTCACACATATTCATGGGCACACACACACACACACACATGACTGAGCATGCCAACTGTTGCCGAAAGTAGGAAGAAACTGGAATTCTTATTTAAGGCTGATGAGAAGGGAAAAGGGTACATCCACTTAAGAAATAGTTAATCAGATTCTTAAGCACACCCTTTTATATGACCCATCCATTCTAATATATATATATATATATATATATATATATATATATATATATATATCAAAAAAACTAAAAGCATTCTAAATAAAGGCCTGCATATAAATACCTACAGTGCCTTTATTTGTTATTTAGACTTAATTCTGGTGCTCACCAACAAATGCATTCATACTCTGCAGGATTTTAAGAGACAACAACATTGCTACAGTGCTGAAATTTTGGTTTTTGATTTTTTGTTTTTTTGTTTTTGTTTTGTTTTGTTTTTTGAGACAGGGTTTTTCTGTGTAACAGTCCTAGCTGTCCTGGAACTCACTTTGTAGACCAGGCTGGCCTTAAATTCACTGAGATTCACCTGCCTCTGCCTCCTATGTGCTGGAATTAAAGGCATATGCTACTACCGCCTGGTAACCATCAGTGTTAAAGACCCATATCAAGGCTTTTATAAAGTATGTTATAAGATTTAGGAAACAATGCTCTATTCAGGTCTCTACTCTGTAACTATGCTGTGACTGGGGGAGTGGGGGTGGGGGCTCACCTAAATTCATGCCCATAGAAGCCTAGCAACAATACTGGAGAATATGAGGTGGACAAGCAAACTCGTTTTCATTCCAGAAAGTGTCTAATGTTGATAGCTAATTGGTAGTATTACCTTCAGAAAATAAGAAATAAATAAATAAATAACTTTACGTACAAAGCATGATGCTGAGATTTCAGCAGGATTGCTAACCTTTAAAAGCAGGTAACCATAGTTGCAGCACAGAGGAAACAAGTAACAGAGACATCAAAGCTTTCCAAAATGGCCTGTTTAAAGGGAAGGATGGAAGATTCTAGAAAAATCATTAAACTACAGGGCCTGGAAACAGTGCTCTGAACAGATGGGAAGCGAACTTAATGCCAGTGGCCATCATTCTGGTGCGTGTTCTCTGTCAATACAGTTTGTTCACCTTTTCCTACTGGGTGCTATCTCTCTCTCTCTCTTTTTCCATTACATAGCAGTTAATGAGGTTTTATTTTTTAATAGACTTGCTTCGTTATTCCTTCCTTCAAAAAGATGTTTGAAATTCTTTCTTTCTTATCAGCTGTGCACATAGCTGTGCGGTTTTGTTTGGGTGTGTTGGTTTATTAATTTTAAGAACTTGGGGTTCCTTTTGAACTCCTTTTACTGTATGAATGTTTACATTCTTTTCACCAACTACCAATTCTTGAAGGATGTGAGAAAATCGGTTCACTCTGCTCAGCCTTTGGCTCTTTGCTTCCAGCCGCTCCCATCAGCGCTTAGCAGAATTCCTCTAGGAATTCAAAAAGACCAGAAATTGTTGCTTTAAGCCAACTGTCCCTTCCTAACAGGAACTAACATCTGCCTGAATTCCATGGAAATTCTTTGTACTTACTAGTAAATCAATCAGAGCCTGTTAAATACTTCACTGTCAGGGTATTTTAAAAACGCATACACCCACAAGAGATACAGCAGGACAGCTTCCAGATCCTGTTTGACCTTCAAACCAATGGGAAAAAACAGAATGTGAAAAAGAAAAGATTTTTTTATGAACAAAAATTTCATCATTGCTTACTTATTAGAAATGACAACAGGGTAGTTTTGCTTCCAAATGTTTTACATCTAGAGTGAGGTTTGTCTATAGAAAGTGCCAGACTCTTGCTCCAAGGGATGATATCAAGAAGTTCAACTCACCATTATTTCATACTGGAAACACAGCAAGTTAAGAAAAAGGTCACAAATGACTTCTGAGTGTGTGTAACCTTGGATCAGAAGTAGAAGAAATAAAATCAAAATGTTGTTCTGTCATCGTTAAACTATTTCTATTCGCAATATTTTAATCTGTAAGTATTATCTAACAATTAATTGAGTCATAAATACAAAAAGGAGTAACAGTTTTGAATCATAAACAGATGATGGCCAATGCATGATTTAAAAATTGGGCCTCCATGGCTAGGAGGATGGCTCCATGAATACAGTGCTTATAAAACAGAGATGATGGTTGGAGTTCGAATCCCCAGTATCCGTGTCCATGCTAGGCAACTATTGGTGGCCACCTGTAATCTCAGCACTCAGAAGGCAGGGACAAGGAATTCCTGTAGCAAGCTATAAATCTAGACTAGCTGGAATTAGGGAGCTCTTGGTTCATCGAGAGATTCTGACTCAAAATTAAAGTGTAAGAAGATACCTGATGCCAACTTCAGACCTCCACAGAGGCACAGAGACACAAATGTGTACCCACGCAGACGAGAACACACATGCCTGCATAGACAATACTGCATATACGTGCACAAAAATTTAGTCCTGGATTCTATGTGGCCATATTTATTAGAACAGAAGCAGAATAACCTTGTGGTAGTTAGAATAAGAATGGATCTCATAGGCTCATATATTTGAAACCGTGGTCCCAGTTGATGTGATTGTTTTGGGAATATTAGAGTGTGTGGTTTTGTTGGAGGAGGGGTGTCACCGGGGGTGGACTTTGAGATTTCAAAAGCCCATGCCGGGCCTAATCTCTCTCTTTTCTATCTGCAAATCAGGATGTAAAGTTATCAACTGCTTCTCCAGTTCCATGTGTGCTACCATGTTCCCTGCCATGATGATAATGGACTACACATTTGAAAATGTAAGCCAACCCCCACTCGAATGTTTGTTTTTATAAGAGTGGCTTTGATCATGCTGTCTTTTCACGGCAATAGAACTAAGACCCTCATAGCTGTACGACAAGACCTTGAGCAACTGGCTCAATAGGTTCAGGTTTGTGGAGAAAGTTAGCTGAGCAGAGAAAAAGGAAAGGCTTTTGTATAATCTTAAGAACAAGTGTGATAGACCTGAGAGTTGGGATAAGGAGGCCAGGGTGGGGAGGGGAAGGAATTCACAGGAAGCATCATGTGTGTCAGTATTGACAAGCAGGAAGGTAATTAAAACAGAGAGAATTGCAAGAAATCTACATCAAACACCATCCTGACTAAAGCTCTAGATGGAGCAGATGATTGATTGTCATCATAGAACTTGTGAGAATCAAAGTGGCGCAGTTAAAAACTGCATTAGAGCCAGACATAAACCAGGACTACGGGGGCGGAACCGAGATAATGACGCTACAAAGCACAGAGGTTGACAAGGTGAGAGAGAAGGCAGCAGTGAGAGGAGCAAAGCTCTTGAGAGCTCTTCAAATTTGATGTGACGTGCTATTGAAAGCTACTGCTAAGCAACAGGTCTTGTAGTACCTGTGGTATGAGCAACCTCATCAGATTAAGGCCGACTAATGGCAGGAAGCCTAAGGGTCTGTACCGCCAGTGTGAAAGGAGCCAAGGGTAAAGTGAAGACACTCATGGAGGAGAGAAATGGAGTATACAATGGAAGCCTGATACCAGATGTCCTGGTATCCTATTGATAGGATCAGCAGGAGGGAGAAGAGAGAGTATGAAGAGAAGAAACCTGGGGAAATATCAAAAAGGTGATGGTGCTCAGGCAGCATAGGTATGGAGATGGAGCCCAATGTGAGCAGTTAGAAGAACCCAGAAATCTACAGGAAATGAGACAGAATCGTGAGGGTGGCTGCAGAAGTGCAATGGTGGATCCTGAAGACAAGGAGGTCAGAGGTCAGAGGTCAGAGGTCAGAAACATGCTCAAGAACCAGGACAGGAGGCTTGCCTTGGCAGTTGTTACCAGGATGCCTCAAAAACAACAACAAAAAAAAATGTCAAGTACTAAAGACTCTAAGAGGGAAATGGTAAGAAAAATTGAAGCCATAGTTGTGGAAACAAGAGATGGTGAGGTCCATGGAGTCACTTGCAATCCTTTAAAAAGAGTATACACATAGATTAGAAATGTAACTTGGAAAGAGACATTGCAGTAAAGTTGGGAGAAACATTCTTGACAGCTGTTTTTTTTTAAATTATTGTTTTTAGCATGCAGAACTCATTTCTTTTCACCCATTTTTATACTTTTATCCTTGGTAACTTTAAGTTTTCCTTGGTTTGTTGACTTACAACCTCAAGTTCAACTTTCACTAAAAACTTCTGTTAACCAAGTTTCCATTAAAGTAACTCTCACCAAGCTCAATAAAATAATTTAAGATATTACTCCCATTCTAATAGAGCCATTTCTTATGCTGACATAGTTCAGGTTCACAGAGTTGCACTCACTATAGCTTAACAACAAGAACAGAACCTGTACAATGACAACACCAGCTGACACCCCATCCCAGATCCACCATGCCGCACCCCTAGATGAGGAATTACAGATAATTAATAACTGCTTAAAAAAAAATCAGTTGTCTCCATGGACGAGCCCCTGGATAGGCTGTCTAAACTCAAGGGCTCATCCCAACACATGTATACACACTTAAACACTAAATGGAGTCAGGAGGTTGTGTTTGTATCTGTGTGTGGGTGTGTGTGCATGCAGTACATTCACACATGTATAAAACAACTAAAGAAGAGGCATGACATTGAGAGAGATCGATAGAGACATGAGAGGCGTTAGAGGGGAAAAGAGTATGGGAAGTAAATGACGTATATACAGTACTTAGGTATGAAATTCTAACAATAACAGTAAAACAAATATAAAAAACATAAGTCCTTCTTGTTGGGCTAGAAAAGATGAGAGAAATGGGGGCTCTTGGGAAAGATCTTTCAATAGCCTATGACATGCAAACCAGGTTTTTCAGTCACCTGTAAAGCTTGGATAGCAGAGAATTCCACTATCCTTAAATTACTTAGCAGCTGCAACCTTGTAGACTTATTTTCTGGTTGTACATACTTGGAAGGGAAGGGCTGACCTTGGAGACCCCTGCATTCACAGTACTATCCATAGAACACATGCAATTCTTCATTAGCTGTCACTGTGCCCTTCCGTATAAACAGGTCAGTCTCCTGAGCCACCTTCCACAGGAATGAATCAGAAGTTTAAAAGACGTAGTCACCTTTCTTCCTTATCTCCTGCTTATCTTTTTCTGGGAACTTCGTCCCCAGTCAAAACGACTAGTCTTGTTTTTGTAAAAATTGTAAACAGCGCCTCTTCTTCACCACTTCAGTTTGATCTGCAGAACTACTTTCATGATACCACCCTTTGGATGGGAGCGGTGGCTTAGAGTTGGGTACCGCATAGCCATAGACAGCAGCCCTAGGAAGGCATTACTCATGCCATTCTCCCTCAATTTAGTGCACAGTCACCTAGATGCAGAAAGGTAGGTTCCCAAGGCCCCAAGAGTAAAGCAAGCCTTCCATAAAACCTTGTACCACTCAGGGATAAAATACCAAAGGGAAAGAACAAACTCCTATACTGTCATGACTAGATGCTGAATCCTCTCTAATCCTTCCAGGACTTCCAACCTCTTACTTAATGGTGCTGTCCTGGCATGTCTACAATGATGATGTCAGCATCATCTCTGCTTAATATTGAAAGCCTAAGGAAGGAAGCAGCCTTTTCTATCACTGTATTGTAATAATGGCTACACACAACACATACACAAACACACACATGTAGCCATACTTACCTGTCAATATCTCAAACTCACTCTTCTCAATGAATCTGTGAACATTTATTAACTACAGAGTACTCTTGCTTGATAAAATGTTACCATCTTGATACACAAAGACATTTATTTAAAAGGAAAAAAATAAGTGGACCTTACAATTACTGAGAGGACAATTTGAGTTGGGTTCACCCCTGAGACTGTTCTAAGACAGTACAGAGCTAGCCCTCTCTACTCCTGCAACAGGGTTACATCATCACTCTCACAGCTCGGCCTCTGCCTAATAAGATGATGTGTATATCATCCAAACTCATCTCATCTCAAGCAGCTCTTAGGCAATAAAAATAATAGTTCCTATATTCTAGTTGGTAACAGGGTCTTAATGACATTGACCATAACTCTGATCTTTTAATGAAGTTGCAGCCTATAAGGGTAAAAACTATTGTCTAGATGTGACTATGGTATATTAACGAAAGCTCATTGCTCTTAGATGCATTTGCCATCTCACTTGGAGTAATTTTTATGTGGTCAATGATACATACAGTGGACTGGGAACTCAGAGATTTGACATGGTGAACATGCCATTAGAAACTGGCCCCAAGCTTGCCTTCACAGACAAATAAATTTGTGCCCAGAGCAAGTTATATTATCCTTGTGGGCTTTTGACTGGCACGTGCAAAAATCCTTTTGATGCTGAGAGAAGGAAGTGAAGTGGTGATGCTGGAAGGAAGATAAAACAGCAATGCCGACATTGTAATCCACATGTGCCATGGATTCTTTAGCTTTTCATCTATGCTATTAATCAATTTTAAAAATGAGATAGCAGGGGGATAGCTTAGGTGATGAGGTGTTTAATATGCAAGCATGAAGACCACGGTTTGATCCCAAGGGATTCCAGAACCCAGGTGAAAAAACCGACATGGTGGCATGAGCTTGCAGTCCTAGTGCTGGACAGGTGGACAGAAGGATCCCTGGGACAAGCTGGCCAGCCTAGCTAGGCTCAGCCTGTGAACTCCAGGTTCTAGTGAAAGACTCTGTCTCAAAAATCAATGTGGGTGGCTCCTGAGGAACAGCATCAGAAGCTGACCTCTTCCATGTGCAAACACATACACACACATATACACCTAAAATAAATGAGTAATAAGAGGACAATGGTGGACTTGTTCAAGCCAATGAGGACATAATCAAATGATGGCTTGAATAGCAAGCACCTCACATAGAGTTTGCAGATAATCTATCAACTTCATGTGATTGCTGCTAACATCCCCAAAGCTGGCCAGCGATTAGTAAGATAGTACTTACCCAGTTCTCCCAGCCCCGAGGCTTCTTATGGCTTCATTAGATGCTCCTAACACTTCAAACTGCTACGCACACGGGAAAACTGTCATAACATGGCTTAAGCCCAGCTTCCTTAGCTCGTACACGTGTTTCTCAAAGCTTGGCTTCCCTTTGAAGTTAGCAGACAAGAATGCTTGATTAGATTTGCCTAAGCTTCTCTCCCGTCCTCCTCCCATGTCGTTTTCAAAGGCTTTTGTCAAATTTGTGCTGATGAGGTGGAGGAATGAAGAACACAGACAGAAGGGATCCGATTTATAAAGACCCCTTCCTTCCAGAGGCAGGGCGCTCCTGCTATTAGAACACCATTCTAGCAGAATGGTAACACCCCAACCCCTGCGCTTGCAGAAGGACTCCTTCAGATGCTCAGTCTCTTTCAACCATGCAGGAGCTGCCTCTTTAGAAAAGTAGCAGATAATTAGACCCATTTTGAGGACTCTCCTCCTATTGAATGAGGATTAAAAGAAAAAGAATACATGAAGGTTCTGAAACAGCTCTTTGAGTTCCGTTTGGGCTATCTTTGGCTGACTCTGACGGGCTTGATTGGGGGTCCACAACCTTGGTGTTATCCGACACTCACACATGAATGAATCTGAGATCTTATCATGAAGAAGCCATGTATGCTAGAAGCAATAGTGGTTGTGGGAAATGGTATAGGTTCTGGGGTCAAACTGAGTGGGAAGTTCAGGTTGGAAATCGGTAGGAAAGATGATGCCTCCACTCATAATGAAGATAATTACTCAAGCTCACACATTGCTTCAGTGAAAAAAAAATAAGCCTTATTTATTACTGATGTTTTTCTTTTCCTTGATGCTTAGGAAGAACTGACCCTAAAGTCTCCCTCTTAATCCTTGTGCTCTTGTGCAGGCCGACACCTGAAGCACAGATGAGATTGCTGCCTTGTGTCTTACCTTTGGAACACAGCAAAAATGATGGACTATATATAATTATGTCCCATGGAAGTGGAAAGTCTTTTGCTCAGAAGTTATCTTTCTTGACTCTAGCATACTGGTTGCCATGTTTAGTAGTAACTAATGTGACAGATAAGTGAAGCTTGGCCCACAACCAGCCAGGAACTGAGCCTCTCAGACTGACAGTGTATGGAGAACCAAATCCTGTCAACTACTGCTTGGGTTAGAACCAGACCCTCCCCAGGCAAGCCTCAATGAGCCCTAGTTATCACTGGTAACTGCCCTCAAAGATGCTCAAGCAGCAATATCAACTGGGCTGGACTTTAGAACTTTGCCCACAGCAATAGTGAGCTCATAAATGATGCTCTTTGAAGCTGTTACAGAGCAGTAGACAACTATTGGTAGATGTTTATCTAGCTGGGGTCCTCAGTTTAAACTATGCCCCTGAGTCAAAATCATTCTTTTTCTATTTCTTGCTCAAACTTTTGTTCATTTTTATCAATTCCCTCATATTCCTCTTTCAAAAATCAATGTTCTACAGTGTTCAAAGCCAAAAACAGTTGGATCTCATTTCTCTGAGATCCAGTGCTAAAGCTGATAAACTGTATAGCATCCGCCCTTTAGGAGTGTAACCTTGATTATCTTGTTATAATAGGGAAGTTTTTTGAAACACAAATTAATAATCAAATGTCTTGTGATGTGGGTGGGTCTTCTGTTTATGTTGATTTCATTGGTTAAGAAAGAAACTGCCTTGGTCCATTTGATAGGCCAGCCCTTAGGTGGGTAGAGCAGAGAGAACAGAATGCTGGGAAGAAGGGAAGTGAGCCAGATGCAATGAAGCTCCGGCCCAAGATGGACCTGGTCAGACATGCTGAATCCTTCCCGGTAAGCCACCATTTCATGGTGCTACACAGATTATTAGAAATGGTTTAAGCAAGATGTGAAAGTTAGCCAGTAAGGGGCTAGGAATAATGGGCCAAGCAGTGTTTAAAAGAATACAATTTGTGTGTTGTTTTTTCGGGTGTTAAGCTAGCCGTGTGGGAGCTGGGCAGGACAAAAAGCAGGCCAGTCCATCGCTCCTTCTACAGTCTTGTGTAAGACAAAACCCCAAATATATTATTCAAAAACCAATAGAGGGAAAGCACACAGGTACAACTTGTATTACAAAATCATATTACATAATTTCCCAAAAATATTTAATTGTAGTAAAAAATAAGTACCTACCATCTCTCAAACCAAATATCCAAATATATATGTATGTCTCTTGAGAGTGTATGTGTATCTATATGTGTATATACATATAAAAGTATATATATTAAGTACATGCCTTATATATACCTTGTAAATATACCTTCATATAAATTTTTGAGGTGTATGATTTGCAGCACATATAACTATATATTTACATATAAATAAAATATTTATATAGCCAAGATATAAATATATATATAAATATATACATCAAATCTTTATACATATACAAAACCATATTAAAATCATATATATATACTTCAAACATATATTCCTTTATATATTATATATGAACACACATATATATATAAAATCATAGCTCAAATCTTGGAACTAAGTTTAAATAGTTCATCTGAAGAGGTATAAATGCTTGACTATGTATAAATAAAAGCAATGAGAAAATTTTTCTTCCTAAGTATGATGGTAGGGTGCATAATTATAGTATAATCGCTAAGGATACTGAGGCAAATGGATTCCACATCGTAGGTTATTGTGTAATTAGTTCTTCCAGCTTGAAACATTCTCTGGTTTAATTGTACAGAGAGGAGATTCATCAGGTCCATGAAATTAAAAACACCTTGTATATCTGAGACAGTCAAAAACCCGTCCTGGTGCTACACAATCAACAGATGCTTGAGGGATGCAGAGCTTTCAGGTGGCCTAGCTACTGCAAGTTTCCAGCTTCCATCATTGATCGGCCATGGTGGGGTAGAACTTTGCCGTGGTGCAGTTGCAGCTGTCTCTTAGGTGCCCACGTGCCTGTATGTATGTAACCCCAGGAAACACATTGGGTCATTGAGTTTGACAAATAAATAGTTTCTTTGGTCTTTAATTTATCTGGGACGAATAGAAATAGCCTCCCCAGGAATAACTGCACAATTGGTACTTGCACAGTGACTCGACAGAATCAAAGATGGGGAAGTTGCATGGTCCCTCTGTGTGTGGTAAGACATACAAGTGATGCTGTACCATATGAGAGCAAGTAAACACAGGAGACAATCCCATGACAGCCATCTTTCCCATGTAGTATGAGATGTGACTTCTTTGCTGTAGTGACAATTGCATGGCCTTTGCTATAAAACATGTCACAGAGACTGAGCTATCTGAGTGTGGAGTGGAGCATCATTGGGAGGAATTCCTCTGTGTGTTATGAAGTGGCTCATCCCCCCCCCCCACATGAGTGGAATCTACCATGTAAATACAGAGGTGCACCACAGACATTGGATGGACTAGAGAATATACTGAGAGCCCAGGAATCAGTGTGTGATCAGATATGACCTTTCCCAGACAGGAGAGGCTCTGGGGTTCTGGATGATTCAGACTCTTTTGTAAATTGGGTTTGTGAGCTACTGATGATCTCAGGAGGAGAGTAAAGACAAGAGGGACATAAAGGCAGCAATGACTGTCCAGGCCACAGAAAAGAAAATGTGACAATATTTGTGTCTAATTGAAACAAGCTTGTAGATGGAGGTTTCTGTTCACTCAGTCCCACAGCTGTTCAGTACCAAAGAAACACAGAGACTGATATTAATTATAAACGGTTTGGCCTATAAACTAAGGATTATTAACTAGCTCTTACAATTAAAATTAACCTATAGTTCTTGTCTATGTTTAGCCACATGGTTTGGTACTTTTTCTCAGTAAGGCATTCTCATCTTGCTTCCTCTACTTCTGGCTTGTAACTGTGTCTCTGCCTTTCCTCTTCCCAGAATTCTCCTAGTCTGGTCACCTGGCCTATACTTCCTGCCTGGATACTTGCCAATCAGTGTTTTAATAAACCAATATGAGTGACAAATCTTTACAGTGTACAAGAGCATTATCTAACCAATAGCATGAGTTTTTTTAGGAAAAGGAATTGACAAAGTTTAGTGTCTGTGAATTTCTGGGAGCTTTAAAACCCAAGCAACAATTCACCAAAGGGCTAAAAAGTGTGTTTAAGACAAAGGGGTGCAGGTCATCCCCATTACAGTGCCAAGTGTGTCTTAATTCCCTTTGGTGATTCTAAGAGCACCAGATGCAATGGGCAGCTGTGACTAGATGTATAGAAGACAACAGTATAGATGGAGGAAATTAGTCTTGTATTGGGAATGGGCAGTTATGCTCCAAGAGTATGCTATTCACTTTCTCCCTTTCAAGAAAGTATATTGTGGACACAGATTGTTTACCCTTCCAGCAGTTAGGGTGGCCAAGGTGCCAGTCCAGACCATGTCAGACTTAAGAGCTGGCTCAAATGGTGGGCCTGACAAAAGGATGTACAAACCTGCTATCCCTTGCCCTAGGACTGGGTGGGCAGAGCAATGTGAACCAGTCCCACTGAGCCTGTGACAGGAGATACACACAAGCCCAAGGATACTTCTGCAAGATGAGAGGTAGAATCATTTATGAAGAATAATAATGAATTACCAAAGGTTAAAGAAACAACACCTTGATCTCCCATTCATGCTACTATACATAGGATTGCTCTTCTAACAGACCAATTGACATCAACGATAGGCTTTTTTTTTTTTTTTTACCAGCTCCACTGGGCCCTGTTATTTCTTTAAGCCGCTTAGCTACTGAATTCCAAGACAATTGTTACTTGCTAGGAAGGGACATTAATGAACCTTCAGAAATTCTTCCCACACTATGTTAAAATGCCCTATGACATAATGATAACTCTTGGGTGTCTTATAGATTTAAAAAAGCATCTACAAGAACAAGTAAAAGCAGCTGTTGAAATGATTTTGCAATGCACCTAGAAGGGGAAAAAAGGCATTCCCAAGACCCTTAAACTTTTTGGGTGAAAATCCAAGAGCTTGCATCCTTTCAGACTGTTGAACAAAAAGATCACATACAATATATGAAGTATTGATACTAATCCTTGCTACAGCCAAGAACTGGTAGGTAGTTTCCTCTTGCTGTAGATGCTGCACACTTTGGTTGCAGGACATGGAAAGATCATATTGTAACTGATGTGGTTCTAAGTCCTTCTCTGGTTACTTTCCAAAGTTTTGAGTGATACCATATAGACTACTAGGTGACAGTTTTTACCAATGGTCCTACTTGGCTGTGGAGTATGTGTTATACTACAAAGTATCAGGTTACACATACCCTTTGGTACAATGGTAGTATAATTATATGGGTTCAATCAGCTACTTCTCAATTGGATGTAAGGCCTGTTCTACAGAAGAGAACCCATGTTTGGGTTTGGTACCCTAAACCGGAGATAGAGTTATCCTGAGGATGGTTCTAGGCTTTAATGGGGGAAGATATTGCTATTGTTTGTTATATGATGTGTCTCTCTATAATCTTGTTCTAGAATTTCCCCACTAACACTTATATTTAATCCAGTAGATTACTGCTGCTCTCTCCTTTGATCCAGGAAGTTACTTTTTGCAGTGAGTTCTGTTACTGTGGTGACTTGAAACTTGCCAAACCTGAGAATAAGTGATTGTTGCATAATGGCCTGGTGTACAACCATGAAAGGATATATGATACGTTGTATTGTTCCTTCTGAAGCTCAGGAAACATCACATGGGTAGAGAAAACAGAAGCATTGGAGAGGGGATGCTGTGTAGCTGTTTCATACAGATTAAACCTTTCCATAACAGCAGCGATGGAAGAGACTTGTGGGGTTCACAAATCATACGAAAGCAGCCTGTTAAGAGGCTTACACAATTTACAAGACTCATACAGCCCTGCCTGTGGTTGCATAAGCAGTAAACAGTTCTTGAAGAGAGGAGGCTGTGGTGTAGCTGCCTGCTATTAGCATAAACACTTCAGAGGTACAGTTTTTACCCATGATGGGGTCCAATCATTTTCAGGGACGCAGCTGCCTTTGAGTCACTCATATTTCAGTAAATAACACCTCATCCATGTTCCTGCAAGTGACCCCATAAACTCACCAGAGCGGCAAGCTGGACTTGAATTAAAGAGTTTATTTGGCTTCACATTATCCTGTTTATATGAGGTGAATAAAAACAGTTTCTCTCAGAAAAGGCATGAAGCAAAGGCCAACCTGGGCTACACAGTGAGATTTCTTCAAAAGCAGAAAAATAAAGGAGACGAAGAAGGAAAGAATGAATGAAGGAAGGAAGGAAGGAAGGAAGGAAGGAAGGAAGGAAGGGAAGGAACGAGGGAGGGAGAAAGAGAGGGAGGGAGGAAGGGAGGGAGAGAGGAAGGAAGGAAGGGAGGGAGGGAGGGAGGGAGGGAGGGAGGGAGGGAGGGAATGAACAAGGGAGGGAGGGAAGGAACGAGGGAAAGGGGAGAGAGGGAGGAAGGGAGGAAGGAAGGAAGGAAGAAAGGAAGGAAGGAAGGAAGGAAGGAAGGAAGGAAGGAAGGAAGGAAGGAAGGGAAAAGGAAGAAAGGAAAAAGAAGTAAGCGAGGGAAAGAGAAGAAGGGAGAAGAGAAAGGAAGTAGAAAATTTTTGCTTCCTTTCTTTCTTTTTTTTTCTTTTGGAAATAGGTGCTTGTTTCCAAAACAGTATCACTAGAGAAGACTTTTTTTTGTGGTGATATCTTGTTTGTACTCTAACAAATAAAGCTTGCCTGAAGATCAGAGGGCAGAGCTAGCCTTGAGCTAACCATAGAGGTTTGGAGGTCTGTACAGATAGACAGGAAGTGATATGGCTGGGCAGAGAGTAATACAAGGCAGAAGGAGACAGGGTTCAGCCCCTTTTTGACTAAGGAGTTAACAAGGTAAGAGTTGCTTGTAGCTTGTTCCTTTCTCTCTCTGATTTTTCATCATTTGCCCCGATATCTGTCTCTGGGTTTTTATTATTAAGAATAATTAGAACGCATACAACAGTTTTAAAAGCCAAAGTAAACAAAAATCTGTCATTGGAAATTTTCTTTAAAAATAAAGATAGTTGCTTATTTTAAAGATTGACTATATTTTAATTAACCTACTCACAAATACAAAAGATTCTTTAATATTTTATCCTATAAAAACAAAACCTTATTAAATTAACCATATGAATGTAAAAGAGCAATAGGAGCAAAAATGCTGGATTTTAGCAATGATGTGATTCACAACTTCAAGGTGAGTTAGGACAGGGCGATATTTGTCTCCCTCTGACCAGGCCTCTGAAACCACCTGGGCTGGGGCGTGGTCTAAGGGAGGCTGTGTAACTCACTCCAACACTCTTATTCACACAATGCTTTGCAGTCCTGAGCTGGGACACACAGACTGCCCTTAAACAAAGCAGAAGAGTTGGAGCTTTGTCTGTGTCTAAGGACTATGAAAATATACACTGTTGGTTCCAAAGAACAGTTGAAACTGCACAGCCTACTATGCACAAACTCTGAGTCTGGTGGGCAACTTCTTCTCTTTTCTTTAAAGGAAGAGCAGATGATCTTGACTCAGAAGAGTAAGTGTTAGCCATTCATTCCCAACTAAAAAAGAGAGGGTTTGTGAATCTCAAAAACTCAAGAGAAGAAAAAGCCTATAATCACATACATATTTTTTGCTTTTCTCCAACTAGGTGTATCCTCTTCTTTGCTTGAGATATATGTATTTATATGCCTATATATGTATATGTCAAAATGAGAACCTGCAGGAAATTGAGTATGGGAGAAGTTAGGCTTTTTTGCTTGTTTTTGCTTTTTTTGTTTTAATTAAAACAGCTGACAATTTTATTTCAACAGTTCACAACACAAGTAAAAACTGCTTGTTTTTATCTCCCTTCTCCCCTCCAAAATTATATTCTTTGCTAGGAAGCGGGGAAGTCTTCCTCGTCATACAGCTAAAAACAAAACAAACAAACCACAAAAAAAATGTTCAGGTTCAGTATAGTGATCTCCTGGTGAAACAGAGTAAGATAACAAAACTGATCAAGAGCCCTTCTGCTCTTACCTGGCTGGCCAAGTCAGGCCAGACCGAGCGGGCACCATCATAGTGCAAGCCAGAGGTCTCCTCATGTGGCATGTGGCCTTCCATGGGTGTCCTCCGTCCAGGAACAGGACCCATCGGCATCATTCCAGAAGGAGAAGAGAGCCATCGTTGGCATCATGGGAGGGCCTTCCACGTGGGGAGCAGGCATCATGCTAGGGCAAAGTGGACTCTGGAGACTCGGGGGAAGCTGGATCACAGCCCCCGCAGGAGGAAGAGGAGCAGAGAATGGAGCAGGAGGTATCTTTCCTTGAGGAAATATGGCCATCGTCTTGTCAATCAGTCTCTGGGCCTGCTCTTCCATCCATCTCTTGTAGGAGTCTCTCATGTTCTCTTTGTGTCTCCTGCCACCACACTGTGTTTTTCTCACACATGGAGAATCACAGTAGCCACAACAGAACTTAGGCACGTTGCTCTAAAGGCAGTTGACTACCGGGTTCTACACTGCCAAGAAAAGTGAAGTTTTTGAAATCAAATGGGCCAATGCAACCCATATCACAAAGGAAACCTTTTACCCAGCTGTGAACTCAGTAAGGTCATATCATTCAACATTCTTAGTTCCTAACACTACGGAAAGCATGTCCTCAATCACTCTTTTTTGTCAGTAGTTAGCTAGAGCAAACCTTAACTATTTAGTAGGTTAAAACCCCTACTATTGATGGCTGGAGAGATGGCTCGTCTTCCAGAGGCTGGGTCCAATTCCCAGCACCCGCGTGGCACCTTACAGCAGTCTCGATCTCACAGAGACATGCATGCGGGCAAAACACAAATGCACATGTAATGAAAAGAAATCTTAAAAAAGATGTGACTTTAAAAACAAGACCCCCTTTTCCTTTTTATTTATTTATTCATTTTATTTTATTTTATTTTCCTGAGAAAGTAGGGATGATTTGGCTGTGGGAGGTCTTCCCTAAATATTTTGTTTTGGGCACACACTAACTTTCATTAATTTATCTGAAATTAATTATCATTAATTATCATGAAAGCAAGCTAAATTCCAACCTCTCCTGAATTCCACCTAGATGAGCTGAGGGAGCTGAGAAGGAAACAGGAAGCTACCGTTTTGTTTTGGTTTGGTTTCCCCGAATGCGCCAAAGCAATCTTGCTTATGTATTGCCCTGTGGGCCTGAAACTCAGCCTAGGATTTTTTTTTCTCAGCTGGCAAACAGCCCTGGGTAAGCTGTCAGAATGTTGAGTTTGTGCTCCCAAGATTTAGCAAGGGGATCCTTTAGTTCAGGACAAATGAGTTGCAGAAGACCGGTTGCTGTCTCTTGTGCCCATAAGAATCTAAATCAAGACTGTTCAGGAGAAGGGACCAGCATGGGTGGAAAGGGCAGTGTGGGGGAGCAGTGAAGGGAAAGGCAAATGAGAACAACAGAAGAGGAGGTCTATTTATGAAAATACCAGGATTGGACCCATCTTCTTGTATGTTAACTTTAAGACTTTTTGAAAATTGTGTCAATTAAATAAAAGTCTAAGTTGAAAACAGTAACACATATTTTAATTTTTCTTTTCTTAGTATGACAGGTATCAAGCAGACGCAAAGGCCCTCTGTCCTAGCTTCTGCCCCCTTGTCCTCTCTGGGGTGTCCGTTTAACTACTGCATCTAATCCATGCTATCCAACTCCGTGCTCCAAAGAAGTCCGTCTGTAAATATCTCCCAGGCTGCCCTGCATCCGTGTTTATACTTCCTGTGCCAATACTAATGATCACATTGACCTATTCCTTCAGTGACCCCAGGGCATTTTGTCAGTGTCAAAGCCATGCTGTAGAGTAATGGGGGACAGTCTGCCAGCTCTGTGTCAGTAAACTAGCACACTAGCGGGAAAAGACTAAGCCTTGGAACCAGGAGGCCAGAAAGATGCTTCATGGTTTATTGCCGTGGTTGTTGTTTGTTTGTTTTGTTTTGTTTATTGTCTGAGCAGCTCATCTAACTCTAAATCAACTCTGAGAAATCCCTACAGGCAGCTCTGAGAAATCCAGGCAGGCTAACCTTTATTACCAGGAGAGGCATAGAAAGTGCCAATACAGTGAATGATTGGGCTTAAATTTCCTTTACATCAACCAACACACCAATGCGTTTTGAGATACCATAACAAAACAGCTAGTCAACAGAATCTAAAGAGATAAGTCCTAGGAAAAGAGCCAGGGTTTAACTGTTAATAGAACTTGGGACACACTAATTCTCTGGTTTCTAGCGATAAGTCCAGATACATGTGAGTGGCCCGACGCCATCATTCCTCACTAAATCCTACGTTGCAGAGGCAAGTATTTTCCAAAATTATTTCAATGCTTTTGTTGGGCTTTGGCTTCTATATGTTGAACTGATTAGTTTTTATACCACCTACTGATTTCCAAGTACAGAAAACATATTTTCTATATTACATTAAACTAGGGATGGAGAGAGAACTCGTTGGTAAAAAACTGGCTCCTCTTCCAGAAGACTCAGTTTTAATTACCAGCACCCTCATGGTGGCTCACAACCATCTGTAACTCCAGTTTCAGAAAAACTAACTCCCTGTTCGGCCTCCTCAGGCTATAGGCTATAGGTGGAACAGACATTCATGCAGACAAACACCCACACACTCTGTATGTGTCCGTGTGTGTGTGTGTGTGTGTGTGTGTGTGTGTGTGTGCGTGTGTGTGATTAAACCCTTCAGTTACATTCCCACTCTCTTCCCCATATAGTAGCTTTTGCTTAAGTTCCTGATTATTAGTATCTCATTATAACTTTAACTATAGAGCTGGCATCTGTGACTTAATTGTTACATAATAGGAATGTTTTCATTCCTATAATGATTTTAGTATTTCGTAAAGTTGACAATTGTCTGAATTTTTCCTTTTCTTAGACTTCTAACTTTTCTTTGAATTTTCAATATGTTATGCATACGAAGTATTTTGCTGTATATGTGTGTGCTGCAGGGAGATTAAACCCGGGACCACCTTATGTATATCTGGCAGGTATTCTACTATTGAACTACATCCCTACACCCACAGTCCTGCTGAAGACCTGGCCAGAAGCATTGTGTAATTACCAGTTTTATACTTTTTCTAGAAGATATCCTTCCTAGACTCTTACACACATGAACGTTCACACACACACACACACACACACACACACACCTTAATAGCTCACTTACACAGTCTAATCTAAGTAGTTCTTCTTCCTTCCCTCCTGAACAGCTGTGTCACCATCACCCTGAGATGTCCTCACCACTTTTCTGATGACCCGTTCTCCCATGGTTTCACACACTTTAACCTTTGTGCTTTGAGGAAACACCTTTCTGGGTGGCTCTCCTTTCCATGACATGAATTTATCAAGTGTGACTACCCTGACTTCCTGTCCTCAGCTGTCTCATATGAAGGAAGGCACACACTGGTTCTGTACAACAGAAATATGAAAAGAACTGAAGCCACATTAACACAGACACTGAGAGAAACAATTAATGAATGGGACCTCCTGAAACTCAGAAGCTTCTAAAAAGCAAAGGACATGGTCAACAAGACAAAACAGCAGCCTACAGAATGGGAAAAGACCTTAACTCCACATTGGACAGAGGGTTGATCTCTAAAATATACAAGAAACTGAAGAAATTGGTCATCAAAAGAACAAATATTTCAGTAATAAAAAATGAGGTATAGAGATAAACAGGGAACTCTCAATAGAGGAATCTAAAATGGCTGAAAGACACTTAAGGAAAAGATCAATATCCTTAACCACCAGAGAAATGCAAATCAAAACAACTCTGAGATTTCATCTTACACCTGTAAGAATGGCCAAGATCAAAAACATTGATGACAATGTATGCTGGAGAGGTTGTGGGGTAAAGAGTTGTGGGGTAAAGCTGGTACAGACCCTTTAGATATCAGTATGGTGATTTCTCAGAACATTAGGAAACAACCTTCCTCAAGACCCAGCAATACCACTTTTGGGTATATACCCAAAGGATGTTCAATCATACCACAAAGACACATGCTCAACTATTTTCATAGCAGCATTGTTTGTCATAGCCAGAACCTGGAAAAAGCCTAAATGCCCCTCGACCGAAGAATGGATAAGGAAAATATGGTACATTTACACAATGGAGTACTACACAGCAGAAAAAAATAATGACATCTTGAAATTTGCAGGCAAATGGGTAGATCTAGAAAACATCAATTGATGTGGGGTAACCCAGACCCAGAAAGACAGATATCATATGTACTCACTCATAAATGGTTTTTAGACATAAAACAAAACAAACAAACAAACAAAAAACAGCAAACAGTTCACAATCCCAGAGAACCAAGACAATAATGAGGACTGCAAGAGAGATATACATGGATCTAATCTACACTGGAAGTAGCAAAAGACAAGATCTCCTGAGGAAACTGGGAGCATGGGGAACATAAGAGAGGGTAGATGGGAAGGGAGAGGAAGGAAGGGAAGTAGAGAAAAATGTATAGCTCAATAAAATCAATTTTTAAAATGTCCTACCCCTCTTTATCTGTTCTATTATTGTATTTTATTTGCATGTAGTCTTTCTCCCCCCCCCACCTCTGAGTTACACTTTGCAGACAAAGAATCTTGCAATAGTTTAGTAAGGGAATGGTCATGTGTGCCTTTGCCTTGGGCTAGGTGGCAAGTCATATCAAAATTTACCTTCGTTTTCTCTCGATTGTTGACAGAGGTTTCTGTCCCACCAGGTAGGTCTCATAGCCGTTTAGTCCCAAATAAACACACAGAGGTCTACATTAATCATAAACTGGTTGGCCTAGTAGCTCAGGCTTCTTATTAATTAATTCTTACATCTTATATTGACCCATTATTCTTATCTGTGTTAGCCACATGGCTTGGTACCTCTGTCAGCAAGGGATTCTCATCTTGCTTCCTCTATGGCTGCGTTATGACTGCAGACTGACCTTTCCTTTTCCCAGAATTCTCCCGGTCTTGTTGCCCCTCCTCTACTTCCTGTCTAGTTGCCCCTCCTCTACTTCCTACCTGACTACTGGCCAATCAGCACTTTATTAAAATAGAATTAACAGGGTACAGACCATTGTCTCATAGCATTCCCCCTTCTTTTTTAAAAAACAGAACAAAACAAGAATTCTGAATCAAATCTCCTTTGGTTAGCTTTTCTCCTGTCCATTATCCATAACAACTTGTAACCAACATTCTAAACAAATGTTAACAAACATCCATAATCCATTTTTGGGGAATGTGGGCATAGTTTTCTAGGCTACTTCATGCTGATTTGGGGCACTGATAATCTTATGGGGACCTATAGAAAACTTTGAATTAGGGTCTAGATATTTTGTGAGGCTTGATCATCTCAGTCAGCAGTCTTGAAACTGGATGCAGAACTCAGAGGAAACTCCAACAGAAGGCCTTTGAAATGTTGGATCATCTGGACCATCTTCTCCTATTGGAGATTCTTCAGGGGGTCTTCCTTGGCCAAACCTGATTTTTCTTAGCCCAGAATGAATTCATAACCTCTCATTTCCTGGGGAAACAAAAGCAAAATCTCTTCTTCAAAGTAAAATACCTTTGGACTTAAATTTTGAAGTCAAGATATTTTCAAAATATATATGTTTGATTAATTTAGCATCATTTATAATCAAATATCTTTTAACAGCTCTTTCTCTTTCCTCAGCCATCAAACAATTAAAAGACAACACAGTAACATACAGTATCCAGATTCTCTGTATAGTTTCTATCTTTATGTGGCTTTATTTTAAACTCTATTTCTTTATTTTTAATTTTAATTTTTTTGGCTTTTTGAGACAGGATTTCTCTGTGTATCTTTGGCTGTCCTGGAATTCACTCTGTAAACCAGGTTGTCCTTGAACTCACAGAGATCTGCCTGCCTCTGCCTCCCAAGTGCTGGCATTAAAGGTGTGTGTCACCACACCTGACTACTTTTTCTTTCTTTTTTATTTTAAGGACTTTCTCCATTTTCTTTTATCTCCCAAGCCTACATATATTTTTAAACACACTATAAAACGTTTAGAGATTTTTTTATCTAATCTGTATTTATTGTACATCTTTTTCTGACCACATGAGTCTTTAATTTTCTAAGCAATATGGCTAGGATTAAAGCTTTGGCTTTGATGGCTGGATCCAGCCCATTCTTTAGCTTTCTGAAAGTCTAGCCTCATGGTGGAGGTACTGGCCGGAGCCATGTTTATTACCACAACTCTATGGTGTTTCAATGTTCCTGCCACTACCAAGAAGCATGTTGTCAGGTATTCATAAACAACATTTAGGTGTTTGGTGGCAGGGCCTCTTAAAAGAACTGCAAGGTTTGGCATCTAAAGCTGAGTGAGGAAGCCTCTTTTAAATGGGATGTGTTGTCTCTAGCAAAGAGCCCACCCGAGAAAGTGCTGCTCTCAATAAGCCATGTTAAACTCTATTCTTTTCTGTCTAGAATTACTTCCCAAGCTCTCTCAGGCTTTACGTGGAAGCAGTTGACCATATGGGCACCATTTGTTGACTGAGGTTTCTGTCGCACCAGGTCTCTCAGTATGGGAATTTTTATCTTATTGTTTCTTTGAAAATACTTTCATGTTTTTTTCATACTCATCTCTGGAACTCTGGGTGTGAACATTCTTGATAAATTATGTCATTTTACTTTAGTCCATTATATCTCATTGTTTTTAACTTCACTTTCTTGTCCAAAGCTAGAATCCAAACCTTGCATTGTTTCCATGATCACATATTCAATATCAGAGAGTTCTTCTAGCTCTTTAATTGCTTGTTTTCTTCCATCCTGACCTTTCACACATGTAATAAATTTATTTTTAATTTGATAAAATATTATAGTTTATTTAAATTTTTCTTATTGAATGTGATTATGTAAATTCCTACATTTTAAACCAGGGCAACTTCTTCTCTGGAAGTCTCTCTGAATGTTGCTTGACTGTGTTGTCTGGTTTGTCTCTCTGGTCATCGCACAGAATCATGGGATATAGGTATGAGTGACTGTGATTTGTAATATCATTTATAATCATGTCATTAAAATATTGTTCTAAACCAGGGGTTCTCAGCCTTCCTAATGCTGTGACCCTTTAAAACAGTTCTTCATGCCGTGGTGACCTCCAATTATAAAATTATTTTTGTTACTACGTCATAAATGCAATTTTGCTACTGTTATAAATTATAACATAAATACTTTGGGAGATAGAGATTTGCCAAATGTGTCATGGCCCACAGGTTAAGAAACACTATTCTAAGGCATCATTCCCTATAATGTTACATACTGATTGAAGATTTGAAAGAATATTGTTTGCTGGCCTTTGGAAAGGATCTCCATGCTGTTTGTATTTATGATAGGCATGTTTTCTAGGGTCATCTCGTTGTAAAGATCTATCAGAAGGTAATGTTCTGGCCAATAATAAGAACCTCTGAATCTTAGATATTAAGAAAAAAATAACATGTAACATGTAAAAAAACATTTAAAATAAGAGGTGAAAATAAAGAGTGGGCAGTTTTCTGCTCTGCTGTGTACTATTGGATGCTACCCAAAGGTTCTTATCCTTTCTGAAAGAAGTAACCTCCACTTCTGATTTACTGTTTTCAAGCATGATTTTTAGGATAATATTCCTATGCTGATGCAAGCAGAACATGCTTACTGTAGACATTTTAGAAATGTGGAATTACAGAAAACCCCAAAGGAAGCAACAAAATCAGCAGCAGCTGGCCTACTCCGGGAACACCCTTGTTATCAGTTTGTTTTATAGCCTTCCATCCTGGTGCAGGCGATAGACATTTGGGGAACTGAGAAAGCTGTGAGCTGTTGTCACTACACATAGTATCTTCCATGTCACTGAAACATTGTTTTAAGGTGAAGTATCCCCTAATGTAGATGGAGTCTCCTTACTCACTTTTTGCTGACCTTCAGGTGGTTACAGTTGCTTATCATCATAACAATGCCACACAGAAACCCTGGCACAAAAAACCATGCTAACCTTCAGCAAGGCAATCGCAATTTTACAGCACCTATAGCAATGTGTTAGAGCTGATTTGTCTGTAACTTTACTAAGATTATTTCATATTTATGCCATGAGTTCAATATGACATGCATGTCTATTCAACCAATGTCAAAGGAAGAGTAAAGTAACAAAGCAATATACCATTAGAGTTTCTAAAACCTATAAAATTCCTGTCTGGCGATGGTGGTACACCTGTAATCCCGGAACTGAGAGGCTGAGGAATAGAAAGGTTGTCGTGAAATCAAGGCCAGCCTGAGCTACATCACAAGTTTTTTGTCTCTGTGTAGTCAGACAGAAAGACAGAAGAAGACTATAAAATTCTCAAACAACCCTGTCTTTTTTAGGCAGTCTGATTAATAACATTTTATTTTTTCAATAATGCCCTTTATAAGTATACACTGAATTGAACAGCTTGATTTAAATGTAGCAAGTGAATAACTGAGTCAAATACTGAACATTTTTAAATTGTCAAATGATTGCCGTCTTTTACTCCCATTATTTTAATTTGAGATAATAAAGTTCTTATGGATAGTACAGAAATTCTCCTTTTTGCATTTCCACCAACTTTTGTCAAATATTTCATGTGCATCCCCAAACCAGCAGATAGCAGCACTGCAGGATCTGATATGGGTAAGCATCACCAAACTACCACATTTAAAAAGATTATCAAGCAAATGTTCCCTTAAGTACAATTATGGTTGCTTAGTGATGTCACTGTATTCTGTGTGAACCAAATTATGCCTAATCAGAAACATGTAAGCCACATCAGATCATTGGTGCCTTAGCTCCTGTTCCTCTAATTGCCAGCAATGATGAGCATGTTTCCTTAAGTGTTTTGATTGGTTGTTGTTTATTAATTTCCAGCATATGCCTTTCATCTACACGGCAATGTGTGTAACTTAGAATTATAAATGCTATTTATGAATGAAGAGTATAAAAACTTGTCATAGTTGATTTGAATAAAAATATTTAATTGAGCAGAGTTAATGTCTGCATATGGTTTATGGTGTGCTTGCATCTGTTTGTTTGAGACCTACAAATGTTCCTAATTCTTATGTATGCAATCAAACAGCTCAATGTTTCCTTGAAATTATTTTGTTATATTGCTTTAAGAGATGATATGCTCTGATTTACTTTCATTTTCTTCCTTTGTGTGTGTGTGAAGGATAGAGATAAGGTGGGTAAGTAAATCAGTCTACCTCTTTTCTTCCTGGCTAGTTTAAGTCAATATCAGAACTATATTCTATTAATATTGTAACTAATTAGTTTAATAGCATTTTCTGCTAGTTCCTTTTTCCACCTCAGTTGACATGTAGGCCTATTTACATATTTGTGTATTCTTAAATTTTTAATAGAGTTGGATGTTCATTAGAACTGCATTCATATCAGTGATTAGTTCAGGAAATTTGCATATTTAATGCTGACCTGTTTTTTTCCATCCAACTTTGTGTTGTTGAATTTTGTTATATTAATTGGAAACTGAATATAATACTGGCAAGATTGCTCAGTGGATCAGACACCTTGCCAAGCAAGGCTGAGAGCCTGAGTTTGATTCAGGGAACACACAATAGAAGCTATCCTCTGACCTGTATACATGTACATACATGCTTCCCCACCTATAACATATCATGATAGTAAAAAACATAAAATGTTCAAAAATGCAGGTATAGCATTCAGAAAGATTATTCAGGTTTTCTCACAAGTTCCTGCATATTTTCAATCAGCATTCTTTTTTTTTTTTTTTTTTTTTTTGGTTTTTCGAGACAGGGTTTCTCTGTGGTTTTGGTTCCTGTCCTGGAACTAGCTCTTGTAGACCAGGCTGGTCTCGAACTCATAGAGATCCGCCTGCCTCTGCCTCCCGAGTGCTGGGATTAAAGGCGTGTGCCACCACCACCAGGCCTCAATCAGCATTCTTGTAATGTACATTACTACTATGACTTTCCATGCAGCTTAAAGTGGCCAGATTTCCTTCTTTGCCCAGAACTGTGAAGCTCAGTGAGACAGCATTCTGAGTGCTAAAACCAAGAAGACCCAGATAAACTGGAATGGCTGACGGCTCTCCATAATACAGGCAAAACAATGCCAACACCAGGTCTCTTGTGAGTTTCATTTTAGTGTCTTTAAATCATTTCTCTTAAAATCTGTTCTAAATGAAGTTTTTTTTTTTTAATTTTGAACATCACATATAAAAAAAGAATTTGAATGTGTAGGTAGTGTTTTCTGTCCACAGAGAGATTTAACTGTGCTTGAATACTGAAGTAAGAATGTTGCACATGACCTTGAGCCATCCAATTGAAGTGGCTGAGGTGAGTCAAAGCCAACAAGGCTCTCGCTGTGGGAACTTGCCTCTCTAGGGGAGGTGTGAGTGAGTCCTTGACAAGAGCCCCAGTGGGAAACCTGGGTATTTACCAGAGCGAATCTCCTCTGTTGACAAGACTTACCAAGTTCTCTTTCTCCTCCATTATCTCCTCCTCCATCCAGCACTTCTGAAAACTGCCTAGCCTCTTTGCCTTCAGCCAGGTTCCTACCTGATGGGTGCTTTCAGTGGGAGAGCTGGCCAATGTGGAGTCTGTCATGTAGAGCTTATTTCCCAAGTCCTTGCCACTTTGGTAGCTCTTCCATGTCTTCACAGGTTGTGGTTGCTCTTGATATCCAGCTCATTGGCTTTTGTTTGTTTGTTTGTTTGTTTTCCTCAGTGAATAGCATTGGTCTTGAAGAAGGTCACCGAACATGGTCCTAAAATAGACCTGTTCTTTTCTTTCTTTACTTCTGCTTACCTTGTTACTAGCCTCTTTCATCTACTTTTCTTTCGTTTGTTCTATAGATATTTCTGTTGGCCTTCTTGAGTTGAATATATTTCCTTTTTTTCTCACATCAGACATTTTCTTGATAAAATTTTATTTTGAACTTGTTGACTAGTTTCCATGAGAAATAACTACCAAGACCACAGGATTTATTAATGCAGTTCTATCCAAAAAGCTATTCAAAAAAATTTGGTGATTTGCTGTCTGATGTCCATTATCCATTTCCTATTTTTAAACAGTACTCAGATTCGTTTCAAGTATCTGCCCCGACCCCTCCAGTTAAATGACTTTGACGGATTCTGGTTCTATCCCCATCTCCAATGTTAGGCTTTACAATGCTTTAAGTCAAATTATACATGTCGTTCCTCCTGGCTGCAGTAATTGGTTCAGGTCTGCACATGTGAGCTAATCAAATTAGGTCAGAGTGATCTGGAGACCCTTGTGTGGAAACCTAAAATAAGAATATTCTTTCTCTCCTCCACAGTAGAAAGAGTGAATCAAGCTATGATTTTCTTTTCTTGTCTTCATTTTGCATCCATGAGAGAAGCCTGCCAGGGACTAGCATGATACATGCATGGAATTGGACAGAGCTGTAGGAGGCAGGGAGCCGTAGACATGGAGCCCTGTTTACACCATGCTGGAAACCACCCTCCAGCTGGCCATTTTCATTGCTGAGCCAACAGATTCCTTTTGTTATTTAAGCCACTTTGAATCTAATTGACTTTTCTTTCACTCACAGCCAATTGCCTTCTAACTAATATACTTGGGTACCAACAAACATCTTGTAAGGATGATGTGTTACAGAAAAGCAAAACTAAAACAAACACAAAAGGAGAAAAAACCAAAATTAAAATTGGATTTATGTTCATAAAATCATATTCATTGGCTCACTAAATCAAAACACAAGCCACTCATGTTAGATATCAAGAGTCTTGTTTTGCTCCTTAGTGTATTCCCAGTACCTAATGTTAGCCATTTCTAAAAGAAATATTAAGTACGTGGAGTTAAATGAGTCAATAGTTCTGGCTATATATAATGTTTTTGTCTAAAGCTATTAGAATGGACTTTCAAGTATTAAAAGTAAGCATATCACTGGTATGTAACATATTGTTGGAGGGGATCTCAGCATCCGTGTGATCTCATTCAAATGAAATGCTTTGGTCCTAAGACTGCTCAGAATGAACGGGTATACTATAAGCAATAGTATAAATTAGAAATACTTGTAGCAATAAATTCTGGGCATGTGCTTCTGTAGAGTATCAATTTATTTGAGCAGCAGCAGCTTGTAAACAAAGTGTAATGAAGTTATGGGATGCCCCCAGCCCACCGTCTGCAAAATGAATGAATAAAATTAAGATCGCTTCTAACTCAAAAACTAATAGGAGTCTAAAATTCTTAAGTTATTCTGTCTTCATCATAGTGATCAAAGCCATTCACAGTTTCAGTCTTCTTTCCCAGTAGCCCTTGTGCTTTTCCCTGGTTCTGCTATGACACTCCGACAGCGATAGCTTAATAGTCTAGTGTTTCCATGTCCAAAGACCAAGAGCCCTTCAGCAAGGGACTGAAGCACAGCTGATTAAAGACAGCATGAATTATCTTTCCTCTTCATTGAAGAGAGAAAGCCACCAAAGATTTCTTCAAAAGGGGTAAGATGGAAAGCTGGGTGGACAATCTGAGTCTGACAGGATGGTACCCCGAGAAAGAGCAAGAAATCAAGCTGAGGTGGGTTTGCTAGCTTAGAGAGAGCTAGGAGTGGGGGGAAGGAGAGGTGTGATTGTAGACTCCACTCGGAGGCAGGCGTCACCAATATTCTTATGTTGGAGAAGATTCTGAATCTCTGCCAAACTGCTAATAGCAAATTCTTGGCTCTCAGTGTGTTCCCCACCCCAACATCTGCCACTGGAGGAGAGATAGCAGGCAGGAGGAGACTGGAAGGACTTGTCCCATAGTCCTGGATGGTGGAGGAGTGGGAGAGTCCTCAGCACAGCTCAGGCGGCAGCCAAGTGGCAACTTGAATGCCAGATGGGAGAGTGTCACATGCTGCCCTCTGGCAAACACAAAGGCCATTTGAGGGATCTTAGAAGCCCTTCACTTCGAAAATGGACATATGGTGCCAAAGAGAAAGATACAAAATTTTATTCTCTAAAAAATGGTGAATAAAACCAAGAAATTTCTTCTTTGGAGGGGAGCCATAAACAAAGATTTTTTGATAAAGAAGACAAAAACTCTCATGGAAACCTGTAGAAAGCAGAAACTATCAAAATGAGCGCCATCAGTGAGGCCCACTCTTTAAGACAGATAGATATACCAGTTTCTGCCCTCCACGTTAAAATTTTGCCTGTCTTCGTCCTGTTCCCTCATCCCCATCCCCGAGCTCAACTTTCTCCACGGTACTGACTTGTGTAGAGCACATTTCAACTCCGCCAACATTGCTGTTGGCACGGTAATAGATTCCTTCAAATAGGAAATTGCTACTTCAAAATCACAGGACACTTTGAAATGGAGAGAGTTGAAAAGATGGCATTGTGAATTAGCTTAGCAGACAAACAGGATCTGGAAGGCATTCCTTTCACATTATTTGGACGTGAAGAAGGAAGTAGGTCAGAAAATTATGACCCCTGCATATTTAGCCTAATATACATCCTCATTCCAGGCAGCTAATTGGGAGCTATTGAAAACGAAAGCTTAAAGAGAATAACATTTAAAAAAAAAAAGACATTCTCATAGCTTCTCCACTAAAGAGTCCATAAATAGGTTGGGAATTATCTCCCGGGGACCTTTGCAACAGCTTGTGGGCGGGTGGCTGTAATTAACAACAGCCAAATGATAAGTAATCTATTTAAACACTACCACCATTTCTTATTTTTTCTTAAAATTATGATCATTTCTTCCTAGCTTCTTGGTTCTAAAGATACATTTCTATTGGCCTCCTCCTCTTCTTCAGATATCAAAGAAAATCCTGTGAGGCATGAAAGGAAAGCACTTCTGTAAGAGTGGAAAATCTTTAAAACTGGGAAAGCAAGTAAAAGGGACTAAAAGCATTATATCCTTAATTTCTGTGCTTATTATTACCTGTGGATGAGTGCACAGGATGTGTGGTAATTGTAATAAGAGGTTCATTTTTTTTTCTACCGAATGTAAAAATATTCAATCATGAATTTGAAAAGGGGAAGGGGTGTTAAGTTAGAAAGTAAAAAGATAGGTCATGTTTCTTTCGGGAACTCAAGTACTGGAAGAAGAAACCAAAAGTTATGAAGTTTTCTGAGATTATGCAGAAAAAATAATTTGTAAGGATAGTCTGTTAGTATATTTCCTAGAGGAAGGAGTGTGTGCGAATGTGTCTCTCTCTCTCTCTCTCTCTCTCTCTCTCTCTCTCTCTCTCTCTCTCTCTCTCTCTCTCTCATCCTGATTAACTGCTACCAGGTCAATGTGTGGAAAGTAAAAGATCCCTAAGATCTTGGGATTTTTTGGGGTTGTAGAATTCAAGGAAATTCTCACATTTTGACTCATTCTTGTACTAGATTGAGTCTTAAGAGTCTTAAATGTCACATGCTAGGTGCTTCCATCTGCTTACCAAACATGAGGTCTTCTTCTAACCCTGAATGGTTCATAAAATACTATGATAGAACAGTATACTATAATTGGTGTGCGGCTTTATTTTTACAAATCTCATCGATATTAAATTCTTTCAATAACTATACCTAAACATCCATTCAAATTGCACTTAAAAGTGTTTTATTTGTTTGAGACCAAGTCTCTCTATGTGACCCATGCCTGTAGCTCATTGTGTAGACCAGGCTGGGTTCAGACTCACAGAGATCTGTCTCAGCCTCCCAAGATCTAAGATTAAAAGTGTGTGCCACCATGCCTGACCCAACTCAAAAGTTTTAAGATTTTATCAATTTGCAGGCTGTGGTGGTGCACACCTTTAATTCCAGCTTTCGAGAAGTAGAGGCAGAAGAATCTCTGTGAGTTTGAAGCTAGTCTAGTTAACACACAAATTGCAGGACAGTCAAGACAACACAAAGAAACAATGTCTCAAAAAACCAAACCAAAATTTAAAGAAGTATAAATTTCAAGCTTTGGCCACATAACAGCGAGCTTACATTCTCTGAAACAATGCAGTATAACTAAAACCAATTCTGCCTTAGCATATGCACATGGTGCAAGGGCATCTTTCATCCGATTAGAAAAGTGCCTTGAATATTTGAGAGTTCTGTATTCATGTCTGCCCTCTTCACAGGGCCCAAAGCTCACCTGCTGCTATCCCAAACTGTTGTCTTCAGAGAACTTAACATTTCAGAGAATGGGGCCCAAATAGAGTCAGGCTGTCTGGATGAAGACCAGACACAACAGCTACTGGAAGCTTGCAGATCTCATCATGAGGGTTCACTTCTAAGATTCCAGAGGGTGCCACTAGCAAATACCCCTGTGAGCTTGGGATTGTCAGTGTTAACCAGTATTCCCGGTCACTGCCAGATGGAAACACAGGCACTTCATCGCAGAACTGGGTTAGCAGCTGGGGTAATGAAGACAGAAATAATACAGTTTTCACCCTGAAAATCCCAGGACACCACCAGCAAATACAGATTTACTTTCACTTATTTCATTAGCCCATAATTAATACACATGGGGCCATGTATTTTCTCCTCTGTGGAATTTTGTTCTGTTTTGCTTGTTTGTGTGTTTGGGGTTTTGTTTTGGTTTGGATTGGTTTTGAGGTGCTTGTTGTTATTGTTTTGTTTATTTTATTTTATTTATTTTTTTGTGCTGGAAATCCTGGAAAGTCAGAGAGTGTATAGATAATAGATATAGATAGTTTATAGATAATGGAGAGTTAATAGATAACAGAGTGATTATCTATTAAGAATAAACTCTTGGCTGATGACAATTCTTTTTATTAGAATAGGATGCATTCTCCCAACAAAATACTGTTTTATTAAAACTGCCATCTTGATCCCAGGACATTTTTTAAATATCCCTTAGACAAATTTTTGGAGACTTTTTATTTTTTAGAGAAAAATGAGACTACACGGTTCCGAATAGGTATTTCAGATAAAAAGCTGATTTTTTTTTAAGTGCACTGAAAATACACTTTGCTTTTTAGGCTCCCTAACATTTCCACAGCTGTTATGTGTTTAATTAAATGGGTTGCACATGTGTTTATAATGCAGAGCCCTGTGGTCTGAGAAAAGCGTCCCTAGGGTGTATGGTCAGCCTTTAGCATCGCTGAACTCTCCTCTGGAGGTCATGGGAAAGGGGGTACACGCTTGAATTTCCTCCTTCTCAGTCCACATGTCCTCACCAACTACTGGTGGATAAACAAACCCATACTGCAAAGATGACACTGAATCTGACCGGATCCATTCTTAAGTACCAGACCTGTGGGCACATCCTCCGCTCAGCTCAGCATGTGGGTCCGGTCCCACTTCCCCTGACTTCAGAGCCATGGTTTGCCCCTTGTTCTATGGATCCCAGATCCCAGCACCCACTAGGGCGCATACAGGCTGGACACCGGGTTCTTCCTCAATGAACTGAAGTTCTCCAGATGGCAGCAAGCGCCCCGCATGCAAATTCCTGGCAGCAGGGAGCCTGTCAAGTGGCTACTGCAGCTTATTGTTATGGCCACTCCCCACTCCCTCCACACACTTGCAGAAGGGCCATCTGTCGCCGCGGGGCAGAGAGGGACTGTGCAAGTGGAACTCTAGTCTGTGCCATTTAGCAGCCCCAAGACAGCCTTGAGCTCTGCCATATCTAAAGTTCCCTGGCTGGATTCCTCAACCCAGCCCCATGAAGGAGCAGTTTTCTATCAGATTTATTTTATGATTTTTATGTACCACAAATTAAAAAAAAAGCCGTTTGTTTCCCTGTTTTAGTTCTGGGAAAGGAACAACACGAACCGACTTAACACAATATCTCTCTCCACTGCTAGTGAGAAATGGCTGGTTGAAGCGTGCACTCGGAAGAGAAAAGTATAATCCGAAGTTCAAAGGACACAGAGGTCAGGAGTGTGACTTCCTGTTTGCTTCCCAGCTCAACCAAAAACTATGTCTTCCAACCAATAACAAGCTCCCGTTAGACTTACTTTTTTTTTTTTTTATAAAAAGAGAACAAGCTATTGCTCAAATGATTCTAGGCATTAGAGCGGTCTCAATACCTTGTAAATCTTGAAAGTCTGAGTCCATTGAAACCGTTTTTCCTTGTTGAAGGTATCTGGTCAGATGTATGACTGCTGTACCATGGTTTCTACATTCTTGGTGTTTTCTTGGTAACAACAAGGGCTTTCAAATGACATCACTTCAAATTACACTATCTCCCTGTATCTCTGCAAATCTTTTGTTTAATAAAAGCAGTACTAAGTCTGTACAGACACAAACAACCTCAAAATGTTTGTAAATTCTACTTTTCAAATCTACCATCTACATATTTCCTTAAGTGAATAAATCGTTGGGGGAATTCCTAGCTATCAACTGTTTTTATATGTAGCTTTTGATTTGCATGCAAGAGTAAACTATAAATTATATTTTCTGATTTTTTTTTCCCACCAACATGACACTTTAATCTCCTCACACCAGATGTCACTTTCCTCTGAAGAGTCTTTCCCTCTTCATGCTTCATTCTGATTCTGGGCAAGTGTGTGACTTCGTGATGGAATCCTTTGAGAATAGCTGGATGTGTTATGCTCTGTCCCTTCTCGTGGGACCTGGTTACTGCAGAACACCCATTCCCCCCTGCTCAGGCATGGGACCCACCAGGGTACTAGACACAGGATGGAGGCCCCACGTTCTGTTTTTCAATGAACCCTGTTCCTCTCACCCTAGTGAAACCTCCAGCGCTATGTCATCTGTAATGAAAGTACCCTTTAGACAATCTATTCTTGTCTTAGTCCTCCATTTACTGAGAATCCAAGCATAGTAGAGGATAGGTTTGCTGTTTATAGAGGCCCCCCTGGAAGATCATGGCTTTAGTAAGCCTAAGTTTCATGGTTTACATCCCTCTGTTGATGAAAGCATGTCTCTAACTGTGTCGTAACAAGGAGAACTGCAGTATAAACAGGTCTTCCAATGATTAGAAGCACTTCTCTGAATGAATACCAGGAGTGGGGTGGTTGGAGGAATAAGGGTTGTTGCATACTAGCACTTCTCTGGGTGCCTACCAGAAATGTGGGGTAGTTAAGGTGTAGCACTTCTCTGGGTGCCTACCAGCAGTGTCGGGTAGTTGGCACATAGCCCTTCTCTAGGTGCGTGCACACCAGGAGTCCAGGTTGTTGAATTATATTGCTACTTTTGGTGCATGCCAGGAGTGGGGTTGCTGGAACACAGTGTTTCTATTGGTGCGTACAAGAAGTGGGGTGGTTGGATCACAGTTATACTGAGTATTTAACTTTACTCCATACAATCAAACTACTTCCCAAAGAGAGGCTGCTGTATCCAGCCAGGAGTAGTCATTATGAAGTCATTATGAAGATATGATGCTCTAGTTTTGAATGACTGCTGGGAAACATCTGCTCACATGATTATTATTCACTTGGTTTTCATCCCCATACTTTTGTGGACTTCCATTTCTGTATTCCATTCATGTTTTAATGGGTTCCCAGGTCTTCTGACTTATTTGACTGATAGCAGCATATCAATGCATTTATCCAGTAATTATCACCTATCTGTTTTCACATTACAAATAGCTTTCCTTCTACACCTGCCTATTTTTTCTTGTGAGGTTCTTTGTTAAGCATAAGGTTTATATTTGAGTAGTGACAAATATATTAACTTTTCTTCTTCTCATTTGTGTTTTGGGTACTTCTGGGGTCTTCCCAAATGAAATCACCAAGATAAATTCCTGAATTTTCTTCCATAAAGGTTTAGAGTTTTTCTTTTCAAACTTAGATCTTTAATTGACTGAAGTGGGGAGAAGATGTTTTTCTTTTCCTCTTTAAATACAATGTAAAGTATTAATCCCAAACTATTTCCTTTCATGAGTTACCTAATTTCTCTTTCCCTTATGTTAAGAATGTTATGTTAACCACGTGTATTTTTTGTTTTTTCTCCTTTATCCTGTCCCACTGTCTACCTATATATGTCCTGAACAATGTTATCTTTTAAACAATATTTTTACAATATTTCTCAATTTTCACTTGGTCTTGACTCTTTTTCCCTCTATTCATGGATTTTTTTTATCACCCTATATAAATTATAGAACTAGTTTTTGAAGTTACTTGTAAGTTCTGCTTGGAATTTGACTGAAGAATTCATAGATAAAATTATGAATATGTAATATATGTAATGTGAAGTTTGCCAAACGTATCAGTTATAGATTTCACACATTCACCCATAGTCTACTTTACAGACTGAAGAGTCTGATTGGTTTAAGTTACATCCAACTTATCTCTAAGAGAAACACAATAAAAAAGGAGATTTTTTTCCTTTGTTTAAAACTACTAGTATTAGACAGGAAATTCTTAAGAACTACATTGACATGTCAATCCAGAAGTGGCAATAGGGTTAATTTTGTTTTAGGAGTTAGATTGTATACTGGGTGGTTTTGTGTCAACTTGACACAAGCTAGAGTCATCAGAGAGGAAGGAACTTCAGCTGAGGAAATGCCTTCTTGAGATCCAACTCTAAGCCATTTTCTCATTTAGTGATCCATACCCCAGCCCATGGTGGGTGGTGCCATCCCTGGGCTGCTGTCCTGGGTTCTATAAGAAGGCGGGCTGAAGAAGTCATGAGAAGCAAGACAGGAAGGAGCACCCCCTCTCAGCCTCTTCATCAGCTCCTGCCTCCGGGATCCTGCCCTGCTTGAGTTCCTGTCCTGACTTCCTTCACTGATGACCAGCAATGCTGATGTGTAAATCAAATAAACCCTTTCCTGCCCAACTTTGGTCATGGCATTTTGTCACAGTGACAGAAACCTAACTGAGACAGGCTGCTTCCCACATCAAAGGAACTTGTTCTTTAATGTGTCACATAATATTTCATCAACAAGAAAATATGCTACTTTGCCTTTATTAGAAATTTAAAAGATAGCTGGATGGTGGTGGCACACGTCTTTAATCCCGGCACTCAGAGGCAGAGACAGGTAGGTGGAGCTCTGTGAGTTCGAGGCCAGCCTGGTCTACTTAGATAGTTACAGGACAACTAGGGTTGCTACACAGAGAAACCCTGCCTCAGAAAAAAAAAGGGGGGGGGGACAGAAAGAAAAAAAGAAAAGAAATTTAAAAGCCATAGCTAACAAAGCATATTCAGTTTCATTCAGTTCAACTCAAAATGCTAAAATACAAATATAATTTGAAAAATAAAATTACACAGACAGAAATTTTCTAATTTTCCCCCACATAGTCACAATAGAATGACAGATGGTTAAGAAACTTAACCATTTGTTAAGAGACCAATTCTTATGTTCCTTCTTTCTTTCCTTCTTTCTTTTTTTCCCCAAGACCCAGGAATCAACGTCTTGTTCCTGAGAGAAATGTAGCGTGGATAAGCTCCCTTTGTGGGCCTCAACAGAAACCAGTTTCCAGAGACCGATGTAGGCATTTAGCTGCAAGTATCACACATCATGAGTTGTAGCTATCACCTTATGTTCTAGCCAATTAGATTGCACAAATCCTTGTCATACCCAATTCCATTGCCAGTATAGATCTGGCTAAAGTCCTATATCTTCATCAAGAAATTGGCAGCACATAGGCAATGAACTCTTTATAAGGGAATCTAAGGGAATCCCATCAGAGCAGAAAACATGTTGGTCTCAGTTCAATTCTTTCACAAAAGTCGTTGTTTTTAAGTGTCTTGGCCATTAAACTACTGTTGATACCCTTGTTGTAATGTTTCTAAGGGAAGATGGGCCTTTTTCCTATTTATGGGCTCTAATTCTTTATTTCCTACTCATTATGTGGATGGTTTTGTGTTGTGACATCACTTTTTGAAGGAATCCCATCTATTTTATATTTGTATAGGTGAGCCTTCTATAATTCGGCTCTTGTGTTCTCCTTTTCTGTTAAGGACTTACCTTGTGGTTCTAGCATCTTACTGAAGTGATTTTGAGGTGGGAAGTATATGTAATTAACATATCATCAAAGGTATGGGCTTTTGAAACAGGTAATATAACCTAGACTGTTACTTAGCTCTGTGACAGGGTTGGACGGTTCACATAATCCTTTGAAGCCACCGATTCTACCATGTAACGTTTTAAAAGAAATAAAAAACCAGCACTGCATGAAATGTGTCTGAAATACAAGTTTCCAAAAGCAAAGCTTGAGCAAATCACATGCAAACAGACATTTTAGACAGCAGAATAACCTGCATGGTATGCAAGGCTAACTGGAGACTTTCAGACTTCCATTTGTTCTACAGCTATGCTTTGTATCTGGCAAGTTCACAGAATGCTTGCAAGCAGTGTACACTCAGATCAGAGTTCAGAGCTGCCTGTGGGAACAATTCAGAGGATGGGTCCCTAAGGCACCGTAACTGCCAGCCACTCCACTAGGCATTTTGCACAAAAATCCATAAAATGTTACTTTAGGGTAGATTCCTTGGCCTCTTTCTGCAAGGCCTGTGTTCCATTATAACATCAAGCTGTGAAAAAGGGTTGACTTTTACTCCTGGCAGAGAGGAGCTTTTTTGGTATTTCATCAAATCTGGGATATCACTTCTTGTAAAACACATCATTATTTTACATACCACTAAGAGAGATTAAAAAGATGCCAATTAAATTATGGCATTCTTTTTTATCTCTTAGAATTTTCTGTTGCAAACATAGTAAGAGGGACCATTCTCATTTTCTTGGCATTATATATCATTCCTATGCCTCTATAAAAAGGGAAAATTAAACAAAATAAATAGGTGAAGGCATTTGAAGAGCTTTTTCATATTTCCAGCTGAAGGCTCCTAAATCATGGATAAGAATCTTAGGTGTGTGCATTTCCCCGAAGCAGCATCAGAACCACTCCAAGTGTAGATGATACAGCATTTCCTACATGAGTAAACCACTGCGGACCTCAGAACTGTGCTCTAAGTCAGGGGCACACTTTTGCGAAAGTCTTGTGCATATGCACAAACAGAAACATCCATAGTGTGAATGATACCTAGCCCAAACCGGTTACGCAATACCTAACTTGGGAGATGTAAAAATGTGAAGACCTGCATGCCTGGAAAACAGGGAGATGCTGTTCTCAGTGGGGACTGTGACCCAGGCCAAAATCTCTGCTACTTCGTGAAGGCAGTTTTAGACTATGAATCATTTCCTGTGGATCTGGATCTCCCCTTTGTTCCCTTTGAGGGGTGGGGTTGTCTCTCATTCTCTTCTTTGGGGGTCTGTGTTTAATTCCTCATTGCTTAAATTCCACAAAGCAAATATAATCAGTGGCCAACCAGGGCTCCCTCTCCCAGAAGGTCATGATGTGGGAGGGCCCCAGCAAGTGCTGAATATGAACTCAATTAAGAGCCTGGGGTAAGGAATTTCCTAGATCAGATTGGCCCGTGGGTTCTTTTGTGAAGAGTTATCTTGATTGTTAATTGGTATGGGAGGGACCTTACCACTGTGCATGGTGCCATGCCTAGGCAGGTGGTCTTGAACTGTGTAAGCTAGCTTGGTATCAGCCAGACAGCGTGCAGCAATTCTGGTTCCTACTATATTTCTTTGACTGTGAACGAGAGCCTTGCTAGGAGGCAATGCTATGTGGAAGAGCAAGCAGGCCTGTTTACAAATCCTGCCTTAGGTCCTGGCTTCCCTCCATGATGGGCTGTGGTATGGGATTATAAACTGTGGATCTAAAAATTAAAATAAACCCTTTTCTCCCTAACACTTATGTGAGTCCGAGTAATTTATCACAGCAACAGGATTGAAACCAGAACAAACCGATTGTCTCAATAAGGGAAAGGATGATGGATCGAAGAAAAAGAACAAGAGAGGAAGCATAAGGGGAAGGAGGAGGAAAAGAAGGAAGAGAAGGAGGGGAAAAAGAGGAGGAGGAGGAGAAGAAGAAGAGGAAGCGTGACCAGCTCTCGGAACAATGAGATGGTCCTGCAGATAAGGAAGCTTGCTTGCTACCAAGCTGTGGACCTGAGTTCCATCCCTAGGACCCACATGATGGAATGAGAGCCAACCCTTACCAAATATCCTTTGACCTCCACAAACACACCATGGCACCAGTGTGCCTATACACAAACATATGCACACAAGCACATGCAAAACATTGATTTTGTGGTCTTTTTAAGCATTAAAATCTTCTATTAGCCATCAGTGGGCTGGAGTTTTTTTTAGCTCTGACTGGGTAGCAATCGTGACTAAGCGAAGGGTAGCTTCCTCAGTCTTAGCCTTCCAAGTTGTGAGCACCAAGATTTTATGGGCTGGACCGTCAGACCAAGGGGCTGACGTCATTGGGTTCTGAGAAGTAGCTGCTTATGCGGGTTCTGGAGATCAGACACCTACAGCTGTAGGTGCTTGGGTCACAGGCGTCTCACTCTTAGCTTGGGTGCTAGTGGCCTCGCATTCACCATCAGAGCCCATGACTTGGAGCAAACAAGAGTTGAGGTTAACAGCTGCAGGTAGCGGCCAGAACTGTGACTCCAATGCCTTGTATGTGGAGATACTCAACCCCTGGCACTGACTGGAATTATCACTCTTGAGCCTTGAGGGTGAGAATACTTAATTGACAGGTTTGGCAGCTCCTTGGAGCTTTTCCAGTGTCAGGATCCAATTCTTCAGCCTTCTGCTGTCTTTTCTAGTTTTCCCCCATCTTTCATTTTCCCTCTCTGCTCTTCACTGTCTCTGTCCTGGCCAGTTATTCTCTGTAATGACCCCTCGGGGAGGAGTGGTCCCTTCTCACCACAGTCACTATTGTTGCTACTGCTTTATGCTACCAGCTCAACCCAGGCAGCTCATGGCAAAGATTACAAACAGGCAAAGACCACTTGGGATTAAATCTTTAGTTGGGGCCAGTGTGATATGCAAAGTCATTCACGTGCGTAGATACTCAGCTGGGAAGGGTGTGTGATATGCAAATATTGCACTCAGACTTGCTCCAATTACAACATAACTTCCTCTTTTTTCCAAAATCAATCATAGGCACGTATAGGTGCCATCCTCCCATCTGTCAATAACAAGTTTTAGTTTAATTAACTAGGGAAAGTGTTCCTACCTCTTCAAACCTGTTTGGAGTTGGCCTCTGCAAGGTCTAGTGCTTCCAAAGTCGAGGCTCCCTGCAGATGAGGACATCTCAAGTTTACACAAGCTTAGTTTGCCTGGAGTCAGGGTTTCCACCACTGGTACAAGCTGTGATGGAACAAGGTCTCCTGAAACGGGAGTCATAGCTTCTTCAATACCCCTTGATAAAGCGTCCTTTGCAGCTGGAGTACAGTTTTCTCTGGATCATTTCCTCACTCAGGACTGCCAGTATAAGGAAAGGTCTGTCCAGTGGTCTATTCCTGACAACTTCATCCATTTGTTGGCTTACAGGAAAATGACAAAGGCTGATGTGTCAAAGGACAGCACAGGATTGATTAACCAGCGTTCAACCACTTTCAGGGGCAATTCCAATATTCTGAGAGAGCTGATTCATTGCATATCTGCTGCCGCTCTCTAGCTCCAATATTTTAAAATCATTTGCTACTGTGATTGCCAGATGTACACGGGAGACACAGATTTCAGATTATTCTTCAAGATCATTGGCTAGAAGATCTCTGAGAATTAAACAGATCACTTAAGATTGCTAGTAAGTCGCTACCTTGTCTTGTCTTTAGGCTAAAAATAAACACAATACAGAAATCTTCCAGGAGAACTAAAGGAATAGCAGGATAACTTCCCAGGCCTGATCAATGCTTCATATAATACGTACGAGTCATTTAAAGAACGCGAGTAAAGTGAATGAATAAATATTTTCATCTACGTTCAAAAGATTAATTTGGGATTGTTTTTCTATGTAAATAATATAATAATCCCTTACATGGGAACAATAGTTTGACCCAAATGTTTTCTGTCATACTCCAGTTTTAACTTCCAAAAGTTAAATTGTGACAGGTGTCTATTTACATATTAATCACAAGCAAGTATAATCATCATGCCCACTGGCATTTGACTTCACACTTGCACTTTGGTTTTCTACCTACCAGGTCTTCTCTTGACTCCTTCTATACACATCCTTGGAGATTATTGTTTCGAGAAAACCCTCTGAGCATCACGACTCTTTGTTATTTCTTATAAGAGCATTTGCTGTTATAGAGGGCCATGTAGACCACACATCCAAGTAAGAGTTTGCAGAGGAAGCATGAAGGGCTGAGTGTAGGTCCCCTATAATACAAAGCCTATGAATGTGCCTATGACCTCAGTACTAGGGAAGTGGAGACAGGAAGTTTCCTGGATTCCTGGTCAGTCCGTCTAGCTGAATCAATAAGCAAACAGTCCATTGAGAGACTCGGTCCCTAAGAATAAGATGGAGAACAATTGAGGAAGACAGTAGATGTCAACCTCTGGCCTCCATGTGCACACACAGTGTGCACACACATGAACGTGCACACACACACAGAAGTGCATGCTGTTGTAACTCCTCTACATAATTATGTACCATCTTTTCTTTTCTTCTCAAGTTGTAATTATTTTGCTTTTCTGGTACCTGTTTCAATAAAGTGTGTTGGGAAAGTAGAATGTGTTCTGACCCATTCTCTCTGTTCCATTATCCGGGAAGACCATTATCTCTACGACCACAGAACTCTGCTTAGCTTTAACCAGGGATCATTGCCTGGACTAACCCACATGTCTGTACTAATCCTCAGATTTTTAAAAGTCGATCATCAATTATTAACATACTTTAGCCTACAAATTCACCCATTTCTCTTTCATAATTAGATTTTATACATGATAGATCTTATAGAGTTTACCATAATACATTCTTAAAGTTTTCATTTCTTTAGGTCTGTTGTTCTGAGATCCTTTATCACATTAGCCTGTAGGATATGTTACTTTTACTTCCCTTAGACCCTAAGTCAATAGGAATTGAGGAACATGTCTTACTATATCTTGGATCCCTACATGGCAGTAGAGTATATCTTTAGAAAAACAAACTCAATGCTTGCTGAGTGAATGAATAATACTTCTAGTCATTCTTTTGGAATGGGTTGAGGCAGGAAGAAGACGCAAAAACAGAACAAAGTTTTCCAAATGCACAAGTTCATAGCATCATTTGCAGTATCCCCAAAGAGTGGTTTCTTTGCGGTTCATTCTTCCTGACTTCTGAAATGAGCACACACAGCAGACCTGAAGACATTTCGATTGGTAGGCCTTGGTGGGCCCCAAAGTGTTTTCCCATTTGTGATGTACTTTCATTGGGTCATGAAGACGGGCCCCATCAGAAGGCTGGTGCAGCTCACTGCTGGAAATACAAGCTAATAAGACTCAAGAAAAGGTACCTGATCAACTTTAGTTTATTTCACGAAAAAAAAATGGTTCGATTTTTTTTTTGACACCTATGTTTCATTTCTCAGGTGTTTTTTTGGGGAGCGAAGGGTGTAATTTGTTTTGTCCTTGTGTCTTCTTCCCACTTCAACACATTCCAAGATTCATATTAGCCTTTTAGTAAACAAACATTTATAGAACTACTTCTAAGAAAACTTCCTTGCCCAAATTGCCCACCGCCTATTTTCATCTCAGGTCCTACTCTTCCCCGAAATCCATCTACCTTGTCTGGATACTAACACACTCAGGATCTGCAAAGGACAGTCTGTAGAATGTCTGTGTGATTTACTGCAGTGTTGAGGCAAGACAGGGCTTTACCTCTAGGAGGGCAGGCAGCCAGCGAACTGTCAATCATGCTACAGTGGAATAGATGACAATGATGGTACTTGCGAAGTACAGAAATGGGTGGAGCTAGTTTTGTCTTGGGATGGTGTTTTTTGTTTGATTTGTTTGTTTGTTTCATCTTTCCTTTTGAATGTCCTTCACTTTGCTTCCTGCTATTGCATAATCAGAGTTTTAAAACTTTAAAGGCTGCTTCCTGTAAAAATAAGCCTATGTCCTTCATTTAAATACTCTGTATTTGCCAAAGGGTCATCAAGGCCATGGGATTAAATGATTCATCTCCAGAATTTTAATTTCACTGATTTTTAAGAAGATAACTTTATTATAGTATTATTTTTTTAAAAAAAACACTAACAAATTTTTTTGGAATGAAACACAAAAACTATCCAGTTTTTGAATGTCAATGGAGAATTCAAAGGCAGTCTATACTTGAAACACAGGTTTTGCTTACAACCCCAAGTCCTCAAGGGTACTGGAGAGTAAACAGAACACCCTGAGAAACTATAATTCAAAATTGTTACTAGCCCAGTGTATATGCCACAATCTTTTTTCTTAAAACTATAAGATATACTGAATAATAGATAAAAATGTGCATATATAATGAACATCTTAATAATACAATAAAATGTCATATTTATAGGTATACTTTTTTTCTTATATAAAGTCTCACTGTGTCATCCTTTCTGGCCTCAGATTTACTATGTAAACCTGGTTGTCCTTGAAGTCACAGAATTCTACTTTCCTCTGACTCCCTGGTGCTGGGATTAAAGGTGTGTCCTAGCTGTGAACACTATGCTCAACCTCTGCTTATTTAGTGTGAGTTTGTGTCTACTAGTCTGCTTGTCTACTGTTTTGCCATGTTAAATGCTGTGCTACATAGCACAAGCTGATAGACACTAAGATGCATTCTCTTGTGTTTTCAGCAGTTACTTCCTTAATGAATCAGACACTGGCTCCTAGGTTTGAGGAGGCAGCGATGAGAACAGTTGCCAGGTCTTACCTTATGACACTGCCATTTGTACTGAGCTTTCTTCCAGTCCTCTTGTACTAGAATGTAGGTATGCTGCAGCGCCCTTCTGTCTTTATAGGGTCAGAAAGCTTGGCTTATCTATCATATCTATTGATGTCAAAAGTTGTATGATTTTTCAAATATTGAATGCAAGTGGAAAGTCACCGAGGCCAGGCATGTTTCAGAGGTGTCTCTGAATGAAAGCCTGGAGAGCTCATTGCATGAAGCTGTGAAGGTAAAGCTTGGATTGGCCTGGGACCCCCAAGATGTTAGAGATGCCGGAGCTGTGGGATACCTTCCAAAAAAAACTGGTAACAAGGAATGGAACCAGCCCAAGGAAAGAAATATGTTGCAGTCAACAAAGCTGAAAGGAGTTGGACATCTGACGAGCATTTTGACATCAGATATGGAGATTTAGAATTTGAAGTTTGCCCTATTGGTTTTTAGTCTTGTTTTGGTCCAACATTTCTTCACTATGCTCCATTTCCTCCCTTTTGAAACAGTAATGTATATCTTGTGCCATTATATGTTAGAAGTATGTGATCTGCTTTTTTATTTTGACTTTATAGGGGATTCCATTAAGATATTGCCAGAAGATATTTTCGATTTTTGAGTTTTATAGACTATGGGGGACTTTTAAAGTTGGAGTTAAAGCATTTCTGCATCATGATAGGGCTACAAGCCTATAGGGGTCAGGGAATGGAATGTGGTGATTTGAAAGAAAATGGCCCCCACAGGCTCACAGGGAGTGGCATTATTAAGAAATATGCCCTCACTGGAGTAGGTGTGACTTTGTTGGAGGAAGTGTCTCATTGGAGGTGATCTTTGAGGTCTCAGGAGTTCAAACCAGGACTTCTCCTTCTCACTGTCTTCTCCTGCTGCTTAAGGATCCAGATGTAGAATTCTCAGCTACCTCTCCAGCACCATGTCTGCCTGTATGCCACCAAGATTCCCACCATGATGATATAGGACTAACCACTGAACTGTAAGCCAGCCCTAATTAAATGTATTCCTTTATAAGAGTTCCTGTGGTCATGATGTTTCTTCACAGCAATAAAAACCTAACTGAGATAGGGAGACTTTATTTTAATGACCCATACTAATGCTGGACCAATGACCAAAGCTAAGAAGACACCCAACTACAGTCTCCCCATGTGTGAATTGATCACAAGAGTTTAAAAGGATGTCAAGAACAAGACTAAAGTAAAAACAATGAGGATGGTATGAACTCAGGTGAACACCTCCTCTCAAAGAGGAAGATGCTGTCACCCAACACAGCCATTGCCTTTTGGAATACACTAAATTATCAGAATTTCTTTTTTTTTTTAATGTAACAGTGGTAGCTATTGGGATGCCGATGGCAGTGAAATTCATTGGTGTTAAATGTCAACAACTGCTTCAGAGACTAGTAGTCTATCACATGATGCTTCACCTCTGTAACAATCTATACTTCTCAAGCTCTTGTGCTTTAAGCTGGAGTCACATGACTGGCATCCCAATAACGGCAAGAGATGACTGATGTGCTCTGCTTTGGGGCCGAGAGTACAAAAGCATATGTGTTTTTTTCTTCTTACATTGCCTATGGCATTGAAAACCTAAGCTCCTCTATCAGGCACAAATTGGAAATGATTGCATCGTCTTCACCCAAAATAGCATTGGCACTCTGTCCTGGCCAGGAACTTAGCACACCCAGTCTTGTACGTGAGAAAGAAATAAGCTACACTTAAGTCTTTGTATTTCCAGTGGTTAGGCCAGCTTAATAGGTACTAACAATCTATTTACCATCCTCAATCTAGAATAAATGACATGATTTTGTACTCAGAGGCCCTGTTGTGGAATCTTCTGTAGATATTTTTTAAAAAGTATTGTTTGCTACTCAGAAAATGGGGAGTTTCCTCTTTTTTTATGTCACATCTCTCCCTTTGCGTTTTGAAGAGAAGCACAAGCTAACAGCCTTTTCTTTCTCTCCATTATGTTGTCCTCCTCTCTAGCTATATTTCTTCTTTTATTCTTCCCTAGTCTTTAGCTTTTCCTTTCATGCTATGTAAAAGGCTGTGTGTATGTGTCTGTGTATGTCCAAGATCATCAATACATCTATATTCCTAATGATTTGATTTCCATGGCTTCCTTATTATCACTGAATTTTTCATGACTTATACTAGATATAATCCAGGAATCCAGCAGAAAGTTTCAGTAAATGAGCTCTCTCAAACAGAGTTTCTGTCCCAAGGGTTTGGAAGGCATTGCTGAGAGGCTGAGAAAGGGATGGGGTCCTGGTCTCACACTCAAGTCTCTCTCCTCTTTTCTCTCTCCTCTTTTACCTGGTTTGTTCATAGGCTCATTTCCATGGGTAGAGTTTTTCCTGTAATTAATGACAAAAATGAGATGCTAACTTAAGTAGAATTTTCTATGTAATTCTTTTGTTTGTTTGTCTTTTGAGACAGGGTTTCTCTGTGTGAAACTGCTTGACTGTCCTGGAGCTCACTCTGTAGACTAGGTTGGTCTTGAACTCACAAACATCTGCCTGCCTCTGCCTTTCAGTATGATTCTTTACAGAAAGAAGTACCACTGTCAGAGTAGGACCAAGTGTCCCAAGGCTGTTAGCACTTCCTGTGGACAGGAGCCATGGTAAGAGCTTCCCTTTGTCTAAGCCACTTGTATAAACGATCAAACAGCAGCACAAGAGTCTGTTCCATTCAGCCAACAGTGAAATGTGCGATGTTCAGGTAAGTTTTGAAAGTCCAAAAACTAGTAAGAAGAGTCGAGATTCTGATGCTGGCAGTGTGCTTCCAGACTAACTCCAGAGCCCTTTCTCGGGAGCTCCGAATAGGAGAAGGAACTTTTCAAGTGTCCCACAGCTCCTGAGTGGACAACCAGCATTTTCTGTGTCATAATGCCTGGCTTTTTCTAATAAACATTTTCTCCATAGGACCTATTGCTATTATTAGGCACTCAATCTATATTCTTTTCCCCCTCCCTCCCCCTTTCTTTGCCTCGCTCCATTTCTTTTCTTCCTTTTTTAAAATTTCTATGATTTAATTGATTATTTATTAGTTTTATGTGTAGGCATGCATACAGATGTTGGTGTACCACACTATATGTGTATAGATCAGAGGGCAACGTTCAGAAGTTGTCTGTCTCCTTTCCTCTTGTTTCTAAGTCCCAGTCTTTCTTGTGTCTGCTCCATATACTCCAGGCTAGCTGGCCTAGTGAGTTTCCAGGAGAATTCTGTCTCCATTTCCCATCTGACTGTAGAAGTGCTACTATTACAGACACACACCATGACATCTGCCTTTTTACACAGATGCCAGGGATTAAGGGCAGGTCATGAGTTTGCAAACATTGTAGCTACTGAGCATCTTCCTCTCTTTTGTTTTTCAGAAGCTCTCACTATGAAGCCCAGATTATCCTGATTTCATGATCCTCCTACCTCATCCCCTGTGTTAGGATTGTAGGTGTTCACTGTGCGAATTCAGTTAGTACTAAGTCTTGGAAAAAAGTATCATATGTGTCCAATTAGAAATCACATACCAACCCTGGCTTACTTCAAATACCAACTCCTTTCCCTGGTAGATGTCTCCAACAAAATGTTGACATTTAACATACTGATACTATAACTATAATACTTTATAACTTTCATAATATTTAAAATTTTCTCATGTTTAACAACCTACATATAGAACATCTAAATATTTTGTGGTGTTCTTTATTTTCACGCAGAAGTTTAGCTATTACATAGATGAAGCTACACTGGGCTTCCATTTATCTGAATAATTAATGTATGCATTATAAATGGTGAATTTTTTTGTCAGTTTAGAGTAGTACACTAAGATTCTTGAAACAGAGATTAATATTTCAAAATCCTCCCATGGAGGGTATTCTTAGCTGGTGAGAAAAATGTGATAGCTTTGTCTCAGGGGAACTACATCTAAAGGACTAGTCAACTTTTGTTCTGAAGCAGCCTTTATATTGTTAAGATTATATCATGCCCTTCTGCAACAGAGTATTGCAAGCAGCAAAATAAGAATATGGGTACTTCATGAGGCTGTCAGACCTAGGAAGCACATAAAAGAATGATAGGCTAGCCTATCCTCTCTCATATTACCCCAAAACTAAAATTATGTGTATAAATGAGGTCAAGGAAGAATTGAAGCAATGATCTAGATAATTTAAGCTGTGGGTCACTTCACTGACAATAGTCCACGCAATTGTGATCTCTATTAGAATTAACTAGAATTATTTAGGCAGCTGATTCAATGTCCCTATTCATTTTCTATTTATAAGATAATCTAATACAAAAGGGGAAACCCATAGCTGGAATTTTGATGGAAGAGTTTCATGTTTTACTCCAATCTATGAATTTTGATCACCTGAAGAAGTCATTTCCATGTAAAGACAATTCTAAAACCAGCTCCACTCAGTTTCCGTTAAAAGAACAAGTGAGTTGAATCCTAGCAATCACAATGTTCTATTTTTATCCAATTTCAAAAGTTAGGCAAGAAAAATAATTATTAAGTGTCTGCCATGCCAGAGTCTGTTACAGCATATGAACTAAGATTATTTTAGCTCAGGCTTTTGGAAAAAGTCTTCTGTATTGCTGTGGGGAAATGGTCTTTTATCCCGTGGCTTGTATTAGTTTTAATAAAATGCTGATTGGCCAGTAGCCAGGCGGGAAGTATAGGCGGGGTGATGGCGACCAGGCAGGAAATAGAGGCATGGCAATGAGAATTATGGGAAGAGGGAAGTTTCAGTCTGTAGTCGTCACCTAGACACAAAGGAAGCCAGACACAGAGCAAGGAAGATGTGACTGCCTCGTGGAAAAAGATACCAAGCCACAAGGCTAACACAGACAAGAATTACGGGCTGATATATGTTATAAGAATTAATTAATAAGAAGCCTGAGCTACTGGGCCAACCAGTTTCTAATTAATGTAAACCTCTGTGTAATTTCTTGGCACTTAATGACTGCAGGAATGGGGCAGGACAGAAACCCCAGTCAACACTGTATAGCAGATTATATTCTACCTATTTTATAGGTAAATGAAGCAAAGTCAAGAATTTAAGAAATAATAGTTTTTTTCAACACCATAGCTTTAATACTTGAAGCAAGGAAAAAAACCCTTTGATACCAAACCTATTATTCTATCCACTATAAAACATGTAATTTAATATAACTGACTTCAGATCAAAAACAAAATTTCTGGTTAGAAATCTAGCACTTTTTATGTTTATTTAGCTGATTGTTATTAGTGTCTAAAATCTTAGAACTGTCCTCAGAATTCATAATGTTAAATTTTATGACATTCTGCCCCACAGTATCTTACAAACAAATTACAAATCTTCATTACTTCAGAAAGTCAATGAGTTCAACTAAACAAGACTAAACAGATAAAAGAGAAAGGCTAATAAATCATAATTGAGAATCAATTTCCCACATGTATGACTGCTTTTGTTATTTCTGTTAAACACTAAATCTAATTATTCTGTTAGACAGTAAATAATGGTATCATCAAGCTATGTGTAATGTTATCCATAATCCAAGTATTCTGCCTGGTGCCAGCAGAAACCAGAAGATGGCATTGGATCTTCTGGAACTGGAGTCACAAGAAGTTCTAAGCTACCATGTGGGTGCTGAAAATCAAAGCCAAGACCTCTAGAAGCATCCAGTGTTCCTAACCACTGAAACATCACTCAGGCCCCCACATTCACTTTTTGCTACAATGTATTGTTATGATGTCTCTATTTTATTACTATTGTTACTCCCTTACCTAATTTATAAATTAAATTTTATCATAGGTCTGTATTATGATATGTGAAAAAGCATAATATTCATATGCTCATATAACTCAATGTTTTAGACATCCTATGAGGAAGTTCATAGACTATCTCCTCTCAAAGATAATATTTTTTTAAAATAGAAATACTGTATGTTGAAATGTACAGCTGTCTACACAGCTAGATTAAGCAAGAGTAAAGTCTAACTAACTTGAAGATAAGATCCTTGATGTGGTGCAGACAGCTCCATGTGAGAGTCTCTCACTACAAGTCAGTCTCATCTCTGTTACTCAGAGAAGCTCAGAATGGACGACTCCAGGGAAATTAATGACTATTGTTCTGAACCTAAGACCAACCTAATACTACAGTTTGGGTCATGAAGAATGAGGTTGGGGAGGAACGCATAGTTAGCAAACATTCCATCCTCCTCTGACTCTGATCCACTCATCAGCCCACTCTGTTGACTAGGATTGGCCCCATTATTGAACAGTTTAGCTCCAAAGTTCCATTAGCCCCCTCTGATAACGCCATAGCAAGCGAGACAGTCTGTGAGGATGTGGTAGAAACTTCGCTGTTGCTGCTGTGCTTTCAAATGCTGTGGGCTGGTGACATAGCTAAGTTTCTGGATTTCTATTTACCTGCTTTAAAGATTCAAAGTGGGAGTATATTTTCTTTACCTTTGTTGTCCAGACAACCATATGTAGACAAGTTCACGACAGATGAGGAAGGCCTATAACTTCAATGGTAGGCATTCTCTCCACCTTCTAGTCTGCTGGCTGGCAAAGCCTTTGGAGTGATCCCTTACCAAGTGCTGGAGGCTTGTGCCCATTTGTGCAGAATGTAACCCAGATCCCTTCCTTTTCTTACAGGGATCTGATATTCAAATCATGCAAACCCACATGAATAACCGCTTGAGAAGATGCGCAGCTCCTCTGACGCATTTCTACCCCAGTTTTATTTTGAACCAAGCCAGCAGCATCTGAGGGACCTATTTGTACTGTGCTGTTTGAACCCTTGCAGGATTTCTCTTTCTGGGTTGCACTTTTACCTTGGTTTGGCCAGAAAAAAAAATCGACAGTTCTCTTAGGTTAGGGCTGGTCAAAACCCACCTGTGTCTTTCTGGGTGAACAGAGAAAGAGTGGAGCGAGGCTCCAGGGAATGTGGCTGTGTGGTCAGCTCCAGCTCCCCTACTCCTACTCATTGGCAGGGTCATATCTCCCACGCCCCCCCCCAACATACACATGTAATAAGAGGTGCCTGCTTATTGGGATTTCTGTCCCTTCCAATAACCCACAGCTGGCAAGCCCCAAAGAAAATCGCACAGAGATCTCCATAAGTTATAAAACTGATTGGCCCATTATCTCAGTCTTCTTATTAGCTCCTGTAGCTTATATTAACCTATTATTCTTATCTATATTAGCCACATGGTTCGGAACCTTTCAGCTGGGTAGGTTGCATATTGCTTCTCAATGGTCTGGGCTGGAGTCCAGGGGGAGCTTCCTGCTTCCCAGAATACTCCTGTTCTCTTTGCTCCACCTCTACTTCCTGTCCAGTTTTCCTGCCTATACTTCCTGCCTGGCCAATCAACGTTTTATTAAAATACATGATTGACAGAATACAGATAATTCTCCAGCACCACTCACACTGTTGTTTTAATGGTTGTTTTTTATTATTATTTATTTATTTATTAAAGATTTCTGCCTCCTTCCTGCCACCGCCACCCATTTCCCTCTGCCTCCTCCGATCAAGTCCCCTCCCTCATCAGCCCAAAGAGCAATCAGGGTTCCCTGCCCTGTGGGAAATCCAAGGACCACCCACCTCCATCCAGGTCTAGTAAGGTGAGCATCCGAACTGTCTAGGCTCCCACAAAGCCTGTACGTGCAGTAGGATCAAAAACCCATTGCCATTGTTCTTGAGTTCTCAGTAGTCCTCATTGCCCACTATGTTCAGCGAGTACAGTTTTATCCCATGTTTTTTCAGACCCAGGCCAGCTGGCCTTGGTGAGTTCCCAGTAGAACATCCCCATTGTCTCAGTGTGTGGGTGCACCCCTCGTGGTCCTGAGTTCCTTGCTCGTGCTCCCTCTCCTTCTGCTCCTGATTTGGACCTTGAGATTTCTGTCCGGTGCTCCAACGTGGGACTCTGTGTCTGTCTCCTTTCATCGCCTGATGAAGGTTAATATTCAGGAGGATGCCTATATGTTTTTCTTTTGGTTCACCTTCTTATTTAGCTTCTCTAGGATCACTAATTATAGACTCAATGTCCTTTATTTATGGCTAGAAACCAAATATGAGTGAGTATATCCCATGTTCTTCTTTTTGGTTCTGGCTTACCTCACTCAGGATAGTGTTTTCTATTTCCATCCATTTGCATGCAAAGTTCAAAAAGTCATTGTTTTTTACTGCTGAGTAGTACTTTAATATGTATATATTCCATACTTTCTTCATCCATTCTTCTGTTGAAGGGCATCCCCATCAAAATTCTTCACAGATCTGGAGAAGACAATAATCAACTTTATATTGAAAAACAAAAAAACCAGGATAGCCAAAACAATCTTATACAATAAAGGATCATCTGGAGGCATTACCATCCCTGACTTCAAACTCTACTACAGAGCTACAGTATTGAAAACAACTTGGTATTAGCATAAAAACAGAGAAGTCAACCAATGGAATCAAATAGAAGACCCTGACTTTAACTCACAAACCTATGAACACCTGATTTTCGATAAAGGAGCTAAAAGTATACAATGGAAAAAAGAGAGCATCTTCAGCAAATTGTGCTGGCAAAACTGGATGTCAATCTGTAGAAGTATGAAAATAGATCTATATCTATCACCATGCACAAAACTCAAGTCCAAATGGATCAAAGACCTCAATATCAGTCCGAACACACTGAACCTGATAGAAGAGAAAGTGGAAAATACTCTACAACATATGGGCACAGGAGACCACTTCCTACATATAACCCCAGCAGCACAGACATTAAGGGCATCATTGAATAAATGGGACCTCCTGAGACTGAGAAGTTTCTGTAAAGCAAAGGACACTGTCACTAACACAGAAAGGCAACCCACTGACTGGGAGAAGATCTTCACCAACCCCGCAACTGACAAAGGTCTGATCTCCAAAATATATAGAGAACTCAAGAAACTAGACCGTAAAAGGCTAATCAACCCAATTATAAAATGGGGCCCTGAGCTGTACAGAGAATTCTCAACAGAAGAAATTCAAATGGCCAAAAGACACTTAAGATCATGCTCAACTTCCTTAGCAATCAGGGAAATGCAAATCAAGACAACTTCAAGATACCATCTTTCACCTGTCAGAATGGCTAAAATAAAAAAACACCAATGATAGCCTTTGCTGGAGAGGTTGTGGAGAAAGGGGTACACTCGTCCATTGCTGGTGGGAATGCAAACTTGTGCAACCACTTTAGAAAGCAGTGTGGTGGTTTCTCAGGAAATTCGGGATCAACCTACCCCTGGACCCAGCAATACCACTCTTGGGAATATACCCAAGAGATGCCCTATCATACAACAAAAGTATATGCTCTACTATGTTTATAGCAGCATTGTTTGTAATAGCCAGAACCTGGAAACAACCTAGATGCCCTTCAACGGTTGGTTTGATTTTTTGAGACATAATTTTACCATGGTCTCAGGATAGTCTCAAAACTCAGGGTCCTCTTGTCTCTGCTTTCCTTAGACTCAGATCACTGGTACATACCACATCGGGCTGAGAAATCATTCCATCTATTGCTCTGAGTGTCCTTTTCCTTTTCTGCCTATTTACTGTCTTGTGTCCTTTTCTCTTTCACAAGTTGGCTTTTCTCTCTTTTTCCTTCAGCTTCTGCTCACACTTCCAAATAATTGCCTCCCTCTGTGCACCGCTTGTCTTTAAACACCCTACAAAGCATGTCTGATTGTTTCATCTCAACTTCAGGAATCCTTTCTCAGAAAAGCTTTTTCAAATCAGATGGTGTTGTAGGCCACTAGCCAGTCTATAAACAGTGGTCCTCCTTGAGTCAAGTGTCCCTCCACTCCCCAAACCAATTAGCTCTCTCTGTCATCTTAGCAACTGTGTTTGAGGACACTGATAGCTGTTTGCAACAGGGAGTGACAGAGCCCTGGAGCACAGCTGTTTGGGGGGCAAGCCAAGGATCCTTAGAGAAGACCCAGGATCATTTCAAGCCCTTGTCATTAGTTGTCTTTGTTTGCCATGGGGATAATATACAAGATATTTATCAAAGACTTGATATGGTGTTTCTTTTAAGAACGTGTTGCTGCAATGCACAGCGGGTCCATGTACCCCTTCTTAGATCTCCTTATATGGAGGGTTGGGGAGCAGGGGAGCTTCTCTTATTGCTCAAAACAAGGCAGAGCTTTGCTTGTCATGGACTTAGAGTTAGTTTGGCTCTTGTGTACATCAACAGTTTTATATGCACATGCTTCACAATATGTTCATCGTTTAGGGACAAGCTGAGGTTTTATGGAGTGTGCCTAGAACATACCCTGTCCCTACACTGATTGGGATTTCTTTTCCTGTTTTGTCTGGATTGTGTCTAACCAGATGTTCTTCCTTTGTTTTGTTTTTGTTTTGTTTTTTACCTCTCACCCCATGTATCTATTTAAACATCAAGTCTTGATTTATAATTATAAAACTATAATTCTTTTTTAACACAGTTCTCCACATACCAAGCTATGTTTCCATGAGAACCAGTTATATCATCTTCTTTGTACTGATCAAATATGGCCCAGCCCTAGACTAGAATAAACCCTTTTTAAAATTTTGATGAATAAATAGTTCAGTGTTATTTGCTAAAATATCAGGAGATGTCAAATTTCACACTGCAAATATCAAGCAAAAATAACCATTTGAAAACAAGATCATTTTGAGGAAACGATCATATTTGCAATGTAATATTAGTATCAGTATTATCGGATCTCAAACTGGGATTCCTGCTAACTACAATATCTCTGTTCTTTCTATCCCACCACAGTAATGAATAGCATAAAAATGGGGCTGAGTTCATGAAGTTTATGAGAAAAGAAACACATGAATTACATTTTATAACTACTGAAGGAAAGGCAAAGCTAGAGTTTTCCAGGCAAATTAGACATTCCTTCATTACTCACTGTGGCCTTGCTATTCATCATTGTAACCTGACTTTGAATGAAGTTGTATTTTCATGTGAGTGTCCTTTGAAACATGCAATTCCATAGCATTCCATTGTGATGAAAGCCCTTGTGTCCGTCTAAACAGAGAAAACACTGTACCCCAGCTACTGGTGGCCAGTCTCTGGCAACCATTTAAAGGGGGAAAAGGAGAGAGTAAGAGAGAAGAATTCAATTTAATTCAATCAAGGACTGAGGAATACACATGAGAGCAAACAAGGCTGGATAGAAAATGAGTAAAGTCAGCATTAGTACTGAATGCAATGCTTTACAGTATCAGAGAAGGGGCTAGAAGGACCACATTGTGCTGGTATGATACAACAGCTAATTCATGTGTGTGACCACTGAAGTTCACATGAAGACCAAGCAGTACTCCACTTTAGAGAATCTGCTATGAGGATATCACCTCATGATGCTTGAAGGAAAAACAGCCAGTCAGGAATTCTTTCCATTGGTCAAGAAAGCCCAGGAGTGCCACCAGTGTCCTGTGACCTGCTCTTGTCTGTGTCCTGTTCCCGTTTCAACATGTCACTGGGGATAACAGTGTTCAAAATATGCGCATGAGAGAGACAGCAGCCATTCCCACTGTGGTTTCTTTAGTCAGCCAGCTGTAAAAGCCTTCTTGTACTCAAAGATAAAAGCCCTTGACCTTTTAACTCAGAACTGAAATGTCTGATGCTCAGAACCGATAGTCTAGTGTGTCCCCTGGATAGACTCCGTAGCAGGTCCCAATGGGAGCAGTGATTTGAAACATCCTCTTGGTTTCAGATTCTTATTCACCACCTTTTAAAGGGGAAGCATCTTTGCGGGTGAAATTTGGACTCATAAAACTCTGCATTAATTACTACTGACTCTGCACCATTAAGACAAAGCCCTTTGAGGCATGGCCATCAGATACCTTTCAGAGAGGAGGACTGGGCTGTTATTCTTACCAACCCCTGAAAGAGCCCCATCCTCTCTCCTGCAGCACCTTTTGTTCCCAGCCCTTCTTTTTTCAATGGTTGTCATGGAATCGATCCATTAACATATGAAAAGCCATACACAACACTTTTCCCTTTACCCCTTCTCCCCCAGGACTAACTGCCTGTCGCTAAAGCCTCTGTCCTTAATATTCCCGTAAAGAAGGGTGGGTGTGAGAAAACACAAAGGCAGTTTCAACTTGCATCCTCTGGGGGCAAAAGCGTTGATTTTTTTTTTTAAAGAGATAGAAGTTTCTTAATTTCTGTCGTCTCACTGAGACTTCCCCAGACTATGACAGCCATACTCCCATGTTATAACTGACCTCGCTCACCAGAACATACCTGAATTGCTTCATGAGTCAGAGGATTCAACATACTTTATCAATAGCTTTAGTTTAATTAGGAGTTAACATCAATAATCAGCTTCCACATTTAAACACTAATTTTTTTTATTTATTTGAAAAAATTGGCTTTGGTTCTGTCAACTCAAATACCAAAATTCCCATCATAAAAGCAATAGAAGCTAGTTTATTTTGGAGCCAATCTGAGTGACCATGGCCCAGGAACACAGATTTAAGTTACCCCTAATTCCATGTTTCAACATGGAAGTAGTTTCATAGATTTACAGAACAAAGCAGTCATAAATCAAAGCAAGTTTAAAACACAGTTAAGTGGGCCAGAGCGGTGGATACAGCAAGACTGGAGAAGCTTTTCTATAGGTCCAACCAAGATGTTATCTGATAAAATTCTTCCAGTTCTGTAGAAGCCAATGAATCTGCTAAATGAATAAATTCCAAAGGCCTTTTATCTATTACTCACAGGATGTTGGTTCTGACACAGGGGCAGGCAGGGAATGACTGGGGCGGATGGGGGTGGAGGTGGGGAGCTAAAGCTAGCTCAAGATAAGGTAATCAGCCTCTGGGACCTGTGACATGCAAATCTCTCCACACTATTGATGCTCTAATCAGTCAGTCTCTGCAGAAACAGATTCATTCTAGGAATTCTCATTCACAGTCCAGGAGAGACTCAAAATTCTATATTTTGAAAACTATTTTATCAACTATCCAGACTACAGTTCCTAAAATACTACAGGATAGGATAGTGTTTGTGTTTCGGGGTTAGGTAGCTTATTTTAATAAGATACACTTTTCTGTCCTTGCGTATGTGGCCAAGTTATGACAATATTGTTTTCCATCTTCCACACCCTACACTTTTTTATCTGACTTCACAAGATTGAACTGCTAAACTGTTGATGGTAGGGGTGCTGGGGAGAAGACTCTGTTCTTTTTTTAATCTTTTATTTATTTATTTATTAAAAGTTTCCACCTCCTCCCCTCCTCCCATTTCCCTCCCACTCCCCCCACTGCCTCTCCTCCTCCCTCTCCAGTGCTAAGAGCAGTCAGGGTTTCCTGCCCTGTGGGAAGTCCAAGGTTCTCTCCCCTCCATCCAAGTCTAGGAAGGTGAGCATCCAAACAGACTAGTCTCCCACAAAACCAGTTCATGCAGTAGAATCAAAACTCAGTGCCATTGTCCTTGACTTCTCAATCAGCCCTCATTGTCAGCCACATTCAGAGAATCTGGTTTGATCACATGCTCCATCAGTCCCAGTCCAGCTGGCCTTGGTGAGCTCCCATTAGATCAGCCCCACCGTCTCAGTGGGTGGGTGCACCCCTCGTGGCCCTGACTTCTTTGCTCATGTTCTCCGTCCTTCTGCTCCTCATTTGGACCTTGGGAGCTCAGTCCAATGCCTTAATGTGGGTTTCTGTCTCTATCTCCATCCATCGCCAGATGAAGGTTCTATGATAATATGCAAGATATTCATCAGTGTGGCTATAGGATAAGGTCACTACAGGCACCCTCTCCTCTGCTGCCTACGGAACTAGTTGGGGAAACACCTAATTTACGACAAAGGAGCTAAAATTATACAATGGAAGAAAGACTCTGTTCTTAAAGTTCTTGCCTGGCAAGCACAAAGACCTGAGTCTGAGCTCAAGCACCTATGTGAAAGCTTGTTTGGAAGTTTGCTTCTGTTAGAACTTCAGAAAATTGAGGAGGTGAGACAAGAGCATCCCTGGGACTGGTCCCGCACCAATCTCAGTGAAAGATCCTATCTCAAAAGATAAAGAGAGGTTGAGAAAGATGACCAATGCCCCTGTCCTCTACTGTCTGAATGGACACATATGTACACCATACACAGACACACACACAAACATGCGCACACATACACACATACACACACACACAGAGGGGGAGAGTTCAGATAGAGAGATTCCTTCAAACAAGCACATTGTACTTTCTATACTACAGTTATATAGACTATATTGAAGCTGCCACCTACAGAATATTCAGACACAGCATATAGATAACATTTTCTGGCTTTCAGGCCATTTATCCACCTTATTCACAGCTGCTCGTGATCATGATACTAGAGCTAGCAAGTGGGACCTTGTGGAATCATTAATAAATCAATAAATGTGATTTGTTTATTAATGGTGGAAACAATAAAAGGAGATAAGGTAAGAGCATTTTTTGGGGGCCTACAGCAGGCAACTGTGTAGGTTCTTCTAGGGAGAGGAGTTCTGGTGAATATACTCTGTCCAAGATTGACTACTTTGATTTGGACACTTCACTTGTAGTCTTCAGATGGTGTTCGTCAGAACTAATTTGGTTGTCAATGGAAATAACCGGATCAAAGAAATGAGCAAGAAAAAAAAGAGAGAGGAGAATGCTTGACTCTTAGAACTGAAAGACATTGGAAACATTGGCTTTAGGCAGTACTGAACTAGGGGTCAATAGATACCCAGAATGCACTATCTGTCCCTCTTCTTCCTTTCTTCCTTCCTTCATCATCTATTACATTTTTCATGCTACAGCTGCCTTCTGCTCTAACAATGAGGACCACCTTTGAGTATCCCAGGAAAGCACCTAAATAAAATTCCAGACTCCCACCCACTCTGTTTAGTCACCCTCTGAAAGAAGTCACTATTTTCTTCTGGTTCCCAAGTACCTTTATGAAAAGATTATCACCAGCCTGGCTTGGTCATATGCCCGATTTTATCTTTATCTCTTCTGTCAGGAGTAGTTGGCCACTTCTTTTTTTTACACCTTCTTTTGTGGCTCAAGGTTCAGCGTCTACTACATAATAAGATAAGAAAACTGACAAAGGTGTATACAAAGAAGAGTTACCCATAGTGTACACAGGACTCTACTCTTCTGTGTCCAAAATTAAACAAAGTTCATGTTTCATCAGGCTTTCTAATAACCAATTTCCTTAATCAACTACACTAGTGAAGGTAATAGAGTGTATGTATTCTTATGAAAGGATATAATTTTTAAATAGGAGTCATAGGAAATGTTATCTTGCACCTACGCAATGTACACCATGGATAAGCTGAAACAAGACATGGTGAACAGGCAGTGGAGAGGCCTGCTTTTATTGAAATCCAGAGTTTTAAAAATAAACATGAATCAGCCTTGATAAATTGACTTATTTCCCGCCCGTGTTCCCATGGCATGCATGCCATGCCTTTATTTATTAGGAGAAGTCAGGAGGGAGAGAGAGAGAGAGAGAGAGAGAGAGAGAGAGAGAGAGAGAGAGAGAGAGAGAGAGAGAGAGAAGAGATAACATCATGGCACAGAGCCTGGGGATAAAAGAGAAATAGAATTGATTCTTGTCCACCAGTGCAATCAGTAAGGAAGTGATAAGGCTGTGTATCCCCCAAATAATGAAAGTTTTGAACCTCAAGGATGGCTTCCCCGTCCTGCTAACTGCACACCCTATGGTATTAGATAAAAGATATTGGATTCAGGCTGCAAAGGGACTGGCATAAGACATCTTGAAGCATCATGCTTGTTCTTGCTGTCATATTACCATTCAAGCTGGAATAGAGCAAGCTTTGCTGTGACTTTTAAACCACCAGTACTTCCCTGAACCCCTCTCCTCTCATCCCTGTGATGTCTACCTATCAAGGACCTGGGTAGATTGATGGGAGCTTATCTCCACTTGGTGACACTTGGGAGACCTCCAGTCACCACACAAAAAGAAGGAAAAACATGAACATAAAAATCTGAAACCTCCCCAAGACAAATCCATAAGTAATTTACACAAAGGATCTGCATAGGCTCCGGGAGCTGGAGTACTGTGGGACACCACAATTGGGCCTAAAAGCACCTCTGTAGTCTTGACTCTTACCAACCATGTCCCCTTCAGGTTGTTTTCGCTCTGAAAACAAAACATCTGGGAGGCTGAAGCACTGCCAGTTGCTTACACTTCATGTATGTTGAAGCCATAGTGTTGGCTTTGAAATTCTGGCCTAAAGCAGTGTGTTCAACAAGCCTCAAAATAGAGCTATGCTTGCTAGATTAAACTCTACTAATGCTGGTTATCATAAACTCATAATTCTCTTGATACGTTGAAATCATTGCTGGACAATGCTTGGAAACTTTTGATGGCAAGCCTCTTCTCTAATCGAATATGATTCTTTGTTGTTCTGGAAGGACAGTGGTGGCGCACACCTTCAAACCCAGCACACTGGAGGCAGAGGCAGGTGGATCTCTGTGAGTCTGAGGCCAGCCTGATCTACAGAGAGAGTTCCAGGATAGTCAAGGCTACACAGAGAAACCCTGTCTTGGGGCAAAAAGAATTTTTTTTTCTGGAACCAAGGAGATGGCGCAGCAGGTTTACCTTGGTGCCTGCCGCCAAGGCAGATGATCTGAATTCAACTCCTGGGCTCCACATGGTGGAAGGACAGAACTGACTCCACTAGGCTGCCCTTTGACCTCTGCATGTGTGCTATAGCATGCAAGTCCTCTCTCAAATGCATTTTTTAAAATGTAATTTAAAACGTTCTATTGAATTGTAGGCATTTCCACCAGAAACTCTCTTCTTTCAGTCTATCCTACCTTGATCCAACGGTAACTCTAAACTTTGCCAATAGTTGGGAGAAATCAGTAGACAGTTAACCCACAACCAATTGAGTATCTATTTCGTGCTTAGTTATAACAAAAATGCTGTGGGGAAAGAGAGTAAAAGTGTAAGAGAGACGTAATTCTTTCCCCTTGAGACATTTCAACCTTGCCAGGGACACACTGCTTACACAAGCAAAGTCTTTTTAAAAGTACTACAAGGGAGACTTACTAACAAATGGCTCAGATAAGTGGAACCCTTCGCTTTGAATTACTATAACTGAAAATTCAGTGTATGCAAACAGTTAGGTTCTGAGCTCACTAGAAAGATTAAAATCCCTCACATGACTCAACAGTCAATGGGTAAAGCATAAACACAGATAACTGTGTTTCACACAGTGATTCACAAGCTCAGACTGTGGGTGTGGCTCCAGGAGTACAGAACAGGGTTCTGAAATCAGTTTCAGCACCACTGATAGTTTAGGCCAGTGGTTCTCAACCTTCCTAATGCTGCGAATCTTTAATACAGTTCCTTATGTTGTCGAGACCCCCAACCATATATAACATTTTCATTGTTACTTCCCAACTGTAATTTTTGCTAATGTTATGAATCATCATATAAATATTTTTGGAGGTAGAAATTTGCCACAGGGGTCATGACCCACAGGTTGAGAATTCTTGGTTTAGTCAAGATAGCTCATCCCATTTATTATAGGGTATTTATCAGAGTTCCTTTCCCCAGACTACTATATTCAGGTTAGCAACCCAACCGCCACACAAGTTAGGCTAATCCAAAATGTCTATACTTATTACCAAAAGTCCCTGGGGGTCCAGATAGGCCCCAGTTGAGAATCGTGGCTTCAAAAAGCAATCAATATTCCAGAACAGTATTAAAGAACAAACAGAGACTTGAGAGTTTGCCTGTGTGGTTGGCAAGGGTGGGAGGGGAAGGTTAGGTGAGGGGCAGGACAGGGGTGTGTATGGGGGGTAAATTCACCAGTCTTGTATATGTATTATCAGCTCCTGCTACATTGCAGAAATGCAGAGGGCAAGCCTCTGCTTCATAGCCTTTGGAAATGAACAAAGCATACAAATAAATAAACTAGTAAGTAAATAACATCCATGTGTATTTCCTGAAGAGCAGGAGCATGTGTGGGCAGCCCTGCATGCTGGGTTGGGTTGAGTTTCCTAGGTAAGGTGGGGATGCCAATCTACAACCAGGAAGCCCTACACTAGCATGTCTGGGAAGTGACCACGTAGACTCTTAGCAAAAAAAAAAAAAAGAATAAGAAAAAGCCTGAAATCATGAAGACTTCATCAATTATTGTGATTCATTTCCTCATTCTAAACAAACATTTGCTTTGAACCTACATTTGTATTCTTCATTGTACAGAGAATTCTCTAGTTGTCTGCAATTTGACTCCCAAGAACCAGAACCCGCCCTGCTGGAGAGGTCCTCAATAAATCACTGTGCCAGGTCATGGTCTCCCTTGACCTGGGCATTGAACAGAAGCCTCTCCTGCCGGGGGAGGAGAAATTGTCCTCTATGTGGGGGACTGTTGCCTCTGGATGGCTCACATGTACAGGTACCCAGAAACAGGCTTGGAGAAAATGGGCCTGCCTTGGGATTTTGTGATTTCACATCTCTGAGCTCATATAAAATACAGTCCTCCCACAAGTTTAAAATCTTAGCCCTGAGTTTTTCAGGCAGCAAGTGAGAGCATCAGCGCATATTTCTAACTCGGTGTCCTAATATACATGGAGACTTCACAACTAAAAGGCCACTTACCAGCTTTAGAAACAAATGCCCTCTCTCTCATCTCTGTAGAGCTGGACTCAATGGTTCATTGTGTGAGATGTGTTTTCTATAAAGCTGAGCATAGATCTTTTCTTACGTTTACTGGCATGTACTAATTTATGCTACTGAATAAAAGCTCGATCCGTAACACCCAGAAGTGCTAGGAAAACCTACCTGTGATGCTGTCATTGGAAGAACTAGATTCCAGTTTCAGATCTGGCATCTTGCAGGTCATCTGAGAGGCGTGTACACTGATGCTCACTCCACGCAGTTTCTGGGAGGAGTGACAGGGTCACCACTGACAACAGTAAAGTAGATAAGAACTTTGGGTCGGTGCTTCTTTGGACTGTGCTTGCAATGGTTTCTGGACACTAACTACTTTGACTTTCATTCCGTAAGTAACCCAGTGGAGAAATCAGTCAAGAGTCCTGTCTCCCACTGTCCCCATCTTACTGAGTGCTCCAACCAACAAGAGATGCCCTGTTGCCATGGCGATGAGCACTGCCCTTCTGCTGATGAGCCTCTCCTGGGTTAGCTTAGCTCTGAGGTCTTTGCAGTAGCCACACAGGTTTAATGGCACAACACGAAAAGCACGGTCATCGGGAGAAGCAGTGGTTCTCCATTCTGGATGACATATCGCCACCTGTGGAGCGTCTTCAGAGGCTGTATACCTGCTTCCCAGCCTGCCTGTCCATGTGCAGAGAGGGGAAATGCTCACCACAGGAAGTTACAGCACAGTCTGAGGTGAAGATCACCGTAACTAGTTGTGCCCTCCTGAGTTATGAAGGAGATGGAGTGACCTGTCCGAATGTACCGCGAGTGCAGCACTATAGCAAGTGTCCGTGGTTTGTGTTCTGTAGAAAAAGATCCACTTTATGCACATGATCCAGAAATCCAGGCAGGAGTACCTGTGTGGCCTAGCTTTAACATGCCTGCGCAAGCAGCCTTGCATAAGGCCTCTCTTCATGGGGAACAGCGGGGATAAACAGACTGGCTGGCTCACTCCTAAACATGTTTTAGGTCATCAGGACTCTGCCTTTTTTTTCCCCAATCACCTGAGGACAACTCCCAGCACCTCATGGAGCTTCTTTCCTGGTGTTCCCATCTAGATACATTTCCCCACCTCTTGGTCCATAGGAGGCCAAGGGATAGCGGTGCAAGGGAGTGTAAATCAGTTGCAAGATAAAGTATCCCATGTGCTTATGCATGCGACCCCACAAATTGCAGGGTGAAGGCAGGTTATGAGAAGGGGCTGCACATAGAACCAAAGGCCAAGAAAGGAGAGGCCAAATCTCCCTGGCAGGCGAATTTCAAAATGGAACTCCAAAAAGCCAGGAAACTTTATATGACCCCCACCTGCAGATTGCTAGTGAAATACATTGGTTAGGAAGGAAGGAAGGACAGTTTGCGTCATCTAAGAATTTGCAAAGTTGCCTCAGAAGACCCTAGTGTTTAGGCATGTGGTCCTCCATTTTCACTCCAGCCTTGGGCCCCCATGGGCATTCAGTGAGAACCTAGAGCACATACCTTTGCCTCAAGTTCCCTGCGATAGTTTCTTACTTGAAATCAACAGCCATGGATGCTTTCCAAGCCCCTTTGAATGCACTAAGAATGTGCTCTGTCAAAAATACTGTCTGCTTTTATTGTACTCAAAGGGCTGTTAAGTCTGGCAGCCCAGCCAGATTCTTCTAGGTTCCCATTGTGGCGTTGGCCTTCCCAGCCAAATCCTAATGCCTTAATGAGTTTGTGCCCATGCAATGGGAAGGAGGGGCCGAGGAGAGTGTAATCAAGCAGATCCCAAAGGTGGAACCTCAGGACACAAGGCTTCTGCTCCTGTGACGACGGTTTTACTGAACTTACTTTAGGAGGACATTTTTCTTTTTGAAAAATAACGAGAAATAAAAGGCATGGGTTTTGGCTTTTTATGAATGTGTGGATCGCAGTAATACCCATGGTTGTGTCTGAACAGTTTAAGGGGTAGCTCAGCCAGGGCCTGTCTATAGTATACATATGAACATGTATAGGACGTTGTCATTTCTCTCTGACTTGTCAATCTTCCAAGAGTCATTAGGGTTTTAGAAAGGACACATAAGTATGTTTTAAGAGATGATAAATGAGGCATGAACACGGCGAGAGATGGGTGATAAAATCCCAGGAGAGGATTGACTTCATGCTTTAGAGCTGTGGCAACAGTGTCTGTGAATTATTTCATGATCTGGCCAGAATCAGACAATAAAAAACCTAGAGCCAAATGAAGTATTTCTAAGCACTGAGTTCTCCCAGTGGAGGGCCAGATACTTTTAGGAGAATGCTCTGGAATCCAGGCAAAAAGCACAGAAAGGTCTCTGGAGCTACCAGTGTAGCTATGGCCCCATACATACCAAAGTAACTTCTTTTCCCATGAGAGGAGACAAGAGGCCCTAAGACCAAGTCACTGTGAAGTGTATTGAAGGTCCCTGTCCAATCAGGCGCTCACCCAGGACTGAGACCACGGAAGGTCTCACTGGCACTTCCCTGAGAACAGGCAACAGTCTGGTGTACCTAGCAGTCCTCATGGCGGCATTACTGAAGAAGGCCCGTTTGTTTGTATTATGAAATACAAGGCTCAGGTTTCCTCAGCCTAGGGAAGAATGCTCACTCTTTCTCACCTGTAACCTTTGCTGTTGGCTCAGAGTATGTGCTGTCCTAATCGGCTTCCCTGGCGTCTCTTTCAGGCTGGGCCATAGCATGGGAATCATGAGTGGGGCCTTAGGAGCTTGTCTGTCCTCCTTCATTACGCGATAAGTAATGAGCCCAATGCCAGATGGGTCATCCCTCATACAGACTCAACTTCAGGGTACTGCAGTCTTTCTAGATGCATCCCTACTTAACAGTTATTGGTACAGGAATGGTGTTACGGGAAGCCTGGAGCAGTTTAGAGGTCTTTGGGTGCTGGGGTGGAAAAGGAATCACCACATAGTTCTATCCAGAATGTCTGGATGGGGTGCACAGGGATTATGCTCTTTCCTCATCCAAATTTGGAATGACTGACTTACTAGATGGCTCTGCCATTTCCCCTCAAGGAAGCCTGAACCAAGAGGTACTTCACACACTGGAAAGAACAGGGCAGAAACAGCTTCCCCTTTGCAAACCGGTCCTTCCACTTCCTAGCTATGTAATCACAGGTAAGATATTTAATCACTATGCATCTCGGTTTCCTAATATATAAAATAGAGCTAATAATAGCCACATGGAAGAACCATTATGCAGATGAAATTAGATAACTCTCGGTAGTTATCCAATATGAGAAAGTTTCCGTGGACAGAGAGTGTGCTGTTTGGAGGCGCCCCACCTCCCCTGCCCCATGTAAAGTCTGAGGCTTAGTAGAAACACCTGTGGTGAACCCTGCTCCTGAGCCCTGTTGCTGCCTCCTCCCCTACCAGTGAGATAATCTAGTTGTTCCCATGAACAATATTAGTGTCAGGATCTAATGATTTCAAAAGGCAGTATGAGAGGCTGGTCTCCTCCCCCTTCCCACCATCTTCTGTTCCTGCCATGTATGGTCAGAAACAGAAGCAGGGGGATCCTGTTTGGGAAAGGATGGGGGTGCAGCTGTTATGGGGGTGGTGACTGGCAAAGAAAATGAAACACCTTAAAAGACTTCGGAGGCCATTTAAGGAGTCCCTCATCTCCTCTGAAGTTGAACAGCTGGATGTGGCCAAGGGGCTTTTCAAATACCGGGGTCCTTGCCAGCTTCAAGGCTCAAGTGTGAAGCCAGCACCCCTACTTCTAAATGCACATGTGCTCTCCTCTGTCCAGTGTGGGTCCCAACAAGAGAGCACTGCGCTCCTTCTCCTTACCTAGAGTGTAGCCTAGATATGTACCACCACATAAGGCTTGTCATTATCGCAGGGTCCAATTATCACTGACATTATGCAATATTGTTTTTAACTTCTTGAGGCTGTAATGACTGATGATAGTCTTCCTTGGCACACAGTTCAGCCTGACCTCATCCCAGAACTTCTCAGACATCACAAATAAGGTCCGTGAATAATACGAATGGCATTTGGTGCTTAATGGCATGTGTGTACCTCTTGCATAATGGAGGTGAGTGGACAGGAAGGGAGAGTGAAAGGAAGACCTTAATCAGAAAGACAAGATGGTTGGAGCCAGAAACGGGTGGCTCAGACTGCCCGATCAGCCCGCATCTCCTCGCATGGATGCGGAAGTCTCATTTATTTTCCCTTTATCTAGCTTATGGATCTTCAGATATGACTGGAAGATGACTGGAGATATCCTTCAAGCTTCTTTGCTGGCACCGAGTCCCATTTTGCAAGCATGGAACATGGGGTTGCTGTTGGCAGGAAGATATATCCATGGAAGTAAGCCTTACAGGTGTCAGGTTACAAACCATGCCATCAGAGGGGGCTGGGACAGAATGGAGGGCAGCCTAGGAGGTTCCTGTGCTAGTACCACAGGAAGAAGAAGGTTGCCATTCTGCAGATGAAAGACTTGGTTTAATAAAGCTTTATCTGGCAAGCACAGACACCGTCTAATGCCTTAATCCAGTTTCTGAGAGCAACAGGAGCTTCAATCATCATTGTTTAAAGCAAACAGAAACCAAAACCAACAAACAAGTATTAATCTCTAACTTCTGCAACTCTGTTTTCCTAGGGATAAAATAAGCATCCCAAGCAATGATTCAATGAAAATTGCAACAGCCTCAGCTAAATATAAGACCAGAAGGAGAACTGCAACTTTCATGTTTCTTCAAGGCACCCCAGCCCTCTGCCTTAGCTGATCTGTGAAGTCCCTAACAAGTCTCTTAGGTGAGTCATATAGTATACAACAAGCCATATGACTCACAAAGTCATTAATAGTAGAAGCTTCAGCTTGGCATCTGCCACTTTTCCATAAAGGCCTCAAAAATGCCATGGGCATCAATGTACATTGAACTCATTCCCAGTGCCCTTGTGAAAAAGACAACTTCTCACTAGAACCGAATCCATGCATCTGAAAGCCACTGGGAAGAACAGAATGGAAGGCCACAGTCCCGGCCAGCCAGAGTCTGACAGTGGTGTTCCACTCAGTGCTCCTCTCCGCAATTATCTGAAGCTTGTCAATTTACGGTGCCCCCAACGAATCAAGATTGGAAGTAGCCAAGAAGCAGCACAGGAAAGCACTTTTGTCAACAAAACATTTTAAATGGGAGCCTGATGTGAGCATTTAGAAGCTGGTTTATATGTGAACTTTGGTAGAGATGAAGGGTGGGCTAAACTATAAATTTGATGGAATATCAAAGCATCTTCCCTTCATATGTTTGCCGGTGTTAGGAGAGTTTCTCTCAAACAAAAAAAAAATGTATTTTTCTCCTAGAAGATGTACTGAAGTTGTTCGTGGACTGAATACAGTAGACTCACTGTGTTAATGATAATTAAACACATTTCCCTTAGAGATGTCTGGATGAAAACAGCAGATAAATGTGCTGAACAGAGTCCAGTCTCCCCAGAAGTCTTAATTACTAAATCAGTATGATTACATGATCAATTAAATTGACTGTGTGGATTAGCTTAAGTGGTTCAAGGAAAAAAAACACATTGATTCTTTATTCTAAGTGGAATTTCATATGACACAATATGGTCTTTTCTAAGTATTTAATGGATTTTTTTTAATTCTCTTGATCAACTTTCACAGTGACTAAACATCTTAAAATACAAACATTTTGCGCATAAAAAATAAATTTCTTTTGGTGACCCTCAAGCCTGTTTTTAAATTTGTCCGAAATCATTTCCAACCTTAACACCTGGTGTCCCCCTTCAAGTCCCCACTCCTTGTCTGTTACCTCAAGGAAAGAGCCCTGACAGATGCCCTAGCTGGTCCCTTCGCCTCTCTAAGCGCATCTCTTGGTACTTTTGAGCATGGAAACACACTAGCTTCAAACTGCCAAAAACGGTAGACACATACCTGCCCGGGGGCCTTTGTACCTAACTTTCTTGCCTAGCAATCTCATCCTCAGATACTCCCTGGCAAGTCCCATAACATCATTCTGGTTTCTACTAAGTGCCTGAGACCAAAGAGGTGTGTCCATATAAATAAGCTTTTTCTATCATTTATACCTCAAACTCTCCCTGATTGTTTTCTTGCCTTCAAATAGTCATTGGCTCATTGTATGTGTCCCATCCTGGATGATACAGATTGGACACCTAGCTCATGCTTACACACACACATACAAACATACACACACACACTTACACACACACACTATGGGAAAATAGAAAATAAAGAGAAAACACCCAGTCCCCCAATGCATTTCAAGTCCTGCCAAAGAGAAAATATTTACCTAAGTGATTTGTTTCAAAGCAAGACAGTATATGATGAACTAGCTTCCTATGGTTGAGATGAAACCAGAAGACTCCCAAGCTTCCCATGACCAGTTAATGTCCCTAACTGTACGGTGAACTCTGTTACAGTCTGCAGATGCTCAAATAGCAAGTCTTTGTTCTCCATGCTATTTTATCCCCTACTCTTAACAGGCGACCGTTTATTCAGTTTATCAGCATTAGTAAACATTTCCATGGGACCAATCTTTTTTCCCCGTGAAACACTGACTAGTTTTCTGGCTACAAAATGTGATGATGTCCTCATGAATAATATCATGGCTTTCAGCAGGATAAATAATGGGCCCGGTCCTCACCCAGTCCAGGTGGAGATGCATTCCCAGGCAGTGTCTCTGACGACCCCACAGTCTTTGACATTTAACTCTGATTTAGTCATATTTTCTTCTTACTATGATGTCCATAAAAAGATCTTATCTCAGGCTGGGTGTGATGCCACATTCCTCCAACCCCAGTACAGTAATTAAGAGGCAAAAGTGGGAGAATCGGGAATTCAAGGTCATCTTCATCTACTTGGCAAGCATAGGCCTGCTTAGGTGACATGGGACTCCAGCTTAAAAATGACCAAAGGGTAAAAATATAAATATTCTCTCTCTCCCCATAGAAGTTGAAGTCTCCCAAGTAGCGATTTATTTTCCTGCAGAGCCTTACATCCCACTATTGCCATGTGTCTCCCCAACAAAACATCCATCCACCCCATGCAAGCCTGGACACTGAAAGGAAGCTCACTAATTTTGTATATGAAGGCAAACAGTTCCGGCTTTGTGTGAGACTGGCCAAGATGCAGGACCGTTCCTCCGCTGTCAAACATGGTTAGCTATCCCAGAGGGGAGGTTAATTGCACAACTCTCTGTACAGTGGGAAGAGGGAAGCAGTAGCAAGTGATGGGAAATGGGGAAAAGGCTGTTCTCTTGGCTCTGGGGAGTGTTCATGGTTGATACGGAAGATTACCCTGGAACAAAGGTTGCATTGCGGGCTTATGTCGTTTGTGCTCAACTTGTACTGCGTTATTATAGACTAGTGCCATTGTCTTCGTGGACAATAGAAGGTTTTATTGCAGCATTGTGTATAGAATGCCTGCATGGTTTCTTTTTTTTTCCCTCCTCCAGATCCAGGCAGATATTCAGTATCAAGTTTCTGAAAGAACCATGTCAAGATGAAGAGGTATGGACATTTTCCTCCCCCTGCCTCCCGCTAACTTTCAAAGTCCACTAGTTCCTGTTGTTTGCGATGGACGCAATCACCACACCACAGTACAGCAATAACGGGCAGCTCTACACAAACAAGACCGAACGCTAGCATAGATCTCAAAGGCGTGACTCCCATTTCAGATGCCTGAAGAGCAAGCCTCATTCAGGTAATTTGAGAGGGGAACAAGAGCATTTTAAATCTTAGTTCTCCAAATATGCTGCTTTCAGATAAAATCTTTTCTTTTCTTTCATGTTTCTGATATGATTCCACACCTACACAGGAATACTCTGAAGGTCTACATTCCTAGAGAGACACACATATAAAAAATGGCCTATGCATTCATGATAATTGTTTTAACAGAAGCATCAACTGCCACCTCATCCATGGTGATCTATGTTCTGTAGCCTTGCCATGATTCTTAGTCACTTGGACACTTGTGTTCTAGCCAGCATCTGTTCTCTTCCCGGCATCAGTTAGAGATTATCCTTATTAAGTAGAAAGTTCCTTACAAGCAGTTAGTCAGAATTCACTCAGCACAAAGTTAATAAACAAGCCTGTCTCTTTTTCTTAACTTGGACAGAAAGACAAAAATTCACAACAACAAAAAAAAAATTAAAAAAAAATTCACAACAACAATTCAATGTCATTGTCCTCAATTTCCTAAACTATCCATACCAGCTTGAGTAATTAAGGGCCATCCTTATCTTCCACAATGGCTCAGTCTTAATTATTTCCAACTAGCCAGCTCAGCACAAGCTTTCCTTGATTAAACCTTTCACTGTGGTCTAATATCACTGCCACCAGAGCTACAGTGACCCACCTTCTCCTAAAAAATATTGGTTTGAAAAACTGCTTCACCATATTATTTCAATTCTTTATGTCACAGTTTCCCCATTATCAAACCAGAAATGTCTCATAGATCCGGGGCCCTTATGAAAGCCAAGCAATGGCATGCATGCATAGGCTCTCTGCTCAGGGGGAATACATGTACCAGAAGACTGGTAGGGGAAGCTGGGAGCATATGGGATGGAGGAGAGTGATGGTCATTGCCTTTGTGCACACACCCTTCCAGTTACCCACTGAGTCCATTCTGCTGTGTTTACATGTAAAGACATAACTTCTGCAATATAACTGGCTGGATTATTTTGAAAAGCTTAACAAAAGCAGAGCTGATTGGGAAAATTAAAACTAACACTCCCGAGAAATAACTCTTCCCTCCTCCACACCCTGCTCCCCCCCCATATTATTGCCATTACTTATCACACTGTAACTCTGCATTTCGAATATTGCAATAACTTTCCAACTGGCCTGGCTCCCTCTGCTGTGCCCCCTCCTGCTCCAGTTAGTTCTGTAGGTGACTCTCCTCCAGCCGGTCATTTCGCATCATTAAATACCTAAATATTAAACCTCAGTGCAACCATGGACAAATCACAAAGATGATTCAGTTCATAAGACACTGCATGTCTAGACAGTAAACTCCATTAAAGCTATGCAAAACTTCAGACCTGGAAATAAAAAAACCTGCCCAGAGACAATATTCACACTGAGTATTTGGCAAAGCAAACCACAAAAGTTGATAAATTTGATTAAAAAATGGGAGAGAGACATTTTAACATTTATCGGAAAGATCTTGAGGAATCTGATAAAATAACCTTTTTATTTTTGAAAATTTCTATAGGAGATAATAAATTCCAATGAAATGTATTCATATCATAAGGCTCTATTCCTTACACAATCAAAGTAATTATCAAACAATGAGATTGCCATTGAAGCACAGTTCAGTTAAGGAAGTGACCTAACTGTGTATTACACATGTTACCCTTTTCTATAAGGCCTAGCACTGAGAAGACCATGAATATTTCTTGTTTTCCACATAGGCAATGGTAGAATGTAATTTTTCTTCCCTTCCCTTTTTTTTTATTGAATACATCTGTTCTTTGCCAGTTTCATACACATCTACAATGTGCTCTTATTTCTTCTACCACCATCTTCTCATTTCTCCCTCCTGCTCCTGGCATCCCCTACCAGTCCCTCTCAGGAACTTGGGTCTTTTGTTGGGTGACCGACTGGCCTTTACTGGCATGACCATAGTTTGGAACTTGAAGTCATTTTTAGGGATGAGCACCAGAAACTCAAACAAAAAGTCTTCTCTTGGCCCTGCAATTTTTTTTTACCTTTTAAATTTGCAAAGAACTCTTCAGAGAAGGAAAAGAAATGCATAAGAAAGAAAGAAATCACGAACTTAAACTTTAAAGCTCCTGTTAATTATTTGTGTGTTGGGGCCAGTACAGGATTGGACAGCGTGCTTGTGTTTCCCCTGGAAAGGAAACAGTAGAGAGTGACCGCTAGACAGGTACGGGAAATCTAGAGGAAGGCATGGAGCTAATGAGAACGGAGCACAGAAAATTTCCCTGGAGAGAACAAGACAGCAATCTGAGCCTCTCCTGTTTTCCAGTTTGCCCTGTAATGCCCCCAATTCACTTCTATGATCAATTCAAATCTACCTTAATCACACGTGTGAAAGTCATAGAGCTTCTGGCAAAAGGTGGTAGCTGCAGTTTCCTGAACAGAATCAACTCTGAGAAAACTGCATCACACACACAACAAACAGAACTGCAGATGCCGAAGGAGATGGTTCTGAAATGATGGTTAGGAAGACATCAACTTATGATACAAATGAGGCCCCAAAGAAGGTTCTATGTAATAAGATAAGGAAGACAGAGGCAAGTAGGGGGGGAGTGTATGGTCCTCCTGTTTACAATCTCATTTTATTTTTTTATCATGAAAAACATCTATCTTTCTGATGTATTTTCATATTCAATTGTTTTGATTCTCAAATAATGGATGTCAATGTTTATTGTTTTTGAAATATCGATCAATTTGCAACTGTAGTAATATGGAGCGGCGGCGGGGCTGCGTCCCCAAACACCCCAGCCGCCTGCCCTGCCCGGCTAGCTTATGCCCCGAAATAATTACACGGAAACTGTATTCTTTTAAACACTGCTTGACCCATCTCTATCTAGCCTCTTCTAGGCTAACTCTCGCACCTGGACTAGCCCATTTCTTATCATCTGTGTAGCGCCCCTAGGTGCGCTTACCGGGAAGATTCTAGCCTAAGTCCATCCTGGGTCGGAGCTTCATAGCGTGCGTCTTCCCTGGAGCAGGTAGCATGGCGTCTCTCCTGTGTCTGCTCCGGAGAGCAGAGCTGTGGAGTCTGAGCTCACTTCCTCTTCCTCCCGGCATTCTGTTCTGTTTACTCCACCCACCTAAGGGTGGGCCTATCCAATGGGCCTAGCAGTTTCTTTATTGCTTAGCCAATGGAATCAACAGATTGATATATGACACTCCCACATCATGCAACAAGTACTTAGATAACCCAATAAATCTTAGACTAGCAATGAGCCCTGGGGTGAAAAGCAGCAGGCCCAGAGCTGAAGACAGAGTTAGACACGTCTCCAATAGGAAGTGAATCTTTGACACAGATGGAGATTTGGTACTAGATGACCTCGGGACTTGGGGATTGGTACAGAAGGCTGGGTCTTTGCCGCAGGAAGAAAGAAACTCTATTTCAGGAGCTAAAGAATGCTGAATAAGAGATAATGAGATGGAGTGTTGTTGAAATCTCTGCCATTAAAGAAGTAAACAAATGACCGCTTTTCCAAGCTGTTTTACTTGTCTGTTTCCGTGCATTGTCTTATGCTGATTTTCCTTAACCATTGCTTTTTTCAAACACACACACACACACACACATACACACACACCCCAAAGTGAAAGTGTCCAGCCTATATAGCATGCACAAGGCTGACCTGGTGCCCTAGCTGTTTCTGCTGCTGTAATAACACACCACAACTAAAAGCAATTCAGGAAAGACGGGATTTGTTTAGCTTACATGTCCTGCTCTGAGTCTAACGCAGAGGCAAGTGAGCGCAAGAACTCAAACAGAAACCATGGAGAAACCCTGCTTGCTGGCTTATTCTTCATGGCTTGTTCGGCTTGTTATTACGCAACCTAGGACCGCTTGCCCAAAGGTGGCACTGCCTACTGTGGGTAAGGTCCTCTCAAATCAATCACTAATTAAGAAAATGACCCCACAGACTTGTCTATAGGACATTCTGATTAATGAATTTTCTCAAATAGAGCCTTATTTTGCAGCAAGATGACAAAACAAAGCAAAATCATTAGCCAGCACCCCTAAAAAAGTAAGGCCATTTCCAAAACAAAAACAAGCAAAAATGCATTAATTTATTATCCCTGAGTAAATACTCATCTGGCCCAGGGCTAATACCTTTGGTAATAAACCCTGAGCCATTCCTTATCTGGTGTGACTTCTTTCCCTATGCTAGAAACATAAGAGTTCAGGAGGCTCTCAGATTGAACTTCCTGAGCCAACCAAACCACAGAAAACCATGCCGCCAGCAGTGAGTAGCATTCGGCGTAAAGGCCTGCAAATGCGTTCACTTCTGAGCTGTGGTTTTCATCAGACGAGCAGAGGTTGCATTTTAATGTGATCACATGCACATACCAGGGCCTGATTTTCCTAAATTGCTTTCCCTAAATGGAATTCCTTTACCAAAGTGCAGACCCATTTCTCCCACCCACCCCCAAGGGGCACACTATTCTAGGGTTCTAGTGAAACTCGATTCTGTACACATTAAGACTGAGCCAAGGCTGTGATAAATCCATTTTAAACCTTTCCATTTACTTATTGCGAAATTATTTGATTCTATATTTTCTGTTTTAAAAGATTAGAATACGTGTAGCACTGGGAGAAATCCCTTAGCCTTTTAGCCTGTGTGTTCTCAAAGAATGACCGATTCATTTCGGTTTGCTGCATGCTTATCGTGATACCGTTGACTGAGCGAGACATAAAATGGATTGTTTCTGCTGATAGCGCAGAACTTGGAAAAGGCTTGTTCTCATCCTTCTTCTCCAGCTCTTCCAACACTGCTGTCAAAGAATAGCTGTCTTAACTGGGTTTCCCAAATGTACATTGTGAAACCTCCGAGTAAACTTAATTTTGGAATCTTTACAATGCTGACAGGGAGAGTTTTCTGGCTCACAGCCTTTGGTAGGAGCAGCCCAGGTTGTCATGGTGAAATGGGTCAGCTCTGTTTGCCAGGCAGCCCGAGGAACTGCAGGCAGGCTGGTGGTACAGAGCTGGCCACACAGGCCTGAGCAGTTCATGATCTCTAGCTGAATCTAGGTCGCTGGGATTCTTTGATGCTGCAGCTGTCCATGGGGTACTCCCGTCTCCATCCGTGTCCACAAACGGCTCTTGCACAGTGGGTATCCCTTACAGCTGTAAACATTGCCATCTTCTTGATCCTCTCCTTCTGCCCCATAGATATGTATTGTTCTTGGTATTTAATCAAGGCTTCTCAACCATCTAAGCTGGAAAACATTAAGAGTGTTTGACACACCCATCCATGCTGTGTGTGTGTGATGGTGGGGGGTGTATGTGTGCGCGCACACGCACATGTGCACGTATATATGTACGCAAAAGTTGACATAGACAAATCATACCAGAGCCTGCATGTCTCTTATTTAAATGCATATTCCAGCAGCATGAGCTAAATATTAAAAGCGCATTCCTCTGTTAATGTAAACACCAGCCAGCAGCAAGCTTGGCAGCTCATAAAATGCGGAGCGTGCTCAGGCTCTTCTCCTTCTCCATCTGCAGCGCCTGTAGTGTTCTCCCCGGGCACTTCCTTCCACCACGTCCAGGCGGTTTACCTCAAACGGTAGGAATTGCAGAGGTGCAGGCAGGTGCCCAAAGAGCCGAGCAGAGCCCAGGTGTCTTTGTCGTCGTCCAGGTACCCACTCCCACTCTCAGTGCCTTCTAATTCCTGTGGCACGAATTTCTGGGCATCCACATGACACTCCCTACATTGTCAGTAAATTACCTTGGATGATCTCCCTGGGTATCCACCCTGTTCCAAATCTGAGGACAGGGCTTGTGTTATAACTTCCTCTTCAGCATCTACCATGGGTCTAGCATGCTCAAGCATTTTAGAAACAAGTTTTGACTTCAGTATAGTTACTGAAAATAAATGTGCAATCTATGCAAACACCCTAACCATGAACGAGGAGTATGGTTTCATCTGTGACCTGTCAGGCCCTTAAAGATGAGGAGAGTTTGGTGGTCAAGGGTGGTCATACAAAGAAAAGTCAGGCAAATCCAGAGGCCCAGGAGTGAGTTCTGAATGCCCACATCCTCTGGTATCCTTTGTTTCTTCCTTTCATCCCTTTTGGACATTCACCGGTTTCTCATTTAGACAGTTTGCTCTATGGAAGATGAAGACTTTAAGAGCCAGACACTTAAAAACTAAAGAACCTTTAGTGCATTATGTAATCTCTTTGAAGTCTAGTTGTCACTTGCAAAGGAAAGATAATAATTCTTGTCTAGGGATTCCTGTTGTACCCTCATGGGGTTGTAGCAGAGATAAAAAGAAATCCATGTGTAAGGCCCTGGCAGGCACACAATAGATGCCTGCCTTATTTTTAATTTTTAGAAGATACAATTTATCTATCATCTGTCTATCATTTATCTATCTATCTATCTATCTATCTATCTATCTATCTATCTATCTATCTATCTATCTATCTATAGGGGTGGCACACACACCATGATGCATGTGTGGAGGTCAGAGGACCACTTTTAGGAGCTGACTCTCTTTCTCTACCATGTAGGTCAGGAGATGGAACCTAGGTGGGTAATTTTGGCAACAAATGCTCTTGCCCACTGAGCCGTCTCAACATCTCTGCTTATCTATTTTATGGCAATGCTCTTTTCCCCCATTTCCTACTATGCCAAACTAAAAAGAAAAAGCTGTATTTGCATAACTATTCAAAAAAGATTCCTGGAACTGTAGAGATGAATTCTCAGGGTCATCTTTGTAGTAATAGGGGGCGGCGGCGGGGCTGTGTCCCCAATACCCCCGCCGCTTGCCTGGCTAGCTTATGCCCCGAAATAATTACACAGACACTGTATTCATTTAAACACTGCTTTGGCCCATTCCTATCTAGCCTCTTCTAGGCTAATTCTCACATATTAATTTAGCCCATTTCTAATCATCTGTGTAGCGCCCCTAGGTGCGCTTACCGGGAAGATTCTAGCCTAAGTCCATCCTGGGTCGGAGCTTCATCATGTGCGTCTGCCTGGGAGCTGGGCATGGCGTCTCTCTGAAGCGTCTGCTCTGGAGAGGAGAGCTGCGGAGTCTGAGCTCACTTCCTCTTCCTCCCGGCATTCTGTTCTGTTTACTCCTCCCACCTATCTCCTAACCAAGGAGAGCCAAGCAGTTTCTTTTAATTTAACCAATGACCTTCCTCCATCACATCTTTCTAAGGAGTTTTTTAGGCTCTGTATCCCTCTGGGATTATTTTGTTCCTACTTTTAAGCAATGTGAGACTATGGAGCCATCTGAAGTTAGGAGGACAGGCATAGTCAGAAGAGCGGGAAACATTGTGTACATGGCAGAGCTTAATCCAAGGGATTTCCTGTCTGGATGCCTTGTTGTCAAGAGCTGTAAGAGACTCAGTTTAGCTTGGGGTAAGGGTAAGTGCTAATTCATTAGGATGGTAGTGATAAAATGTTTCGGATTTGTGAGCATATTCTCTTCCCGCAATATAGCAAACATAAATTTCCTTCTGAACACAAAACTAGAAGTTGATTTGTTGGCTTTGGGACAGTCTCATGGAGCCCTGGACCCTCAGCAGTACTCCTGCCTCAGCTTTTTGAATGTTGGATTACAAGCATGCCATTATGTCTGGAAAATAGAATGTCAACAGGATACTCATACAATGTTCTCAAAAGACCTAAAACCCTAGGTATAAATTTAATACATTCATACATAAAGCTATGGCATTACTAGGGAAAATTTTGAAAATGGGCTATAAATCACACACCTGCCAGACCCTTTCATAAAACAGAAAGTGACACGTTGATTCTCAAAAGCACATCAAAAACAATGGGGATTAGGGGAGGGTCTTTTGTACTTATAAAGAAAATTACAGAACTTGACTTCAGATTTCCTATAGAGTCACAGGAGCAAGGGGGTTGAAGAGAGAGTGTGAAAATATGTTAGATCATATGGTAGGCAAAGATTTATTAGATTGAGGCAGGAAAAGGCACTAAAGACAGTATTTAAAACAATTAAACCCATTTGTTATCTTAAAGCATCATGAAGAAGTACATCCGTTATACATAAAGTCCTTTTCATCTCAACCAATGAACAATGTAACATATATCAAATAGAAAAAGACTGTTTTGTTTTTAGCTTGTTTATTTTTGGAGGACAGGTCTTGCCTTGTAGCTCAGCCTAGCCTAGAAATGCTATCTCCCTGTGCTGGGATCATAAGCACATGACCTGCAGTGACATCAATGAACTTTTCAGAATATATAGTCATTCAAGTGTTAAATATTTGTTGTCAGGGAAGTGTAAGTTCAGATTAGGTTGTGATATTACTGTGTATGCACTACCCTGGCTGAAATTTCAAACCTGACTGTATTAAATATACCATATTTCATGTATGGATATAGAGATATGGTCCCTATGTACTGCTTGTGAGGATACAATATGCTTCAAATACTTTGCAAAGCAGTTTGGTGGTTTCTACAAATGTCAAACACCCTTAACACACTACTCAACTGTTTACTTAAGAGAAAGCACATGTGCACAAATAAGAAGTTGCATCTGAAGGTAAACAGCCTCTTTGTTCATAATAGACCAAATCGAAAAGTCAGCCCAATGCCCAACAAATGGATATATGAATTGGATTTATTTATGTAACATGATAGTCACTTGATACTATACTGATATATATCATCACAGGGATAAACTGTATCCATAGTTTGAGTAAAAGAATACAACCCAGTTTTTTTTAGAAGAAGAAAATGTAATCTATAATAATTAAAGTCAGTTTAGCAGTTTCTTAAATTAAGGATGGAAGTAACTGACCACAAGTGATATACTGAAAATTCCGAAGAAGTTAAATATTCTATTCTTGCTCAGGGTAGAGCACCAAGGTGTTATGATGCATATATATATATATATATATATATATAATATATTAATATTATTACATAAATTATACTTTGAGAGTGTTTTCTTATTGAACATGGTCATACTTTCTAAAATGCTCTATTTCCATTATTTTATAAAAACGGATGAAATCTAGAATCCCAGAGCTTAGAGGAATGGGACAGAAAAACCTTGCACTTGAGGTCAAACTGAGCTACATAGCTAAGATCTCATAAAAATAGAAATAAATAAATTATCAAAACCCCAAACACAAAATCCTTCATTTTTAGCTCAGAAATTATTCTGTACAGAAGACATCCACTTTGCTGATCTCACTTCCAAATGTTTCAAACTCTGTGCTCCTCCAAACGCTGGTTTCCAACATGGCTAAGAGAGCAAATGGTAAAAAGTGGTCCCAACTCACAAACTAAACTAGAAAAAGACCATGCCAACAAGAAATCTTTTCTAAACATTTTGTTGCATCAAATTGCAAACCTCCACTAGAGGACAAAGCCTAACTCGTCTTTATGAACCATCCTAGCTTCAGCACTCATACAGACGGTCTGGTTTATCCATACCCCTCTGTCTCTCCTGACTTATTTTAAGCAAATTCTTAAGTCCATATCACTTCTGTATGTGTAAATGCTCTGACTCATGGGCTGGGTCCATGTCCCTGCCCTCCACCTGAAATGTGTGCCCTTGCGCTGCATGCACATGATCCGGGTCTTCCAGAGGAGACTGGGACAGGAATAAGTTGCCTGGCTTCCGATCAGAAAAGTCCCACCTTCAACCTCAGCCTAACTACTATTTCCCCCTGGTGACCAAGACCCCAGTCTTTCACATCATTTCCCATATATTGTAATTACCAGTCACTGATTTCTGTCCTCTCAATTGCATTCCAAATTCTGTGTGTGATGGTACTATCCCACACCCATACAGTGATTAATAACAGGTAGGTTTTTCTTGCCTATGAATTATCTGAGCAGATAATTGCTACAACTTTTCAGAGTGCAGCAATGATCATTTCTCTATACTTGATGCTCTGGGCAAGAACCAAAGAGACACTGGTATAATTCTCTCTCGGGATGTCCTATAGCTTTCTCCGTAGGAACCAATGGGCCAAAAGGTATGTTTTGGTAAGAGCTACTGGGTGTTCCAAATGGAAGAATCATAAGAAAACTTGCATTTTTAGGTCGGTATCTTTTAGATAAAAGGATCCTTAAATAACATTTTTGTCCAACAGATAAAAAAGCATTCAGTATTACAGAATTTATGAAATACAAATGGCCATATTCTGAAATCCTTGTCTAGAAAAATAGGCAAGTGACTTGAGTTGGAATGCAATTTCCTACAATATCAGACAAAGCAATTCCCTTTTCTACTGTGCAAACACAGTTCACTCTGTAAGCTATTTCTTCAACAGAGATTTCTTTCCTATCTGTTCTGTACCCTGACCCCTTCTCCACAGTTGCAGATATAATGGGAACACAACAACAGAGCCTTCCATTCTGGTCAAGTGTCAGCTTGGAATAGTGCACCCTCCTGATTTAACCAAAGAAACTATTTCTATTATTATTCAATAAAAGCAGAGTAGGGTTTTTCCTCGTCTAGTATGCCATAGGAAGTCACAACATGATCACCTACCTTCTCCATCTTCCAAACCCTCAGAAAATAGCCTTCTTGGAGCACAGAGTTGCCATCAGCCAGATTGGTGAGAATATTTGACCCTAGGAAGTTCCCTTGTGTTGACTCACCATCGTGGAATGTGGCTGCAGGATCCCAAGCCTTTATAACAACCCTGGAATGACAGCAGAGGCAGGAAAGGAAACTTGATGAAATCCAGAGCGCTCAGCATGCCTCATACTTTTTGAGTTTCATGGGATCCAGAGACACAAAATTCAACCAAGTCTTATTAAAACACAAACCAAAAAGGCACCCTCAACTCTACTTTCTCCAAAAAGCTATAAAAATATTTTGTCTTTTGTTTTCTTTTTTTTTCATAGCTTATTCACTATTGTCAGTGACCTAAAGTGCATTTGGGGAGTCATGCATGACATACTGGCACATTCTCAGGCCCCGGGAATAGAGTCAGGGGAAATTCAAAGGAATGGCTTAGGCCTAGAGGAAGGAGTCTTCTAGAAGTGTAGTAGATGCAGCAGTTTCTCTGCACCCCTACCATGATGTCACCATGCACCCCCTCAAAGACAGCATCCCTCACTTCCTGACAACATTCTTTCAAGTCGATATTTGCTTGACTTTCTCCTGGGGTCTCTGCACCCCACGCAAGACTTGCTGAATCACCTGGAGACCATAGTTGCACAAATAACCACTAGAGATAGCAATATAAAAATCACCATGACACTGGGATTCCTTTAACAATGAGCAATTGAAACCATAGTAATTCTGTTTCCTCCCTCCTAGAAAAGAAAATACCATGCATTGCATTTTAAAAATCATGAAGAAATGTAGATTTCGTATTTTAACAGCTCAGATCTCAGTTGCCAAGTAACAAACCCCACAAGTTCCTGGTGCTTTTGCTGAGCTTTCAACGTTTGTCTCCGGCTTACTTCAGGGCAAGGAGGGACTTGTTGCTAAATATATTGCCTGTTCTTCCTGCAAGAAGTTGGAGACTTTCTCCAGGGAAGGCAGTGAGCGGAGCGGTGATAGAAAAGTCACTGCTGACTCTCTCTCTCTCTCTGAGCTGTTGAATCTGTGACTAATGAAAGACAAATACTGATTGTTCCTGCTCAGGATGAATATTGATTTGAAGAGCCAGAGGCACTTTTGAAAAGACAGGATTATCCTGCTGAATTCAGGAAAGGGCATGCTGGAGAACAAGACCAAGATTCTATCTTCAGAGTAGCTTTCTAACACTCCTAATCTTGAGAAATTCTAGCACAAGGAACTAGATGCTGTGCATTGTCTCCTGGTCTTTTTGTTGCACGATGTTGGTGAAATCAGCCTCTCTTTCCTTTAACCTCTTACAGCTCTGACTTTCTTTGTAAACGCTGGTCCTTACCGATGTGTGCTGGCAGTTCTTGAGCTGAATTACCAGGATCCAGGAGACATATGCAGAATCCACTTTTTGTATACCCTACACTGGCCTAGAATAAATATTCCATGCATTGATTATAAATAAATGTTATCTGAATAGATAATACATGTAGGTCTAAGACACAGGAATAGAAACAATGCCTGCCTCACGTTTCCTGCTTTCTTCTCTAAATCCCCAACACACATGCATACACACACACACACACAGACACACACACACACACACTCATGCACACACACCCCTTTTGTGGACATTACAAGGAAAGCCTGTATATCTCCACTAGCTCCTAATTTCCCTTGACTTACCCTGATTCCTCATAGTAGATATATTTAAAAATTGGCTTATGCTCAGATTCATGATGGTTTTCTTGGGTTAGGCCATTCCACAAGGGCTCTCTGGTGTTTTCTGCATTTCTCTCGTCTTTCAGCTTCCAGTGGTTCTAGCCTGTGGCCTCTATCATGGCTGCTGGCACTCTTCTTCATGTACCTAGGTCTTTCTGCTTTAGCAACCACTTGAAATAAAATCACTTACTACCATCTGTATCCTGGTAGCTACCAATTTTCAATATTCATATTTACTATCTGTAGTGGTTGGAATGAGAATGGCTCTCACAGGCCAGTATCTATTTGAATGCTTAGTCACCTCCAAGTGAAACTGTGAAGGACTAGCTTTGTTGGATGAGATGTGTCACTGAGAGTGGGGTTTGAGGTTTCAAAAGTCCATACCAGTCTCAGTCTCTGTCTGTCTGTCTCTCTCTCTCTCTCTCTCTCTCTCTCTCTCTCTCTCTCTCTCTCCTTGCCAGCAGATCAGGATGTAAAGCTCTCAGCTGCTGCTCCAGCACCATGCCTGTCTGCCTCTCACAATGATGATTATGAACTAACCATCTAAAACTGTAAGCAAACTCCCACCAATTAGATGCTTTATTTTATGAGTTGCCTTAACTTAGTGTGTCTCTTCACAGTAATAGAACAGACACTAAGACATTTCTCCTCTAGTGTTAAACTCCACAGTTGTCGACTAAGCATCTTAATGTGATATTTCACAACCATCTCAAATTCTACATGACTCAAGCCAGAATTATCACATTCCCTTGTACTGGCTGGTTTTGTGTGACAACTTGACATAAGCTAGAGTCATGAGAGAGGAAGGAGCCTCAGTTGAGAAAATGCCTCCATGAGATCCAACTGTAACATATTTTCTCATTTAGTGATCATTGAGAGAGGGCCCAGCCCATGGTGAGTGATGCCACCTCTGTACTGCTGATCCTGGGTTCTATAAAGAAGTAGGCTGAGCAAGCAATGGGAAGCAAACCAGTGAGCAGCTCCCCTCCATGGCCTCTGCATCAGCTCCTGCTTCCAGGAATCTGCCATTTTGAGTTACTGTCTTGAATTCCTTCAGTGATGAACAGCAATGAAGTGTAAGCCTAATTAACCCTTTGTTTCATTGAAGCAAATGAACCTTAACTAAGACATTGTTCCTGGCCTATAAAGCTGAGTTTACTGTCAAGCCAGTGTCCAAATCCTCCCCTAGGCCTTATTAACCACCAATCAATGAGTGCTAGCTTCTCCTTTTCCATATCTTTTCGTCTCTGTATTCATAAGGCTAGTTCAGGCACTCGTATCTCAGCACATTGCTGGCATCCTATTCCAATGGATATATCCACAGATAAATGATTTTACACCTCCAAAACATGAAACACAAAGTCAACAACCATTCTAATTCAAGTCTAACCAGATCCCTGCAAGCCTTCTGCACAACACCGTCTTTAATTCCATCTAAGCATTTTTCCAACATTAAATGGGCCCTGCACCTTCTCAATGTTGGGCCCTTAGCTCATGCCTTTGCCTCTGCCCACCATGTTGCCTCTCTGCTCATACTCTAAACTAAAATAAGGATATCATCAGAGTTCCAAAGATAGCTATGCCACCAGATGCCCACTCCAGCATGAGTGACAGCTACTGGTGGAAATAGGCAAAAGCACCTTTATAGTCAGAGTCTGCTCATTCATTTCCCAGTCACCTAGACCTGAAATAACCACACAGAAACTTTATTATTAAAACTCTGTTTGCTCTCACTTCTTATTGGCTAGCTCTTATATCTTAAATTAACCCATTTCTATTAATATATATGTCACCATGTGGTTGTGGCCTACCGGTAAGTTTCTATCCAGTGTCCAGCATCTATCTCCTGTGGCAACTACATGGCTTCTCCCTGACTCCAACTACTCTCTCCTCCACTATCTGCTTGGAATTCCCACCTTGCCCTATTCTGCACAGCAATAGGCCCAAAACAGATTCTTTATTAAACAGTGGTATTCACAGCATACAGAGGCGAATCCCACAACACACTTTGCCCTAAGTGCTGCCATTTTGATTTCAGACCCCATTTTACCTGTAAGATGAAACAAAGTTCAGGTTCCCAAGCCTTAGGGGATCTGGGAACCTTCCAGTAGCAGACCCATCTGTTCCTTAAACCAAAGAAATAGTACCTATGCATCTTTAGTTCTCTAGAAACATTATGGCTGTTCCTAACAACAAAAAGAAGAAATGAATCTTAATGGGTTGACTGAAAACTTGTATTGTACATTGCCTGACAATGATGGACATCTAAGGGAAGCCCCGAATCTTTGAATCCTGATTGGTGAATTGTAATAGTAGTTTGGTGCAAATGTTTGTGATTTTTGTACTTTTCTTTTATTTCTTTCTTTATTTTTGTTTTTTATTTTGATATTTTGAGACAGGGTTTCTCTGTAGGTTTGAAACCTCTCTTGGAACTAGCTCTTGCAGACCAGGCTAACCTCAAACTCACAGAGAGATCCATTTGCCTCTGCCTTCCAAGTACTGGGATTAAAGGCATATGCCATCACCAGCCACCATGATTTTTGTTCTTAAATACTTTCTTCAACTGACATTCAGTGGCATTCAGCTCCTGAGTCTGTTCTGTAGCCCTGATTGATTGGCACCCCCACAACCTCTTTTCGGCTACCCTGTAATAAACCTTGCTTTTTGGGAACATCTTGTATCTGCTTGAGTTGATTTGGAGACTTGGACCACAACACTGCTACTTCCAGGCAGCTCAACTTCTTAGATAACTGTTTCTCTAGGCTCAGATGGTCTGAGAGAGTCTTTCAACAGTCTGTAGAGATTATATAAGTTTAGGGAGGGAGGAGTCTAGTGAATCTTGTCGGTTTTAGGAACTTCCTAAAGCTATTAAACTGTTTATTCCCTGAGATTTCCCTTTAGAAAAAGGGTCTTAAGGAACTTCTCTCCAAGATGGACCATTTTCTCAGGGAGGAAATGACACCCACCATCTTCACTACCTGCCTCTCTCTATTCTGTGGCCATGAAGTGAGTAGCTTTCTCTACCATGCCCTTTTACTATGTGTCCTGGCTAATTTTACATCAATTTGACATGGGCTAGAGTCATTTGAGGGGAGAAAACTATAATTCAGAAAATGCCGCCATAAGATTGCGCCGTAGACAAGCCTGTAACAGAGCATTTTCTTAATTGATGATTGATAGAAGAGGGTCTAGCCCATTGTGTGTACAGTCATCCCTGAAGAGTTGGTCCTGGGTTCTATAGGAAGGTGAACTGAGCAACCCATGAAGAGCAAGCCAATAAGCAGTACCCATCCATGGCCTCTACATCAGTTCCTGCCTTGCTTGAATTCTTGCCCTGGCTGTCTTCAATGGTGAACAGTGATATAGAAGTATTAGTCAAACCAACCCTTTCCTCCCCACTTGCTTCCAGCCATGATGTTTTCTCAAAGCAGTAGAAGCCCTGACTAAGACACTGTGACAAACCATGCTTGTTTAAGAAATGAGTCCTGATTCCAGAGATTATGTTCCAGGCATAGGTTACACCTGTGCAGGAAACCTTCACGAGGGAGGGCAATGCGTCACTGAGCTTTACATGATCTCACTTGAAGCCATGTCAAACAGCTGGCTGCTCCCAACCTTAAGGAGACATCTTTAATCAGGGCCAAAGAAAGAAGGACGCACCCTTCGTGACTCAGCAAAAAGCTTGTGGTTGTCAGGCAGGAAGATACACCTCTGCTTGACTCTGATTACACTTCCCCAAAACTGAAAGTAGTGCTAGTTTGGGTGTTAATTACAACCACCGTGTTTGTATGCTACGCAGAAGCCAACACGCCCCTCTGATTATTGGTATTCTCAGTTTTTGAGTGAGCCAGGAGAGAGCCCCCAATGAGGATGGCAGGTGTTGCACTATCAGGCCAAATAAAGAGCTCTTCCCTGAGTGGATGGTCTTTCCTTGCCTACCTGTGATCTCTGTCATGGAAAAGGCTGGGAGCAGCATGATGAGGAGACAGTGGTGATGGCTGCCAGGGTGGAAGCATGGAGAATACAGGTGAAGAATTCAGGGGCTGACCTGCAACAGAAGCAGAGTAGAGCAGGAGCAGCCAGGAGCAGGAAGGGGTAGAGAGGGAGAAGTTAAGAGAACCCCGTGACAATGGAAGGCTGAAATCTTGTTCAGTAAAATATGAGATAAGAGACTACGGGCCCTGGTACATGGAGGATCCCAGTGAGCAGCTGCCAAGCCCTGAGGCCAAGAATCCTAGTAGCCAAGGTCTGAGGACTGTAACACCAGCTGCTGACAGAAGCTAAAATGTTACTGACACTCAGGTTTGACAGCCTTAACAAATATTTTTGCTTTAGTTTGTTACTTTTGAAACTTCAGATTCATACATGGCCAATTTTATATTTTAAAAAAATTTGTTTGGAAAATTTAGCAATATCACTGAAAGTTCCTCAGCTTAAATGTGTGTGTGTGTGTGTGTGTGCGTGCGCGCATGCATGCGCGCTCGCATACACACATGTAGGTATATGGCCAGAGGTCAGCCTTGAGAGTCATTCCTCAAGCTCTATCTAGCTTGTACTTTTAGAGATGTGGCCTTTCACTGTTCTGATTCTTGCTGATTAAGCTACGGTAACTGTATAGCTAAAATCCCCTGGAACCTGCTTTTTTTCTGCCTTCACCACTGCTGGAAATCCAAATGTGTGCCCCCACAGGGATGTTGGGGATCATTCTCAGGTTCACACACTTGCAGCACTTCATGGGTCATCCTGTCTCCCTATCCTGCAGACTGGAGAATCTTCCCCCAGCTTCCTCTGGGGTGTATATACTAACAAAGACATTAACCACCATCACATGAAGTTCCAAGTGTCTCCATCAGACTCTCCTGGACTCTCCCCCAAGCCCAACCTTCATCTATAGGACTGCAGAGAAATTCTTTTCAGAATTTTGGGGGACCTCTGGGTACAGCTCGTGGGCTGAAGAGCTCACTTGGTCTGTGTCTGGATTCTCTCTATGAAAAGGTCACCCACGCCAGCATCACAGAAGGGACCTCCTTGCAGCAAACCAAAAGCTCTTTCATGTATGCCAATTACACTGGAAAGTGTGGAGCCTGTGAATTAAAAAAAAAAAACTTACTGTCAACACTCTGCTAGGAGTAGATATTAATTGATCTAAATCACCACGGAATGCCGACAGAAACGCGGCAGTTGCCAACGGCTTTCTGACTGAGAAAGGTAAGTACGACGAAATAAATGGATCCGACTTTCCATTTCTGTATTAATGCTACTACATACACACTTAACGCAGGAGCACGAGGACCCTTGCTTTAATTATAACCAGCTAGCTTGCATTCCTTTGTCTAGCCCTTCACTAGTGACTTTTAAGCCCTTTAAGTTCAGCATTGAAAATGAATTTCTAGGTTAATGATAATGCTTTCCTTGACCTTACCTATTCCATCAAAACACAAAGAGAATGTAGAACTCACAAGTGTTGTTAAGGAAGAGGAATAGAAGTGTGAGATGCAGTAAGTATTTCAAAGGCATATATTCATTCCAAAGTTATTGAAATTACTTCTCCACTAACCAGTCTGGGGTCAGAGAGAAAACATCTGTGTTATGTACCAATGCCTTTGCTTTCCTTTGGTATAAGGAAATATCTTGCTTTGCTATCATCTTGAAATTAGCCTTCTCTGTGTGACTTCTTTTAGTCAGTATGATTGTCATTTTCAGACAAACATTTAATTGTTAACAAGATACCCTCCCAGCATCTTTCTCACCTGCCTTGGCTGCCATGGAAACCCATGTTGATGTGGAGATACAACATGGAACCATTCTAGGAAGGGACACTATCTTTAAGAATCATAGTTACTCATCAGACAATGAGTGAACAAGAGAGGAGCTGGGTTTGCCACTTAAGGAAGAGGAACCGAGTGTGCATCCCCAGCAGTCATGTAGAAGCCAGACTCGGTTAAGCATGCTCTGTACCCCAAGTGGTAAGATGATCCCTAAGACTTCTGGGAAAGTCTGAGCAGACACTTCTTCCCATACTTGTCAATACTCAGTCCTAAGCTCACTTTGTTCCTAGAGCAGGCTCAGCAGGCTTATCCATGAAGGAACCCTGGGAGAATGAAAGACGGTGACTACTATAAACCCCTCATGCAGTGCAAGCATTGCATCCACAGACAGTGCTGAAGCTTTATTTCCACATGACCCCCTTCCTTGGAGCAGATGATACAAGGCCCCGGAGTTCCAATTCTCAATATTAATTATGCCACAACCTAGAGCAATATTTGTGTGGGAGTCTTTCAAGCTTAATGATAGGACAGTGTAACTCCAAAATTCTGCAATCTCCTGAAACTGAGCAGGCCTGGACTGTGTAACAATGGTCTGCAGACCGCTTCTTTAACAGGCAGAAGGTCAACCCACTCAATAGTCGTGGTCACCCTTGGGTCTTTCAGGCCTATGTTCCCCTTCTGGTAGAACATATTCATTTTCTTGGAGAAGCCCCATCTCCATCCATATGGTTTGGATGGCGGATTGCCTCACCAGCTGGCTCCAAGGGGAAGCCCATGACTCAAGCTGGGCCAATCGGTTTCTTAAAAGCATATGCTTTCCATCTGGGCCTTCGCAAGTTAACAGAATTTAAGCCACCAGCTGCAGATGGCCATCTTTGCCACTATGTGAGCAAGTCTGTCTAAAAATAGAAGCCAGGGGGAAATGGTAAAGCAGAAACGTGGAGAAGGGCAGAAATCATAAGAACCATTGCTAGAAATCTTCATTTCAGCCAAAGTCAGCCTGGCATTTTTAGCTGTGTGAACAATGATTTTCAGTTTTTGTGTAAAACCATCAAAAATGTGTTTCTCAACAAACAACAAATGCTGCCCAAGATGTGGGGAAAGCGGAACCGATAGCCTCACGGAGGGAATGTGAATGCATGTAGCCACTATGGAAATCAGTGTGGAGCAGTCTTAAGAAACTATAAATAGAGGTACCAAATGACCCAGCTGTACCAGTCCTGGACACCCAAGAAGCACTGCAAGCACACCACAGAGATCTGTGCACACCGCAGAGATCCATGCACACCACAGAGATCCATACACACCGCAGAGAACCATGCACACTGCAAAGATCCATGGATACCACAGAGATCCATACATACCCCAGAGATCCGTGAACACAGCAGAGATTCGTGCACACCACAGAGATCCATGCACACCACAGAGATCTGTGCACACCACAGAGATCCGTGCACACCACAGAGATCCGTGCACACCACAGAGATCCGTGCACACCACAGAGATCCATGCACACCACAGAGATCCGTGCACACCACAGAGATCCGTGCACACCACAGAGATCCGTGCACACCGCAGAGATCCATGCACACCACAGAGATCCGTGCACACCACAGAGATCCGTGCACACCACAGAGATCCGTGCACACCACAGAGATCCGTGCACACCACAGAGATCCGTGCACACCGCAGAGAACCATGCACACCGCAGAGATCCGTGCACACCACAGAGATCCGTGCACACCACAGAGATCCATACACACGACAGAGATCCGTGCACACCACAGAGATCCGTGCACACCACAGAGATCCGTGCACACCACAGAGATCCGTGCACACCACAGAGATCCGTGCACACCGCAGAGATCCGTGCACACCGCAGAGATCCATGCACACCACAGAGATCCGTGCACACCACAGAGATCCGTGCACACCACAGAGATCCGTGCACACCACAGATCCGTGCACACCACAGAGATCCGTGCACACCGCAGAGATCCGTGCACACCGCAGAGATCCGTGCACACCACAGAGATCCATACACACGACAGAGATCCGTGCACACCACAGAGATCCGTGCACACCACAGAGATCCGTGCACACCACAGAGATCCGTGCACACCACAGAGATCCATACATACCCCAGAGATCCATGCATATCCGCACTTGCTGCACTTTTCACTGTGGTCAAGTTCTGAAACTAAACTTGATGTCCATCACCAAAGGAATGGCTAGGGAAATATGGTGTGTGTGAGCAATGGATTTTGTACAGATGTGAAGAAAAATGAAATGACAGCATTTACAGAAAAATGGGTAGAACTTGGGACATTATATTAAATACAATAAGTCAGATTTGCAAAAATCAATACTGTGTGTTTTCTTTCATACAAGGATCTATATTTAAATTATATATGTATATATAAATATTATTTTACACATATACGTACGAGGGAAGATGAGATGAGGGAACCTAAGATGTAGAACACAGGCAATGGGGAAGAGAACATGACTGCACACTATTGAAGTCACCACAGCTGTGATTACTTAGGCAGGTTTTGCACAAGATGGGGCCAGTTAGCACTCTGTCATGGATGGAGGCAGGGTTCATGGTTTCTGCTCCTCCCTCAGGATTTATACATGGATATTGTTAACATGGGGAAGAAGAGAAATTTTTCAGTGATGTAGCTATTGGTGAGGTGCACATAATCATGTAAACATACACATATATGTGTAAAATACATGTAATATAGGCATATACATAGAAAGAGTAGGGTGTGAGAGCAGAAAGGAAATTAGCGAGAATAGGAAGACGTCTAAAGGGAGGGGAAACAAGAAAGACTAATGACATACACTTATGAGAGCAGAAGAGAACTATCTAGTGGAGAAAGAAAAGCAGAAATGTTCAAAGCAGAACAAAGTGTAATGATACATATCTTTGAAATTTCACAATGGACCCATTTCTTTGTGTGCTAAGCAAAACCAAAAATAAATAGTTTTCCATTTTTAGAGAATAACCCAGCTAATTCACTGTAACACACATACCCCCACTACACATACACACAAGTAAACTTACCAAAACCAGACTTTTGCTTGCTGACTCCAGATAGTATGCCACCCAACCCATGTCCATTGATTCAATTAATCTCTATTATTCTTGGGGTCAAATCCTCTAACCCAGCATTTCTTAGTCAGTGGTTCATGACCCCTTGGGATTTGAATGGCCCTTTCACAGGGGTCACATGTCAGATATCCATCATATCAAATATTTACACTACAATTCATAACCGTAGCAAAATTACAGGTAAGAAGTAGCAATAAAAATAATTTTATTCTTGGGGGTGACCACAACACGAGGAACTATATTAAAGGGTCACAGCATTGGGAAGGTTGAGAACCACTTTGCCTAATGCAATTCAACCCCATAGCCAGGCATGCCATGCCCTTCATTTTAGTTTATTTCTTCTGCATCTGTTTTTCCTCAGTTACAGTGCAGAGACACATGAACAATAGCAAGGATTTTTTTTAATTGTCTCTGAGCCACTTGAACAATCACAAATCCACCATGTAACTTTCCTCCAACATTTCTCCTATCTTTAACATAACAAAGGTAGGCCCTCCATCACTACAGTAACATTCAAAACTTAGTAGGCACTCAATAAATATCTGTGAAATGTGTAAGTCACACTGGAGTCTTTTATTTTTGGCTATATTTCATATGTGTATACAGTGTATTTTGATGATATTCACACCTCATTACCTGGTTATGCTCCTACCCCCATTGGTCCGCTTTCTTTTTCCTAGTCATCTTCCTAGGAAAGCTTTTTTTTTCCAGTGGTGTGTTGTGTGGGGGGGTGTTTTAGAATGGTGTTCACGTGAATAAGATGGAGATACCTCCCTCCTCTAGTAACTGTTAGCCTATGACTCCTCAGGGAGAGGTGGAGCCACATGAGCCCATCCCTTGTTTTCTTGAGCAAGTCCCTCCAGTTATGCAGGAAATCAGCCCTGTTGTGGAGTGTCCAAGAGCTCAGAGAAATATACCTGGATTTTAGCTGTCAGCCTCCTCCATCTGGCTGGCTTCCCAAGTGCTGTACAGAGCACTCGGGGAGAGCTGTTATCAGCAGTCTTACTTTGAACCGTGTGGTAGGACCACCTGGCCAGACAAGATGCTCTCTCTGGTACAATAGTGGAAAGTCTGCTGTCAGAGTAACCAGGCACCTTCTGATTGGGCTTGAAGCCTGCTCCACAGGAGGAGTTGGTATCTGGTACTGTAAACCCAGTCCAAGCTCATGACTAGGGCAAGGGGGTCATAGATCCAATTAGAAAAACTACTGCTTATGTTTTTGCTAAATATGACACTCCCATTAAACTGCTTTCTAATTAACTGTGGTCATGACTGTAAAAATAGTTCTGCTACTAATTTTGGACAGGGAAGCTTCTTTTTTTGCAGTGGTCAACAGTGACTACAGAGACCCCCAATTGGTCAAAATACTGAGAATAAAATGAATAGTGAGTGTTTAGCTAGAAATAGGGCATCTGCAGTACCCACTTCTATCTCAGGGAACATGAGGGAAGATGAGATGTGGGAACCTAAGATGTAGAACACAGGCAATGGGGAAGAGAGCATGACTGAACACTATTGAAGTCACCACAGCTGTGATTACTTAGGCAGGTTTTGCACAAGATGGGGCCAGTTAGCACTCTGTCATGGATGGAGGCAGGGTTCATGGTTTCTGCTCTTCCTTCAGGATTTATACATAGATATTGTTAACATGGGAAAGAAGAGAAATTTTTCAGTGATGTAGCCATTGGTGAGGTGCACATGATCATGTAAATAGCTGGAATAAAACATATGGGTCACAAACACACACACACAAAGGTACACACACATGAAACATAAAAGTAGTTTTGTGGAAAGAGGAGGGGGGTTAACAAGAATGGAAGGATAACAAGAAAGGATAATATGTGTGTGTGTAGAGAGAGACTAATCTAAATCCATTATTTACATGTATACACACAGACAGAATATTGTATACATAATAAATAAATAAATATATTTAAAAAATAAATAAACCTTTAAAAAAATGATATAATAAAACCCAACATATGCTAATTAAAAAAACACTTATAAAAGAAGTTACAAAAAATAGAGCCTATCTCAGGCATGACAGAGCATGCCTGTAGTCTCAGCTCCTGGGGGTGATGGCAGGAACAACTGGAGTTCTGGTTACTTGCTCATGTAGGCCTGGGAAGAAAACTCATACTAGATCAGAAAGGGGGCAAGCCTGAAAAGTGAATTAAAGCCATGGGAGGTTGGTGCCTTTCCTTGCTTTGCAATAAGCTTTTGCTATGTAACTCAGGTCGATCTCAAATTCACAATCCTGCTTCTACCTGCCAAGTACTGAGAGACTCTTGGGCTTTCTTTTGAATTTTTTTTCTGCGCAATAACTCTTTTGTACACTGTAAAGATTTGTCACTAATAAAAAGCTGACTGGCTGACAGCCAGGCAGGAAGCATAGGCAGGACAACCAAACTAAGGATGCTGGGATGAAGAAGGGTGGAATCAGAGGAGACATCAGCAGATATACTGGAGAGACATACTGGAGGACAGATAAAGCCACAAGTCTCATGGGAGCACATAGATTAATAATTAATCTATTAATTTAAGTTATAAGAGTTAGTCAGTAACAAGTCTGAGATATCAGCCAAGCATTTACAATTAATATTAAGTTCCTGAGTAATTATTTGGAAGTGTCCATGGCACAGGAAAGCTCTGCCGACAGTTTTGTAAATACAACTCTAATCAGACTCTAGTGAAACTACAGCCCATGTTAAAAAAAAAAAAACCTCAAATTAGTTATCATCTGAAAGAAAACAAGTTATCACAATAAAAGGATAGGTTGCCTGTATGTCCCTTTCTTATTTTGTTTTTATTTTAAATAATTAGTTAGTTTTTATTCACTTTGAGATAGGGTCTCATGTATCCCATGTTGGTATTAAACTCACTACGTAGCTAAGGATGACCTCTGTGTTTCTGGTTCTCCTGTGTCTGTGCCCTGGTGGGTACTGGGGCATAAACCATCTTGTTCACTCTATCCAACTGGGATGGAGTGGGGCTTCCTGCTGCTAGGCAAGCATTCTCCATCTGAGCTGTCACTCAGGTCCTGTTTCCTCCTTTTTGCTTTTGCAATAATTAATGTTACTCAATGTCTTTCCAAAGCACTTAGCACAAAGCTGTGTTTATTTAATGTGCTACAGATGGGTCAGTTGTGTTGTGACATACCCTCAAGAGGGGAATTCCCTGGTGACAAAATGAAGCAAACATATACATACCATATATGCATAGATGCACACACATATAAGTACACATATACCATACAAAAATATATATATACACACACACAGTTACAGACCTACTAACATACATATATACCACAAACACACTATACATTCCACATATACATACACACCACACACACACACATAGGCACACACATATAGTGTGGGACGTCCTCTGTTTATGTGTTGCTTTTATTGATTAATGAATAAATCTGTTTTGGCCAGTGACTTAGAAAAATAGAGCAAGGCAGGAAAACTAAACTGAATGCTGGAAGAAATAAGGTGGAGTCAATGAGAAGCCATGAAGCTGCCTGCAAGAGACGCCTCTGCTGGAATGCACCAGAACCTTGCCAGTAAGCCACAGTCACATGGCGACACACAGATTAATGGAGATGGGTTAGTTTAGGATATCAGAGCTAGCTTAAGTATGCTTAAGCTATTGGCCAAACAGTATTGCAAATAATATTTTCTGTGTGCTTATTGCAGGACCAGGTGGGGAAGAAACCTCTGCCAACACACATACACAAATATATACACACATCCATAAAACTTTACAAGGCTCACCCATACATAAACATATACACACATACATATATACCACAAGTACACACATAAATACATACCACACACATATAAGAATACACACATACAACACATAAAGATATACATAATACACGTACACTGAACACACAGACACATACACCATACACACACATGCAATACAAAAACATACACACACATATACACCACAAACTGCAAAAACACACACACATACATACACACCACATATAGGAACACACATACCCATATATACACACATACCACACAAACACATACACACATCTATATATGCATATGCACAGACAAAGATATATCACACATATGCACACATAGAAACATACACTCAGAGACATATACAAACACACACTTATACAAACACAGAGATACAAACACATATGCTATAATAAAAGAAATAAACGCATTTAATTAAATTGACTATTTTATTGTGTTAGACATACGGCATTTAAATTACAGAAACACTGAAAAAAACAAAGAAATCTAAACACCAGATAAATATTTATGCAAATGAGACTTCAAAAGAGAATTTGAAGAAGCGTGCGTCTATGTGGCAATTCCCCCATCGCAGGGGAAGGAACCAGCGGTGGTGCTGGACAATGAACCTGCCTTAGGAAACCCCTGTGATGTGTAGAGGAAGTGAGGCCACAGAATGTACAGTCCCGGGGTCTCCTAAGAACCACAGAACCCTCTAAATTTCCACTGCTAAGGGAGGAAGGTGAAAAGGAAAACACATCTGAAGAGGTGCTGAAAGGTCATGGGGTCAGGAGCAGAGCCAACCCAGCCCCCACCGTGCCCACCACCCCGCTTTGCACTGCTCGGGTCTGCCATCAGCAGCCTGGAGGCCACCATCCCAGAGAGTCAGCTCTCTGGAAAGGATACAAACTCCGTAAGAGAAGGCAGTGCTTCTCCACGGGACTTCCCTAGCCGGGGTTTCAGATCTTGCTCTGTGGAAACCTCAGAGCGTGTGACAGGGCTTCAGGGAAATGAGACAACTCAGATGCAAATTTCAAAGGAAACTCAGCCTGAGAAAGCCCTCTGGACAGCCTAGCTTGGAAGAGAAACTGGTGAAAGGAAGGGCCAGAGAGCCAGGGAGCCTGCTACCCAGTCATCTGTACTAAGGAAAGCTATTATCGACCACCTACCGTGTGCTTCCACTCTGAGCACCTTCTCACCTGTCCTTACAACACATATGATGAAATAGACAAGATTTCCCCATTCTCCTCTGTAAAAACCAAAGATGTGCTCTCAGAAAAAAACTTAAAAGGCAGCACACTCCCTCCCAGGGTCAGTCACACTCAGACCCATGCGACACCAGTCACTGTCTCCCTCTACCCTATGCCACTAATCCGTGGGATTCCGTCCTGGTCCGTATAAGCTTCAGTCTGTTTATCACCTACAAGTTAGGGAAAATTATAGCCAAAATTAGCCGATCCCTGCCCTAACCTGTCTGTCACTGAACAGCTCTGGAGAAATAGACAAATCATGGAAGTTCTTTGCTCTCAGTTTTCGCAGCCGAAGGATGGGTCTACAGTGAGGGCCTTTCCAGCCCCTTGGCTTCTGTAATGCGCAAGCAGTCATCCCATGTCAAACGAAAGAAGGAAATTTTAAAAATTGCCATTAAAATTTTTAAACCAAATATGCATTGGGATTATCATATTTTCATTCTCTAGCGGTAACATGGACTTCAGGATTCTCGGTTTCACAAACTAAAATACTTTTAACCTTGCGTTTTGAGATAACCGTGGTGATGGAGATAATATATTCCAAGTTAGTTCTCTGTCAGCAGGGGGAAAAAAAATCCAGTCGACATTCTTCCTCCTTCCCCCAGAGTAAACCGTCACTCACCGTGGGAAAATGATGACTTGCAGGAAGTGAGGCTGATGAATCATTACCCTGTTGTTCTTGGATGCTGAAGGGAAGGAGCAAGAATGAGAGAAAAGACTGGAAAGCTGGGGTGTGAAGGGTGATTTGCCAACAGCCTGATTCTGGGTATTCAAGGCTGAGGAAAAGCAAGTAAGCGCTGGGGATGTCAAGTCACAGAGAACGAAGAAGTCACAGTCCTCTCCTGAGTGGCAGAATCCAGGGCAGAGCCACACAGCTCAACTTCCGGAGTCACTCTAACAGAGTCTGAGTTCTCAGAACTCCAAAGAGTCATGGATCAGCAAACACCAAGTCATGCTGCCTCTGGGCTTGTCCTGGCAGGCGACATGCTAATCCCTACCTGTGTAAGAGACAGCCTCCTTAAAGGAAAGATCAACACACATCAAAGGAAGGGCTTCCGTGGATTAACGCCACCCTCTCCTTCTATTATGAAAGGACATATGGACACTATGTTCACACTTTCTTTTGTGGTTTTAGCAAATAATTCTCTACTAGCTTTCTCCTCCGTGGCTAAAAAAAAAAAAAAAAAAAAAAAAAAAAAAAAAAAAAAAAAAAAAAAAAAAAAAAAACCCTGCCACAAATACTGCTTAAGTCATAGTTTACTAGTTGCCTTTTGATACCCTTAGAAATGTCTGAGCAAGAAGCAGTTCTGCAGTCGGGAATGCAGACATCTTAAGACAGATTACATGCTGACAAGGCAAAATCTTGCGGACCTGTAGTGTGAGAGAGGAACGGTGGTCTTTTAATGCTTCAGTATTCTCTCTTCCTTCTGTGCCTTGAAGATAGTGACAGGAAACTATTTCTCTCAGGTGTTTAAAACTCTCGTGAGCTAGGAATGGGCTATTAGAACAGTGTTATAGCACCTGGACTGAACAGAACTCTCAGCTGAGGCCACCAATTCCAGAGTCATTTGCCTTGAGTCCATCTTCTTATCGGGTTAAAATGAAAAGTGTTCACAGACCCAATGACAAGCTATGCAGCTGTGCTATACACAAAATAGATTGTGGATAATACGAAGCATCTAGAGAATTATGTGCAAAAGATGACATTTAAGATATATTGATTTCTATTAATTAGTCCTCTTCCCATATCTCACTAAGCCACGGGTTGTGTACCTACCGCTGAGCACTAAGTTTTTCTGCTATGCCAGAATTCATGAGTTAAAGGAGTTCAGGAAAAGTTCCATATGCATAACTGAATATCAACATGTAGAATGAAAACAGATCTATATCTATCACCATGCACAAAACTTAAGCTCAAATGGATCAAAGACCTCAACATAAAGTCAGCCACACTGAACCTCATAGAAGAGAAAGTAGGAAATACACTTGAACGCATTGGCACAAGAGACCACTTCCTAAATATAACCCCAGGAACACAGACACTGAGAGAAACAATTAATAAATGGGACCTCCTGAAACTGAAAAGCTTCTTTAAAGCAAAGGACATGGTCAACAAGACAAAACGGCAGCCTAGAGAATGGAAAAAGATCTTCACCAATTCCACATCAGACAGAGGTCTAATAACCAAACATACAAAGAACTCAAGAAATTGGTCATCAAAAGAACAAATAATCTAATAAAAAAAAAGTGGAATACAGACCTAAACAGAGAACTCACAACAGAGGAATCTAAAATGGCTGAAAGACACTTGAAGAAATGCTCAACATCCTTACTCATCAGAGAAATGCAAATCAAAACAACTCTGAGATTCCATCTTACACCTGCAAGAATGGCCAAGACCAAAAATACTGATGACAACTTACACTGGAAAGGTTGTGGGGTAAAGGGAACACTCTTGCATTTCTGGTGGGAATGAAAGCTGGTACAACCCTTTTGGATATCAGTATGGTGATATCTCAGAAAATTAGGAAACAACCTTTTTCAAGATCCAGCAATACCACTTTTGGGTATATACACAAAGGATGCTCAATGGTGCCACAAGGACATGTGCTCAACTATGTTTGCCATAGCTAGAACATGAAAACAACCTAAAGGTCCCTAGACTGAAGAATGGATAAGGAAAATGTGGTACATTTACACAATGGAGTACTATACAGCAGAAAAAAATAATGACATCTTGAAATTTGCAGGCAAATTGATGGATCTAGAAAACATCATATTGAGTGAGGTAACCCAGACCCAGAAAGACAAATATATGAACTCTCTCATAAGTGATTATTAGACATAAAACCAAAAAAAAACAGCCTACAATTCACATTCCCAGAGAACCTCGACAAAAATGAGGACCCTAAGAGAGACATACATGGAACTAATCTACATGGGAAGCAGAAAAAGACAAGATTTCCTGAGTACATTGGGAGCATTGGGACCATGGGAGAGGATTGAAGGGGAAAGGAGAGGAAGAAAAAGGAGCAGAGAAAAATGTCGAGCTCAATAAAATCAATTAAAAAAAAAATGTTCCATGTCCAGTAAAATCTTGCTAAATCACTAAATAGTCAAGGTTGTTCTTAAGCCTGTATGAAAAACCACAAGGTGAGTAAACTCAGACTGTCCTCTCGCTCCTCAGAACGATATTTTTCCCGATGCTCTTCCCTCTTTTTCCATGATATTAATTCTTTGAAAATTTCATCCTTATGTACAATGTATTTTAATCCTATCGATCCCTGTTTCATTTTTCCAACTCCCCCAGATCCTTCTACAATACGTTTTCCTCTCTAACAGGTCCCCCTCTCAACTTCATGTCTTCTTCACGCACACACACACACACACACACACACATGCACACACACCACACACCACATACACACACACACCACACCACACACCACATACACCACACCTACTCACTCACTGGATCCAATTACTGTGCTCATGTGTGCACGGATATGGGACCATTCACCAGGGCACGGGCATACATCTTCCCCAACCTCCCTAATTCTTGGCCCCACTCTTATTCTAGCAGACACCAACCACTAATAAATTTTCAGTACGGGGTAGGACCTCTTGATCCCTTCCCACATTCACGCTGGAATGCTGACTGGCTTAATCTCATGCAGATGTGGAGGTATCCAAAGGTATTATGAATTCATGGGTGCAATGGCAATGTCATGTGTAAAAGGCAGCATCTCAGAGCACTGTGGCCCGCCCCATAGGTGTCATATTCTTTGTGACATCTCCTAAGTGCAGGGTAGGAATGTTGACATAGATGTCCCATTTAGGGCTGAGCACTCATAGCCACTTATTCACAGGACTCTGAGCAGTTGAGTCTCTGCATTAACTACTGCTTGCTGCAAATAGAAACTTCTCTGAAACTGAGAGCAGCCCCGGGACTGAGAGCAGCATAAACATTCAGAAGGAGGTCTGACAAAATGATTGGCATACACAGTTAGCAAAACAGTGATAGTAGATTCCCCACCCTCCTAGGTCCTACAGCCTCCCCAGCTGTGAGCTTGTGGAAAGAGCTGAAGACATCTCCTCAATGACATCATTCTCGCTAATCTAATCTTTCAAGAATTGTTTCTATAGAACAAGGTCATGGGAAAGGTAGAGGTGGTGTCCAACGGTAGCCACGCTCTGGGTAATTCTGCAGGGCTGTCTACAGTGACAGGGCTGAAGGCAGGTGTCCTCTCTCTTTCCATGCAGAGAACAATCAAGTGTTTCACGTCCCCAGTAAAGGAGATAAAGGTCTAAATCCAGGATGCTGAGAGGAACTAGAAAAGTCTAAGCCTCTCACTTACTCCTCATCTAGAAGCTTCTGCACATAAAACTCCCCCAGGCTGTACACTCATTTTCCACTTAAAGGTGTGTGTTTGATTTCTAAAGACATCTTGGCAGGGAAACCTACTAAGTCACCATTAACATGATAGTGTGACTTTTGAGAAGCAGCTTCCTGGCGTCCTAAAACTTCAAGAACTATCACACGTTGGGTGGGGTGGGGTAGAGGAAAAGAAACGAAAGGCTAAAACCTGGTTGGGAGACCTATTGATCTGAAAGGGGGGACATCTTGGTAGAGAAAGAGATGCATTTAGAGTCAGAAGTCATTCTAGCAGTCGCAGAGCAAAAAGGCGACATCAAGATTAGCACACAAAACAAACCAGCTTGCAGAGGAAGACAGGCTGTGTCTCTCCTTTCCCTGACATCATCAAATCAGAGCACGAGTGAAACAAAGGCCAAGAAGGGGAGGGGGTTGAGGGGGTGACAATACACCCAGGTTTGGATGCTTTGGAGACTCCTTCTTCAGCTCAGTAGCCACTTCCGCTCTTGGGCATGCCTTTATTCTGCTGAATAAGCTGGCTCTTTCTATCCATACCATCTCCTCCTGGCAGCAGCAGGGATTTTCAATCAACCTGGGCTATTTTTTTTATCTTAAATGCTATGAAATTGTCCTTGGCCTCCCCTTTGAGTCCATTTCTGAATTCCTTTATTAACGAGAGGAAAACACCCAAACCTCTCATCCAATCCCTGGGGAGCTGGAGACAGAAAAATCAAAGACCTAAGGTGACATAGTGAGTTCTAGGTCAACTTGAGTTTCAGGAAACTCTGTCTTCCAAACAAAATGAAAAAAGAAAGTGAAATCATTCTACTGGCATCCACTCTAAATCTTGGTTATTGGGGGTGGGGGGGGGAGTGGTTCCAAGATCATTGAAATGAGGAAATAAGCCTGGCACTTCTATGGCCTCAGAGTTGACAAGAAGTTACAAAAATTCCCAGTGGGCATAACTAGACTTTCATAGTCCAGCAAGGAAAACCAGGGACATTCCATTGATGAATCACCCCAAGGAGACAAGGGATACTATACAACATTTTCCCAGTCAAAACAAGGCTTTACAAAACTGGGGAGACTGAAATCAAGGTAACAGATTTGCTAGATGTGGGTGTGTTTTCCCAGAAAACATGAAAGATGATGAAGTAGGAAATGCTTGGAAACAAAGATGGTAAGGAGAGAGAACAAGGCAGTGCCCAGAGAGTGATACTAAGGTAGATAACCCTGGGGAAGAACCTTGGGACTGAGTCAGCCAGCTCCCAGAACATGCCACCATTCCTGGAAGTGTCAAGAGAAGGGCCAAGGCGAGTTCAAAAGCTTTGTTCCTTGTCTGTTGTTGTAACTGAATATCTGAGGCCAGATAATTTACAAAGAGTAAAGGGTTTCCTCTCTATGGCTGTGATAAAGTACTCTGACAAAATGCAACTTAGGGGAGGAAGAGAGATTTATTTTAGCTTACCGTTCCAGATCTCATTCTATTGTTGAGAGAAGTCATGACAGGAACTTAAGGCAGACCTCTTTGCTATCCTAGACAGAACTTGGTTCACAGTCTAGAAGCAGATCAGGGTGGATGCTGCTTGCGACCTGGTTTGCAGCCAGACTTATAATCAGCTACCTTTCTTGGACAGTTCAGAATGTTCAGGGGCATGATACTGTCCAGTTCTGATCACCTGCTCAGAGCTGTTTTTTACTGTATCATCATGAGGCAGGCAGCATTATAAGGAAATTCAGAACAAGCATGCCTGAGAACACTTGCTTCTTTAGCAAAGTTGCTTTGAACCATAACTCACTATCTTATAGATCTGTAATTCTTAACCTACGAGTTGAGATCCCTTTGGTGGGAGGTCTAATGACTCTTTCACAGGGGTTGCCTAAGATCATCCTGCATATCAGATATTTACATTATGATTCATAACTGTTTCAGAATTAAAGCTATGAAGTAGCAACAAAAATAATTTTATGGTTGGAGTCACCACAACATGAGGAACTGTACTAAAGGGTCACAGCACTGGGAAGGTTGAAAAGCACTGTCATAGATAAATTAATCCATTCATGAAGGCAGAGCCTTGATGACCCAATCACTCCCCACAAAGCTACCCCTCCAATGCCGTTTGTCCATGACTTTGGAGATTCCATTTCAAGTGGACTGATTCTGGGGTACAGACATTCAGACCACAGAAGGATGTGCTTAAGTGAGCTATACACAGCATCAGGTTCTGTAATGGTAGATTCCTAAAGGAAACAGGAGAATGTCCCAAGGATGGCAGAGTCTTTGCCAGCTAGAATTTGAAGAGGTTTGAGACCAACCATATCAGAAAAATGCATCAATGGAAGATGACTAATATATGGAGGAAAATTCCTCAGAAAAGTTTTTCCTACTGAAGAAAATGATTTTCTTACTAAAGACTTTGGCATCAAATTTGGCATGATACACACAAATTCAAACTGACAATGTGTGAGGCCACATCTTGAGTGTACAAAAGTAACTCTGAACACCATAGACGGTCAGCGTGAAGGTTCTAATCATATCTTTAAAATCAAAATATTAAACTATATGTGATGTCAAGGTCTCTGAATGAGAAGAGACAAATACAAGCAACTTTTTTTTCTGCAAAAGCCAAATATCTTTATGCTTTCTATGATCTTATCTTGAGATGTAATTATTTTCCATGGGTTTATGTAAACAGCAAAATAGTATTAATTCAATAACCATAGTTGAGCACAGTGATAGTAATCCACTTGTAGCCCTTGCTCGGCCTTCAAGGAACTGCACGTGCTTGCAAGCTCAATGCCTGCTGTATCAGTTAGGGTTCTGCAGAGGAACAGAGAAAACAGAATGAACATATGTATACATAGGATTTATTAGAGTGGTTTATGGGCTGTAGTTCAGCTAGTCCAACAATGGTTGCCTACCAATGGAAAGCCCAGAAATCCATATATTGTTCAATCCATGAGACTTGATGTCTCAGTTGGTCTTCAGTATACGCTGGAATCCCAAAGAAGTAGGCCCTAAATCCACTGAAGGAATGGACTCTCAGCAAGAGCTAGAGCAAGCAGACAAGGAGAAAGAGTGCCGTTCTTCCATGTCCTTTGTACAGGCTGCCAGCAGAAGGTGTGACCCAGATTAAAGGCGGATCTTCCCACCTCAAAAGATCTGCATTAGAAGTGGGTCTTCCCTTTTCAAATGATTTAATTAAGAAACTATCTCTCACAGGTGTCCCCAGCTGCTCGGGGTTTAGTTAACTCCAGATGTAGTCAATTTGACAACAAAGAACAGCCATCACACCCATGTTGTTTGCATACACAGTAGCTTGTCCTGTCACACAAAGGCAAGATCTAGAATTACATCCTTTTTCTAGAATCCTTGCTTCTTTTATATCTAGTAAACACAGAGACATATATGTGCCATTGACTTAAGAGTATTTTTGTTAGGCAGGCGGATCTCCATGAGTTCGAGGCCAGCCTGGTCTGGTCTACAAGAGCTAGTTCCAGGACAGGAACCAAAAAAAAACAAAAACAAAAACAAAAAACTACAGAGAAACCCTGTCTCGAAAAAAAAAAAAAGAATATTTTTGTTAGTAAAGAACCATTTTTGTTGTAACTTTTCATCTCAAGTCATCCTGTTTATGTGTCCATCACTACCACTAGGTCAATAGCTTCCAGTTGCATCTGGGAAATTGTATATGCTCAGTCGAGGAATGAGATCTAACGCTAAAATCTAGTTGAGAGGTCCTTCTGGAACACAGAGAACAACTCATTTGTGTCTTACCTAAAACCAAGACTTCCTTACCTCTTAGCATACGAGCTTCATCCAGTTTTAATTTTCCTGGTTTCTTCAGCTCTCATGAACTGGAGCTGGTATATGTTGCTTTGGGCTGGTCATTCAGCTTCATTATGCCTTTGGGGGGGTGCTTTTGATGATTTCTTACCAATTTTCTGCACTTCCTTCTTACTTCCCACCCTGCAAAAGCCCCTGAACAAACCTGTTTAGTCATATTTGGTTGAGGATCAAATTTAAAGGACATAGGAAGAAAAGCAAGCATGGATATTAGGTGTGGAACTTCTCATTTTATTTCCCAAATGACTTGAAAACAGCTTGAGACAATTTTCCTTTCTCTGTCTCATTAAATTGTGTGTCCTAGACAAGCAGGCACTGGCTTTTTAAAGTGCTGATTCTTGAATTTTCAAATATTCAAAACAAGTTTCTGGGAAGATTGTTGGATATCCACATGTTATTCGAAGCCTAAATCTAGACAGAACATTGACAGGCACAAAAGACAGGTGCACTTTCATGACATGGTTAAAATGGGTCACATTTACCGGGAACAGAGAGAGAAGTCACTTCGTTGGCCTCCTCCTTGCAGGACCAGGCTGGAGCAGGCTAGAACATGTCACTTCAGCCTAATAAGAGGAGCTCCCACCATCTTAAATTCCCTGATTCCCCTATGGAGAACAGGCTCCATAGATCTATACCAACCATTAGAGTAAATCTCTATCTCTGCTCCTTCTGCCTGGGATGGAAGTAAGGTGTTTCTGCTTGTTTGTTTCTCTCTCCTAACTTTGTGCAGAACAGTTTCAGCTGCACAGGTTTACAACTGAGAGTAAAAGAAGGCCTGATTCCGTGCTCCCAAACCATCGGTCATGCCAGTTGTGATATTTTCCTCCCTCATGGGTATGCTTCAGTCTCATTTCTAAACTCTGCTGAGCTAAAATGCCCCATGCCATTTTCAATTTCCTTCTACCTCCCTGCTCCCCACCGATCAAAACTAATTCTTAGGAAAGAAGAAAAATTTTTAGAGGATTCTAATAAAATTACGTGTTGAAAAATGAATATTTCAAAATTAATCTGACAGTGATGCAAATCCTGCTTTAGAAACAATCTCTGAGCTGCCTGCCTTCTAGAAGCCCAGCATTCCCAGTCTGTACATCCAGCACAGAGCAAGGAATGATGGCCATCACTCACAAGCCATGCACTCAGTAGGCTGAAGTAGGAGGCGTGAGTGTTCAAAGCCAGCCTAGGCAGAAATCCTGTCCCCAAAAGGCAAGAAATTAAAAGAAAGAAAGAAGCTAGAACTTTTTTAGTGTCCTTATTACAAGCCCTAAATGATTTTATATGTGGGTATTTATATTTATACATATGTAAACATAGCGTACACATAACACAGCTATATATGTATAATACATATATTCATACATCATTATGAGATACGCATCATCATACATGTGACACTCATGAACCCACACATATTACCCACATGGTCACACGCGCACATTCTGTCTAGCACTAAACTTTACAGAAGTCACTGCCTAGGCACTTATTAAGGCCCAGGCAAAGCACAGGATTCAAAAGTGATACAATTGTATTCATTTCCATGCAAAGCTTAAAGTGTGATTTAAATCTAAAATAAAATTCCTGAACTATAACACATAATTAGGAAGTATATTGCATAATTTTACTATATATTTTATAGCTATTCATAAAAAAACTATCCATAAAGCTGGGTTATGTTTTCTAAATGTCACATACACACCTGCAAAAAAAAAAAACCTTACTTTGAATATAAATGTAAAGTTATTTTAACAGAGCTGTATTTAAATAGTGCAAAAGGGATTGCCTGATTTACTCTACAGCAGTATCATACACAGATAGTCTCTGGGGAGGATGTATATAGCCAATAATGAACTCTCGTGCCATTTCCTTTTCTTTTTTTTTTTAAATTTGTTTATTTATTAAAGATTTCTGTCTCTTCCCCACCACCGCCTCCCATTTCCCTCCCCCTCCCCCAATTAAGTCTCTCCCCAGCCCGAAAAGCAATCAGGGTTCCCTGTCCTGTGGGAAGTCCAAGGAACCCCCACCACCATCCAGGTCTAGTAAGTTGTGCATCCAACCTGCCTAGGCTCTCACAAAGCCAGTGCGTGCAGTAGGATCAGAAACCCATTGCCATTGTTCTTGAGTTGTCAGTAGTCCTCATTGTCCGCTATGTTCAGAGAGTCCGGTTTTATCCCAGGCTTTTCCAGACCCAGGCCAGCTGGCCTTGGTGAGTTCCCAGTAGAACATCCCCATTGTCTCAGTGTGTGGGTGCACCCCTCGCGGTCCTGAGTTCCATGCCCGTGCTCTCTCTCCTTCTGCTCCTGATTTGGACCTTGAGATTTCAGTCTTGTGCTCCAATTTGGGTCTCTATCTCTGTCTCCTTTCATCGCTTGCTGAAGGTTAATATTCAGGAGGATGCCTATATGTTTTTCTTTGGGTTCTCCTTATTTAGCTTCTCTAGGATCACTAATTATAAGCTCAATGTCCTTGGTTTATGGCTAGAAACCAAATATGAGTGAGTACATCCCATGTTCCTCTTTTTGGGTCTGGCTTACCTCACTCAGGATAGTGTTTTCTATTTCCATCCATTTGTATGCAAAATTCATGAAGTCCTTGTTTTTTATTGCTGAGTAGTACTCTAATATGTATAAATTCCATACTTTCTTCATCCATTCTTCCATTGAAGGGCATCTAGGTTGTTTCCAGGTTCTGGCTATCACAAACAATGCTGCTATGAATATTGTAGAGCATATACTTTTGTTGTATGATAAGGCCTCTCTTGGGTATATTCCCAAGAGTGGTATTGCTGGGTCCAAGGGTAAGTTGATCCCGAATTTCCTGAGAAACCGCCATACTGCCTTCCAAAGTGGTTGCACAAGTTTGCATTCCCACCAGCAATGGATGAGTGTACCCCTTTCTCCACAACCTCTCCAACAAAGGCTATCATTGGTATTTTTGATTTTAGCCATTCTGACAGGTGTAAGATGGTATCTTAAAGTTGTCTTGATTTGCATTTCCCTGATCGCTAAGGAAGTTGAGCATGACCTTAAGTGTCTTTTGGCCATTTGAAGTTCTTCTGTTGAGAATTCTCTGTTCAGCTCAATGCCCCATTTTATAATTGGGTTGATTAGCCTTTTACGGTCTAGTTTCTTGAGTTCTTTATATATTTTGGAGATCAGACCTTTGTCAGTTGCGGGGTTGGTGAAGATCTTCTCCCAGTTGGTGGGTTGCCTTTGTGTCTTAGTGACAGTGTCCTTTGCTTTACAGAAGCTTCTCAGTCTCAGGAGGTCCCATTTATTCAATGAGGTCCTTAATGTCTGTGCTGCTGGGATTATACGTAAGAAGTGGTCTCCTGTGCCCATGTGTTGCAGAGTACTTCCCATTTTCTCTTCTATCAGGTTCACTGTGTTCAAACTGATATTGAGGTCTTTAATCCATTTGGACTTGAGTTTTGTGCATGGTGATAGATATGGATCTATTTTCATTCTTCTACAGGTTGACATCCAGTTTTGCCAGCACAATTTGTTGAAGATGCTCTCTTTTTTCCATTGTATACTTTTAGCTCCTTTATCGAAAATCAGGTGTTCATAGGTTTGTGGGTTAATGTCAGGGTCTTCTATTCGATTCCATTGGTCGACTTCTCTGTTTTTATGCCAATACCAAGCTGTTTTCAATACTGTAGCTCTGTAGTAGAGTTTGAAGTCAGGGATGGTAATGCCTCCAGACGATCCTTTGTTGTATAAGATTGTTTTGGCTATCCTGGGTTTTTTGTTTTTCCATATAAAGTTGATTATTGTCTTCTCCAGATCTGTGAAGAATTTTGATGGGATTTTGATGGGGATTGCATTGAATCTATAGATTGCTTTTGGTAGAATTGCCATTTTTACTATGTTGATCCTCCCAATCCAGGAGCAAGGAAGATCTTTCCATTTTCTGGTGTCCTCTTCAATTTCTTTCTTCAAAGACTTAAAGTTCTTGTCAAATAGATCTTTCACATCCTTGGTCAGAGTTACCCCAAGATATTTTATGCTATTTGTGGCTATCGTGAAAGGTGATGCTTCTCTAATTTCCCTCTCTGTTTCCTTATCCTTAGTGTATAGGAAGGCCACTGATTTTTTGGAGTTGATCTTGTATCCTGCCACATTACTAAAGGTGTTTATCAGCTGTAGGAGTTCTTTGGTAGAGTTTTTGGGGTCGCTTATGTATACTATCATATCATCTGCAAATAACGAGAGCTTAACTTCTTCTTTTCCGATACGAATCCCCTTGATTCCTTTATGTTGTCTTATTGCTATTGCTAGAACTTCAAGCACTATATTGAAGAGGTATGGGGAGAGTGGACAGCCTTGTCGTGTTCCTGATTTTAGTGGGATGGCTTTGAGTTTTTCTCCATTTAATTTAATGTTAGCTGACGGCTTGCTGTAAATAGGTTTTATTATATTTAGGTATGACCCTTGTATCCCTAATCTCTCCAAGACTTTTATCATAAAGGGGTGTTGAATTTTGTCAAATGCTTTTTCAGCATCTAATGAAATGATCATATGGTTTTTTTCTTTCAGTTTATTTATATGGTGGATTACATTGATAGATTTTCGTATGTTGAACCAGCCCTGCATCTCTGGGATGAAGCCTACTTGATCATAATGGATAATTTTTCTAATGTGTTCTTGGATTCGGTTTGCCAGTATTTTATTGAGAATTTTTGCATCGATATTCATGAGTGAGATCGGCCTGTAATTTTCTTTCTTGGTTGGGTCTTTGTGTGGTTTTGGTATCAGGGTAACTGTAGCTTCATAAAAGGAATTTGGCAATGACTCTTCTGTTTCTATATTGTGAAATACATTAAGGAGTATAGGTATTAGCTCTTCTTGGAAGTTCTGGTAGAATTCTGCATTGAAACCATCTGGTCCTGGGCTTTTTTTGGAAGGTAGATTTTTGATAACGGTTTCTAGCTCTTCGCGACTAACAGGTCTATTTAGATCGTTCACCTGGTCTTGGTTTAGCTTTGGTATGTGGTACTTATCTAAAAAAATGTCCATTTCTTTTGCATTTTCTAGTTTTGTGGCATACAGGCTTTTGTAGTAAGATCTAATAAGTCTCTGAATTTCCTCTGTGTCTGTGGTTATGTCCCCCTTTTCATTTCTGATCTTATTTATTTGCGTGTTCTCTCTCTGTCGTTTAATTAGTTTGGATAGGGGTTTGTCGATCTTGTTGATTTTCTCCAAGAACCAACTTTTTGTTTCATTGATTCTTTGGACTGTTTTCTGCGTTTCTATTTTGTTGATTTCCGCCCTCAGTTTGATTATTTCCAGTCTTCTACTCCTCTTGGGCGCATCTGCTTCTTTTTTTTCTAAAGCTTTCAGGTGTGCTGTTAAGTCTCCGATGTATGCTTTCTCTGTTTTCTTTAAGTGGGCACTTAGTGCTATGAACTTTCCTCTTAGCACTGCTTTCATACTGTCCCATAGGTTTGAGTATGTTGTCCCTTTATTTTCATTAAATTCAAGGAAGACTTTAATTTCTTTCTTGATTTCTTCCTTGACCCAGGTGTGGTTCAGTAGTTGACTGTTCAGTTTCCATGAGTTTGTCGGCTTTCTGGAGGTAGGATTGTTGTTGAATTCTAACTTTAATCCTTGGTGATCTGATAAGACACAGGTGGACACTGATATTTTTTTGTATCTGTGGAGGTTTCCTTTGTTTCCGAGTATGTGGTCAATTTTCGAGAAGGTTCCATGGGCTGCAGAGAAGAAGGTATATTCTTTCCTATTTGGGTGGAATGTTCTATAGATGTCTGTTAAGTCCATTTGCTTCATTACCTCCAGTAGTTCTCTTACTTCTTTATTAGGTTTCTGTCTGATTGACCTGTCCATTGCTGAGAGAGGAGTATTGAAGTCTCCTACTACTAGTGTGTGTGGTTTGATGTCTGCCTTGAGTTTTAGTAATATTTCTTTTACATACGTGGGTGCTTTTATATTAGGGGCGTAAATATTCAGGATTGAGACTTCATCCTGACCAATTGTTCCTGTTATGAGTATAAAGTGTCCATCTTGATCTCTTCGGATTGATTTTAGTTTGAAGTCAGTTTTGTTAGAAATTAATATGGCCACACCTGCTTTTTTCTTAGGACCATTTGCTTGAAAGATCTTTTCCCAGCCCTTTACTCTGAGTAGATGCCTGTCTTTGTGGTTGAGATGTGTTTCTTGCAAACAGCAGAATGTTGGATCCTGTTTTCGTATCCAGTCTCTTAGCCTGTGCCTTTTTATAGGTGAATTGAGACCATTAATATTAAGTGATATTAATGACCAGTGGTTGTTTACGCCAGATATTCTTATTGTTTTTGGAAGTAGAATTTGTGTGTCTCCCTTCTTTGAGTTGTGCTAGTGAAGGGTCGCTAGATGCCTGAGTTATTGTAAGCAGTGTTGGCAATGTTGGATTCCTTGGGTTGCGATTTTCCTTCTATTACTTTCTGTAGGGCTGGATTCGTGGCTACGCATTGTTTAAATTTGTTTTTATCCTGGAATGTCTTGATTTCTCCATTTATAGTGAACGAAAGCTTGGCTGGGTATAGTAGTCTGGGCTTGCATCCATGGTCTTTTAGCTTCTGCAGTACTTCTATCCAGGACCTTCTGGCTTTCATTGTTTCCATAGAGAAATCAGGTGTAAGTCTGATCGGTTTACCTTTATAAGTTACTTGGCCTTTTTCCTTTGCAGCTCTTAGTATTCTTTCTTTAACCTGTATATTTTGTGTTTTGATTATTATATGGCGAGGGGATGTTTTCCTTTGATCCAGTCTGTTTGGTGTTCTATATGCTTCTTGAATATTCAAAGGAATATCTTTCTTTATGTTGGGAAAGTTTTCTTCCATAATTTTGTTCAAAATATTTTCTGGGCCTTTGAGCTGTGACTCTTCTCCTTCTTCTATTCCTATTATTCTTAGATTTGGTCTTTTTATTGTGTCCCATATTTCCTGAATGTTTTGTGATGAGAATTTGTTGGCTTTGCAGTTTTCTTTGATCAGAGCGTTTATTTTCTCTATGTTGTCCTCAGAATCTGAGATTCTTTCTTCTATTTCTTGTATTCTATTGATTATGCTTGTTTCTGTAGGCTCTGCTCGTTGACCTAGTTTTTCCATATCCAGCTGGTCCTCAGTTTGTGTTTTCTTCCTTGCTTCCATTTCAGTTTTCAATTCTTGAACTGTTTCCATTACCTGTTTGATCGTTCTTTCTTGGTTTCCCAGGGTATTATGTACGTATTTACTCATTTCTTCAAATTTTTGGTTATACTTCTCATCCATTTCTATAAGGGCATTTTTCACATGTTGTTTAAGGGACTCTACAGCTTTCATAAAGTCAATTTTTTCCACTTCTTCTGTGTTATGGTGTTGGAGACCTTCTGTTGTAAGATCGTTGGGTTCTGGTGTTTTCATGTTGTTTTTCAGATTATTGGGTGAATTCTTTCCTTGGCGCCTGCCCATCTCCTCCTATCGATGCTATCTAAGGGGTCTTTTAAAACTGGTTCAGGTTCCCCTGCTGGCCAGGGGCTCCTCTTACAAAATGCCCTTGCTCTGTTTCCTGGTTCCTGCCGGGGGCCAAGATCCCTCTCACCCCTCAGAAAGGTCTTCAGGAATAGGACCCGGCTCCTCCTTTGCCAGGGACCTCCCCAACCGAAGGCCTACCTCTTTGGTTTAATTGTAGTGGGGCGATCTGTTCTTGGTGTTGCACGCAGTCCCTGCAGCCTGCTTCTGCTGCTGGGACGGTTCCCGCCGCCAGCAGCCTGTGTCCTCTGCTGCCGCTCTGGTCCCAGTGGGTCCCCGCTGGCTGCACTGGGCGTCCTCCGGCCGCGTTCCGCCGCCCGGTGTTCCGGCCGCGTTCCGCCGCCCGGTGTTCCGGCCGCGTTCCGCCGCCCGGTGTTCCGGCCGCGTTCCGCCGCCCGGTGTTCCGGCCGCGTTCCGCCGCCCGGTGTTCCGGCCGCGTTCCGCCGCCCGGTGTTCCGGCCGCGTTCCGCCGCCCGGTGTTCCGGCCGCGTTCCGCCGCCCGGTGTTCCGGCCGCGTTCCGCCGCCCGGTGTTCCGGCCGCGTTCCGCCGCCCGGTGTTCCGGCCGCGTTCCGCCGCCCGGTGTTCCGGCCGCGTTCCGCCGCCCGGTGTTCCGGCCGCGTTCCGCCGCCCGGTGTTCCGGCCGCGTTCCGCCGCCCGGTGTTCCGGCCGCGTTCCGCCGCCCGGTGTTCCGGCCGCGTTCCGCCGCCCGGTGTTCCGGCCGCGTTCCGCCGCCCGGTGTTCCGGCCGCGTTCCGCCGCCCGGTGTTCCGGCCGCGTTCCGCCGCCCGGTGTTCCGGCCGCGTTCCGCCGCCCGGTGTTCCGGCCGCGTTCCGCCGCCCGGTGTTCCGGCCGCGTTCCGCCGCCCGGTGTTCCGGCCGCGTTCCGCCGCCCGGTGTTCCGGCCGCGTTCCGCCGCCCGGTGTTCCGGCCGCGTTCCGCCGCCCGGTGTTCCGGCCGCGTTCCGCCGCCCGGTGTTCCGGCCGCGTTCCGCCGCCCGGTGTTCCGGCCGCGTTCCGCCGCCCGGTGTTCCGGCCGCGTTCCGCCGCCCGGTGTTCCGGCCGCGTTCCGCCGCCCGGTGTTCCGGCCGCGTTCCGCCGCCCGGTGTTCCGGCCGCGTTCCGCCGCCCGGTGTTCCGGCCGCGTTCCGCCGCCCGGTGTTCCGGCCGCGTTCCGCCGCCCGGTGTTCCGGCCGCGTTCCGCCGCCCGGTGTTCCGGCCGCGTTCCGCCGCCCGGTGTTCCGGCCGCGTTCCGCCGCCCGGTGTTCCGGCCGCGTTCCGCCGCCCGGTGTTCCGGCCGCGTTCCGCCGCCCGGTGTTCCGGCCGCGTTCCGCCGCCCGGTGTTCCGGCCGCGTTCCGCCATTTCCTTTTCTTGACACTCACTAGCTACATCTAACTAGCCTCAAAGACTATCAGGAAAAAGAATCTTAAAGCCTTACCTCTTGTGTAAAAGTCACTGCACAGAGTTCAAGTTTGTTTTTTATCTTAAGAATTTAGGACCCTGCACACAATGCTCTATATGTTTGCTTGTTTTATTTAAATGTATTTTATCTTGGAGAAATTGAAGATTGTGGGAATCAATTTTTAAAAAAAAGACAATTCACAGCCTGGGTAATCCTAGCACTTGGGAGGCAGAGGCAGATGGGTAGACCTCTATGAGCTTCAGGTCAGCCTACACTATATAGTGAGCTCTAGGGCATCCAGATCTACCCCCATACACACACAGAGAGAGACACACACAATCCAAGGACCAAGCATAATGTCACATGCCTGTAATACCAGCCCTGAAGGAGTGAAGACAGGAAGATCAGGAGTTAAAGGTCAGCCTCAGCTATATAGCAAGTTCTAAAATAGCCTTGATTACCAGAGATCCTGCCTTAAATTTAAAGGCAGTAAAATAAAAGTCAAGTAATAAAAAACAAAAGCAGATATACCACTGGGAGAATTCACGCACTTATTCTATTAAGTAGGCAGGGAGTGTCCAGTTATTGTTAAGGAACTAGCCTAGAAGTTGATACAGTACTAACAAAGTCATCAAGTCGGAGGAAGAGAGAGAAAATAGAAAGAGAGAAATGGCCTAGGTTAACTGGGCATCTCTTCTACCCTAAGACAGTCAAAGCCGGCTACTCAACGGGATGGTTTGTTTGGATCATTCATTGTCCAGCTAGCTGTGGAGACTGTCTTTATGCAGGTAGTTATCACAATATCCTAAGTGCTGAGTGGCAAATACACAAGATGCTGGGAGGCACATAATCAAAGAAGACACATCAAGCTTCATTAATGGCAGGAAGGGCTTCTGCAAGAGGTGTGTCTGCACTGTTTGACCCCCCAGACTCCAGCATAGGCCCTGGGGCGGTCTGTCTGGACTCTTCCCTTGGCAACCGGCACTAGTATTTTGGCTAATAAACACCAATACCCCTGTGATTTTTCTGGGAAATGGAGCCTAGCAACCATTTCTGAGGGCAACCAAGCCGTAGAAATGAGCTCCTGACTGTTGTACTTCGCACTCCAGGCTTTTATACACATCCACACACATAACACTGCCTCCTTCCATACTGGACACTTCTACTCACACTTACAATTAACTGGCTAAGGAAGAACTGGATGCTAGAGGAGAGAAAAAGCAAGATTTGGAGGCCGCGTTTTCATTCGGCTCTCAGGAGTTCTTAATGAACAGTTTGTGTCCATTCTTGAGGTAGCTCTAAAATTTTGAGGAAGAAATATTTTAAGATCTGTTTTTATTTTTACTTTTTAATTATAAGGAGATATGCACTCATAAACATACATGGGAGCTGGAGGTGAAGTCCCCACACTCCTGAACTGGAGCTGCAGGCAGTCTTGAGCTGACTGATGTCTAGGCAAGGACCCGAACCTGAGTTCACTGAACAAGCAGTGCATGGTTCTTGACTGCTGAACCATGTTCATGATGTCTTAATAGGTTAAAAAGTGTCTTTTCAATAAAAGAACTAAGTGATACACAGTGATGAGAAAAATATTACTCTAGTGCTTATGCCTTCAAGCAGTATTAAATTAGGCCATGTCACTAACGTGTTAGGATCCGACCATCCTTTCAAATGGACCATTCCTCCACGCTGCCTGTCAGCCTTTGTCTCCCACCAGCCCCTTTGTGTTTGCGATTCAGTTCTGTGCGTTCACACTTGCTCGATTTGATTTGTTAAATGTTCGGTCCGCTTTCAGCTTTTTCTTGCTGTGCATTTGCTCTTGCAAACGCTCCTCCAGATCCACATCCAGAAAAGCCTTGATCACAGTTATGGAAATCTCTGACGTGGCTGTTTCTAGGTCACTAGATCTTGTGAGATTCTTTCCTTTATATGTGAGCCATTTGCTTTGGCGTTTAGGGCATCACTTTTCATTATGTTAAGCAAAACAAGCCATGCACAGAGAGGCACGGCATGATCTCACTCATCCGGGAAATCCTAAAGGGTTAGTCGAGAGTCCAGGTGACTAGAGTCTAAGGAGACTGAGGGGAAGAAGAGAGATGGGAGGAGAGGAGATTAACGTGTCCAAAGCCACAAGCAGATAAGACCGAGACACTCTAGGTGCCATTCACAGTGTGATGACTAGCGATAATACTGGAGTCTATTTCAAAAGCTAGAAGAAAGCATTTAAATTTTTTTTGAAAAGAAATGATAGGTGTTTGAGGAGCTGTGTGTGTTGTGATTTAAACTTTTTACAAGGTTTTCATGTGTTTACTATCATGGTGCTCCATTAATGTGCACATTGAGCTGGATGTGGTGGCACAGCCTATTATCCTATTAGTTGGGAGGCTGAGGCAGGAGAAAGTACTGAGGAGGGTAGGGAGAAGGAAGGGACAGATGAAAGGAAGGAAGGTAGGTAAGGAAGGGAAGACAGAGGAAAAACCTAAAACTTAAAAACATATGACATGAAATTAAAAATATTATAAACGCAGCAAGGGAGAGTAGGAAAGTAGAATGTTGCAAGCAAGCCCATAATTCAGGCACTAAAGAGAGTGGGTTGGGGGGAGGATTGTGAGCCTGAAGTCGCGCAAAATTCTGCCTCAAAAAAAAAAAAAGCAATACCCAAACTATCAAAGCAAAACTAAACAACAAACAAACAAAAACAGACCGGCTCTTAGACCATGCCTCTCCGCCTGGGATTCCCTGAAGCTTACAAGGCTTTCTTACTTGGTTCTAACCTAAGCCTGCAGAGACCTGGGACTCCTGCATTCTGGGACTGCTTTTCACTTCCTGACCCCTGCAATCCCTGACCTTTGCCAAAACTAGTTCCCCCACCCCAATGCCAATCAAACTAGTCATCCTTGAGAAAGAACAAATAGGATTCACAAATATTTTGATAATGTCTATAAAAAACTGCCATCATTTTTATAGAGCACATCCTACTGAGGGTAACCGTGTTTACAAGAGGAGTTTAAGCCAATATTTGCTATTGGGGCCTCACCTGTTAAAACAGTAGGATGGGGTCCAAAGTGCAGCACCTACCCAGGCTTTCCCCCAGGGCTTCCACGAAGTCCCTGGGTGCAGCTTTCCTGGCCTATTGCCCACGCCTTTGAAATGGGCGTATCAGCTTTACCCTGTCACTTATCAAAATCGTGTCTATTTCTGGGCCAGATAAAATTGTTTAAAGACTCATTTTGAAATCCTTAGCAGCCAGTCATTGCTGGTTGCGATCAGGAAAACAGGCCTTCTAAGTTACAACCTGAACTGAGGGATACGAGAAGGGGAAATGTGGAGAGCTAGACAGATTCGGGAGCTCCTATCCAGACCTTCACCTCTTCCCCTTTCCTTCCCAGAATGTGAACTAGAGGCTAGGGTGCGCAGCACTGACTTTTCACCAGGAAACCCCAAACATGTGCCTTTCCCCATCAAACCATTATCAAAGGCTCTCCAGGAAGTCAAAGGTTTCAGTACAATGGAATGAATTTGGGACTTTAAAGAAAGAGAAGGAACAGAAATGTCCTCTGTTCTGCTCACACTTTCATACACCTGCAATCACGACTGGAATCCATTTTTATAATATGCTGAATGTGTTGTATTTCTTTCCTAATGGAAGGCTACTCAAGCCCGATCAGCAGAAATGGTGAGGAGGTGCCCACCATATACGAAAGCCTTGGAAAACAATGACGCCGACAGTCAGCAGTGGCGCCTTCTGAGTTCCCTGGCTTCCTGATCTACCTGTCAGCTCAGTGCTAGGATAGAAACATTCGTGCCGTATATCTAGACTTTCCTCCTTAGTTCTGCTTCAAATACCCATGGCTTTTCTTAGGTTGTAGGATAGATGAAGCTTGAGTCTACTTGAGGAAATCGACAACAGCCCAATCTTACCTCTTCTCTAAGGATGTTCCGATACTTCATACTTGAAGATACTTACTCACTAAGTTAGTCCTTCTAAAGAATGCACAGCAATGTGCCCCATTCCTACTGCACTGGCTTTACTCATTCTGCTCTTTGTTTCTTTCCTGATGTGGCCCTCATTGTGTCTTCGGGCTGTCCTGGAACATTGGACTAAGCAATCCCAGTGCCTCTGTCTCCTGAGGAGCTGGAAGCAATAGGGGCACACTCTATCACTACACTCAACTAGGGTTTTGCTTTGTTTTTCTTCCAATTAATGATTATTCTCTCTCTCTCTCTCTCTGTCTCTCTCTCACTCTCTCTCTCTGTCTCTCTCTCTCTCTCTCTCCTTTCTTTCCCTTTTTCTTTTGCTGTGCTACTTGTCAAGCCAGGGTTCCATGAACACCAAACTTGTGTTCTACTATTCAACTATCCCCCATCCCACAACCCACTTCAAACAGCCTAGTGGTTTCAGTTTGAAAGCCCCTGGGTGGAGCTCAGCTAGTGAAAGGCCCACGAATTCATTCATTAGCTAGAGGCAGGTAAAAAAAAAATGCTGTGAAGCTGCTGTGTGTTGAGTTCCCTTGTCTAGTGGCACACGCCCATAATCCTAGGACTTGAGGTCTGATGTAGAAGGATAACAAAACAGGAGCAAGACCTGGGAGTAAGACCTTGTCTTAAAAAAAAGAAAAGAAAAGAAAAAACAGAAAAGAAAGAAAGAAAAAAGAAAAAAATGTTTTCACTATTATCTAAACCCCTGTGTTTCCAGCTCCCAGTTCCTCAAGCAGAAGACAAGCAAACTCTACAGCAACTGTTGGCAGGGAGTGTGCTATCGCTGTCCTGATCCTGGGAAGGAGCTCAGGGGAACACACGCCTGGAGCCTGCACCACACATTGAAACTTCTCTTAGAATTGCGGCGAGAGAGCTGTGGGTTTAGTTCCTTTATGACTGAAGGTAATGGCTATGCTGCTAACCATTTCACTTCTTTATTTAGGGCCTGCATGGCTGCTATGAGACCTTGTTGTAAGGTTTCTCTGTTTTGGTTTTGGTTTTAACCAGTCTTTGCAAACACGTAGGTCAGGATCTGGGTGTGGTGGCTCCCACTGTAAACCCAACACATGAAAAGGCTGAAGACCAAAGCCGAAGCCAGGGGATTGCCTCACCCTTCTGGTCCAGAAAGCCGGGGGAAGGAAAGAGAAGAGTAGGGGGAAAAGAAAAAGCAAGCAAGGAAAAGATGGGGAAAACAGGGACAGATAAGCTGACGGGGAGAACTCAGGGAGTCTAACTTACACAGCCGCCTCCCTCAAAGGGAGATAATGTCCTAACAATAAAAGTTCAGTGCTGCCTAGGTCCTTTATCAAACTGGATGACTTCCTAAGAGCACCAAACAGAGCCAGGAGTCCAAAACTGCTTTTGCCCATCCACAGGCCTCTTCGCCAGTCATGAGGCCTTGGGAAACACCTAGGTGTGTCCAGCCGGCCAGCTGACTGTAGCAACACTAATGACTCCCTGTTTTCATGCTACAAATATGCACCTCCTGGACCTGCCTTCCTGAGTCAGGGGTGTGCAATTTACATCTCAGAATCTGGATTGCAGAAAGCACTGGGCATGTCTGCTTCCAGCGGTCTGGTTCAGAAACCAAGTGTCTATTGTACAAGGATCTAACCTGACTTTGAGAGCACTTCTTTAAATTTAATTGGGGGCTGATTCTAGGGCAATTCATGGTCTGTCATGCCCTAAGCCCAGAATATCTGCATGGGAATTTGTCATGCTGCTGCTCAGGAGCCCCTTTACCCTGCAGTCTGGATGTTCTTGATCTTGGTTTCCAGCAGGTATCCTTTTGTGAATATCAGGGAGGGAAAGAGACATGCACCTGATGCCCACTCTCCGGGCAGTCTGTCCAGTCAAGTAGCATGGCAGGTCAACACACTCAGTGCAAGCCGAGGTTTCCCAGAGAAACCTCGTGGCTATAGCATTGACTGACAGACCTTGTGGCTACAGCATTGATTGACGTGCCAAGCAGTTCATACCGAAGCTTTCTGCTTGTCTTTCTCCTGAAGTTTCCTGTGCAGGTGGATGTGTGGAGTCAGGAACGAGCTCAGTGTTCTAATAGCCAAGACTTCTCAAGCCAAGCACCCTCTATTTGGTTTGGGGAGATGACCTGATCTCCAAGGAGTTGATTTGGGAAACTTTGATTGAATTAAGAAGATCTGAACAGTTTAGTCGGGAATGTCTTTTCTTCAAGCTCGTTCGGTCATTAGCACGCAGCAAAGTACTATAAATGAATGTCAGATAACCCAGGCTGACATGATTACGGAACAATCTTTCCAAAACACTTTAATAGGACATTTTGGATTCTATTAGAAGCATTCTGCAGAATCAAAATTGGAAAAGGTCCTTCTAGAAAGAGAAGCTTTCTTCCTACTTTAAAATTGTATGAAATCATAAAAAAAGAAGCACAGGACCAAAGAGAGCTTGTCTCACACGTCTGTCAACCTGCGCACAGTCCCCAGAGTCCATGATGGAAAAAGAGAACCAGCTCCCCAGAGTTATCCTTTGACCTCCACCCATGTATCACGGTACTCCTTTGCCGCATCGCCATCCCCAACACTCTTAAAAATAAATAAAATCTAAAAAGCGATCCAGAGCCTAATGTGGGTGGTACAAAACTGTAACCGCCAATGCTTGGAAACCTGAGTCAGGAGGAGTGCTGGAAGTTCAACGCTACATAATAAATTTATGCCAGCCCAGACTATTTTCAAGACACTGTCTCAAAAAGAAAGCAACGCAGGGTTTCACGCATCTATTGGAGGTAAAAGTTTGCACTGATGGTCCTGTAGTACTAACGAAGATTTTCCGTTGCCAGACTAAGCAGAAAGGTATTTATTATCCTGGTACTTCACATCTTTTTGAAGGGCAAAGAACCTGTTTTGGATGTTAGTAAGGGGAACCGAGGGAAAAGTTCTCAGGCCAGGAGCTGTTCTGCAAAAGCCCCCTGCTGCTGCTGCCCAGCCCTCAGCTCCCACGACCCTTGGAGAGAGAAGTGAAACCTGTACGGACAGACACTACCCAGAGACACTACGTGTATGGAAAGGTGGTTTCCCTGCGTGTAGGGCACACCCACATCACCCCACTTCACTTCACTTCTGCCTCTGAGCAGTCTGCCATGAGAGGCCAAATTCTAAACAGGCTCCCAACTTTCTTGCTTTGGGATATGTGGATCCCATGTTCAACCCCTCCTTGAGTGTGAGCCGAGCATGTGAACTTGATGGGACACGATCTCATGGGGACATCCTATTGCATCTCAATAAAGGATTTTACCAGTTAAATCAGGTTTCTAGTCAGTTGATTGTAAATGAAATAAGAATGAGGTTTTCTTAGGGGAGTCTGCCTAATCAGGGGAGTACTCCAAAAAATACAGAGACACTGTTTGATTGAGTGTGTGTGTGTGTGTGTGTGTGTGTGTGTGTGTGTGTGTGTTTACCAAACTCGCTTTGAAGCCAGGGATGACTCTGAATTGATCCTTTTGCCATTCACTACTGAAGAATCGGATTACGAGTGTAACTTGACCTTGCTTCAGTTGCTCAAGGCCTGAAACATCCAAACCCATGAAACAAAGTAAACCTTCTTTCGTTATCACTCATCCCCCACATTTGTCATAGTAACAAGAAAACAGCACAAGCAGCCACAGGAAGCTATTGTCATGTGCCTAAAGCCCACGGTTCTCCCAAAACTCAAGCTTCAAGGCTTTGAGAGAACGACATTTCTAGTTTTCCGTGCTCTAAAGTCCAGTCTGCCGCCTGATGTGGTGATGCTCACCTTTAATCCCAGTGCTAGGGAGGCAGAGGCAGGCAGATTCCTGTGAGTTCAAAGTCAGCCTGGCCTACATAGTAAGTTCCACAGAAAGATCCTATTAAGTATCCCCTTCCCCAACCCCCCAAAATAGAAAGTTCAGCCAAGGACCCCGGAAGTAGCTGCTTAGTTAGAACTGAGTTGATCCCTAGTATCAGTTATCCCTCCCTTAAAGGATTTTTCTTTTCCTCAAAACATCTTAGAGGCACATGGTGAGTTAGAAAAGTCTCTGCCTTACTTTGATTTGTTTCCTGGTTGGTTGTTTCAAGATGACAAAGGTCAGTCAGGCTTGTGAGTACTCAAGAAAAAGAATCGGTATTTCTGCCGGGAATCCCCTAGATGCATCAACTGCTTGGTTCACCCCATGCACTAATAGTTCCTGCTGAAAAGGAACTTCTCAGAGCTCTTCCACGAGTTCGCTGCTGTTCCAAGGATGGTCGGTTTCCACAGCTTGATTGTTCGTGGAGAGATTGAAGGGCTTCTCGTTGCTTTTGAGACATCATCTTGCTGTATTGTTCTGGCTGGCTTAGAACTCACTGTGTAACACAGGAAGGCCTCACACTCATGGCAATCCTCCTGCCCGAGCCCACTGAGTGCTGGGATTGCAGGTGGGCCCCACTGAACCAGCTTCTGTGACCTTATGCACACACTGCTGTGTGTTCCCTGTCTCCCACCAATGTTAACTATGCGATGACATTCGCAGCCATTTTCTTACTGAAAATCAAGTAATTGGCTGACAAATCAGAGCTAGTAAAAGAAGGACTTTTTTTTAAATCTTCCAGAAGAAAAGCACTAAACTATTTGGTATTGTTTTCATCTGATAAATGCACTGGTACTTCTCCAGGCAGTGCAAGAGGATGGGAAACCGAAGGATCCCAGGCAACAGTTTTCTGTGAAGATAAATGTACTAGTCCTTTTCCATCGGATCCACAAGCCCACAAATAATGACCTGGAGAGGAGACTTATTATTAGGAAAACTTGGCCTTTAGCTTAGGCTTGTCCCCAACTAGCTCTTACAACTTAATTAGCTTACATCTATTAATCTACACTCTCCCACGTGACTCAGTTACCTCTGCTCCATACTATATGTCCTATTTCTTCAGGGTCTTAGAAGAACATTTAGATTTTGTCTCCCTTCCTTTCTCTCCCTGGAAATCCCGCCTATCTTCTCTTGCCTAGCTATTGCTCATTCAGCTTTTTATTAGCCCAGTCACAGCTACACATCTTCACATAGTGTGCAAATACCCTACAACAGAGAAATTTGTGCTTTAATGCATACACACCATCCCCATAGCTAAATGCCCAGGATGCTATACCCTTTCCACTAACACACTTCTATTTTCACAGCAGGTGTGTTCTAATGATCCCCCAAGCCTTACTAAGACCCCCAGACTCCACTTCCTCTCATGACAGGAACATGGCTGGTAAGGAATGGTGAACACAGAGAATGGATTTACTCAACCGTGGTCTTCAGGAACCAAACAGAAAGCCTCACTTGCTGGACCTTTTGTCATCATTTCCCTCATCCGTGCGTCAAAGACCAGCGAGAGGTCAGGTGCTCTCTTCTTGGGACACTCAGCAACTTCTTACAAAACCATACTTTGTGGGTTTCCCAGGTGCTTGTCACTTCCTGAAGAGCGCATAAAAACAGAATGGTTCCTTAACTTCTACAGTCTTCACTGTGTGAAGATCCTTGTGAAAGAAGGAACTTGTCTCGAGACTCATGCAACTGGCCTACACTCAGATAACTTGATGCAGGGGTTAGAACCCAAGTTTCAGGCGGGGTTTTGGGCCACTGCCTTTGTTGTTTGTGTCATTTGGAACCCATGGTATCCATTGCACAAGCTCCCCCTGAGCTACAACCCCTGTTTTGTAAAGCCCGTTTCCTGTCCCCTTAGCAAATCCCTAAGGGAATGTACATAAAGAAATATCCACTCAGCAATACTTCGCTGGTCAGGCACACTCACATAGCCGTCCACACTCATGAAACGCACACGAGGCTACATTGGTGCCACCCAGCATCATAAGAATCAATCTGGGCTGCTCCTGCCTGCCTTGGCGGTCTCACTCTTTGACCCCTTATAACAGTCGTGTGTGTGTGTGTGTGTGTGTGTGTGTGTGTGTGTGTGTGTGCGCGCACGCACGAGACAGTGAATATGGAGGCCAGAGAACAACTTGGAAGACTGATTCTCAGGTATTAAAATGGCTTTATTTTATTTTCGTCCTGAGATAGGGTCTCTGACGGGCCTAGAACGAGCCAAGTAGGCTAGGCTGACTGACCAGAGAGCCCCAGGGGTCCAATTATGCCAGCTTCCTCAGCACAGGGATTACAAGCATGCTACAGTGACCAGCTTTTTATTTTAGTGTGGACCCTGGGGATCCAAATCAGGCATATGTCAAGCAGGACAAGAACTTTACTGACTGCACCGTCTCTCTAGCCTCAAGAACACCTGTCTCTTATGTCTGTGCTTGCCTCTTGTGCTTCAGTTTTCGGTGAGGATAAACTTGCTCTCCAGTGCATATACACAATTCCCATAGCCAAATGCCCAGGATGCTTTACGCCATGCCTCAATGTTCCAGTCTGGACTCGCCATAACTGCCTTTTTCTCTAAGTTGCATTTGTTCCCTGGAGACCCAGTCAGCCTTCGCCTAATCTGGACAAGATGGTTCTGTCTATAACCTATTTGTCTCTTAGGCCATTGCTACAGTTTGGGCCAATATGTGTAGTTCGCCTCTTTAATGTCTTGTTCTCATGTTTACTTTATTTAACACATGGCTATGAGTGCTAGCATTAACATGTTTGAGGAACTGGGAATTTCCAAAAAGAATTTCCATATACTAAAATTTTTATTGGCTAGCAAACAAAAACATAGGTGAGCCTTAGGAGTGAGGCTTCCTACACAGCCTTGTTCAGTACAGACAGAATGTAAGGATGAATTAAAAAGAATTTTTCCTGAGCCAGAGAAATGGCACAGGAGTTAAGAGCACTGGCTGTTATTCCAGAAGACCCAGGTTTAATTCCCAGGGTATCCAACACCATCATACAGATATACATGCAAGTAAAACACCAATATACACTAAAAAAATGAAGAAGAAAAAGGAAAAGAAAGAGAAGGAGAAGAAGAAGAAAGAGAAGGAGAAGGAGGAGAAGGAAGAGGAGGTGGAGGAAGAAAAAGGATTTTATTATTTTGTTGCTGGGAGTTAAGATAGAGAGCCAGGGAATATAACAATAATCTTTGAGAAACCCTTGGAAAGGCCCTAGAATTCAAGGTCACCTTATGCCAATCAGAGGACCTGCTACTGGGAGGAGAGACATATTTTTAATTCACTGAAGTCTTTGAAGCAGGTCCTTCTTCCTCTGGGTCACCCCTAGAAAATCACCAAGTACTGGGAGTGACAGGACCAGGTTGCTCCTGCTGTCTGATATACAGTCTTCCAGAGAGAGAGATCAGTTCACGGGACTCAGGGATACCAGAGTCCCGGTTGACGCATCTCAGAACTGCGATGTGACTCCTGAGGCTCCTCCCAACCCAATCTTCCCTCTGCTCATTTCACAACATTAAACCAATGGCAGCAGGCTGGCCATCCCTTCCCTGCTATGTTCTTTCTACTCTGTTTTCCACGGGGGTTCCTCTTCTACATGCCAAACCCCAGGTAGAACTCAACTGACAGAATGCTGGCCTCACATTCAGTAGACGCAGCACCCCATGAACCAAGCAGGATGGTACACACCTACAACTCAGGAGGTAGAAGCAGGAGGCGATGAAATCCAAGATTGTCCTTGGCTATATAAGGAGATTGAGGGCAGCCTGGGATATATGAGAACCTGTCCCCAAACAAATAAATAAGCAAGTAAACAGACAAACAAACAACTAAAAGACCTAAACTGACATAAACTGATGGAAGCACTGTAAGATTTTGGTCTAAAGCCATGCACACTGTCAAATACCTGTCATTTTGGTACTCAAGATCATGAGGAAGGAGACGTGCCACAAGTTATGGAGTCTGGCTAGCTGAGTGGCTGGCTGAGGCGGACAGACCACACTAGGGGTGAGTCACTGGTGTCACAGTTTCCCTCTGCTTTCAGGACCATGTTCTGCTTCCATGTCAGCCTCGACACTGTGACCAGCCTATTCGTTCTCCAGCCGACACACACCGAGGCATTGCAGCAGCCGTGGCATCTATGACAGAATTAAATCCCATGAAAGCAGGAGCTATCTCTCCCTCAAGATGTCTTTGTCAAGTATTGTGTTTCAATCACAAGAAAAATGACATAAATACATTTCACTCCCAACTCTCAGATCATCTAGCAAGCTATTTCAACTGTCTAAAGAAGATTCTAGTATGTTGTACCCATCCCTAAATATTGAGAATTGCTGATCTAGGTCTAATATTCTTACTTTATAGATTAAAAATATTGAGGCCATAAATTATATGAGCTGCATAAATTCATAAATTGACTTCACAGATAAAGTTTGTTCATCAGATATTATTATATGGATTTACCTTGATCAACTTGAAAAGATTTTGAGAAACAATCAATGTCATGATCAAACTACAATTTCTTTCCCCCACTGATAAAAAATAATGCTGCATTTGCTGTGGGATCATTGCCCTCTGTCTGTATCAGGAGATGGGGCATAGTTTCTGTCTCCATGGGGCTTGAGCAAACAGAGCAGTAAATAAATGACATCACCTGATGAAGTGGGTTTAGAGATGGGGAAAGCAGCGTGATCCCAAAGAGCAGAGGAAGCAGAGCCACTGCTGTAGAAGGCCTCCTAAAACTGTGCTCACTGTGGTGAGCTCACAGGCTGTGGCAGAAGCAGAACCTGGAACTGGACGTAAGGCTGGAGCACCCACTAGCATGCTTGCCTTACTCACCGTTACCCACACCCTTGAACTTTTGCGCAACCATTTCCTTACACAATGCTATGGCCAAACACTTCTTGGAACTGTGCAGACACCTTCAGCATTGTATTCAAGGCCTTGTTCATTCAAATTCTTTCCTACTTTCTTAAGTATATGGAACTGCATGAATCAAGAAAGAAGGAACGCACGCTTGCTTCTTTTGCCTTGGATGGAATTTTTCCTTCATCACCTCTTCTGTTTGTTTATGAGCACCTAACTCCCTGAATATGCTGTGCAAATAAAAATACAGAGGTGGAGGTGTGGCTCAGTGGTCAAGCCCCTTATCTAGCATGTAAGGGTCCCTGGATCTCCCCTTAACCAGAATCAAATTATGACTAAAACTTAAGAGCCAGGCATGGTGATGTCCACCTGTAGTCCTAGAATTAGGGAGAGGGGAGCTGGAGGACTAGGGGTTCAAGGTCATCATTAGTTATAAGGCCAGTTTGAGGTCAGACTGAGCCATATTAGACCCCGTCCCCTAAAAATCCAAAAGGCTAAAATATCAAAATATCAAAAATATTCTATGCATACAAACCTTATAATTAAAAAACAAACCCATTAATTAAAACTTCACACCAGATGGGTACCCTGGGTTGCTGTACTCACAACTTGGAGTAAGAGTGGAAGGATTTTTGAGCTGAGTTCCTATGTTTGCGATTTGGTCACCCTCTACTTCCTTACTGCCTTCTTCCTGCTGGCTTAAGCACTGGCCTCAGTGAGCAGTGTGCCAACACAGTCTTTTGCTCAGAATACAAGAATCATGCCACCCACAGACTGGTGGCTGGGGGTCAGAGCCCTGCCAGCAATCCAAGCGGGAGCCAGGCTGAGGCTGGAGCAGGAATTCCTTCTCCTGGTTCTTTCCCTGGAGTCATTTGGTGTCCCCACCCCTGCAGCAGGGGGGTAATAAAGAGAAAGGAGCTGCGAGCTGCGCTCAGCCTGAGCTTGTGTGACATAGATGACCATTCCTGTCCATGTCCATTTGTTCTCTCTGCTTCAAAGAGCTACGGTGAAAATCAGAACAAACCCAGAAAGGTTGAGGCTGCGGGACGGTTGGGAGGCAAAACAGGCAGTCTCGTACTTCTGTGGTCAGAGATCAAATAACAGGGTGTCCTAGAGAACAATTTGGCAGTAATTATCAGACTTCCAAATGCCCAGACCTGTGGCTTAGTGGCCTATCTTCTGGAAACTCAGCCTCGGGGTATAATTAAGAAAGTGCAGAAAGACTGAGTGATGGGCTGTTTACCAATGAGCCATTTGCAGCAGCGAAATATCAGAAATAACTAAAATGTTCAGTAATAGACTTACTTAACAGTGTGCTATATGGTTATTTTAAAATGTGATTATACTTAAAGACTATCGATATGGGAAGATGTATCAAACATAATTGTCAACCATAAAGAAACTGGTCATTTTTTCAACATGGTGGCATACACCTGTTCAGAGAAAGGCTGTGGAAGGGTATGTTCATCAATGTATGCAGTATAGTAATTTTGATTTGCTTTATATCAGTTTATATTCCTGTGTATATATTTCTGTTGTAATGAGGGAAAATAACTCTACACTTAAGAAGTTAGAGAAAGAAACCGCCACACTGCTTTCCATAGTGTTTGCACAAGTTTGCATTCCCACCAGCAATGGGTGAGTGTACCTCTTACTGCACATTCTCTCCAGCAAAGGCTATCATTGGTGTTTTTGATTTTAGCCATTCTGACAGGTGTAAGATGGTATCTCAAAGTTGTTTTGATTTGCATTTCCCTGATCGCTAAGGAGGTTGAGCATGACCTTAAGTGTCTTTTGGCTATTTGAACTTCTGGCAAAAATTTGGGGACTGGGGGGTGGGGTGGGATGGGGGAAAGGGGAGATGGGGAGAGAAAAGTGAGAAGGGGAGGATAGGGAGAACTTGGGGGAATAGGATGGTTGGGATAATGGAAGGATGGATATGGGAGCAGGGAAGTATACATCTTAATTAAGGGAGCCATTTTAGGGTTGGCAAGAGCCTTGACTCTAGAGTGGTTCCCAGGGGTTCAGAGAGATGTATCCAACTAGGTTCTTGGGCAGCTGAGGAGAGAGAGCCTGAAATGGCCCGATTCTATAGCCATACTAATGAATATCCTGCATATCACCATAGAACCTTCATCTGGCGATGGATGGAGATAGAGACAGAGACCCACATTGGAGCAATGGACTGAGCTCCCAAGATCCAAATGAGGAACCGAAGGAGGGAGAACATAAGCAAGGAAGTCAAGACCGCGAGGGGGGCACCCACCCACTGAGACAGTGGGGCTGATCTAGGAGATCACCAAGGCCAGCTGGACTGGGACTGACAAAGCATGGGATAAAACCGGACTCTCTGAACATGGTGGACAATGAGGGCTGATGAGAAGCCAAGGACAAAGGAGTTTTGACCCTACTGCATGTACTGGCTTTGTGGGAGCCTAGCCGGTTTTCCTATGTCCCATTGTGTGTTGAATGTAATCCCAAACCTAGTATGGTGTTACACACTTTTAGTCCCAGCACTCAGTAGGCAGGGGCAGGTAGATCTCTATGAGTTTGAGGCCAGCCTGGCCTACATAGTGAACATATTACTCTTAACATATATCCTGGACTGGAAAGAGGGCTCCATGGATAATGCACTTGCCACAATAGCATAAGGACAAGTTTGGATCCCAGCACCAACCTACCATGCCAGGCAGGCGTGGCAGCCTTACATAATCCAGCATTGGGGATGCAGGGGCAGAGAATCCCAGAGCATACTGGCTAGCTAGACTAGCTGTCACTGACCAGCCCTGGGTTCAATGAGAGGCCACCCCTCAATAAACAAAGTAGATAGCCATTGAGGAAGATGCTGAAGTCCACCTTGAGCCAGCACACATACACAAACATCAACACATCAACACATACACACACATGCACACATATATCTTATTCATAATATGTATAACACATATATCTGAGTAAAAAAGCTTTACAAGATAACTATAGATAAAATAAAATATTTTCATCTTTTCTCCAACTTCCTGCTTCACATGATCAGGGACAAATGCTTTTTGCTAAAACAATTTGCAAGACCTTAGGAGTCTTAAATTAGAACTTTGATGGGCCATTTGCTCTGAGACATTTTTTCCTCTGGACAGCCATTGTGTATGTGTGAGCCCTTCTCCCCCCACCCTACACCATTTAACTACAGACACTCCTCAAGATATTCAAAACTCATGTCCCTAAATTAAAATGCAAAAAAAATTTAAAGCAATTAAAGAGATGTAACAACAAACTTCAAAAGCTATTGTCAATGAAGGATAATGAACTCGTCTCTCCAGTGCAGATGAAATCTCTCATCAGAGGTGAAACACAATACATTAGAGAAAGCTTCAGGGAATTACCTTGTCCTCAAAGCAGAAACTTATCTAAATGTTTTGGGAAGCAAAGCCAGCATCCATTTCTATGGGTGCTCAACTGACCAGTTCGCTGAGAACAATGGGCTTCACTGAAATGAGTACTGGCCACAGACTCAGCATCATCTGTTTCTACACTGTCACTTCCAAAAGTGAGTTAGATAGTGGAGAACTTTTGAGTGATTTCTTAGGTGCTCCCTAAGAGGCATTTTATATCTATAATTTGTAGTCTTGTTCTAGTTAATAAGATACACAATGCAGTAGGAAAGGCCAAAGGATTATATTCATTTTTTGCAGGCTTTTCTAGGAAAGAAAGAAGTGAGGAAGAAAGGAAAAGAGGAAAGGAAGGAAGCCTGTACTTCTCTTTGCCATCCTTTCCAGTAGAAAGTCAGCAACCACCCTTATGCCAAAATCCTCACAAAGCACCACAGCTGAGTTGCTCTGCAGCCCCTGCTCTTGCTTCCCGTGGTGCTCTGCTCTCACTGGGGGATGCTGCGTATGTGGGCACTTCCTGAACAAAACAGCAACTGTTGTTGTACACAGACTGAGAGACGGAAAAATGAAAAGGCAGAGAGCATACAGTTGTAGGCTCTAAAATCAGAACTGACAATGTTCCCTCTAAAACTGGGTATGTCTCTCCCCATGCCAAAGGGCTTTATATAAGAGTTTCTTTGAGTAAGGTACAGAAAGGTTATCAAAGATCTGCATAAAGAACAACCTCTTGATAGGACAGCACTCAAAGACAATTCTGGTCAATTAGAGTCCATTTTCCTGAGTTCAGAAGTGACATTTTGATTTCAGTGTAATTAGAATTATCTATAACATTAGCAAATTGTTTCAGGAAGACACCGACCAGAAACATCAAGCCTTGGGAGACAGACAGGAGAGACCACAGAAAATCAAAGAAAGTGGAATTTATCCAAACTTTTAATTTACAAATGAGAAAATTGAATCTAAGATAATTTAAGTGACACAGAAGTTCACTTAGAAAATTAGTGTCTAAAAAAAAAAAAAGAAAAAAGAAAATTAGTGTCTACAGACCAGACTGGAGGGTAATGAGAGGACTTTCTGATCATGCTGAAGGAGGGTTGAGGTGTTTCAGGCAAACAGAGAACAGAAAGATCATTTACATAGACAGTCAAATTGCTTATAGAGCATATGTATTATGTAAATGTATCTTAAATTTGCATTCCATAAAGCCAAAACACAAGAAAGGATAACATTGCTGTCTTAGGTTTGCTAGGATTGTTTGTACTACATGTGATGTGGGATTCCAGTCTGTATATCATTGGTTAATAAAGAAGCTGCTTTGGATCTCTAGCAGGGCAGAATAGATCAAGGCAAGAATTCCAAGCACAGATAGAGGGGAAAGAAGGCAGAGTCAGTGAGATGCTGTGTAGCTGCCAGAGAAGACAGATGCCCTGGAACCTTACAGGTATACCACGAGCCTCATGGTAAAATGTAAAATTATAGGAATGGGTTGATTTTAGATGTAAGAGTTATTTCATAAGAAGCTTAAGATATTGACTAAACAGCATTGCAATTAATATTATCTGTGTGATTATTTTGGGTCTGGGTGGCCGGGAAACAAACAAGTAACCTCCACCAATATACATAGACAGACTGCCTTAGTAAAATAAGATGATTACCTGAAATAGAAAAACAATCATCAACAACAACAAACCCCAGATAATGTCTACATGCAAAGGAAGGTACAGTCAGACTATCCGAATACAGTCATTGCCTTGATTAACCTCCATACTACTGCCATATATTATGTTGAAACTCATAGAACAATCTGTGTTACATTTTTCTTTTTCTAATTTCACACACACACACGCACGAAAGAAGAAATTTAAACAGATGTTAAATCTAAATTTTACAATTTTCATGAGCTGTCCTGACTTCCTTCAATAATGAATAGCAATGTGAAAGTATAAGACTAATAAACCCTTTTCTCCCCAACCACTTTTTCATCATGGTGTATTTTTTTATGGTGTATTTTTTTTTTTTTTGCAGCAACAGAAACCCTAAGACAGTAGGGTTCTCTCTACATGCCCATTCTTTGTCTTGCCTTGTGCTAGAATAGTTCCATCCATTCAGCCATCTCTCCATTTCAATTTCATTGGGTTTCTGTCATCCATAAGGATTTGCAACAGGAACTCTAGAAAAAAGAGTATGCAATTTGCTGACACTTTTCCCATGAATCAATCTACCTCAGTTTCAAATACCTCAGAAGAGTGCAGATGTAGTCTTGGCTTCCCTAGCAGGCTTTGCATCAAGGGTCTAGGGAGATGGGAAGCAGGAAAGGAAACTGGTCCAGTGCCATGGCTACGGCTAGGTGCACTTTTTGGCTAGATCAAGTCAGATGTCATGGTGAAAATGACTGTAGGGAGAACTTAAATTTTGTCACCTGCTCAACCGAGAGAACAGAGGAGCTACCTCTAGGAAAGATGGGTGTTAGCAACAGCTCTCCTTGAGGTCCTGGATAAGGATGAGGAGTTATGCTATGCTAGGCTTGTACAATTGTGATTTAATCTTGTTCTACATACTGGGTGAGTGGAATATCCACTCTGTCCTTATTTTCCTCACAGTACAGTGGTAATAATTGTCTAAGGTGCCCACAGAATGAAATAATGGACATTTTGTCAGTCTTGTGTACATAGTCAACATTCAATAAAAGTTGGGACTATTCTTGTTAATTTCATTGATATTTCTAACAAACAAATGAACAGTAAAAAGCAATGTAAGGACAGGAACTCAAACAGGGTGGGAACATGGGGGCGGGAGCTGATGCAGAAGCCATGGAGAAGGTCTGCTTACTGATTTGTTCCCCATGGTTTGCTCAGCCCACCTTCTTATGAACCCAGGACCAACAGCCCAGGGATGGCACCAGTCACTGTGACCTAGGCTTTCCCTATTAATCACTAATTGAGAAAATGCCTTAAAGCTGGATCTCATGAAAACATTTTCTCTATTGAGGCTCCTTCCTCTCCAATGACTCTAGCTTGTGTCAAGTTGACACAAAACCAGCCAGTACACCTACTAAACAGAGTTTTCCCCATGAAAGCCAGGGGATATTTTCATTAGATTTTTTTATATCTGTCTTTCAGAGCTTATATAAAAAAGATAATAATGAGCACATGACTATCCATTGTAAAGAACAATTCCCATTCTGTTGTGCTTAGGGCATTCCTACCAACTCTGGCCATGTTTCATCTTGAACATGTCACGGTTACCTTAGTGTGATGGGAGTAGCAATTCACTTTCCCACACTGCTCAACAGTATCAGAGTACAGTTGATTTACTCCTCTGTCTGTCAGGGTCTAATCTGAGCTACAAAGGGTTAAGTGCAAAGAAGTACCTAAGAAATTTGCCTTTCTTCTCTAGCAGCTTCAGAAATTAGGATGCCTCCTAAGGGTGCCCCAAATAATCCAGGAGCTTTGTTACTAAAGGAGCCAGCTGCAAGAGTGGCTTACTCTACCAAGTAAAGGATTCCAAATTCCCTTCTCTCCTACTCTGTCCAAGTCAAGTGAGAATGTCGTCTTCACTGGATATAGAGTCCTGCATGTCTGCAGAGCCAGGCACTGGGAGCAGTAAGAGGAGAGGTCTACCTGCACCACAGTGCCTGAGGCTCAGCTGGTGCCCACATTCTAAGTAAACAAGCAAGGTCCTGAGCTGCTGAGTGTCAGGAGGCAAGGCCATGGGCTAGAGTTTCCAGAGGCAGCCGAGTATATATACCACTTTCTTTCTCTGCTGGGGAAAGTGTTGGGTTCTGCCTACATGTCACAGTGTATTTCAGCGACAGTTGTAAGACATCAACTTAGTTTGAGTTTCTGTGGCTTTGAAGAGACAACATGACCACAGCAGCTCTTATAAAGGAAAATGTTTAATTTAATGACATATAGTGTTAGAGGTTTAGTTCACTTACCTCATAGCAGGGCATAGCAGCATGCAGGCAGACATAGTGCTGGAGAAGGAGCTGAAAGTGGAGAAGGATCTCAATCCCATAGGCAACAGGAAGTGGTTTGAGCATATGTGAGGTCTCAAAGCCTGCCCCAAAAAGTGATGCACTTCCTCTACAAAGGCCACACTTACTTCAACAAGACCATACCTCTTAGTAATGCCACTCCCATTGGGAGCCATTTTCTTTCAAACCACCACAGATGAAAACTTCAAGAAACCATAGTAGTATTGATAGCACCGTGATACTGAGGTGTTCTGTTTCTCAATGCTGTTTGACTTTCTCCTTGAGGATGTGTCATGTCTACATCTTATTGCTATTAATAAACAAAGAATAACTTGAGACCCAGAGACAAAGCCTACCTGGTAAAGCTATCTGCCACCAACCCTGACAATTTAGCTGCCCCCCATACACAAAATTACATAGACAAAATGGCTTGATACTATTTATTAATCAGTTTATATATTCTAGATACTCATAAAAACAGGTTACATATTGAATTGTGTTTAATCTTCATGCTAATCTTACTATGCTAAGAACAATATTTTATCCTCATTTAACAAAAAAAATATGCCCAATGTCCAGAATGTGCTTAAAATATGAAAATAATAGTCAACTAAATTGACCAAAACAAGGAAGCCCTACTTAATGTCCTGTTTAAATTATAATAAGGGACAGAAAGTATGAGGTCTGTCCACAAGGCCTGTTTAGCATGCCTGTATCTTGCCTTTATTATGTTATCACAATTCTTAAGCTGGATCATCACAATAGCATTGTTTTTCAGGAAGAGCAGTTCCAGTTTTAACAGCTGATTACTGGGTAGCCACTGTCTTCAACAGCTCATTACTGGGTACCCACTATCTTCAACAGCTCATTACTGGGTACCCACTATCTTCAACAGCTCATTACTGGGTAGCCACTATCCTCAACAGCTGTTTATGGAGGGAGCACCCACTGTCTTCAGCCTGTTAGCACCAAGATAGCGTACAAAGCTAAAGAATCACTTTCTCCCCTTCTACTTCCCACCTCCAGGGAAAAAGAGCCCATACTGGACAGAACTGGAACAACTGTAAGCCTGTGACACTTGGTCCTTGGGCTCTTTCACACCTGTCAAGCAAGGCCGCAGGGTTCCTTGAATGTCAACAAAAAGGGAAGGATTACCATCTTTTCCTAAATTACATTTTTAAATTAAACGCATGGACAGGATTTTCTCCCATCTCCTCTTTTCCTCAATCTTCTGCACCTGTTTCCGCACGTCTAGTGACAAGCTCCAACAGATGACAGCGTGAATTAGCGCGTCGCATATTAACATTAACAGCAAAATGGAGGAACAGCCGAGCCTGTGAACTTGGTAGCTAGAGTTATTTTTGTGGTGTTCACAGTTGTGATTTCACAGTATGGATATATATATAATTTACGTAGGCACGCTTTCTGTGAGCAAGAGCCAGCCTAGCCCTTGTGGTGAAATATAATCTATCAGCATTCCATGGTGTTTGCCAACGGCATCCGCAGCCTCCACTCACAACACAGTTGAGGATTCCTGGACTGCATCTCCCTTATTTGGGCCCCACACATTCCCACCCTCGAAAGTGCACCCAGAAGAATTTTCCTGTGTCAGTCTGAAGGCTGCATCTTTCCAGTGGCATTGAGGGGTGGGGGGGAGGGGGCAACAGTCATACTGAATGTCTAGCAAGCTTCGTCGAATTTAAAGTAATCCCAGAGTTTGTCAGTGACCTAGGCTTTGAACTTGTCTCCTCTCTTATCAAAAGCATCCACAGATGGTGGCTGTCAGCCAAGTGAGGACACAGTCGACTTGCAAGCTGCTGCTTTAATCTTAACACCAACCGTAAACTGTTAAAGCAAAGACCACCCTCTTTAAAAACTTAGCTTTTACCCTAGTGAGAACATAATTGCACACTATAAGATGTTGTATGTCTAATGATCACCTAAGGATTAGTGTTTCTAAATATAAATTTATTCTCATGAAATAAACCCAACAGACTCAAAGGCAAGTTTTAAACCAAAAAATATTCTTGTCTGCTGAGCATTTGGGTAAAACACCCATTAAAATGAAGTAAAACTGCCTGGCTCCGGTGGCGCATGCCTTTAATCCCAGAACTTGGGAGGCAGAGGCAGGCGGATCTCTGTGAGTTTGATGTTAAGCCTGGTCTACAAGAACTAGTTCCAAGACAAGCTCCAAAGCTACAGAGAAACCCTGCCTTGAAATAAACAAAAACAAAAACAAAGAAACAGATAAAACTGCAGGTGGATTTCTAGTAACTCAAACACTAATTGCCAGGCATCCTCTGAGCTAAACCATCTGCAACCCAGGTCTTTCTGTCTGGCGCTATCTGACTAATAAAAGCAGGCAACTGCCCTGTATCTTTACTCTCAGAGCAAACCCTCAACCCAAATATTATGTCGGCCAAAACAGATAGTACTTAAGTAACAAGAGTCCCCTGGTTTCTCAAACATTCTGTTTAACCGAGCGTCCCCTGGCTCCTTAACATTCTATTTAACTGAGGTATTGCTAAGAGGAAGCGTTTTTACTCAGAGACAAACAACAAGACCATTACATATCTGGCAAAAGATCTACAGGGAAATTCCTTTCAAATGGCAGTTTCCCTGCTGAATTTCAAATGTAATTTGTCTTACAGGAGTATGACATTCAAACTGGATAGAAATCTGTTCTATGAAACACACCCAGCTGGTTTGTTTCTTGTGTCTAGGGACCCTTCACTCCTCCAATGGTAGGTACACTTGCCTTCAAGGAGCAGAACACATTCTGGAAAGTTCGACCTCAATTATTTTTTCTTTGAGAAGGAGCTGAGATATGCCGTCTTCTCTCTACGTTTTGCTTTGGACAGTGCCTCAGCTTAAGCAGCCTGTCCACAGAGCACTAGCGCAGGAAGAAGAAGGTGGTTGGGGCATCTGAACTTCTGTCCATGCCTCCCCAGCTTCCAGCTTCCGTCCACAGGCATCGATGACCTGGGAAGACTGAGCGCTGCCGGCTTCGGGAGGCACAGATTGTGTTTGTTGATAAGTAGAGGCACTGTTGCTTATCAACTGAGCCTTCTTTTGCAAGTGCAGAAACTTCCCGCATGGTGCTCAAAATTCTGCATTGGAAATATCCCCAAAGAGCTTTTAGCAAGGATTCCCAGAATGCTCAGTTATCGTCTATCCAGCTGTCCACTGTCACCTATCCAATGGCCCACTCATAGTCCCTTTTTGACAGGGACGAGAAATGACTCCTTGAAATTGTTCTCCACACACAACAAACAAAGAGATCTTGCAATCTGGTTGAAGACTACATCCCAGAGTCAGAAATGGAAGTCAGAACAAGGTCTGTCCTCCCAGTGATTTTCAAACTAGCTGAAATTAAACCCACAGGAAGAGAGTTTGCTGAAACTGCTCTGGAGTATCTGCTTCATTGACACGGTCTGGAAGTTGGCATTTTGAGTGCGTGTCTGTATATGTGTCTAGTCACTGCTCTATTTCTGTGGTGAGACACCATGACAAAGGCAACGATTATAAGAGAAAGCCTTCAGTTGGGGCTTGCTCACAGTTTCAGAGGTTCAGTCTGTTATCATCATGATAGGGAGCATGGCAGCACACAGACAGATTTGGTGTTAGTGAAGTACCTGACAGCTACATCCTAATCCATAGGCCAAGAGGAAGAAAGAGAGACTGGGTCTGGCATGGGCTTTTGAAACCTCACACTTCTTCCAACAAGGCCACACTTCCTAATCCTTCTAATCCTTTCAAATAGTGCCATCCTGGTGACTAAGCATTCAAATATATGAGCCTATAGGAGCAATTCATATTCAAACCACCACAGTGTATGTGTGCACACGCGTATGTGCATATGTGTACATGAGAGTGTGCATACGCACATACACATGCATGTGCCTGAGTGCATGTATGTGCGTGTGTGTGTGCATGTGTGTGTGTGTGTGCGTGCATGTGCGTGTGTGTGTATGTGACTATTGAACTTGTGGCTATACTACAAGTTATATATATATATATATGTGTGTGTGTGTGTGTGTGTGTGTGTTCCATACTAGAGGAACACTCTACCACTGAGCTACATTCCTCCTGTATTAGTTTCTTTTCTGTGTCTGCAATAAGACAACATGACCAAGGCAACTTACAAAAAAAATGTTTAATTAGTCTACAGTTCCAGAGGGCTAGAGTCTATGATGGCAGAGAAGGGGAATGACAATAGGAAGCTGGTGCAGAAGCTGAGGGCTCTTATCTTGTTCCACAAGCAGGAGACAGGCAGCACACTGGAAATGGCACGAGTCTTTTGAACCTCAAAGCCTGTCCCCAGTGACACACACCTCATCCAGCGAGGCCACACTTCTTAATCTTTCCAAAACAGTTCTACTGACTTGATCAAGCACTCAAGCAAATAGACCTGTGGGGACCACTCTCATTCAATCCACTATACCAGCACCAGCCACTCATGTTTCTAAAATGTCTCTTAGAAGCAGAAAGTCAGCTGCTTTCATGTATAGTAAGCTGACTTCCGTGTATCATCCCAGACACTCTTACATTCAGAAGCAGCCATAGAGAATGGATGGTTGTCAGTACAAGAAAGGGAAGAGAATGACAATTCCCACTCTTGCATGTAAGATGGAAGACCTAGTGGCCGTGGAGGAGCCAGGTTGCCTTGGAGGAGCAGGTTTGCCTTGGAACTCTAGAGTAAGGCCAGAAAAAGAAGGGCTGGGAAGTTCTGAAGATTTCCAGAGAGAAGGAGGAACTGATTTCCTAACCACAAGCAGTGAAGCATTCCCCAAATTTTATCGATTTGTGTCCATCCCAATCTGGCATTTTCAACACTCACACATAAATTCTAACTTCTGGAATAAAGCTACATGTTGTCATTGTGGTGATTTGAATAAGAATGGCCCCATAGACTCATATATTTGAATGTTTAGTCACAGAGAGTGGAACTGTTTGAAAGGATTAGAAGGATTAGGAAGTGCAACCTTATTGGCAGAAGTGTGGCACTGTGAGGTGGGCTTCGGGGTTTCAAAAGCTTGTGCCAGGTCCGTTCTCGTCTCTCTCTCTCTCTCTCTCTCTCTTTCTCTCTCTCTCTCTCTCTCTCTCTCTCTCTCTCTTTGGCCTGCAGATTAGGATGTAACTCTCAGCTACTTCTGCAGCACATCATCTGCCTGTGTGCCGTCATGCTCCCCATCATGATGATAATGGACTAAACCTCTGAAACTAGAAGCCAGCCCCAGTAAAATGCTTTCTTTCATAAGACTTGCCTTGGTCATGGCGCATTTTCACAGAAATAGAACAGTGATTCAGAGAGTCATTTTGGTCATGTCTTAAGGCCCTTGCTTAGTAAATAATTTTAGGGACAATATATTAATAGAAAGGGGAAAGATCCATTTATAAAATGGCATTTGTCTAACAGATCTAAGCTCCAAAACAGGATTTTCCAGAGAGTCCTTTCTAATACTGGAAGGAAAGATTATCAATGCAAACACTATTATACATGTAGTATTTGGTTTAAGGATATGCACTGCTACACATGCGAGCCAGTGTGGCACCAAATACTCATTCAGTATTCCTCAGCACTGAAGACTTTTGTCACCATTCAGAGCCATCTCATCATTTATAAAGTCGATCCTAAGTACATATATTCTTCCACACTTCATTATTTTCAATTAATACAGGTCCTCTCTTCTGATTTTCTTTTTTGTAGGTGATGCGGTGATGTAGGATTCTCCTCTGTATGCTGTGAATACCATTGGTTAATGCATAAAGCTACTTTGACCTACAGCAGGGCAGAGTTGAGTAAGGTGGGAATTCCAAGGAAATAGAGAAAGAAAGAAGGGAGAGTCAGGGAGATTCCATGTAGCCACTGGAGGAGAAAGACGCCAACGCACCAATACTGGTAAACCACGAGCTTTGTAGTAAAATATAAAATAATAGAAATGGTTTAATTTAAGATATAAGAGTTAGCAAGAAATATGCATAGGCTATTGGCCAAGCGGTGTTGTAATTAATATAGTTTCTGTGCGATTTCGGATCTGGGCAGCTGGGAAACACACAAGCAGTCTGCCTACAAGGCAGGATCTCATGAACTCAATGGTCCTCCTGCCTTAAAATCTGGAATGCTGGGCATGTGCCATCAAATACAGGTAGGGGTATTCTTTACTATTAAATTAGGTTAATCTAAACATAATCTTTATCATTTTAAACATGAAGTATAGATCGACCTTAGAGTCCTCATTCTTCTGCTACTACCTGGTTCTACAGGCAAGCACAGCCATGCCCAGCTTCAAAGCAACTCTTTTTCATCGTATCAATAACTGTCTTGCTCAAAACCTCTTGTAGAGATCACTCACTGCCCACAGGGCTCTGGCCAAAGAAAGCTTATTCTTCTGCCTGACTCAGTCACTTACTCAATCATGCCCTCAATCATCATGTGAGCCCAGAACAGCGGCCACATACAAGCTGCTCATTAGACAATTCGCTTTTTGTGGGGGGAGGAATAAGAGACTCCAGATGGAACAGTACCTATTGTTTACCCAATAGCTCTTAACAAATGCTGTAGCCAACATTGTCTGGAAGAAGACTGTTCATCTATCCACCTGGAATAAGAAAACAAGGTACCTGGGTCTTCATATTGCCAAAAGACAGCTTGGCAACAGAGTTCTCAACTCCAGAGGGAAGTAAGTCCCCACTTTGGAAAGATTTCTCTAGCTATCACACACCACCACCACCACCACCACCACCACCACCACCACCACTACCACCAGACACACATTCATATCTACACACATACACTCACACCCAATGTCAAACAAAACTCAGATATATATATATATATATATATATATATATATATATATATATATATCCCCTCTTGTTGACTTCTAGAAATTAAGCATCCATGCTTGTCTTCCTCTGCCCCTCATTTGTCTTTTCATATAGAGGCTGCTTGTTCAGACAGTGGACTTAATTCCCAGCAATAGTGAGACAAGGCTGAATCTAACCTGAGTCTCATCACAGCCTTAGACCCGGAAACATCACCACCAAACAACACTCAAGTTCTCAGAGCTAAATTTCCTCTCACTTGGTGTACCCCCCGCTTAGAGAGCAGGCTTTGCAGACTCCACCCTGAATGCCTCTTCAAGTTTTCATCTGGGGCCTGTTAAAGACTTACCCAAGGAGTGGAGGCCACACAGAATTAGCAGAGCTCAAGTGACTTGCACGAACACGGCCTTAGGAGCCAGGCAGTACTTGGGTGAGGATTAAATAACATAATGTGTTAAGTATCAATGGCCAAGAGAGCAGAGAGTGAGAGTGTGCTAAGCCAGCGTTGGTTACTGAGCATCCCTTCATCTGGAGGCAGCTTCCTCACTCTCTCCTGGCCTCTTCTACTTCATCACTCTCATCACCTCTTTGGCTTTGCATTCTGTGATCTTGATAAATCTGCTCTCTTCCCCTTTGACCAAAATCAAATGCCTGAATAACAACTTAAAATATGCTTCCTTTCAAGATGTTAATACATTCACTGGTGTTAATCAGACTTCTTGCCCAGACACTGAAAGTCATTTATCTGTGATGATTTGGTCTGTAGGCTCCAAAGTCAGGCCACTTCTATCCCAATTTCCCATTCTTCATTCAACTGCTGTGTGACTGGGACAAAAGACTTAGCACATGTATATTTAAAATTTATCTATAGAAATGCGAGCACTTTTCTGGAGCTGGGTATTTGCATACATAAGCCCTCAGGTTCCATTTCTAGAACTCAAAACAAGATAAAACCCAAGATAGAGAGGGGGAGGGAAGGAGGGAGGAAGGGAGGGAGGGAGCGAGGAATCTCTTCATAGATTCCAGATCGTGTCAAGCTCTCAATCAAAATTAGCAATCACAAGCATCAAATAGGACTTGATTCAGCATCATCTGAGGGAAATGCAGCTCACAGAGACTCTTGAAAGAAGAGGCTGTTTTTGGTCATGTAACTGAGAAGTCAAGAAAAGACTGTTTTCTGCCCTTTAATCAGGAAAAGTCTCTATTGTCAGGCAAGATAAACCAATGGCTTTCTCAAAAGTAGAGTGGTTTTGTTCTACTGCCTTAGTCTGTTTCTCAGTTGGACCAGCAAATGACCTTTAGCTAGCTACCTGGGATTAAATGACCATTCACATGAGCCATACATGACCTTACAGAGCAGTGTCTGTAGGCCACACAGACCACCACATCTGAGACACCAGACTGAGAACAACTGGGCCCGAACAAGGGAGACTCCACAACGAGTAGTCAGGATATAACTTACAGAAGAGAAAGGAATGTATGGGCAGCACAAACAACAGGTGTGTGCCCCTTCCACTTAGCAAGTGGGAAGGAAGTAATGGGGGATACACAGGGCAACCCTAGGCTGCACACTCTACTGGACTGGCTCACGGAACCTTTAGAGCAAAGAGCACAGATAAGGGGAGGGGAGGCCAGAAGCACTGGCACCATGAAGTGTTTTGGAAAAAAAAAAAAAAAAGCCAACTCCTTTGTTTGAAAAGAGGAAGTTGCTGCCATTCAAGTGCCCAGAAATAGAGTATATTTATCTCAGAGTATCCACCGCTCTGTATATATTAAAGCTTATTATAGATTGAAAGACAGCAACGGCACACAAACATAAATCTTGTGTGGAAAGGAAGATATGTAGTTTGATTTAAAATTATGTAACAATCTCATTTTCCAGTTCCCGTGCATGCTGGCAGCAAGTCTTCAGTCAGGGTAAGCAAATGCATTCACGTTATCTGAGGGGCCAGGCACACATTTTATTGCTATGTTGTTTTGTTTCCTTAGCACCTGCTGTGAAATGTTTGATTCCAAATGACTCAGGATCAATAAGATATGTATGATGGTGCTTGTCTGTAATCTTAGACATTGGGAGGTAGAAGCAGAAGGATGGCGAATTCAAGACCAGCCTCTGCTGTATAGCAAGTTCAAAGCCAGCCAGGGTTTTATGCGACCCTGTCTCCAACAACAGCAAAATAATCCCCTTCTTAGGTCACTCTCAGTTCTATACTTCTGCAGAGCTTGCAGATGATGGTAAAACCAGGATGAGTTAACCTGTTTGCCACTTAACCTTTTGTCGCTTGGACAGTCACCAGTCCCTTGTTGGGCCTCGTGACTCATGGGTCTGAAATGTAAGTTGGAAATGTGAGCAATGGCATCACAGAAACCTTCATGATTACGTAGGCTTTTATGATTGACCACTGGGAGAGAAATTATCTGCAGATGTTCTTTTGATGCTTGTCTCTGTAGTCCAGGCTGCCTTTAAATTTGTAGTTATCCTCCTGCCTCAGCTTCTCAATGATTCATTTTAGAATAAGGTCACTTAGAAAGAAATGGTTTCTTAAATGAGACTGTAAACTGATGAGAGAGATTTTATTGTAATAGGATGGCTGTACCTGCCTGTAATGCTAAAACCCTTGAGGCTGAAACAGGTAAAGCAAGGATTAAAGACCCGCTTGAGCCACATCGTGAGTTTTAGGCCATCATGGCTATGTAAGAGGACCATGTCTTTACAGGGTGATACTGATTGGAAGATATTTTTAGTGCAAATAAGCCTGGTTTCTCAATTCTCAATATCACAGGTCAGTGATACCCCTACAAATTGTCATGGGATAATTCCACAATAAATTTCTGAGTAATCAGCTAGGCCATTCTCTCAACTCAAAAGTGTCTTTAATGATCACTAATGGGTAAAGTGTAGGCTCTGTCTTAGAGAACTCCAGATCTTCAAGGCTTGCCTGACTACAGAATGAACCCAAGGCTACACTAGGTAATTTGAAGTGACATTCCCTCCCAAAATAAAATGTCTAAACAATAAAAAAGAGCACTGAGGTTATAGATCGAGGGCAGAGTGCTGGCCTAGCATGTGCAATAAGGCCCTGGGTTCAATCCTCAGCATACCACACACCTACAAACAAAGTAAAAGGGCTTATGTGGGCTGGGGTGTAGCCCAGTGATAGAGTGCTTCCTTACTATGTCCAAGGCCCTGGATTGGTCCCCAAACAAAGACGAAAATAAAAGACCAGTTAGATCACCTGTGGGTTCCTCGGGCATTCCATTCCAGTAGTTAACAAACTTTTTTTTTTCTTAGAAATGAAAATGATTTGTTGATGCTGGCTTGTAGTCCCAGTCACTCAGGAGGCTGAGGCAGGAAGGCTGATACTGCAGGGCCAGCCTGGGCTATAGAGTGAGTGTGTGATGAGCTTGACAACTTCAGGGTCTCTGATTGAAAATAAAGAGTGGTACGACAATGGCGTAACATGTGTGAAGCCCTGGGTTTGATGCCCAGCTGCCAAGTACAGGAAAAGAAGAAAAGTGAGAGGCAGAATGATTGGGGTAGGAGGAGGTCAGGAGGATAGAAGAATAATGGGGAAGGGGAGGGGAGAAAGAGGATTTTCTATTTATGAATCCATGTCTTTTATCTAAAAGTTTCTCGTTCAACTTTCATATAAAATTTTCCAGGATTTTCCCAGTAGAAACAGAGACTTTATTCCCTACATATGTGTGCATGTCAAGATATATGGAACTATAGTGACAACAGCTTTGACCATCCAATAATTCTTCACAAAATGCATTTTAATGGGGGTGGGCTTTTCTGTGCCAAGGTCAGAGGCAAGCTTTGGAAAAGTCATTTTCTTCCACTCCCCAGGTTTTGAAGCACAGTTTCTCTTTTTTCTTGCTGCTGACCTGGTGTGGGGAGTCCTTCTGTATATCTGTATATATGCTGCTTTTATTGGTTAATGAATAAAAAAAGCTACTTTGGCCCGTGATAGGACAGAATAGAGCTAGGTGAGAAAACTAAACTGAATGCTGGGAAAGTAGGTGGGGTCAGGCAGAAGCCATGTAGCCACCGCAGAAGACAGACACCTCCGTTGGAGCCCACTGAAACTATGCTGGTAGGCCATGACCTCATGGTGGTGCACAGATTAATGGAGATGGGTTAGTTTAGGATATAAGAGCTAGTTAGAAATATGCTTAACGTATTGACCAAAAACTATTGCAAATAATATTGTTTCTGCATGATTATTACCTATCTAGGTGGCCAGGAACAAACAAACAGCCTCCCCAACACTGACTTGTACACTCTAGGCTAGCTGGCTCTTGAATAAGTCTGTATCTACTTCCCATTTTACCATAGGAGTTCTGGGGTTACAGATGTGCACTACTGTATCCAGTTTTCTACATGGGTTCCAAGAATCAAAGCTGCAATCCCTGGTGTTCACTGAGTCATCTCCACAGCTCCCTAAGAGTTCTTTTTATTCCCCTACTTTGTTGTTTTCCGCTTTAAGTTTTAACCACACCCATTCAGTTTCTCAAGAAGTCCAAGCTTCTGAAATGTTCCCAGCTACACCCTCCCACCTCTTTAGATGGAAGCTTTAGGTGGCAAGGGAGTAGCTTCCTGTGAAGGCTTTCCTAAGTGTTCTTTGTTCAGTCAATATTTACAAATGGTCTTCTCTGTTTTTCCTCTGCTGATAGAACAATAGACAGACAGTGAAATAGTGAGGGTGGTGAGATGGTGTGTAGGTTTGAAACAGCTTCCTGAGATGTGATTCCAAACTTAATTTTAATGAAGTCCAATACAGTAGGATGGAAGGCGGATGGAAGGCGCCTTCTTGTAACTGCAGAAGCAAAGGCCTTTGAATTATCAGCAAATATCACATGGGTGACACAGCTCAGCCTACATTGTTGTTTGCATCCTTGACTTCTCAGCTGCTGATAGTAGAATCTGATAAATATTCACATGGATAATGGGAATTTTTCCTCCTATCATTCATGCATTGGCTTCCATTGAATCTATGCACTGTGCTAATTATCCAAGAGCAAAGATAAATTAAAAGAGACTAGAGTCAAGGAAGTAAATTCGGTTCAATTCATTGACATGTTGAAAGACATATTAATTCTCTCTTCCAGATTCTTTGGCTTTTTTTTTGTGAGGGGGTGGAGAGAGAGAGACAGAAACAAAGGCAGAGAGAGAGACAGAGAAAACATTGCATTTGTGGAGGCCAGATGAGATTTGTGTTTTCGTCAATTGTTCTCCACTTTGCTGTTTTCAGACAGGGTCTCTTATTGAATCCGAAACAAATCAGTTGGCTTGACTGGCTGATTATTGAGACCCAGAAATCCTCTTGTTCCCAATCCCAGTGTTGGGATTATGTTCCAGTTCACCCCACACATCAGTCTTCCATCTTCCTCACTTCTATTTCTGGTACCTCCTCTTAAATTTGACTCTAGTGCATTCAGAGGTTTGTTTCCTTTTATTTTTAAGATTCATTTGTTTTTACTTTCTCTGTGTGTTTGCATGTGCTCCACATGCATACTTGGTACCCTCAGAAGCCATAAAAGGATATCAGATCCCCTGGAACTGGAACCGTCATCTGGAAGCTAAGAGTCGAACCTGCATCTTTTGAAAGAGGAACAAGTGCTCTTAACTACAGAGTCATCTCTCCAGGTCCGAATATGGGATTATATAATTCTAAACAATTGACACAACCTGCACGTATTAGTTTTGTGTTGCTGCTATAACAAGCAACCACAAACTTAAGTAACATGAGTGCATTATTTCATTGATAGAAATCAAAAGTGTGACAAGGACCACATTCCTCCTGGAGTTCTAAAGTACAGCTTATGTGCCTTTTCCAGCTTCTCTGAGTTGCCTACTGTTTTGCTCATGCTCCTTTCCTGCACATTTGAAGGCAATGTTCTTCATCATTTGTTCTACTTCTCTCTAAACTAACCAGGAAAAGGTCTCTAGGGTTCAAAGATATCATGATTACTCTGGCCTGCCCACTTAGATAATCTGGACAAATCTCTTCATCTCAAAGTTTGACCTGTCATTACATTTTTAAAAAAGCTATACAACATAACAAATTCACACACAGGTACTGGGTTATTGCTTTGTCTGCCATGCCATCTGAATTTCAATTCCCACATCTGTGAGGTTTCAGGTTGCTTTCAGAATAGAACCTGGCAAATGGAGGGGGCCTAAAGCCTCATCTTTTTATGCAGTGAGGACCATGATGCAGAGGATGGGTTCCATGATGCAGAGAGTGGGTTCCATGATGCAGAGGCTAGGTATACAGGAGATGTAGGTAAATGATTGTCAAATGGAAAGGGAAGTTGCGTAGGAAATCCAACAATACTGAAATAAGGCTGAAATCACATCTAAGGATGAGCCACCCACCAGTCACTTAAAAATCAGAGCAAATTCTGAAGTCTAAAGGTGGATGTGGGATGCTTTCACTCAATAGGAGATGGTGGGGGAATCTTACCTTCCTTAGTTATCTTTCTGAAATTACAGCAAAAAAACATTAAACATATAAATGCAAATTAACATGGTATGGAAATGTATGTGATTCTGTTTTTAAGTTCAGGCCCCATTCTTAGATGGCGTGTGAGACAGGCAGGCACAAGGGAAAAGAGAAAACAAGAGGAATAATGCTGGAACAGTTCACAGTGCCTGTGTAATCAGGTCTGATGGCTTGTGCCTATTATTTCAGTACTCAGCTCAGAAGCCCAGCCTGGGGAAAGATGGCAAGATACTGTCTCAAAAAGGGAAGAGCATCCATCCTCACTTCTCATCTCACAGAGAAGACAGTTCTGAGAAATCAGTGGCTTTTCCCATCAACAGTCACCTGAACGCAGCCAAACACCTATTGTGGGACAACGAAAAGAAGAAATGAACAATTTTCAAATAATTTTTAAAAATTTTTAACAACATTCATTTTTATTTGGTATGGGTTAGTATTTTCCCTGAGGGTGTTAGATCACCTGGAATTACAGAGAGTCAAGTGTTAGCAATTGAACCCAGGTTCTCTGAAAAAGCAGCCAGTGTTCTTAAATGCTGAGCCATCTCGCCAGCCCCAACTTTCTAAGAAAATAGCATATGATTTCTGTTCTGTTATTTTGCCTTGTACTGAAGCATATTTGTTCAGTATATTTGGAGACTTATAAATTTCATTTATGTCAGTTTTCTCCCTGCTCATTAATTCTTATTTGGATCTCAGTTCAATGTCAAAACATTTCAAGAAATTTCCTATAGTTAATCTGTTCTTAATTTAAACCACTCACCACAATTTGGTTACTTAAAGGGTAAAAGAAGAGCTTTCATAGTGAAAGTTAAAGTCTCTTACATGTCAAGGTAAAGTCCTCTTTGGAGTCATTTAGAACATCACTTCATGATTCAGTCAAGATTGGTCTCAGAAGCAAAGCAGGTGAGAAAGCTTGTTGTCCCTCCATGCCAAACGGAGATAACCGAATAACAAAGCAAACCATGAAACAATCTGACTAGTTCAGTGACTGAAACATCTAGATCATTCCACCCAGTCCAAGTGATGTCATAGTACCTGGCATCCAGCAGGCTTCAAACCCTCTGTCTAAACAAGACGGCTGCAACTAACATTGACTCAGACAATGGGGCTGTGGCTTTTGATAAAGACAAGCCAGGAACAAAGCAACTGTGAGTGCCATTGATGTTAGAGTTAGAGACTCTTCATGTTTGAACTGACAAAGTCTAGATTTACAAAAGGCCTAGATGGCACAGTGTCACTGTTAGTCACAGATAACAAACAAACAAATTAATATATTAATACATTTCTATTAGCTACACGATGATATTCTAATTTGTCAAATTAATAAATATAACTATCAAACACCTATTATGTTCTCACAGTGCTTACTCAGAGGATCTGCCTTACTTTTTTATTGCTGTGATAAGACACCATGATGACAACAGTTTATAAAGGAAAGTGTTTAGTCAGGGCATCTAGCTTCAAAGGGTTATAGTCCATGGCCATCATGGTGGGAAGCATGGGCACAGGCAGGCACGCATGGTGCTGGAGCTGGGGCAGCAGCTGAGAGCTGACAATCATTTCACAAGCCTGGGGCAGAGAGAGAGATCATACTGGGAATGGAAACCTCCAAGCTCACTCAGAGAGACACCTCCTCCTAATCCTAGGCAGTTCCACTATCTGGTATCAAACATTTCAATAAAGGAACCTATGGGTGGGGGGAGCCTCTCGTTAAAGCCACCCCAGGGTCCTTGCTCAGAAAGAACCTAAATCATTCTCAAAAAGGCATAGAAAATAGCCTAAGAATATTATAAGAAACTGTTCCAAAGAGAAAGCACACAGGAAAGACAGCAATAGTTCCGAGAAGGCTGCCAGGGTGATGTTGAAGGACTCACATAGACAGAAGCTCTAGGCGTGAGGGCAATAGGACAGTTTTGAGATTCATACGGAGGGTAGGAGGCACACCTGAGTGTGATGATCAAACAAAGAAATATCGAGGGAGGAAGAAAATTGGTCCCCCAAATAGCCCACTTTTGAGCTGGAGCAGGCAGAGATGGGCTCAGCAAGTCTCTCTCCTCCATAGCTTCATCTTTCACAGCATACTGTGATGTCTGCCTTCTCAGGATCAACCTGCTCTCTGTCGAAGAGCCCCTGAGAACTAACATCTGGGCAGCAGGGACCAGGAAAGAATGAAAGTGAGCAAATGTAGTGGGGGGATTTCTCCTAACGGGAAGACTCTTATCAAATTTCATAGCTGTCATATGGGATGACTATGTAGGAAAATGCTCTCCTGATTGAGAAATGCATGCCAACGTGTACAAAGATGAAAGGTTATGGTATTCCAGATATTTCAATGAAACCATGTGTATGTAATTTGCTGTTAGCAATGATTGACAACTGACTAATAATACTTCATGTCTATAAAATCATATTAATAACAAGCTCGCTGAGAAAGAAATCAAGAGGGAAACAATCCAATTCGCAATAGTTCAAAAGTGATCAAGAAATAAATGTAATTGAGGGGTAAAAGACCTCTACTACGAAAACATTGACACCATGTAGAAAGCAATTGAAGAAGACAGCAGAACGTGGAAAGACCTCCTGCGCTCAGGGATAGGATGAATTAACAGTGAGAAAATGACTGCCTTACAGAAAGCGATCTCCAGATTCAATGCAATCCCATGAAAATCTCAATAACATTTGTCACAGAATGAAAAACCAATCCTAAAGTATATATGGATGCTAAAAAGAAGTCAAATAGCCAAAACAATCCTGAGCCCCGCTCCCACCCCTCAATGCTGGAGCGATCATAATAGCCAACCTCAAATTCTATTACAGAGCCTTAGTAACAAAAGCCCAGGATGTAACCTCACAGAGATCTGCCTAGCTCTGCCTCCTTGAGTGCTGGGATTAAAGGAGTGTGCTACCATGCCTGGCCTCTTTGATTCATTTTGAATTCATTTTTGTGCAAGGTAAGACACATAGTTCTAGTTTATTTTTCGCTTGTGCAAATCAGTTTCCCCAGCGCTGTTTGTTAAGCTTTGTTCGTTTGCCAGTACATGGTTTTGGTGAGTTTGGGACAATCAGATGACAAAACTGTGCAGATTTATTCCTGGGCTCTCTCTTCTGTTTCACTCCTCTACATGTCTGTTTCTGTGCTGGTTACATACACTCAGACATGCACACACATACACATGAGACTAAATAAATAAATATCTTTAAAAATAATACGGAGTTTGTTCTTTCATTTGGTCAACAAATATCGATCAAGGGGCCATTCTATGTCCATTCTTATGTAAATATGCATAAATCAACATTATCACCATAACTTTCAAAAGCCAGCGTTCTTTCACAATGAGCTGAAGAAGGAGGTGATTTTTTCACAATCAGGAGAGAAAAAGCCCAGCAACCAAAGGTGTGGTGTGGCAGCTGCTGGGGTATCTTTTTTTCTGTATTTTTGTTTTCAAGACAGGCTATCACTGTACAGGCCTGGCTTACCTGGAACTCGATATGTAGACCAGGCTAGACTTGAACTCACAGAGGTCCTCCTGCCTCTGACTCTTAAGGGTTAGGATTAATGGACTATTCCACCATGCCTGACTTCTCAGAGTACCTTAAGTGAAGATTAAGGAAGAAAGAGTGTAGGGTTACAAATGGCCACAGCAATGTGCAGTCACTGTAAACATCTGGGTACAGAGGGCTGCCTGGTCCTTTGCTAAACACTTTCACTTAGTTCCCTCCTCATTTCCTCTCCAACACCATCCTGAGATATCACTAAGCAAACACATTTCTATATTCACTTTAGAATTTAGGGAATTGAGGCCCATGAGGCCCACCTGGCTTGGTTTTTCTTTGCTTAGTATGATAGTTATAGGAAAACAGCAGGACTCCCAGTCCCCAGTTCCTAGCAGCACCCGCAGTGACTGGAAGAACTTGGAGTTCACTTAAGAACTCGGCTTAGTTGTCCAACAGGCCATGACATGGACTCTCCTGTCTTCTTCAAAGAAAACGCAGCTTGGCAAATGCAGCCAGGGGTTTATTCAGAGTACGTGATTTTTGTTTTCAGTTCTTTGTTCACCCTTAATAGATCCTAATTCCTGTTGTTGGAGGCTGTGTTTATCCTGGAGCACTTGCATGGAGTTTATTGTCCTCATGGTGGAACATCTGTGATCTCTTTGGGATTATTTGCTATTCCCAGTGTCATGCATGACTCTTTCTTTATGAATGCTTGCCTAGGTTTCCATGTCATTAGAGAAACTCGAAGACTCTCCATTCACTGGCATAGCTACAAAGAAAAGCACAAAGCAATGTGATACAGGAGATTTATTTATTTCCTCCAGAAGCAGAGTGAGCTGCCAGCCTGGTTCATAGTCTTTGGGAACCTTCAGGGGGCAGTTGCTACAAGCCTGGCAAAGTATTAGAATCAGTAAGGAAGATCCAAGTTCAACCTTGGTCCCGAGCAAGCTCACAGAAGAGCAAAGAAGCCTTTGTATGAATACAAACACCGAAGAAACAAACAAACAAACCTCTCCATCAACAGACTTGGGTGTGGGTTGGCTATATACTTGCTCATTGGTAAATTGTAATCCCAACACTTAGGAGGCTGAATCAGAAGGAACATAAGCTTGAGGCTACGTTGTGAGTTCTAGCCAGAAAGCAACGAAGAATGAGGAGGTGGGGCCAGAAACCATCTCTGTACTCAAGAAGGACAACAAAACCAGAAAATACAAGTCGAGCTTGCAAGGAAAGAGTTCAGATTCGATGCATTATCTCACACAGTCCAGTAATCACTGTGAAGGCTCAACATTCCATTCCATGGAGGCGAAAACTGGGTCAGCTTCTTAAGACCACAGGATGAGTAACCAAGATCCATAAACACAGATCTTCATACCCCAAGACTCAGACTCTCTACCATGGGTTAAAGAAGCTCATAAGAATAATTTGGGACTGATGGTGTTTTCCCTTTTGTAAACATGTCACTTTGAGACGAAAGCAATATAGTTGGTTTGGGTGGCATTTCATGCCAGGAAGACAAGCAGCGGGCTGGCCTTCAGCTCTCACATGTGCTAAGTTAGGGAGAACTGTTAAGGAAGTTGGGCACAGAGCTGCCTAAACAGCAATCAGGAGGAGAAAGGTTTATTAAGCATGTCTCCTGTTAGCATTCATATGGAAAGAATAAACCGAGAGCTGCAAGGCCGTGGCACACACTTTTAACCCCAGCACCTGGACAGAGCTCTGAGTTTGAGGCCAGTCTGGGTACAGAGTTGGGTTCCAAGATGACCAGGGCTACACAGAGAAAGTCTGTCTCAAAAAACTAAAACAAAAAAAGAATGAATGACAAGAGAATACACCAAGAGAACTTGGCTGAGATTTGATCATTAACTATTTTCATCTTCTTGTTTCTCTCACTTGAGACCATAAATTCCCAGCAGGAATATAAACAAGCAACATTTGTTCCTCAAGAATTAGATAACTTATCAATAATCATTTCTTCATCTATGTTTAGAAAACATATGACAAATGAAAAAGCAGTAAGATTTTTTTTTGGGAGGGTTTTGATTTTTTGAGACAGGGTTTCTCTGTGTAACCTTGGCTGTCCTGGAACTCACTTTGTAGACCACTTTGTAGAACTCATAGAGATCTACCTGCCTCTGCCTCAGTAGTGCTGGGACTAAAGGCATGTACCACCACCACCCGGCTCAGTAAGACATTTTTGTCTCTTGCTCAAAACCTACATATGTGCAGTAGGGCCTTTCTCTTGGTTACCAATTTTCTGTTGTCCTTTTCCAGCTCGTACTTAGTTGAGTGGTAAAGTAACCAAGCATCAAGACCTTCAAAAGTCCACAGTTTGTTGAGAGTTTAGATGGGCTCTCTAAAGTGCAATGTGCAAAAGAGGGAGCCATTCCCTGTGTGGGGGCAAAGAGAAAACATGTCCTAGGGGAACTAGGGCATCTAAACTTACCCAACATCATGCTACCTAATTGGAGTCCTGCATTTGTCCCCAGTACTCAGCTGTATTATCAACACACTTTCAGAATTATTTGATTCGAGGCTTACCAGCAACACAGCAGTTTCTATGGACAAACGGAGCCAGAGCAAAACAAACTGCATAATTTCTTTTCAATACCTTAGCCAAACTTGAGGCCCCCAGTCCATCAGAAAGTAGGCACCAGTATTCTGAAGGAAGAGGTATGTACGAGGGCATCATATCCCCCAGTACCATCTCTCAGACTCAGATTAGAGCCAGTGATCCTATCAAAGACTGAAGCCAGAGCCCCCTCCCTTATCTACCCTCCAAGAATAAGTCTTTCCTTTGAGAACAGCAACTAGCGGATCCGACGCCTTTGAGTTGACATTCCAGCTCAGTAATTCACCTCAATTTCTGTATTGATCTCTACTCTGACCATTATACCTTTGATCCACCTGAGCCCTAGTCCTGGACCCAGTTCAGGCTCCTGGGATCTGGAAGAGAGTTTAGACATAAGTACACTGTCACCTACTTCCTTCCCAGCCTCAACTTCAAACACTACAATCAAAGACTTGCAGTAGAAAAGAGGCTGAGAGAGGAGTCTGAGGTGGGGTGGGGGGAACGAAACCAAAAGAGAATGAAATCTAAAATGCTGTCTGTAGTCTAACTGTAAAGGGATCCTATGAGACTCACCATCAGAGGCACTGAGGTCGGATCTCAACACCTGCCCACACAAGGGAAATTGCATACACTAGGGAAATTAGAAAACAAACAAAATGTTCAGACCTAATTACACAGTTGAGCTTCAGAAACATATGGCCTGCTAATAATGGGAGCCATTTATTTATTGCTTAATGTATACAGAGGTTGGGTGTGGCATATCCCAGTTTTTAATTTGTTGAAGGGGGGTTGGATTGCTGTCTCATTTAACAAACGGTAGAACTCAGCAAGAGAAGCTCCACCCTGGCAGTCTATTAAGCACCCAAACTCGGAGCAGAACATAGGAATCCTAACTCCAAATATCGTGTTCTTAGCTACTGTGACATTTCCCCCCAACCTGTACTACAAAGCTAAAACATCTCAACCAAGATGTTTATCTGAGCTTAAACATAGCTACCTTCAGTACACTTGATACAAACACAAAGAATCGTAGTCTTTTTTTAAATGTTGCCTAATTGATCTGCTCAGGGTGTTATCTTCGGAGTCAATGATTACAAGTCTTACATCATTTCTGATTAAGGCAGATCTTGCTTGCATTTACTCAATATTTATCCAGCAAACATTTGAGTAACAGGCCTCGTTTATGCTTGGCACTGAGAAGCTGGTTGTGAAATTATCACAATCCATTGTTCCCAGGGAAGACACCAGCCAGCACAGAAGGCAGATGTGCAGAAGATACCTACACGAGCTCTCTAAAGAGCATTGTACAAAAGAGGGAGCCGTTGGCTGTGTGGGGGCAAAGAGATAACATGTCCTAGGGGAGTCGAGGAGGGGCTCACCAATCAGAGAGGAGGAAAAAGAAGGAAGGGAAAAAGCGGTCTCCACTAAGCTCTCAAAAGGACCGAGGGTGTGGATGTGAGAAAATGGAAGGGTTTTTGTGGGCCTTCTCTCCCATTCCGTGGATTTTTAGTGTTTGTTTTCAAGCGCAACAGCAAACATGGCTGTGGCCCCATGAGGCGAGGATTTCCAACTGCTCTGTGTTTTTTGGCTCCAAGTGTTGCTCCCATCTGTTTTATTTGTCTAGAGTACACAAAGGATGGGAAAGATATGGCGGGAACTTGCCCAGGTGAGTCCACTAAGTGTCCAAAGATGGCTTTCTCTAGTATGCTTCCTTTAAATAAAATCATAGAAGGCAAATTTGAAACAGATTTAATAAACAAAAAAAAAAGAAAGAACAAAAGAAAAAGGTAATTTCTCAGCTAAGACAAAAAAGTAACTCAAGTAAAACAAACATTTTTATCTTAATCCATTTGGAGATTTATTCTGCTGTCAACTGTGGCTCTGTTTGCTTCTTTGTTTGTTTGTTTGTTTTCTGTTGCTTTTCCGGGAAAGTTCTTTTGAATAGTCCTACCCGGTCTGAAACTCACTATGTAGATCAGACTGAATCCGAACTTGTAGCTATCCCCCTACTTCTTCCTCCCAATTACTCTATTTCCTTAATGTTTGGTGCTTATGGTTATATTTTCCTAAATATTTCCACCAAGTTCTTATTTTTTTTTATCTCATTCAATTATCTGAGCAATTTTCACTGTTCTCTGATGTAAGAGGAGACTGCTCATTCATTTTCCGACTGCTCAGACCTGAATAAACCACAGAAACTATATTAATTACAACACTGTTTGGCTAATGACTCGGGCATATTTCTAGCTAGCTCTTACATCTTGAATATAACTCATTTCTATTAACCTGTGTATAGCCACGAGGATTACCAATAAAGCTTTTGAGCGTCTTTCTCCTTCTGCAACTACATGGCATCACCTTGGCTCTGCCTACTTTCTCTCTATATCTCTGTTCAGATTTCCTGCCTGGCTTTACTCTGCTAAGCCATTGGCCAAAATAGCTTTATTCATTAACTAATAAAAAGAACACATATACAGAGGGACTTCCCACATCACTCTGATACTATTTTTTACGACAATTTTTCCAAAAACAGGCTTTTTTCCCCTACAATATAAGAAATTGCTGTGTAGCACAGGCTAGCATAAATGTTTTGATCCACCTGCCTTTGTCTCCCAAATGCTAGGACTACCTTTTTATGAACCTTTTGCTTCCGTGGGCTTGCTGGCTTTAGGATGGCAGCTCGTGGGAATTCTAAACCTCCATAGTTACAACAAATCCACTCAGGCCTATGTGAGGTCCAAGAACATATAAGACTTTCCCAGGAGGCCTTCAATGTTGGGAGGAAGCTAGACAATTAACTCAGGAATAAATAAATAAACAAATAAACAAACAAACAAATAAATAAATAAAAAACAAAAAAAAAACGCACTCCATTCCACGGCCACAGTCTATGCACAGGGGTGCGAGGCAGGGAAGACTAGCTCACTGAAAGGCCCGTAGGAGGGAAAGCCTGAAGCAGCTCTAACAGACATCAATATCAAATATCAAAATAGTATTAATAGCCACAGGAACTGGGGTACCAGGATGAGGAGAAGAATGGGGACAGCAGGAGGGAAGGCATAGAGACTAAAGGACTGCCAGGAAAATCTAGAGGAATTCGTGGCAGAAGAAAGCAGGACCAAATGTGTGGATGCAGTGGGAAGCCTGTACAGAGAGCATCCCACCTGCCGTACCATGGAGCTGGACTTCACTGTGAGCTCTGCAGGATCCACAAAAAGACTTAACATCTTCAAAACTTGCTTTGTGCTGTCCAATAATTTACCTTGCACTGTAGTTGGTGCATATATCCATAAACTAATTTAGTCCTCATAATTACTCCACGATAGTTAGACAGAATTTTGTCTGTTTGATTTTTATTACATTTACTATTTGTGTATGTGCGTGTGGGTGTGTCGTGATGAGTAGGGAAGACAGAAGACAGTTAATGAGAGTCAGTTCTCCTCTTCTACTGTGTCATTCCAAAGATCCAGTTCAATTCGTCAGGTTTGGCACCAAGCACCCTCATCCCCTGTGCCATTTCATTGGTCCTAAGGCAACAAATGAGAAGGAAAAGTGTTTTGGTGTCAGCCTATAATCACAGCACTAGAAGGACAAAGACAGGGGACCAAAGTTTGGGGCTACACAAAAGACTTTGTTTCAAAAAACACAGAAACAAGCAAACAAACAACAACGAAGCTGATTTTTATGTTTTTAGATGAGGTTTGAGAAAGGTTAAAAAGACACAGGAACTCACAGGGGTAAGAGGTTAGCAAGCACTGAGTTCTAACCCCAGAGCCAACGGCATTGACTGAAAGGTGATCAATAGTATTGATAGCAGAACAGACAAGACACTAGCAAATGTTTACTGTGTTTGGCAACAGGAGTATTGGTACGCAATCACTCAAAGGATAACTAAAGGGAACCACGTGGCACAAGGGGAGAACCAACTCTGTGTTTGCCATAGTGTCTGTGCACACTCCCATGCACAAAACAGAAGAAAAAAAACCTCTTAGTGATATATCTTTAAGGTATAATTTATTGGGCTTTCGGTTGTAGTTTTGTTTTGTGGTTTGGGTTTTGTTTTTGTTTTGTCTGTGTATATACCAGCAAACTCTTGTAAAGATCAGAGGATGACATTTGGTGTCCCGTTCTGTCTCTCTTATCGTGGTTTCCAGGGATGGGCTTCAGACTGTCAGACTTAGATGACAAGTGCTTTTACACACTGAGCCATCGTATCAGACCTCTCTCTTCTTAGTTTGAGACAGTCTCACTAGATAGCCCAGGCTAGCTGGAACACGCAATCTTTCTATCTCAACCGCCCAAATTCTAGGATTATAGGTATGCTCCACTACACCCAGATATAAAGAATCCCCAGTTTTGATCCCTTCAGTTAGGTAGCTTGAGGTGAATGGCTTTAGGCTAAACCTAAATGGCCAAATTTAAGAATTTTAGGTTACAAGTGCTGTACTTCAGGGACATAATGTAAAACCAATTCAAGGGTGTTTGTAGTCCATTCTGTAGGAAACAAATTCTAGCATATCCAATAAAACCAAACTATTGGAAGCTGAGGTTGATGACCGATGCCTGTCCCCACACCACCGAGGCTGGAGCGAGGGAATCAGGAGGGCTTGCCTTAAATTCAAATTCAGGCCTAGTCTACATAATGAGCTTTTGCTAGCTAGAGACAGAGCGACAGCCTGCCACAATAAATAAATAAATAAACAAATAAATAAATAAATAAATAAAGCTGAAAGGGAAATGTAAAACTAGCACTATTTGATGTGTGAGAACAAAAACCTAATTACAAGGAAAACTACTCTATTAGTGACAATTTTGATGTTTTTGCAGTTATATGTCACTGAGTCCAAAGCAGCGAGAAATGGTGGTCCTAGAAGCATTTCAAAACTCTTAGAACTCGCTCTTGCCCTATTGTGGTAGATTCTTTCTTTCTTTCTTTCTTTCTTTCTTTCTTTCTTTCTTTCTTTCTTCCTTTTTTTCTTTCTTTCTTTTTTTTTGTTTTAGTCTGCTTTCTATTGATGTGATAAAGACTATGACACAAGCATCTTGAGAAGGAAAGGACTTACTTCTGCTGACATGTGTCAACCACAGACCATCGCAAAGGGAACTTAAGGCAGGACCATAAAAACCTGCTTACCGCTTGCTCAGCCTGCTTCATATACAACCCAGGGGAGTGACAGCCTTCATTGTGCTTGGTCCTTCCATGTCAATCAATAACCAAGAAAACACCACACCACATGGACTTGCTCACAGGCCAATGGGGGGGCACTTTCTTCATTGAGAGTCCTTCTTCCCAAATGACCTCATCGTTTTCATGTTGACAAAAATAAAAACAGAAAACAAACAGCACAATAGGATTCCTACAAAATCATGCAAAATACTAAGACTGGGTTTCTGTAGCTTTCATCCTTGCTTTAGTGCTAAAATATACTCATTTTTTGTTGTCATATGTTCAAGCTCACTTCTCACCCTTTATGGAATAATCCAAAGGTGTATTTTCCCACAGCACTCCAGGCATGCCGTATGTTAGCTGTCTTCATTACATGTCATTGTATCCTACCTTGATTTGTGTCCTAATGTCCCCATGAGGTGGCATCCTGGAGATTTGCCAAACTCTCTTGACTCTCATCTCTCCCTGTCACCTCGGCAAGCTTGCTAGATGGCTGAATAACTGTTAGTTCAGCTTTGTCATCCCTGTGCCCTCTTGTGCCTCGCGTTCCTCTGGAGACAGAGTTCACTCGGACCTCTGAAGAAGCTGCAAACATCCTCCTATCAGGGTCAGGAACTCTTCTGCTGCTGGAGCCAACCCAGGTGACAGCCCTCCCCCTGACACACACTTGCTGTCTCTTGACCCCTTTAGCATGAAACCCTCCAGGGGAGACTGAGGAGCTGGCAAGTGCTTCCCATTCAGACACATACTACTTGGCTCAGCATTCGCACCGAGCTTGTACCACCTGGCTGCTCTTTTATCCCAGGGTCCCCTGGGTGGTGGGGATTCCAGAAAGAGCCACACTTCACACAACCACCCCCCAGAGGAGGCTCAGCAACAGCCCAGAGGCAGTAATCAAAAAGTGCCTTCCCAGAAGCCTCTGGTCCCCTGAGCAACTCTATGGCCAGGGCTTTCTTCCTCTCATAAAGATGACTGTGTTGAAATTTTCTTTACTCTTTATTCTCCTGAATTTCTGGAAGTTTTTCCTCATAATTGTCTTTTTTTCTGTGACCTTTTTGTTTCTTTATCTAGAGTCAGGGTTTTGCTACATAGCTTAGGCTGGCCTTGAACTCATTCTGCCTTGGGTTCCAAAGTGCTGGGATTGCAGATATCCTCACGGTACCTGATTTTTTTTTTTTTATTTAGCTATTTTCTGAGGAGAGATAGAGTGGTCTTCTTTGGATATTTATAAATAATGAACCCCAAAATACATAATAAGGATTTTAAGGACCAATCTTCAGTCAACTTAATAAAGCCAATGAAGGGTTAGCCAGAAACAGCCTGACTTGAGGTGAGAGGAGACTTCTACCAAACTCCCACAAGGCACAGCAATGACCTCTATACCCTCTGAGAGCCACATCAAAGTTCATTCGGAGCCCAGAGCAATGAGAGCAGATCCTAGACAAAGCCGTGTATTAGCCTCACGTTTCTCTTTCTTTTCATCTTTCTTGAGAAAAGGTCTCTCTACATTGCCCTGGCTGTTCTGGAACTCACTCTATAGACCAGGCTGGCCCCAAAATCAGGGGTCTGCCTGCCTCTGTTTCCTGAGTGCTAGGGTTAAAGTATGAGCCACCACTCCCTGCATGCCTCCCGTTTTTTCAAATCTCCATTGACTCTCTGAAGCCAATGAAGAGGTTTTCTTTTCCAGTCTCCAGCCCATCTGAGATTAGCTCCAGAGGGCCAGCCACTTTCCTAGTTTGTCTATCCGGAGGATCTCTGGCAATGCAGCTCTTCTGCAGGACTGGAGTTGGCCTGTGGCTTCTCTTCAGCATTAATGGGTAGCCTCATGCAGAAAGCTTGGGTTTCCTTGGTTCTCTTTTATACTGCTTTCCAGCTTCCCTTTGTTTCCCTTTGCTCCCTTACCTCCTGTACAGGAAGTGGGAACTGTGCACACTCTGCCTTCCCTAGAGAGTGTGAGCAGCAGCTTCGCTGACTTCAGATTCAGAACCAGCTTTTACCAGTTTGTATTACTCTCCAGGACTACTCGGCCGGTAGAGAATACACAACAAGCTGCCCCAGGGGCATAGAAAGTCCAGCAGACAAAGACCAGGGACACCAATAGGCCACACTGACTACAGACCACAATTGGTGTGACTAACATTAGATAGAAGAAAGAAGCCTCTGGACACATGACTGCCAGTTGCCCTCTCCATGAATCATAAGTCAAAAAAAGAAAAGGAAAAGTGTTTATAAAAAGGAAAACCACATTCCCTCAAGCCAACAACAGTTTAAAAACAAATGACTAATGAAAATAGATCAAGCCTAAATCAGAATCAAAATCACTGAATTTAAGTGAGAAGTTGAAGAAGTAAGTATGTTGGGAATGTGTTGGGTGGGGATGAAGACGAGCTCAATCTGTGCTTTCCTGTCCTTACCTTACCTTACACTGCTCCGTCCCAGTCACCCCCACCCAAGGCATGGCAGCACACACCTATAATCTCAGCATATAGGTTGTGGAGGTAAAAGAATCAGAGGTTCAAGGCCAGCCTTGGTTACACAGAAAGTTCAAAGCCAACCTCGGATATAGGAGATCCTGTCTTAAGCAGGGAAGCAGGGAAGGAAGGAGAAAAGATGCCCTAAACAAGAACAGCATGATCTTCTCTGAGGATAGAAAGCAGGGTGTTAGGCCCTCCTTAAATATATTAAATATATATAAGTATACCCTCTTGAAAGTTGAAAACTAATAGTTTTAAATTTTCTTGTACTGTTTTTTGGTCATATAGTTACATTTTAATTGTTTTCATTCACAGGTGACAGTACAGATACAAGATACTGTGATAAATAAGGAAACACTAATGAAAGAATAATAATAGATCCATCGAACTGGTTTTGTGGCACACGCCTATAATCTGAGCATTTGGAAAGGCTGGGGTGAAAAGATAAGGAGTCTAGAGTCTTCCTCTGCTACACAGTATGATAAAGGCCCTGTGAGCTACCTGAGAACTTGCTCCTAAGAAGAAAAATGAGTCATCAAATCTTACAGTTGCATTCTAGGAATTGTGGAAAATTCCTTGATAATTAAAAGGCATTTTCTCTGACGTTTTCGGGTTTGTTTTAAGAACCACTAGGGAATTGGCCAACCACGGACAGAGCATGTTTTAGATAAGCAACTCAGCTTGTCATCTGTTCTACAGATCAGAACTTCAGACTTTGTTACTTGGCTCCTTTTGACTTATTTTTTCTCTAATATCAATTATCCCTACATTAAAGTTGGAAGGGAAACTCAGTAGATACTTTATAAACACAGATAAACTGCTGGAGAGTAAAGAACATCCTGTGAACAACCAGCAATTTAACTCCCAAGACCAGGGTGGTCATCTAAGAGTTCTGTGGGCTCCATAGCTAGAAATTGGTTGACTCTGTGTTGAAGATTGGGCTGAAAGGGCAAGTGACAGTTGGGACAGGCCTGTCCCCTGCCTAGAGTAAGAAACTACCGCTAGCCTTCAACTCCTCTTCTACTCCCCAGTCTCCCCCAGCCCTGATAGATTAGTCACAGTGAAGGCTGCCTGATTTCAACAGTGCCATGACCATTTTTGAGTCTTTTGTCAGAATCAAGAGAAAAGTATGTTCCAAAGAAGGATTCTGTGGCCCCTAACAGACTGCAAAGAGGACCATCCTTTCAGGACCTTGGAAGTTAGAGCCAAGCTGCTTCCTTTAGGGACAATCTAGAATTCACCATGACACCTCAGACAATTTGATTTTTTTTTTTGGTTTGTTTGTTTTTTTTTAATTTATTTATTTATTAAAGATTTCTGTCTCTTCCCCATCACCGCCTCCCATTTCCCTCTCCCTCCCTCATCAAGTCCCCCTCCCTCCTCAGCCCGAAGAGCAATCAGGGTTCCCTGCCCTGTGGCAAGTCCAAGGAACCCCCACCTCCATCCAGTTCTAGTAAGATGAGCATCCAAACTGCCTAGGCTCCTATAAAGCCAGCAGACAATTTGAATGCTTGCCTAAGTGCCTCTAATACAAGGAAGTGCCCGAAGGTCACTTGTCAGGGATGAATCACATTCTTTTTCCCTGCCAGTCATCTGTTCACCCTCAGAATGTTTGGAAAGGAGGATTTTGCAGAAGTAATCAGATTAGAGTGAGGTCATTTGTGTAAGCTTTACTCCACCGTGACTGGTGTCCTTACAAAAGGGACATCTGAACCCCAGAGATATAAAGAGGGCAAATCTCAGGAGCAACAGAGAACAAAGAGGAAATAGCCATCTATAAGCTAAAGTCCAGTCACCTATAAGCCAAGGTCCAGCCTTATATAAGCCAAGAACCAGACATCTCTAAGCAAAGGTCCAGCCATCTATAAGCCAAGGTCCAGCCATCTATAAGCCAAGAACCAGACATCTATAAGCAAAGGTCCAGGCATCTATAAACCAAGACAGAGGCATAAAACATATCCTGTCCTCAAGGCACATAAAAAAACCAAACCTGCTAAACAGCACCTTCATCTGAGACTCCAGCACCCAGTGCTGATATTGATGAAGGTGACCTCTCTGGCACTTTGTTATAACTTAACAAAAGACTCAGAGCTGGGCTTGGTAGCACATGCCTGTAATCCCAGCACTCAGAAGATAGAATTAGGTGGAGGAATGTGCCCAGATCATCCCAGCAACATAGTGGATTCAATGTCAATCTGCCCAGCATAAGAGGGCATCACCCTCTCCCCCTCAAAAAACTATCCATGCTAACTCTATTGATCTTAGTGAAGGGCTCAGGACTGAGAGACAGCAAAGAACGCTCTTTGTTACCGTCAGTGTAGGTGTTAAAACTGAACTCTTGTCTCCTGATGCTCAGTGCAATGAGCCTCCATCTTTAGTGCACAACAACACCTACTATCAGTAAGTCATGGAGAATGGCACCATAAGGGGTCACTAAGCTTCTGGCCATTGTGGCTGTGAAGTGCAGCCAGATCTAAGACTCTGTCCCCATGACTGTGGCAATTTGAGTAGGAAGAGCCCCCATAGGCTCATAGCATTCTCTCCCTTTTCTGAGTTACACAACCACAGTTGGGGACCTTTAGGGAAGTGTGTAAAGAGAAATGCACCCACATTCATTTTCATATAGCTGGTTTCAGGGGATTTCTGTCCCTTGGGCCAAAGACTAAGTTTTCATCAACATAATGCAAGCAACTTTTTTCACCCTTCCTTCCATTCAGTGTAAGAAGCCAGGAGATAGCCGATGCCAGGAATCCTGACCAGTGGTCCAAGAAGAGCTGCCCAGCAGCTGCCCCTATTTCCCACCCAACACCTGTCTTTACAGCTCTAAGATGAAAGGGCAAAAGCCGAGAAGTCAGGCACCCAACATAATTGCAGAGCAAATAGGTAGTGTTTTCATAACTCTGTTGCCACGTGGTGAATTATGGTTAGTGTATTATTTTCCTCTGGTACTAGGAGAAATTTTTTAGGAACTGAGAAGTAACGAATGTTTCTGTGTGACTATACCCTCTATCTCCTTGATTGTAATCATCTGGGGGTGGGGACTCTCACAGGTGTAATCCCAGTACTTAGGAGGTTAAAGGAGAAGACTGAGAGTTCAAGGCCAGCCTGGCCCACGTAGTGAGTCTTCGCCTTAAAAGAACCACAGTGACACCAAGGACCATAGAAGCAGTAGCTGTAAATGGTAGTATTAAACTGGGGTTTAAATTCCAGTGGAGAATAAACTCATGATGAGAATCCAGGGAACTCAAACACTCAGGCAAGGGCCAGGCACTGTGGTACATACCTATAATCTCTGCTCTTTGGAAGCTGGGGAGAGGAAATCAGAAGTTCAAATTCATCCTCAGCTACATATAAAATTCAAGGCCAGCCTGGGCTACATAGACCCTGTCTAAAAAGAGAAAAAGGAAAAGAAAGTAAAAGACAAACGAGAAGAGAACCATGCAGCTTGTAGGGGACATACTACCGGCAATAGCAACACCAGCAGTCATAATACACACCGTAATCAAAACCTAACTTATATTCATCACTATGACTTTCTTCGCCATTGGATCTACTCACAATGATTATTTAATATATTAATAAAATGGCATCTATAATGTGACAGTTTTTGATGACCACATTTCCAAAGCTTAGTTTCTTGTTAATCTTTTGTGTTTTATTTATGCTTACTCTTTCAGTACGTTGAGAGAGAGGTTCTCTGTCTTGCTCAGGCTGTTTCAGGGGACCCACCTGTCTCAGTCTCATGAGTAACTAGGACTCTAAGCATATGTCACCATGCCTAGCTTATTATGTCTTTATGAACATGATTTGGTCAACAACTCATATTCTTGCAGGTATATGGCACACAAAAGGTACAGGAGCATGGGGTCAATGAGACATGTTTTTTTTTAATTTTTTTTTATTGATAAAAGAAGAATAAAGAAAAAAAAACAAATTTCCACCTCCTCCCAGCCTCCCATTTCCCTCCCCCTCCTCCCACTCTTCTCCCCCTCCTCCCACTCTTCTCCCCCTCCTCCCACCCCTCTCCCCTTCCCCCCACTCCTCTCCCCCTCCCTCTCCAGTCCAAAGAGCAGTCAGGGTTCCCTGTCCTGTGGTAAGTCCTAGGTCCTCCCCCCTCTGTCCATATCTAGGAAGGTGAACATCCAGACTGGCTAGGCTCCCACCAAGCCAGCACATTGCGTAGGATCAAAACTGCGTGCCATTGTCCTTGGCGTCTCATCAGCCCTCATTGTTCGTCATGATCCGAGAGTCCGGTTTTATCCCATGCTTTTTCGGTAACAGTCCAGCTGGCCTTGGTGAGCTCCCAGTAGATCAGCTCCACTGTCTCAGTGGGTGGGTGCACCCCTCGTGGTCCCGACTTCTTTGCTCATGTTCTCCCTCCTTCTGCTCCTCATTGGGACCTTGGGAGCTCAGTCCATTGCTCCAGTGTGGGTCTCTGTCTCTATCTCCATGCTCTATCACATGTCAAAAGCATTTGTTCAACTATGTTCATAGCAGTATTATTTGTAATAGCCAGAACCTGGAAACAACCTAGATGCCCTTCAATGGAAGAATGGATGAAGAAAGTATGGAATATATACACACTAGAGTACTACGCTGCGGTAAAAAACAATGACTTCTCGAATTTTCCATGCAAATGGATGGAAATAGAAAACACTATCCTGAGTGAGGTATCCCAGACCCAAAAAGAAGAACATGGGATGTACTCACTCATAATTGGTTTCTAGCCATAAATAGGGGTCACGGAGTCTACAATTGGCGAACCTAAAGAAGCTAAGTAAGAAGGTGAACACAAGGAAAAACATATAGTTATCCTCTTGGATAAGGGAAGTAGACAAAATTGCCGGGGAGAAAAGTGGGATCTTGGGGGTGGGGTGGGATGGGGGTAAGGGGAGATGGGGAGAGAAAAGGTAGAAGGGAAGGAGGGGGGACTTGGGGAAACAGGAGGATCGGGATAAAGGAAGGTTGGATAGGGGAGCACAGAACCACAATTCTTAGTTAAGGGACCCACTTTAGGGTGGGCAGGAGAATTGACCCTAGAGGGGCTCCCAGGTGCCCAAGCTGAGGTCCCCAGTTAGTTCCTTGGGCAGCTGAGGATAGGGAACCTGAAATGACTCTATCCTAGCGCAATACTGACGAATATCTTGCATATCATCCGAGACATGTTTTTTGAGGTAAGATCTTGCTATATATGTAGCCAGACTTTCTTTGAACTTGCTGTGTAGACCAAGCAGTCCCTGACCTCAGGATCTTCCTGCCTCACTTTCCCAAATGCTGGAATGATTAATTTAAGACATACTGATGTGTTTCACTAGCTGAACTATTTGGGGTTAATACTTCTATCTATCCCAAATTAGTTATTTTTTTCTCCACACATAGGTGCATAACTCAGGGATAAATAATATTTAAGAATTTATTTTACTTTTACTAGAAAAAGTAAAAAATAAAAAGAAATATTTATTTAATTTTATTTATCAAGACAAGGCTTCGATGTGGATCCTAGGATAGATATATCTTTTTTTTCCCCCAAGACCATTGCTCTGGCTCTGGCTTCTACCCCGTGAACTGAGCAGCTTTCTTAGATTCTCCATTGCCTACAGATCTGACTCACCCTATAGCCAACCAAAACAGTCGAGTCAGCTGACCATGGACTGATAACTCAGAGATTGTGGGCTTACAGAAACCTTTCTAACTTCCATGTTTATCTTGCCTCCAGTACTTAGGCATAGCAACAAAAAGAGAAAGAAAGAAAGAAAGAAAGAAAGAAAGAAAGAAAGAAAGAAAGAAAGAAAGAAAGGAAGGAAGGAAGGAAGGAAGGAAGGAAGGAAGGAAGGACAAACACAATCTCTGAAAGCATTTCTCCTTTTCTTGTGCTGAGAATCCCCCCTAGTCTTTTCTTTCGCTAGTGACTTATGAACATATAACCAGGTGGAAACTATTCCTGCTGTCCTCAGGACTTGGGCACTTACTCTTCCTACCCAGCTGTGCCCATGCGGACTGAAACAGAACAGAGGTGGTGTTGCAGGACACAGGGCCAAATGCTGCTGCACCTCCTTGGGGGCTCCCTTGCTTTGAAGTTTTTCTTGGCAAACACCTAGCCTCGAGGTAGGTGATTCATCCTGGGTCCACACCAACAACTGCCCGCTCTTTTGGCAAGATGCTGATACAATTTGCAGAACTGTAATTGATCTTCCGTAGAGAGCTACCGAGGCTCACGTGTATCAGGTTCTCCTTAGCAGGCCTGTAAACTCAGCTTCAAGTGTTGAGAGTAAACACACTAATTACAGGCGAGGACCAGCTTGTTGGCTCTAGAGTGAAGGCGGGCACTGCTTCCTTGGAGCCACCAGACACCTGGAGGGCCTGCTGGCTCAGCTCACCTGCACTGTGAGGTACTAGGAATTCTACAGCAGCTCTTTAGAAAAGATACGCTTTCCTTCATGGGTGGATATATGTATATTTAGATATAAAATATATATGTATGTCTGGTGTATGTATTTATATGTGTGTCTATTATATGTATCCATTTACACTCTTTTTCTGTGTATGTGTGTGTGCATGCATACGTTTATATTTGTGAGTACATTTGTATGTGATTGGACATACGGGGACCAAAAACCAATGTCAGATGTCATCCCCCATCGCTCCTCACATATTTATTTATGTGTGTCATCTTAGTTAGGGTTTCTATTGCTGTGAAGAGACACCATGACCAAAGCAACTCTTATAAAGGAAAACTTTGATTGGGTGGTTTACGGTTTCAGAGGTTTAGTCCATTATCATCATGGTAGGACACAGTGGCTTGCACGCAGACATGGTGTTGGCGAGGTAGCTGGGAGTTCTCCATCTTGTGAAGGCAACAGGAAGTGGTCTGAGACACTGGGGTGGTCCGAACATACACAAGATCTCAAAGCCCGCCTCCACAGTGGCACACTTCCTCCAACAAGGCCATGCTCATTCCAACAAGGCCATACCTCCTAATAGTGTCACTCCCTTTGGGGACCATTTTCTTTCAAACCACCACATGTGTGAACACACATGTGCCTTGGCGTTCGAATGCAGGTCAGAGAACAATTTGCAAGGGTCAGTTCGCTCCTTCTACCATGTGGGTCCAGGTGGCGTTTGTTGTCTGAAGTTAACAAGGAAGTTAACGCTCCCATGATATAGCACTAGTCAAAAAGATTTGCTCTTTAGCTCAGAGGAATGAGTATCAGGGAAACAGATTTATCCACAGCAGTTCTAGTTTAGATGGGCCTTTCCCATTCATTGCAGGTGAAATACAGTGAACCGCGCCTGTGCCTGAGGCCATCACATCTACCTCCTTCTAAGAGCTGTGCTCCTGCTTCTATGAGCACATCACTAAGATGGATGCTGGATCAGTTTTGGCTTCAAACTCAGCCTGTTTGTCCTGAAGATGGTCATATAGAACATTCCTCGCAGCAGAGAAGCAGCCAAATCGTGTGTCCCTGTCCTTTACTGTTGTGGAAACAGGAATGTAAGTCAGGCAGCAGCGCTTCAGGGTTTTCCAGCGTGAGATTTGTCCCAGGTAAACAGGCCAACCAATGGCAAATGTCAGAGCTGGGAATTGAAACTGGACTCTAACCCTCTTCAGTGAAGCCCTTCAGTCACTACCTGGGCTTTTATCTTCTTATCTTCCTGCAGTGTCTTTGAAGCTGAGCAAGGGATTATATGGCTCCCCAAATCCCTCTCAGACCTGAGCCTTTAGGATTTTACTGCAGAGAGAGTTTCACCAAGATAGTAACAGATTAATCAACAACAGCCACACCTATAAGTGGCTCAGGGTAATTCTGATTTTTTCCCCCACTTCGATCTAGGTGGCAGAGTCAACCATAGATACTTCTGATATTTCTTACACAGTTTAGACTCTCTAGTCTTGGTAGAAAAACAGCCACTCACTGATTCCAACCTGAATAACGTAGGATGGTGATGCCATTGTACTAGCGGCCTGTTCCCAACGTTTCTGCAGTAGGAAGAATACTCTGGCTTGGCTGATAATGGGGAGAACGGTCAGCTTCCTTCTCATCTAGGGCATGCCCAGTAGCCTCTTTGGGAGCCTCCAGTGGCATGAAGAAATAAGAACTATTCTTCACTTGCTGGTTCTTCTTGTTTTATTATTGCTGGAGCAGTCTGGATGGGCACCCAGGGCTTGGCACGTGGTTATAAAGTTGGCTGCCCCTGAGCTGTACCCTTGGGCCCTTGCTTGCTGTTTAAGAAAGCGCATGGGCTGTGTATTTAGCCTGCTCTGGTTCTCTGTTTAAGCTAGGACCCTGGCCTGTTCTCCACGTCCCCTCCAGCCCATCAGCACTCATTTACTTCTTATGCCTGGCATCTCCACCAGCCATATCTCCTTCAGGTGCCTCCCAACCTGCACAGATCACTGTGCACACAGCACACTGTGCCGTCATGCGCATGTGAGGTAGTGCCTTTGTTTTCCCCAGTTTTGTAAACGAGGAAGCAAACTGTACTGATCCTGCTCTGACATGGGGTCAAAATTTAAAAATAGAAGGAGGCTGAGACAGTGAAGAGCAAGGACTACTTAAGGAAGTCAGTCTAGAAGGCAAAGGAGAACAGAGACTGCTCTCTTGCTTCTCCACAGCAAGGCCCTCTTTGCTCAGAGACTTGGCACTCAGAATCTTGAAAAGACTTTTTGGAGGTGGTTTTCCCCATAAAAACTGATGTGTGTGAACAATTTATGTATTAATTCTATTTAGTTACTCCACAACATAAGTATTCTAGAATATGTACATGATAAACACATACGATTTTTCAGTTAATTTTTTAATTTTACTTAATTTTGGAAAAAGAAAGAAATGCTTAGAAGTCAGGCATGAAGTCATACACCTATAATCCCAGGACTTAAGAAACAGAGGCAGGAGGATCACTGCAAGTGACCAACCTGGTCTACATCAGAAGGTCCAGGTCAGTCAATGCTACACAGTGAGACCCTGCCTCAAGAACGAAAAAGCACGGGTCACTGGAGGAAAGTTTCCTGTGCACACAGCACATCTTCGAATGAGCCTCTGGGAAGCCACTGCTGCTTTGCACTGTCATGAAGTTTAAGGTGTTGCCCTTTGCGCATTCATCACAGCAGGCAGAACCGCGTGCTACTCTCTGCTCACTGCCCCCTGCTGTAGCTGTTACCTGCAGATAGGAGAAAAATAACACGACAGCATACAATGTGCAATTCCATGAGAAGAAAAAGGACCTTAGGTATGAAATTCATGACATACCATGTGCATAATCTTCGGGAAACAGCAAGAATTGCCTCCCTCTTTGAAGTCCTGGGACTAATGAGCTAAAGAACAATTAGCTTTTTCATCAGCTGAATAACACTTAAGTTGCGAACTGACTCCACTACTTTGTAGCTACACTTACTGAGCCCCAACTTCCATACATACATCTATAAGTACTTTCACATACACACACTCACAGAATGATAATATATCTTCTGATAAATTACACTGCAGTCTGCATAAATATTAACATATTATTATGTCACTTATAAAGATTCATTAATTTAACTATCTTCTATCTTCCCAGTACTAGAACTTCGTTATGCCTCAAGAATACAGAGAACTATTTTCCTTCTGAACTTTCCGAGTCACTTGAGCATTTTTTTTCTTCCAGATGACTTTTAGTGACGTAACAGCTCTACCCATAACAGGAATTAGAAGTCGATAAGATAGATAAGACTAAGAAGGTCCAAATTCAGAGGTAGCTGACCACATGCTTGCGATGGGTGGGCCACCTTTCTGCTCCGGATTCCTCTGCAGACAACAGGAAACTGCAAAGTGGAACAAGACAAAATTTCCGACCTCAGAGAGCCCAGAGTCTCCTGGAGGAAACAGATGTGTAAACAAACAATTACAGGGCCGAGTGAGAGACGAAAATGTGGAAGTTCTTTGGGGTGGAGGAAGTGCTCAAAGGATGGAGAGAGGTGAAGAACAGGGACTGAACAACAGCACGTGCAAAAACGGGCTCACAAAAGTTATCACCGTTTAGAAAAATGGAATGAAGTGACGTGGACTTTCGGCAGAGAGACGGGGAAGGTGTGAGCATGCTCGATAATTGTTTCCCAATAAAATAATAAAGAGATCAATGGTAAGCGCTTCAAGACAGCAAGAACAACAAGCATGACTTCCAAGAAATCAGAATAAAGACACTGATATTATCAACGAATAAGGGGCACCCAAATGACCTCTGTCTGTCTGTATGGTTTAACTTGGCCTTTCTTAGAAATGTGTTTAGAAGAAGGATCTATGCTATAAGTACAACCCAAGTCACAACTGTCTTAGTAAAGAATCTGGAAAAGTTAATTAAATGAAACATTAGGAGCCAGGCTTAGTGGGCCACACTAAGTGTAATCCCAGCTCTTGGGAGGCAAGAGAACATGACGTTCCAGGTCATTAAGATTCAGGACCAGCCGGAGGTGTGTGAGACTCTGTCAAAAAAACAAAAACAAAACCAAACCAACTTCAAGTAATTAAATAAACAAGTTGGGAAATACCTGAAAAGCTATGTATTGTATACATGAAGAATTGTTGAGAACCAGTTGTGCATTTGAAAATAAGGGCAGCGAGGCATGGTGGTACATGTATGTAATCCAGCACTTAGGAGATAGAAACAGGAGAACAGAAGTTCAGGATGACACCGTCCTGTGCTACAGGAGACCCTGTTTCAAAAAAGACAATCAGAAACAGAAAGGAAGGAAAGAAATGGGTGAGGGAGGATGTTAAATTTTCCAGCTTGTGTAAACCTGTCCTCACGTCACTAGGTGTCCTGTAAAAGAATTACTCATTTTAGTGAAGAATGAGTTACGACATCCTGGCAGAACTTCTTTGACACTGTATTGCAGTTTCTGTTCACTTAAGCTGTTCTCCCAGAAAAATCTTTATCTTCTTGACTGATGTATCTTCTTCCCACGGTAAATCCTAGGACCTCATTGCAAGCTGTGGCCGCTTGGCTCTCAATTAAGTGGCTTGTCATCTCTGAACACCTGCAGAATTTAAGAACATGAAAACATTGCCGTTTTCTAAGGAACTCTTTAGCGAGTCTATTAAAGTCAAGCAGAGGAAAATGATTGCTCTCTTATTATTCTCTCTTGGACTTCGTGCTTCCGCGTTCTGAGCTGTACTGCCTGTGGTGTACCCTCCCCTCCACCAACTCCACTGTGTGGTAAGGCAAGCCTATAGCCTTAGCACATGAGAGTCAGAGGCAAAGGCTTCTACAGTCGGAGGCTAACCTGGGTTACAGAGAATGTCAGGCCAACTTGAACTAGACAGGACAAAATCAAAACACAAGGGCTGGGAATGTGCTTAGTGGGACAAGACTTGCCTAGCTGTGCAAGTCCCTAGGTCTGATCCTTATCACTATAAACAAGAGGGGGAAGAGGAGGAGGAGGAGGAAAGGGAGACGAGGAGAACAGAGAGGAGGAAGAGGAGAGAAGAGAGGAGGAGGTATTTCTCAAAGCTAACAGGATTTGTTTGGTGGGGATGATTTGTACACACTCTCCAACACAGCCAGGGATTTGAATCTTACTGTAGCTCTTCCCTAGTCTCTGACCCTGCTTCCCAGATGAGCCTCCCAATGACAGAAAAGACTCCCTGGACACTGTCCGTCTAGTTCATCTCTGCGATGCCAATGCCAGCACCACATCTAGAGAAGCACACAGGCTGATTCCGAAGAGCAACCCGAAGAGAACAGCGATAAAGACAGTGCCAGTACAGCGAGTACAGACTGTACTCACTGCTCAGTCCGTTTAGATATCATTTTCTCTCTCCTGAAACTCAGCTACACACTTCCCCACACTGTCTTGAGAGCCTCAGGATGTGGTGGTGGCTACTGTATGATCTTGAACTGTTGATCTTCCTGCCTCCCGCGCTTGTGTGCTGCTGGGATCACAGGTATGTGCCACCGTAATCAGTTTTCTACCATGCTGGGGATAAAGGCGGTGTTTGTGAGATATTACAATAGACGGGTGTTTGTCTAGAATGTGTGAAGCCCTGCGCTCAATCTCAAGCATTGATAAGTAAATAATAACATACTTAGTTTTGCTGTTGCTACTACCAGCTTAGCTCGACAAAACAAGAAGCTGGGTGTAGAGGTAAGACACCTATAACCACAGTGGTTGGGAGGCCGAGACAAGGGGATTGCCGGGGCTCCATAGTGATACACAGTAAATTCAAATAAATAAATAACATTAAGTAAGAAGCATATAAAGGTTATTGCCAGTATAAGGTTACACACACACACACACACACACACACACACACACACACACAAGCATGCACACGCACAAAGCCAAGCAGAAAGACTTAAGATTCTGACAATTAACCGAGTACACTAAATGGCAGCATGACCCCCATCCTTCATCAACCTTTATCATGTGTACTACCCCATCCTATTGGCAAGTGTAGCCAATCTGCACATTTCAGCCCACGCTATTGGAATATCCGTGGCTTATTATGAAAACGAGGGAAAACTGAATTCTCGGTCTATTCTACCACATGCCAAATAGCTTGCCTCCCAGGATCTCAGTAATCCTGGCTCTAAGTCGGAGTCAGATATAATTGCTCTATTATCTGGGTGATTGCAAGCATTTAGCACAAATATAAATACGAGAGTCTACTGAGATGGCCTGTGCAAAGTGTCTGGAACAGAGGGGACTCCCGAGTGTTTGCTCCCCCAGCTCTGCCCCTCAGCGGTGTAATTACTTAATTAAATGCGTCTCTGTAATCATGTATTTGTGTTAAAAATGAGTATTTCTTGTATGTTTTTATGGTTTTTCATTTTATTTTATTTTTAATTAATGTGTGCATAGGATATGTGTGTGTGAAGGTGTGTATGCATGTCATGTGTGGAAGTGAGAAGAGAAATTTCTGGAGTGCGTTCTCTCCTTCCAGAGTGGGTTCCAGGGATCAGACTTAGTCCTGAGGCTAGAGGGCCGTTTGTGTTTACTCTCTGAGCCACCCCATCAGTCCTGTTTTTAGTTTTTGTCTTGAGTGAATCTAAGATGCAACTGTTTCCCCATTGTCTGTCTGACAAAAGCTGCTTCCACCACAGGGGCCAAGTTCAGCTTCAACGGGATCAAACTCAGATAGGTGAGGGAGGCTGATGAAAAAGTCATTGTTGTTTCTTCCCTGATCCTCGAGACTGGTTCTCCTCAGTCTGTCTCCAGAAACATTCAGGGATAATGTCATTAAGGCAACCAAAGGCTACAAGGGCCTGAGAACTACTATTGAAAGCGGCTATTTAGAGAAAACAAGCCTGGGCTGACATGACATGCTCTGCCTCTGCCCAGGTCATTGAAACCCGGGAGGAACCACCCTGACACAGAAACAGAAAAGCATTGAGCCGTGGAGATGTGTGTTTGATAAGAGTACCTCCATTTCTGGAGAGACTGTGACCTCTAGAAGCATTAGAGGGCTAGGTGAGCTCCAGTCTGTAAGCCACAGCAATGTGGACAGCTGCCACCCTCTCTACAGCCTACAGGGAGAAGTCCAGCTAAGAATATTTATGAATGATTATCAGGCAGCAGAGATCCAACACAGCCCAAACTTAGACGTTTCCCGTAGCTGGAATGTGTGAGACCAGCTTCCCTTTCCCCTTTACCATTCTTAGCCAGCCCTACCATCTTGTTGCTAGGAGTGGGGGCAGGTATGTAAATGAATGGTAAGACACTTATATAAATCATATTAAATGATATGTGCCAAGAATTTGATCACTACTCGTCTTTACACACACACACACACACACACACACACACACACACACACACACGGTAATGCCAAAGCTTCAATAGCTTATTTTCCCATGCCCCAAGTGATTGGAACTTAATCCCCTAATGCTTTCTTCCCTGGTCACACTGCCCAAGAAATACTGTCTCTAAGGTCTTCCTGACATAATATAGTTGGCATCTTTCAACGCTTGAACCTTGGTTCCCTGAGAGTGAAGATTTTGTGTTCTTCGCCAGTGCTTCTCCAGTGCTTAGACGTGTTGTCTGGCACCAGGGCTCAATAGATACTTGTTGAGACTATGCATAAGGGAAAGATCTCAAAGCTTTTATATCCTTTCTATTTTGATTGCTTGGTACTTGAGACGAGGGCTTTCTATACGGCTTTTTCTAGCCTAGAACTTGCTGTGGGATTTAGTTTCTCTGAAATTCGGGCACTACTCCTGTCTTTGTTTCCTGAGCACTAGGATTACAAATTTATTTCAAAGCTTTTAAAAATAACTCCCAGACTCCACATTTGAAGCCTTCATATCTCTAACAGCAAAATGCACCCAAGGTTTTCCCCTAGAACTCAGAAAACAAATTGCTCTTCACTCTATTGATGATCTCATAAATGATTTCATGCAGAATTGCTCCTTATAACAGACTGGAAGCAACTCATATACATTGACGTTGTATGTACATATGGGTGTCACACAGGTGCGTGTGCCATAGCACATGTGCAAGTCAGTCCTCATGTGTTGATCCCAAGAACTGGACTCAGCTTGGTAACCGGCATCTTTACCCACTGAAGCATATTGTTGTTCGCACCCTTCCCGCTTTTAGACAGAGTCTCTGTGTGTAGCCCTGTCTTATCTGTGTACACTGTGTAGACCAGGCTGGCCTCAAAGCATGTTGTCATCACATCTGGCTCAGATTTTAATCCTAATGCAAATTTGGAAAGCACCTGGCTCTTGTCTTCATTGTAGGAAATCCACCAAGGTCTCAAAAGTCAAAATTTTTCCCCAGATGGAAAATGAAGGATTCTTTAAAAGTACCTTACCTTCCTGAGCCAGGACCCTGCCCCCACCACCACCACCAAATGCCTTGATCCCAGTGCTCAGCCGGCAGAGGCAAGTGGAGCTCTGTTAGTTACAATGCCAGGCCAGCCTGTTCTACATAGCAAGTCCCAGGACAGCAAGGGCTACATAGAGAGACGGAGGTCTCACAAAAACGCAAAAAAGGTACCTTCCCCCAAATACACGTTTACTTAAGAGAAGGTCAAAGAAACCAAACGTAAAGGCTGCTGGCTGACTTTATCCTCTCACCTCTTATGCAGACAATCTAAGTTCTTCCCCTTGCCACTGGGAGATGAAAAGGCTCCAGAGAAAGGCCCGTCACTGACCCAACCCCAAACAGCCTTGGTAGGCAGGATTTCTTAATTTGTTCTTTCTTTGAATAAACGCTTGCAGAATACACTGAGCTGAGCGTTATCCCACAGCACCGAGGCCTCTTAAGCTTCCCTGGAATCAACTTACTGGGTAAGAATGAATCTAATTGTTATGCTAGCTTCCATGTCAGCAAAATAACAGATGTACCGTATAATAGAGCAGGGGAAAAAAAAACGTGGCTGTTGGATTGTTCAAGCAGGTGCTACATGAAAAAACATCACAAGGAACTTTCTCCAGTGCATTTGGAAACAGCTGGAAGGCAGCCAGAGGAGAGCCCTGCCTCAAACCCCGGGACATCCAGTTGTGAGCTGGGATTAGAGCCGGGACAGCTGAGTCAATGAGCGTGCTGACACCTTCTCACTGCAGCTCTTTATTCCTCCCTCGCCCTCCAACAGAGGCACCAGGGATCCTGGTCCCCGAGGACAACTCTTAAACACACGGTCCAGCTGCCTGCGTGCCTTTCAGAGTGCACCCTATAACGCTTGCTGAATGGTCCGAGGGGGAAGGCAAGTTACCATGGTTCTCCGGCTATTATTGCGATCAGTCCATGGAGGGATGGAAAGAAGTGCACATGTTCAAAAGGGCCTTTGGGGAAAGACCAGGGGCCTGCACCAGGACACAATGGCAGGCTTTGTTGCAGAGAAAAAGACTTTGGTCTGGCAAGTAACAGCAGTCCTGCTGGACACTGGGTTCGCTTACAAGGGTGATGTCGGCAGACTGAGTGCAGAGCTTGCATCCTTCTTAGGAACAGCCTGCATCTGTTGTGATTAAAAGTCATCCTAAGGCTGGAGATGTAGCTCTGTCAGTAAGCAACACATTTGCTTTTCAAGCCTACAGACTCGAGTTTCAGCCATAGAACCCACATTAAAAAATAAAAACTAAAAGCCATCCTAGAGATATCAGGTAGGACCTGCTGGTCGTAATTATCCATATAACCCCCTAAGTGCTGTTGCTCATGTCCAGAAACATAAGTCACTCCAGTTGGGGCGCCCCACAGTATACCTATGAAAGCTCAATAAAGATACAAGAAAGAAGAGGGCAGAAAAGCATGGGAGAGTGAGAAAGAAATAGAAACTGAACGGCTACCATCTTTAGTTTGCTGACGTGATCCTGGCTTTCCCTGCTCTGCTCGGCATCCACTAAGCTCACGTCTAGAATATGGCTCCCCTCGGACCTGCATTCTGCCTTGCTATATAAATGACTCAGAGGAAAGAATTCTCAGAGTCAAGGTTAACAGAAAACAGCTGGGAAATAAACCCTGCGCCGTGTCCTAGATCCCTCCAAGTACGTGGAGTCTCTTCTCTGTTTTGAAGAGTCAGCACTTTCCGAAGGCGCTGGACAAAGTCAGAACTTGGCACTGTCCCTGTGAATGTGAGGATCGCTGAAGAAAGTGGGGCCCCCGGACAGATCCGCAAGGATGCAACCGAAGACATTTTGTCTAAAACGTTTCTTCTCTCTTGAATGTAAAAATTTCCACCTAACTAATTAGTACAGGGTTTCCCTCCCTTTGTCTCTGTCGTCTCTCTGTCTCTCTGTCTCTGTCTTCTTTCTGTGACTTTGTCTCTCTCTGTCTCTGTCTCTCTGTGAGTGCGTGCGTGTGTGCGTGTATGTGTGTGTGTACGTGTATGCGTGTGTGTGCAGTATGTGTATGCCAAATTGACCTGGAGCTGGACGCATAACCAAGGATGATACTATCCTCTTGATCCTCCTGCCTCCACCTCCCACATGCTGAGATTTCAGGCATGTGCCACCACCACAGCCAGAGAATGCAACGCTGGGTGTTTACATTGGGCTTTGCGCATGCTCTGCAAGCTCTCTATCAACAGGACTTCATCCCAGGTCTTCTCTGCTTTGCCTCTGCATAACTCATAGGGAGAAAAAACGCTCCTGTCCTAGAAATCTATTGAAATAAAGTACCGCACTCCACAGCCCTGGCTGGCTTAGAAATCACTGTGGATTCCAGTCTGACTTGGAATTTTGGTAATCTTCCTGCCTCAGCCTCTGGAATACTGGGATTGCAGGCATGTGGCATTGTGCTCACGCCCCTTTAAAGAATGATTTAACGTAGGCTTTAGGAACTATTAAGTTTACTACATTAAGTGATAACTGCATCTTAGAGAAAAATGTGCTTAACCAGATAGTTAAAAAATAGGAACAAACTAGCAACCTTGATCACTAAAATGCATTATTTCTAAAATTTGTTTATTTTCTATTTTTCATTATTTTACAAAATTTTGCTCTAGTAAGTGTCCTATGTCCTGGTAGTATATAGGATGTTATGTGTTAGGAAATTTTAATTGTGCCAACCTCTTCACAAAAAATTAATTATCAGTCATCTCTTTCTCTTTCCCTCTCCCTCTCCCCACCCCCATCTCTGTCCGCTGAGGCCCTGCTACCAGCGCTGATTGAGAACAGGCCCAGCATGACTTGAGCACATTCGTCCTTGTGTTGTGGCATGTCTGATGTGCCGTATTTTCTGTCAGAAGTTGGAGAAGGTAAGAGCTGATGAGGAAGTACGGAGAAAAGCACTGAGAGAGTGACAGAGCAGGAACCGTGAGGCAACAGAGCTCACAAGCTGGACAGTGAAAAAGAGAAACTGTGGATGCCCAAATTTCATCAGTCACTCTGGGACTGGGAGTGGGACTCGGTGGTAGAGAGCTGGTTTAGCATGAGCCTGGGGATTATAGCCTAGCATCACACATCACACACACGTGCAGACACACACATACACACGCCCGCCAGATACGCCAAAGTGTTAACCACCAACAGAGCCAATAAACAACTTACTGTTTCCAATTGTCAGTAAAGAGTTCACCTACTGGATGTCAGAATTATTCTCCCTCTGAGTCCATGGTGCTCTTCCACATGCCTGCCCAGGAGCCTGCGAAGAAGGCTCTCACGCCTTTCCCATTTTAAAAATGAGAAAACAGAAGCAAAGACGTTGAGTGCCTCTCCAAAGATGGCACATAGAGATTCTGAAGGTTCTAGATCTTAAACTGGGGGTACTGGTCCCAGGGTCTGTAGTAACATGTAAAGATTTCCTCTTTATCCTCACCTCTTCATTTTGCTTTTATGACCTATTTCTAACACCTGACGTTAGTTAAAAGTCTTAGCATGTTTCTATGTGTGCCATCTGAATCATCCCCTTGTTATATTCCACCATACATGTGCATTTATAGATACATGCATAGACACATAAAAATATAATAGGTATATATGAATTTGTGCATACATGTTTGTGTATATATGCACATATAAAGAGGGGAGTGAGAATATCAATCCAGTGGCTTTGCAAGTATTTCTGTAGTTAGTTCAGAGAGACAGAAAGTGTGAACGCTTGGCATGGATGAGCAGTGACTTCAGATTAGTACGGGGTTTGTCTGGGGAGTGAGGGATTGTTTTAAAGTGATGATTGGTGATGTTTGCACAACTCTGTAAACATACTAAGAGTCATTAAATTGTATAATTTAAAAGATACGAATTTTGCTGGGCACGATGCTATATGGCTATAATCCCAGCCTTTGAGGGATAAATGGAGAAGGGTTGGAAGTTCAAGCATGGCCTCAGCTACACAGTGAATTCAAGACCATCCTGGGTTATATAAGACCCTGTCTAAAACAAAACAATAGAACAAAAAACAAACAAAAGAACTAAGGTTTTAATTTTATGTCTATAAATTATAAATGGTTCAAAATAGCTTTTACAAAATCAGAGTTAGACCATGTCTTCTGTGAATGTCATTTCTTACTTGTGTTTGTGAAAGTCATATGGAAGGATTGGAAAACACCACACGGCTCTTTCACACACCTGACCAATCCCTGGCAGAATCCCCAAATCCTATCATTCTCAAATAACATCAAAAATAATGAATTTAACCCAGTGGTTCTTTAATGAAATGTTCACAAATATAAGTTCCATATTTGTGCTGGAGGGAAAAAGTAACTGTACTAAAGTTGCCCCAAAAGTTTTATCAGATTCACAACACTTGGACCTTGGTGATAATAGACATAATCATTACTTAAGGCTAAGTAACATTCATTACTTTTTTTTATCAGTGTGATAAAACATGAAGACCAAAGCAGCTTAGGGAAGGAAGGGTTTATTATAGCTAACAATTCCAAGGAGATAGCACCCTCACGTCAGGGAAGGTGCAGCAACAAAAGCAGGAAGCTGGCTGACCACATTTTTATCCACACACAGGAAGCAGAATAGAGGAACAGGAAGTAGGGTGAAGCCATAAACCTTCAAAGTCCATTCCCAATGGTATACTTCCTCCATCGACTTTCCACCTCCATAAGGTCCCATAAGCTCCCCAAAAATGAGGAGACCTGTTTCTCCAATAGGAGACCGAGTGCTCAAATACATGAGCCTATAGGAGAAATTCTTATTCAAGCAATAACACTGATAATCAAATAACTATAATGTATTAGGTACTGTTTCCACCACTATCGTGTGGAGCAATTGCCTGTGGGTTGGAAAGTCAACTTCGAATGGCCTCTCAATGGAGAGTGGGCTAATGTTACCTGGTGGTCCATCTTATCACCCACCCCTAAGCTTGCCCTTCATCAAGTGGCGGTACCAGACCCACAAACTTCCTGCCAATTTTCCTATCTCCACATCCCTTCTCACCATAGGAGCACAGGGATAGCAGCAGATGTTTAGCTCCTGCCGGCTTTTTTGTTTTTTAGATTTATTTATTTAATGTATCTGTGGTTTTGTCAGCACGTCTATCTGTGTGAGGGTGTCAGATTCCCCTAGAACTGGGGTAACAGACAGTTGTGAACTGCCATATGGGGGCTGGGAATTGAACCTGGGTCTTTTGGAACAGCAACCAGTGCTGTTAACTGCTAAGCCGTCTCTCCAACCCCTCAACAAATGTTTGTTTTTACAGTAAGTCCAATTAAAATAGATTACAAATTAGTTATTACAATATCCAAGTAAAGCCATGTTTTCGCCACCCACCCAAAGGGCACAGAACCAGAATGATTCCATAGTATCACCTAGGTTGCAGGAGGGCAGATAGCTCAGAGGGATGGAGGGGGCACACAACGACCATTGGGACAGGACAATCTTAATAACCACAGCTTTAAATTATAAAAACTTCCTTTAATCGAGGTTTGTAACATGGAGAGTTTCCAACACACTTGCATATAAACCTATAAGTCACCATAAATACAACACCCAATAGTAAAAACCACAACAGCAAATTCACAGGGTCACTATAACAGCCGTGATCTGATTTCACATGCTTTCGAGAGATGGCAACTGCGGCCTGAGGGATACAGAGCACACTAGGGCTTTGTAGTCACACTCGTCTGACAGGGTTGTGGCACTTGTGGTTCAACTCAAGACGCAAAGCAGGCAGCACAGGACTGAGCACCCTCGGGCAGAGCAGTCGTGACATACAGACAAATCTACTATTCGGACAAATACAACGAAGAGGAGGAGTTCAAGTACCCGTTAGTCCGGCGCAAGAACTACAGCCAGGCACATCATGCTGCCCAAGGACAGAGCCAAGCTGGTCCCTAAAACCCGTTTTATGTCTCAATCTGATTGGAGAAATCTCGGTGTTCAGCAGAGTCAGGGATGGGTCCATTTTATGATTCATGAACCAGAACCTCACATCTTACCATTCCGGAGGCCACTAAAGAAGTGAAGCTGGCGAGCCACCTTTCAGTCACAGGCTTTACACAAGGGTCCTTGCTTCCTACCATCTTTCTGATGGCGTGATTATCTTGCTTTCTTATTTCTCACTTGGACATTTAAAGGATGTTCGTTCAATGCACTGTCTGAAGTGTCCGGCTTTTTTTAACATGTGCTCCAAGAACTGAATCTCGGCTTTTATCCACTGAGCCATCACCCAGCCCCTGTTTTGTTCTCTTAACACGAAAGTCACAACTCATTTGCCATGTGCCTATAATTACTCCACCTCCCATTCTATGGCTTCTCCATGAACTGACTGGTTTAATTACCTTCTGCTTGACTATTCCATGTTAGTGTTTGTTTCAATGTGTTGTGGCACTCGGGATCGTACCTAGGATTTTGTGCACTCTGTAGCCAGTGAGCTATGATGTCAATGTTTGTTTATTTATTTACTTATCTGTTTATTTGTTTATGCTTTTGTTGAGACAGGATATCTTCCATTCAATGTGTTGGTTAATTTTTCTTATTTTTTTATTTTCAGTCAACTTAAAAGAGGAAACCTCCGTTGAGAATGTAGCTTCCTTGAGATTGGCTTGTAAGCAAATCCATGAGCCATTTCCCTAATTAATGGATGGTGTAGGAGGACCTAGTCACTGTGGGAGGTGTTACCCCTGGATAAGTGGTCCTGGGCACCATTAAAAAGCTAGCTTAGCAAACCATGGGGAGCAAGCCAGAAAGCAGTAGGCCTGTGTTCAGACACTGTTTCCAGGTTCCTGCTCTGACTTCCCTTCATAACGGATTACAAGATGTAAGGTAAAATTAAACTGTTTCCTCTACAAGTCGCTTTTGGTCAGGACAACAGAAAGCAAATTAAAACCTTTTAGGCTGGTCTCAAACTTCCTTGGTGAATGAGAGTCTCCTTGCTCTATTTCTGGATCCCTCTGTATCTAGCTTCCAAATGTGGAGATTATATGTGTGTCTGATGCTTGACTTTCAATTTATCTTTGATATGCTACAGATGACATAAGAACACTCTAATACAGGTAGCTCTTTAAAAAGATCATTTTAGAATGGACTTCTAAGACTGGAAAGGAATGGGACAAAGAAAAGACATTTTTAGCTGACTGTTTACAACTACAGATATTCAACTGGTCCTCTAAATAAAAATGAAAACAAGTTAATGTGCCTCTAAGACTTTATGAGAACCTTGAAGTATTGTATCATTTTTCTTTTATATTTTTAAAATTACATTTATTGATGGGGCAGAGGGCCTGCGTATGTCACTCAACTTTGTGGAATTGGTCCTTTCCTCCAGTGTAGGTCCCGGGGATCACACTAATTCATCAGGCGTGGTAGCAATACCCTTCTTTGATGAGCCAGCTTGTCAGACCACGTGACGCTTTTTCTATAGCGGTATTTATACCCCGCATTATACTTTTTAGATTAAATATGACCAAAGGCATATGTTAGCAGAATAGAATTTTCGTACGTTTTATTTTGCAACAAGGTTTAAATGTGCCTAAGGTCAAAGGCAGGTATTCTGGAACATTTCCCACCAGGAAGATCTTAGATTTGTGATTGGCTAGCTGGGAGGAACACAATTCCTTGAACTCTGCTGGAATTTTTAGAGAAACGAATGCCGATCGTGAGTATCTTGCTCAAAATCAGAAAGAAAGAAGCAATGAAGACCTGCAGTCCACAGCTGACAGAGTCGATCATTTGCAAAATCATTCCGTGTACATTTACATTAAGACCTTGCTATGGTATAAATAAGTAATGGCAAAATTTATCAGGTAAGCCTTGATCCCTGCTGTGATGATACTAAGAACTGAGACCAGGGGCTCGAGAGGTGGTTTTAAGTAGTTGAGAGCCCAGCTGATCTTCCAGAGGACCAGAGTCTGAGCCTGAGCATCCTCATAGAGTGCATCATAAACACTGTACATCCAGCTCCTTGGGGGACTTGACGCCTGCTTCTGTGAGCACCTGCACTCATGGGCATGGACCACACACATACCCACGAACACATATTTACGTCTGTCTGTTTGTTTCAATTTTTAAACAATGTGAGATCTTTAAGAGCAGATAAAATGTTGTTGCTCTTATAAAAGATTGAGGGGCTCATAGGCGTTCATTGGCCCCTTCCCATGTGTGAAAGCTACCCAGAGGCACTTGACTGAATAAGTGAGTTCTCTCATCAGATACTGCCTGAAATGTGGGTAGGGGACTTCAGGTATGCAGTTACGAATGGGATGAAGAAAAGAACAAAGGAAGCAAAGTATGTGGTGATGACACCAAGAACCACATGGGATTAAGATGGAGAAAAATGTGCTTTATTTTATAAATTATATGTATTAAAGTACAGTCTATGTAGATCTGTGTATTCTATGTCCATTGATACCTATGCTGAATAACAGATTTCCAGTCATCAGTATTCAGGCATCTGTACTGGCCTGCCCTTGGGGTCCTGACAGGGTACAGTCTTCAACTGCAGTCACTAAGAGCATCCCCTGTGCACATGCGCTAGATTCCTTTTTACAGTTGCTTTGGAAATCAGTATAGCAATTTCTCAGAATATTAGGAAACAATCTACCTCAAGACCCAGCAATACCACATTTGAGTATATACCCAAAGGAAGCTCAATCATACCACAAGGACTTGTGCTCAACTATGTTCATAATGGCATTATTCATAATAGCCAGAACCTGGAAACAACTTAGATGCCCCTCAATGAAAAAAATGGATAAAGAAAATGTTGTACATTTACACAATGGAGTACTACTAAGCAGTAAAAAAAAATCGCATCTTGAAATTTGTAAGCAAATGGATGGATCTAGGAAAAAAAACATATTGAGTGAGGTAACGCAGACTCAGAATGACAAATATAATATGTGCTCACTCACAAGTGGCTTTTAGATGTAAAGCAAAGAAAAACCAATCTAGAATTCACAACCCCAGAGAACCTAGACAACAAAGAGGACCCTAAGAGAGATATACATGAATCTACAGAGAAAGGAGAAAAAGACAAGATCTTCTGAGTAAATTGGGAACATGCGGGTCATGGGAGAGGGTAGAAGGGAGAGAGGAGGAAGGGAGAGAAGCAGAGAAATATGTATAGTGCAATAAAAATAATAAAATGTAAATAAAATAAATTTTAAGAGAGAAGAAAAAAAGTGTAGCCTACCCACATCCCTTCTTTCTCTTTCCTTCTCTCTCCCTCTTTTTCTTCTACCATTCTTGTCCCCAAGGATCAGTCTCTGCCCCACACCCCTTTCTCTGACCTGCTTTCCCTCCTTTTCCAAAACCCTCCTATCTGAGCCTTGTTGCATGGCATGTCTTTTCTTCATGGAATTTTTTTAAAAATTATAACACCAGTGATACATACCTGTGTATGTGTGTGAGCATGTATATGTGTTACTATATCTTTAGTATGTTACACTTTTTTAAATTATCATACAGGCCAGTGAGTTTGGGAAACTGAGATTTCTATATGCAATACTATCAGTCTAGGGTCATTCGGAGATTCACCAGTCTGACCATGAATAACTTTTAATAAGTAAGAGGCTATACTAAATACTGACTAGGACTCTGGATACTGGCCTGGTCCATACCTGAGACCCATGCTCAGAGGATGGCACTGAATTACATCAGTCAAGGGCTGATCAAGGCAAAACCAACAAGGTTATGTACCTCCTGCCTTTGTCCAATCAGGGGAAAGCATACACTCTGATGTACTTCCTGTCTACTTACCTCCCAACTACGTGAAAGCAAGCACACATCCTATGCAGTTGGGGAAACCAAACTTGTTTACAAAAGTGAAAATACACGGCTTGTTATCTAACATGAACAACAGCCCCAGCTTTCAAGGAAGTTGTCTGCCCTTGGGCAAGTGAGACTTATAGATTAGCAGCATTTTTGTTTTATAGATCCTTTAAGCACAGTAATTTACACTGAAAATATAATGTTAACTATCACATGAAAATCATTTTTACTGGAGAATTCAACACACTTGGGTTCTAGCTCAAACTACAAAGCCACACATAGTGACTCATGCTAATAAGCCCAGCAGAAGTATGAAGTTGAGGGAAGATGACTGTCATAATTTGAAGTCAACCTAAGTTGACTGAGTTCCAGGTCATCCTGCGATACAGAATGTAATTGTGTCTCAAAATCCAAAAGAACAATAATAATCTAAGTACAGTGAGATTATTTAATTAACTATAACCAGGTATATTTGTCATTCACCATACCATAGCCCTCGAATAAGGATCAAAAGTAAACTACTGTGGATAGGGTATCTGCCTATAATTTCAGGAATCAAGAGGGTGAGGACTAAGCTCATGAGTTTGAGGCCAGCCCGGACTATATAGATAAACTTGAAAGACAGACAGACAGATACACACACACACACACACACACACACACACACACACACACACACACGGTGGGATTGGGGGTTACTTTTAGGTAAGTACAGTCTAAATACAACAGTTCTTTCTTCTGACAACTCAAAATGAGCATTTCCCCAAACCATAGACCTTCTAAGTGGAAAGGCTGGTGAGATACCGTTCCAGTTAATACCTGCAGATCAGAGTACTGTTCAGCTACGCAGGAAGCAATGACAAAATAACGGCCACTTCCTATGGCGGGATCAGCGAGGGCTTCCCACCACTGTGGAATGTGCCATGTCTATTTCTGGAGGATGCCTCTCCCCTGTTGACACTGGACTTTGCTGTGTACTCTATTTGATGGATGGCAGGAAAGGGGCATTGCGTCCCCAAAGCCTTCACAGACGCCACATGCTTGGCCTGCTCCCTTCCCTTCACTCCACCTGAAGCTCGCACCTCAGGGAGTAGCAGCTTCTTCTGCATGGAATGAGGACACCAAGGCAGACACACATCTCTCAGATCTTTCTTCTCCTAGACCAGAAAGTGGAAAACAAGCTCGACTTAGTCCTGTTGGGAGTCACTGTGACTTGACAGTTTCATTGCTAGAACAAAGCTGAATAGGTTAAGACACAAGGACAGAATAGTGTTTTGCCCGAGCTTACACACTTGGGTAGCTGAATGACAGAACCAGGATGAGATATGAATTCTTCAGTCATCCAAAGCAACTTTTTGATACTTCCAGACCCCCTTAAACAACCAACTCACAACTACGTACGTAGTGTGTTTTGCTGTGGTGTTTAGACCCATCCCCCAAAGTGATTTACTTCATAACTACAACTTTTTCCAAAAACTTTTCTTTCTTAACTGACCATATGCTAGGGCAGCTCATGACTCTACACCCTGTCACTCAGGTGGTCACCACCAACCACAAGGACCACAAGCACTTCCTCCAGTGTCTGTGGGTGGGAGGGGTTGGGGTGGTAAATTCAGCCTTCTTCCTCTGCTCTTCTTGGTCTGGCCATTTTCAAGGGCCTCTTATCTTGGGTGAGATAGAGGATTCTAGTACCAGCTGCCCTGGAGAGCCTTATCTTCAAGCACGTGTGGGCTCTTTCACACACAGGTTCCCTAAGTAGCCCTTTAAATCGATTGAGAATCCTGTCAGCGTTTCACATCTGTTCTGTCTTCTCTCTAGAAAAACAAAGTCTATGTAAGGTTTTCAATAACTCATTCTCAAACTGGGTATGATGAGGAATACCTGGCTTCCTAGAACTTGGGGAGACTGTGACCAGGGGGAATTGTAGTGAGTTCAAGGCTAGTTTGGGTTATATCATGAGTTTAAAGCCCAACCTCAGAAACATAGCATGATTTTTGTCTTAAAAACACCAAATTCAGGCTACGGAATTGGTTCAGTAGGTAAGGGGCTTGCCATGCAAGAATGAGAAACTGAGTTCAGATCCCCAGAACCCATGTACAGCCAGATACAGTAGCCAAAGCACCAGTCTATAATCCCGATGGTGTGAGAGATAGAGACAGGACATTCTCTGGAAGCTCAGAGGTTAGCCACCCTGATGGTGTAGTGGCCATAAGATGAACAATCACAATGGACTGAAACTTTTAAAGCGGACTGAAATAATCCACCACCATTATCACAGAAGACAAAAAAAAAGAAAAGAAAAAGCACATCATTAGTGTGAGAATTTCACCTTAACTGGATAGCAAGAGAAAATGTTAAATTGGACACAAGGTAATCCTAGCACTAGGAAGTGGAAAAAGTGGAGTCAGGAGTTCAAGGTCATCCCTGGCATTACAGAAAACTAAAAAGTAATCTAGGTTGCTTGAGACCTTGTTTCAAAACATCAGTAAAAGAAGGGATGAAAGGAAGGATAGAGGAAAGGGACTGAGAAAAGGGAGAAGGGAGGGTCAGCTATCAGAGTTTCAGCTGAGCACCAGGGACAAAACTGCAGGGACTTTATTTATCTCGATGCCCAGGAGGCCAAGTCCAACCAGACACAAACAGAAACGCCCTCTGCCTGCCTCCCCCACAGCACAGTTTCATCTCACAGCCGCCTTTGGTGCTTGTTGGAAAATTGGTGAGCCAACAGATATACAAATATTAGAGTCTTTTCTAACGCAAACTTGTGCTTTTACAAGTCTGAGCAGAACAGTTTTAACACATTCCAGGACAGAAAACCTAAAGCAGGAGTCAAGAGAGGACTAACCAAGCCGGAACAGCAAGGCAAAGCCCAGCTTCCCCAACCCATTGTTAAAGATTAGTCACGTGGTTTCAGATTGTCTTTTTATTCTTTTCTTTTTTAATCAAAACACTATATATATATATATATATATATATATATATATATA